>NC_090438.1:396239551-397439551 GCF_031143425.1 Pleurodeles waltl | reverse complement strand
GTGTGGTGGTCCAAGGTCTGCCAGAGTCACTGTTGCTGTCGGACCCCGGCACTCGAGGCGGTCTGCCCGCCACATTACGACTATACATGGTCAGGACCATGGTTC
Source organism: Pleurodeles waltl (assembly GCF_031143425.1). Lineage (NCBI taxonomy): Eukaryota > Metazoa > Chordata > Amphibia > Caudata > Salamandridae > Pleurodeles > Pleurodeles waltl. Next base: position 397,439,446 of record NC_090438.1, on the reverse strand, counting down.
CTGACGGGGTGACGGTGGTCGGACTCATGGTCAACCACGAGGGGCTGAACTCAGCGCCACTGCGCTGATCACAACTCCTGTTTCCACCCCAGCCTTTCCAATGGCGGGGACCCTGCCTGGGCTTTACGCAGACAGTGCACATTCTGAGGGTGTTGCAGTGCTACAATTTTGACCTCAGCTTCCTTAATGAAGCCAAGACCAATACTGTACACTGTTCCCACCGGGCTGGCTGGCGGGAACAGCGTAATAAGATGTTCCTGCAAGTCAGCCTGATAGGAACATCGCAATATGATGGTGGGTGAGGCAGCTGGGTTGACGGTCGTCTCATCCCCGCAAGTTTGGTTGTTGGCTCTTCCAACTGCCGAACTCATAATGAGCCCCTGAGTCTAAATTTAGCACTCCCAGTGCTCACGCTATATGCAAAGGCCCTTTTTGTGATAGAGCCCTAAAACTCCAAAACACCACATGGAACAACACACATATACTAAATGCGCTGTCTAAGATTACATATTTGTTCTTTTCTGTGCATACAACAGAGTGAATCTATATAGTTAATAGTGAGCTGTGACACATTAGGGTGATTACTAAAACAAATCACCTTTGCGTAAGATTCAAATCATGTCTTTCTTATTAAAAAAAAAGACAACAAAGTGCACGTACATGACGTGAGATGTGCCTTCCTTGGATCTGATACAATTGTTGGACCCTGCTATTATGTGGAGTGCATAATAATGGTGTTATTTCTCTTCTACGGATGTTAGAGGAAACTAGAATAGAATAGCAATGATTTGAAATTTGCTTGTACTAATTATGGAGAATATATTTCAGGCTGCATGCCCTGGCAGATTCCTTGTCCCTTGAAACCAATTACACTGCCTTAATTCATGTAAAGAATTTGTCACTCTGTTTCAAGGGTTGTTTTTTCTTTCAGATAAAATTTGTTTTCACTTACCAATTAAATTCCTACCAACATGTGATCACGTTTGACTTTTTTCAATTTACCCAACATGAGTGTTTGCCATTTACAGATCCAGCTTTACCTGAAAATGACCTTTACAGCACTGAATTACATTAAGATCTCTGCATGACAAGAGCCCAGTTCATTAATTCATAGAACGAAAACGCTTTCATCAAGGAGAAATTGGTTAGCAGCTAGCATTTTCGCCATAGACTATAAATGAGAAAGAGAGGAACACGGGGATGGTGGGGGATAGAGAGAGAGAGAGAGACAGAGAAGCAGAAAGAGTGGGAGAGAGCGGAAGGAAGAGGTGGAGAGCGGGAGAGAGCGATAGAGGAGGGTAGCAAGATATAGAGGGAGAGCCACCAAAAAAGATTTAACGAGAGCAAGACATGTTACAAAATTGACATAACCAGTATTAGTAAGATATAAAGATAAAGAGGGGGAAAGAAAGAAAAAGAGTCGGGCAACAATAATTAGAGAAAGAGGGATATTTGAAAACGGAGCAAGAGAAAGGTAGAAAGACTGCACGCGAAAGTGAGAAAGAGCGACCAGTTGGAATGAGCTGAACAAAACGTTCTTCTAGACGCCATGCAAATAACATGTTCATTTCTATTGGAATCAAAAATCTGGTGTAAAGTAAATGGGCGATGAGCAGCTTACACATCCTTCAACACCCAAAAGTTCTAAGGGTGCACTGTCCTCTGGGGCTCTTTTTGTCAGTAGCCGTTTACAGTCTCACCTACAAACAGCTAGCTTCATCTGATACAATGTAATTAAAGCAGGCTTTGTGTCAATTTTGATTGAACTTGTTTGTCACTCATTTTTGCTTAATTCCTATTGGATGGTTTCCTTCGGTTTGTCCCTCTGAAGCCTAGGTTCTTTAGCATTGATTACATGACTTCTATTATTCCACAGTTCATATCAGGAAACTACTTTTAAACTCTAGCCTAGAGACTTCAATACATTCTATAGGTGTCTCGCTAGCCTCGTGTTTTCAAAAAATGAAATAATAGTAAAATGTTGTACAATCATACAAGGGTTTTTCTGACAGCATTTTTCATCCGTTTGTCTGTAAAAACCCATTCACATTTTGCTTCCTCCCACCACAGTTTGAAGCATGGAGCAGTGGATCACCCCACCTCATCCACTGGCTCTCTTGCATTTGAGCGACTGCAATTTGTTGAAAGAACCCCAGTATCCTAGTGTCACCTGTTTCGCCTACCCTCTCCCAGGAGCTGCCGGCACTTCTTTTGGTGGCCAGCTGCAACAAAGGTGAAGACTATACTTTAAAATGTATTCTGTTAGTAAGTATGCCTCCTCTTTCATGTGTGGCGTGCTTTCATGTAAAATTACTTCTCAGAAAGGACCTTCTGTAAAACTGGAAAAAGGATTACTGAATAAGTGTTATAAGCTAGTGACTGTTAGAAACTGTATTATTGGTAAGGGCAGGTAAGCACCTACACTTAGCAATAGGCCACTAATCACCACTAGGTTCAGTTAGGTCTCAATAAATTAACCCCAGCTCAACCCTTTGTAGCTTGGCAACGAGCAACAAGGCTTAACTTAGGAGACAAAGTGTGTGAAGCATTCAAGGATCACAAAACAGTCATTAAAAAAAACCCACAGGAAACAGTTTCAAAATCCAAAAATGTAAAAAAATAGGAAATATTTGTATCTTTAATTTGACATCAAAATGAATAAAATCGTATAAGGGGAACCGGAGATATGAATTTCTAAAGAATTATCATTTCCGAGTGCATAGAAACAAAAAGCACCAATCTGGTTGCCTGGTCGCACCTCGACCGGGACAAAGTCAAATTTTCAGGCCAACCATGATGGAGCCCTGCTGGGCTACAGCAAGTGGGAGGCCTCGGTCCAAACTTTACCTTCGGACTTAGTTGTTTTCTTGAAGATTTTCTTCACCGGGGCAAAGTCACAAATCCAATCTGACCTCCCTGGAGCCCTCTTCGGATATGCATTGCAGGAGACCTCAGTGAAGATTTCTATGTTTGGACTTAGACAATTTTTCAGGTCAAAAATCTTCCTCCAGGCCAAAGGTGAATCTTGATCTGATGTCCCTGGAGCCCTCCTCAAATACGCTGAGCGGGAAGTCCCGTTCAACTTTTTACCTTCGGACTTAGTCACTTTTTTGGAGCTTTTTCTCTCTGACATTGAACGACCCTCCACAGCAAGCCGATTTCAAGTCAACATAATCGATTTCCCTTTCCAGGAGCTCCCAGTGAAATCCTGGAAGTCTGGAGCTGTTCAGCAGGACAAACCTGAAAGTGGGGCTGGAAGACATAAGCCGACTTGACTCTCGACAGCGGGTCAGTCCCTTTATGGAGCTTTTTACCAAAAGTCCTCCAGTCTTCTCCAAACTTCTGGATCTTCTTCCAGAAGGACTTTGAAGATCCGTTAGGAGTCCACAGCTCACTCCATGGTTTCAGAAGCTCTGAGTTGCTCCTTGAGGGTTAGGACTCCAACTCCCAGAATGCACCTGTCTCGAACTCAAAATGACCACTGGACAGTGGTCAGCTGGTCAGTTTCTTCAGGATATGATGTAGGGGACTCTGGTTAACTATTGTTCACCTGTAGCAAGCAGGGAGTCCTTTTTGGAACCAGTCGAAGCAAGGCAAAGCCTTTTTTTGTGGTGGAGCCCAAGTGTGCAGCTAGTGCAGCCCTTCAGAGGGTAGTGTCCAGGTGCAGGTCAGGGGTCCAACAGGGCAGTCATTGTTCTTTTGATGTTCTTCCTTGTGGGGATCTCAGGTGTGGGTGCAGCTCTGCAATATTGATCCTTGCTCCTGGGATGGAAGGTAGGGGGGTCCTGGTTGTCCAATCACAGGCAGGCTCCTTCCCCTTTTGATGACCACTTCCTGGGAAGTGTAGCAAAAATCAATCCCACGGAGCAACATTCTTCCAAAATCCAACATAGCTGAAAGTGATTTTTGGAGGTTAGATCTGGCTGCACCCACCCACTGGTGTGGCTAAAAATCCTACATACACCCCTTTTCTGATCTCTCCTAATGTAATCAAGAGGGTACCTAATTGTCTGGGGTTGCAGGAAATGGGGGTGGTCCTGAGTTGCTCCAAATGTTCTTCCCTGCCTTTGAAGACCAGTTTGGCTGCTTTCCCCTCATCCTGTTTCACCATCTGCTGAGGCAGATATCCTCCCCAGGCACTTCCTTTGTGTTCAGCCAAGGACACTTCACACCTCATCAAGGCAGACTGGCCAGGCTACCAGAGGCTGGCCAGTCATTGACGGGCACTACAGAGCTGAAGTTGGCAACTTTCAGGTAGAGTTTTAAAGCTCCTTACCTTAACTATTTATATTAAATCCAACAATGGCAAGTTATAGGATTTATTACAACAATTAATTTGATACCAAACTCAAGGTATCTGTTTCTTACGGGAACTTAAAATAAAGTCTCCCCAAGTTAGGCTCTGGAGGCTATTCACTACAGTGAGGGAAAAACAAATGTGGCTGTTTTACCTCACCGGGGCTCATAAAACATTTTTATGAGGTCTCTGGTTATAGGTACATGGCACCCAACCCTAGGGGTACATAGGGCACACCTTATAGGTGACTTTTATGTAAAAATACGGTAGTTTAAGAATTTGCATTTAACTTTAGTTTAAAAGCAGCCAGCAGTGCAGACCTACCTTTAAAAGGACACTGGGCACCTCAGCAGTGTACCTTTGGGTGCACCACCTACGCTAGGGTCCCTAAACCTACATGCCCTACCATATACTAGGGACTTATAGGTAGGTTGGTACTTCCAATTATAATTAGCCTAATGTGCATATCCACTTTGCACAGAGCACTGGCTGTGGGACTGGTTAACAGTATCCAGGACACAGCCAAGAGTCAGTGACCACCATTATCTGTCCAAAACGTTTGGGGGTTACCAGGGCAAAAAGGAGGACTTTCCTACAGTGACCATCTTTAAACAAAGCTCTTAATGGTAAAGGCAGTGATAATTTCAACACCAATGTGAAATGTCCGTACAACTTTCAGTACTAGAAATAGAAGAAAAACACTAATATGTAGTTTCACTCCGTGCCCATTCGAAATGGTGCACTGTTTAATGTTAAAATTGATTTTATTCTATGCTTAGAAATGCCATGATAAATAATATTGAATCATACAAATTTGGCTGGCTATCTATATCCCGCGCTCACGTTTTTATCACAATTTTGCAGACGTTTCACATTGCATATTGTTCTCGCTGCAAATTAAACACTATCTTGGCCTTTAAAAGTATCTGCCAGAAAAATAGTGTTCATTTGTACTAAACTGAAAAAGTTGAAATTCTGAGCTGGATTTTCTGACTCACGTCAGAAAGGCATGCAAAAAATATGTGAAAGTGTGACAGCTACGCTGAATTAACAATCTTCCCCCCCTCATGATACACAAGGTGAACTATAAAACACTTAATTAAAATTAAATGATGTGATAAATAGTATGCACACGTTGTATGGTGTAGCTCCATATAAAGATATTCACAGAGTTGTATTTAGTTACCAACAACTGTTGCCGGAGTTTTAATTTCTACTTCTAAAAATCTACATTGGTGACTATTTTTACTTAATTATGTGTAAATGCCATAGTTTGTTCAAATAATGTGTCAGCTACAGTGGCTGCAGTCATGTGCTCAGGCCACAAGGTATTTGATGACCTGCATTCTCAGTCATTCACATTCATACACTTGCATGCACCAATGTACAAAATAGAGGAAGTCTGCACCCATTCCTGCCTGTCGAGTACCTGAGGGAGCAGGCTCCTATGTGCTTGTAGTTTCCAGGTCACAGGATGTCGGAGAAGCTGTCCCAGCTCTTCATAGGCGTATGCCAATGCCACGGAAGACAATGGCGGCTACTGAATTTGAGTTCCCTCTTTATTATAAACAGTGCGGTGCTGCCATTCATCCATAAGATGGATAAATTGCACATACTGCCATATGTAGTTTTGCTCACTTATTTATTATGTACACTACTTTTATAGCTAGAAGTTTTAACTCATCATTGGTATTTTTTTGCAGATAAGTAAAACATATATACATACATTTCAGGGAGCTGGGTCAGCCCTCTTCATCCATTGATCTTGTCTAATGCCATTCACATTTTCTTTGTGCTTACCATTGCATACAGCATGGCACAATGGGTCATCCCCTTAAACCATTGGCTCTCTGCACGATGACTGGGGTTTTTTGCCTGATCATATGCCACATGTGCCTACAAAACAAGCGTTATTATACGCCGGGGTGATGAGCTAATGGTTTACTTTACCAATGTTTTCTTCTTTCCTTTTCTCTTTATTTACTTTGTTTTCAGGTTACAGTAATACTAAGTGAATTAGATGTTTTCTCGGCACCACTAAGAAAAACGATTTTCTGTGATATGCATCCCAACTAAACATGTTCTATACCTTTTTAAAGTACACCAGCCTGCTAGAAAGAACTCACACTTTTTATTTTTCTTATACATGATGTTTCATATTTTTGATTTTCAGCATTTTTATTACACGCATATGGTAGTCATATTGGGGTGGTGGCATTTTTCCTTTTACCTTTCTAGCATATTTTTGCAGTAGAAAAATAAAAAAGAATCAATTGCAACATCTTGTGAAAGCCAGACCTATTGTAAATAAGCTCACTAAATGAGTTGGAAGACTTTTTCTCTTTTGTTTAAGACTGTAAATATGACGATATTAATTGATTACAATAGATACTTTTTGTCGTAGTAATCAACTTTCTTTACAAAACTTTTTTGTTTCGGCTGTACCTAGTCAAACTTTCATTAGGATACTTGACATTTGCTTGACTTATCTTTGGACCTGACAAATCTGTTCGTTTAAATTTTGGGATTAGTCCCTTTTCATCTCTTACACAACAGCTTAATATTATTTAATGACAAACTTACCCTTTCTTACATTTCTAGTGCAAGTGATTCTGTTATATACGTCATTCTCAACCAAGTAAGTAGACTCAGAGTAATCAGTATTAATCTCATCGGTTTATAGTCCCATTTTTCCTTTTTCCTTTCCTTTCAATGTAATTAGGGGGAGTATGGGTAGTTATATTTTAATTATTTAAACATCAAGAACATTTACTTTTGAAACTGCTATAATACATTAAGAAACTCAATAACAGTAGTATGAATAAAAATGAACGTTTTGTGGGGGCATAGCATGTGCACATGTTAGGATAGCCCTCTAGGAGAGACTCTTTCAGTGGACGCTGCCACAGCATAAGAGCGCCGCTTATCTCAATTTTATAATTCTTATTTTGATTTTTCCTTGTCTCTTACAGATATTTAGTTAATATCGTTTATATAGGTTCACTTTACATAGGCAAATATTTGCCTATTCACATTCTTATTGAGATATTCGGAAGTATTTACTTTTCTTTCCGACCTAAAATGATGCCCCAAAATTTAGCTACTTCGTTTCTTTAAGACACCTAATATATTAGCAGGACTAAGCAAACTATTTTCTGTCTCATGACTATATAGTTAATACTGTATTTATAGTTTATTCTATCCAGTCAAAATCTGCCTCATTCATATTCTTACTTTTAATTCATATATGACTCCTTTCGATCCAATATGGTGCCCTGAAAAACCATTAACTTCGGTTTCCCTTTGCCAAAAAAACAAAAGACTAAATGTCAAACTATGAATGAAAGTGTGGGCACACTTCGTTTCACCTTCCCAAGATGAAGTCAATCTAAGACACGATATCAACACACGGCTGCCGCCGGCTTTGAACTTCTGACACAACTCATGGTATTAATGTAAGTGTCCACAATTTTTGGCCCCCGTATTGTTTTTTGCGGTAAAATTTAGATTGAAAACTGCTATTTACAGCAAAAATACGATGCCCGATTTCAATTTTTTTTTTTGATGTAGGATGGGAACTAACATAATTTGACTACACGTATGCTCTTAGACTACACCTATGCTCTTAGACAATATCTTCCATGTACTATTTGTAGTTATTTAAATTTAGATGAATGACGACATTGACGGTATTCTATACCTATTGAAATTTTCTTTTACTTTCTCTATATGGATAATCATTTCACCTTTATCACTTCCATGCACGTTACAAATGCCGTATTCTAAGATGAATGATTTTTCTTTCTTCTTGTTTCTTCTTCTTTTTTTCTAGACCACATACTACATGATGCATTTCTCAATATAAATTCTTGTAATGACTAGAAATTGTCACATCATTTTATATACATGATTATTTGAAATAGTATGTTAGTCTTGCTGTACTTTTTGCTAACGATTTCTTTTGAATCACGAAATACATTAAATGTAATGAGGATCTTCCACTAATTACTAGCTATTTTACCACAAAGGTTTTGGTGGATAGGCCAGCACCTCTTTATGTATTTTCTAAACGCTTTTAATTTACAAGTTCTCTCTTCTCTGGAATTATTCTGTCAAGTTTCTTAACTCACCAACGAGATTTGTATGACGGGAACCTTCCGATCCCTTTGGTGTTTCTTTTGTTTTTTTAACGCCACTGAATTTAACTATGCTAAATAAGTTTTCTATGGTGGTGTTTTCCTTTTTCACCATTTTCACGTTTGGTTATGATTCCTTACACTGCATGCCCCATCACTTGCCCTTCACTTACCGGTGGAGTTCTTCTTTCCTAACGCCAGTCATTCATAATAGATTGCCTTATGTTTGATTACTTACAGCCTTGAGAAAGCCCTAGGTGGACTCACCATAGAGGGCGAAACATGTGTTGGCTGATTGAATATTAAGCACAGTCTGCAAGTTTATTTCATGAAAATTGGATATCATTGAACGGAACTACAAGTGGGTTCTCACTCTCTACTTGTTCGAACTTTAGGAATAAGTAGCAAGTTGGCTCCTGGATACTTCAAATGGTACTTGTAAAATACCTGGTAAAAAGTGACTCCGAAGTAGGCAGGTGCATCCATGGCTGGTCAACAAAATTACTCCAGGAGGAGGCTAATAATACGAAAATGCAAGCTTTAACAGCACTGTCTCGACCAACATTGTAGGAAAGCACTGTACTGCTTGTGGGTAATTCAAAAACAATATGAACTACATCTGCAAGATTGCAGTGGGAGAACTAGTGCTGATTTGTGGCAGTGTGCTCCCTTCTCTCTTGATTGCTAAGCTGCTCCGCAATTCATTTTTGGATGAACCATGGGATGAATCTGAAAACTTTGGAGTGTAATTTTACCTTATTTACAAGCAGCACTCCAAGAACCTAGAAACACATGCACATAAATATAAGCACTCGCAGTTCCCACACTGATAGAATTTTCTTTTCTACATGAATAAGGTAAAACATTATGAATGGCATCAACAAGGAATGAATGGGTACAATGATGCTGATTTGCTTGCAATGTGCTCACAATCCCTTGTATTTATTAAGATCAAAACACTCAATAAATCTCTTCATTAAGATACATTTTAATGAAAGAAGAAGAAGAAGAGGAAGAAAAAGAAGAAGACAAGAAGAGGAAGGAGAAGGAGAAGAAGAAGAAGAAGGAGGTGAAGAAGGAGAAAAAGAAGGAGAAGAAGAAGAGGAAAAGAAGAAATAGAAGGTGAAGAAGAACGTGAATGAGAAGAGGAAGGACAAGGAGAAGGAGAAGAAGATGAAGATGAAGGAGAGAGAGAGGAGAAAAAGGCGAATGAGAAGTAAAGGGAGAAGAAGAAGAAGGAGGAGAAGATTGTGAAGGAGAAGAAGGAGAAGGAAAATAATTAGAAGAAGAAGAAGGATAATAAGAAGGAAGTGGATAAGAAGGAGAAGAAGATGGAGAAGAAGGAGATGGAGCTGGAGATAGAGAAGAAGAAGGAGAAAGACAAGAAGGAGGAAAGAAGGAGAAGAAGAAAGAGAAGGAGAAGAAGGAGTAGAAGCAAGAGAAGTAGGGGAAGAAGAAGGAGCAAAAGAAGAAGGAGAAGACAAAGAAGAAGGAGAAGGAAAAGAAGAAAGAGAAGGAGGAGAAGGAGAAGGAGAAGTTGAAGGAGAAGGAGAAGGAGAAGGAGAAGGGGAAGGGGAAGGGAAAGGGAAAGGGAAAGGGGAAGAGGAAGGGAAAGGGGAAGGAGAAGGAGAAGAAAGAGGAGAAGAAGGTGAAAAAGAAGGAGAAGAAGAAGGAGACAAATGAGAAGAAGAAGAAGGAGAAGGTAAAGAAGAATAAGAAGAAGAAGGAGAAGAAGGAGAAAAAGAAGAAGAAGGAAAAGGAGAAGGAGGAGGAGGAGAAGAAGAAGAAGGAGAAGGAGAAAAAGGAGAAGGGGAAGAAGAAGGAGAAATAGAAGACAGAGAAGAAGAAAGAGAAGAAGAAAGAGAAGAAAAAAGAGAAGGAGAAGAACAAGAGGAGGAAAAGAAGTCGTAGGAGGTGAAGAAGAAAGTGAAGGAGAAGAGGAAGGACGAGGAGACGGAGAAGAAGATGAAGGAGAAGGAGAAGTAGAAGAAGAAGTAAAAGGAGAAGGTGAAGGCGAAAGAGAAGGAAAAGGAGAGGAAGAAGGAGGAGAAGAATGTGAAGAAGAAGGAAAAGGAGAAGAATGAGAAATAGAAGGAGGAGAAGCAGAAGAAGATGAAGGAGGAGAAGAAGAAGGAAATGGAGAAGAAGAAGATGGAGAAGAAGGAGATGGAGATGGAGAAGAAGAAGGAGAAGGAGAAAGAGAAGGAAGAAAGAAGGAGAAGAGTACGGAGAAGAAGAAGAAGAAGGAAGAAAAGAGAAGTAGGGGACGAAGAAGGAGCAAAAGAAGAAGGAGAAGGAGAAGACAAAGGAGAAGGAGAAGGATAAAAAGAAGGAGAAGGAAAAGAAGAAAGAGAAGGAGAAGGAGAAGGAGAAGGAAAAAAGGAAGGAGAAGAAGGAGAAAAGGAAGACGAAGAAGAAGAAGGAGACAAACGAGAAGAAGGAGGAGGAGAAGGAAAAGAAGAAGGAGAAGGAGGAGAAGAAGGAGAAAGGGAAGGAGAGGGAGAAGGAGGAGGAGGAGAAGAAAAAGAAGGGGAAGGAGAAAAAGGAGAAGAAGGAGAAGACGAAGGAGAAAAAGAAGAAAGAGAAGAAGACAAAGAAGAAGAAGAAGGAGGAGAAGAAGGAGAAGGAGTAGGAGAAGAAGGAGAAAGAGAAAAAGAAGGAGAAGAAGAGTGAGAAACCCAAAAAGAAGAAGGAGAAGAAAGAGTATGAGAAGGAGAAAAAGAAGGAGAAAAAGGAGAAGGAAAGGACAAAGAAAGGAGAAAAAGAAGGAGACAAACAAAAAGGAGAACGAGAAAAAGAAGGAGAAGAAGGAGGAGTCAACCAAAAAGAAGAAGGGGAAGAAGGAGAATGAGAAGGAGAAGTAGGAGAAAAAGAAGGAGAAGGAGAAAAAGGACAAGGACAAGGAGAAAAAGAAGAAGGAGACAAACAAGAAGGAGAAGAAGAAGGAGAAGGAGAAGGAGAGGGAAAAGGAGAGGGAGAAAGAAATGGAGCAGAAGGAGAAGGAAAAGGAAAAGGAGAAAGAGAAGGAGACGGAGAAAAATGAGAAGGAGGAGAAGGAGAAGAAGAAAAAGATGAAATAGAAGAGGAAGGAGAAGGAGAAGGAGAAAGAGAAGAAGAAGGACTTGTCCCAATTAAAACGCTACCCCACTTGTGTACCTGGGCCTAGTGCCACCATCAGGAATGGATCACCACTGGTTCAACAGTACTTCTCATCATGCAAGGTATTCTGTCTACAGCACTCCATTTTATGCCATTCCATTTTAGGAAACTCCACTATATGCCACTACACTCTACGTTAGTCCATTGTATGTTATTTCACTCTGTGCATCTCCAGGCTACTCCACTCTAATCTATGCCACTCTGCTCTACGCCACTCCACTGTATGCTATTACATTCCTTGCTACTCTACTGTACACCACTGCACTCTACACAACTTCTCTCTATGCTATTCCACTGTACACCAGTACAGTGTACCTCTCTCCAATATTTAACACTCCACCGTACACCACTCCAAACTATGCCACTCTAATCTATTCTATTTCACTCTACACCATTCCACTCTACGCCACTCCACTGTACATTTTCCCTTGGATGCCACTCCCCTATATCACATTCCAGTCTATGCTATTCCACTCTATGCCACTGCTTCATACTCCACTTCATTCTACACTCCTCTACACTATTTCACTGTGCACAACTCTATTGTATGCCACTCTACTCTATGTTTTTCATCTCTATGCCACTCCAGTCTATGCCACACCATTGTACTCCAGCCCAATATACATTATTCCACTCTATTCTGTCTGCTATATGCCACACCAGTCCATGCCACTCTGCTCTACACCACTGCACTCAACACCACTACACTCTATGCCATTCCTCTTTACATCTCTTCATTACACTGTACGCTAATCCACAGCACATTTTCACATTGTTCATAACTCCAGTCTATGCTTGTCGACTCAGTGCTATTCCACTCTATGTCACTTCTCTCTATGCCACTCTACACCACTGGACTGTATGCCACTCACTCTATAATATTCCACTCTACCTCACTACACTGTACCTCACTCCACTCTATGCACCTCCACTGTACGCCACTCTTATCTACGCCACTCTGCTCTATGCTATTCCACTGTATACCACTCCAGTGTACCCCACTCCACTGTATGTTGCTCCACTGCACAGCAGTCCACTACACCAGACCCTTCTCTATGCCACTCCACTGTACACCCCTCCACTGTAACCTATTCCACTGCATATCACTCCAGTGTACGACACTCCACTGTTCCGCACTCCACTCTACACCACGTCACTGTATACTATTCAACTGTATCCCCCTCTACTGTACCACGGGCCACTCTACATCACTCCATTCTACTCACTGTACTCCACACTGCAATACTAGAATACTACGTTCTATGACACCACATGGTATTACACTCTCATCCACTCTACTATAAACACTCCACTTAATGACTCTCCACTCAACATCACAAAACTCTATGATTTGAAAAACATTTTAATTAAAAAAATTAAAATTCTATGAAGAAAACAAAAAATAAACATTCTTCATAGTTAGGGTTTTTTGTATACTTTCTGTACAAACCATACACTAACTACACAGTCAATTCAAATTTTAAAGCAATATTTATACCTTATATTTTATTTTCTACATCACATTTACATTACTATCATTTTATTTATTCATTATACAAACCAAATTAAACAGTTAGAAATTTCAAATGTATACCTTTTTTTGCTTATAATTTACATCTTTGAATTTTTATAACTTGAGCTCCTCCATACACAGTGTATTGAACTTGGTAGCCACACTACATGAAATTTACCTTGCCACTCCACCATGCATTGTATTCCCACAACTGATGTGATTTGTGATGTCCTAAGTGTTATTGTAAATGTTATTATTTTAAATGGTATAAGTGATATCATATAAAAGGTTATACACAGTATATGGAAGTGGTGTGAGCTATATTTAATGTTGTATTCAATGTAGTGTGGCTACAGAGTTCAATACACTGTGCATAGAGGGGGTGAGTCATAATAATCGGAAGGTGTTGCATACATTTCCTATTAAAGGTATATTTATAACTATAGAATTTCTAGTTGTTTGTGTGGTTAAAGTTTGGTTTGTATATAAAGAATAAAGAGAGTTATAGTAATCTAAATGTGGTGCATTAATTATACATTTAAGGAATAACAATACCTTTAGAATTTGTGATGTTTGTGTGGTTAAAGTTTGATTTATAGAGAAATAATAAATAGAGTATTCCTAAATATAAAAAAGGTTTAACCTTTGTTTTTTTCATAATTAGGTGAAAACGTCAGTTAAAACATGCCACTTTAAACGTACAAAACCACAGTTATAGCTATATCAAGTAACTATAACTCGTGCCCTAAGGAAACTATAATTGGGGCACCCACAGTTTTCTCATCAATACTTTCATTGCAAATGTTGCAGTGATATTATCAATGATATCATAGAAGCAGTCATGAATGATGTAATATGTGGGGTTGGTAGCAGCTACTTAACAGATTTACTTCTGTTTACATCAACTAAAAAAAGCACACTTTTTAAGTAAATATCTAGATTTCAGTAAAATCTGGTGTATCTGTTCAGCCAGTTTTTATGTATGATTGTTTATTTTTCCTATGAAAATGTATGGGGAAAAAATGTTCTGTTACCACCTTTTTCTAAGCCACAATGTATCAGATCACCCCAAAACCTTCCTGGGAGGAGCAGAGGTGGACAAAACTTTTATTGCAGGTTTCTTGAAGATTTGGCACAATGTTATCAGAAAAACAATAAACACTCTCCTATCAAAAGCCTCACACACATATACATACACAGCGATTGACTTAAAGCCATCACACAGCAATAAGTCAACTTGTTTTGATCCTCTGGAATATGTGTACCTATTTTTCAGAGCAGTCATATCTGTTGTGCTGTTGTTCTATTTTGATCAGGAAAGGAGAGTCCATTCTCAAACTGAGGCGGGTCATCAGAAGGGTGAACACTTGCCACATGATGTCTGACCAATTGGGAGATTAAATGTACATTCATTTCAATCATTGTCAGTCTCGCCAGTTTTGAAGAGATAGACTGTTCCTTCTGACTATGAGAACTACCCCAGATGCATTGAGCACATTCTTTAAAGATACATTCGCTACTGGACATGCAAGATATTTTATTGCCAGGTTGATGAGGTCAATGTTCCTTCGCCCATTACAATAGTCAATGGGTCCTGATCCAGGTACACATCTGTTGAGTCATTGAAATAGTCTTGGACCATTTTCTTGAGTGTCGTTGTTGACACTTGCTGTGACTGCGTTGCCTGCACATGTACAATTTACTTATATCTTGCAATATGAATCTTAACCATTGTAACTGTTGGAAGTGAAGCTGTTGCTGCAGTTGTGTCACGGCTGAGAATCCATAGCACCACCCTGTCCAGAAGTTGAAGGCTTCATTTCAGTTCTGCTATGGAATAAAATTTTCAATCATTCATCTTCTAGACCACTACTTTCTTGGTGATCCAATTGTTGTCAATTGAGACATCCAATACTAATAAAGGAATGACAGTGTCCAGGTTTTTTGTACTGTGGATGCATTGTTGCGGTACATACCTTCTTTTTTTTAGGTCACAATCTCTTTTTTCAGCCTTTTATTTGTGTTCAAGTAGAGGATTAATCAATTAGCCAAAGAAGCTGCTTCATCATTGACATTGCAAAATGTTTGTTCCTGCAGGTGTCTGCCTGACTGATTTCCCATATTATAATCTTAAAAGGCTGTAGCATTAAGATCAAGCACTCTTCTAACACTCAGTTATCCATTTCCACTGTCATGGCTTTAGCATTTGCATCCCCTTTCTTTTGCAGTATGTAATCATTGATAAGCCTGTGATGTTTAAACAGATGTTGCAGCACGTAGCAGGTGGTGTTCCAAAATGTTTGCACCTCCTGTATGAGGACCTTTACAGGGAGTCACTGAATGATCCTCAATTGCTTATGGGCTTTGGACAAATTACTTAAATGAGAGCAAATTCTACAACAGGTGACCCAGTGTGTTGTGGACTACTTCATTTTTTAGAATGTCCTACACAGTTAGGCTTATGAAATGTGCTAATCACAGGACTCTGAAGCTCCGTCAGCCATTGTTCTAAAAATAACACTACAATTGTCAGCGATAATGAACTGGATTCTGAGCTTTCTGGTGAAAGCCATTAGTAGACTTTTGTATGAATTTTGTCCAAGAAGTTGGCAGCTGTATTTGATGTCTCTATGGCGAACTATTGCATGCCTCCAAACGCTTGCATTTGCATTTGGCTAAAACATAATTAGACAAGACCAGTGGCTAGCCTTTGCATCATTCCCTTAAAGAATTGCAAATGTTGTCTACTGCTTGGCAACCAGTCAACATGTCTGTTGTGATGTGGCCGGACTGACAGTGCTCTCCTTTATAACTTCCCCAAACAATTACCGCACTTCATGTTGCAGTCCTGGCACAGCAACAATGAAAAATAGGTCTGGCTGCGAACCTTCCTATTAGAAATTGGGTCTTTAGTTGGCAGAGGTCTGCACCCATTCCAAGTAGGGAACACCTTTGTAGTCAGATACAAACTAAAAGATGACCTGTTCTCACCCTCTGGTTGCTTGGCACAGGGCAATCAGACTTATCTAAAGAGGCAAATGTGTAAAGTATTTGTGCGAACACATACATACTCACACAGACACACACACACACACACACAGTAGCACAATGAAAACACCACAAAAGAGTCCACACAGGTTTAGAAAAATAGATTATGATTTTGTAAGTACCTTAAGACCAGAGACACAAAAATCCAATAAGTAGAAGTTGAGATATGAAATTAAGATGAATAAAACAGTTCTAGTGCTTAGAAACAAATAGTTCTTTAGAGCTTACCTGAGATCATGTTGGACATGGGCAAAGTCAACAGTTCAAGCCGACTGTAATGGAGGTTTGGCCGGGTACAGGAGCCAGGCAGGCCCATGGAATAGAGTACCTTGATCCTGGTCACAAGCACGAAATGTGGGGTTGATGCGTCAATGTCACACCCGCAGTCAAGGGATGTGATGATTTTTCCCACATGTTGATAGCAATGCTTTGGTGAAAAAGAGTGCAGCAGCAGGAGTTTGTTGATTCCAAAGCTGATGCCTCAGATTTCTCCAGGCTACCAAAAGGGATGCGTTGATTGTCCTTCAGTAATGCTGGTGATGCAGTGGTTTCAGTGCTGCGTTGATGCTGATGCATCAGTTGCCACTTCCAGCCGGCAGGAAATGCACTGATTTCACTTGTGCAAGCATCTGGGTTGACTTCCAGTGAACCAGGCACAGAAACAAGGGTAAAGACTTTGATATTCCTGAGTCTCTAGTAATAGGAGGCGAGACAGCAAGCACTTGGAGATCCTTTGGGTTCCAAGGCAGTGACCAGCACTCCCTTACCAGGGTCAGAGAGCAGCAGGACAGCACAGCTAGAAAAGGAGTTCTTTCAGGCCAGCAGTCCAACAGATTACCAGCACAGCAGTCCAGTTGTAGGTCCAGATGTGTTGAATTTGGTAGGGTCAGAGACACAGTACTTATAGCCAAATGTGCCTTTAAAGTGGGGGTGAATTTAAAAAAGGTTCTTTGAAGTGCACAATTTTCCTTTCTTCCTCAGCCCTGGCTCCAGACTACCAGTGGAAGGTAATCAGCCATTTGTGTGGGGGCTAGCACTGCCTATTCAGGTAAAGAGACAGCCCCCTGACATTTCTGCCGAAGTAGAGTCATCAGAATTCAGATCAGCATTCAGACACACCTGATATTCCAGTGATTGTGGCTGTCTAGAAGGAATGTACAAAGGGTAGCTGTCACCCATCCCAGATGTGTATTGGTGACAGACTGTATGCACACATAGCACAGACCAGAGAAATGTTCTCTTTCTAAAAGTGGCATTTCTAAAATTGTAGTGTTTAATCTGACTTTACCAGTAAATAGGAGTTATCATAACCATTCCAATGATATGAAACAAGGCATAGCTACTCCTTCTCAATCAGAAATTACAGCTTAAGTATGTATTAAGGAATCCCCAATGTTAACCTATGAGAGGGGTGGGCCTCACAGTGGCAAAACACTTATTTGGGAATGTTTCACTATCAGGACATGTAAACCTTAAAAGCATATGTCCGTCCTTTTAGTTACATAGCACCCTGCCCTATGGATTACCTAGGGCCTACCATAGGAGTGGCATATGTAATAAAAGGGAATTTTAAGGCTTTGCAAGGGATTTTAAATGCCAAGTCCAAGTGGCAGTCAAATGTAAACACACAGGCTCTGTAGTGGGAGGCCTGAGACATGTTCGAAGGGCCACTTAATTAGTGGCACAATCATTGCTGCAGGTCCACTAGTAGAATTTTATTTACAGGCCCTGGACATATGGTATACCACTTTACAAAGTACTTTCAAGTAAAATAAATATGCAAATTGTGTATACACCAATGTTACCATGTTTAGGAGGTGTAACACGTGCACTTTAGCACTGGTTAGCAGTGGTAAAGTGCTCAGAGTTCTAAGGGCAAAAAAGAATCAGCAGTAGTGTGAGACAGGCAGGCAAAAGGTTTGGGGGAAGACAACTCTAAGGCTGACATGTCTAACACTTCCTTTTTGGACAAACAATGTCCACAAATTCCAGAAACCCCACTCCTTCCACCAAAAAAGGGAGGAAAACAAGTGCTATCATTTTAGCCAGCTTCCCAATGTAGAAATTGACTTTATCATGGGTTCAGTAGTATAGCAACTCCTTGGTGAATATAGCCTTGATAGTTATTGATGTGACTTTTTTTTTGTGATACCTCCACTATGAGGAGCAGGTAGGTTGGTAGGGCAAATGGGGGATAACTGTATCCTTCTGTCTCTTGTGCCATTCTGAGTTTTCTCAGTTGATGATTACCCACGTACAAGTGAAAGCCACAGGGATGATTCACATTATGCTGACATCCTCTTCTTCCTCACCAACACCTCTTCTTTCAGCTGAGCTTCTTCCCCCTCACCAGCAACTATCTTTTTGAGGTACACTTCCTATACTATCACATATTTGAATTTCAGGTGAGTCATTTTGCGCCTTGTACCATAATGTCCTGGCTTAGCACACCAAACTTTTTTCCTCAAATCAACCATTCTAAAATGGATCTTCATGCAGCCTGAGTGTAAAGAGGTCCAAAATTGGGAATGAGAGTTGCCTACTTGTGCCAAAGCCTGTAGAACTTGTTGTGGTGCAGGTAGGCTGCTTTGTTTCCGTTTGACTCTGATGATCTCTGACTGTGGTATGTGTGGCAGTTAGCATAACTGTAGGTTTTTGAGGGCTTAAAAAGATGGAAGTAAGTGGTGTTGGTTGAACTACCTGACTCGGAGTCAGCTGAATAGAGGTGATTTGTTCTTTTTCTGTGCTACTCTCCAAATTAGAAATCACTAGCTTATAACCATTTTCCTCATTTCAAGGGATTTTGGGAAACTTAATTTCCCTTGTTTCTCATGTTGGGGACCAGTTGGGTTTCAAATCATGTCAAGATCATCTAATGGAGAGCTTAGAGAAGATAGTGCCTTTGTTTCCTTGACAGAGATGGTGAATTTGATGTGTCCACTGAAAGAACAATTACAACATCCTGCTCTGCAGCAAACTCAATGTTCTTCTCCGCTCCTAGTTCTAGAAGATCAGGTGATTCAGACTGTAGTTCTTGTTGTTGACTTCCCTATGAAGATTTGGTTTGCCATTGGGACACATTAATTTCACACTTACTGCTCTCCATGACTGCAGTCACTGCATTGTTGAGACATTTGCCTTGCTTTTGGTGGTGGTGCCGTTAATCCAGGATTTTCATCCTCCCAGTCTCCTCCTGAGCAGAGGAGAGTGCAAAAGGTACAATTTTCTAGCAGATGCCTCCTTCTTTTGGGCCATCTTGTTCAGTTTCTGTGTGCACTCAGTTCTGTGCCTCAATGAAACTATGGGAGGTAGAGGAAAGCATGCAGAAATAAATAAATGAAATAATAGTTGGAACCGTTTGAAAGGCAGACAGAAATCAAATAAATTAATTACATTATAGAGGTTATATCTGTCCAGGGCATATGGGACCTCTATAGGAAGCAGCTAACATTTGAATAAAGTAGTTAAATAACTGCTGTAGTCCTTCCAAAGAGGGACGGGGAGAGGTAAAAGTGAATAAATTAATTAAAAAAAAGAACTGTATACTTGAGACAACTACAATAAGCCACAAGCACAAATAAATATTTTTGCAAAAATACATATTAGGGAAAAACAAACAATGAAAGTGAAATAAATGATAAAGAATTGTAAAACACCCACTGTTTCAAGAAAATGGTGGTTCCTTACTACATGAAAATGAAGGAGACACAGAGAGCAAAGGCAAAATGGCTGTTGCCCCATGGCTAGCAAGAACACACACACACGCACATACACATAAACAAAATGGCTGTTAATTCATGTCAAGTGAGAAAGGAGGCTTAGAAAAGAAAGCAAAATTACCATCTTTGAAACAGACACTGGGTCCACAAAATGGACATCACCACATGGTGACCTGGAAACCAAAGAGAACATGGGTATCCTACCTAGGCTGGAGTCCTTTTCTCCCACATCAACACAACATGCATGATTACAGGGAAAGGTTGGCACAAATATACACCCAAAATGTGACTGTGCCTATCAGAGAGCTTAAAACACTACCAGTAAAGGGACAGCAATGAATTCAACATTACAGTAACATGTAGACACAGAGAAATGGTTAACGTAAACTTTAAATATGGTCCAGTCACAAACAGTACAAGGATACAATTGCCACTTCAACTTTTAATAGTTCAACATAAAACAATTAACCAACCATTTCACACAAATGCAAACACACACACACACACACACACACACAAAATGGTGGCTAAACAAAGAACAAAAGAAAATATTTGAACACATGGGAATTCACTCCTGGTGCAACCAAGACTCTAGACGCTAACAGGGATATGCAAGCAAAAGAAAAAACTATGGGCCTCTTTATGAGTTTGACGGTCCCACCGCAAGACTGCCAAACTCATGAGGAGGATGCCACCGCCATGGTGGTAACGGCCCCCGGAGTGTATTAAAATGTTTCTGCCGGGATGACTAGCAGGAACATTGTAATACATGTTCCCCCCAGTCAGTCTGGTGGCAACAGTGCTATGTTAAAGGACTCAACTCCCCTAGGGGAGCCGAAGCCCTATATGGTAGCACAGAGGGGGCTGACCAGCACTCTCGGAATGCACACTGTTTGCAAAGCACACAGTGCGCATTCAAACGGTGCTGGGCAGGGAGGGCCCTGCACTGCCCATGCCACAGGCATGGGCAGTACAGGGCCCCCTTGTGGCGCCTGGCTGGTTACAACCCCAACCGCCATCACCACATCAGGAACGATGTACCTGGTCGGGATGGCGGTGATTTGGTGGGCCTACCTGGCAAGTTTGTAATATGGTGGTTGGCCTACCTGGAGTGCAGCGGTCTGTCCACCACTGCTGGGCTGGCAGTCCTAGGACCGCCAGATTCATAATGAGGCCAAACATTTGGCATAAATACAAGGCCAGCCAGAGGCCCCTAAAATAAAAATATCTCTTGCACACAGGCAGTGGGCATGTGAAAGAATACATTCAAGCCCACCAATAGATAATGCCCTAGAAAGCTAAATGCTCCACAGTATGAAAAGAAATCTGGGCATGAGTCACAAAAAAACACAACTAAATTAAAAAAGTGTACATAAAATGACAGGTCTTCACTATCCAAAAAAGTTAAATTATTGTGCCAAAAAAACTTCAAACCCACATTGGCTCCTACTTCAAAACAACTTACTATTGAGGAGAAAGAAACACACAAAAAATAAATAAAAGAACAAACAACAAAAGTTTTGTACATTATGTTATTTAGCTGAATTAGTTTTTCAAAAAAGTAAAAATTCCAAGGGTGTGAATTCAGCCAAAATTTCAAACAAAAAGAGTATGATGCTTTCTCTCTAAAATTCTAATTCGAATTTTCCAAGGACAAAACAAAGCAGAGAGAATCTTTAAGACAGGAAAAGGAATTTGTTTCCATATGTACAGTAGCCTGCTAGGTGCTTTCCTCCTGCAATCATAAAAATGGAAAGGAAAAATGTGTCTTGGGCTAAAATATTACCTAAGAAGACTGCTCAGGTAAAAACTAAACTCAGAAGTGGATGTTCCAGTTGATTTTTCCGGCTCCTGCTTTAAGAGACCTGCTGCACGCAATTGGAACTACAGATTCACACTCCAGAAGTTACATGAATAGACCTCGCAGGTAAAAAAAATCAACCGGAAGTGTATGTTGACTGCCTATGTAACAAACTATAGTATTAACAAGGGGGTGAGATCCCAGCTCAGATAACAACCACAATCCTTGCCAGGGTAAGCCACAAAATTCACTAAATAAACCTATGCTTAATCATCTGGTAGCCTGTCACAAAGCAGTGAGGCTTAACTTAGAGCGAATATGTAACATATTTATGCATCACTGAAACAATAATGAAGATAAAACACAACACAAGGTAAATCCCAAACCAGTTAAGAAAAATAGAGTAAATTGTAATAAATAAAATTACACAAAAATGTTGAAATCCAATAAGTAGAACCAAGATATTAATTTTTAAAGTTTGAAAAAAATAGCACCATAAATCACAAAGCACCTGCCACAATGACCTAGTGTCGCTACACCGGGTCAAAGTCAAATGTTAAGGCTGACCATATTGGAGCATGGGTCAGATACAGGGATCAGGTTCACCTGGGTGGAGAGTTTATCTTTTGACTTATAAAGGTTTCTGAAGAATGGGTGGTCGTTGATAAGTTGTCAGCAGGACAAACTACAAGCAGGATCTAAAGCAGGGGTCGGTTATGGTGGACTGCTGAACAGATGTGTCCTGGAGCAATCATTGATGTCGGCGTGAAAGCTCCAAGTAGGAGAAGTCTGTGCCCAGGAAGGTCTTGACTTTGACAGGGTGAGGTTCAACATAGGTCCCAATAAGTACTTCTAAATCCGGACGTGGAAACTTTTCTGGAAGCCAGATCTCCTTCAGCGGGGCAACTCAGCAAATTGAATCTGGCCAGCAATTCAATGTCGATGGTTTCAGCTCACCGCAGTTACAGTGTTGCTCTGGGCATCTGTCACTTGGTACTGGTGACCAAATAGGTGTTGCTCAGGGGTAAACAGTTCGTCCATCACCATGGTGACACTGACACCTTTGTCCCTGTAGGCCTCAACCTGAACACCATTAATCAGGGGTAGCTGATTGTCCTATCCAAATTAAGGGGACAAGCAACTAAAGTGGCGTGGTGAATGCAACCATCAGAGACTAAAACAGCCTCAGTGATCTCACTACCTAGTCCAACCCCAACTACATTACCAATGGTGAGCCAAACTATAACCTTTGACTGGCTATTAGTAGTGTTTTTCCCACCACCACTGCTATTACTAGGGGCACTAGTGGTTGCAGCTGGGGTTGTGGTGGTGGGAGTTTTGGTGTCTTTCTTTGGACAATGAGGATCAGTTGCCCAATGGCCTTTGGCTTCACACATATAACACCAAGGTTTCTTATCTTTGTGAGAAGAGGATTTGGACCCACCACCCCCAGAGGATTTTTGTGGGCGTTATGAAGACTCTGATGATTTTTTATCTTTGTCCCCACCCTTGTCATGTGACTTACCATCCGTCTTCTTGCCATCCTTGTCACCCCCTGTATGAACGTTTGTGCTCACCCTTGTTCTGACCCATTTGTCTGCCTTCTTTCCCAATACTTGGGGAGAGGTCAGATCTGAGTCCACAAGATATTAATGCAGCAAGTGAGACACACAATTATTCAAGATATGCTCTCTCAGAATCAAGTTATATAGGCGTTCATAATCAGTCACCTTACTGCCATGAACCCAACCTTCTATGGCCTTCACAGAACAGTCTATAAAGTCTGTCCAGTTCCTTGATTACTCCTCTCTGGTCTCTCTGAACTTAAGCCTATACTGTTCAGTGGTTAAGCCCAGACCATCCAAGAGTGCATTTTTAAGAACCTGATAATTATCTGCACCATCCTCTCTGACAATGAGAAGTCTGTCTCTATGTTTGCCAGAGAAGGATAACCAAAGGAGAGAAGCCCACTGTACATGAGGGACCCTCTGAACTTTACAGACCCTCTCAAGAGCAGCAGACCACTTGTTGATGTCATCACCATCCTTGTAAGGAGGGACAACTTTGTGCAGATTCCTAGAATCAAATGAGGGTTCCCTAACATTTGTATTCCTAAAACTGCTGCTGCCACCATGGGGAACTAACCCCAAACCCTGCCTCTCTTTTTCCACAGCCAGGGATTCCCTGTCTAAGGCCAACTGCTGCTGCATTAGCTTCAGTCTGGCCTCCTCTAACCTTCGCTTTCTGAGTTCCCTATCTAGGGACTGGTCCTCAGGGTTAGAATTATAAGAAGCCTCTGATGAGATGAGAGTTTGCAGAGGTAGACCTATCTCTAACAGGGGCCACTCTATTGACCTGGCCTCTAGGGGTGAAGGGAGCCCTACTTGAGTGTGAACCCTTAGCACTAACAGTTATACTAGGGCGCTTGTTGCCAGATAGGTCTGTGGAAGGATTCTCTCCAGGATTGTCACCTTGCTCCTCTGAGCTTTCCTGGTTGTTGTTATCCTCTACCTCTTCCTTAGTGCTGATTCCCTGATCATCCTGTAGGAGGAGATTTAAGGTATTCCTTATTGGGGTTCTTCCCAATCCCTAATTGTCTTTCAATGCGAATCCCCTTCAAGCTTTTATTGTTTAAATTGTCATAGGTAGTCTTGAAAGTTCTAGGGGTGGCTTCTACAGAAGACATATTGAAAGAAAAAAGTTTAGGAATGTGAGTAAAAAGTTAGTAGAAGAACAGAGCTAACTTTTTAGAGAAAAGAAGAGAACTTTTCAGAACTCTGTAAAAACGTTTGCAAAGTTTGAAAAACTTTTAAGAAAGTTAGAAAATTGTTTCTAAGTATATATCATACATGCTCTAAGTATTGGAGCAAGCCTTTCGTGTGAAAAGCAAAGGTAACAAAGTGGTAAAGCAAATGCAATCCCATTGCTGCTACCAATGTAGGAGGCTGCCCTGGTTTGTAGTGGGTACCTTGGGTACTTACACTTTATACCAGGTCCATTTATCCATTATTAGTAAAGTAGTAGTGTTCTAGCAACTTAGGCTGATAGAGGTAGCTATAGCAGAGCAGCTTAGGCTAACCTATGAGACATGCAAAGCTCATTCAATACCACTTATAGTTTCACAGTACTTATACACAAGTAAAGACAATAATCAGTGTTACCAAAAATAAAGGTATTTATTTGGGTGACACAGTACCAGAAATATCTTAGAGACAATACTCCTTCTGAAGGTAAGTATTATACACAATATATACACTAGACCCCAAACATTAGACAAGTAAATAGTCATAGAACAATGTAAGCAGTAGGAAATCCTATAGAATTCAGCGGGAAAAAATAGGTCTAGGGGCAACACAAACCATATACTAAAAAAGTGGAATGTGAATCACAAATTCCCTCCTAGACAAGTGTAGTGTGTGAATAATCGCTGGGAGAGTAGGAAAACAGTAAAGGTAATTAAATTACCCCACCCCAGAGCCCAGAAAAGCAGGCGTAAAGTACTGCAAGTTTCCTTAGGACACACTACACCTCGTTTTGGGGATTTTGCAGCAGCCAACCAAGTCTGCAAAGAACAACTGCTGGATTATTGGACCTGCAGACCTGCAAAGGAAGGGGACCAAGTCCAGAAGTCGAAAGAAGTTCCAGGAAGGACAGGAGCCCCTGCCAACCCAAAAGAGGGTGCAAAAGAAGAGTCCCTGGTTAGTTAAGACTGCAGAAATGCACCCTAGGAAGATGCCAGTGGGTTCCTGCATGATGCAAAATATGCCCACGGCATGAAGATTGTTGCAGATGAGATTTCGTGTTGGAAGGCACCAACAAGCCTTGCCTATGACAAAAGGGCTTTTTTCATCAAAATGGCACTGAATGGACCCAGAAGGTACCTGGGGGCCTCAGCTCTGCGTGAGAAGGAAGAGGAAGCTCTCAGCACTTTAGAGAGCCCTCAGGATGCCAGCCAGCACCCCGAGAAGCCGCAGGATCTGGGTTCAAAGGAGGTGCAAAATGCAGTGGATGCAGCACAACATAAGAAGGTCCCACACCACCGGAGAACAACTCAGCGAGTTGAGCGTCACAGGGTGGAGTGCTGGGGACCTGGGCCAGGCTGTGCATGAAGGAATTTTGCAAATAGTGCACAGAGGCCTCAGGAGGTGAAGAAGACACAGTACACAGGGGTACCATGGTTCTCAGGGAAGAAAAGGTCTTATCTCCTGCAAATTGCATCAGAAGGACCTCAGGACAGTCTATGTCGATTATGTCCACCCTCTGTGTCCTTAGGAGCATGCTGGTCATTGTGAGAGGAGTCCCAGGGTACTGGTCGTTATCTTGGAAGGTGCTTGCTTGGAGCAGAGGATTGACTCTGTCACTCCACGGGAGATTTCTTTGGTCTTTCTGGTGCAGGATGAAGACAGGGAGTTCCAAGAGTGTGCACACCATGGAAACTGTTGCAGTTGCTGACTTGGAGCTGAGGTTGCCGAAGAACAGTATCCCTTGTGGATACTTTGTTGCAGATACAGCGTTTCTTGGAGCAGGCTGCGGTTGATCCCAGATCAGAGGATGCTGAAGTTGTTGCACAGGATTCCTGAAGGAAACTTGCAAGCAGAATCTGAAGAGAACCCACAGGAAAGACCCTAAATAGCCCTGAGAGGGGGATTGGCTACCTTATCATGTATGGTCCTATCAGGGGGGGGGGTCTCTGACTTCACCTGCTGGCAGAGGCCACTTAGAAGCCTCCAGACTGCCCCCACACCTTGCAAAGTAAGATGGCTGAAGTCTGGGACACACTGGAGGAGCTCTGGGCACCACCCCTAGCGTGGTGATGGACCGGGGAGTGGTCACTCCCCTTTCCTTTCCAGTTTTGCACCAGAGCAGGAGACAAGGGGTCCCTGAACTGGTGTAGACTGGCTTATGCAAGGAGGGCACCATCTGTGCCCTTCAAAGCATTTCCAGAGGCTGGGGAAGGCTACCCCTCCCAGCCTGTAGCACCTATTTACAAAGGGAGAGGGTATAACACCCTTCTCTCAGAGGAAATGCTTTGTTCTGCCTTCCAGGGATTGGGCTGCCCAGACCCCAGGAGGGCAGAACTCTGTCTGTGAGGTGGCAGCAGCTGTAGCTGCAGTGCAAGCCTCAGAGAGCTGGTTTGGCAGTACTGGGGGTCCATGGTGGTGCTCCCAGGATGCATGGAATTGGCTCCCCAACACTAGATTTGGAATGGGGGGACAATTCCATGATCTTAGACATGTTACAGGGCCATATTCGGAGTTACCATTGTGAAGCTACATATAGGTATTGACCTATATGTAGTGCAAGCGTGTAATGGTGTCCCCGCACTCACAAAGTCCGGGGAAATGGCCCTGAACTATGTAGGGGCACCCTTGCTAGTGCAAGTGTGCCCTCACACTTAGTAACTTTGCACCTAACCTTCAGCAAGTGAAGGTTTTACATATAGGTGACTTATAATTTACTTAAGTGCAGGGAAAATGGCTGTGAAATAACGTGCGTTATTTCACACAGGCTGCAGCGGTGGTCCTGTGTAAGGGATTGTCTGAGCTCCCTATGGGTGGCAAAAGAAATGCTACAGCCCATATGGATCTCCTGGAACCCCAATGCCCTGGGTACCTAGGTAACATATACTAGGGACTTATAAGGGGAGTACAGTAAGCCAATTGAAATTGGTAAATGAAGTCACTGGCCTACAGTGACAAATTTAAAAGCAGAGAGAGCATAAGCACTGAGGTTCTGGTTAGCAGAACCTCAGTGACACAGTTAGGCACTACGCAGGCATACACATTAGGCCATACATTATGAGCACTGGGGTCCTGACCAGCAGGATCCCAGTGAGACAAGCAAAAACATACTGACATACATGTGGAAAATGGGGGAAACATGCCAAGGAAGATGGTACTTTCCTACACCTATCAGTTTCCATGTGAAAATGTTGGTAAAAAGTTTCTAAGGCCTAGCTTTTGCAATTTGGTCAGGAGGGGTATATTCTAGCAGCAGCCAAGGATTCGGGATCTGATGGGCAACACTTGGGGGTTAGTCTTTCTCGAACAGATGCCAGGAGCATGGTCCTAGGCAGGGCCAGTTAGGAATGATTAGCTGTGCAGCTGCAGGGAGCCATGAATAAGCCAGGAAGCTTATTGTGTCCCTATAGCTCAAACAGGAGGTCAGCCTCCATACCTGTGGAGTCACTTCTAGGATCCTGGATTCAAGGTAGGTGAGTGCAGTCTTCCATCAGGTTTCAGACAACAGGGCAGTTCTTCTTCTGATCTCCATAGGTCTAGGATTGTTCTGAGGAGAGGTCTGTGGGGTCCATTGTTATGGCCATTGCCAGCCTGTGGGTGGCCGAAACTCCTGTCCACGCCCTAAGCAGTGGGATACAATTGGCCAGGGGTAACCTGCCCAGTTTTTCAGCACTTCCCGTGTGTTTTACTGTAAATTATCCACTCTATACCTCACTCCAACATGTCAGAACATTGTTCCCCTGGCCAGAGCCCCTTGTGCCCACCCAAAGGTGTAGCTATGATAATGGGAAAACCCTCCCTCGTCACTCCACAACATCTGGGGTAGCTTCACCCATCCCCTGAGCTTGGAGCCAAACTGAGTAGCAGGACAAAGTTAGGCAGGCCTAAGTGTGAGCTACATATTTCCATGACTGGGTATGCACCCCTTCAAGCTCAGAAAGGTGTTGGGAACAGCCCCCAGGTCATCATGATCAATGAGAAAATACGCCTCTCTACACTCAAGCCTTCTGTTCGCTATCCTGGAGCAATACACATAAAACAGAAGGAGAGCCTTTAACAGCCATTTTTACCAAACAGAATTATTGTTACACAATGTGGCGTTATGGCATAATCTCAGGCATTATGTGTAATTTTTTTAACATCAAAGTCCCAAAATTACTCAAATTATTCTGGTGTTAATTAACATTTCTTAGCAGTTATAGGCATTTTTAGAAAAACAATTTTTCTTATTACCAGATGACTTCGTTATGGGACTTTGTTCCTCATGCAACCATGTGAGTCAAATATGTGATGGTGTGGATGGATGGCCATGACTTGACATGACTGATTTTCTCTGGAGGGGAGGCTGAAGGTACTCTGGGGCTCATCCTAAAGCTATCTTGGACCTCTCAATCCACTTACAGCCACACTGTGCCCCTTTAGCTCACTTTTGCAGCTTTCTCCCTTTCTGACTCTTTTTCGTTTTTTGATTCCCCACCGTCTTTCAATATGTGTCTTTTGCTCACACTAAATAATCGAGGCAGAAAAAGAAGTGCAGCCCTCAAAAATAAGTGCTAGTGCCCCCATCGGAAACCACCGGCTCAAATTAAGCACGGGTGGTCACAGAAAGTGATACTTCCGAAGATATGGTGAAAAATCATGGGATCCCTTGAATTATTTCCAGTGCAAATATCAAATGTCATTAGCATTTGAGAGGTAGCTTGGGGAATCCGAGTTCTTGGCTAATTGCTGCTACATCGCTTGGGTACGGTTTCTGAATTTCGCAAATCATGTAAGCTGACCTGTTTGCCTAAATTGTTTGACAATGACCTGTTAATAACAACTGCAAAAGATCACTACGGTAATAATCTTCATTAAAAGTGTTATTAAAAACTCATTAAGCCCGTGATGTATGTTTTATTTTCCCTATTTGGCCACAGTGCATTGCTCAATGAGCTAGTTTGTTTTGAAAGAATATCTCATGCTCTTGCCTTCCGTTCGCCATAAATCCGCTTCAATATTCTGTTTATCTGGACCAGCTTATGACACTGTGCAAACCTTTGTATTATTCCTAATTAAGCTTGGAAAGCTGTTTGAAAAAGGATGCTGAGCTATTGCTCTGTCTGGAACTAATTGCACAAGCCAGCTGTCAGGTATCAAATGTGTACCTTATTCAAACTAATCACTACATGTTATTGAAAAACGCATTGACAATTACTAAGTACGAAACTCCGTTCACAAAAGAAACATGCATTCATACCATACCATGTTTTCCAATACAACAATATGAATTTTAAGGTAAATAAATATGAATGTGACCTGAAGTGTTCTATTCGGAGACCACACCAAGCAATTTCCTTTCAAACTGGTTCATTACTTGTCTTTAAAAACCTGATGCTTAAAAATGTCCTGTACTCCAATGGAGACTTTTCTTTTAATTTATAGTTTCTACGGTAAGCAGAAATATACAATACCTTCATTGTTTTTGCTTATCTGACGTGAGCATTTTAAATATAAGAGGAAATACACGTTTAAACGTATCTAGCTATAAGATGTTTTATTTTCTTTGTGTTGCTCCGAATTTTTTAATTGAACAGATGCTATTACTGTGTTGATAGTGTACTGGTTTATGGTATGAGTTTTTAGCACTCGTTCGCATGTCTCCTAATGCATGTCAAGGCAAGGAAAACAACCAGCCCACTGATTTGCTTAAACGCACACACCCTGACCTTATTTCCATTATGAAACCTTCTCTTTTGTTGACACTTTCTGTTTTTTGCCCTTTAACCAATTACCAGTCCATTTTCCTGGTTCTCCTTTTGCAGCTTGCTTTCAGACATTGTGTAGAAAATCAATCCCTTCTCTGATACACCATCAAAAAGCTTTCTAAAATAGCTTATACTTTTTGATCGGAGTTTCACCTTTGTCTCCAGCATACAAAGAATGACACGAATTGGGATTATCGAAATTGGATTTTATTTCACAGGAAACAATGCTTTTGGTAAGAAAACATGACAAAATCATTAAGGGGGAATGTCCATTTCAGTTTGCAAAGACAAACTGAGAACAATTTTCCATTGATCAGTCTGCAACGTTGCAGTAGAAGAAACTGATCTTGTTTATTTAGTAGTTGTTTTGAACTATATTTGTCTGTTTTTTCCAGAGCAAACTGTAGGCTTGATTTAACAACCGAGGTGCACGTTGCACTACAACTGTTGCTTGTTAAAAGTTAGATTTTCTTCGAGTTGAATTAACCAATATTTCAAAAATCGCAACAAAGATGTTCTGATTTTATGCAAAATCTAACGTCCCAAGTTTATTAACATAACAGGTATTTGTGACTGGCTGACAGAACAGCACATGTAAGGCAACATGCTTGTTTACGCATTGAGGCATTTTGTTTACTACCAAAGTGATAATTCTTTCCACAATTTCCAATCACTTAATTTTCCATTTATTGTGTCTGGTGTGTCAGATGAGTCGAACCATATATCTGCCCTCTGCTTTCGACTTCAGAGTATTTACAGCTTTGTTTTTGGTGTAAACGTGCCCTCAAATCATTCCGGGCCAAGATTATTAAAGGTTTTGCCTCGTACTGTGCCGTGCAAGGACATGTAGGGAGATGCAAAACCTAAAATGAGATTTTAGCACAACTCGCTGCCTTGAGTTACTTTGCGGCAGGGAGGCATTCCATGGGTGGAGTGTGGGTATTCCCACACAAACACCCAGATTGTGACACATTCCTAGATTTACCAACATGGGTAGACCTGGAAATACTTTAGAATGTAATGCATCCCCACCAGAGGTGCAATGAGGAGAAACATCTTTATTTCTCCTTGTTGTTTCCTCTTTCTACATGTGCAGTATTCTGCAGCAGACGCAGAAAGAGGAAAATGCCTCTGAGGATTGTTTTGTGCAGGAAGGCCACAAACCACCACTAGGTCCAGTCAAGGTCTCCATAAATTAATCCCAGCTCAACCGTTAGTATCTTGGCAATGAGCAGTTAGGATTAATTTAGGAGACAGGTATGTAAAACATTTAATACCCACAAAACAGTAAATACGTAAAACACAAAGAATAAATTCCAGCACCGACATTGACAAAAATCCAATAAATGGAACCGGAGATATGAATTTCTAAAGATTAAAGCCCTCCTTATGACCCTGGTGGTCTGCTGACGGCCAGGGCCATGGTGGTTGTCTCACCGTTCATGAGTATGGTGGGTTGGCCTCTGCCAACCCGCCACATCCCCCCTCATACCGCCTGGCGGTTGGACCTTCCGGGCCGGAGATTAGCATCTCCAACTTGGTGGTCCAATAAAAACCACTGGCGGTATTAGGAGTCGGCTTTCCACCAGGGTTTCCGCGGCGGTAGCACCGCTACTAAATCCCTGGCGGAAAGTCTACCGGTGATAGGAAATTTCTTTCCTGTCCCCGGCAGATGACTCCCCCACCCTTGCAACAAGCCCAATATTCCCCACCATCCCTCCTTACCATATCCCCCAACCAGAACAGTGCCCTCTTCCCTCCACCCCTCATCTAGTACAGCACCCTTCACCCACTCCCCCTTCTAGTACAGTACCCCCACCCTGCATACAAGCACACACACACAGACACCCACACTCACCCCGCATACACTCATTCACCAACACTGACATACACACATTCACTCACATGAATCCATACATGCACTCACTCACATGCATTCATACTCATTCACATGCATCCATGCACGTACTCACTTCAACATTCATACACCCATTCACTTCAACATTCATACACGCATTCAATTCAACATTCATACACGCATTCAACCACGCATACACACATGCATACACACACCCATACACACAAGCATACACACACCCATACACACACCCATGCACACACACATACACACATGCATACACACACCCGTACACACATGCATACACACATGCATAAAAACATGCATAAACACATGCATACACACTTACATTCACACACACAGACAACACCCACTCACATATGCACATACAACAGCCCCCACAACCCCACCCATCCCTTGTTGGACGCCCAACTTACCTTGTCCGGCGAGGAGGTCGTCCGGCAGTGAACAGAAACGGCCACTCTCACCACCGGCAGCGCCTCACCATCAGGACACAGCCAGGCCGCATTACAGGTCATAATACAGCTGGTGGAGTCCTTTTGGCGGGGTGGAGCTGGTGATGGAACGGCCCATGCGCCTCCGACTGCCAGCCTGACTACTGCAGGATTTTGTCCCAAAATATAGCAGAAATATACTCGTAATATGGTGGTCTTCTGGCACCCGCAGCTTCGGCGGTCTTGTCAAAGACCGCCAAAGTCATAATGAGGGCCTAAATGTTTTCTAGTGGATAGAAATCAAAAGTGCCACTCTGGACATCTGGTTGCACTTGCTCGGGGCAGTCAAAAGTTGAGGCTAACTGCGATGGAGCCCTGCTCTGCTACACTGAGCAGATGCCTCTGTCAAAATTTTACCTTCGGACTTAGAAGAATTTTTGAAGATCTCTCACTGACAGGGACAAAGTCACAAATTGAAGCTTTCCTCGCTGGAGCTCTCTTCAGATACGCTTCACCGGAGGCCTTGGTCAAGAGTTCTACATTCGGACTTAAATGATTTTCTGGGATGGAAATCTTCATCCAGGACCATGTCGAAGTTGAAGCAGACCTCACTGGAGCCCTCCTTGTGTATACTGTGTAGGAGGCCTCGGTCAACTTTTTACATTCGGACATACAAACATTTTTGGAGCTTTTCTTCGGATGACCCTCCACAGCAAGCCGATTTCAATGCAATGTCATTGCATTGCCTTTCCAAAAGCACCATATAAAATCATAGAAGTCTGAGGCTCCAGAGCTTTTCAGTGAGACAAGACTAGAAGTCCGCCTGGGTCATGGTCGATGTTGGCCGGCTTGACTCACGACGTCAGGTCGGTCCACTTATGAAGCTCTTTTTTCAAAGATGCTGTAAACATCTCCAAACTTCTGGATCTTCTTCCGGGGTACTTTTAAGGTTCTTTGGGTATCCACAACTCACCCCAAGGATTCAGAAGCTCTGAGTTGCTCCGTAGGGGTTAGGACTACAACTTTCAAAATACACCTGGTTTAAATCCAAAAATGATCACTGGTCACTGGTCAGCAGGTCAATCTCTGTAGGCCTTGATGCATGGGACTCTGGTCAGCTCTTTTCTAGCTGTAGCCTACGGGAAGTCCCTTCTTGGAGTAGTAGAACCAGGCAAAGTCCTTTTCTTGTTGATGCTCAAGTGTGCAGCTAGTCCAATCCTTCTGAGAGCAGTGTCCAGTGTCCAGGGGTCCAGCAGGGCAGTCCATACTCTTCATGTATTGTTCTAGTAAGTATTTGAAGTGGGGCGCAGCTCTGCCATATGTATAGTTTCTCTTTGGGTGGCAAGTGGGGGGGGGCTCTGTCCAATCGTGGGCAGGCCACCACCCTCTTAAGTGACCACTTCCTGGAAAGTGTAGCAAAAATCAAGTCCAGAGAGCAACATTACCACAAATTCCGAGATGGTTAAAATTCAATCTTAGAGTTTAGATCTGGCTGAGTCCACCCACTGGTGTGGCTATGTTTCCCTTAACACAAGCATTTCCAGCCCTCAATCTAATCAGGGGGCACCTGGCAGTCTGGGTTTGCAGGAAATGGGGGAGATGCAGTTGCTGTACCAACTGTGGTCCCCTCCTCTGAAGCCCAGTTTGGCTGCTCTCCACCCATACTGTTCAACCATCTGCTGAGGCAGATCTCCTCCCACTAGATGCTTCCTTTGTTTCATCCCAGGCCACTTCACACCTCGTCAAGGCAGCCTGGTTCAGGCTGCCAGAGGCTGACTAATCAGAGAAGGGCACTACAGGGCTGAAATTAATAATTTTTAGCGAGAGTTCTAAAACTCTTTCTAGGTACATGTTACATTAAATTCAAGAGTGGAAAATTGTTGGATTGATTATAACATTTAATTTGATCCTAAACTTGCTATATGTAGCTCCTTACTACGGAAAATAAGACTTTATTATTTTAAAATAAAGTTTCCCCATGTTAGCCTCTAGAGCCCATTCACTACAATGGGGAACAACAAATTTGGCTATTTTCCCTCACAAGAGCTTATAAAATATGTTTTATAAAGTCCTTGCCTGTAGGTACACTGCATCCAACCCTGCCATCATGGTCAAGAATCAAGTGGCTGCTATCAGTCCCATCAAGAGAGAGCAGGTGGCAGTTTTCTTTTAACTAACAGTGTAAAGAAAGGGAAGCCAGATAGTTGTTTAAATGTCAGGGCTGTGTGTTTGATGTATGAGGAATGCATAGAAGTGAGGGATTACAAATAAAACCTGGCAACCAGCGTGCACTTAATAGGAGTCTGAAAGCAATTTGATGAAAATAATTAACATGCTAATTGCGGAGGCATATTCTGTTTAGTCAGGAGAATCCCATTTCAATAATGAAAAAAAGTGTGGAAAAAACAAAAGAGCTTGGAGCGCGTGATTTGTAGTCATGTTCTCAAAGTAAAAACTGTGATTTGTTATTGCAAAAAGCCCTCCTCCTCTATGGCTTTAACACTGAGTCGTGACTCGTGAGCCATCACTTGTATAAAGGGCTATAGCTGTTTTGTTTTGTTATTTTTTTCATTGTCGAGCTGCTGCAACATTTTGCAGCCTCCAGACACATTCAGCATCAGGGTGCAAACTGTGGTGAGTGGCACTGCGGCAGCGCTACAGTTTAGGGAAGCCAAGTCACATGTTTTACACATTTATGCTCAGAGAAGAGATCCCAGCTTCAGTTAACAGCTTGCCTGAATCAGAGTAATTCGCAATCCCTATGGCATACCTCCAATTGTTCAAGTATTGTCAGTGCTGCAAACCCTGGCCAGAGGTTCATTTCAGAATACTGTCACCTTAATGGCAGGGATGTCTCAGCCTATGTTCAGTCTGGTGTTAAAGGATGCACCATGTGCATTGTTGAAACACCTGGACAGCTACATCAGGTTTCCCCAGCGGGTGGATTTGGCCTACGTGAAAACAGACTTTTATGAGATAGGACACATTCCTCGTGTGGTAGGAGCCATTGATGGCACCCATGTAGCCCTGGTCCCCCCCAGTCCCAACTAACAGGTGGACAGGAAGCTGAAGAACTGCCACTCAATCAACGTACAGGTGGTGTGTCTGGCAGACCAGTACATCTCACAAGTCACAGCCAAGTTTCCTGAATCCGTGCTGATTTCTACATCATGTGCAACAGCAATGTCCCACATCTGATGGCACGGCTGCAAACAGAGAGGGCCTGGCTGCTTGTTAACTTTGCTTCGTAGTTTATGTACTTTATGTGTTATGCTTCCTGTCATCACAATGTAGCCAGTTGCAGGTACCATTTATGAGTTGTTCTACCATTGTGTTCACAGGTGATTCAGGCTATCCAAACCATCCTTAGCTGTTGACACCAGTGAAATACCCAGCCATGGCAGGGGAACTCCATTACAATGAGGCCCACGGGATGACAAGGTGTTTAACTGAGAGAACATTTGGACTCCAGAAGGCAACATTCAGGTGCCTGGACCGATCTGGAGGTGCCCTCTTCTACTTGCCCCACAAGCTATGCCAAATAATCATTGTCTGCTGCATGCTCCACAATCTAGCCCTGAGACGTCAGATACCATTGACAGCAGATGAGGGGGAAGCAGCTGGACCAGTGGCTGGAAATGAAATGGGAAGTTAACAGGAGCCAGAGGAAGCAGGTGTCTCTAGGGCGGATCTCATCAATCAGTACTTCCACTGACATAAAGGTATGTGAAGTGGATCTTTTGATGTGTTAAATGTGCACAACATGAAGTACATTGCTGTCATTACACCTCCTTACTTGATTCATCAGTGGGGGTGTCATGAGCTCCAATGCCTATGTGTGAGTTGTGGATGAAGACTGATAGATTCTAAAGTGTACTATGGAATATGGTGAGCTATATCATTTATTGTTATATCTGATTCTAACCTACACTTCTGAAATGGACTACTCAGCATTGAGGTATGTTTCTTGCATTCTCCTATCCTCTTCTCCTTCCACTAACTGAAAATTCCATTTCATGTTTGGCTCTGCAACTTAGGCTTTAGGTATTCATTATCAGTAGCCAATGGTAATTGCTGACAGACATTAGAGGAGCACCTTACAGATAGCTTGTAAAATTAATATATTCACAGTGGAATAGTACCTTGTTAGTACTTCCTTCATATAAGTGGGGTTGTGACTGCTTAGTCCTTTCCTATTACCAGTGGGGTTGGGGTGATTTGAAATGGTGTATTACGTGACATTTGAGGTTTGTGGCCCATGAGTGATGATTGGATCATGGCCTCCGGCTTCACAATGGGTGGGGTACTTTGTGATGACAATAGGACCTAGCTGTGTTTGTAATCTGACGTTGCTGCCCAAGGTGCAAGTAACTGTATACTTACAAAGGTGACTGACAATCCCACAGGTATGGGGCCTATGTTAGTTTATGGTTGAAGTACTGGGTTCCTCAGTGAAGTTCTTTGTATGTTCCATGTGGTAGGTTATCATGTTGCTACTGAATGCGTATGTGAAGAGCCTGTACCTTGTGACATATAGGTTAATTCTCGGTACCCCTGCTTTGTAGATAGTTAACCATGGGCATTGTTAGAAATGGGGTCTCTGGTTGGTAGTCAATTTGCAATCTATCCAAGCAGGGACCCTCACTGTAGTCAAGGCAAGGGAGACACACACTTAAGATAACCCGTGCTTACCCCCTTTGGTAGCTTGGCCCAAGAAGCCAGGCTTATCGCAAAGGCAATGTGTATAATATTTGTACCAAAACACAGAGTAATACAATGAAAAAACTAAAAGATGGATACCACACCAGTTTAGAAACATAGCTGGTATTTATTTAAATCAAACAAGACCAAAATGACAAAAATCCAACATACACAAGTAATGTTATGAATTTTAAAAATAATAGAATCTTACACTATGAGAAACAATGGAAACGTTGTTGTTACATAAAATACCAGGTTTGCATCAAAAATAAAGCTGCACAGGGGTACCTGCATCTTCTCCGGGTGGGTAGGCGATGTGTAATTTTTCTCTCCCACAAGAGAGCGATGCTTCGATTTCCTGATAGGGCATTGTGGATTCGTGCAGGTTCACATTGATGTTGACGCCCAGCGATGAGGAATGCGAAATCCGGCCACACAGTGATGGAAAACCTAGCTACGTGAGGGTTGCATCGTTTTCAGCAACCTCAAGCGGGTGTTTCCCAAGCCACGATGCAGGTGATGCGTTGATTTCCCAGCCACGATGCAGGTGGTGCAATATTTTTACAGCCGCGTTGTAGGTGGTGTGTCTAAATTTTCCCCGCATGGCTCCTGTACATGGATTTCTACCTTGGTTCTACCAGCTTCACCTTTCAAGGGTCCAGGGACAGGGTAGGGCACCACTTGGCATGGCAGGATTCTCAGCAGAGAGTCCAATTATTGGGAAAGGAAGTCTTTGATGCCCTGAGACTTCAAAACAGGATGAAAGCTCAATCCAAGCCCTTTAAAACACTTCACAAGCAAGAATATACCACAAAGTGCAATCTTTGTACTCTTTCAGGCAGAGGCAGCAACTGCAGGCCAACCCTTCAAAGCACAGTCACAGGCAAACGGGCAGTACTCCTACTCCAGCTCTTTAGCTCTTTTTCTTGACAGAGGTTCCTCTTGAGTCCAGAAGTAATCTGAGAATCTGGGATTTTCTTCCATTACTTATTTCCCTTTCTGCCGTTAAAGTAGGCAAACCTCAAAGGAAAGTCTCTGTTGTTCACTGCATTGCCCGGGCCTGGCTCCAGACTCTCACCAGAAGGTTAGACTGCATTGTGTGAGGGCAAGCACAGCCCATTCAGGGGTAAGTGTCAGCTCCTCCCTCCACTCTAGCCCAGATGGCCCATCCCAGCTCCCTTTGTGTCACTGTCTAGTTGAGATTCACAAACAGCCCCCTGTCAGTCTGACCCAGAGAGGGAAAACTCAAGCAGGCAACAGTCACAGAATGGTTTAACCAAGGAAATGCCCACTTTCTAAAAGTGGCATTTTGAAACTGACAATTTAAAAATCAAATTTACCAAAAGTTGTATTTTTAAATTGTAGGTTCAAAGACACCAAACTCCAATCTCTATCTTCTCCCAAAGGGAAGGTACACTTAAAGTTTATTTAAACTCAG
This sequence comes from Pleurodeles waltl, assembly GCF_031143425.1. Lineage (NCBI taxonomy): Eukaryota > Metazoa > Chordata > Amphibia > Caudata > Salamandridae > Pleurodeles > Pleurodeles waltl. The sequence continues at coordinate 397,400,833 of NC_090438.1, read as the reverse complement.
CCCCCATGTTAACCTACGAGAGAGATAGGCCTTGCAACAATGAAAAACACATTTGGCAGCACTTCCCTGTCAGGACATTTAAAACATACCAGCACATTTCCTACCTTTAACATGCACTGCACCCTGCCCATGGTGCTACCTAGGACGTACCTTAGGGGTGCCTTACATGTATAAAAAGGGAAGGTTTGGGCCTGGCTAGTGGGTAAACTTGCCAAGTCGAATTTGGCCGGTTAAAACTGCACAGGCAGACACTGCAGTGGCAGATCTGAGCCATGTTCACAGGGCTACATATGTGAATGGCACAATCAGTGCTGCGGGCCCACCAGTAGCATTTGAATAACAGGCCCTGGGTACCTCTAGTGTACTTTACTAGGGAGTTGCTAGTAAATCAAATATGCCAATCAGGGAAACAGCCAAATACACATACTTCTTACACAGGGTGCACTTGCACTTTAGCACTGGTAAGCAATGGTGAAGTGCCGAGAGTACCAAAACCAACAAAAGCAAAGTCAGCACACAGTTAAAACATAAGAAGCAGAGACAAAAAGACATAGGAGGCTATGCCAAGGATGCTGGGTTTAACAGGCATGACTTCTATCACCTTGTGTGCCACCATTTCTTCCATCCTGGTGGTACTCTCTCTCTCATGCTCTAGTTGCAGATTGGTATGCCGACTATCCCATTTTGTTCCCCTGGATTTCTACCTATCTGACATCTGTCCAGTGACATTTCTGTCATCATGTGTCTCCTGCTAAGGGAGCCTCTCTCTAATGACCATTACACTGGCTGTTCGATGCAGAGGGGCATCACCAGGCCACAGTTGGCAAACATGACAATTGATGATATATTATGAAAGACACTTATACCGTAGCTGTGTTAAATTGTGATTTATTGTGCACATCAGAATACTAAAAATGTAAATATATGTGCACAAATGTGATGAGTGAGGTCATGGTAGATGGATTCATCAGAGTAGCTGCAACACCAGTTGGTTACACAGGGTCAGTATCCTTCTACCATGGGAAAATACAGTAATGTCTCAGGACAGTCTAGAGGGCGTCTCAGTGCCACACAAGGGTGACAAATCAGAATAGGTTCACTTCCTGGCAGTGGGTTTGGTCCTGGCATCTGCTCTAGCCGGATGTCTGGGTGGACGTCCTCATTTGTGGTGGGCTATAGAGGGAGGGGTGGCTGAGGCCTGTGGTTCCCCTGCAGGGCCTCCATTCCACTAGCTGCCACAGATGTAGATAGAGCAGATGGTACGTGGCTAGTGGAAGGGGCATGATGGTGTTTTGAGAAGCCAATGAGGATGGTATTCATGTCCCTCAGCACCCCTACAAAGGTAGCCGTGGTGGCAATGTGTGCCTGCCACTGCTGCATGACTTTCTGCTAGTGTTCCCTCTGAAGCCCTTGATTTTCTCCCAACATGGTGCCAATTTGACCCATCCTGTCCTGGGAACTTTGGCTCTCAAGACTTTGGAGATGGTTTCCTGGTAAGTGGAGTCCCTTTGTGGCCCCACCCTCTGGCCCACAACATCCCTCCCATACACCCTAACCCCAGACACCTGTGCCCCTGGCATGGTGTGCCCACGCACAGTGGTAGCAGTTCCTTCATTGTCAGCGATGTTAAGGTTCAACTCAGGTCCCTGTACTGTGGGGCATACAAATGATTGAACAGTGCTTGGGACACAGGTTTAGGGGTGAGGGGTTGCCTGTGACATAAATGCCCAGGAGTTGGGGTGGGTTGATGTGGGCAGGGTGAGGCAGGTAGTCGTTGACTGACCAGGTGCCCCAGATGGGAAAGGTTGTTCGTCATCGTCTAGACATCCAGATGTGTTGTCCTCAGTTTGACCTTCATCCTGAGAGGGACTGGCATTCTCAGATATCCTTTGCATTGTGGCAATGGCAGGGTTACCTATGGAGGGAGTAAGACACAAAGGTCCATATTTATACTTTTGGACGCAAAACTGCGCTAACGCAGTTTTGCGTCAAAACAATTAGCGCCGGCTAACGCCATTCTGAAGCGCCATGCGGGCGCCATATTTATTCAATGACGTTAGCCGGCGTTAGCCACCGGCGCTGCCTGGTGTGCGTGGAAAAAAACGACGTACACCAGGCAGCGCCGGCGTAGGGGGATATGGAGCTTGGGCGTCAAAAAATGGGGCAAGTCAGGCTGAGGCAAATTTTTCGCCTCAACCCGATTTGCGCCATTTTTTTCGACTCCCAAACCCCATAGAAATGACTCCTGTCTAAGCAAAGACAGGAGTCATGCCCCCTTGTCCAATGGCCATGCCCAGGGGACTTCTGTCCCCTGGGCATGGTCATTGGGCATAGTGGCATGTAGGGGGGCACAAATCAGGCCCCCCTATGCCACAAAAAAAAAAAAAAAATACCTACCTGAACTTACCTTAATGTCCCTGGGATGGGTCCCTCCAGCCTTGGGTGTCCTCCTGGGGTGGGCAAGGGTGACAGGGGGTGTCCCTGGGGGCATGGGAGGGCACCTCTGGGCTCCTTCAGAGCCCACAGGTCCCTTAACGCCTGCCTTTTCCAGGCGCTAAAAAACGGCGCAAAAACGGCCGTACCTAATTTTTTTGGACCCGCCCACTCCCGGGCGTGAATTTTGCCCGGGAGTGTAAATACGGCGCACATGCCTCGGAGTAAATTTTTTAGACGGGAACACCTACCTTGCATATCATTAACGCAAAGTAGGTGTCCACGCAAAAAAATGACGCAAACTCCATGGAATTTGGCGCTAGACGCGTCTAACGCCAAAGTATAAATATGGAGTTAGTTTTGCGTCGAAATTGCGTCAAAAAAAACGACGCAATTCCGGCGCAAACAGAGTATAAATATGCCCCAAAGTTCAAGTTATATTGTGTTCAGTTGTCTCTTTGTAAGCTGCTGACAGTGGCTTTACATGATTCCCTTCAATGACATTGGCAGATGCAGCACAGCATACCTTTGTTGTACATACAACTCTGTTACTTGATTTTCATGCTCCATGTGGGGAGCTGTCATACAAGTTTGGTACAAATGGCATTGCAGATAGGTTATGGTTTTGTCTGATAATTGACATGACTGTTAACCTTGGTTACCTAGTGAGTATTCAGCCATGCTAGATGTCACACAATGAAGCTGCACAATGCACAATGGTGTCCTAGTGGGATCACAGTGTGTGAGTATGCAAGGGTAATAGGGCCACATGTGCAAAGCTTTTTGCACCTCGCAAACAGCGAATCTGGCTGTTTGCGACATGCAAAAAGCACTTCACGATGCACAAACCCAGTTTGAGACTCGCAATTAGGAAGGGGTGTTCCCTTCCAAATTGCAACTCGTAGTACGATGTAGGATTGTTTTGTGACCGCGAACGCGGTCGCAAAGCAATCGCAGTTACCACCAGTGTCACACTGGTGGTAACACATTTGCAAACGGGAAGGGGTCCTCCTGGGACCCCTTCCCTTTTGTGAATGTCACAGAAAACATTTTTTTAAGAGCAGTGCCTGCTCTGAAAAAATGAACAAAAAAAAACTGCTTTATTGAAAAGCAGTCACAGACATGGTGGTCTGCTGTCTCCAGCAGGCCACCATCCCTGTGAGGGCCGACATTCCCAAGGGGGTCGCAAATTGCGACCTACCTCATGAATATTCATGAGGTGGGCATTTGCGACCCCCTTGCGAGTCGCATTAGTGTGAAGGACACTACCCTACATTCGGATTTGCGACTCGCAAATTGCGAGTCGCAAATCAGAACTTTGCTACATGTGGCCCATAGTCCTGTATCTAGATGATGTGTATGTGCTTTGACTCAGCCATCTTACTTTCCAACCCAGGTCAGCCTATTTCTGGCTTGAGATAGTTGATCTATGGTCATTAGGAATGGTCACTCAACTGTAGCTGTGTTTTGCTTTGTTTGCAATTGTGAGTGTGCCATTGCATTGCTGTCATTGCCATGTACTGGTCCTCACTAGAACAATCTAGATTGTGTAGCTAGTACTTTAGTTGTATATGCATTACATGTGCTGTGTTGTGCACATTCCAGGTTTTCAGATTGATGTGTTAGTGCATTCTGGGAAGTTGTAGTGATATGATTAGGCAGCAATTAATGCACCATTGCATGGGACTTGTCGTAGTTGGACTCTTGCTCTATGCAAGACTGCTGGTTTAAAGATGATAGTACTTTTGCTTATAGGCGACTAAGCCAATCCAACAACAAGTCGCAAATGTCGGCCCAACCCTCCTGGCTCACAACCAATACCTCATCAACAACCCAAACAATAAAAGGTGATTTGTGGCAGCCTTTACACATGGAATCAAGAGAGCGACATCTCAGGGGAGTCGTGGTTAAGCAGAGTTTACTCTTTTCTCACATGAGCAACAAGCCTCATTCACACACATGCAATGAAGGAGATGCAGTAACATGTTCAATAGGTTTTATTAACAAGACTGAGATCTACTGTAAAATGCATGGGCTGCAATGATTAGGATAATGAACAATGCAAGAAACAGAATGATAAACTAGAGAGTCACGAATATAAAGAACCCCACCATCTTGCAATAACATGAGATGTGAAATATCCTTAAACCCTACCATGATTAATCTAATCTCTAACCTAAAGAGCTAGATAGGGTAAACCTAATCTGCCAGTACCATGTCCATAAGTAGAGCCCCCCAACCCTTGTTACCTTGGTATGAGGTCTCTAAATCCGACTCCATGGGGACACGAAGGCTCGGTCTGCATCAGATGACGTGTAGCATAGATTAAGTTGGTGGCATCTGGAAAGGATCCCTCTGATAAACCTGTATGCTTGAGATGTATTTACACAGATCTTGTAGGACCCCTGATGCAGGTATGTTCCCAAACAATAGATAAGAAGGCATGCTTGGGGCGGCAATTATATAAACAATTCCCTGAAAAAGTACATTATCTTACTGTCACACGTAAGTGGGAAAGTGCATGATTTGAATACTTATGTATATCACTTGTCTTTGATGCCTTCACAGAGTGTCACTGATAATGTGAAATCAAAACATCTTCCTAACTATAAACATGAAAGCCATCTTGAAAAAGTAATTGAATAAATGCATGAAAACAGAGCGAGCTAAGTAGGATGAAAGTCACAAGGTGATGGGGGCACAGGCCTGCAAGCCAGAAGGCTAAGCTATCTCCTGATTCCAAATAAAACCAAATTGCATCCATCACACCCTCCCCATTGCCGGAACAAGTATGACGCCATAATGAAACACAGGAAAGCTGCAAACACACTTGAAAAGAGTGAATGGATGGCTGAGGGAATGACTCCAAAGACAGTCTGAAAGATGGGCACTGTTGGAAAATGGGTTATTGGTAGGGCAGGTAGGCACCTACACCTAGCAACAAGCCACTAACCTCCACGTAGGTACAGTTAGGTCTCAGTAAATTAATCCCAGCTCAACCCTTGGTAGCTTGGCAACGAGCGTCAAGGCTTAACTTAGGAGACAAAGTGTAAAGCATTCAAATATCACAAAACAGTAATTAAATAAAACACAGGAAACAGTTTAAAAATCCAAAACCAATTTATAAAACTAGTTTATATTTTTATCTTTAAAATGACACACAAACGATTAAAATCGGTTCAGGGGAACCGGAGATATGAATTTTTAAAGAATTATTACTTTTCTAGCGCTTAGAAACAAAAAGCGCCAATCGGGTCATCTGGTTGCACCTCGACCGGGGCAAAGTCAAACTTTCAGGCCGACCGCGATGGAGCCCTGCTCGGCTACAGGTTACGGGAGGCCTCAGTTAAAAAGTTACCTTCTGACTTAGTCTTTATTTTGAAGTTTTTCTTCACCGGGACGAACCTGCCAGTTGAATCCGACCTCCTGGAGCCCTTGTCCGGATACGCGATGTGGGTTTCCTCGGTGGAGACTTTTACCTTCGGACTTAGTCGTTTTTTCGAGATGAAAATCCTTCGACCGGGGTAAACCTGGATCTTGATCCGACGTCCATGGAGCCCTTCTCGGATACGATGGCTGGGAGGTCCCGGTCAACTTTTTACGTTCGGACTTAGTCTCTTTTTTGGATGTTTTTCTTTACCGGGACGAACCACGAAGTCAGGCCGGGTCGTGGTTGAGGCAAGCCGGCTAGAATTTCCGCGGCGGGTCGGTCCCTCTCTGGAGCTTTTTTCCAAAAATTCTCAAATCTTTTCCAAACTTCTGGGGCTTCACCCAGATGTTCTTTTAAGGTTCTTTTGGGGTCCACAGCTCACCCCAAGGGTCCAGAAGTTCTGTGATGGTCCTTGGGGGGTGCGGACTTCAACTCCCAGAATGCACCTGGCGCAAACTCCTTTTTGGCCACTGGACAGTGGTCAGCTGGTCGCTTTCTTCAGTAGTTGGTGCAGGGGACTCTGGTTTAGCAATTTTTCACCTGTAGCAAACAGGGAGTCCCTCCTTGAACCAGTTGAAGCCAGGCAAAGTCCTTCTTGTGGTGAAGCCCAAGTGTGCAGCTGGTGCAGTCCTTCTGAGTGCAGGGTCCAGGTGCAGGCCAGGGGTCCAGCAGGGCAGTCCTTCTTCTTCTTTAGTTCCTTTCTTGTTGAATTCTGGAGGGGATCTGAGGTGTGGGTGCAGGTTTGCCAGTTTTATCCTTGCTCCTGGGTGAAAAGCAGGGGGGCCCTGGTTCTCCAATCAGGGACAGGGTCGTCCCCCTGTGATGACCACTTCCTGGGAAGTGTGGCAAAAATCCATCCCAGAAGGCAACAGTCTCTAAAAATCCAACATGGATGAATCTGATTTTTGGAGGTTACATCTGGCTGAGCCCACCCACTGGTGTGGCTAAAAATCATAAACACACCCCTCTCCTGCCCTCTCCTAATCTAATCAAGGGGGCACCTAATTGTCTGGGGTTGCAGGATGTGGGGGTGTTGCTGGGTGCTCCAGATGTCCTTCTCTGCCTTTGAAGACCAGTTTGGCAGCCCTCCCCCTTCCTGCCTCACCATCTGCTGAGGGGAGATTCTCTCCCCCAAGCACATTCCTTTGTGTGAAGCCAGGCCACTTCACACCTCATCAAGGCAGCCTGGCAGAAGCTGCTGCAGGCTGGCCAATCAGAGCACAGCAGCAAAAACAATGCAGAGCTGAAATTGGCAACTTTTTAGGTAAAGTCTAAACTTTTTACCTGAACAAGTTATATTAAATCCATCAACTGGAAGTTGTGGGATTTATTACAACAATTAATTTGATACCAAATTCTTGGTATGTAACATTTAAGGAGACTTTAAAATTTAAAATAAAGTCTGCCCATTCTAGCCTATGAAGGCCATTTACTTCAATGAGGGAAAAACGAATTTGGCTGTTTTTACCTCACCATGGCTTATAAATCTATTTTTATAAAGTCCCTGCTTATAGTTACATGGCACCCAGCCCTAGGGGCACATAGGGCACACCTTAGGGGTGACCTATATGTAAAAATAAGGTAGTTTAAGACTTTGGAAGTACCTTTAATTCCAAAGTCGAATTTGCATATAACTTTAATTTAAAAGCAGCCAGCAAGGCAGGCTTGCTTTTAAAATGACACTGGGCACCTCAGCAGTGCACCTAGGTGTGCACCACCTATGCTGTGGTCCCTAAACCTACATGCCCTACCATATACTAGGGACTTATAGGTAGGTTAACTTAGCCAATTATAATTAGCCTAATTTGCATATCCATTTTACACAGAGCACAGGCCCTGGGACTGGTTAGCAGTACCCAGGGCACCATCAAAGTCAGGAAAACACCAGCAAAAAGAGGAAAATGGGGGCAAAAAGTTATGGGGCCTCTGCAATCAGCCCTGTTTTCTCACACAACCCCCCCCCCCCCCCCAGCCCACACGCCCAGGAGACTCAGCCCAACCCTGGGAGAGTCTTCCTGGCTTGTTAGGCGAGGAAGACAGTGAAGAAAACTGGCTGTCCCTTTGCAGGGCCTACTCTGCCTTATATCCTCCTGTCAGGGTCACTCCCTATGGGTAGTGAAGCCATCCCAACAGTAAAAGGACCCAACTCAAACTGAAACTTTCCTCTAGGGTGGTCTTCCTCCTTTCTCTCTGCCAACTTGGGTAGTGAGGTGCCCACCTCCCCTACTCCAAACTTTGCTAGGGCAGCACCTAGCTTACCCAAAGAGGTCACCCAACACTTGAGCAACCCCACCATGACCAATAGGGTCAGGGGGCCTACTTTGCTATTGGCCCTGAGGTCTGCCTCCCAGGCCAAGTACATTGCTGCCAGGAAGGCTAGCACCCAGCAGAGGCTACTGACAGCTGTCAGTACCCAGAACCACACCCTAAGCTCTCCACTGACAGGTGGCTGAGCTGCTTTAGGGGCATCTTTGGGGTCCTGGCACCCCTCTTGCTGTCTAGAGTGGGGGGCTACCACCTCCTGTGGCAGACACCCTCCTTCCACTCTCTCTTCTGTCAGTGCAGGGGCAACACCCTGCATCTGGACAGCTGCCTGACTACTCAGGACTTCCTTGGGGTCAGGTGAGGCCTCACCAGTGCCAACTCTGGGCTCCCCCCTTACTGGGGCAGAAGGCCCTTGGCTCCCTGGAACTCTCTTTAAGAGTGGCCTACCCTTCCTTTTCTTCTTTCCTTTTCTTGGGGACCCCTGTCTCCTAACTGTAGGGACTGACTCCCCAGGACTTTGGGTTGGGGGGGCGCCCTGGGCGACCACCCCATCTGTGACCAGACTCACCTCTGGGAGGTCATTGCCCAGGATACAATCTAGGGGAAGGTCAGCACTGACTACCACCCTAATCCAGTCAAGGATACCCTCCCTCTCTAGGGGCACTATGGCTACAGGTTTGGAGGTGACCTCCCCTGTGGCTATCCTGACTTTCTTTGTCTTTCCTGGGACATACATGTCTGGGGTCACTAACCGGTCACTCACTATAGTGTGACTGGCACAGGTGTCTCTCAGGCCAGTGGTAGGGATCCCATTCACTTGAATGTGGTGGAAGTGTTTACTCCCACCCTCAGGGATTACCAGCTTACCATCTGGTCCTGTCTCCCAGCTCAATGCTAGGAGGACTTCATCATCTGAGGAATCCTCCTCTATGGCTACACTGGACAGCCCAGTGCTAACCACCTTCTTTGGACAGGCTGCATCTCCTCTGAAGTGACCTGTCTGCTGACAGTCAAAGCAAGCCCTACTGTCCAAGAGCTTTTTTAACCCTGGGTCTAACTGTCTCTGCTGGTCAGAGTGGGATTTACTCTCCTCCTTCTTAGGGTTCTGGGGTACAGAGGGAGTCTCTGTGGTGGGCTTACCACCTCCCTCCTTAGGTTTTTGGGGACCTGTCCCCCCCTTCTTGGAGTCTCCCCCCTGGGACTTGACAACCACCCTGGTTCTCAACCACTCATCAGCTGCCTCCCCTAGCTCTCTAGGGTTGGTCTGCTTAGAGTCCACTAGATGCTGGCGTAACCTTTCTTGGATACAATTGGTCAAGATGTGCTCTCTCATGATCAGATTGTATAACCCCTCATAAGTATCTACTTTGTTACCAATAATCCAGCCCTCTAGTGCCTTTAGTGAAATGTCCACAAAGTCAACCCAAGACTGGGTACTGACCTTCTGGGTGTCCCTGAACTTCATTCTATATTGCTCTGGGGTCAGACCAAACTTCTTGGCTAAGCACCTCTTCATACTAGGGTATGAATCTGCCTCCTCCCCCCTTAAGGTCAGAAGCCTATCCCTCCCTGAGTTGGGGACCAACTCCCACAAAAGGGAACCCCAGTATTGAGGCCTAACCCTTCTCATTTGGAGTGCCCTCTCAAAGGCCCCCAGCCACTTATCTATGTCATCCCCCTCTACATAGGCAGGAACCACCCCTTTGGGTAATCTGGGGCAAACTCCCCCACCCATGGACACCTCAGCTTCTTTATCGCTGCTTCCATCTCTTTTCTCTTTGTATGCCCACTTTTTCTTTTCTAGGGCCAGCTTCTCTGCTTCCAAAGCTATGTATGCTAGCTGGGCCTCCAGCTCTCTTTCTCTGATGGATGGGTTCTCTCCTCCTGAAAGGACCCCCCTCCCACCACTAGCTTTGGATCTGCCCCTAGTGACTGTATTTACTGAGGACCGTTCTTCCTCATCCTCACTTGGGCTCAGATGCCTTCCCTCCCCTGAGTGGTTAGAGCTTGCATCCTCCCTTCTTTCTCCCTCCTCTGGAGCTTCTTCTGACTCTACCTCTTGGGCCTCAGCCCATGCTGTAAGGGATGTGATCAGGATTTGCTTCCTGAGATCAGTGGTTGCAGGCAACCCTCTTTCAATACACAACCCCCTAAGCTGGACTACTGTCAGTGTGGGTAGGCTAGCCAGATCAAGCTCCATGGTTCCCTAGTTTTGTGTCAACAAAAACTTTTTGCCAAAATTGGAAACAAGAATTTAGAAAAATTAAAAAAATTCAATAATTGAAATGAATCCAAATTTAAAAATTAAAAACAATTTTTGCACTAGGACAATTTAAAGGATTTTTAATTTGTTTTACCTAAAACTGTAACGTGATATTGAACACAAGTACAGGATCCCGTCGCTGCTTCCAATTATGTTGGAAAATGGGTTATTGGTAGGGCAGGTAGGTACCTACACCTAGCAACAAGCCACTAACCTCCACGTAGGTACAGTTAGGTCTCAGTAAATTAATCCCAGCTCAACCCTTGGTAGCTTGGCAACGAGCGTCAAGGCTTAACTTAGGAGACAAAGTGTAAAGCATTCAAATATCACAAAACAGTAATTAAATAAAACACAGGAAACAGTATAAAAATCCAAAACCAAATTATAAAAATAGTTTATATTTTTATCTTTAAAATGACACAAAAACGATAAAAATCGGTTCAGGGGAACCGGAGATATGAATTTTTAAAGAATTATTACTTTTCTAGCGCTTAGAAACAAAAAGCGCCAATCGGGTCATCTGGTTGCACTTCGACCGGGGCAAAGTCAAACTTTCAGGCCGACCGCGATGGAGCCCTGCTCGGCTACAGGTCGCGGGAGGCCTCGGTTAAAAAGTTACCTTCTGACTTAGTCTTTATTTTGAAGTTTTTCTTCACCGGGACGAACCTGCCAGTTGAATCCGACCTCCTGGAGCCCTTGTCCGGATACGCGATGTGGGTTTCCTCGGTGGAGACTTTTACCTTCGGACTTAGTCGTTTTTTCGAGATGAAAATCCTTCGACCGGGGTAAACCTGGATCTTGATCCGACGTCCATGGAGCCCTTCTCGGATACGATGGCTGGGAGGTCCCGGTCAACTTTTTACGTTCGGACTTAGTCTCTTTTTTGGAAGTTTTTCTTTACCGGGACGAACCACGAAGTCAGGCCGGGTCGCGGTTGAGGCAAGCCGGCTAGAATTTCCGCGGCGGGTCGGTCCCTCTCTGGAGCTTTTTTCCAAAAATTCTCAAATCTTTTCCAAACTTCTGGGGCTTCACCCAGATGTTCTTTTAAGGTTCTTTTGGGGTCCACAGCTCACCCCAAGGGTCCAGAAGTTCTGTGATGGTCCTTGGGGGGTGCGGACTTCAACTCCCAGAATGCACCTGGCGCAAACTCCTTTTTGGCCACTGGACAGTGGTCAGCTGGTCGCTTTCTTCAGGAGTTGGTGCAGGGGACTCTGGTTTAGCATTTTTTCACCTGTAGCAAACAGGGAGTCCCTCCTTGAACCAGTTGAAGCCAGGCAAAGTCCTTCTTGTGGTGAAGCCCAAGTGTGCAACTGGTGCAGTCCTTCTGAGTGCAGGGTCCAGGTGCAGGCCAGGGGTCCAGCAGGGCAGTCCTTCTTCTTCTTTAGTTCCTTTCTTGTTGAATTCTGGAGGGGATCTGAGGTGTGGGTGCAGGTTTGCCAGTTTTATCCTTGCTCCTGGGTGAAAAGCAGGGGGGCCCTGGTTCTCCAATCAGGGACAGGGTCGTCCCCCTGTGATGACCACTTCCTGGGAAGTGTGGCAAAAATCCATCCCAGAAGGCAACAGTCTCTAAAAATCCAACATGGATGAATCTGATTTTTGGAGGTTACATCTGGCTGAGCCCACCCACTGGTGTGGCTAAAAATCATAAACACACCCCTCTCCTGCCCTCTCCTAATCTAATCAAGGGGGCACCTAATTGTCTGGGGTTGCAGGATGTGGGGGTGTTGCTGGGTGCTCCAGATGTCCTTCTCTGCCTTTGAAGACCAGTTTGTCAGCCCTCCCCCTTCCTGCTTCACCATCTGCTGAGGGGAGATTCTCTCCCCTAAGCACATTCCTTTGTGTGAAGCCAGGCCACTTCACACCTCATCAAGGCAGCCTGGCAGAAGCTGCTGCAGGCTGGCCAATCAGAGCACAGCAGCAAAAACAATGCAGAGCTGAAATTGGCAACTTTTTAGGTAAAGTCTAAACTTTTTACCTGAACAAGTTATATTAAATCCAACAACTGGAAGTTGTGGGATTTATTACAACAATTAATTTGATACCAAATTCTTGGTATGTAACATTTAAGGAGACTTTAAAATTTAAAATAAAGTCTGCCCATTCTAGCCTATGAAGGCCATTTACTTCAATGAGGGAAAAACGAATTTGGCTGTTTTTACCTCACCAGGGCTTATAAATCTATTTTTATAAAGTCCCTGCTTATAGTTACATGGCACCCAGCCCTAGGGGCACATAGGGCACACCTTAGGGGTGACTTATATGTAAAAATAAGGTAGTTTAAGACTTTGGAAGTACCTTTAATTCCAAAGTCGAATTTGTATATAACTTTAATTTAAAAGCAGCCAGCAAGGCAGGCTTGCCTTTAAAATGACACTGGGCACCTCAGCAGTGCACCTAGGTGTGCACCACCTATGCTGTGGTCCCTAAACCTACATGCCCTACCATATACTAGGGACTTATAGGTAGGTTAACTTAGCCAATTATAATTAGCCTAATTTGCATATCCATTTTACACAGAGCACAGGCCCTGGGACTGGTTAGCAGTACCCAGGGCACCATCAAAGTCAGGAAAACACCAGCAAAAAGAGGAAAATGGGGGCAAAAAGTTATGGGGCCTCTGCAATCAGCCCTGTTTTCTCACAGGCACAAATGCAGACCTGACATCCTTAAAGAAGTGAACAATCTCTGTAGTGCTGGAAGCGTTGAATATTCTGGATATCAGATCTTCAAAGTGCTTGGGGAAGTTGGTATTTGTTTGAAATGGGGTCTTTGGTTGGCAGTCAGATTACCCCCTGTCCAAGCAAGGACCCTCACTCTAATCAGGGTAATGGAGAATCACCCTCAGTTAAACCCCGCTCACCCCCTGCGAAGCTTGGCACAAGCAGGCAGGCTTAACTTCAGAATCAATGTGTAAAGTATTTGTACTAACACAAACAGTAACTCAGTGAAAACACTACAAAATGACTCAACATAGGTTTTGAAAAATAGATAATATTTCTCTAAACAAAACAATTACAATAACAAGAACAAAGCGACAAAAATCCAACATAGTCAAGTTATTAATTAAAAAAGCATCATGGGAGAGTGTGCGTCAAAAAAGGCCAGTGATGCATCAATTTATCACCTGCAAGTGAGAACATGCATCGTTCCTTTTACGGTCGGGTCAGCGAGTGTCGTTTCCTCTCTCCAGCAAGACAGCAATGCGTCGATCCGGATGAGTACCTCGGGTCGGGGCAGGCTTTGTGTTGCGCATTGTTTCTCCAGCCGTGTTGAATCGACCTCCCAGCCATGATACAGGTGGAGGGTTGGTTTTAGACACAAGGCCGTTGCCACGTCGTTTATCAGATGTGAGGCGGGTGGTGCGTCGAAAGTTTCCCCGCATGTCAGTCTTTGCATGGATTTCTGTCCTTTTCAACCAGATTTACCTTTCCAGGGGCCCGAGACAGATTAGGGCACCACTTGGCAGGCAGGACCCCCAAAGAAAGCACAAGCAGGCAGGCTTAACTTCAGAAGCAATGTTTAAGGTATTTGTACCAACACACACAGTAACTCAGTGAAAACACTACAAAATGACACATCACAGGTTTAGAAAAATAGACAATATTTATCTAAACAAAACAAGACCAAAATGACACAAATCCAACATGCACAAGTCAAGTTATGAATTTAAAAAGCAAAAGACTCTTAAATCCTTTAAAAAAAAGGCGAGAACGTTGTTAGCGTATACAAGTACCTGGGCAGTGTCAAAATAAAGGCGCTCAGGTGAGTGTGTGACGAAAAACACAAGCGATGCTTTGATTTCTCACCTGTAAGTGAGAGCATGCTTCCTTCCTTCTCCGGTCGGGTCAGCGTGCATTGTTTCTTCTTTTCTGCAAGTGAGCGATGAATTGATCTGGACGAGCACCTTTGGACCGGGCAGGCTTTGAAATGATTTTCTGCTCCCAGCGATGTTGCATTGAAATCCGGTGGCATGGTGTCAAGAAACTGCGCTGCGTGGGGGCTTGCGTCATTAACAGCAGCCACTACGGGTGTTGCAGGTTGTTTCTCCAGCTAAGTTGTATTGATCTCCCAGCTGCAATGCAGGTGAAGCATCGATTTTAGCTGCTAGGCCGGAGGCGTGTCATTTATCAGCCGCGAGGCGGGTGGTGCGTCGAATGTTTACCAGCACAGCAGTCTTTGCATGGATTTCTATCCTTTTCAACCAGCTTCATCTTTTCAGGGTCCAGGGACAGGTTAGGGCACCACTTGGCAGGCAGGACACTCAGCAGAAAGCCCAGGAGCTGGTAGAGAGAAGTCTTTCATATCCCTGAGACTTCAACAACAGGAGGCAAGCTCAGTTCAAGCCCCTGGAGATTCTTCACCAGTGGGAAGTCACACAAAAGTCAGTCTTTGTCCTCTCTCAGGCAGAAGCAGCTACTGCAAGCCAACCCAGCAAAGCACAGTCACAGGCAAAGGGACAGTACTCCTCCTCCAGCTTAAAGCTCTTCTCCTTTGCAGAGGTTCCTCTTGGTTCCAGAAGTAATCTGTTTTTCAAGGGTTTTAGGTTCTCTTCTCATACCCCTTTGTGCCTTAGAAGTAGGCCTACTTCAAAGAGAAGTCTCTATTTTTTTCAAGATCCTGCCTTGCCCAGGCCAGGCCCCAGACGACTGCATTGTGGGAAGGCAGGCACAGCCCTTTCCGGTATAAGTGACCACTCCTCCCCACCCCTCAGCCCAAGTGGCCCATCAGGATATGCAGGCTACACCCAAGCTCTCTTTGTGTCATTGTCTAGAAGAAAGGTGCAAACCGCCAAACTGTCAAACTGACCCAGACAGGGATTCCACAAACAAGCAGAGTCACAAAATGGTTTAAGCAAGAAAACGGCTATTTTCTAAAAGTGGCTTTTTGAAACACACAATCTAAATACAAACTTCACTAAATGATGTATTTTTAAATTGTGAGTTCAGAGAACCGAAACCAAACTCCACATGTCTATCTGCTCCCAAATGGAATCTGCGCTGTAATATTTAAAGGCAGCCCCCATGTTAACCTATAAGAGAGATAGGCCCTGCAACAGTGAAAAACAAATTTGGCAGTAGTTCACTGTCAGGTTATGTAAAACACATATGTACATGTCCCACCTTTAACAAACAGTTCAACCTACTCATGGGTCTACCTAGGGCCTACCTTAGGGGTGCCTTACATGCATAAAAAAGGGAAGGTTTAGTCCTGGCAAGTGGATACACTTGCCAGGCCATACAATATCCTCTGGATGGTAGGGTGAGAAGTAATGGAGTTCAATACCCATCGTCCTTATGGTGTCCCTGGATGCCTTAGAGGCAAAGGCAGGGCCCTTGTCCAAATGGAATGCTGCAACTACATATGTATTGGTAAAGATCAGCAAGTCTTTTATAACAGTTTGAGCGTCAGCTGACCGCTGGGGCCATACCCACAGGAATCTAGAACAAGAATCTGCAGCCACTAAGATGTATTTGTATGCACCATCAGGTTGTAAGAGACCACAATGGTCTTGGTTGGGGATCAATCGATCTCCAACCCCAGGAAGTGTTGCATAGGCAACATTCTGTGCACTGATGTGTTATGAATATTTTGTAGAGTATGCTTTTTGAAGAGGCTTGCCTTCAGCCGAAGCTTTCACGGCAGCCAAAGTTTCATTATCCAATCTAGCTTGGGAATGAGTCACTGTAGCAACAGAAGCCATAGCTACTGTGGATTTAGCCGCTTCATCAGTCAAAGTATTGCCAATAACCTGTACTCCTACACGTTGGTGGTTCAATGTGTGGACTACATGTTCATTAGGTAGCTTTTCCTTAAGATCAGCCACCCTCCACCAAAGAGTTCTGTGTTTTATGGTGTTCCCCTTTGAGTCTCTAAACCTGTTCAATCGCCAATGATTAAGATAATCATTGTAGGACTGGAAACATTAGTACGAATCACTGAACCATCAGTGTAAATGACAGTGTGGTATTTGTCAAGTGGCAAGATATTGGGAGGTGAGGGTTACTCCTGCTTGTAATAGAGAAATTCTTGTGTTTGAAGCTTTGGATCAAAGATGTATTCAACATCAGTGTCAGTCAGGGAGGTTGCCCATTGAATCCAGAGTGGATGTAATGCTTTAGTGTTAGGAACACTAGCTTTGGTGACAGCCTCTAAGTCTGGGACCGGGGTAACAACAATAATGCGTTTCTCTTCGGCAAGTGGCCTCTCCTTGATGACAGCCATCTGTACTGCAGTTAGAATTTGTTCTGTAGGTGCAAAGCGTTGTTCTGTATTGGATTATAAATGTGATTTATATGCTATGGGCACCATGTTGCCTTTGATAAAACTGACATAAGTTAACCCAATGGCATCAGCAATTATTCTGATGACCAAATTTGTTCTGCCACCATGAGTGTGTAAGTGTTATGCTTCGAACACATCCTGTTGCAATCCTCTAAGGATGTGTGTGTGTTCTACTATCCAGTTTCTACTAGAAAAACCAGGGTGTATTAAGTCATAAAGGTCCTCATTACAACCCTGGCGGTAAATGCCGCTGACCGCCGCGCTGATGGCCGCTAACATACCGTCACCGCGGCGGTATACCGTTATGGGTATTATGACCCACACAGAGAAATCTGCCACTATACAGACACCCACACAAGTCTGCCAGCCCAACAGACAGTGATAAACTGACAGTACCAAAACCCACACCATTACGCCAACAGAAATACACCCACAGCATCATGACCCACGAAACACTGCGGCGGTCATTCAACCGCGGAAAACCATTAGCGGTTGACACCACCACCCTCAAGATACACACACACTAACAAAACTACACCACATTGGACAATTCAAACTATACACACCTGACAAACATACACACACCACCCACACACCCAATCCAATTTAAAAAACACCCACCCACCATATCGACAACCCCTTAAAATGAAAAAAAATATTGCTAACTGAGAGAGAGACAAGCCAGGAGCACCCACTGAATCAGAGCCACATAACACCATCACCTATACACCATCCACACACCTCACAGCACACACCCCCACACACCCTCACACATACCTCTCACACTACACCCATGGCACCACAAAGACACCCCAGGTTCTCAGAGGAGGAGCTAAGGGTCATGGTGGAGGAAATCATCCAGGTAAAGCCACAGCTATTCGGATTACAGTTGCAGCAGACGTCCATTGCAAGGAAGATGGAGCTATGGCGGAGAGTCCTGGGCAGGGTCAACACCGTGGGACAGCACCCAAGAACAAGGGATGACATCAGGAAGAGGTGGAACGACCTACGGGAGAAGGTGTGTTAGGTGGTTGCAAGACACCATGTAGCCGTACAGAGGACTGGCGTTGGACCCTCACCTCCTCCCCCACAACTAACAATATGGGAGGAGCCAGTCTTGGCGATCATGCATCCTGAGTGCCTCGCAGGAGTAGCAGGAGGACTGGACTCTGGTAATTCAAATCTTTACTACTATATCCCCCACCCTACCTGCATGCCATCACAAACTCCTACCCCTACCCTCACCCCATCACTCCACCACCTCAAATATACCCCACTATCACAACCCACCAATCCCAATACCAAGCCCTGCATGCAACACCAATACATGGGCACCCATCACAGATCTGCATGGACCCCCATCACCATAACATGCACACTAGTGACAATCACTTAGCCAAACCAATAACATCTCACACAACCCAAACGCGCCTTTCTAATAACAACCATAGAGGGAAACATATCCATGCATAAGATGGCACACGCAGATACAATAACACTACATTTACATCCCCACAGGACCACCACTCAACGTCACCGGAGAGGAGGTGCCACCAACATCCAGTGCCCCCACAGAAGAGGTCCACAGTGATGACAGCAGTTGTGCACGCCTGGATCATGATGACCAACCTGGCCCATCAGTGACCTCTGGACAGTCGATTACCCTGCCACATTCCCAACCCACCACAGAGCCTCCCTCTCACGAAACACCAGCACATCACCCACCCAGCGGGCCCATCCCTCTGTCCCAAGACAATCAGAGACCTTGGGTCAGTGGCAGTGGGCACACGGTTCAGGGGACGGAGGCAAAGGACAACAGGGAAGCTGGGAGGACTGCTGTGCGACAGGGGGAGGACAGGCCCAGGGAGCCCACTTTCCACAAGGCACTTGCAGGGATCCTGGGAGCTTACCACCATTCACAGGAGTCCATGGGCCAGATAATGTACAAGTTGCAGGAGACCCAGCGGCTGCAGGAGGGACAGTACCTGGAGATCAGGGAAGATATGAAAGACATCCACACAACCCTGGTCACCATTGCAGGGGTGCTGGCAGACATGGCCAACACCAGGAGGGAGGCAGTGGTACAACAACTGGCCCCTAGCCATACCGCAGAATGGCCCCCACCTTCGCCGGGGCTAGTGGACAGGAGAAACCGCCACAGGACCAACAGGCCACCAGTACTCCACCCCCTGCAGAAGGAGAACCACCCTGCAAACGGTCCCTGCGATCCAGGCAGAAGCCAGAGAACATTGCCAAGTCCCCACCAGGAAATAAGACTCTCCTGAATGTCACCCTTGTGTCCCACTCTGTTACCCTGTCCACCTTGAACTGCCATGAATCCCCTTCCTATGCCCCCTTTGACAATGCACCTGTGATACAAAGAGACTGGACTCTAACTGGACATTCCTCCACCATCATCCCAGCCCACTGCACATCCCCTCAACCTCTTAGCACTTAAATAAACACCCTTGGAACAAATACAAGTCTGGAGTCTGTCAATTGATTGAAATATGTATTAGTTCAACAATCTGTAAACATTGCAATTCATATGTACAGTTCTATATACATTGGTATGACCTGTAGTGGGCAGCAGTAAACACAACAGCGTGGGGCACAGAGATCTGAAAATAGAGATGCCAAAGGGTACAGTAAGTGGCCATAGGCATAGGGAAATCATGCTGATATGTTCAATGTCCATCACAAAACTGCAATGTAAAGTGAAGTTACAGTGTCTTACCTGTGTGTCACTGGAAGTACTGCTGTATGAGAGAACTTCTGTTGTCCACATCTTCATCCTCTACCTCCTCTTCCTCACTGTCCACAGGCTCCACCGCTGCCACAAGACCATCTCCAGGGTCATCCTTCTGCAGAAAAGGCACCTGGCGTCTCAAGGCCAGATTGTGCAGCATGCAACATGCAACGATGATCTGGCACACCTTCTTGGGTGAGTAGTACAGGGATCCACCAGTCAGATGGAGGCACCTGAACCTGGCCTTCAGGAGGCTGAAGGTTCTCTCAATTATCTTCCTTGTTCGCCCATGTGCCTCATTGTAACATTCCTCTGCCCTTGACTTGCATTCCTCACTTGGGTCAGTAGCCATGAGAGGTTGGGGTAACCAGAGTCACCTGCAAATATCGAGGGAATCCTGTTAGCCACACACTCACCCTTAGGGACAACCCCATACCCATACACCAACATATACTGGGTAGGGACCTCACCTATTAGCCACACCCGGTGCCTCTGGTATTGAGCCATCACATATGGGATGCTGCTATTCCTCAAGATAAAGGCATCATGCACAGAGCCAGTCTACTTGGCATTCATATGGGAGATGTACTGGTCCGCCAAACGCACCCTCTGCACATTCAGAGAGTGATAGCTTTTTCTATTCCTGAACACTTGTTCATTTCTCCGGGGGGGGGGACAAATGCTATATGTGCACCATCAATGGCACCAGTGATGTTGGGGATATGTCCCAGGGCATGAAAGTCAGCCTACACTGTGGCCTAATCCTCCACTTGGGGGAATACGATGTAGCTGCACATGTGTTTCAGCAGGGCAGACAACACTCTGGTCAACACGTTGGAGAACATTGGCTGAGACATCCCTTATGCCATGCCCACTGTTGCTTAGAAGGAACCACTTGCCAGGAAATGGAGCACTGACAGGACCTGTACGAGAGGGGGGATACCTGTGGGCTGGCGGATAGCTGATATGAGGTCTGGCTCCAGTTGGGCACACAGTTCTTGTATTGTGGCCCTATCAAGTCTGTAGGTAACGATAATGTGTCTGTCCTCCATTGTCGCCAGGTCCACCAGGGGACTGTACACGGGGGGATGTCTCCATCTCCTATTCATCCTCAGCGGTTGAACTCTAGGGTGGAAAACAGTGAGCAGAGGGTCATATTCATACATATGTGAAATTAAAAATGTATTTTTTCCTTTACAGAACCAGTATGTGAATTCGAAAGTCAGTTGATGTGCCAGTGTCTGCTGTGACGCAGTTGGGTGCCATGGTCTGTGCCCCCCTGAAATGGTGGCTGCCTGACCAGTGAGGAGAGACAAGTGGAAATTAGGTAATTCTGCTGGTGTTGTGTTATCATTGGCCCTATGGGTTCCAGGAGCCAATGGCGAAGTATGCCGGAGGTGATGGTATGCACTGCAGCGGACATGACCGCCATTTTCTATCTATTCACTCACTTGCTACCTGACCTTCAACAGGAGAGGACCTACACTGCATGTGTTGCTGTGACCTGTGTCTAGAAGCGACAATGGCTACAGTGTCTGGGGAAAGAGCCCCCGCCTTCACTTCTGAGGAGTTGGAGAGACTGGTGGATGGGGTCCTACCCCAGTACTCTTTACTCTATGGTCCTCCAGACAAACAGGTGTGTACACTGTGAGCATGATGTGTGGGCCATGAATGTATGGATTGCTGTGTGTAAGCCTCGTGTGTGGGGGTTGAGGGGTCCTGGACAGAGTGCTGCATGTCTGGTGGTCAATGTCTGTGCGTAAGGGGATGGGAGGGATATTGTGGGCCATGAGTGTAACAGTCCGCACGATATGACTAATCCCTTTTTTCTATGCATATTTCCCTGCAGGTCAGGGCCCATCAGAAAAAGGGTATTTGGCGTGCCATCGCCAAGGAGGTGCGGACCCTGGCTTCTTTGACAGGCAGAGCACCCACTGCCGCGAATGGTGGGAGGACCTGTGCCGCTGGGCAAGGAAGATGGCGGAGGCCCAGCTGGGGCTAGCCTCCCAACGAGGAAGGGGTGCCTGTCGTACCCTGACTCCCCTGATGTTCCGCATCCTAGCGGTAGCCTATCCAGAGTTGGATGGGCATTTGAAGGCATCACAGCAGCCACAAGGGGGTGAGCACAGATTCATAATCATGAATTTGCGCGCGTTAAGGTTGTGTCTGGATGGGGGATGTGGGCTGAGGGTGCCGTAGGCCAGGGTGAACTGGCAGGGTAGGTCCCTTGTTGGACAGGCTCTGAAACCCTCCAACCCCAATAGTGTTAGCATTGTACCCCATGGGCTGGTGACTAGTTGTGTAACTGGTAGTGCATGGGCTAGTGCATAGGGCAGCTCCCTGTGTGTTGTGTACGCCAATGGTAGTGGTGTTGCTGGCATTTGACCAAGTGTATCCTCTGTCTCTCCCCCCTTTTTTGTTTTGTCACCCTGTCCTTGTGTGCATTAGCATCATCTAGCACAGGAGCAGAGGCACTGGCAACAGAGGGAGCTGCATCCCACATGGGCCTGGAGGCCGACTTCACCGACGGTGAGGGCACCAGTGGGATGGAGGGCGAGGGGAGCACCACAACAGAGACAGGAGGGGACACTACAGACAGTTACTCCTCCTCCGATGGAAGCTCCCTGGTGGTGGCGGACACCTTTGTGCCCACCCCAAAAACAGGTACAGCCACCCCCCTTACCAGCACCGCCCTCCCAGCAGCCCCTCAGCATGTTTCCTATGCTCGCTCACCCAGGAGGGTGGGCATCTCCTTCGCCACAGGCACCTCAGGCCCTGCCCCAGTCAGCCCTGCTGCCCTCAGTGAGGAGGCTATTGACCTCCTGAGATCCCTCACTGTTGGGCAGTCAACCATTCTGAATGCCATCCAGGGTGTCAAGAGGCATTTGCAACAAACAAATGCATACCTGGAAGGCATTCACTCTGGAGTGGCGCCCAACAGCGAGCATTTCAGGCCCTGGCCTCAGCATTGATGGCAGCCATTGTCCCTGTCTCCAGCCTCCCCCTCCAACTTCCTCTATCCAGTCCCAATCCCCTCAACCCCAACCTATCCCAAGCACACCTTCAGACCAGCATTCACCCAAATCAACACACAGAAGTGGATTAGGCAAACACATGCACCACACATCATCCCACAGGTACTCACACAAGCACCATCCAGAAGCAGACACTCCAACATCCACTGCCTCCACTGTGTCCCCCTCTTCCTCCTCGTCCACCTCCCTCCCAGTAGCGTCACCACTCACACCTGCATGCACTACATCCTCATCCACTACCTCCATCACCAGCACGCCTATCACTACACTCCCCTCACTAGCAGTCACCACACCCACATCCATGCACACGTCCCCTGTGTCCTCTCCCATTGTATCTGTGACCCCTCCTCCCAAAGTACACAAACACAAACACACACACACACCCAACAGCCTTGAACCTCACAACAGCATCCAGCTCATGCACCTGCACCCAAACACAGCAGACTGATACCTCCTACAACCACTCCCTCTTTCTCCACTCCCAAACCTTCACCCTCTTCCAACCCCAGTGTCCCTAAGAAGCTTTTCCTCGCCAGCATTGACCTATTCCCTATCTCTCCCCCTTGTCCTTCACCTCAGGGTAGTGTGGCCAGAACCCAGCCCAGCACCTCAGCCACCAAGCCCACATACACTGTGGTTTCTGGAGCTCTGAGAGGCTCTAAGGAGGCACCCGTCAGGCCAGCCAGTATGCCACCAACACCTGCCAAGGACAAGAAGGTTCCACCACCAGGAAAGGGCAAAAAGGGGAGAGCATCCAGCAAGGAGAAGGAGGCACAACCAGCCAGCAAGGCCAAGGCAAAGACTCCAGCTGGCAGAAGCAAGGAGGCACCACCATCCAAGGGCAAGAAGGGGCACAAAACACCAGCCAGGGCACTTCAGCTGTCAGAGACTGGAGGGGAAGGGCTGGAGCCTCCCCCCTCCACTGGCAGCACCGCCATCTGCCCCGCAGCCAGTACAGTTACCTGCACCGCGGCCACCACTGCCAGCTGCCTCGCGGCCAGCACCGCCACCTGCACCGCAGACAGGAGCACAGCCACCAGCAGCAGCAGCCCCAGTGGGCAGCTGTCCGAGGCTGCAGGGGAAGGGCTGGAGCCTCCCCCCTCCACTGGCAGCACCGCCACCTGCACCAAAGCCAGCACCGCCACCTGCACTGCGGCCACCACCGCCAGCTGCCTCGCGGCCAGCACCGCCACCTGCACAGCAGACAGCAGCACCACCACCACCAGCAGCAGCCCCAGTGGGCAGCTGTCCCAGGCTGCAGGGGAAGGGCTGGAGCCTCCCCATCCACTGGCAGCACCACCACCTGCACCACGGCCACCACTGCCATCTGCAACGCAGCCAGCACCACCACCTGCACTGTCACAAGCACCGCCCAAAGCAGCACCGCCACCAGCAGCAGCAGCCCCAGTGGGCAACCGTCCGAGGCTGCAGAGGAAGGGCTGGAGCCTTCCCCCTCCAATGGCAGCACCGCCACCTGTACCGCGGCCACCACTGCCAGCTGCACAGCGGCCAGCACCGCCACCTGCACAGTCGCAAGCACCACTGCAAGCAGCACCGCCACCAGCAGCAGCACTGGGCACCAAGCCCCTTCCAGAACCAGTGGAAGAAGGCATCCACTCACCCTATCCTTGGCAGGATGAAGCACACTGGGCACCAAGCCCCCTCCAGAACCAGTGGAAAACCGGCACCCACTTTAGAGACTGTGGCCTTACACTCCCTAGGACCAAGCAGTGGGCAAACCACCCACTTTAGAGACTGTGGCCTTGCACTCCCCAGGACCAAGCAGTGGGCAAACCACCCACTTGAGAGGCTTGAGAGACTGCGGCTTTGCACTCCCCAGGACATTGCAGTGGGCATGGAGCCCTCTCCAGGAGCAGTGGCGTTGTACCATCTTCTGGCTGAGGTGCCCGCCCTTCTCTGTCCCCCTGAGGTGCCTGTGTGTTTTCGACCTGATGACCCTGCAGTGTTCTCTCCATATTGAGGCAGGAGTCAAGTGTGGGATTGGCCTATATGTTTTGGCCCAGTGGACTACGGACATTTTGAGTGGACGTTGTCCTGCCTTTTTTAAATATTGTATACTTTGTAAATACTGGTTTTGAATTATTAATGTGTTTCTAACTATTTCTAATATAACACACATTTGACTCAATTCCTTTTGTAATGTTGTTGCATGTGTTTGTGTGTATGGTGTTGGGGGTGTGGTTGGGGTGTTGCGTGTTGCGTGAATGTGTCTCTCTCTTTTTTTTCCCCCTCTCCCCTATGTGCTAGGTGCAGTAAACATGGTGGCTGTCATCGCCGCAGTTGGAACTCCTGGTATATGACCATAAACACCAGCATTGGGAAGATATGCAGCTCAGGCTCCATGGTGTCCTGGTTGTTCCTTGAGTGTCGGGAGGTGAGTGGTTTCCCTTCAAAGTACTGTTTCCGCCGTGCTTTTGATGGCGTTGGTACCACCCCGGAGAAAGCTGGCGGATGGGTGGTTTGTAATGGGGTGGGCAGCACATTGTCTTCCGTTTGGCTGTTGGCGGTTTCCCCCGCGGTGTTTGTTGCTACTGCTGTGGCGGTCGGAGTGTTAAAGTGGCTGTATCTGTTAGTGGTTTCCGCCGTGGTCATGATTCCATTTTTGTTACCACCGGCCTGTTGGCGGTATTATCGCTGCTTTAACACCGACCGCCAGGGTTGTAATGAGGGCCATAGTAATGTGTTTTAGATGTCCTGAAATACTGCTAAATTTGTTTTTCACTGTTGCAAGGCCTGTCCCTCTCATAGGTTAACACGGTGGCTTCCTTTAAATCTGATTAAAGTGTAGATTCCCTTGGGGAGTGGATGGACATGTGGAGTTTGGGGTCTCTGAGCTCACAATTTAAAAAGACATCTTTTAGTGAAGTTGATTTTAAGATTGTGTGTTTGAAAATGTCACTTTTAGAAAGTGAGCATTTTCTTGCTTATACCATTTCTGTGACTCTGCCTGTTTGTGGATTCCTGTGTGGGTCAGTTTGACAGTTGGGCTGGTTGCACCTCACACTAGACAGTGACACAAAGGGAGCTTGGGTGTAGCCTGCATATCCTGATGGGCCATCTGTGGTAGGAGGGAGGGGAGGAGTCTTGTGTCTTTGGAGCAATCATTAAATCATCAATGTACTGAACCAATGTAGATTGGAAAGGCATTACCAATGATTCTAAATTATTTTTCAGCACTTGATTAAAAATTGATGGGGATTCTCAAAATCCTTGTGGATTTCTACACCCCGAATGCACATGATTGCAGAATTTAAAACAAAAGGGAACTGACTATCCTCATGTAGAGGCACTGAGAAAAATTCTTGTGATAAGTCTTCTACTGTGAATCATTCTTTGTCACATGGTATTTGGAACAAAATCACTGCTGGATTAGGTACCACTGAACAGCATTTGAACATTATGGCGGTCATTACAACATTGGCGGTAAAAGGCGCTTACCGCCGTGCAGAAGACCGCCAACACACCGCCGCGGCCGCGGAATTCCGCCACAGCTATTATGACCCAAATTTCGGAATCCACCAAAATTCAGACACCCACATAAGTCTGCCACACCAAAGGTCAGTGATAAACTGGCGAAAACAAAACCGACACTGTCACGCCAACAGAAATACGCCCACACTATCACGACACACAAATCCACGCGGCGGTCTTTCAACTGTGGTATTCTATTGGCAGTACACACCGCCGCGCTCAAAATACACACACATTTCCAAAACACAGCCACATTGGACAATTCTAAATACACACACATGATACACATACACACACCACTCCCACACACCCATTACAATATAAAATACATCACCCACAAACCCCCACGACCAGAATCACTGAGAGAAGGCCAGAGAGAGACACCACCATCAACAAACTAGCATCCACAGGCACACAACACCATCACCCACGCAACTTCCACGCACCTCACACAACACACCACTACATATCACCACACTTATCACCACACACTCCACCCCACACATCACCTACACCACCCCGTGGCACGGCAAAGACACCCCAGGTTCTCGGAGGAGGAGCTCAGGGTCATGGTGGAGGAAATCATCCGGGTAGAGCCACAGCTATTCGGAGCACAGGTGCAGCACACCTCAATTGCAAGGAAGATGGAAATGTGGCGAAGAATAGTGGACAGGATCAACACAGTGGGACAGCACCCAAGTAATCGGGAGGACATCAGGAAGAGGTGGAACGACCTACGGGGGAAGGTGCGTTCCGTGGTCTCAAGACACCACCTGGCGGTTCAGCAGACTGGCGGCGGACCCCCACCTCCTCCCCCACAACTAACAACATGGGAGGAGCAGGTCTTGGCGATTCTGCATCCTGAGGGCCTCGCAGGAGTAGGTGGAGGAATGGACTCTGGTAAGTCAAAGCTTTACTATTACATCCCCCACCCTACCTGCATGGTATCACATACCCCCACCCTCACCCCCAGCACCCCAACTTCTCACATATGTCCCAACATCACAAACTACCCATCTCATCACCAAGCCCTGCATGCAACAACAAAGCATGGACACCCATCACCAAAGTATGCCTACTGCATATACCCATACACCCCCCTAAACCATCATCACACAAGGTCCAACAAAGGAATGCTAGCACTGGGGTACACCGTCACCCACCCATTGCACACCATTACACACACAGATTTAATAAACATCCTCTTATACCCCTGCAGGACCCTACCCAACGTCACCGGACAGGAGGGTCCACACATGTCCACACCACCAACAGAAGAGGCCCACAGTGATGACAGCACCTCTGTCCAACTGGAACTAGATGACCAGCCCGGACCATCGGGGACCTCGGACAGTCGGTTCCCCTCACACAGGCACAGGCCACCACAGACCTTCCCCCCTCTGGAAACACCAGCACAGCACCCACCCAGCGGGCCCATACCTCCGTCCCCAGGACACGTCAATCAGCAGTGTGTCCACCACTAAAGGGAACCCAGGATAACCCACCACCCCAACAACAGGACCTGGGGGCAGTGATAGTGGGCACACGGTCCAGGGGACAGAGGCCCAGGAACACAGGGGAACTGGGAGGGCTGCTGTGCGACAGGGGGCGGACAGGCCAAGGGAACCCACTCTCCACAAGGCCCTCTCCTCCATCATGGGAGCCTACCACCACTCCCAGGCGACGATGGCAATGGTACTGGCCAAGTTTCAGGAGACCCAGCGCATGCAGGAGGAACAGTATATGGGCTTCAAGGAGGAACTCAGAACCATCAGCTCCACCCATGGCACCATCGTAGGGGTGCTGAAGGAAGTACTCAACACCAGGAGGGACACTGTGGCACTATAAGGGGCCTCTGACACTAGCATGGACGATGAACTGCCCACCACCTCTGCCGGCGCTAGTGGACAGGACACCCCGCCACAGGACCACCACACCAGCACCCCACCCCCTGCAGAGGGAGAACCACCCCGCAAACGGTCCCTGAGATCCAGGACAAAGACAGAGCACGATGCCAAGACCCCCGCCAAGAAATGAGACCACCCTGATTGTAATCCTACTGTCCCACTTTGTCACCCTGTCCATACTTAAACTGCCCCAGCTCCACTTCCTAGGCCCATATGGGCAATGCACCTGTGAGACTAATAGACTGGACTCTGCCATGGACACTCCTCCACCATCAACCCTCACCATTTCACTACCCCCTCCAATATTGAGCACTTAAATAAACACACCTAAAGCACAAAACGATCTGGAGTCTGTCTGTGATTTCGAAACAGTGTATTAGCAATTACAGTGACAAAATGCTTTTTAAATAGTAATGTCAACATAACTCTGTCACACAGCTCTAGTCCATGAGGAATCTAAGCAGATGTCACACAGTGGGACCCACATCTGTGAAATAGTAAGGGAAAGTGACAACTCAGTGACCATACACTGGGTGAAAATGACAGACAGTAGAGAGGTAGTAGTGTTAAAGTACATGTAGTAGGCAGGTTTGTATTCTTACCTGTGTCTCACTGGAAATATTGCAGGATCACTGAGTCCCTGTTGTGCATGTCTTCTTCCTCTGCTTCCTCCTCTTCACTGTCTACAGGCTCCACAGCTGCAACAACACCGCCATCTGGACCATCCTCCTGCAGAAAAGGCACCTGTTGTCGCAAAGCCAAGTTGTGAAGCATACAGCAGGCCACGATGATCTGGCACACCTTCTTTGGTGAGTAGAATAGGGATCCACCTGTCATATGGAGGCACCTGAACCTGGCCTTCAGGAGCCCGAAGGTCCGCTCGATCACCCTCCTAGTTCGCCCATGGGCCTCATTGTAGCGTTCCTCTGCCCTTGTCCTGGGATTCCTCACTGGGGTCAATAGCCATGACAGGTTGGGGTAACCAGAGTCACCTGCAAATGGCGAGGGACAACTGTTAGACACACACTAACCTGTAGGGATAACCCCAGACCCAGACAACCATTCCCAATGACTTGCTTCCAGGTGCTCACCTAATAGCCGCACACGGTGCCTCTGGAGTTGACCCATCACATAAGAGCTGCTGCTATTCCGCAGGATCTAGGCGTCATGCACTGAGCCAGGGAACATGGCATTCACATGGGAGATGTACTGGTCTGCCAAACATACCATCTGTACATTCATCGAATCATAACTCTTCCGGTTTCTGTACACCTGTTCACTCCTGTGGGGGGGACCAAAGCCACATGTGTCCCATCAATGGCACCTATGATGTTGGGGATATGTCCCAGGGCATAGAAGTCACCTTTCACTGTAGGCAAATCCTCCACCTGAGGGAAAACGATGTAGCTCTGCATGTGTTTCAGAAGGGCAGACAACACTCTGGACAATACGTTGGAAAACATAGGCTGGGACATCCCTGATGCCATGGCCACAGTTGTTTGAAATGAGCCACTTGCAAGGAAATGGAGCACTGACAGCACCTGCACTGGAGGGGGGATTCCTGTGGGATGGCGGATTGCTGACATCAGGTCTGGCTCCAACTGGGTACACAGTTCCTGGATTGTGGCATGGTCAAGCCTGTAGGTGATAATCAAATGTTGTTCCTCCATTGTCGACAGGTCCACCAACGGTAGGTACACCGGAGGATGCCGCCATCTCCTCACATGTCCCAGCGGACGGTGCCTATGAAGGACAACAACGAGCACAGAGTCAACCAACTCAGAGGTACGTACCCACAGTTTACACAGAACACCATTCATACACAAAAGGTGGCCTGTATGTGTGTTGAGTCTAGGCCTAGGTCTGTGTGACGCAGTTGAAAATAAAGCCATGTGGGCCCCTGAAATGGCGGCTGCCTGACCTCTAAAGTGGGACAATGGGATGTGAGGTAACTGCGCTGGCGTTGTACACCGTCGTGGTAGGCGGTCAAAGACCGCAGCGCAATGCTGCATTGGTTAACATTGGACCCTATGGGTCCCAGGAGCCAATGACGATGTACGCCGGCGGTGACGGTACGTACCGCCGCGGACATGACCGCCATTTTCTATCTGTTCAATCACTCGATACCTGATCTTCGACAGGAGAGGACCTACACTGCAAGTGCTTCTGTGACCTCGGTCTGGAAGAGACAATGGCTCGAGTGTCTGGGGAAAGGGCCCCTGCCTTCACATTGGAGTAGTTGGAGAAACTCGTTGATGGGGTCCTCCCCCAGAACAAGCTACTCTACGGTCCTCCAGACAAACAGGTAAGTACACAGGGAGCATGTTGTATGGGCTATGCCTGTGTGGAGAGGGCTGGATGTAAGAATGAAAGGGGCAGAGTGCTGCGTGCATGAAAGACGGTGAATGCATGTGCCATATGGCAAGGGTAGGGATGGGGGCCAATCACTTTGACGGTGCAGTTGGTAATGACTTCTCTTTTTCACCTGTACATTTCATGTAGGTCAGCGCCCACCAGAAGAAAGATATTTGGCGTGCCATCGCCAAGGACGTCCGGAGAATATGTGACAGAACAACTAGGTCCTAAACAACTATAGCCTAAACCACTACTGCTAAACAACTAAAAAGTCTCTACAACTGAGTACTGAACAACTACTGTCTAAACAACTATTGTGCCTGAATAACAATTGCCTGAAAAACTAATATATATATATATTCTAAACAACTAATAAACCATAACAACCAAAAAGAAAACCTTACCTTAAAAATAGTTGTTCAGGCAATTGTTATTAAGGCACAATTGTTGTTTAGACAGCAGTTGTTCAGAACTTGTTTGTGGAGACTTTTTAGTTGTTTAGCAGTAGTGGTTCAGGCAAGTAGTGGTTTAGACCTAGTTGTTCAGGATGTTTCCCACGTCCGGACCCTGGGGGTCTACCACAGACGGAGCACCCACTGCCGTAAAAGATAGGATGACATTTGTCGCTGGAGCAAGAAGACGGCGAAGGCTCAGCTGGGGATGGCCTCCCAATGTGGGGGGGTGCCCGTCGCACCATGACCCCCCTGATGTGGCGCTTGAGGGCATCACAGAAGACACAAGGGGGTGAGTACACTCTCATTCAGCTGACTTTGCGCGCATTACGAGGTGTCTGGGTGGGGGATGTGGGCTGTGGGTTTCCCTAGGCCAGGGCGAGTTCCGTAGGCACGGCCCCTCCGTAAGGCAGGCCATGTGGCACCCCACCCCACCTCTGTAGATTGCCAAGTACAGCTATTCATGCTCCTGTGTCATCTATGTGTGCCAATGTCATCCATAGCCTTGTAGGCCATTTCCCAGGAATTGAACAGTGGAGCCCAAGAGCGCGGCGTAATGCAGGGGGCTTCTGTGTATGTCGTGTCCGCCAACGGTAGCGGTAATGCATGCACTCAACATGTCTTTCTTCTGTTTCCCCCCCCCCTTTTTGTGGTCTCCCTGTTCTTGTGTGCATTAGCATCATCAGGCGGAGTAGCAGTGGCACCGGAGCACGAGGGAGCTGCATCCCCATGGCCCTGAAGGGCGACACTACGGAGTCTGAATTCACCAGTCGTCCTCTGATGGGAGCTCCCTTGTGGTGGAGGCAACATCTGTGCTGCCCGCATCTACAGGTACAGCCGCCACCCCCCCTACCAGCACCGCCCTCCCAGCAGACCCTCAGCCTTTGCCCCGTGCCTGCTCACCCAGGAGGGTGGGTATCACCTTCGCCCCAGGCACCTCAGGCCCTGCCCCAGTCACCCCTGCTGCCCTCAGTGAGGAGGCCATTGACCTCCTCAGGTCCCTTACTGTTGGGCAGTCTGCCATTTTGAATGCCATCCAGGGTGTAGAGGGGCAGTTGCAACAAACCAATGCATTCCTGGAGGGCATTCATTCTGGTCAGGCGGCCCTTCACCGAGCTTTTCAGACTCTAGCCTCAGCACTGATGGCAGCCATTGTCCCTGTCTCTAGCCTCCCCCCTCCAACTTCCTCCACCCCGACCCAATCCCCTGTACCTCTGCCTATCCCAAGCACACCATCAGACCAGCCTGCACACACTTCAACACACAAGGGAAGCTCAGGCAAACATAAGCACCACACATCCCACAGGCACTCACGCAAGCAACACACACATGCAGTCTACTGTGTCCCCCTCCTCCTCGTCTCCCTCCCAGTCTCGTCTACACTCACACCTGCATGCACTACCTCTACAGCCACTATGTCCCTCTCCAGCACACCCACCACTAAACCCCGCTCATGTGCAGTCACCACCCCCACTACCATTCACACGTCCCCTGTGTCCTCTCCTAGTGTGTCTGTGACGCCCCCTCCCAAGATACACAAACGCAGGCACACACCCACCCAACAGCCATCCACCTCACGACAGCCTCCAGCGCATGCACCGACCACCAGGACAGCCAGTGTGGTGCGGAGCCACAGCACAGACAGTCCCCCACCTGTGAAGCATCAGAAGTTGGCCAGTGCCCGGCGGGAGAGGGGGAAGACTCCAGCCACCAAAGCCGCTCCCAGGGGTCCCGCTGGGAGTGTGGAGTCAGCTGTGATACCTTCCAAGGAGGGGAAGGGCCACAAGAAACCCCGCAAGTCTGGGAAGAGCAGTACGGCGGAGAAGACCGCCATCATCCCCGCTGCCCAGGAGGCCACCGCCAGCCCCAACCCAGCAGCCCAGGAGGCCACGGCCAGCCCCAGCCCTGCAGCCCAGGAGGCCCCCGCCAGCTCAGCTGCCCAGGAGGCCACCGCCAGCACCAGCCCAGCTGGGCCATGAAGGACCGCCAGCAAAAGGCCCGTTGGGCCATGAAGGACCGCCAGCAGCTGAGACCCTGCAATGTAGACCGCCATCTGAAGCACCGCTGAATAGGGCACCACCATCTGAAGCACCGCTGAACAGGGCACCGCCATCTCAAGCACCGCTGAACAGGGCACCGCCATCTGAAGCACCGCTTAACAGGGCACCGCCATCTCAAGCACCGCTAGCCCATGAGCGGCAGGGGCACTGACACAACTGGGTCCGTCACGGGGTGAATTATGCACTCTGGGCACCAGTCCCCCTCCAGAACCAGTGGAGAGATCATCCACTACCTCTGTCCTCTGTCCTTAACAGGATATAGCACAATGGGCACCAGTCCCCCTCCAGAACCAGTGGAGAGATCCATCCACTACCTCTGTCCTTAACAGGATGAAGCACTCTGGGCACCAGTCCCCCTCCAGAACCAGTGGAGACTGTCATCCACTTGAGAGACTGTGGCTTTGCACTCCCCAGGATGCAGCAGTGGGCAACCCACCCACTGTAGAGACTTGAGAGTCTGTGGCTTTGCACTCCCCAGGATTGAACAGTGGGCAACCCACCCACTGTAGAGACTTGAGAGACTGTGGCTTTCCACTCCCCAGGATTGAACAGTGGGCATGTGGCCCTCTCGTGGATTTGGCGTTGTGCACTCAAGGCTGAGGTGCCCCCCCTTTCCCTCCCCCTGAGGTGCCTGTTTTCTTGCTCTCTGATGTCCCTGCAGTGTTCTCTCCGTCATGGTCGGGGATCTTGTGTGGGCCTCGCCCATACCGTGTGGTCCCAGTGTTCCACTGACTTTCTTTGTACAGCACCTGGACTACTATGCCTGGTATTTATTTTGTACATTGTGTATATATATATTTCTGCCTACTTGTTTTTAATATATTCCGATGGTTACACTCATTTTCTTTGATCTTTGCATTCTTCCGGGGGAGTTTAGGGGGTGTAACTGTGATGTATTGATATGCACTAGTGTGTGTGTTGTGGTGGGTGAGGGTGGGGGTGTTGAATGCGTGTGTCCCTGTTTTTTTGCCTCCCCCCTCCCCTGTGTCGTAGGTGCTGTACTCACCGTGGTCTTCGCCACTGGCGTTCGTGCTCCTGGTAGAGGAGCAGGAAGACTATTGCAGGGAGAATTTGGAGTTCCGGTTCCATGGTGTCCTCGTTCCTCATGGAGTGTGTAGAAGTGAGTGTTTTCCCTTTGAAATTCCTGTTTACGCCGTGTTTTTATCCGCGGTGAATATGCCCCGGAAAAGGTGGCGGATTGGTAGGTTGTGATACTGTGGGCGGTACATTGTCTCCCACCTGTCTGTTGGCGGTGACCGCTGTGCTGTTTGTTTGTACCGCCGTGGCGGTCTGAGTGTTAAAGTGGCTGTCTTTGTTGGCGGTTTCTGCCACGGTCGTAATTGCAATTTTTTAGCGCCGGCCTGTTGGCGGTCTTACCGCCGCTTTAACACCGTCCGCCACGGTTGTAATGACCACCTTTGTCATTTATTTTTCTCAAATCCTGAACAATGTGAAATTGTTTCGCAAACCCATAATAGGTGAGTTACATGGGCTGCTTAGCACTTTCAAAACCCCTTGCTCATTGAAATCTGTAATTCCAGGAGTTATTCCTTCAATTACATCTTGTCCCAGGTGATATTGAGGAGTTTTCGGGAAAACTGTATTAGGTTCAACTTGACTTTGACTTGTTCCACTCCTTCAATTAGACTAATAACTCATCCTGAAAGATCCCACACTTTTAGAATAACTGTATCTTGTAGGTCATTAGCAGGTC
Organism: Pleurodeles waltl; assembly: GCF_031143425.1. Taxonomy (NCBI): domain Eukaryota; kingdom Metazoa; phylum Chordata; class Amphibia; order Caudata; family Salamandridae; genus Pleurodeles; species Pleurodeles waltl. The sequence goes on along the minus strand of NC_090438.1, from coordinate 397,366,396 downwards.
CTGCACTGTGAATGTGGGAAAAAGAGTAATCAGTGGGAATTCTTCGTAATTAGATTACAGCCAACTGGTATACATGATTCCTCATCATTTTATGTTTGGGATTTATTTGAATGGTAATTCCATCTTTTGTGCATATAATTGAACATCTTAATTTGCACAAGTCACTTCCCAGTAGACATACTGGACTTGAGTCACAGACTAGAAATGTGTGCATACATTCAAAAGTACCAATTTTAACAGGAATAAATTCAGTAACCAGATTTGTCAAGTGTTGATATGCTACCTCTACAACGTGTACTGTTCTCCCAGAAAGTGGTACACTGGGAACTTCTGCAGTTCTGACAGTAGAGCGTGTAGCTCTTGTGTCAACCAGGAATGAAATTTCATGACCCAAAACTGTTCCATTTACATAAGAACCACTCTGAGCCACCTGTAATGAAGCTGCTAGCACACACTCTTCCACATCCGAACTCTCACTGATGATTTTAGCATTCAATTTGTCATCACTGTATAATGGGTACCGTGTAATTAGTTGTTGATCATTTTGATTTAAGCTTTGACCCATGTTATGCGGAGGAACTACTAGCTGCTGCTGGTCTTTTGGAGTTTGAGGTGTTTGCATTTGCTGCTGCTGTGGCATCATTTCCATCTACTGTTGCATTTGCTGTTGTGGTACCTGAAAATGTGGCATTTGCTGTTGTGGAATTTGCATTTGTTAAATCGGCATTTGATTATTCAGATTCTGGATATTTACATTAGGATTCCGATTTCTCAGTCCTCTCAAATTTGGAAAAAGATTTTATTCATTCATCTGTATAACACCTTCCTGCACCATCAAAATGTGTGAGTTCACAAGACAGGCTACGTCAATAAGCAGACCTGTTTTGTTAAAAGTATGATTTATTGGACACATAACTCCTGCAGTAGCGTGAGTTTCTCCATCTCTGCATTTGAATTTAAAGGTGAAAACATTGCAACATTAACTAGGTTTGAAATCTGCATATTGTTATTATTATATCCCTCGGCATACAATGGAACAACTGGACCAATTGTGACAGGAACTTCTGTACTTGAGTAAATTATTCCAGCATTCTGACCTGTAAATATTGAGGAACTTTATTAAAATATTGTTACTGGAGTACACATTGTCATTGTCTGGGTTTGAATAAAAACTTGTACAGTAGTTATTGAATTAAGTGGAGACTCCACTTAGACCATCATTGGTTTCTGTATAATCTGTGGTGCCATCGGGACTGTAATACTCGGTGCAGAACTAACAACAGGAACTGAAGGATATATTACAGGTTGAGCTACAGTTTGAATCACAGGAGTCTGAGTAACTGTAATAGTAGGAACATTAGTCGCAACCTGAACTTTACTATGTGTTAGTACAACTGGAGGTGCACTTGGACTGGTACTAACACCTTGATTTGCCCTTCCTGGTGCACATGGAAGTGGATGATTTCTCAACAATTGTCATATAAATTAACTGTCATCTAAATCACTATCATGAGTCAGTGATTTTTTAGCTTCATCTGGCTTTGACTCAGTTACTTTAGGATTCCTTTTCTTTGTCTTTGATTTGACATTGTCCCCTTTTTCTTGTGAAATTGCACTGAACATTCCAGTACCTTGTAAGGTTTCTGTTCTCCAAAACTTATGCTCATTACCCCATTTGGCTCCTAACAGAGTTTTCTAAGCTTTTCACATTCTTCTCTCAAATTTAATGTTTCCTGTTGTCTGGCTACGAGCTCCTAAATAGCTAAGGGTAGAAATTGTGCTGGTATCGGAGGGGGCTTTAATTCATAAATACTCTTCTCAGATTTTTTAAAATACCCTTCCATGAGAAGGTAAAGCTAAGCATCTTTCCTTCACTGTTATTTTGTACCACTGTTTTAACCAAATACATGCTCATGGACCTTTCTCTTCAATTATTATGTATGGTTTACCTTCTGGCGGGGACACTTCTCCTATTCTAACTGGAATGAAAGGATCTGATTTAATTGCACTCTTTAATGCTTAGAACATTTTCATTTTTACCTTCAATAGGGCTTAAATTACAAATTAAATGTGAAACAGGAGGTACTTACAATCCCAAAATCCTTTGCACTTGATACTATCAACCAAAAGCTGTTCACGGATGTCCACCAATCCGTGTGCTGCTCCTTTCACCAATTTACCAACCCAAACGCAGATCCATTGAGGTCACACTCGCTCACACAGTGGCTGACAAAGTCTTGCAACTCATCCTTCAAAACTCAACCCACATAACTAAATGCAAAATATTGCAAGCACAAAAATTCAACTTTTCTGCTTACTACAGGTAGGACTCATTTGCTTTGAAAGTTGTACACGTTACACTTCCAACTGTTGCTTTCTCTCATACACAAGTAAAATGCAACCTGCAAATTTCACTCTTGACCAATACCAGATTTTCCTTGTGCACTCAGGAATCACCTAGTACCTCTCAAAATAGCACTTACTCAAAATGCACACTAGGAATCTACATAACTATATAACTATGCTTTGTATTATCAATGTCACACCCCAATTGATCAACACCAAAACTGCAGACAAGTAAACAACAACAAACAAATGTCTCATAAACTTGTGCAATACTCCAGAGTCTTATACCTGGCAGGGCCCATTACAACAACAACCACATAGGCAATTTGTGAGCACAAAGCTCAACATTCATTTGGAGTACAATGATTCCCTTGCTCTCACCCTTTGGAGTACAGAAACTTCCTACTCAACTATTTTGGAGTACGCAAACCCCCAATTCACTCATACATCTTGCTTCACCTGCAATTTCCAAAGCATTGTAAGTGCAACCCCTATTTAGATCTCAAACAACACTAGGAACATACCGACCTCATCTAATCAAGCATTGGCAAAACCAGGATGATCCCTCTCCTATTGAGATGGAACCAGAATGATCTCTCTCCTAGTGAGATGAAACCATCCTCTGCTACTAAATTCTGTGGATGTGTGACCTCCTAAATTAGGTTTAGGAGACACATAATAGGGCAGTGACATCTACTACTCTCAGAGATCAACTCAAATCTTTTGATTCAGACAGGAGTGATAAGATCATCAAATCAAACAAATAACAACCAATAGAAATTATGATACTGATATGCAATAAGGAGGCAATCATTTATACACACCATGACCTATGTGGCAATGAATCACTACACCAGTTTAGTAAAGTTTAAACATTTATTGCCCTTATATTAACAATGCTAAAGTCACATAAATATTATGCAAAACCAGATGATAACAATACAGAATCAACACAGGCTGTCCAAAACGTCTGAAGAATCTTAGTCTGACAAGGACAATCACCATTAAACGCTCAAAAAGAATTATCCAGGACAAACGGACTTATCTGAGAAAAAGCAACAGATTTCATAAACTGTGAAGCTGAATCAGCCATAATTAATAAACATTCAATTTAATAACTGGGTAGAACATCCCTGCTCTTACGTCTAATTCGAAAAGCATGTATGAGGCTGGGCTTTGTCATATGCAATAAGGAGGCAATCATTTATACACACCATGACCTATGTGGCAATGAATCACTACACCAGTTTAGTAAAGTTTAAACATTTATTGCCCTTATATTAACAATGCTAAAGTCACATAAATATTATGCAAAACCAGATGATAACAATACAGAATCAACACAGGCTGTCCAAAACGTCTGAAGAATCTTAGTCTGACAAGGACAATCACCATTAAACGCTCAAAAAGAATTATCCAGGACAAACGGACTTATCTGAGAAAAAGCAACAGATTTCATAAACTGTGAAGCTGAATCAGCCATAATTAATAAACATTCAATTTAATAACTGGGTAGAACATCCCTGCTCTTACGTCTAATTCGAAAAGCATGTATGAGGCTGGGCTTTGTCACATGCAAGAATTAAAAATAAGGCAAAAATATAATTCGGAAAACATCTAACCTATGGGGCTAACAAAAATGTGGTTGGATTTCCAAGCAAAACCTTTAAAGAAAACAAATGCACATTGGTTAGATCTTACATAAAAGAGACAGCAGTTAGCAGAGTCTTCATCAGCTGAGCTTAGGAACAACAGGTCTTCAGTGGTCTGCATCATGAAAAGGGCATCAGTTCAGTAAAGTTGGACCTAAGGTATCTGAATTGTTAGAATCATAAACATATAAGTCTAAACATACCTGCACTTAACTCTCACAAAAGTCTGAACTACATTACCTGGAACTTTGCTTAATTAAAGTCCCAAAAATGACTAGCTAGACTTCTATTGGAGAAGACTGTGAGGTGTGAGGTGTGACAATGAGCGACCAATCATATTCTTCAGTTTTCAGCTGTAACCAGTTTTCCTTGAGATAGGCTCATGCAGACATTCTTCTCTGGGTGACAGTTTCCGCAGAATATTAAGACTGTAGAAAAAAGCACAGAACATGGCATTTTAACTAACATTATTTCCTTCCTGAAAATAAGAGCCATTGTTAAAACTTTCAATTGTTATCACAAGGAAGTACAGAATGAGCAGAGTGAAAAAGGCGGTAGGTTTCCACTGTGAGCTTTCAATGGGATAGTTAATAAACAATGTTTGCAAAAAAATTCAATGAAACTAGCATAATATCACAAAACTGTACTGTGGAAAAATACTGAAACTTTTGACTAACGTTAATACATGAAGAATAAAACAATATAATATTCAAACCATATAAATCTTATAATTAGTACTTTGGGACTCCTGATTAATAATATATATTTAAAATCACATTTAGTACATTATTTGATCAGTCAATAATAATTTTGAATCATTAGTTTTATTTATCAATATTAATTACTTTTTGTCAGTACAAATTGTTAGGATTTATCATAATATATTTCCAAAGTTATTATTGCTCACAGAACTCGAGATGGAGGATATCACCCTATCAACCACATTTCAAAATGCACGTTTTACATTTCTAGAATTCCTCTAATTAAGCCTTTTAGTACACAACACTTATAGAAGTTGTTTACTCATATTTTATTGATAATGTTTGCTCTCTAACTGTGGGACAGCGTTGTAGGGTCAAAATGATTTAGAACAGAACCTTTCTGGCTCTCCAAGGACTCCATATAAGTATGACGCAATTGCTAAAATAGAATGTATTGAAAGCCTGGATTAGGATGTTTAGATTCACAGTTACACGTAGAGGAATAAAGAAGTGTGATTTACAGCTCTTTGTGTGGCCTAGTCATTCAGCGGGGGAAACCAGGACAGTACAGCTGGCGATGAGATAGGGGTTAAGTAACTTGAAGGAGAAAGTGGTCTCCTGTCGAGTTTGCCATGATCTAAGTAAACTGCTCATGCATGCCGCATGTGCCTTTGTCAAAGTGGCAAGTTGACGGTTGGCATATGTGGAGTCAAACAGAACTTGAGATGATGTGAAGAGAGTGAATGGAAAGACAGATTCATGGGAAAGTCTATGTGTTGTTGATCAAGACGTTACAACCAAGATCATAAGAAAAGGTACCGTGCTACAATGCAAAATAAAGTCATACAGTGTACTGAGCGTTAACGCTAAAGGTGGATTCAAGCAGGTTTACAAAGAGCAGCTAAAGACAATTATCATTTATCAAATAACACTGCAAAGAGAAGTGCTGCAAGGCAGAGATCAACCAGGTGTACAGAAAATTCAAACTGAAGTATAAAAAGAATAAAAAAGATGACTTACCAAATTCAATAAACATCCATAGTCATAATACCCCAGTTGATTGGTGGCCAAAAGAGTAGTTCCTAGGGTTGTGCTAATGGAGTAGTTGATAGCTATATTGGCCAGAAAATTGACAAAAGGCCATTCAGCCAATGGAGCCTTTCAAGGAAGACCTCAAGGCTAACTTATTGCAAGGCCAGGGCCAGGGCTTGAATGGAACTGATCCTGGTTTCCAGTCAAAGAGGTCAGGGAGAGCTCTGATCCTGATGTCAGTAAGTTCATTGCTCTACAATGCTACCATCAGCAGCATTCAAAACCACCAAACAACAAAATAGTGGTGATAGATGCACTGTCTGGAGAGACATATTTGAAGATTTCATTGATGCACTGGAAGAGACTGACAACAGGAAGATTATCAAATATCTCCAAATCTTGCTAGTGATCGTGTGGAAGATGTCATAAAGAAAATAACAAGAACTGAGGAAGAAGTCACATACTGTCAGATTAAGAATCAATACAGTACCATACATTGATTATGACTGATAGGTTTTCAGTCAAGGGCATCAAGGAGTTGGTGAAACAATCGAGCAATTCTCGAAAAGGCTTGACACACTCATCAAACACTGTAACTTCAATGAATGTAATGATGAAGAATCCATGGAGTGTAGAGTAATCAATGGATGCTTGTCTGATTCATTCACATGAAGAGTGCTGTAAGAAACTCTGAGGGCTTTAGTATGAGTTTGGCGTACCAGTTCGCCATGTTGACAGTCTTTCAGATTGCCCTATTAAGAGTTACACAGGCTGGACCGCCAATCGCTAACCAAAAAAGCAGACCGCACAGCAGCCTGGAAATAGGCGGTCTGACCTCCAGTGCCAATAGCACAAAGACCAAACACTTACCTGATTACAAGCACACAGTCACAACGGTGGAGCCCCATGATGGTCAGCCAATAGTGGTCTGAATCACAGCAGTCCGCGGTCAGCAAAGTAATACACAGCTACACATTGGATGAATTTGAAAACCATACAGCTGACATACATTTCCTCAGTGAACACACTTGCAAACAACACTAAAGAATAATCCCATTCACAGATCACAATCTATTTAATTTACAGTGCAAGACAACAAAGCCTGAGCACCTTATTTTGTAGAGTACATAGAGTAAGCACCCGTTTTTTCACCATCCCATTGAACACCCTGCACACCCTTTTGTCCATTCACACCCTATTGCACTTTCCCTGTTCAGTAAGTCACTGTCACCTGTTCTTTTGGTTCCACCATGTCACGTTCTAAAAATCCCCATTTTCCTAAGGATGATTTATGAGTTATGATGGATGAAATAATAAGAACAGAGCCACAATGTTTGAAGCACAAGTACAGCATACTCCTCTCAGTTGGAAAATGGAAATGAGGGATAGGATCATTGATAGAGTGAATGCTGCATGGACCACCATGCGCAGAAGAGAGGACATCAGGAAGAGGTGGAACAACTTCGAGGGCAAGGTCCATTCCCTGGTCTCCAGGTGCCAGCTGCAGGCTAAGAAAACTGGTGGTGGCCCTCTCAGTGCCACACTATCTCTTTCCCTGGGAGGAGAAGGTCTTGGCCATCCTGCATCCTGAGAGTTTAACAGGAATACATGCGGAAGTAAAGTCTGGTAAGTTACTACACAAAAAAGGCACTAAAATGCAATGTCATGCATGCTCATAGCTCACCTTTTGCCTCATTTACTGTTACTTCACTCATCAGCCCAGTTTTCACCTTTTCAAAGACTCCTATTGGGCAACTCACAATTGAAGTGTACTCACCTGGGGAGATGATATTTTTATACTGTGCGTAGTACAGGGACTGACATGACTTCAGCTCCCAGCAGGCACTGTTTTATAACTCCAAACACCAGACCAGTGTACACTTGTCAAAAGATCCCTGTTTGTTATCTATCAACTTATGGGTACACACCTGAGGAGATAACATTTGTCAAGTTTGTATAGTATAGGCACCTGCATGACTACAACTCCCAGCAGACACCAGTCCTGTAACTACAAACAATAGCACAGTGGTTACATGCTACAATACATCTGTTAGTGAACTATGAATTGCAGTGTACTCACCTGGGGGGAGAAAGTTGGTCAAGTGTGTATAGTAGAGAGACTAACCTGACTGCAACTCACAGGAGGCAATGTTCCACTGACTCCAAACACCAACACAGTGGTCACATGCACCAATACATCTGTTTATTAATTATCATTTGCAGTGTACTCACCTGGGGGGATAACATTTGTATAGTGTGTGTAGTAGAGAGAGTGGCATGACTGCAACTCTCAGGATATACTGTTTATATAATCCCAAACACCAGCCTAGTGATGCCTTGTGCAAAGATTCCTGTGTATCAACTCACAAATGACGTTTACTCTCCTGGGTTAACATTAGTCAAGTGTTTGAAATAGATGGAATAACCTGACTGCAACTCAAAGGAAGCACTGTTTCTGTGACTCCAAACACCAGAACATAGTTCATTTGTTGAAAGGCCCCTGATTAGCAACTTTCAATGTAGATTTATTCAGCTGGGAGGATACCATTTGTATATTGTGTGTAGTAGAGGGAGAAGCATGACTGTTAAGGCCAGGAGGCTCTGTCACTGTTACTTCACTCACCAGCCCAGTGTTGTATACTCCAAAGACGCCTCTTTGGTAACTGACACATGAAGTATTCTCACCTGAGGGGGGGATAATATTTGTATAGTGTATGTAGCATGACTGAAACTCCCAGGAGTCTATGTTACCATCATTCCAAGCACCAGTCCAGTGTTCTCTTCTCCAAATACCCATGTTTGTTAACTCACAAAAGAAGGTATGACATTTCTCAAGTATATGGAGTAGAGGGAGTGGCATGTACGCTAAGGCCAGTAGGCTTTGTTTCTCTAACTCCAAAGACAAATCCAGTGCTCACATATCCAAATACCCATCTCTGGTAACTCTAAATTAAAGTTCACTCCCCTGGAGGATTCCATTTGGATAGTGGGCATAAGTAGAGAAAGTGACTGCTATGCATAGTCCAATAGGTCCTGTTTCTTTAACTCCAACCACAAAACCAGTGTTCACTTGCCCAAATCTATCTATTTGTGAACTCTCAAATGAAGCTGGTTCACCTGGGAGGATAACAGTTGTAAAGTGTGTGTCGTATGGAGAGTGACATAACTACAGCTCTCAGGAAGGCACTGTTTCTATAACTCCAAACATGAGACCAGTGGTAACTTGTCCAAATACCCTTGCTTGCTAACTCTCAATTGAAGTTTCCTCACCTGGGTGTGACCAAGATACAGACCATGCTCAACTCTGAGATGTGTCTGGCTACCGAACTCCATCCAAGATGACAATATTAAGGAAGGGAAGGACAGCTTGCCTTGTGTGCAAAACAATGATCCATAAGACCTCAAGATGCATAACTAGAATGGTGTTGGCAGCAGACACATTCAGACTGCACAGACTACATGATGACTCTAGTCACTTATACAACAAACTCCTGGGTCTCCCTGCATCACACCCAACTAGGCCCCAAAATGACCAAAGACATGTCTGGCATAGCCACTGTTTTGTCTGCACTCGTGGCAAGATGGCATTCTCAGGCCATCCTCCCAAGGGCTAGTGATCTGCACATTTCAGCAGCTCCTTCAGACAAAAAGATCTGGCATGCTCCACAAATGTTGTGTGAATACAACCACAGGTACTTGCCACAATAGGATTAACTACAACTTGTTTGTACAAGGTCTCTGCTTAATGTAACACTAATCTGTTAGAGGTAGATGTCTCAATAAAACCAGTAACATTGTATCTTTCACATCAACAGACCGAGCTGCCACTGGGCAGACAAAGGCCACAGAAGAGACTGCCACTACCACCCTGGATGAAGCCTTCAGTGAAGACAACACTCCTGGATATCTGGATGTGGAGGATGGTCCTGGCCCATCTGGGCAACCTGGTCAGACCCTAACAGTGAGTCTCACTATGGGCACATCACCATCTCCCAGCCCGGTTGCCTCAACATCACAGGCAATCATTTCACCCCCAATCAGTGTACCAAGTACAGTGTCTACCATCTTGTGCCCCTAGTCCTGGATCCTGAGTTGCAGCACAACACTTTGGAAAATGAGGGTCCAGGAACCAGTGGGAGAGGGCACCCTGTGGGAAGGGCACATGTCTGTGGGGCTAAGGTATGTGTGAGGGATGATGTGGGCCAGAGGGGTGAGGTCAAAGGGGCTGCTCCTGGCCAGGACACCATCAGCCACATCTTGGGGGTCAATCAGGGGTCCCAAGATGTGACAGGCCAGGTCTTGACCAAACTCTAGTAAATCAAGCAGCTACAGAGTGACATGCATAGTGACATGTGAGAACAGATGGAGGCCCACATTACCATCATGGCATCCCTAACAGGGTTGATGAGGGACATACACACAGTCCTGAGCAGGGCTTCTCAAAACGAATCTTCCCTTTACTTTGGCTCATCAACACCAAGAACATCAACATTTGTGTCAGACTTTGGAAAGGAGGCCCTACCAGAGGAAGAACCAGCCCCAGACACCCCTGCCTCTGTAAACGCAGAAAGCACCCCCATGCAAGTGGGGATGTCCAGCAAAAAATCCAGGAGGTGCGGATAGCAAGACACCCACCACTGCCAGCAAGAGACCACTTCCTAAAGGACCTCCTTTGTGTGCCACATATTCACTCTGTTGACTGATCCTCAACCACCCACCAGTTCCAATGAAAGGAATACTCGACTTTGGAATCCCAGTGGTGTGGCATCTATTCTAATGGTTTCATTCACCATGACTGATACCTTCACTTAACTTTTTTGCTTCTCTCTGTTCAAACAAGCATAGTAATAAATTCACCCATCACAAACTCATTAAGACCATGTGAACCATATGACAGAAGCATCTTGTGCAAGCATGGATATGTTACCGGTACACAGTGTCCAGCTCTGGATTACAACCATTAAACACAAACACATTAGTACAGGTTTTTGGTCACAACAAATATTTTATTCTAGTGTACAGCACATCGGCTGCCAACATGTCTGGACTTTTTGAAACAAGAATATGTGACTCATACAGAGTCAAAGTACATATTCCAAGTTAGAGCCCCCCCCCCAGACCACAGAACAAAGGGACTTGTCAGACATTGTCCTGTGGAATACGCAAACATTAAAGTGGATGGTGTTGCCAGCTTGAGCCTTATCACATACCACACCAAAGTAATCCAACAGCATATAATCCAATATACAGGCAGATGTCAGTACAACAGCGCTTGATTACATGCATATAATAATTTAATGACCATGCATCTGGTGATATAACACAAACATATGTCAGTTTTGTGGGACAGGCATTCTGGCCTGCAATGGTGAAACACATCTACAGCTACATACAGGTCATACAAGAATAGTGTTTGGCCAATGCGAAGGGAAAATGGCTTGGTTCTAATCCTACATATTTCATGCCCACATGATGACATACATGATGCAATAGGTCCACCACAGCACACAAAACAAGTCCAACGTGTACTTCTGACCTTCAAACAATCAATCAATCAAGGATTTATAGAGCACACTAATCACACATTAGGGTCTCAAGGCGCTGGGGGGGGAAGCTACAGGTCATAGAGCCATGTCTTGAGGCGTTTCCTGAATGTCAAGAGGTCTTGGGACTGGCGAAGGTGAAGCGGTAGGGAGTTCCAGGTCTTGGCGGCTAGGTGAGAGAAGGATCTTCCTCTGGCGGTGGTGCGGCGGATGCAGAGGACGGAGGCGCGGGCAAGGCGAAGATTGCGGGTGGGGGTGTGGAAGGTGAGTCTGTCATTGAGGTAGGCTGGGCCTGTGTCGTGGAGGGCCTTGTGTGCATGGATGAGGAGTTTGAGGGTGATCCTCTTTGATACTGGTAGCCAGTGAAGGTCTCTGAGGTGGGGGGAAATGTGGTTGCAGCGTGGGACGTCCAGAATGAGGCGGGCGGATGCGTTCTGGATTCTGTGCAGCTTTGTTAGGAGTTTGGTTGTTATTCCTACATATAGGGCATTTCCGTAGTCCAGTCAGCTGCTGACCAGGGCGTGGGTGACAGTTTTCCTGGTTTCGACGGGGAATCCACTTGAAGATTTTGCAGAGCATGCAGAGAGTGTTGTAGCAGGAAGAGGAGATGCCATTGACCTGCTGAGTCATTCTGAGTGTGGAGTCCAAGATGAAGACCAGGCTGCGTGCGTGGGTGGTGGGTGAGGGCGCGGCTCCTAGGCGAGGTGGGCCACCAGGAGTCATTCCAAGCTGAGGGGTTGGTGCCAGAGATGAGGATTTCTGTCTTGTCTGTGTTTAACTTGAGGTGGCTTGATTCCATCCAGCTGACAGTGGCGTGAAGTCCGCTGTGGAGGTTGTTCTTTGCAGTTGTAGGGTCTTTCGTGAGGGAGAGGATGAGCTTAGTGTCGTCTGCGTAGGAAACTATGTTGATGTGGTGGGTTCGTACGATGTTGGCGAGGGGGGCAATGTAAACGTTGAAGAGCGTGGGGCTGAGCGAAGATCCTTGGGGAACGCCACAGATGATTCTGGAGGCTTCTGACAGGAACGGTGGGAGGCGGACTCTCTGAGTTCTGCCTGAGAGAAATGACGAGATCCAGTCGAGTGCCTTGTCACGGATTCCAGCATGGTGGAGGCGTGTGCGGAGAGTGTGATGACATACCGTGTCGATAGCTGAGAGGTCTAGGAGGATGAGTGCTGCTGTTTCTCCTTCGTCGAGCATGGTCCTAATGTCATCTGTGGCAGCAATGAGTGCAGTCTCGGTGCTCTGGTTTCTGCGGAATCTGGATTGGGAGGTGTCGAGTACCTTGCTGTCTTCGAGGAACCGGGATAGTTGGCTGTTTACGATTTTTTCGATGACCTTGACTGGGAAGTGGAGGAGGGAGATCGGCCGGTAGTTCTTGGGGTCGTCTGGGTCTGCCTTTGGTTTCTTCAGCAGGGCGTTGATTTCTGCATGCTTCCATCTTTCTGGGAAGGTGGCTGGCTCGAAGAAGCTGTTGATGGTTTTGGAGAGGTGGGGGGCGATGATGATTGCCTTATTGAAGTTATGGTGTGGGCAGGGGTCTGATGGTGATCCGGAGTGGATGGAGGCCATGGTGGTGGCTGTGTCCTCTATGTTGAAGGGAGGTCCAGGTGTGGAGGAGGTGAGTGTTGCTTGGAGCGTTGGGTTCTTGGGTGTTTGTAGTCAGCTGGTGGGTCTGGGGTTTGAAGCTATTGTGGATTTCTTCTACCTTTCGATGGAAGTGGGTTGCCAGTGAGTTGCAGAACTCCTGTGATGGCGGGGGTTTGTTGGAGCAGGTCCTGGGGGTGGAGAGCTCATTGATGATGCCGAAGAGCTCTTTACTGTTGTGAGCGTTGGCGTCGATGTGGTTTTTGAAGTGGGTCCTTTTGGTGGTGCGGATCAATTGGTGATGTTTTCGTAGGGCATCCATGAAAGCGATGTAGTTGGAGTTGGTAGGGTCAAGGTGCCAGGTTTTTATCATTCTGCAACATAGCCGTTTGGATTCCTGTAGTTCCTTGGTGAACCAGCTGGCCTTGATTCTCTGGGAGGTGTTTTTTTTTTTTAAGAGGTGCAAGGGTGTTGGCACAATTTTCTATCCAGCGATGCAGGTTGGTGGTGGCTGTGTTGGGGTCCCAGGGGGTGGGGCCTGGGCGAGAGTGGAGATCAGTTGATCCATTGATATTTTGCTCCAGTTGCATCAGGGGGTTGTGTGCGGTGGTGGTGAGTGACTGGTTTTTTGTTGGAGAAGTGGATGCAGCGGTGTTCTGTCCAGCTGAGTTTGGTGGTGTGGCTGAAAAAGACGTGGTTGCAGGCTGAGAAGATGGGGTCGAGTGTGTGGCCTGCGAAGTGGGTGGGTGAAGTGACGAGTTGCTTGAGGCCGAAGTTGGCGAGGTTGTCGATTAGGTTGGTGGTGTTGATATCATTGTTATTTTCTAGGTGGAAGTTTAGGTCACCGAGGAGGATGTAGTCTGTTTAGGCGAGGGCTTGGGAGCTGATGGCATTGGCGATGTCGTCGCAGAACTGCGGTCTGGGGCAAGGGGGTCTGTAGACCAATGTTCCTCTGAGTGTGTTGTTGGCGTTGATGTGGATTTTGAAGTGGAGGTGCTCGGCGGAGTTGATGGTGCCGTGGGAGTTGGTGGAGACTCTTATGGTGTTTTTGTGGACTATGGCGATTCCTCCTCCTGGTCTGTTGATTCGGTCTCTTCTGGTGATCTTGTAGTTTTCTGGTATGGCTATGGCTACGTCTGGTTCCAAGGCCGAATTCATCCAGGTTTTGGTGAGGAATGTGACGTCGGGCGAGTATGTGGTCAGGAGGTCCCAGAGTTCAATTGCATGTTTGTGGACGGAGCGGGTGTTAAGTAGGATGCATCTTAGGCGGTTGTCTGTTTTGATTTGGAGTTTGGAGGTTAGGTTGCAGGTGAAATTGAAGGCTTTACAGAAGGGTCCTTTGGTGAGCATCAGTGTGGACTCGAAGAAGATGGAGGAGCATCCTGAATTAAGGGCGTGGAGTTCGTTGGCAGTGTAAAGGTGTTCGGTGGTGCGGGAGGCGTGTTGGCCAGGGGGTCTGGCACTGGGCGCGGTCTTAGCGCGGACGGGCACCGACGGGCTTGCCTTTGGCACGCCTTCGGCAAGTCAGCAGCGCGCCCGCTGCGTGCGTCCGCGCTGTAGCCGGCATAAGAGTGGAGGTGGGAGGGAGTGGCAGCTGGGAGGAGGGAGGGAAACCTCCAATGGGAGTGCGGAGGCGGGGGCAGCAGGAGTCCGGAGCGGGAGGAGCTCTGAGGAGGAGGGAGGGGGCGGGGCCACGGGGAAGCAGCGGCGCAAACCTTCCGGGAGAGGAGAAGCCAAGAAGCCCAAACAAAGCCCAAAACAATGGCAGCACTTACCGGAGCAGTGGTGAGGAGGAAGCGACCTGCCTGCAAGGATGCAGGGTCAGAGGTCAACTCAACTCAAACATTGTGCAAGCTGTCTTGGCACAGGTCTCATACATCCCAAATCTGTCTGACCCTCCTAGCAGGTTCCTGTTGAAGTCTCCTGTTACTAGTGGTGGAAGAAGCAGGTGGGAGCCAGCCACTTGAGGGATATGGTCCAGAAGCAAGTATTAACAATTCAACTTGTTTTTTTTTGTCTCAGAGGTATGTATATGTTGACTGGAATTAACCATTGATCCTCCCTTCTGTGTTGATAAGTTAAGTGTACAATGAGGAATTGGTCGGTGTCCGAGGAGAGCATCTTGTAGCTGGCCTTAAGGGCAGTTGATAGATAGACCTCCAAACCCCCTTTGACACAACCAAATTTGCCTTCTTTAATGGCAGGAAGGAGTCATAGGAATAGCCCAGGATGGGGATTGGTTACAGGGCCCAAGTTTCTTGTAAGGCGATGACCCAGAAACCTTGGAGATAGGTCAGTGTGCCAGGATCTTGCAGTTTGTCCTTTGTCCTGTGAATGTTCCAGGAGCAGAGCTTTAAGCAGTGACTGTCGGAGGCCTCCTTCCCCCCTGTTTGGAGATTCAGTTTGTAATTTGCATCTGGTTGAGGATGTGGGCTACCCTCCCCCAGTCGTCTCTCTTGTGGCTGTCCTTCTGGTTCAGTGCTTGATATATGGGCTAGGCACCCCTTGTGTAGTTTGGTCCAAGGGTGGACATCAGGCTCCCCGAAGGACTGTGAGTGGAGCTGCAGATTACTTACTTTTGTCTTCTGGTGTGCTTTTTTGTGGCCTGAGAGGATATGGATAGCTGAGGTCTTCTATCCCTTCCAGGATGATTCCCCACATCTTAAAGTGCTTGCTTTCCTTTAGAAAGGCCCAATCAGCGTGTCAGACTACCAATGACTTTGGTTGATTTGTTGGCTTTCCCTGGCCCTCTCTCTATGAATTCTACTGATCCAATCATGCCTGAGGTGATGTAGGCGAGAATGAAGTCTGCCCTAGAAGTTTTAATATGTTTCCCCGGTTGAGGATCTCCATGTTCCCAAGTGATCGGTATTCTGGGTGGAACAGAATTGTATGGCACTGTTCCTCCTGTGGGGTGTTCTCAGTGGGGCAGTCTATTGTATTAAAGTTTTTGTCCTCTGTGAGTGAGGACTGCAGGGTGTAACATTTATCTGAGGAGGTTCCACAAGAGCTAGATCTGGTCATTCTCCTAACCAGGGGTGGAGCGCCTGCCTGAAGGACAGTTATGTACCACCTCACATCTTTGTCTCCAGAGAGCAGTTTGCAGTTCTGGCTCCTGTGCCTGTGGCAGGCCTTTTTTGGGTGGGGATGGCCCCCGTCGCTTTTGGCTGTCGTCAGATGTCCGCTGCCTTGTTCGACGGGCCACCTGAGCGGGATTGTCCTGCCACTTGTTTTCAGGTGGCGAGCCCCTTTGGTTGGGGGTGGCCTTTTCTTGGCTTCGGGTCCCCCTCTGGGCTTCTTCTCTTTCCCCATGGATCTTTGAGCTCAGTGAGGTGTGCTAAGGGTGGCTCTGATTCATGCTCTGCTTGGTGGGATGCCACAGGGGCGCCATTGTTGTAGGTTGCTGGGGTGTTGTTCTCAGTGATGCATCTGTAGCCAGAAAGGTTAGATGTAAGGTAGGATTGTAGCCATGTGGTTCTGGGGTAGTTTTTGGTATGCGATTTTTACCTTGGACTCCTTTTGGACTTGACTTCCCCCCCGGTTGTTGAGGCTGGTGTGTGGTATTGTCTGTGCTCTTGGTGCCTGTGGTTGGCTCTGGACTCGGGTTACTTGACAGTACTCCTCTTCCCTCCCTGGTGGCTTTTGGGGTTTTCCTCAGAGGGAGGGGTCCTGACTGTTTGACGCCACTTTTCCAGGTGGGGTACCCTTATTTTCAGGCTCTTTGTCATATTTATCACCAATTGCCGTGTTGGGCTCTCCTTGTGGTTGCGTGGACATGTGTAAACCCTTCCTGTCTTTTAACCCTTTTATTGCGCCCCCAAGTATGCTTGGCAGCTGGCTTAGTTTGTCTAGAGCCACAGGGTTGCTACTGAGCTCAATATCCCCACTTGTACATCCATCTTAGCTGAGTGATAGCTGGGTACATCGGCCATTGACTGAATGGTTCTGAGCAGTGCTGGCCAGGCGTTGTCTTCTGCCTGCTTGGGAGATCCTCTGCTATTATCCGGTGGGGATCTGTCACAGTTTTGGTAAGTGGCCAGAGAGAGGGAGTCACGATGTGCAGTCAAGCGCTCTTTTTCTTTTTCCGATGAGTATGAGGTGAGGAGTTTGTTCCATTCTTCCTGTGATAGGCCGTCAAAGTCATCCCCAATGTTGGGGTCAGCTTCTGCCTCGCTGTACTCCACCTTGTTGAGCTCTGAGCCACCTTTGTCTGGTTGCTGGTTGTCTGGTTGTCTTTGACCACTTTCCTTGATCTTTTCATGAGGTGAGGGCGTGCTCATGCTTTACATTTTCCTCTCGTTCTCTGCCTTGCCCGGGCTGGTGTAATGGTAGTCGGGACTTGGTCCCCCTGCCGGGGGGTGGGTTAATCTGGTCATCCCTGTTGTTTTGCACTCCTGACTGGGTGGTCCATGCCTGAGTTTCAACATTACTTACCATGTTTGTGTCATTACCCTGCCTGTGTTCGTTATTCCTTGCCCAGTTGTTTGAGAGTTGCTTATGTCACTTGTGTTGGGCTTGCCTAGGGTGGCTTTGCCGTTGAGTTTGTGTGGGGTGGGTATTGTTGTAGTAGTTTCAGTGATTGTTGTAGTTGTTTTGCCAGTTATCCTGCTTCTAGATAATGGCTCTGGCAGAGCCTGTCCGAGGGCCCCATCTATCTAGGTCCCAGAGTTCTCATTAGGAATCAAAGATTGTGGTTGCTTCTTGGCTCTGATTATCATCAGATGTGTCAGAGGGATGGGAAGACGGGTGGCCGGAGGGGGAGGAATAGATGGCAGGTCCTCTGTCTTTTAGAAATTGGAATTTTGTTATTTTGGGTTGACCACAGATTGTTCGCCCCATTACGGGACCCTTCTGACCCATGTGGGTGCCTGTTGGGTGGGCACTTGCTGGCTGAATATCCACCAGGGGGGATCGGTGTGGCATGTCCTCTTTTTCATGCTGGATAGTATCGGCTGCACTGGGGATTTCTGAATCCTCTGCAACCTCGTTGTCTTTTGATGTTCTTTTCCTTTGTGGCGACATCTGCGAGGTTGATGTGTGCAAGCTTGGTTAGCTTGGGTAGCGGGGTGAGCTAGGGTGAGCGGGGCTCACCAGGGGCCTTGCAAGCCGCACTTGGAGCTGCCTAACCAACGTCTGCAGGGTCCTGAGGGCTTCTGAAGCGTCCCCACTTGTCAGGCTCTGGTTTACATGTTCTGAGCTCTGGAGTGGATCTGATGAGATTATCTTGTAATTTTGCGGGTCAGATGTCGCCGGATGTTGCAGGTTGGCACAGGAGGGAGTAGGAGGCAGAAGTGGCGTGGGTTGGGGTGAGTCTCTTATGACCTTTGCGATGTACAGCAGTCCCGGCTTTCTGCTCACCAGAGGCTTGCCCGGTCAGGTCCTAGCTGCGTGGAAGACAGTGTTGATGGATGTTGGCGGCCAGTGCTGGGTTGCGGGGTTGTCTGGTTGCTGGCGTACTGGGCTGCTAGGGTTCCCTCTGGGCTCTCCCTAGGCTCCCTCCGCAAACCCCATTAGCCCCACTAGTTTGCTAACAAATTGAAAAGTTCTAGCTTGGTGTTTCTGACATGTATTTGACTCAAACATTTGTGACATAACTTGTGATTGTAATCTCTTGATTTGTCTTTTGCATCCATGCAGGTCAGTGCCCAACAGAAAAAGGAGCTATGGAGAGCCATTGCCAAGAAGGTGCGGATCCTTGGGATCCACAGCCGGCAGTGCGAGCACTGTCGGAAGAGGTGGGAGGACCTGAGAAGCTGGGCTTGGAAGATCGCGGAGGTCCAGCTGGGGATGTCCTCCTAATGTAGATAGGGTTCCCTTTGGGCAATGACCCATCTAATGGCCTGCATTCAGGGGGTGGCCTACCCAGACCTTGAGGTGTTTGAGTACAGCACAGCAGCCATAAGGGGGAGAGGACAGGGAATATTCATGCCTGTCACATTGCCAAGCGAATATGTTCAGTTCTGATAGCTCCTCCCGGGCTATTAGGGATGAACCACGTGTAACACATTAGATGAGTGATTATTTGTGTAGACATGTCATGTGTTGCATACTGTTGTGTCTTGTTTATTGGCACAGGGACCTAGGTCTGTGTACAATTCACAAACAATTTGTTATCCAGGGACAACATATGGCTGTACTGTTTGTTGCTGTAGTGGGTGTGATTACCATGCAACAGACCACTACTCCTCAGTGTTACAGGGCAAAAGAAATGTTTGATCCAGAGAGAGTCAGTCATGAGTATAAACAGCAACCCAAAACAAAAGACTAAAGTAAACAAAGTGATATCTACACAAAAAATGTTGTGTTTCAGATGAGGATTTACATTTCCAAAAAGGAAAATGCAAAATCTGTGGTGAAGAGAAACATTTTATGATGATGTGCAAAGTGAAGGACAAAGTACTTTTGTCATGGCACAAAGACAAAATAAATCTACAACGTTCCATAAGCAACATTTGGCATGCACCCACTTGGCCAAATGGTGACATCAGTTAAGGCAACTAAATAGTAAATGAAGCTTAGTGTCATCTAAATCATCATCAATCAGTTCGTCTACTGCAATATCAAGTGAAAGTAAAGAAAGCAATTGTGCTATTTTAATGTTCACCTCGAGAAAATGAGGGCATGTCAGACTGGTCATATGGGAAATAAAATATCAGTCACAGAAAAAGTAACTAAATCATGCAAGCACTGTCCAAAGGTTCAATACCTTCCATTATTGATAGTGGTGCATCAATAAATATGATGCCTGAAGACAAATACAAAGAACTGTCTCTGTTACCTCAGCTTACACCACCAAAGACCAAAGTGTACACTTAAGCTGCATATGTGGCCATGAAGAGTGGAGGTTCATATATGGTGACAGTAAAGCATAGACAAACAAATGTGCAAGCACCAATCCATGTGCTTCAAGGTACCTGCTTGCTTAGTTTTAATATTACTGTTGACACAGGGTTGATTTCAGTGAATCACAACATCAATGCTCATCAAAAAATCATAATTCAATTCACTTCATTGTTTCACGGTTTAGGAAAGTTAAAGACTATGAAAGTAAATCTGCATATTAATGAGGATGCCCTCATTTTTGCTCAAAGACGTAGATGAGTTGCTTTCCATTCACAAGAAGCAGTTGATAAAGACCTTGAATCATTACTTAAACAAAATATTATTGAACGTTTCACTGGTCCAACACCACAGGCATCTCCCATAGTAGTAGTGGCTAAAAAGGACCATGAAGGAACTGGGCGTATATTCATTGACATGTGCCAGGAGAACAAAGCCATTGAATGAAAAAGACATCCAGAGCCACACATTGCTGACATGATAACACAATTGAATGCTGCCACAGTCTTTTCTCAACTTGATTTGAATAAAGGTTATCAATAGTTGGAACTTGAAGAAAACAGAAAATATATTACAACCTTTTGTAATGTGTTTTGGTGTGTCATTGGCTGCAGAACATTTCCAAGATGTTATACGATGCATCTTACAACCTCTTGTGAATGCATTTAACTATAGTGATGGCAAATTAGTTTTTGAAGCTACACAGAAGGAGCATGATAGAGCCTTCACAAAAGTGTGTCAAAGACTCAATGATGCAAATTTGACCTTAAATGCAGACAAGTGTGAGTTCAACAAGACGAAACTGAAATTCTTTGGCCATAACTTGTCTGATGGGGGTTTGATGCCAGGGCCTCCAAAACTACAGGCCTTGACAAATGCTGACCCCCCTCAAGATGTTTCTATAGAACGTTCCCTTCTTGGAATGACCAGTAACTCTTCAAGATTCATAAATGACTTTGCCACTATTAGTGTTCCATTATGGGAGTTAATGAAGAAAAATGTTTCTTTTAAATGGTCACAAGAATGTGAAAAAGGTTTCAGGAGAATCAAATACACCATCGAAAATGCCATGGAAATGGTGAACCAAAACTTCATACATAGATTGTGATCAACGCTAGGGCAGTCAGGTTAGACGCTATACTTGCAAAGCATAGTGAACACCCAAATGTTAGATAACATGTGGCATACGTTAGTTGAAGTTTGTCTTCAACAAAACATGCTTCCTGAAAGCCTGAGAAAGAAAGTTTGACTGTAGTATGGCCTTGTGAGCATTTCCATGTATTCCTGGAGGGAAAGGCTTTCAGACTGGTGACTGATCAACAAGCTTTGCTGACCATGTTTATAAATTCAAAAGTCAAGATGCCTCCTTGAATTGAACGATGGGGACTATGATTGCAAGAATATGATTATACAATTGTGCTTCTGCCAGGATCGGCTCAAAATCCTGCTTACCCAAGGTATTGTACTCCATCTAAGATGGCTCAGGCTTACATCAATTTCATTGTCAAGTCAAGTACACCAGCTGCTGTGTAGCCCAGATTGTTACTGCAGCGAGTCATGATGTTGACTCGCTAAATTAAAAATATATAAATAGACCTTATTCATGGAATAAACTAATTTGACCTCTCAGTAAGGATGGTGAACACCAAAAATACAAAAATGTCAAAGATGAATTGTCCCTAACTCAGGGAGGGGTTATATTGCGATGATACGTGCCATCATCAACAGCTCCTTCGAGACCGCACCTTCCCGGAGAGCTGGAAACACGCCAAAGTCAACGCCCTGCTCAAAAAACCCAAGGCAGACCCTGAAGACCTCAAGAACTACCGGCCCATCTCCCTGCTTCCCTTCCCTGTGAAGGTCATTGAGAAGATAGTCAACAGCCAACTGACCCGCTTCTTGAAGGACACCAGCACGCTAGACATCTCCCAATCCGGATTCCGCAAGAACTACAGCACCGACACCACTCTCATCGCCGCAACAGATGACATCAGGATCATGCTCGACAAAGGAGAAACCGCGGCACTCATCTTCCTTGACCTCTCGGAAGCCTTCGACACCGTCTGTCACCACACCCTCCGCACAAACCTCCACGACGCCAGGATCTGCCACAAGGCCCTGGACTGGATCACATCCTTCCTCTTTGGTAGAATTCAGAGAGTCCGTCTCCCTCCATTCCTGTCGAAATCCACCAAGACCATGTGTGGAGTCCCAAAGGATCCTCTCTTAGCGCAACCCTTTTTAACATCTACATGGCACCGCTTGCCAACATCGTCCGCTCTCACGGCCTCAACATCGTTTCCTATGTGGACGACACCCAACTGATCCTCTCTCTCACCAAGGACCCCGCCACAGCTAAAATCAACCTCCACAACGGACTGCATGCCATCGCCAACTGGATGTATACGAGCCGCCCCAAACTGAACTCGTATAAGATGGAGATCCTCATCCTCGGCTCTAACTGCTCTGCCTGGGATGACTCCCGGTAGCTGGCCACCCTAGGAACCGCACCAACTCCCACCACCCACCCAAGCAACCTTGGCTTCATCCTAGACTCATCGCTCACCATGACCCAGCAAGTCAACGCCATCTCATCCTCATGTTTCAACACCCTCTGCATGCTTTGCAAGACCTTCAGATGGATCCCTATCGAAACCAGAAGAAGGGTCACCCACGCCCTAGTCAGCAGCAGACTGGACTACGGCAACGCACTCTATGAGGGAACAACGGCCAAGCTCCAGAGGAAACTTCAAAATATTCAGAACGCCTCCGCATGCCTCAACATCCCACGCCACAAACACATCTCAGCCCACCTCAGAGACCTTCACTGGCTCCCCGTCAACAAGAGGATCACCTTCAAACTCCTCATCCACACTCACAAGGTTCTCCACAACACAGGCCATGCCTATCTCAACGAACGTCTCAGCTTCCACGTACCCACCCGCCAGCTCCGTTCCACCAACATCACCCTCGCTACCATCCCCCACATCCATCGTACCACAGCCGGCGGCAGATCCTTCTCCCACCTTGCCGCCAAAACCTGGAACTCCCTCCCCGTCAACCTACGTCTGACCCAGGACCGCCTGACCTTCAGGAAAAGACTCAAGACCTGGCTATTAGAGCAGTAGCAAACCTCCCCCCCTCCCTCCCAGCGCCTTGAGACCCTAACAGGTGAGTAGCATGCTTAACAAGTGATTGATTGATTGATCCAGATGCTGGAGGACCTACGACAAAAGGTGATCGAAATGGCTCGCAAAGGACATCATGGTATTGCTGCTGCAAAGAGAGCTCTCCAAGCATGAGTTTGGTTTCCATACTTAGATGAAAGAGTTGAAAAAGAGTTCAAAGCCTGTCACATATGCAATTGCCTGTCTACCAATGTCACTCAACATACTCTGAACATGTTAGAATTCCCTTACCATGCCCGGTAGAGGATAGCCATCAATTTCTTTAGTCATCTTAATAATGGACATCATTTAATATTGATTGTAGATTAATATTTATGCTTTCCTTTGGTTGAAGATCTTTCATCAAAGACAAATAAGTAAGTAATAGAAACACCTGATGGCATGATTGCAACATGGGAATACCAGTCATTGTAAAATCTAACAATTGTCCACCATTCAACAGTAAAGAATTTAATTAAGTGCTGTAACATTTGAACATAAAGCATCAAAAGATCATATCTTATGGCCCAAGGCTACTGGAACTGTTGACCGTTTTATGAGTATACTAAAGAAAGCAGTACAGCATGAAACTACTGTAAAAATCAGTTTAAAAACAGTATTGAATTCTACTTTACAAGCTTATCATTCAAAACCACACTTGCCCACAGGTGAAAGTCCTGTAACTTTAATATTCTGGAAAACAATAGCAACCAGGTTACCTCAGCAGACCACGAAAAGAGATAAAAAGAAAACATGATTCTTACAAGGGACTTGGGACCACATGTACAAAAATTTGGTTTTGCGACTTGCAAACTGCAAGTCACAAATCAGGATGTACAACCGTGTACTTAACACTGTTTGTGATTCCCAATGGGGTCGCAAGTTATCTACCTCATGAATTTACATGAGGCAGGTTGCAATTTGCGAACCCATTGGGAATGGCCACCCTCACTGGGATGGTGGCTTGCTGGAGACAGCAGACCACTGTGTCTGTGACTGCTTTTAAATAAAGCAGTTTTTTTCTTTTTGAAATGCAGCCCATTTCCCCTAAAGAAAAATAAGATGCATTTCAAAATCAAAAATGAAAAGTTTTCTTTTCATTTTTTCAGAGCAGGCAGTGATCCTAGACAAGAATGCAAGCACTGGAGTACAGGGTCACCCACCCATTGCACACAATGGCACACACAGATGCAATAACCATGCCTTTACACCCCTGCAGGTCCCCTACCCAACGTCACCGGACAGGAGGTTCCAGACATGTCCACTCCCTCCACAGAGGAGGCCCACAGTGATGACAGCAGCTCTGTCCAACTGGATCAAGATGACCAGCCCGGCCCATCTGGGACCTCGGGACAGTTGGTTCCCCTCACAGAGCCTCCCCCCTCAGGAAACACCAGCACAGCACCCTCCCAGCGGGCCCATCACTCTGTCCCCAGGACACGTCAAGCAGCAGTGTGTCCACCAATACAGGCATCCCAGGCAAACCCACCAACCCAAGGAAATCAGGGACCTCGGGGCAGTGGCAGTGGGCACACAGTTCAGGGGACAGGAGGCACAGGATAGCAGGGGAACTGGGAGGACAGCTGTGCGACAGGGAGAGGACAGGCCCAGGGAACCCACTATCCACGAGGCCCTCTCCAACATCATGGGAGAGTAGCATCATTTGAGGAAATTCGATTTTTAATACGATCGTATCGACCCGCCATTTTGTGGCCCGCCGCCATTTTATGTTGCCTTCACTCAGGCAGCACAGCGAACGAAGTCCATTCTGCCTTTTCTGCTTATTCTGCAACATGGTGTTCAAAACAGCCTTCTGCCTCTATCTTTACAAGGCTGGTATTAAGGTCTGACCGAGTACACTAATCCCTGTCTGGTTTTCTAATCCTTGTTTCAACTATCTGTAGGCTCACACTATTCTCCGCCGATCTTATCTTATCGTCTGGCCTTCGCTGTCCTTTGCTAGTATTCTCTCATTTCACAACTGTCCTCCAAACGCACACAAACTTATCACACCACATGCAACTTCGTTGTGGATCGGTTAATGAATTAGTTCAAGGGAGGGGTGACAAACACAGCTGGAAGGGAGGCAACCTTAAGTCACTTAATACTTTGTTTTCCAATTCCTTCTATTGGTGCTGTCTTGTTTTCCGACATTTCTATTGGCTCTGTTCTATCTTTACATTATTCTTACTGGGTCCTTTCTATGTGTTCTGGGAGTGTATGTAGTTAATAAATGGTTTTTATACGGTATATAAGATTGTGCGCCACAAAGTAAAGTGGCAGTCTCCTGAGAACATACCTTGTGTACTTCTTGGACAACTGTACTAGCTGCAGCTAATAAAATCTGATCTTTTACGCCTGACAGAGTGTCCCGTGTCTCTGTTAGTTGAGGCAGGTGAATCCAAGGAGATTTCAGGCGTACCCTGCGCCGCCAGGCCCATAAGGTTCTGGTTCTTCAACTGGCGCCCAACGTGGGGCGGCTTCAGCGGTACCGGTTCTGCCTGAAGGTCGTGAGGAACCCCGCAAGAAAATTCTGGAGGAATCGCGAGCCACGTCAAGCGACCCCTGTATGTCGAAGTGGTCCGAAGGTCTTTTTCAGCGCGGTTACTCCTTCCTGACGGCTACTGACGACTGCTGCCCTGACTGCCGCCCTGCCTTGGCCCTTTCTTTGATGATGTATGGTAAAGCGAGACGATAGACGGGCCTCTGTTGGTGTAAGAAGACATCCTTAGTTAAGTATTTGGTGGGTCGCGCCCACAAATTTTGGTCTTTGTTTTGTCCTTAGGTCCTTAGATTTGGCCATTGCAGTGGCCAAAGCCGAGGGGTAAGTGCATTTGTGCTGTGTAAACTGAAAGTTTTACCCCCTTGATGTTTGTGAACAGCCAGTAAAAATCGTGAGATGTCTGGTCTGACTAAGTTTGGAAAACTTTGTTGCTTTGGTTGTAATAGGGACTCCCAGCTTGAGGACTCCTGTCCGATTCCTTCGGTTGGAACTCCCACATATGAGCTCTATTCTAAACATGGTGTTGGTCCTATTGCCTTTAATAAGACATGGACCCGATATACAAAGAAAGATGGTGTTTTAAAATGGCCAGAAAATGGTAGTTTCGAAACTGATGTGCTAGATAATTTAGAAGCAACGTTATTTAAAAGAAAAGCCCGGCCGGCAATGTTTGACTCTTTTCGCCTTTGGCGTAAGGAAGCCAAACAGAGAGAAATTAAACAAGCGAAACGAGATAGGAAAACACAGGGAATGACGATTATACAGGCTGCTCAGCAATTCAAATATGATGAAATAGATAATGCAATGGAAATTTCAGACAGACAGCATCGAATGGCAATAGATAAATGCTATCCGACGTTGCCTATCTCTTCCCTTGATAAGAGAAAAGATTTTGAGGAAGATTCCTTAATGTCCCACTTATTGAAATTGCCTCCGCCCTATGTACAAGGTGCTAATGCACCCCCGATGTTACAGCCTGTTCAGCCGCCAGTTGTGCTTCCGCCTGCTCCAGCTTTTCCACATTTGCCTCCTCAAGTATTGCCTATGCCAGCTTTGCCTTTAACTCCTTTGCCTTCTGCTCCTTTGGCGATTCCTAATGCTCCTTTAGTTAATTCACCTAATACCTTGTCCCCTATCCTTATGTCAAATTCTCCATCTATACGTAAGCAATTTGCAGATACTGTCTCTGGTCTCTTATCACCTTTCTTTGAAGCTTTAAACGTGTCTCCAGCTTTTTCTCGAAGACAGTCTCGTAGTCAATTCCCAGACTCCGAAGAGCGAGAAAAATTGGACTCACTTGCTTGTAGATGGATCAAGAAGGGTCCCCAATATAGTACGTCTGATATTATGTCCACCTTTCTGCAATGGAATGCACCTACGCAGAGATATGTTTTTAAAGTTATGTTCGATACTCTCGCTAAAGAATGGGAGGATATGAATTTGGGTTCGGTCCCACAGGATCTGTTAGATGTTCAGGCTGACTTTGACAAAGGACTTATTGTGGGTCCTAAGGTTGAAAACGCTGTCAGAACACTTATTTCTTTCAGATCCCTATTGTTCTCACAGACTTTTCCTGATTCTGATCCTTCAGTTAGGACAGCACTGAAAAACTATCCCATGAGAGAGGTTTCTCCAATATGGAATGAAGAAGTTGCAGCAGCAGGTGCTAATCCAGCTATTCCTGCGCATTTTCAGCGCATATGGATACATGTCCCCTGGAAAAGGTCTGAAGTTTTAGCACTTAAACAGTCACTACCAGATCCACGCAAAAATCCTGCTGGTTACTATAAAGAGTTGTCGCAAACAGTTGATGCATGTATTATGAATCTAGCAGATATTGACATGTTGATGGGAAATGTAGTTCCACAGACAATATGGGCTAAAATTCGTAGAGAGGATCACGCTCAAGAATTAGGCGGCGATTGGAACGCTATTATTGCCGCAGATAGAGGTCAAGTAGGTGGTGCAAAGCCCGACGCTTTAATCTCAGAACTCCCTGGTAGGATTATTACATTAATGAAAACAATGATGCCTGCTTTGAGAGTTAATTGGGATAAGCTAGCAGCATGTAAACAAAAGAAAGATGAAAGTGTTTCCGATTTCTTTACCCGATTCGAGGAGACATTCATTGATCACAGTGGTCAAGATATGGCTACAGAAGGGGGACAGCGATTATTTGTGGATAAGTTCGTATATAACTTGCTTCCTGAACTATCACACAAGCTAAAAGACTCCGAGAGTTCATGGGCAGTTTCTTCTTCCGCCCAGATATTGGCTACTGCACAATATTATGAAAATAGAGACAAAGAAGAAAGGGAAAAACAAGAGAAAAAGACGAAAGAATTAAAAACTAAAGTTCTCTTGCAACAGGCTTATCCTCCTCGTTATGTTCAGCCTCAGTTTCAACAGCCTCCGCAGTTTCAGAGGTTGTATCAAAAGCCTGAACCATTCATTCCAAGACCTTTGCTAGGTCCCAATCAATGTGCTTATTGTAGGGAGGAAGGTCATTTTAAGAACAGTTGTCCGGCATTGTTGCAGCGTAATGGAGCAACATCTGCTTCACGAGGTCGTGGTGGTTCTCAGTCAGCAAATAGAGGTAGAGGTCGAGGTGTGTTAACCCAAGGGCAGCGTTCTTTTGTTCCTCCAAATTCTGGAAATTACTTTGACCAGCAAAATGTTAGGTCTACACAGTATTACAGTGAGGATCAGTATATTGAAGGAGGGAATGAAAGTCTTCATTTTGAATAGGACAGCCATGGACAAAGTAAGGGGGTTACGTCAATTCCAGTGGATCAGAATGGACCTTATGTTAATGTCACTACAATGGGTGTTTCAGAGCCATTTCTTTTAGATACTGGTGCCATGAGAAGCTCTATCATTCATTCTAAACTCCCTGGCGCACCTTTGTCTGGCTTAACGAATGTATCTGTAGGATTTTCTGGCGCCCCTGTTCGCAATCCAGTTTCTTGCCCTTTGCCTGTTTCAATAGGCCCTTATGACTTAGATGCTCCGCTTCTTCTGACGAATGGTTGTGGTGAAAATCTGTTGGGTTTAGATCTATTAAAAAGAATGCATGCTACGATATATTGTTCACCTTCTGGTGTATACCTCACTCTAGGACAGAAAATGACTAGTCCAATGTACTTATCAAAAGATCAATTTCCACCTGAATTGCTTTCTCTTCCCGAAACGCTTTGGGCTACGGGTCCGAATGACGTTGGTTGTCTTGAGATCCCACCTTATGTTGTTACTCTTAAGCCCAATGCTGAAATGCCACGTATTCCGCAATACAGAATCTCTACTGAAGGTGAGAAAGCACTTTTGGAAATTGTCCATGATTTGATTCAGAAGGGTGTGGTTGAGGAAACGAGAGGAAATATATGTAACAGTCCTGTTCTTCCGGTTCTTAAACGCACTGATCCTTCTCAGCCTCCTGTTTATCGTTTTGTAATTGATCTTCGGGAGGTAAACAAGATTGTCGTACCGCAGTTTCCTGTAGTCCCAGATATCACTGCTCTGTTGACGATGATACCTTCTACAGCGACTTGGTTTTCAGTTATCGATTTAAAGAATGCTTTCTTTAGTATTCCCATCGCCGAAGAGAGTAGAGATATTTTTGGTTTTTCCCTCGGAGGCCGAAGCTTCCGGTTTAAACGCGCACCTCAAGGTTATTGTGAAAGTCCCTCTGTTTACAGTCAAGCTCTAAAATGTCATCTTGATGCCTTTTCCTTACCGTCCGGTGCCGCTCTCATTCAGTACATGGATGACTTATTAGTCGCCGCTGATTCAGAGGAGATTTGCAAAAACGTGACCGTTGCACTGTTGCGTCATTTGTTTGATCTGAATCACAAGGTTTCTCCTTCTAAATTACAATATGTCTGTCGCGAGGTGACTTATTTGGGTCATCTCTTGTCAAAGGAGGGACGACGATTGACCCCCGAACGAATTCAGGCAATTGCACAAATGTCAGTGCCATCCACACAAAGAGAGGTACGTGCCTTTTTGGGCATTACTTCTTATTGTAGACAGTGGATTCCGAGTTTCTCTTTATTGGCTAAACCGCTGTTGGCGCTAACTTTAAAAGATACGCCTCAGCCTCTTCCGTGGACTGACGAGTGTCAGAAGAGTTTTACTGATTTGCGTATTGCTTTGTGTTCTGCTCCTGTATTGGGTACTCCTGATTACAGTAAGCCCTTTACGCTCTATGTCCACGAAAGAGAGGGTTGTGCATTGTCAGTCTTAACGCAGCGTTTTGGAGATCAACAGCGACCATGCGCATATTTCTCAGCTACGTTAGATCCAGTAGCTAAAGCATTGCCTAGTTGTCTTAAGGCGACAGCGGCAGCAGCAATTTCTATTCGACAGTCTGCTGGAGTAGTGCTAGATAATACTCTCATTGTTATGGTGCCACATGCAGTGGATATTTTACTAAATAGGACAAAAACGCAGCATCTTACGAGTGCTCGGTTGTCCGGATATGAGCTGACGCTTTTGGCTAGTCACATACACATCAAACGATGTAATACCCTGAATCCAGCTACTTTGTTGCCTCTTCCAGAAGAGAGAGATGTCTCTGAACAGCATGATTGTTTTCTCCGTACTGAAGAAGAGACTAAGGGTAGAATTGACCTAAAAGACACGCCATTAGTGAATCCAGATGGAACACTATGGGTAGATGGTTCTTGTTTCAAGCTCCCGAATGGAGATACAGTTTCAGCCTACGCTATTACTACTTTGCATACGATTGTGGAGACAGCACGCATTAGACATAATTCAGCTCAGGCAGCTGAATTGATAGCCTTAACTAGAGCGTGTGTGTTATCCAAAGGAAAAAGAGTAAACGTGTCCACTGATAGCCAATACGCTTTTGGTGTAGCGTTTAACTTTGGGCGTTTATGGAAGGAAAGAGGATTCTTTACTTCCCATGGTACTAAGATACAACATGGTCAATTAGTGACTGAACTTCTTGAGTCACTTACAATACCTACTCAGATAGCGATCGTGAAGTGTAGTGCACACAAAAAGATTGTGGACGATGTTGGTCGAGGAAATGCATTTGCAGATGAGGTAGCGAAAAAGACAGCCAGAGACAACACAAGTCGAATGTATGTTGCAGGTCCCGCAAACTGCGTAAGAGAAAAGGGAATGTGTGAAGATACAGTAGAGAGTGTGAAATCAATTCAAGGAGAGGCTACGGAGAATGAGTTGAGAAAGTGGAAGGAAAGTACAGGAATGTTAGATGAGATGGGATGTTGGGTTGAATTATCAGAACATCAACGTTGGCTGTTACCAGATGCTTATGTACTACCTGTAGTTACTATGGCACATGGTCCAGCTCACCTAAGTGCAAAAGGAATATGTAAACTTCTGGCTCCAGTGTGGCAAAATGAGGGGATCCCAAAGTGTGCAAATAATGTAGTAAAACATTGTATTGTTTGCTTGATGTACAATCCGGGAAAGGGAACCCCAACTCCAGCAGGTCATTTTGCTCCTCCGACATATCCATTTGAGGTGTTGCAGATCGATTATATTCACATGGAACGATGCAACAACCTCAAATATGTTCTGGTGGTAGTATGTGCTTTTTCTAGATGGGTAGAAGCCTACCCTCTGAAGGACAATACTGCTTTATCAACTGCCAAAATACTTTTGAAAGAATTCTTCCCTAGGTTTGGTTTGCCGCGCATTGTCTGGAGTGACAATGGGAGCGAATTTGTGGGTCAAGTCATGCAAAAAGTTTGTGCAGGTCTTGGCATAAAACAGAAGTTCCACGCGGCGAATCACCCACAGTCGGCTGGTTTAGTAGAATGCTACAATGGAACCTTGAAGCTTAAAATTGCTAAGGTGCAAGCTAGCACAGGACTTAATTGGCCTGATGCTTTACCATTGGCTCTTCTGTCCACCAGAACAGCAGTACACTCTCGTTTGGGGCTTAGCCCTTACGAAGTGATATTTGGTCGCCCAGCTAATGTATGGGGAGTTCCTCGCCCTAAGAAATACTCAGACTTGCCATACCCGATGTTGATTGACTACTTGCATGACCTTACAACTAAATTGCGTGTTCTTCATCAACAGGTTCAGAGTGCTCTACCAGAGGCTTCCACAGACCCAGGTCATTCCATCCGACCAGGTGACTGGGTCTGCACGAAAAATTTCCAACGACAGAGAAATTTGGAGCCCAGATGGAGAGAGCCACGCCTGGTTCTTTTGACCACAAGAACAGCAGTTAAAGTCGAAGGAAAGAAAAACTGGGTGCATGCCGTGCACTGCAAGAAAGTGCCTTTGCCCTTGCCTTTCGATCAGTGGGTCCGTAGAGGCATCAGTGACTCTGAAAGTGAGAAAGTTCCTCAATTTGTACCATTCAGTGATGCGCGTCTAATTGGAACACTTTCTGAGAAAGAGGACGACGACATCCTTCAAGAAGTAATACCATCGCATCGTCGCTTGAACACGACAAATCCAGGAACATTGTTTCAAAACCAGACTGCCTCTGGACAGGAACGCTATAATTTGAGACCAAGACCAAAGAACTTGTAAATTTCTCTCCTATGTAGTACTCTATCCCGGTTGCAGGGTCACGGTAGGAGTCTTAGTTACGACCTGAGTAAGTGGCAATAGGCCTGCAGGACCTCACAGTGTCATAGGACGGTAGATAATCGTGACTACAGTGATTGAGGAAGATTGCCGTGAGCATCCACTTAGAAAGATGGAGGCTACATTAGATAAAAGAGAAAGTAAAAATGTAAAGAATAATTGTAAAGAAATATATAGTCATTGTAGTATTGCTCTATGCGTCATTATATTGTCGTGTATTCTTTTGGCATCTGTAAACTGGATCATTATTACTCTGCAGCAAAAAGTTGTCTCTTCTCCTACCTCTACATCTTCTTCTACTATCTCTCCGCACCTATTTCACACTCTTCCCCAGCATGAACTCATCAGAAGAACTGAATACTTTAACAATTCCTTCGTCCAGTTGTTACATCAACATCAGTTAGTGATCAATACAACTGACTGTTGGGTGTGTGGACTCATACCACATACGGTAGAAAAAGGAATGCCATATTTAGTTCTTCCATTCTCCTATGAAGGTTCCGCTTGGGCTTATTTTGTCATTTTCAATAATGCATATCAAAGTAAAATTAAACAACCTGTCAGTTCACATAGTGTTGGTTCAGATTTCAGTCATAGTTTATTGATAAAGGGAATGGTAGCTATGGCTAAAATCATGGAAAAAAATGAAGCTTCCATAGATGAAAGAAAAGCATATACCAATTGGAACATAACTAATTACATTTCCAGCCTCAATGATAAGGTTAAGCAAGGAAAATCTCCTCCGATACGGGTCATACCCCAACAAGGAAATTTCTGTCTGCAAATAAATGGTAGAACTCCAAACACCGGACAAAGAGAAAGTTTATGTTCCCATACATATATTTATTCAGCCCTGAATCCACTGCCGTTAGTACCATCTCAAGGTACATACTTCGTTTGCCACGATAGGGCTTATACATGGTTGCCAGCTGATTTCTCTGGTACTTGTTATATAGCCTTTCTTCTTCCCCCTACATACACCGCTCCTGCGAACCATCATAAAAATAGATATGGCAGAGGGATTGTGGATTCGAAAGACACAGCAGGACAAGAGGGAGGAGATTTCCTCAAAGGATTTCTTCCCTTCTGGGGTCCAATGGCCAACAGCAGAAATATAAGGCAATTGGTTCGTGTCGTAGAAACCACCATAGACATCACTGTAGGAGCTTTAAGTAACATTACAGCTGAACTACAGGCTGATCGTCTTATGACCTTGCAGAACCGTGTTGCCTTAGACTTTGTTCTTGCGGACCGTGGTGGAGTATGCAAATTGATCGGATCAAGTTGCTGTATTTTCATACCTAATGACGCTCCGACAGTATACCAAGCTATCTCTAAGTTACACATAATCTCCGAGTCGATTCATCAGGACGAAGGAGATTGGTCCTTTTCAGAGTGGTTTTGGAGATTACTGTCCAAATGGGGTTGGTAGGTATTGACATTCTTTGGAGTAATTTTAGCTTTTATATTCTCTTGTTGTCTTTGTATGCACTGCGGTCCTGCCATCTGCAACCTATGTGCTACTGCATGTATTCCCAAACCCAAGTCACAAAGAGCAGAGAATATCAAAATGATGGTACAGCAACAGCTTGATGACCTCATGGCCATAGACATCGACTCAGATTAACATGAGTTTGTGTATCTTGCCTGAGTTCTGGCAAAAGGAGGGTCTGAGGAAATTCGATTTTTAATACGATCGTATCGACCCGCCATTTTGTGGCCCGCCGCCATTTTATGTTGCCTTCACTCAGGCAGCACAGCGAACGAAGTCCATTCTGCCTTTTCTGCTTATTCTGCAACATGGTGTTCAAAACAGCCTTCTGCCTCTATCTTTACAAGGCTGGTATTAAGGTCTGACCGAGTACACTAATCCCTGTCTGGTTTTCTAATCCTTGTTTCAACTATCTGTAGGCTCACACTATTCTCCGCCGATCTTATCTTATCGTCTGGCCTTCGCTGTCCTTTGCTAGTATTCTCTCATTTCACAACTGTCCTCCAAACGCACACAAACTTATCACACCACATGCAACTTCGTTGTGGATCGGTTAATGAATTAGTTCAAGGGAGGGGTGACAAACACAGCTGGAGGGGAGGCAACCTTAAGTCACTTAATACTTTGTTTTCCAATTCCTTCTATTGGTGCTGTCTTGTTTTCCGACATTTCTATTGGCTCTGTTCTATCTTTACATTATTCTTACTGGGTCCTTTCTATGTGTTCTGGGAGTGTATGTAGTTAATAAATGGTTTTTATACGGTATATAAGATTGTGCGCCACAAAGTAAAGTGGCAGTCTCCTGAGAACATACCTTGTGTACTTCTTGGACAACTGTACTAGCTGCAGCTAATAAAATCTGATCTTTTACGCCTGACAGAGTGTCCCGTGTCTCTGTTAGTTGAGGCAGGTGAATCCAAGGAGATTTCAGGCGTACCCTGCGCCGCCAGGCTGTAGGAGGCTGGACTGGCTTGTAGTGAGTACCAAGGGGTACTTGCACCTTGCACCAGGCCCAGTTATCCCTTATTAGTGTATAGGGTGTCTAGCAGCTTAGGCTGATAGATAATGGTAGCTTAGCAAAGCAGCTCAGGCTGAACTAGGAGACGTGTGAAGCTACTACAGTACCACTTAGTGTCATATGCACAATATCATAAGAAAACACAATACACAGTTATACTAAAAATAAAGGTACTTTATTTTTATGACAATATGCCAAAGTATCTTAGAGTGTACCCTCAGTGAGAGGATAGGAAATATACACAAGATATATATACACAATAGCAAAAATATGCAGTATAGTCTTAGAAAACAGTGCAAACAATGTATAGTTACAATAGGATGCAATGGGGAAACATAGGGATAGGGGCAACACAAACCATATACTCCAGAAGTGGAATGCGAACCACGAATGGACCCCAAACCTATGTGACCTTGTAGAGGGTCGCTGGGACTATTAGAAAATAGTGAGAGTTAGAAAAATAACCCTCCCCAAGACCCTGAAAAGTGAGTGCAAAGTGCACCAAAGTTCCCCTAAGGACAAAATAGTCGTGTTAGAGGGAGAATGCAAGGAAAACACAAATCAGCAATGCAACAACGATGGATTCCTGTCTGAAGGTACCTGTGGAACAAGGGGACCAAGTCCAAAAGTCACAAGCAGCTCGGAGATGGGCAGATGCCCAAGAAATGCCAGCGGTTGGTGCAAAGAAGCTCTTACTAGGCTGAAGAACTGTGAATACTGCAGGAACGACAAGGGCTAGAGACTTCCCCTTTGGAGGATGGATCCCCCACGCCTTGGAGAGTCGTGCAGAAGTGTTTTCCCGCCGGATGGACGCCAACAAGCCTTGCTACACGCAAATCGTGCGTTTGGCGTTTTTGGACGCTGCTGGGGCCCAGGAGGGACCAGGAGGTCGCAAATTGGACCTGCAGAGAGAGGGGACGTCGAGCAAGACAAAGAGCCCTCACTGAAGCAGGTAGCACCCGGAGAAGTGCCAGAAACAGGCACTACGAGGATGCGTGAAACGGTGCTCGCCGAAGTTGCACAAAGGAGTCCCACGTCGCCGGAGACCAACTTAGAAAGTCGTGCAATGCAGGTTAGAGTGCCGTGGACCCAGGCTTGGCTGTGCACAAAGGATTTCCGCCGGAAGTGCACAGGGGCCGGAGAAGCTTGCAAAGTCGCGGTTCCCAGCAATGCAGCCCAGCGAGGTGAGGCAAGGACTTACCTCCACCAAACTCGGGCTGAAGAGTCACTGGACTGTGGGAGTCACTTGGACGGTGTCGCTGGATTCGAGGGACCTCGCTCGTCGTGCTGAGAGGAGACCCAAGGGACCGGAGATGCAGCTTTTTGGTGCCTGCGGTTGCAGGGGGAAGATTCCGTCGACCCACAGGAGATTTCTTCGGAGCTTCTGGTGCAGAGAGGAGGCAGACTACCCCCACAGCATGCACAAGCAGGAAAACAGTCGAGAAGGCGGCAGGATCAGCGTTACAGAGTTGCAGTAGTCGTCTTTGCTACTATGTTGCAGGTTTGCAGGCTTCCAGCGCGGTCAGCGGTCGATTCCTTATCAGAAGGTGAAGAGGGAGATGCAGAGGAACTCGGCTGAGCTCATGCATTCGTTATCTAAAGTTTCCCCAGAGACAGAGACCCTAAATAGCCAGAAAAGAGGGTTTGGCTACCTAGGAGAGAGGAAAGGCTACTAACACCTGAAGGAGCCTATCACAAGGAGTCTCTGACGTCACCTGGTGGCACTGGCCACTCAGAGCAGTCCAGTGTGCCAGCAGCACCTCTGTTTCCAAGATGGCAGAGGTCTGGAGCACACTGGAGGAGCTCTGGACACCTCCCAGGGGAGGTGCAGGTCAGGGGAGTGGTCACTCCCCTTTCCTTTGTCCAGTTTCGCGCCAGAGCAGGGGCTAAGGGGTCCCTGAACCGGTGTAGACTGGCTTATGCAGAATTGGGCACATCTGTGCCCAACAAAGCATTTCCAGAGGCTGGGGGAGGCTACTCCTCCCCTGCCTTCACACCATTTTCCAAAGGGAGAGGGTGTCACACCCTCTCTCAGAGGAAGTTCTTTGTTCTGCCATCCTGGGCCAGGCCTGGCTGGACCCCAGGAGGGCAGCTGCCTGTCTGAGGGGTTGGCAGCAGCAGCAGCTGCAGAGAAACCCCAGGAAGGGCAGTATGGCAGTACCAGGGTCTGTGCTACAGACCACTGGGATCATGGAATTGTACCAACAATGCCAGGATGGCATAGAGGGGGCAATTCCATGATCATAGACATGTTACATGGCCATATTCGGAGTTACCATGGTGAAGCTACATATAGGTAGTGACCCATATGTAGTGCACGCGTGTAATGGTGTCCCCGCACTCACAAAGTTCAGTGAATTGGCTCTGAACAATGTGGGGGCACCTTGGCTAGTGCCAGGGTGCCCTCACACTAAGTAACTTTGCACCTAACCTTTACCAGGTAAAGGTTAGACATATAGGTGACTTATAAGTTACTTAAGTGCAGTGTAAAATGGCTGTGAAATAACGTGGACGTTATTTCACTCAGGCTGCAGTGGCAGGCCTGTGTAAGATTTGTCAGAGCTCCCTATGGGTGGCAAAAGAAATGCTGCAGCCCCTAGGGATCTCTTGGAACCCCAATACCCTGGGTACCTCAGTACCATATACTAGGGAATTATAAGGGTGTTCCAGTAAGCCAATGTAAATTGGTAAAAATGGTCACTAGCCTGTCAGTGACAATTTGAAAGTAATGAGAGAGCATAACCACTGAGGTTCTGGTTAGCAGAGCCTCATTGAGACAGTTAGGCACCACACAGGGAACATATACATGCACACCTATGAGCACTGGGGCCCTGTGTGACAGGGTCCCAGTGACACATACATATAGGCCACAAACCTATGAGCACTGGGGTCCTGACTAGCAGGATCCCAGTGACAATTAACAACCATACTGAAAACATGGTGTTTTCACTATGAGCACTGAGGCCTGGCTATCAGGATCCCAGTGAGACAGTGAAAACAGTGACAAACACCCTGACATACACTCACAAACAGGCCAAAAGTGGGGGTAACAAGGCTAGAAAGAGGCTACCTTCTCACACAACCCCCCCCCAAACGAAGGACAATAAGGCTAACCTTGGCCAGTTGAGACTTTATTGTCTAAGTGGTGATAAGTAGAGAGTAGCTCTGCAATAGACTGGTTACTCCCTTTATCATCCACTATATGGTTACTTCCCTGTGGGGATGTAAACCACCCTGTTTGAAGTTTTTTAGCTAAGCAACAATGTGAAGATGTATTTTCAGAGTTTCTATCAGTAAGTTTTAGTTTAGAGCAGTGGGAATTGTCCACTGAACCTATTTGTAGTGATGGAAATGCCAGACAGGGATGCTGTCTCAGAAAAGCCATAGCTGGGCAAAAACTTTGTCCATGTGGCTGGAAGAGAGAACAGGGATGCTGTTTCTCTTGGGTTGGAGCAGGGCAGGGATGCTGTCCTATGAGCTCCACACTAGGGCAGGGATGCTGTCCTAAGTGTTGTGAGGCAGTGCAGGGTTTCTGCACTAAAGTTTCTCTGGGAGGGTTGGAGGGATGCTCCATGTTAACTAAAATGGTGCTCTTTTTCTCACCAATGTTAGTTATCCCACAGAGAGGTACTTCCACCTCAGGGAGTCCAGCTTTGCCAGCTGATGATTCCCTTGGAACAGGTACCACCCCAGGAGAGGTTTCTCCCACCACAGGAATGGTATCCTGAATGGTAGGGTGGTTAGGGGATACTGTGATACCCTTTTTACCTGTTGATGGAGAGGGATCCTGAGTTTTCAGGCCTTCTCTCCTTTGCTTTTTCATTTCACTTGAAATGAGAGGGAACAATTCCTCAGGGATGCCCAGCATGGCTGCATGGGCATAAAACTCTACATCAGCCCAACCTGAGGCCTCTAGGTCATTACCTAAGAGACAGTCTAAAGGTAAGCTAGGTGATACCACCACCTGCTTAGGGCCAGTAACTCCACCCCAACTAAACTGAATTATAGCTAAGGGAAGAAACTTAGTGGAGTTATGGACATCAATAATCTTATATTGTTGTCCAATGATGTGTTGTTCAGGAGGCACTAGGTTTTCAGTCACCAAAGTGAAACTGGCACCTGTGTCCCTGTAGGCCAAGGCCTCAACACCATTTATTGAAACTGTCTGCCTGTACTTATCCATTGTAAGGGGACAAGCAGCCAGTGTGGCAAGGCCAATGCCACTAGGTGTGACAGAAACTGTCTTGGGACTGATTACATCAGTTTCCACTATGGACCCATAAGTGAACCCAACTACACCCTTTGCTTGACTGTTGCCAGCAGTCCCACCACTAGTACCACTACTGCTAGGGGCACTAGAGCTTGATGTATTAGTGGTGGTAGGCTCAGGGGGTTTACCTGGACAGGACTTATCCCCTGGCCTATGGCCTCTATTTTTACACACAAAGCACCAAGGCTTTTTAATGTGTGCAGGTTGGGAAGAAGAGGAAGAATTTGTTTTATCCCCACCCTCTGAAGAGTGTTTAAGATTTGAAGTGGGATCTTTGGTTTTACCCTTATCCCCATGCTTATCTTGAGATTTTTCACCATCTTTCTTCTTATTGCCATCTTTGTCACCCCCTGTATGAACTTTTCTGTTCACCCTTGTTCTGACCCATTTGTCTGCCTTCTTTCCCAATTCTTGGGGAGAGGTCAGATCAGAGTCTACCAGGTACTGGTGCAACAAATCAGACACACAATTATTAAGTATATGCTCTCTCAGGATTGTGTTATACAGGCTTTCATAATCAGTAACTTTACTGCCATGTAACCACCCCTCCAAGGCCTTCACTGCCTGGTCAATGAAATCAACCCAGTCTTGTGAAGACTCCTTTTTGGTCTCTCTGAACTTTATCCTGTACTGTTCAGTGGTTAAGCCATAACCATCCAGGAGTGCATTCTTAAGAACTGTAAAATTATTGGCATCATTTTCTTTCACAGTAAGGAGCCTATCCCTACCTTTTCCACTAAATGATAGCCATAGGATAGCAGCCCACTGCTTTTGAGGGACATCCTGTACAGCACAGGCCCTCTCAAGTGCAGCAAACCACTTGTTAATGTCATCCCCCTCCTTATAAGGGGGAACTATCTTGTGCAGATTCCTGGAATCATGCTCTTTTGCAGGATGAATATGGGGAATACTGCTGCTGCCACCATGGGTTTCTAAACCCAACTTCTGTCTTTCCCTCTCTACTTCTAAAGACTGTCTATCCAAATCCAGCTGTTGCTTCTTGAGCTTCAGTCTGGTTTGTTCCACTCTCAATCTATTGAGCTCCCTTTCTAACAATCTGTCATCAGGGTGGGTGGGAGGGACATTTCTAGATACAGAGGTATGATGGGAATGAACAGAAGGAGACCTGTCCCTTACAGAGGGCACCCTAACAGCTTGGCTACCAGTATAATGTGAGAGCACACCATTAGTATGGTGTGATTCAACCTCTGTACCAACTATGCTAGACTGTCTAGTAATGGGCAGGCTGAGAAGTTTATTTCCTGAACCTTTTCCTGGGGGAGTCCCTGGATCAGATTGAGAACCATTAGCTACTTTTTCTACAGATTGGGCACTTATGGCCTTATCCTGTACTCTAAGCATATTAATTAACAGTTCTAAGGAAGGATTCTTCCCTACACTCAAACCTCTCTCTATGCAGAGACTCCTTGCTCCTTTCCAGCTAAGGTGATCATATGCAAGTTTGGACAGTTCAACATTTTGGCCTGTGCCAGACATTTTTTTTGAGAGAGTTAAAGTGATAGAAAAAGAGAAAAAAGTTTTCAGAACTTTTTGGAAAGACAGAAAAAAACTTTTTAAACTTTTAAGAACTTTATGAAAGTTTAGGAGTACTTTTCAGCACTTAGAAAAGAGTGAAAAGAGGAAATGCAAAACTTTTTGGCTATGTGTATATACACTGACCTTGTTTTGTATATTTTTCTCTTATGAAAAGTACAATGACAAGAGTGGTAAGTAGTCTCAAGCACTTATCCCACCACTGCACAACCAATGTAGGAGGCTGGACTGGCTTGTAGTGAGTACCAAGGGGTACTTGCACCTTGCACCAGGCCCAGTTATCCCTTATTAGTGTATAGGGTGTCTAGCAGCTTAGGCTGATAGATAATGGTAGCTTAGCAAAGCAGCTCAGGCTGAACTAGGAGACGTGTGAAGCTACTACAGTACCACTTAGTGTCATATGCACAATATCATAAGAAAACACAATACACAGTTATACTAAAAATAAAGGTACTTTATTTTTATGACAATATGCCAAAGTATCTTAGAGTGTACCCTCAGTGAGAGGATAGGAAATATACACAAGATATATATACACAATAGCAAAAATATGCAGTATAGTCTTAGAAAACAGTGCAAACAATGTATAGTTACAATAGGATGCAATGGGGAAACATAGGGATAGGGGCAACACAAACCATATACTCCAGAAGTGGAATGCGAACCACGAATGGACCCCAAACCTATGTGACCTTGTAGAGGGTCGCTGGGACTATTAGAAAATAGTGAGAGTTAGAAAAATAACCCTCCCCAAGACCCTGAAAAGTGAGTGCAAAGTGCACCAAAGTTCCCCTAAGGACAAAATAGTCGTGTTAGAGGGAGAATGCAAGGAAAACACAAATCAGCAATGCAACAACGATGGATTCCTGTCTGAAGGTACCTGTGGAACAAGGGGACCAAGTCCAAAAGTCACAAGCAGCTCGGAGATGGGCAGATGCCCAAGAAATGCCAGCGGTTGGTGCAAAGAAGCTCTTACTAGGCTGAAGAACTGTGAATACTGCAGGAACGACAAGGGCTAGAGACTTCCCCTTTGGAGGATGGATCCCCCACGCCTTGGAGAGTCGTGCAGAAGTGTTTTCCCGCCGGATGGACGCCAACAAGCCTTGCTACACGCAAATCGTGCGTTTGGCGTTTTTGGACGCTGCTGGGGCCCAGGAGGGACCAGGAGGTCGCAAATTGGACCTGCAGAGAGAGGGGACGTCGAGCAAGACAAAGAGCCCTCACTGAAGCAGGTAGCACCCGGAGAAGTGCCAGAAACAGGCACTACGAGGATGCGTGAAACGGTGCTCGCCGAAGTTGCACAAAGGAGTCCCACGTCGCCGGAGACCAACTTAGAAAGTCGTGCAATGCAGGTTAGAGTGCCGTGGACCCAGGCTTGGCTGTGCACAAAGGATTTCCGCCGGAAGTGCACAGGGGCCGGAGAAGCTTGCAAAGTCGCGGTTCCCAGCAATGCAGCCCAGCGAGGTGAGGCAAGGACTTACCTCCACCAAACTCGGGC
This sequence comes from Pleurodeles waltl, assembly GCF_031143425.1. NCBI lineage: Eukaryota > Metazoa > Chordata > Amphibia > Caudata > Salamandridae > Pleurodeles > Pleurodeles waltl. Next base: position 397,324,601 of record NC_090438.1, on the reverse strand, counting down.
TGAAGAGTCACTGGACTGTGGGAGTCACTTGGACGGTGTCGCTGGATTCGAGGGACCTCGCTCGTCGTGCTGAGAGGAGACCCAAGGGACCGGAGATGCAGCTTTTTGGTGCCTGCGGTTGCAGGGGGAAGATTCCGTCGACCCACAGGAGATTTCTTCGGAGCTTCTGGTGCAGAGAGGAGGCAGACTACCCCCACAGCATGCACAAGCAGGAAAACAGTCGAGAAGGCGGCAGGATCAGCGTTACAGAGTTGCAGTAGTCGTCTTTGCTACTATGTTGCAGGTTTGCAGGCTTCCAGCGCGGTCAGCGGTCGATTCCTTATCAGAAGGTGAAGAGGGAGATGCAGAGGAACTCGGCTGAGCTCATGCATTCGTTATCTAAAGTTTCCCCAGAGACAGAGACCCTAAATAGCCAGAAAAGAGGGTTTGGCTACCTAGGAGAGAGGAAAGGCTACTAACACCTGAAGGAGCCTATCACAAGGAGTCTCTGACGTCACCTGGTGGCACTGGCCACTCAGAGCAGTCCAGTGTGCCAGCAGCACCTCTGTTTCCAAGATGGCAGAGGTCTGGAGCACACTGGAGGAGCTCTGGACACCTCCCAGGGGAGGTGCAGGTCAGGGGAGTGGTCACTCCCCTTTCCTTTGTCCAGTTTCGCGCCAGAGCAGGGGCTAAGGGGTCCCTGAACCGGTGTAGACTGGCTTATGCAGAATTGGGCACATCTGTGCCCAACAAAGCATTTCCAGAGGCTGGGGGAGGCTACTCCTCCCCTGCCTTCACACCATTTTCCAAAGGGAGAGGGTGTCACACCCTCTCTCAGAGGAAGTTCTTTGTTCTGCCATCCTGGGCCAGGCCTGGCTGGACCCCAGGAGGGCAGCTGCCTGTCTGAGGGGTTGGCAGCAGCAGCAGCTGCAGAGAAACCCCAGGAAGGGCAGTATGGCAGTACCAGGGTCTGTGCTACAGACCACTGGGATCATGGAATTGTACCAACAATGCCAGGATGGCATAGAGGGGGCAATTCCATGATCATAGACATGTTACATGGCCATATTCGGAGTTACCATGGTGAAGCTACATATAGGTAGTGACCCATATGTAGTGCACGCGTGTAATGGTGTCCCCGCACTCACAAAGTTCAGTGAATTGGCTCTGAACAATGTGGGGGCACCTTGGCTAGTGCCAGGGTGCCCTCACACTAAGTAACTTTGCACCTAACCTTTACCAGGTAAAGGTTAGACATATAGGTGACTTATAAGTTACTTAAGTGCAGTGTAAAATGGCTGTGAAATAACGTGGACGTTATTTCACTCAGGCTGCAGTGGCAGGCCTGTGTAAGATTTGTCAGAGCTCCCTATGGGTGGCAAAAGAAATGCTGCAGCCCCTAGGGATCTCTTGGAACCCCAATACCCTGGGTACCTCAGTACCATATACTAGGGAATTATAAGGGTGTTCCAGTAAGCCAATGTAAATTGGTAAAAATGGTCACTAGCCTGTCAGTGACAATTTGAAAGTAATGAGAGAGCATAACCACTGAGGTTCTGGTTAGCAGAGCCTCATTGAGACAGTTAGGCACCACACAGGGAACATATACATGCACACCTATGAGCACTGGGGCCCTGTGTGACAGGGTCCCAGTGACACATACATATAGGCCACAAACCTATGAGCACTGGGGTCCTGACTAGCAGGATCCCAGTGACAATTAACAACCATACTGAAAACATGGTGTTTTCACTATGAGCACTGAGGCCTGGCTATCAGGATCCCAGTGAGACAGTGAAAACAGTGACAAACACCCTGACATACACTCACAAACAGGCCAAAAGTGGGGGTAACAAGGCTAGAAAGAGGCTACCTTCTCACACAGGCCCATAAGGTTCTGGTTCTTCACATTCCCAGTAGACGATGGCAACAGTACTGGCCAAGTTTCAGGAGACCCAGCGGTTGCAGGAGGAACAGTAAGTCCATCAGTTCCACCTTGGTCACCATTGTAGGGGTGCTGAAGGACGTTGTGGACACCAGGAGGGTCACTGTGGCACAACAAGGGGCCCCTGACACTAGCCTGGATGATGAACAGCCCACCACCTCTGCCGGTGCTAGTGGACAGGAGGCACCGCCACAGGACCCCATGCAGATGGAGAACCACCCCGCAAACGGTCCCTGAGATCCAGGACAAAGACAGAGAACAATGCCAAGACCCCCGCCAGGAAATGAGACCACCCTGAATGTCATCCTTCTGTCCCACTTTGTCACCCTGTGCATCCATCAACTGCCCTAGCTCCACTTCCTAGGCCACTTTGGACAATGCACCTGTGAAACAAATAGACTGGACTCTGCCATGGACAATCCTCCACCATCACCCCTGCCCATTTTACAACCCCCTCCACTAATTTGCACTGAAATAAACACCCTTGAATCACAAAACAATCTGGAGTCAGTCTGTGCTTTCACAAATGTGTATTTGCAAAAACTAAGGAAAATAGCAATGTCGATTGTATTGTCAACATACCTATGTCACACAGCTCTAGTCCATGAGGTAATATAGCAGAAGTCACACAGTGGGACCCACATCTGTGAAATGGAAAGGCAAAGTGACAAGTCAGAGTCCATACACTGGGTGAAAGTGACAGACTTATGATAGGTCTAACAACTGTATAAGATGTGTGAGTCAGTGACATCTTCTTACCTGCGTCTCACTGGAAGTATTGTTGGATAGCGTTGTTTCTGTTGTCGATATCCTCTTCTTCTGCCTCCTCTTCTTCACTGTCCACAGGCTCCACAGCTGCCATAAGACCTCCTTCTGGACCATCCTCCTGCAGAAAAGGCACCTGTTGTTGCAAAGCCAGCTTGTGCAGCATACAACAGGCCACGATGATCTGGCACACCTTCTTTGGTGAGTAGTAGAGAGAACCACCTGTCATATGGAGGCACCGGAACCTGGCCTTCAGGAGGCCGAAGGTCCTTTCTATCACTCTCCTAGTTTGCCCATTTGCCTCATTGTAGCATTCCTCTTCCCTTGTCCTGGGATTTCTCACTGGGGTCAGTAGCCATGACAGGTTGGGGTAACCAGAGTCACCTGAAAATATCGAGGGTCAACTGTTAGACACACACTAACACTTAGGGACAACCCCAGACCCAGACAACTATTCACATGTTATAGGGTCCTTGTCCTCACCTATTAGCCACACACGGTGCCTCTGGAGTTGCCCCATCACATAAGGGATGCTGCTATTCCTCAAAATGTAAGCGTCATGCACTGAGCCAGGAAACTTGGCATTCACATGGGAGATGTACTGGTCGGCCAAACACACCATCTCACATTCATTGAATGATAGCTCTTCCGGTTTCTGTACACCTGTTCACTCATGCGGGGGGGTTCCAAGGCCACATGTGTCCCATCAATGGCACCTATGATGTTGGGGATATGTCCCAGGGCATATAAGCCACCTGAGGGTAAACAATGTAGCTGCACATGTGTTTCAGAAGGGCAGACAACACTCTGGACAACACGTTTGATAACATAGGCTGGGACATCCCTGATGCAATGGAGGGGGGATTACTTTGGGATGGCGGATAGCTGACATCAGGTCTGGCTCCAACTGGGCACACAGTTCATGGATTGTTGCATGATCAAGTCTGTAGGTGACTATTACGTGTCTCTCTTCCATCGTCGACAGGTCCACCAGCGGTATGTACACCGGAGGATGCCGCCATCTCCTCACCTGCCCCAGCGGATGTGCCCTATGGACGAGAACAGCGAGCAGAGAGTTAGCCAACACTGAGGTATTACATTTTTTTTTATTGCACACATTTGTCAATCCGCAATGTGCATGTCACTGTATGTATGCAAGGCCTAGATAGGTGTGACGCATTTAAAATTAATGCCATGTGGGCCTCTGAAATGGCGGCTGCCTGACCTGTAAGGTGGGACAAGGGGATATGAGGTAACTGTGCTGGCGTTGTACACTGTCGCTGTAGGCAGGCGAAGACCGCGGCGCAATCCTGCATTGGTTAACATTGGACTCTATGGGTCCCAGGAGCCTATGACGATGTCCCGCGGTGGTGACCGTACGCACCGGCATTTTCTGTCTGTTCACTCACTTGATACCTAACCTTCGACAGGAGAGGACCTACACTGCAAGTGCTGCTGTGACCTCAGTCTGGAAGCGACGATGGCTCATGTGTCTGGGGAAAGGGCCCCTGCCTTCTCTTCGGAGGAGTTGGAGAAGTTAGTGGATGGGGTCCTCCCCCAGTACACGCTACTCTACGGTCCTCCAGACAAACAGGTGAGTACACTGTGAGCATGCTGTATCGGCAATGCCTGTTTGGAGTGGTGTGGAGGGAAGATACAGGGGGGGGGGACTGAGGCCTGCATGAGCGGATGGTGAGTGTATGTGCGTCAGGGCAAGGGTGGGAACGTGGGTCAATGACTGTGACGGTCCGGATGGTTAAAGATTTTCCTTTTTCCCTTGTACTATTCCTCTAGGTCAGCGCCCACCAGAAGAAGGATATTTGACATGGCATCGCCAAGGACGTCCGGACCCTGGGGGTCCACCACAGACGGAGCACCCACTGCCGTAAAAGATGGGAGGACATTTGCCACTGGAGCAATAAGAAGGCAGAGGCCCAGCTGGGGATGGCCTCCCAACGTGGGAGGGGTGCCTGTCGCACCATGACCCCCCTGATGTACCGGATCCTGGCGGTGGCCTATCCGGAGTTGGATGGGCACTTGAGTGCATCACAGTAGCCATAAGGGGGTGAGTACAGCCACATCCATCTGCTCTGCGCGCATTAAGAGGTGTGTGGGTGGGGGAGGTGGGCTGTGGGTTCCCCCAGGCCAGGGCGAGTTCTGTAGGCAAGGTCCCTTCGTGAGGCAGGCTATGTGGCACCCCAACCCCACCAGTGGTAAGAGCCAGCTACACCTAGTCAGGCTCCTGTGACTTCCATGTGTGCAGCAATCGGGCATAGGCCTTGTACCCCATGTCCCTGTGATCAATTAGGGAACTCTAAGGGGCATATTTATACTCCGTTTGTGCCAAATTTGCGTCGTTTTTTTTTACGCAAATTCGACGCAAAACTAACTCCATATTTATACTTTGGCGTTAGACGCGTCTAGCGCCAAAGTTCATGGAGTTAGCATCATTTTTTTGCGTGAACACCTTCCTTGCGTTAATGATATGCAAGGTAGGCGTTCCCGTCTTAAAAAATGACTCCGATGCATATGCGTCGTATTTATACTCCCGGGCAAAAATGACGCCCGGGAGTGGGCGGGTCTAAAAAACCCGCATTAGCGCCGGATTTTAGCGCCTGGGTCAGGGCAGGCGTTAAGGGACCAGTGGGCTCAGAATGAGCCCAGAGGTGCCCTCCCCTGTCCCCAGGGACACCCCCTGCCACCCTTGCCCACCCCAGGAGGACACCCAAGGATGGAGGGACCCACCCCAGGGACATTAAGGTAAGTTCAGGTAAGTATTTTTTTTTTTTTTTTTTGTGGCATAGGGGGGCCTGATTTGTGCCCCCCTACATGCCACTATGCCCAATGACCATGCCCAGGGGACAGAAGTCCCCTGGGCATGGCCATTGGGCAAGGGGGCATGACTCCTGTCTTTGCTAAGACAGGAGTCATTTCAATGGGGGTTGGGAGTCGTAAAAAAATGGCGCAAATCGGGTTGAGGCGATTTTTTTGCCTCAGCCTGACTTGCACCATTTGTGGACGCCCATACTCCATTTTCCCCCTACGCCGGCGCTGCCTGGTGTACGTTGTTTTTTTTAACGCACACCAGACAGCGCCGGCGGCTAACGCCGGCTAACGCCATTCAATAAATACGGCGCCCGCATGGTGCTTCAGAATGGCGTTAGCCGGCGCTAATTTTTTGGGCGCAAAACTGCGTTGGCGCAGTTTTGCGTCAAAAAGTATAAATATGGCCCTAAGTGCATGGCGTAGTGCAGAGGGCTGCTGTGCCTGTAGTGTCCGCCAATGGTAGTGGTATTGCATGCTCTGAACATGTCTTTCTTCTGTCATTCCCCCACCCTTTTTGTGGTCTCCCTGTTCTTGTGTGCATTAGCATCATCAGGCGGAGGAGCAGTGGCACCAGAGCAGGAGGGAGCTGCATCCCACATGGCCCTGGAGGGCAATAAAATGGAGTCTGAAGCCACCAGTGGGACGGAGGGCGAGGGGAGCTCCACGGCGGGGACCAGAGTTGACATCAGCGACAGCGACTCTTCGTCTGATGGGAGCTCCCTTGCGGTGGTGGGCCCCTCTGTGCCCCCCGCATCAACAGGTACAGCCGCCACCCCTCACCAGCACCGCCCTCCCAGCAGCCCCTCAGCGTGTGTCCGTGGCCGCTCACCCAGGAGGGTGGGCATCTCCTTCACCCCAGGCCCTGCCCCAGTCAGCCCTGCTGCCCTCAGTGAGGAGGCTATTGACCTCCTGAGATCCCTCACTGTTGGGCGGTCTACCATTCTGAATGCCATCCAGGGTGTAGAGAGGCATTTGCAACAAACAAATGCATACCTGGAGGGCATTCATTCTGGCCAGGCAGCCCAACAGAGAGCATTTCAGGCTCTGGCCTCAGCACTGATGGCAGCCATTGTCCCTGTGTCCAGCCTCCCCCCTCCAACCTCCTCCACCCAGACCCAATCCCCTGTACCTCAGCCAATCCCAAGCACACCATCAGACCAGCAAGCACACACCTCAACACACAAGAGTGGCTCAGGCAAACATAAGCACCACAGGCACTCACACAAGCGTCATACCCATGCAGACATACCATCATCCACTGCCTCCACTGTGTCCCCCTCCTCCATGACTCCCTCCTCCCTCCCTGTTTCGTCTCCACTCACACCTGCATGCACTACATCTTCAGCCACTAACTCCATCACCAGCACACCCATCACCACACACCGCTCACGTGCACTCACCACCCCCACTACCATTGACACATCCCCTGTGCCCTCTCCCAGTGTGTCTGTGAGCCCTCCTCCCAAAGTACACAAACGCAGCCACACACCCACCCAACAGCCATCCACCTCACAACAGCCTCCAGCCCATGCACCTTCACCCAAAGTCAGCAAACCTACACCTCCTACACCACTACCTCTTCCTCCACTCCCAAACCCACTCCATCTACCTGTCCCAGTGTGTCTAAAAAGCTTTTCCTGTCTACTATTGACCTCTTCCCTACACCTCCCCCCCGTCAGTCCCCTAGGGCCTGCCTTTCTGGGCCCCAACCCAGCACCTCAGCCACCACATCACTGGGCACAGTGGTGCCAACAACTGCAGGCTTTTGGAGTGCGGCAAGCATCAGGGCAGCCAGTGTTCCACGGAGTGAGGGCAAGGACATTCCGCCATCTCCAAAAGTCAAAAAGTTGCCCACATCCTGGAGGAAGAAGGCAAAAACACCTGCCACCAACGGCTCAGGCAAAACCAAAGTGGTTACTGGAAAGACAGCTGCGCCACCATCCAAGGTGGGGAAGGGCAAGAAAATCAAGGGCAGGTCCACGTCGACGCCAACCTGCACGGCGGACAAGACCGCCACCAGCACCGCCACCAGCACCGACATCAGCACCGCAGTCACTGAGCCCTCCACCAGTACCGCAGTCACTGAGCCCGCCACCAGCACCTCCGCCACAAAGACCCGCACCCACACCGCCGCCACAAAGACCGGCACCAGCACCGCCGCCACAAAGACCGCTGCCAGCAACGATGCCACAGAACCCGCCGCCAGCACCGATGCCACAGAGCCTGCCGCCAGCACCGATGCCACAGAGCTCGCCACCAGCACCAATGCCACTGAGACCGCCGCCAGCACCGATGCCACTGACACTGCCGCCAGCACCGCCAGTGGCCCCGCGACATCCTGAGCCAGTGGCACCAACGCAGACATGGCAGCCATCCCCAGTGGTCAGTCGTACGAGGCAGGTGGTCAGTTCCAGGAGTCTGGGCAGCTTGCATGTTGCACCATCATAAGTGGAGTATCACATCCACTACCTCAGTCCTTGGCAGGATGAAGCACTCTGGGCACAAAGCCTCCTCCAGAACCAGTGGAGAAAGGCATCCACTACCTCAGTCCTTGGCAGGATGAAGCACTCTGGGCACAAAGCCCCCTCCAGAACCAGTGGAGAAAGGCATCCACTTCCTCAGTCCTCGGCAGGATGAAGCACTCTGGGCACAAAGCCCCCTCCAGAACCAGTGGAGTATCACATCCAGTACCTCAGTCCTTGGCAGGTTGAAGCACTCTGAGCACAAAGCCCCCTCCAGAACCAGTGGAAAAAGGCATCCACACCTCAATCCTTGGCAGGATGAAGCACTCTGGGCACAAAGCCCCCTCCAGAACCAGTGGAGAAAGGCATCCACTACCTCAGCCTGTGGCAGGATGAAGCACTCTGGGCACAAAGCCCCCTCCAGAACCAGTGGAGTATCACATCCACTACCTCAGTCCTTGGCAGGATGAAACACTCTGGGCACAAAGCTCCCTCCAGAACCAGTGGAGAAAGGCATCCACTTGAGAGACTGTGGCTTCGCACTCCCCAGGATAAAGCAGTGGGCAACCCACCCACTGGAAAGACTTGTGAGACTGAGGCTTTGCACTCCCCAGGATAGAGCTGTGGACAAACCACCCACTGTAAAGACTTGTGAGACTGTGGCTTTGCACTCCCCAGGATACAGCAGTGGGCAAACCACCCACTGTAAAGACTTGTGAGACTGTGGCTTTGCACTCCCCAGGATACAGCAGTGGGCAAACCACCCACTGTAAAGACTTAGGAGACTGTGGCTTTGCACTCCCCAGGATACAGAAGTGGGCATGGAGCCCCCTCGTGGAGCTGGCGTCGTGCACTCATCCGGCTGATGTGCCCCCCCTTCCATTCCCCCTGAGGTGCCTGTTTCATTTCGATCTGCTGCCCCAGCAGTGTTCTCTACGTTTGAAGTCTGGTATCGAGTGTGGGCCTGGCCCATGCTTTTTGGGCCCAGTGGTCCACGGACTATGAATAGTGCACTATCCGGACTTGTGTAGTTGGTGTACATAATTGTATATACTGTATTTAAAGTTTTGACTAATGGATTTTTATTTATTACACTCGTTCAACTCATTTCCTTTTGTCCTTTCGTTCTTCCAGGGGGGTGGGTGTAAATGTATTATTGCAGCATGTATTTGTGTGTATGTTGTGGGTGAGGGTGGGGGTGGGGGTTTTGTGTGTGTGTGTCACTCTCTTTTCCCTCCCCTCTCCCCTGTGTTGTAGGTGCAGTACTCACCGTGGTCGTCACCGTGGTCGTCACCGCCATCTTTCGTGCTCCTGGTAGAGGAGCAGGAATACCATCGCAGGGAGTATTTGGAGTTCTGACTCCATGGCGTCCTGGTTCCTCGTGGGGTATGGAGAGGTGAGTGTTTTCCCTTCCAAGTCCTGTTTCCGCCGTTTTTTTGTTCGCGTTTGTTCCATCCCGGAAAAGGTGGTGGATTGGCCTCTGATAATAGTGTGGGCGGTACATTGTCTTCCACCTGTCTGTTGGCGGTGACCGCCTCAGTGTTTATTTCTACCGCTGTGGCGGTCGGAGTGGCTGTCTATGTTGGCGGTTTCTGCCATGGTCATGATTCCTTTTTTTTAACCGCCGGCCTGTTGGCGGTCTTACTGCCGCTTTAACACCGACCGCCAGGGTTGTAATGAGGGCCATAGTCTTTTCCAACTGATTTAACATTATGTTCATCAAAAGCATCCTTTCCTCCTCTCCTCTGGCACAGTAAACCAGTGCTGGAAAAAATATTGATGGACAAGCCACACACGCCTACCTCCATAAAACACCCATCACCTCCACGAAAGCATCAGTGCAAAACATGTTAAGCCTGTTTCATGTCTACATTTGCCATCATCTACCTTTATTAATCACATTCTGCGTCACCTACATCACGTATTCTTACATTGTACTTTACAGCTGCACATCAAACCCTTTAAAACACAATCTGCCTTCCTTCTGCACTGCTAAATTTCGAGTCGCAGAAAAGTGTCCTTACATTCTCAGTATACACCATTGTGGCAAATATGTTTGACCTTCATCACTTCACAGATGTACGATGAACAAGATGAGTGCGTTCTCGAACTCGAATGACAAAGACATGAATTGAAAGATGATGAATGCTTACTATATATTTAACAATGGGAACAATTGCAAATACATTGTAAAGTATTAGTTTTTGTGCTGTGCATTATTTATTACTTTGACTTTTGCGCACCCACCAGCAGCAACGCTTTGTTTCGTTAAAAAAAAAAACTGTTAACAGAAATATGAAATAATTTCTCAAAGCATGAAAATGAAAAATAATGAATAAAAGTGGGTATTATTGAATATAACATGAGAAATGTCAACAGACTTTAATAACTGTACACGTCCTAAAGACCACATAGAAAACAAACACCAGGCAGCATGTGTCAATTTTTAGGTCCAGCCTAATAGGCTTAGTTAATTAGTTGAACGCCATGCTCTTGTAACCAGTCAAATACATTCATACGTGTACATTTATGGGGGGGGGGGGTCGTTTGGTCAGCCCTCTTCAGTCATTGACCTATTCAGCTGATAGTCACTTTTTGCTTCTGCCCTCTCCAGGATACAGCATGGGGCTCCGGGCCTTCCCTCTTCCGCTACTGGTTCTCTTACATTTTTACCCTAAGAACAGTTCCAGATCCACTTGAAAATGAGTGTCCCTGAGTGACAGGGCTGCGGAGGGCGATCTTTTTAGTTGTGCATTTTCTTTGTCTGCAGGTCCACTCATTTATTTATCCTTTTTAGTGCCAGAGCCTAGATTTAGCAGGATTTGGTAAGGAAGCAGCTCCAACATTGTGGATCTGCAGGGTGCCCATGTGCCCCTGCTTCTTCATGAGATCTGCTACAGTTTCTGTACGTCGATCATTACTTACACAATCAGATTAGGACCAAAATAGGAGTTGTCTCGGAAACTCTCACAAATGCAGATTATGCAGGAGTCCACTTTGTTACAAGATATTTTCTTATACGATAACATGTTTGGTGTTAAGTTGTGCTTAATATAAATGCCATTGAAAATAATACTAAAAGTAGTTTACATTTATTACACAGTAATAGGTTTCAAATTTACCTGGATACAGCAAAATATGTAAATAGTGCAATTATAGTTTTCCATTTCCTGGAAGTTATTCAGCCAATAAAAAGGCAATTAATTCATTCAAATATAAGGGCCACCGTACACCTTGAGAGGCGGAACCCGTGGTTACTATGATTGACGTCGCACGAGAACAACTTCAATCATACTCTCCATCTACGTGCTCCAGACGGCCTTCGGGTGATTACGTTTCCTGCCAGTTGTTGTCTCGAATGATTTTCAAAATTAAGAGCATTTGCCAGTTTTCTGACTACTATTTTTGAGTGTTAAAGGACACTGAAGCATCTACCGTGCAGGTTAGGTGTGACAGTATGCATCTGTGCTGACTTTCCTCTTTTTAACTCACTTCTCACTTCTCACACTGCACATGGAAACATCGTGCTCCGACCACGCCCTCAACCAAAAGGAGAAAATGAGGATGTCTGGTTCGAGCCGGTGATAACGCGTCCAGCCCTTATAAATTACCTGTACCTGGACACGTTGGAGGTCGGTGAACCTTTTAGCCGAGTTGGGCTCTCCTCATACTCGAATAGTCGGGTTATTTAACCCCTTAGCTGCTGGGCCTTTCCCCCCCCAGTGCTGAGCCCTTTTTTGGCTATTTGGGGTAGTTCGCGCTTAGGGCTTCATAACTTTTTGTCCACATAAGCTAACCACGCCAAATTTGCGTCCTTTTTTTCCAACATCCTAGGGATTCTAATGGTACCCAGAGTTGGTGGTTTCCCCTGGAGGAGACCAAGAAAATAGCCAAAATACAGTGAAAATTTTGTTTTTTCCAAAAAAATGGGAAAAAAGGGCTGCCGAAGAAGGCTTGTGGTTTTTTCCCTGAAAATGCCATCAACCACGGGTTTCTGGTGCTGAAATCACTATCTTCCCACCTTTCAGGAACGGGCAGACTTGAATCAGAAAACCGAATTTTTCAACACAAATTTGGCATTTTACTGGGACATACCCCATTTCTACTATATTTGGTGCTTTCAGCCTCCTTCCAGTTAGTGACAGGAATGGGTGTGAAACCAATGCTGGATCCCGGAATGCTAAACATTTCTGAAAACTAGACAAAATTCTGAATTCAGCAAGGGGTCATTTGTGTAGATCCTACAAGGTTTTCCTACAGAAAATAACAGCTGAAATAAAAAAAATATTGAAATTGAGCTGAAAACAACAGCCATTTTTCTTTATGTTTTACTCTGTAACTTTTTCCTGCGATGTCAGATTTCTGAAAGCAATATACCGTTTTGTCTGCTGGACTCTTCTGGTTGCGGGGATATAAAGGGCTTGTAGGTTCATCAAGAACCCTAGGTACCCAGAGCCAATAAATAAGCTGCACCCTGCAGTTGGTTTTCATTCTATACTGGGAATACAGCAATTCATTTGCTGAAATATGAAGAGTGAAAAAGAGGTATCAAGAAAACCTTTGCATTTCCAAAATGGGATCAAGATAAGGTTTTGAGGAGCAGTGGTTATTTGCACATCGCTGAATTCCGAGGTGCCCATACTAGCATGTGAATTGCAGGGCATTTCTCAAATAGACGTCTTTTTTACACACTCTCTTATATTTGGAAGGAAAAAATGTAGAGAAAGATAAGGGGCAATAACACTTGTTTTGCTATTCTGTGTTCCCCCAAGTCTCCTGATAAAAATGATACCTCACTTGTGTGGGTAGGCCTAGTGCCCGCGACAGGAAATGCCCCAAAACACAACATGGACACATCCTATTTTTTTTATAGAAAACACAGCTGTTTTTTCCAAAGTGCCTACCTGTAGATTTTGGCCTCTAGCTCAGCCGGCACATAGGGAAACCTACCAAACCTGTGCATTTCTGAAAACTAGAGACCTAGGGGAATCCAAGGAGGGGTGACTTGCGGGGCTCGGACCAGGTTCTGTTACCCAGAATCCTTTGCAAACCTCAAAAAGTGGCTAAAAAAACAAGTTTTCCTCACATTTCGGTGACAGAAAGTTCTGGAATCTGAGAGGAGCCACAAATGTCCTTCCACCCGGCGTTCCCCCAAGTCTCCCGATAAAAATGATACCTCACTTGTGTGGGTAGGCCTAGCGCCCGCGACAGGAAACGCCCCAAAGCGCAACGTGGACACATCAAAATTTTTGGAAGAAAACAGAGGTGTTTTTTGAGAAGTGCCTACCTGTAGATTTTGGCCTCTAGCTCAGCCGGCACCTAGGGAAACCTACCAAACCTGTGCATTTCTGAAAACTAGAGACCTAGGGCAATCCAAGGAGGGGTGACTCGCGGGGCTCGGACCAGGTTCTGTTACCCAGAATCCTTTGCAAACCTCAAAAAGTGGCTAAAAAAACAAGTTTTCCTCAGATTTCGGTGACAGAAAGTTCTGGAATCTGAGAGGAGCCACAAATTTCCTTCCACCCGGCGTTCCCCCAAGTCTCCTGATAAAAATGATACCTCACTTGTGTGGGTAGGCCTAGCGCCCGCGACAGGAAACGCCCCAAAGCGCAACGTGGACACATCAAAATTTTTGGAAGAAAACAGAGGTGTTTTTTGAGAAGTGCCTACCTGTAGATTTTGGCCTCTAGCTCAGCCGGCACCTAGGGAAACCTACCAAACCTGTGCATTTCTGAAAACTAGAGACCTAGGGCAATCCAAGGAGGGGTGACTCGTGGGGCTCGGACCAGGTTCTGTTACCCAGAATCCTTTGCAAACCTCAAAAAGTGGCTAAAAAAACAAGTTTTCCTCAGATTTCGGTGACAGAAAGTTCTGGAATCTGAGAGGAGCCACAAATTTCCTTCCACCCGGCGTTCCCCCAAGTCTCCCGATAAAAATGATACCTCACTTGTGTGGGTAGGCCTAGCGCCCGCGACAGGAAACGCCCCAAAGCGCAACGTGGACACATCAAAAATTTTGGAAGAAAACAGAGGTGTTTTTTGAGAAGTGCCTACCTGTAGATTTTGGCCTCTAGCTCAGCCGGCACCTAGGGAAACCTACCAAACCTGTGCATTTCTGAAAACTAGAGACCTAGGGCAATACAAGGAGGGGTGACTCGCGGGGCTCGGACCAGGTTCTGTTACCCAGAATCCTTTGCAAACCTCAAAAAGTGGCTAAAAAAACAAGTTTTCCCCAGATTTCGGTGACAGAAAGTTCTGGAATCTGAGAGGAGCCACAAATTTCCTTCCACCCGGCGTTCCCCAAAGTCTCCCGATAAAAATGATACCTCACTTGTGTGGGTAGGCCTAGCGCCCGCGACAGGAAACGCCCCAAAGCGCAACGTGGACACATCAAAATTTTTGGAAGAAAACAGAGGTGTTTTTTGAGAAGTGCCTACCTGTAGATTTTGGCCTCTAGCTCAGCCGGCACCTAGGGAAACCTACCAAACCTGTGCATTTCTGAAAACTAGAGACCTAGGGCAATACAAGGAGGGGTGACTCGCGGGGCTCGGACCAGGTTCTGTTACCCACAATCCTTTGCAAACCTCAAAAAGTGGCTAAAAAAACAAGTTTTCCTCACATTTCGGTGACAGAAAGTTCTGGAATCTGAGAGGAGCCACAAATTTCCTTCCACCCGGCGTTCCCCTAAGTCTCCCGATAAAAATGATACCTCACTTGTGTGGGTAGGCCTAGCGCCCGCGACAGGAAATGCCCCAAAACAGAACGTGGACACATCACATTTTTTCATAGAAAACAGTGCCTACCTGTGGATTTTGGCCTCTAGCTCAGCCGGCACCTGGGGAAACCTAGCAAACCAGCACATTTTTGTAAACTAGAAACCCAGGGGAATCCAAGATGAGGTGACTTGTGGGGCTCGGACCAGGTTCTGTTACCCAGAATCCTTTGCAAACCTCAAAATGTGGCTAAAATACCACGTTTTCCACACATTTCGGTGACAGAAAGTTCTGGAATCTGAGGGGAGCCACAAATTTCCTTCCACCCAGCGTTCCCCCAAGTCTCCCGATAAATATGATACCTCACTTGTGTGGTTAGGCCTGGTGCCTGCGACAGGAATAGATCACACAACGGTCAATGTTGGTCCTTACGTGAGGCAGCTGTTGACCCTGGGGTGATCCATTCCTGACACAGGCACTAGGTGTAGGCACTCAAGTGGGGTAGTGTTTTTATCAGGACAGGTGAGGAGTCACTGGGTGGTAGGAATGTTGTGGATCCCAGCATATTCCTGTAGTTTGTGTGACAGAAATGCGAGAAAAATAGAGTTTTTTCTCAACATTTCAGCTTTGCAGGGTATTCTGGGTAAGAAAACTTTGGGGAATCCACACAAGTCACACCTCTGTGGACTCCCCCGAATGTCTAGTTTCCAGAAATGTTTGGGTTTAGTGTGTTTCTCTATATGGCCGCCGAATCCAGGACCAAAAACACAGGTGCCTGCCTTACAAAACCAGTTTGTTTTGCCATAGACAATTTTGATGTCTCCACAATATGATTTGGGTGGTGGAATTTGGGGCTGAACTAAATTGGTGAGCTCCCAAGAGAGCACTCTCTCTCTGCTTGCCGCCGCATTCACCTGCTCTCTGGGTTGGCCTAACCCACTATTACCCAGTTGCACGAACAGCTTGCGAAAGGACAGCAGGACTGTCCTCATCACCTCCCTCATAATGTACTGGAAGAGGAGTTTTCGAATGGGACTCCTCTGACTGAAAAATCACTCCCAGAGTCTGCGCCATTGTCCTATCCCTCAGATGCTGCCTCAGTATCTGATGTCTCAGTCTCTGATCCTATGTCAGAGCGGTCCTCTATAACCCGAGTGCAGGCAGCAGTCATCCATCAAGATGCCATCTCTGCTATTGGCTAAACTGTTGCTCTAAAACACTAGCCTACGTAGACAGTCACAAAATCGATGGTGTGTGTGAGATACGTGCAACAGTAGAGGCCACCTTACCTGCGCTTCTTCCCTCAATCAGCACGTACTTTCAAGACACTCAAAAAACACCTTGTCACATACCATTCGTCACAGTCTTTAGCACCTCCTGCGCCCAGTCCAACAATCATTATTGGTGCTCCCACTCCCTCCTCCTCGGATTCCCTCATTACCACCCAGCAAAAGTGCCCTTCATCTCTCCATAGACTTTACTAATGTACTCAGCTATTTACATAAAATACAGATGTGCTCTTTGCAGTAGGCATATAAACCTTCTGCGCTTCTTTATGGCACTAAAACTGCCACTAGACAAGTCGGACCCTTTTCCCCCCAGGGAAACCACACACATATTGACAAAAGTGATGTATATATGACAGCCAACCACCGGAAACTCAACTCAAGCAAAACCGAAATAATCCTCTTTGGCCCTCACCAAAAAAACCTGGGACCCCCCATGGTGGCCCACCACGCTAGGCCCTGCACCCACCCCCGCCAACTACGCACGCAACCTCAGCATCATCCTAGACTCCTCCCTCTCTATGACCCAACAAATCAACGCTCTTACCTCCTCATGCTTCAACAAACTCCGTATACTGAAAAACATTAAAATGGATCCCCACAGAGACCAGAAAAACTGTCACTCACGCACTCATCGGCAGCAGGCTTGATTACAGAAACGCCCTCTACGCCGGCACCACTCTAAAACTCAAGTGCAAACTACACGCATCCAGAACTCAGCAGCACGACTCATCCTCGACCTCCACCGACACGAACACATCTCTCCACACCTCAAATCCCTCCACTGGCTCCCCATTGACAAAAGGATCACCTTCAAGATCCTCATCCTCACACACAAATCACTCCACAACACAGGCCCTGCCTACCTCAACGAGAGTCACCTTCCACACCCCCACACGAAACGTCCGTTCAGCTGACCTCTCTCTCGCCTCTGACCCCCGCATCAAACACACCACCACCGGGGCAGATCCTTCTCCTACATTGCACCCAAAACATGGAACGCACTCACAACCCACATTCGCAAGACCCAAAACCTACTTCTTTTCAGGAAGGGCCTCAAAACCTGGCTTTTTGAACAGTGAACCTCCTAGCCCCTTTCCCTCCCCCCAGCGCCTTGAGACCCTCACAGGTGAGTAGCGCGCTTTATAAATCTCTTTGATACAGATCTACCTATATATATATATATAAATATATATCTACATAGATATATCTATAGATATATCCATGTACCTAGATATATCTATCTACATAGATATATATATATAGATATATACATATATTTTTTTTTAGTTGTTGTATGGTTTCCTTGGGGGCCAAAATGGCCCCCAGGGAAACCCTACAACATCTAAAAAAAAAATTGCCCCCACAGGGGGTCACCCTGCCCACGGGCGACCCCCTGTCATTTCATTTTTTTTTTTTTTTTTTTGGAAAAAAAAAAAATCCCCTGGGGGGGGGGGGGGGTGCGATCGCGCCCCCCCCCCTCCCCAGGGGGCACCTACCTTTTTATTTTTTTAGGAAAATTATCCGGGGGGGGGCAGCCCGTTTTCCGGGGGGGGCTGCCCCCCAAAAGTTAAATCCCTGGTGTCTAGTGGGGTTTCCTGGCCCCCGATCGCAGCTGTGCTGCGATCGGGGGCCAGGAAACCGTTTCAGAAGGCCTCATAAGAAAGGGGAGACTCTCCCCTTTCTTACGAGGCCTTCTGAAACTGTTTCTGGCCCCCGATCGCAGCTGTGCTGCGATCGGGGGCCAGAAACAGTTTCAGAAGGCCTCGTAAGAAAGGGGAGAGTCTCCCCTTTCTTACGAGGCCTTTTCAAAATGTTTCCTGACCCCCCCGATCGCAGCTGTGCTGCGATCGGGGGAGCCAGGAAACCTGAAAGTGTTTCCTGGCCCCCGATCGCAGCACAGCTGCGACCGGGGGCCAGGAAACACTTTCAGGAAGGCCTCGTAAGAAAGGGGAGTGTCTCCCTTTTCTTACGAGGCCTTCCTGAAAGTGTTTCCTGGCCCCCGATCGCAGCTGTGCTGCGATCGGGGGCCAGGAAACACTTTCAGGAAGGCCTCGTAAGAAAGGGGAGACTCTCCCCTTTCTTACGAGGCCTTCCCGAACGTGAAAAAGGCCGTTATCCCCATGAAAGCAGGAAGCGGCCGCAAGGCTGCTTCCTGCTTTCATGGGGAAAACACCTTTGCAACGTCAGCGCGCCTCGCGGCGCGCTGACGTCACAAAGGGGCGGGTGGGGGGCGGGGGGAGACACGGTAGCTTCCGTGTCTCCCGGGGGGGGGAAAAAAATAAAAAATAAATCCTCGGGTGCGACGCACCCGAGGATTTATTAATGCCCTTCCTGGTGTCGGCCACTGGTCGTGACCCGCACCAGGGAGGGTGTGTGGGCGTCGGCCAGTGGCCGACGCCCGCATTTAAGAGGTTAAATCAATAATCAATGACTGTTGTACGCGATAGCCAATACTCAATTAG
Source organism: Pleurodeles waltl (assembly GCF_031143425.1). Lineage (NCBI taxonomy): Eukaryota > Metazoa > Chordata > Amphibia > Caudata > Salamandridae > Pleurodeles > Pleurodeles waltl. Next base: position 397,306,161 of record NC_090438.1, on the reverse strand, counting down.
TAGATCTAAATAACACATTAGGAGTCAATAACAGTTGATATTTCGACGCACCATGACCTTTCAGTCATGAATAACCAGACCAGTTTTTAAAAAGTTAGTGAATTTATTTCCCTATATTAACAAAGCTAGCACAATGTATATGAGTCTCAAGACCAAATGATATATGTATACGAACATTACTAGCTGTCCATAGCGGCGGAAGAAACGCAATCTACGCAAAATCTGAATAATGATGCATTCAGTTATGGCAATGCAAATCACTAATATGAGCAACTGAATTTGACTAATTTCATACATCGGTCAACATGACAAGATTTCAATTTAGCATGGTGCATCAAGTTCATACCTCGACTAACCTCTAATTAGCATTGGCATGTGGGGCTTCATGCAAAACGAATTTAGTCAACACAAATTTGGAAAACTTCTAACTTGGGCCCTATCAAAATAGCAGTTGGTACCTAAAAGGAAAAAAAACACAATGCATAATACAATTATCCTTTCATATTTACCAAATACAATCAGCATTCAAGAAAAGTCTTCGTCCTTCAGGTACCGGTTCGATCAGCATGGGGCAGAATTTCAAAGGGGCAAAGTTAAGGGCAAGTTTCCTTGCAGCAGCAAGCAATGGAGAATGGGCAAAGTTACTGCATGGGCAAGACGGGGCAATTTAAAGTTAAAGTCTCCAGGGTGAGAAATCTCAAAGTCTCTTTCTCAGTAATAGAGAAAGGGGCATCAGGATGTCGTCTAAGATGGCATCTGGTGTTTGGCTTCAAAGATGGCATCAAGGAAAAATGGCTGACTTCTCTTTGTCCAGTGGGTTTAAGTAAGAAACATTCCAAATTCTGCAGGGTCTTCCATTGGAGGGTTCATAGGGTGGCTTGAAATTGACCAATGAAAAATGTCTTTCTACTAGTACTCATTTATGCATACATCGTCCTTGGAGCCTTGAAACACAAGTTGCAACATGGTTTGCCAATTATTTTGTTATCTGCACCCTCATTGTCCGCACCTGCAGACTGACCTTGGATCAGAGGGGATGAAACCGGCCTAGTACGAAACCTTGGAGATAAGTGTATTAGTCATCTCTACTGGAAAAATACAACTTTAAGCAAGAATATATGTTACATTAGTTCAAGGAAAAGCCACGCAGTTAGAATTTGAGACCAGGCAACTAGGCCAAAGCCTCTACTAAATTTAAGCTAAGCACAAACAGTTTCAATAAGAAATCATGGCACACATTTGCAATTATGACGGATTACTACAATTTTTCAATTCTTCATGATTAATAAAGCACGTTTACATATTGGCGAACTACTCCAAGGGCACAATTTCCCCCATACATTATTTTCTTCACTAAAATCACACTACATTATACGATTTTTGATTACGAGATATACGAATATATGTTGGACGCTTTTTTTCTGCATCATCAATCCCTCCTCTGATGACTAATTATGTCATCACATCAAATCTTCCCACTTAGTAATTTGGTATTTCAGTCAATTCCCTCTTTCTTTTAGTTCCCTTTGATTTTTCTCTGTATATTTCTACTATTTTGTTCTCTATTTTCTCTTCTCTTTTCCTTTTGTGCCTTGCTTTTAACATTTTGAAAGCTTTCCAAATGCCTAATACACAAATTAACATTATTAATATTCCCTTTATTATTTTCAGTAATAATCCGTTCCAAACGTTGCTGAGCCAATTTCCCACTGAAGCAAATCCTTTTCCAACCTTCTCCCACTCTCCTGGTTCTTTCAATTCCTTCAAATCTGTACTTTTGTTAGTTAAGTTTGTAAACATTTTTCTAATTCGCCCACTGCTGTCTGGTATATATGTACAACAGTGACGAGTACCAAGCATTTTGCAAACGCCGCCATCCTTTGCTAAAAGAATGTCTAAGTCAAGCCTATTTTGAAGAGTCATAGCTCTTTCTGCAGCGAGTTCAGCATCCATCAGGATTATAGCTCCTGAGAATTTTGTCAGCATGTTATCCACAATAGTAAACCGCTTTCGTATTTTGATTGAGTTCAATATGACTCCCACTGAAGGAATCAAAGCTCCAAATATATCTCCTACCACACCAGAAGCTGTCTCCCTCTTCTGAACATGATGTGATTCAGACAGCTTTGGAAATTTCTTTAAGTCGTCTAGTTGATAAATCTTTGGGAACACTATTCCCAAGTAACATCTCCCATACCATCCTTTAGGAAGACGATAATAGGCGTTAAGTCCACAAATATAATATATCCCTGGAATAACTGGGTCTTGTCCATTCAGCATGAACGTCCATTTAGGTTGAAACAAAAATGTGTGTTTACATTCACTCGTTCCCACAAAAACTGTGTCATAATATGATTTATGTCTATGTATACAGAATCTCCCTACGTGTAATGTATCTAAAGCTATTTTCCCTTGTGTCTTTATCGCAGCAAAAGCATAGTTATCTACAGATGTCCTCTTATGTAATTCCCTTTCCAATTCCTCCTTCATTTCTTTCCTCCTATCGTCAGTGCGGTCTAAAAAGTTTATCTCCAGCGGTGAAAGCAAGCATGTAAGGTTCTCTCTATGTGCGTGAGCTGTGTGAAAAGGTGACAATGGCTCAAAGAAGCCTCTCATCAATTTTATATAATAATCTCTGGCTACTTTACTCAGGTACTCGATTATGGGGACATATGCAAATGCAACATCATAATTAGAGTAAAAATAATGAATGTACTGCTGACCATAAAATCTGGACATTATTATACTACATGTAATTCCATACGTAAGAGGCATGCTATGATACGTCACCCCTTCCACTACTGAGGTAGGTATTTGTGTGCACACATAACAATCTTTCGCATCCATGGTCTCAACATACTCACTCAGCAAGTGATAGAAAACATTAGACGAAAGTTCCTTTTTATCATGCAGATGCCTTTCATCTTGTTTGAGTTTCTTTAAAGCTGTTAATTCAGTAGTAGTAGCAGGTCTAGAAGTAAAAGCATAATTCATCCCTCTCTCATCCTTTCCATGCATTCCAAGAACTATTGCTACAATGATTAGTACGCATGAGGTTATTAGACCTATACACACGTATTTACAACCCTTCATTTTATGCCCCTGTGTAGTGTAGCCTGTCATGATCAGTATAGAATCAGAAAGTTGAAGACACTTTATCAAATCGGATTTGCAGATATATACAAAGCTGAACGAGTTCAATGTTCACACAGTTTTCTTTAGCAGCTTAGTCTCTTATCGGTTAGCAGCTTTGTCTTAAAATCAGTTTCAGAGTCAATCAAGTTTAGCAATGTCTTAGCCGGTTTAAAAGTCAATCAGGTTATCAATGTCTCATTCGGTAAAGTTCATGGAGTTTCACTTCTCAAGTGCCAAAGTGAAATTCTGCCTCTTCGTTCTCGAGACTGAGAGATAAGAACTCGTCTGACCAATCGTTAGCGGCTATGTATGCCCACTCCGGCCCAGAATACCTTCTGCTCGGTATTCTTTTTCTTTTAAATTTTGCATCTCCCTTTGATTGTCTCTCACGGGTGCTTTCTTCCTTGGTCAGGTCTTTCTCTTCACTTGGTGTTGCTATTGCGACGGACACTTATTTTCTTTTCTCTTTCAACTTTGGTTCTTCATTCTCATTTGGTATTTCTTTAATCCTTAGTTTCACTGGTGATATACTTTGCCTCCGTTTCGCACTGTTTTCACCCGAGGGACCTGCAACCGATTCCAGAAGGGGTTGAGCGATTTCACTTTGTCCCTCCCCTTTTTCTTCTTCTTCCAGGGGGTCGATCAGATTTTCCTTTTCTTTTCCTGTATCGTCTGTTTCTGGGAAAGCCCTCCTCTGATCAGGCTCTCCTGCTTCTTCACTTGTTGCAGGCTCTTTGTCACCCTCAGGGTCTTCGTCGCTTTCTGATGTCTCTCCTCCGTTCTCTTCAAATGGATCGGCTGTTTCTTCCTCGGAGAGTATCTCTCCCTCCTCTAATTCTGCTTGTTCACCTCCAGGTTCTCGCTGCTTTGTCTCTGTGCCTGGTACTTTTTTGTCAGTCACTGGTGATTTCAGTGCTTCAACTTCCTCTTCTGTGGGGCATGTCACCCTTTTCGTGTGACTGGCGTGAATCCAGTTGGGAACTCCCGCACACTTCACAGCGGTAGTAGTCGTCAGAATCACTTGGAAAGGTCCTTTCCAACGAGGTTCCAGACACGACTTCCTCACGTGCTTCTTTATCACGACCCAGTCGCCTGCTTTCAGGGCGTGTCCTGGACCTTGGATCGGTGGCAAGGTGGTTGCCTCCACCTGGTGAGAAAAAGAGCGCACCACATCAGATAGACCTTTGCAGTAGTCCAACACCATCTGTAATATTCAAAAGAGCATTTGCAGGAACTTCTGGAAGTCTCATAGCCCTGCCCATGAGGATCTTGTGCAGGGACAGTCCAGTTTTCCTATCAGGGGCGTTTCTCATAGACATTAATACCAAGGGCAATGCGTCAGGCCATTTCAAGTTTGTTGATGCACATATTTTCGCCATCCTTGACTTCAATGTTCCGTTCATTTGCTCCACTAGACCTGAGGCTTTGGGGCAGTAGCTACAATACAACTTTTGCTCAGTGTTCAGCGCTGCACACAGTAATTTTATTACCTCGTTATTGAAGTGACTTCCCCTATCTGATTCTAAAGAGATCGGGAATCCGAAACGTGGTATTAGTTCCCTCAAAAGTAATTTGGCAACTGTAAGACTGTCATTTCTACGTGTGGGGTATGCTTCAATCCAGCGACTAAAAATACACACAATCACCAACACATACTTCAAGCCTCCATGCACAGGCATTTCGATAAAATCCATTTGCATCCTGCTGAATGGACCTCCAGCTCTCCCAATGTGGCTCAAATTTACTACTGTTCCTTTCCCCGCGTTCATTTGTTGACAAATGACGCAACGATGGCAAACTGCTTCAGCAACTTGACGGAATTTAGGGTTAAACCAATCAGTTTTGAATAGTCTGACCATGGCGTCCCTTCCGAGATGAGCCTGTCCATGGTAGAATCTGGCCAATTGTGTCAACAGACTGTTAGGCAGAACCAATTTCCCTTCACTTGAGACCCACAAATCATCTGGTTTCTTTGCACATTGCAATTTACTCCACAAGAGTTTCTCATCTTCACTAACATCGTTCTGTAAAGACTTCAATTCATCTATTGTATCTACAACCTTTAGAGCAAAGGCTTCGCTTGGTTCAAGTTCTGGCTCATTTATCAAGTTCCATTCGTCCCTGAGCAATATACAGTTCAATGCGCAAAACCTTGCGACTTGATCCGCATACCCATTTTCCAAAGAAACGTAGTCTTGTGATTTTGAGTGTGCGCTCCACTTTACCACTGCCACTTCTCCTGGTAATTGGATGGCATGTAACAACTCTCTTATTCTTTCGCCATTTTTCACTGGTGATCCTGAAGAGGTCATGAAGCCTCTTTGTGACCACAATTGTCCAAAGTCATGCACTATTCCAAATCCGTACTGACTGTCAGTATAAATGGTGACTTTCATCAATGCGGAAAGTTGGCAGGCTCTGGTAAGTGCCACCAATTCCGCTACTTGTGCAGAGTAAACTCCTTGAAGCCAGTATGCTTCCAGAACACCTGTTATAGTACATACAGCATATCCTGCTTTCAATATTCCCAGTGCATCTCTTAAACATAAACCACCAACAAAGAGGATTTGATCATTGTCTTCCAATCGGGTGTCTTTGATGTCAGGTCTTGGTTTTGTACAAAATTCAGTCACCTGAAGACAGTCGTGCTCAACGTCTTCAGCGTTCTCAATTTCGACATTTTCACTGGGAAACAAGGTTGCTGGATTCAACGTAGTGCACCTTTTCAGCTGCACATTTGGTGAACCCAAAATTATTGTCTCGTACCTTGTAAGCCTAGAACCAGTCATGTGCTGTGTTCGGGAACGTGTCAAAAGTATCTCGACTGAGTGAGGGACCATGACTGTTAAAGGATGTCCCATCACTATTCCTTCACTCTGGGTTAGTGCTGCTACGGCACGCAAGCACCCCGGTAGTGCTGCTGCGACCGGATCCAAAGTAGCTGAAAAATAAGCTACTGGTCTGTTAACGCCACCATGGGCTTGAGTCAAGACAGACAAGGAAAATGCATCACGATCATGACAAAACAATGTGAAAGGCTTTGTGTAATCAGGCATACCTAACGCTGGAGCCCTGCACATGCATTCCTTTAATTCAATAAAAGCATCCATCTCATCTCCCTTCAACTCTATTTCATCCAACGCATCTTTCTGGGTCAGTTTCAGTAAAAGTTTTGCTAGAGTCGAGAAATTGGGAATCCATAGACGACAATAGCTCACCATTCCCAAAAACTTCCTCACCTCTCTTCTCGTCTTCGGTGGACTCATCTGAAGTACACTTGTTATTCTTTCTTTCATAATTCTTCGCGACCCTTTCTCTATTTGGTGACCCAAATATTTCACCTTCTTCTGGCAGAATTGTAATTTTGAAGGGGACACTTTGTGTCCGTTCCTTCCCAAATGATTCAGTAGGGCAATAGTATCTGCTGTACAGTCTCTTTCTGTCTTAGATGCGATTAGCAGATCATCAATGTATTGCACCAAGGTAGATTTGAGCAGTAATTCCAACGATTCCAAATCTTTCTTTAGAATCTGTTGAAAATTGATGGTGACTCCGAAAACCCTTGAGGAATTCGACACCAACTGTAGACCCTGTCCAGGAATTTGAAACAAAAGAGAAATTGGCTGTCCTCATGAAGAGGCACAGAAAAGAACGCTTGTGATAAGTCGATGACTGAGAACCATTCAGCATCACAGGGAACTTGAAACATTATCACAGCTGGATTTGGTACTACGGGACAACATTTGACTATTATGTCATTTATTTTCCTCAAATCCTGAACAATCTGGACCTTTCCACTCGGCTTTATCAGTCCCATAATTGATGAATTGCATGGACTGCTTAACACTTCTTTTAGTACCCCCTGTTTTACAAACTCATCAATGAGTTGGGCGACTTTCATGAGGGTGTCTTGTGCCATATGGTATTGTGGGGTCTGGGGAAAAGTTATATTGGGTTTCACAGTCACCTTCACTGGTTCTACCCCTTTGACCAATCCTACTTCTTTACCTGTCATATCCCACACTTCCTTTCCGACTGTTTCCTGTAACTCAGCAGGAATATCTGCTTCAGTGAGCATTGGGTAAAGAATAATCATGGGATACTCTTCATCGACAGTTTCCACTTCGTCCCCTCCTACACTGTCCTCTTCTTCCCCATCACTGTTTGTCTGAATTTTAATTCCATCATTTGAGCACATAATCGAACATCCCAATTTGCACAATAGGTCTCTCCGTAACCGTGATATCGGGCTTGAGTCACACACCACAAATTTATGTGACCCTTGATAGTTACCGATCCTGACTTGCACTGGATCTGTGATTGGGTTAGTCAGGTACCTATTTGCTACTCCCACTACTTGAACTGTTCTCCCTGAAAGTGGCAAATTTGGTACTTCGATGCTTCTAACTGTAGAGCGCGTAGCTCCGGTGTCAACCAAGAATGAAACGCGATGACCCATAACTCTTCCTTCCACATACGGACCCTTTTGGTCAACTTCCAAAGATGCTGCAAGCATACAATTTCCCTCCTCATCTGAACTTTCACTCTCCCATACATCGTTTATTCCATCCTCACTGTGTAAAGGGAATTGGTGTGCTGTATCATTTTGGTTCATTACTTGACCCGTGACCTGTTGAGGAAGCATTACTTGTTGCTGATTCATTGGTGCTATGGGTATTTGCATTTGCTGATTAGGTACCATGGGAAACTGCTGTTGCATTGGCTGTAACTGTGCCATTTGTGCACGGGCATTTGCACCTGTTGCGGTTGTATGGGTTGTAAACCCTGCATCTGATTCATATTATTCTGGAAATTTGGATTTGGACCCCTCAATTTCGGTCCTTTCATATTCTGAAATGCATTGACATCATTGTTTTGCTGACCTACCCCTTCCTGCACCATCATTGGGCACTCCCGTTTCCAATGCCCGACGATTCCGCACGTGTGACATGGCATCACCTTCTTCATTGCCTGTATACCATTTGGAATCATAACAGTATTTATGTCAGGACCATTATTCACAAAACCTCCTGGACCTCTGCCTCTCATCTGCGGCTGAAACATAGCATTTCCCTGCTGTTGCTGCTGCGGCATCTGTTGTTGAAACCCTTGCAAACCTTGCAAACCTGTCTGAGCTGCTCTAAGCTGCATCACCATCACCTTTTCCTTCAACCTTTTCTGTTTTGTCTCAATCTCATCACTGCAGTATCTTGCATAGTTCAACACTTCATCGGTCGATTTTGACTGCCAACAAATCAAATGCATTTTAATCATCTGACTGACCTCGGGTCTCAACCCTTCCACAAATCTGAACACGAAATGGAGCATGTCCTTTGCCTCAATCGTCTCCGTGCCACTGTAATTTTTAAACACTTTCAACAATCTCTCATAGTACGCATGTATCGATTCTTTAGCCTCTTGTGCTGTTCTGTCGATCCTCTGCCAATCCACATTTTTCGACGCAACCTTGGTTTTCAAGTGCTCGATCACCTTATGGTATGAACTCATTACCGTAGGCGATGGTGCACCTGTGTCCCTATCTCTTTCTGGTTCACTCGTCGGCCAACCTACAGCCCTTTTGCAATCTTCCCATAAATCTGCCGGAACCACAATTTCAAATAAAGTATTCAGGTCTTCCCAGAGACATTTTGCGAGTTTCACGAATCTATCTGTCTGTTGATACCATTCAATCAGCTTCTCTCTCAATTTGGGGAAATCATCCGTGAAGGATTGAATATCGCACCTGTGCCATGGTACATGTACAAGTTTTCCCCTTGCTGTCTCTCTCATTGGCAACATGGTTATCAGGTCATCATTCTGTTGTGCCTTTTCATTCCGATCTGGGGTACTTTCTTTCTTTTTGTCCTTTTTCTTAACCCATCTACTTTCCCATTTATCTAGACATCTCCAGGCCTGTGCGCTCTGCAGTGTCTCTTTAAGGTGCGTCTTCATCCCTGCCGATCTCATGTGTTCAAAATCTTTTGTCTCAAAGTCTAGCCTGTAACTTCTGCTCAAATGTTTAGTCTTACCTATGTCAATATCATTTCTGTCTGCAATTTCTTGTAACTTCTTATGTATGTTGCTGACTTCTCTTGTAATCCTGGGGCACATGTACCTCAACTCTTCTTCTGTGTATGACTCTAACCTGTTCAGACCCATTGTTCCCTTTACTAGTTCATCTGCTTCCATGCCCAATCTTATTTTATTCAGGTATTCTTCTCCCTTTCCGCTGGATGTACTCTGTGGGGAGTTCAAGTTGTTGAACCATTGTGTTAGCTGTTGTGCGTTCAGTCCCATCAATGTAGCGCTTAAATCAACTGCTACTGATGGTTGCGGTAACTTTTCAGTCTTTGAGGTTAACGGTATTAATAGTGGTGGATTTGACCTTACCACAGTCGACGGAGCACAAATTGGAATTGGACTAAATTCCGACAACGACGCAGATCCATTTGGCAGTGTTGCTATCGGAGTTGGTTCTGGAGTAATTTCTATGCATCTTCTCCCTGTCTCACTTTGTGCCATTATCCCTTGGTCACATGCATTTGAGTTTGCCTGTATATACAGTGGTACTGGGGGACCCACAGTGATAGGCAGAGATATTGCGTTTGGATTCTGTCTGTTCCCTGAATTCTGTGGCATGTTAATCCCCATGTTATGGTTCATCATTGCTGGCATACCTATCTGGCCCTCTGTTACTCGAGTGTACCTCGGCACTTCTTGTACCTGCTTTTGGGGCATCAAAAATTGTGTTGATTCGGCTTGAATCAACGTCGGGTGTTTATAACTCTGTCCTCCCTGAGCCCCTAAGCCAGAAGTTGTTCCCAAGTTATGATCATCACAGCAGTGTCTTTGAACCTGCGGCTGATAAGTATCGACAGGTTTCAATCTAGGGATGTCAGGATATATTCTCTGGACTTGTGGTATTTGTGGTGAAAAAGGCATATCGGGACCGTTCTGTCTTTGTGATATTCTCAAATTCGGTGTCACATTACCCTGTAATGGTTCTGGAGGGGCAGTACTAATGCTTGATCCTTTTTCGCTTTCCACATATGGTGGCGGGCGATCATTTAGCAATTCTATAATAAACTCCTCCTCGTCTGACTCGTCTGACCTTTTCGAGTTTCTGTTGTTCTCCCTATCTCTGGACTGACTCCTGTTTGTTTTATAGGTAGCTTTCTTTCCCTCCGTCTCTGTTTCATCAGTGATTGCTGGAAACAATTTAATTCCCTGTAGTACGTCTGATCTCCAAACCTTCTGTGTACTATCCCATCTACCATCCGCTAGTGTCTTTTCTACTTTTCTTATTCTTGTCTCAAATTTCTTTTGTTGTTGGTTTCTAGCTATTAGCTCCCAAATTGCTAGTGCCTCAAACTGTGCTGGCCTTGGAGGTACTTTCATGTCGTATAGTGCAAATCTTAAATTGTCCAAAACCCTTAGGTTAAACGACCCATGGATAGGGAACGCTACGCTTCCATGCTTCTCTGTTAATTTGCACCATTGCTTTAGCCACAGACATGGTGCTACACCCTTTTCCTCAATCACGATGTAAGCTGGTGTACCCTCAGGCGGTGTTTCTTCTCCTACATTTGCTTTAATGTAAGTGTGACAGGACGAACAGTATAAAGGCAACGGAGAGAACTTGAGGTGCTCAGGTAAGTGGTTTATTTTTAAGTATTATTTCAATATGGAGGTTTACATAGTTCTGATTTAGTCTCTAGGTGTTGGGTTATTCGTCCTTTTAATGGTTTTCCTTCTTCTTTCTTTTGTTCTCTTTTTAGGTGGAGAGTCTGTCGGTCTCTCGGGTGGTTCCAGATTGGGGCACCGAAAACAAAAAGGAAATAAATGCGACGGTAAGTGGGACGGTAGGTATATTTCTTTCCTTAACTAAGACAAAAATGGGGAAAAGGAAACAAAGGGTGGGGTGGTGCCCGTGGAGAGTTAGGGTACAAAGTGCCTAATGTCTTTATTAGTGCACTGATCGGTGATTTACCCGTGATTCCTTGTGCCCTCCATCCCCTCCCAGTCCACCCCTCACCCTTCCCTAGATCCCTTCCCCAGTCCCCTTTACTGTGGTGCTCCCTCGGTTGGTCCAGAAAGACCGTACCTTAGTAAGCCATGACCCTCCAGGGTCGTGGCTGGCGCTGAGGTGGTCCGTCCGTGGATTTTCTTCAACGCTGCTGACCGGTTCCAGCCCCTCGTCGAGTGGGAGGTCCGTCCTCCCTGGTTCTCTCGTCTCGCTGCTCCAGTCGATCTTCGTTCCGGCTTCTCCTTCGTCGTTTGCTCCTTCCACCCCTCCGCCTCCCTCTCTCCCGGGCTCCGTCTCTTTTATCCTCAATGTCCTCCGCGTCTTCCAATCCTTCGGCCGGAAACCCTCCCGGGTTTCTGCGGCAACGCCGGGACGCCGGCCTTCTCCTGGAAGCGTTCCCACAGCAACGCGGATATGACGTATCGGAGGAGTCCGATACGTCAGCCGCATCCAGTCCCGAAGCGGTGATCGGGGCTACCCGTTCACACACCCCTTCCCAAGAGCGGTCCTGCTCTAGGACCGAAGTAGAGTCAGGGAACCGAGACAAATAATCAGCAGGGGCTTGCAGAGACCCAGGAACGTGGCGAACCTGAAAGGAGAACGGCTGAAGTTCAAGGAACCATCTTAGAATCCGGGAATTTGAATCTTTATGAGCGGCCAGCCAAGTGAGGGGAGCGTGATCCGTGAAAAGAACAAAAGGACGACCCAACAGGTAATATTGTAAACTGTCTACGGCCCATTTAATAGCCAAACACTCCCTTTCGATGATGGGAAAATGACTTTCCCGAGGAAATAGTTTCCTGCTGATATATACTACAGGATGATCCCGCCCCTCCCCGTCAGGTTGAGCCAGAACCCCCCCCCCAGTCCCACATCCTAAGCATCAGTATATAGATGAAAAGGTTTGGAAAAGTCCGGACATCGTAAAATGGGTTCCTTAGTTAGATAGGATTTTAATCGTTCAAAACTAGTGGCCTGAAGATCAGAAAAAGGCAACAACAGATTAGGATGAGATTTGGATAGGAGGTCTGTGAGGGGAGCCGCCAGGGTGGAATATCCTGGTATGAACCTTCGATAGTAGCCCACTAGTCCCAAGAAAGAGCACAAATCTTTCTTGGTTTTTGGGGTAGGGGCATTTAGTATAGCGTCCACTTTCTGAGTTTGGGGTTGTAGAGTACCCTGACTGATTTTGTAACCCAGGTACGAGATGTCAGTTTTTCCTATAACGCATTTCTTGGGGTTGGCGGTTAAACCTGCTTTCGTGAGAGTGTGGAATATCTGTTGTAAATGCTCAAGATGATCCGCCCAGGTCTCACTAAAAATGACTACATCGTCTAAGTAGGAGCAGAGAAAGTATGGAATGGTTTTAATATCCTATCCATTAACCTTTGGAAGGTGGCCGGTGCTCCATGTAGTCCAAAAGGTAACACTGTAAAGTGGTATAGCCCGGACTGGGTAGAGAAAGCCGTTTTTTCTTTATCATCGGAGGCCAAGGGAATTTGCCAATACCCCTTAGTTAAGTCTATCGTGGACATATATTTAGCTTTAGCTAGCTTTTCTAGGACGTCGTCTACCCTAGGAATTGGATATGTGTCAAACATGGAATTTTCATTGAGTTTTCGAAAGTCTATGCAGAACCTGACAGTTCCGTCGGGTTTTGGTACCAGGACTACGGGGGAGCACCAGGGACTAGTAGAAGGTTCTACTACTCCTAGGGTTAACATTTTCTGTATCTCGTCTTCTATAATTTGTTCCTGGCCTCTGGAATACGGTATGGTCGTACTCTGATAATTTTACCTGGGGTTGTTTGTATTTTATGGTGGATAAAGGTGGTTTTACCGGGGGTCTCCGAAAACAACTTATGTAGGTGCTTCAATAAGTGGTATACCTGCCTCTTTTCGAGACACGTCAAAGCTTCATTTACCGAGGGTAACCTTATCCCATCGGTTTGTTCTGTGGGGTAGAATTCAATATTTAATTTCTTACTTGGACACAGAAACCGACCCATTTCTATTGTATTGTCAGGTTTCTCGGGTATCTCCCATTTCTTTAAGAAGTTCACATGATATATTTGTTTTTTTTTAGGATTGGTCGATATTTCAATAAGGTAAGTAACGGGAGAGACTGCTCGGATTACCCGATATGGACGTTGCTATCTCGCAAGGAGTTTTTGTTCGGATGTGGGACGCATTATTAATACCTGGTCTTCTGGTTGGAATACCCTCAACTTACTCCCTTTGTCATAATAATGCTTTTGGGTTCTTTGGGCCTGTTCCATATTTTCTCGAACCTCTTCCCATAATCCTTGTAAGTGTGTTCTCAAGTTGTGGGCATATTCCAACAGTGGTCTACCTCCTTCCCCTGCTTCTTCCTCCCATGTTTCAATGGCCATGTCCAGAAGGGAACGTGGCTGCCGTCCGAACACTAACTCGAATGGGCTATGTCCGGTCGAGGCCTGTTCATGTGTTCAGATAGCGTATAACACTAATGGTAATTTCTGATCCCAGTCTCTCCCTGAATCTTGTACTATTTTCCTCAGTAGGGTTTTGATGGTCCGATTGTAACGTTTCACCAATCCGTCTGTCTGTGGATGGTAAACGGAGGTTTTGATTTGGGAAATACCTAGGGGCTGGGGCCGGGGATGCGGGAGCACCGCCAACAGGCTGGTGGTGCCCCGCGGGGCATTCTGACCGCGCGGTTTGGCCGCGGTCAGAAGAGGAAAACCGGCGGTCTCCCGCCGGTTTTCCGCTGCCCGACGGAATCCTCCATGGCGGCGCAGCTTGCTGCGCCGCCATGGGGATTCCAACACCCCATACCGCCATCCTGTTCCTGGCGGTTCGCCCGCCAGGAACAGGATGGCGGTATGGGGTGTCGTGGGGCCCCTGGGGGCCCCTGCAGTGCCCATGCCAACGGCAGGGGCCCCTGTAAGAGGGCCCCACAAAGGATTTCAGTGTCTGCTGTGCAGACACTGAAATCCGCGACGGGTTCAACTGCACCCGTCGCACCTTCCCAGTCCGCCGGCTCCATTCGGAGCCGGCTTCCTCGTGGGAAGGGGTTTCCCGCTGGGCTGGCGGGCGGCCTTCTGGCGTTCGCCCGCCAGCCCAGCGGGAAAACCAGAATGGCCTCCGCGGTCTTTCGACCGCGGAGCCGCCATTTGGCGGTGCCCGCCAGCCTCAGAATGAGGCCCCTAATGTCTTACATACTTGTTTCATGAGAGTCGACATAAAGGGGGTACCCTGATCGGTAAGTATTTCGTGGGGAAATCCGATTCGAGAAAAGACAGTTATCATTGCTTGGGCAACTGTTTTTGTAGTCATACTTGTCAGGGGAATAGCCTCGGGGTATCGGGTAGCATAATCAACAATAACCAATATATACGTGTGACCTTTAGAAGAAGGGACTACGGGACCAATCAGATACATCCCTATCCTACTAAATGGGATATCTATAATGGGGAGGGGTATAAGCGGTGCTTTTTTTGGCCTACCGGGTTCCGTAAGCCGACACCTGGGACATTGTGCACAATATTTTCTTATGTGAGCAAAAACACCTGGCCAATAAAATCGCCTGAGGAGATACTCTTCGGTTTTTTCTCTCCCAAAATGCCCCCCCCCTGGTTGGTTATGAGCTAGGGTTAGTACGTGATCTCTATAGTATTCGGGTACTATTAGTTGTTGTTTACGCTCCCCCGCACGAGTAGTGGTCACCCGATATAAGAGGTTTCTTTTAATTAGGAAGTAAGGACCCACCTCCTCACTTTCTTCTGTCTTTGCGGATCTCCAGGCTTGAGAGAGGGAGGGATCTTCTCTCTGTTGTTGATGAAAACTGACAGGTGCCTCGTGGGTTTCTGCTACAAGTCCTTGTGTGTATTCTGGCCCATTACCACTTCGGAAATGTACTCTCTCCTCTCGTTTTTCTCGATGCGACAGTTTTCTACGGCTTACAGGGCATTCAATGGTACTGTCCGCAAAAGGGGCCTCCCCCCATCAGTCCTGTGACATCTTGGGGTTCCTAACCTGATCCAGGAGCTCTTGGAAATGGTCGTAGTCGGTCCCGACGATACAGTCCTCAATCAGTTGTGACATTATCCCCATAGGCAGGAAGTCCCTGTAGTTGCCCCACTCTATTTTAAGTACTTTTAATGGGTATTGCTCTTTGTCTCCGTGAATACAGCAAATATTGACCCATTGTCTTGTTTCTCTATCTACTGGGTTTATTACGTCTTCCCTAACCACGGATTGGCTGCAGCCTGAATCGACTAGAGCACAACAGACCGTCCATTGATTTTCAAGGTCTGTTTGAACTTAATATCACCTTGTCCCGTACAGAGTACCCGACGCCTGGTTACTCCTATCTCCATCAGCTCACTACCCTCATGTTTCTGCGGACACATACGAGCTATGTGTCCCCATTCCCCGCAGTTATAACATTGGGGCCCCTGTACAGGAGGGCCTTCTGATAGTCTACGGGGAACTGGATCGTCGAGTAGAACTTTCGGGGGGGGTTTGGGATTGGACACGACAGATTTTATGTTGGGTCTGGGTTGTACGCTCCTTACATCTGTAGAGCGATGATATGCGCAGGCCAGATCAATCGCCATGTCCGTATCTACCTTAGGATGTTGGCGTATCCAATTTTGTGTGGAAGGTGGTAAGGCGTCTAAGTATTGTTCAAGTATAATGGTTTGTATAACCTCCTCGCGGCTATTCCCGATAGGACCCAACCATTTCAAGGCCAAGTCTTTTACACGGAAATAAAAGGTACAGGGGTCCTCATTTGGTCCCCATTTGACTTTGCGGAATTTAAGCCGGTAATATTCTGTGTCATGCCAGACACGTTCCAAGATGCTGGTCTTTATATCTTTGTATGGTGTGACTCCCCTGGGGTTCGCGGCTTGATAGGCAGATTGTAAGAGCCCGGTAAGTAAAGGTGCGACGTATTGTCCCCATCTATCTTCAGGCCATTGAGCTGAAGAAGCCACCCTTTCAAAGTTAGTGAAGAAAGACTCCGGGTCTTCCCCCTCTTGATATTTCTGCAACACTGAGCTGGGGACATTGGGGTGAACCTTGCTAGCGGCAATGGTCTCGGTTAATTTCTTCATGGCTGTTTCGTGTACCAGTTGGTTATTTGCGAGTATTGTCGCTTGGCTTTTTAAAGCCGATTTTAAGGCTTCCCGGTCCTCTTTCGCTTCCCGTTGGTGAGCCTCCCATACCAACTGCAAATGTCTTTGACCTTCCGCCAGCTGTTTGATCATATCCTCTAGGGACGGGCTTTCACTCATTGTTTATACTGTTCGGTTGTCGGAGTGGGCTCCTCAAATCCCACTTCTGACACCACTGTGACAGGACGAACAGTATAAAGGCAACGGAGAGAACTTGAGGTGCTCAGGTAAGTGGTTTATTTTTAAGTATTATTTCAATATGGAGGTTTACATAGTTCTGTTTAGTCTCTAGGTGTTGGGTTATTCTTCCTTGTAATGGTGTTTCCTTCTTCTTTCTTTTGTTCTCTTTTTAGGTGGAGAGTCTGTCGGTCTCTCGGGTGGTTCCAGGTTGGGGCACCGAAAACAAAAAGGAAATAAATGCGACGGTAAGTGGGACGGTAGGTATCTTTCTTTTCCTTAACTAATACAAAAATGGGGAAAAGGAAACAAAGGGTGGGGTGGTGCCCGTGGAGAGTTAGGGTACAAAGTGCCTAATGTCTTTATTAGTGCACTGATCGGTGATTTACCCGTGATTCCTTGTGCCCTCCAACCCCCTCCCAGTCCACCCCTCACCCTTCCCTAGTTCCCTTCCCCAGTCCCCTTTACTGTGGTGCTCCCTCGGTTGGTCCAGAAAGACCGTACCTTAGTAAGCCACGACCCTCCAGGGTCGTGGCTGGCGCTGAGGTGGTCCGTCCGTGGATTGTCTTCAACGCTGCTGACCGGTTCCAGCCCCTCGTCGAGTGGGAGGTCCGTCCTCCCTGGTTCTCTCGTCTTCCCTGCTCCAGTCGATCTTCGTTCCGGCTTCTCCTTCGTCGTTTGCTCCTTCCACCCCTCCGCCTCCCTCTCTCCCGGGCTCCGTCTCTTTTATCCTCAATGTCCTCCGCGTCTTCCAATCCTTCGGCCGGAAACCCTCCTAGGTTTCTGCGGCAACGCCGGGACGCCGGCCTTCTCCTGGAAGCGTTCCCATGGCAACGTGGGAACGCGGATATGACGTATCGGAGGAGTCCGATACGTCAGCCGCATCTAGTCCCGAAGCGGTGATCAGGGCTACCCGTTCACAGTAAGCATCTCCCCTCATGGCACTCTTAAATGCTTTGAAAAATGTCATCTTTCCGTCTTTTATCTTTCAAAAATAAGTAATCAATAAGTGACTTTAATTCCCGGAATACTCTTCGCTTGCCTTTCCCCACCAATTGCACCTCACGGACTGCGTCAATCCGTGCGCGACCCTTCTCGCCAACCAATCTATCCCAGTGCGGCTCCTAGTGATGTCACACTCACACACTGCGGCTGACAAAGTCCTGCAGCTTGTCCTCCTTCATTCAGCTTCACTCAAAACTAATTTCTGCAACATATCGCGAGCACTAACCAAAAAGAAGAAGACAAATCTGTCGGTTTACTACAGGAAGGGTAACACACTCGCTTCAGAAACCTTAGGGATTTTTCACTAGCCTCAGCAGTTATTCCATCTTTCTCGGTCTCCCACTTTCGCAAGTAAAATTTGATCCACAAACTTTACTCTCAACTGATCAATGAACTATTCTAGCGCGCTTTAGAATTCGTCAAATCTCAAAGTCGAAAATTTTCTTTCATGCCTCAATATTCATACCGACTTGTTGACCACGCCCGATCAACCTACTAAACCTGAACAGATTACAACATCAATCAAGTGTCTCATACACTTTTCAACATACTCCGGAGTCTCTTGACCTCGCGGGGCCCGTCTCAACATCAACAACCACGTGGACGATTTTTCTGCACAAAGCGATACACACATGTGAAGTTCGACGACTTCGCTACTCTCACACTTTGGAGTCACACTCCTCTAAAACTTCAACTGGAGTTCGTAACCCCCCTAAAATCCTCACAAACTTCTCAATTCGTCTGCGGCAATAAGCTGTGCAAGCGCAAAACCCTAACTTAACTCATACCGTCACTAGAAACGCCCAAACCATTCTCACACCTCCATGTCCTCCATTCGTAAGCTCCGAGATCCCGGGAAAGTCATTGGGGACTTAGGGCATCATTATCTCTTCAACTTGTTTTATCAAAGAAAATTCTAACTTAACTCAGTCTATTGCTCGGATGGGGTCCCAAAGGGCGAAACCATCAATATCTGCTACCGTCTACTGATAACGCGTCCAGCCCTTATAAATTACCTGTACCTGGACACGTTGGAGGTCGGTGAACCTTTTAGCCGAGTTGGGCTCTCCTCATCCTCGAATAGTCGGGTTATTTAAATCAATAATCAATGACTGTTGTACGCGATAGCCAATACTCAATTAGTAGATCTAAATAACACATTAGGAATCAATAACAGTTGATATTTCGACGCACCATGACCTTTCAGTCATGAATAACCACACCCGTTTTTGAAAAGTTAGTGAATTTATTTCCCTATATTAACAAAGCTAGCACAATGTATATGAGTCTCAAGACCAAATGATATATGTATACGAACATTACTAGCTGTCCATAGCGGCGGAAGAAACGCAATCTACGCAAAATCTGAATAATGATGCATTCAGTTATGGCAATGCAAATCACTAATATGAGCAACTGAATTTGACTAATTTCGTACATCGGTCAACATGACAAGATTTCAATTTAGCATGGTGCATCAAGTTCATACCTCGACTAACCTCTAATTAGCATTGGCATGTGGGGCTTCATGCAAAACGAATTTAGTCAACACAAATTTGGAAAACTTCTAACTTGGGCCCTATCAAAATAGCAGTTGGTACCTAAAAGGAAAAAAAACACAATGCATAATACAATTATCCTTTCATAGTTACCAAATACAATCAGCATTCAAGAAAAGTCTTCGTCCTTCAGGTACCGGTTCGATCAGTATGGGGCAGAATTTCAAAGGGGCAAAGTTAAGGGCAAGTTTCCTTGCAGCAGCAAGGAGAATGGGCAAAGTTACTGCATGGGCAAGACGGGGCAATTTATAGTTAAAGTCTATCGGGTGAGAAATCTCAAAGTCTATTTCTCAGTAATAGAGAAAGGGGCATCAGGATGTCGTCTAAGATGGCGTCTGGTGTTTGGCTTCAAAGATGGCATCAAGGAAAAATGGCTGACTTCTCTTTGTCCAGTGGGTTTAAGTAAGAAACATTCCAAATTCTGCAGGGTCTTCCATTGGAGGGTTCATAGGGTGGCTTCAAATTGACCAATGAAAAATGTCTTTCTACTAGTACTCATTTATGCATACATCGTCCTTGGAGCCTTGAAACACAAGTTGCAACATGGTTTGCCAATTATTTTGGTATCTGCACCCTCATTGTCCGCACCTGCAGACTGACCTTGGATCAGAGGGGATGAAACCGGCCTAGTACGAAACCTTGGAGATAAGTGTATTAGTCATCTCTACTGGAAAAATACAACTTTAAGCAAGAATATATGTTACATTAGTTCAAGGAAAAGCCACGCAGTTAGTATTTGAGACCAGGCAACTAGGCCAAAGCCTCTACTAAATTTAAGCTAAGCACAGTTTCAATAAGAAATCATGGCACACATTTGTAATTATGACGGATTACTACAATTTTTCAATTCTTCATGATTAATAAAGCACGTTTATAATATTGGCGAACTACTCCGAGGGCACAATTTCCCCCATACATTATTTTCTTCACTAAAATCACACTACATTATACGATCTTTGATTACAAGATATACGAATATATGTTGGACCCTCTTTTTCTGCGTCATCACCGGCTAATGGGATCAGAAAGCTTCTAGAGCCGCAAGACACAATGCGTTGCTTCTCTCTGCTTGGTACCAAACACCCTAGCACTGTTGATACCTCTCTGCATTGTGGGCTTTTAAGAAAATCGGAGTTGTGCTCCTGTTTCAATTAAATGGCCCCGTTGCAGGTAATACATTAAGGGCCGTATTTAGAAGAATTGATGCATCGTTGCTGCAACACAGCGACGCATCAATTCTTGTAAATATAGCCCTTAATAACTTGTGCTTCAGTACGACAGAATCCTACGCCATGGATGTGTCGTTTTTGAAACATGGCACACCATGAGGTAAGGATCCTGGCTACATTAAAAAAAATACACATCTGTGTGCACCATGTTGTAAGGAAATCTGACCCTTCTGATGCAAAAGTGACACAGGGATGACTTGCTGCATGTAAAGTAATGCTAATTAACCCCTGTCATTTTTGAGTGCAGAATGCATCAGAAAAACAACAAAAAACAATGCATGTTGGAAAAAATGCCACAGAGGGCAGCCATGGATCAGGGAGCAGACACCAGAAGCAATAACAACAAACCCAGCACCAGCCTGGATGTCGTACTGACTCCCAGGGGAAGAGGAAGTGAAATTTCAGTGAGGAGGAAAATTACATCTTTATTACTTAGGTAACAAAGCACCAACATCAGATCTATGTCACCTCTAAATTGCCACTGGGGAGGAAAGAGGACATTTGGCAGTCCATAGTGGAGACGATCAACAGTGTGGGACTAGTGAACAGGACTGTCACCGACAGCAAAAAATGCTGGCATGACTACAAGCACAGGACCAAGGAGAAACTGGCCAACAACCTGAAGGCAGCAATGCAGACCGGAGGAGGGAGCCCAGTGCCTCAGGAGGAGCTGGATGCCTTGGAGGAGTGGGTGGCCGGCAGCTGTCATTCCAGACAAGCTGTTGGTTGGAGTACCATGACAGGACAGTGCATCACACAAGGAACAACCAGAGCCACAGGGTAATTATCAACAAGGGGCAATCTGTGCAAAAAGGCCATGTTGTGCAGTGCAGCTAGCTATGTCGCAGCACTCCACTGCTCTGTGTGCAAGGCAAAGGGCAGGAATCTGGCTCATGTCCCATTAAATGGCACAGAAATGTAATTCACACTGCCCAGTTATAGTGCACAGCTCAGTCCTGTTCCGTCACGTTTTTCATTCCATGTGTGAAGTGCATCTCCAGTCTAGGTCCACCTTTGTATACCGACACGTGTAGTGGAATTTACAACATGAGTCACCAGTACTACAAGTCCCAAAATACAAAGTAAAAAAACATGGACTGGAAGAACACATCATGCATGGACACTTGAACCCTGCACAACCTGACGGTGACAATGTAGGCCACCTTGCACAATGAGGCCACTGTGTCTTACTTGGACCCATTCACAGAAATCTGAAACGTAAAGCAGTAGAATGGAGCAGGCTTGTCAGAATGCAGAATGGATATGTGTACTGCAAGGTAGCCTGACCAATACACTTGCACTTCTGTGTCTGACAGTGTCACACTTGTGTTGAAGCTGGGAAGAGATGACAGCCCATTGGGGTAAAACATCCTACATTTGGTGTGTTCCTTGGTAAAGATGTAGCATGTGGCAGGAGGAAGTCAGAAGGCAAATTGTCTTGCCATGCCAGATATGTCTCAGTTGAAGGATGTGAAACAGGGATATGTCAAGGTACATGGAAATCTAATCTGCCATGACAAAGGGCAGGAGTCAGAGATGGATGGAGACTGAGGTGGATGTGCCCAGTTATGTTGCAAACCTGGGTAGGTACATGTCACCAATTTCATCACTACTATCATATGGGGTACAGCTTGACACACAGCCCTCAATAACAGCCAGCCATGTCAATCCATTAGATATGGTCACACATATGTTTGGTCTTGTAGGCAAATGAAAGTGAATGAATGATCTGGGTTCCATCTCTGTGTGACAATAAGTTGAGCGCTTGGCTCCAATGAGGAGTGGCAGAAGAGGCATGTACATGTATAAGTGAGCAGGCCAGAGTCAAATGATGTGTTATACTATGCAGTTACCCAACTCTAGCAATTATCAACTGCGGTGAGTGTCAGTGCTAGCAACCTGCCTAGTGTGACTGGGCCCATCACCTCAGATTTGGCATCCAGTGCCCACTGTCCACAAACATGAGGCCACATGTGTATGCAATCAAATCACATGGGTATACGCAAATAGGATACACATGGCAAGTACATGCACTCACGTATTCCAGCAGCGTAGCAAGGTTGTTCGGTGTGTAGCGTTATGCAGGATATGTGTTACAAAATCAACCCTTGACCACATGAATGCACAATGTGAATTCAGGACAGCACAACAAGCCAGAGAACCATAGGGTACAGTATGAAAGCCTGTTGTCAGGCTCATAACTATTTCATGACCAAACCCACATCACCTGCTCAGAATCTGTGGGCTGAATACTGGCCACAGGGAATGCAGGCACCCTGGGGATTAGGTGCAATGTGTACAGTAGTGGTGTCAATAAGTAAAAACACTATCAGTATAGGCATCATGAAAAATAATGCAAATCACCATGGCAGATGTGGACCTGACCTAAGATCCCACGTGCAGGAATGGTAGGCCCTGTGAGCTGTGTAACTGTGTTGCAATTTGTATCATGACACAAAAAGTCAGCCTTGTCACACAGTAGCTGTATGAACAATGCAGAGATACTGCCATCTGAAAGGCAACTACAGTGCAATTTGGACTCAATACCTCTATGTAACAGACGTCCTATTCATCAATGTTGTACTGAAAATTAAATAGTAGCAAATCAGATTGTCAATCTGATTACTTATGCCAACATCTAACAGAACACCATTAGCATATCTCTATCTCACTGCAGAGGATGGACTTACACCTCCTGACCAGCTGTCTGTCCGGGATTATGATTTTGCTGAGAAAGACAGCCTGCCAACCCTTGACCAAGATATCCACAGGCAAATCCTGGTTTCCTTTGATAGACCATCTCTGGTTCTGGGAAGGGCCATCAGCATTGTGGGGTCTTCAGAGGATCCACCCATCACTAAATAAACACTGCCTGCTAGCCCACTCCTTGCCCTGAACTCTGAGGACCCCCAAAGTGAATTTCAATGTTAAGTGGTAGTAGTCCAGTTGGAGATAGTAGATGTGGTGCCGGTGAGAAATGGAGATCACGGAGGCTACAAGAAGCATTTACCCTCCTCTCTGACCTCATGAAGTCCCGGACCAACATCACTGGTGTCATGAGGCAGAAGCAGGAACAACTGCCCTGCCAAAGTGGCACCAGTGAGGCTGTCAATCAGCTAAGGGTAATTCACAACATCCTGGAGTCCATGGAGAAGAAGCAAGAAATATACATAGCAACAATAGGTGCCTACTACTGCAACGTTGTTGCTGTGCTGGAAAATCAGCAGGCACTTCTTAGTGCAGTGCTGCCTCACTTGTTGAGACAGGGAACTGCTGCTGAAGACAGGGGACCAACATCTTCAGCCCCTGGTGTGTGCGTCTCTGTCGCCTCTGGCACCGACAACACCCCTGTTGCGAGAAGCATCACACACATCAAAGAAGGAAGAAGTGGACTTCACCTCTTTAAGGCACCTGTCACGCCGCCGCCGCAAGCACGGGCCGCCGCGGCGCGACACTCTCTGAATACCGCGGTCCTCAGGCAAGCCGCGGGGGAAGCTGCGGCTTGCAGGCGGATCACGGGAGAAGCCACGACGCAGGTCAGGGGTCGCGGCACTCGCCGCGCTCCCTTCTTTTGCCTCGCACATCAAGGGCAGACGCGGCAGGGGAAGAGACCCAGAGTCGGGTCTCGAACCTGCCGCGTACAGCGCATTTAGTGCACTGAACATAATTATGGTGCATTACATAATCCTTTACATACAGAAACCTTCTTGGCACCTACTTACCGGTTACAAGGGCAAAAGCCGATTGCATGCACATGATTTCTTTTTATGCATGCTTCCTCCTTTCCCAGCATGCTGTTCACATCCTCTCTTCCCTGCATGCATTGCTTTCCTTTTTCTAGGCACATTTTTCCTATCATTTAACATGACCTGTTCCCCAATCCAAGATGGTGGTATTTCTACTTCCTGTTTTTTCACTTCCTATCTATGGGTATATAAGGGGACTTTAAACTCTTTCTCATTGCGTTGCAACACTCCTTGGTGGTAGTCACGCTCTGACTGGTTTCTTCCTGCGAATCCAGTATTTTCCTGACCTATCTTCGTTTCCAGTCTTCCTGTACTCCGGATCTTCAACTCTAACGCCTTGGTGTCCTCCTTTTGTTTCTGGGAGTTCCCGTTGGAGGTTTTTTACCGTACTGGGGTTTTTCCTCTGGGACTCCTTCTGGAGGGCACGGACTGTAGTGGCTTGCTATTGTCAAACAGCACCGTGGCTACCGGAAGGGGTCGCCCCTACCTCGGCCAGAGCAGAACCTGCCGGAACCGGGGTCGTTCCCCAACTCTTCTCAACTTCGACGGTAAGCCCATTGAAAACCGTGACAGATCGCAACGCCCACAAATCCAGTTGCAGTCCGGAACCATGGATAATCCAGTGGCAAATACGGAACCTACGAGCCAGACCCTGCTTATGACGATACAACAACAGGCTCAAGAACTCCAACAGCTACGTACTGAAAATACCGTCTATCGACAAGCCTTTGCATCCAGGACCACAGATGTACCCTCAGTAGCTGCCACTACACCTCGTTTCTCCGGGGATCCTAACAGATTAAAAGAATTCCTGGATGCCCTGACGGTTTATTTTGCCTTTCGCCCCTCACAATTTGTTCAAGACAAGACCAAGGTGGGGTATTTGATTAGCGCCTTATCAGGGCCAGCATTGGCTTGGGCCACTCCTTTAGTGACAAGAAATGATCCTTGCCTATCTAATTATTCCACCTTTATCACTACTTTTAAACAGATGTTTGAACGCCCTGGACTCGAGGCATCTGCAGAAGAAGCTCTTTGCGAAATCCAACAAGGGAATCAAGATGTATTACAATACATCACCCGTTTCAGACAATTAGCAGCAGAAACATCCTGGGTGGAACGTACCTTGGTGACACTGTTCCGTAGAGGTCTCCGAGAGGACATTAAGGACGAATTGGTGCACTCTGCTAGAATAGAGAACCTTAAAGGATTGATGGATCAGACTCTGACGATAGAATATCGGTTGAACGAACGAATAATGGAGAAAAAGAAGAGTTGTTTGCCATCTCACTCAGTGACGTCTCGCACCTTCTCTCATCGTACCGAGGAAGTCCGTCCTGAACCTAAGGGGAATACCGAGGAAGGGCCAATGCAAATTGACACGGCTCGAGGACCTTTATCAGCTAGTGAAAGAGAACATAGACGAAGGAAGGGGCTTTGTCTATATTGTGGTACAGCTGGTCACCTCATTCGCACCTGCCCCATTCGTCCAACCAAACCCTTGCGAAACGCCAACTCCTGTCCTCAGTGAGAAGGGTGAGGACGGGATATCGTGAAATACCTTCCATTTGTTCTTCCAGGGAGGAAGGAACTGCTCTTTTTCTTTTACCAGTTATCCTTCATTTAACTGATGGCCGGGAAGAAAGAACCTTGGCCTTATTGGACTGCGGAGCCAGTGGCATCTATTTAGATGAAGCCTGGGCCAAAAAACGACAGATAGCACAAATACCTAAGGAAGTACCAGAACAGGTACACACAGTGGATGGATCACTCTTGGCCTCAGGACCCGTACAATATACCACCCCTACCTTCTGTCTACAGTTTGGGAAAGACCAAGAAAATCTTTTGTTTGATTTAATTTCATCACCACATCACGTCATGATCCTGGGAATTCCATGGCTCACATGGCACAACCCTTACATCAACTGGGAAACAAGAACTATTTCCTTATCCTCTCACTTTTGCCAACACCACTGCTATCCCGCAGGGGATTATTGGTCTCCAAAAAGTCACTTAGCAGCACCCCCTCAGGTGGGATGCTCTATTAACGTCCTACAGGGAGTTCCCAGGCATTATCAGGAATATGCTGATGTATTCCAGAAGCCAGAAAAACCTGAACTGCCACCACATAGAGAATACGATTGTGCCATCCCTTTAGAACCAGATACAGTGCTTCCTTTCGGGCGAATGTACTCTCTCACAGAACCGGAGAAGCAGATTCTTAAAGAATACCTTGATGAGAACCTACAAAGCGGGTTGATTGCTCCCTCTTCTTCACCTGCGGGGGCTCCTCTCTTCTTTGTGCCTAAGAAAACTAAAGATTTGCGTCCCTGTATTGATTTCAGAGGATTAAACAAGATCACTATAAAAGATCGGTACCCGCTACCCCTCATAAAGGACATCCTAGAAGCAGTCAGAGGGGCAAAGAGATTCACCAAGCTGGATCTTCGAGGAGCCTACCATCTTCTAAGAATTAAAGAGGGTGATGAGTGGAAAACCACTTTTAGAACACCCTTTGGTCACTATGAATATAGAGTAATGCCATTCGGACTCACCAATGCCCCTTCCATTTTTCAAAGGTTCATGGATTCTATCTTTTCTGATCTTTTGCAACAAACAGTAGTGGTGTGTCTCGACGACATTTTAATCTTTTCTGTTCATCCAGAGGAACACTCTAAGCATGTTCGCCAAGTTTTAGAGAGACTCCGACAACACCATTTATTCTGCAAACCTGAAAAGTGTGAGTTTGATCAGTCGGAAGTAAAATACTTGGGGTATTGCATAAACCAAACTGGAGTAGCCATGGATTCAGACAAGGTGCAAGCTATATTGAATTGGCCATCTCCTTCTTCTATCAAGGAGACTCAGGGGGTGATTCTGACCCTGGCGGTCGGTGATAAAGCAGCGGCCAACCCGCCAACAGGCTGGCGGTCCGAAAAATGGAATTCTGACCCTGGCGGGAACCGCCAACAGAGACCGCCAACTTAACACTCCGACCGCCACGGCGGGACAAACAAACAGCGCGGCGGTCACCGCCAACAGGCAGGCGGCAGACAATGTACCGCCCACCCTATCACAACTCACCAATCCGCCACCTTTTCCGGGGCGGGAGCACCGCCGATAAAAACACGGTGGAAACAGACTACGAACGGGAAAACGCTCACCTCTACGCACTCCACGAGGACGGAGGACAGCATGGAACCCGAATTGAACATCATACCTGCTCTCGTCTACCTGCTCATCTACCACGAGTACGAACTCCGCCGCAGACGTCAACGGTGAGTACTGCACCTACGACACACGGGAGGGGGGGAGGAGGAAAAGTTACGGGCACACACATATGCGACCCCCACCCCCCCCAAGATGTACACACCAATGCAGAGCAACAAGTCACAGTGACACCACCCAAACACCCGTAAAAAATACAATCACATAACCAAATTGAGAATAAATATTTATGAACAAAATAGTCTCAGAAAAGTATTATCATCCATCAAAACGTTCTTCTGATAAACAAATTATTTACACAGCAGTGGATAACTGAAGCAAGTAGTCCTGCACATCTTACGAATCCATCATGTCCGTGGGCCAAAGTGTAGCGAAACAAGGGCAAAGCCCACACAGGAGACCTGAGTCCTTTGGAGAGAACACTGCAGGGGCATCTGGTGACAAAACTACAGGCACCTCAGGGGGAAGGGAAGGGGGGGCACCACAGCCACATGAGTCCACGCCGCCAGATCCACGATGGGCCCACCATGGCCACTGTGCCATCCTGGGGAGTGCAAAGCCACAGTCTCTCAAGTCTCTACAGTGGGTGGTTTGCCCACTGTGCCATCCTGGGGAGTGCAAAGCCACCGTCTCTCAAGTCTCTA
Source organism: Pleurodeles waltl (assembly GCF_031143425.1). NCBI lineage: Eukaryota > Metazoa > Chordata > Amphibia > Caudata > Salamandridae > Pleurodeles > Pleurodeles waltl. The sequence goes on along the minus strand of NC_090438.1, from coordinate 397,278,251 downwards.
CAGTGGGTGGCTTGCCCACTGTGCCATCCTGGGGAGTGCAAAGCCACAGTCCATCAGGTGGATAAATGTCCCCACTGGACAAGGAGGATGCATGGTGGGCACAGTGAACCCTGAACAGTGCCTGACAGGAAGGGCCCAGCGGAGCGGTGCTTGAGACGGCGGGGCCCAGCGGAACGGTGCTTGACAGGAAGGGCCCAGCGGAGCGGTGCTTGACAGGAAGGGCCCAGCGGAGCGGTGCTTGAGACGGCGAGGCCCAGCGGAGCGGTGCTTGACAGGAAAGGCCCAGCGGAGCGGTGCTTGAGACGGTGGGGCCCAGCGGAGCGGTGCTTGACAGGAAGGGCCCAGCGGAGCGGTGCTTGACAGGAAGGGCCCAGCGGAGCGGTGCTTGACAGGAAGGGCCCAGCGGAGCGGTGCTTGAGATGAAGGGCCCAGCGGAGCGGTGCTTGACAGGAAGGGCCCAGCGGAGCGGTGCTTGACAGGAAGGGCCCAGCGGAGCGGTGCTTGAGACGGCGGGGCCCAGCGGAGCGGTGCTTGACAGGAAAGGCCGAGCGGAGCGGTGCTTGAGACGGCGGGGCCCAGCAGAGCGGTGCTTGACAGGAAGGGCCCAGCGGAGCGGTGCTCGACAGGAAGGGCCCAGCGGAGCGGTGCTCGACAGGAAGGGCCCAGCGGAGCGGTGATTGAGATGAAGGGCCCAGCGGAGCGGTGCTTGACAGGAAGGGCCCAGCGGAGCGGTGCCTGACAGGAAGGGCCCAGCGGAGCGGTGCTTGAGACGGCGGGGCCCAGCGGAGCGGTGCTTGACAGGAAGGGCCCAGCGGAGCGGTGCTTGAGACGGCGGGGCCCTGTTCAGCGGTGCTCTTCTGCACGGCGGGGCCCTCTTCAGCGGTGCTCTTCTGCACGGCGGGGCCCTCTTCAGCGGTGCTTGTCTTCACGGCGGGGCCCTCTTCAGCGGTGCTCTTCTGCACGGCGGGGCCCACTTCAGCGGTGCTTGTCTTCACGGCGGGGCCCTGTTCAGCGGTGCTCTTCTGCACGGCGGGGCCCTCTTCAGCGGTGCTTGTCTTCACAGCGGGGCCCTCTTCAGCGGTGTTCTTCTGCACGGCGGGGCCCTCTTCAGTGGTGCTTGTCTTCACGCCGGGGCCCTCTTCAGCGGTGCTCTTCTGCACGGCGGGGCCCTGTTCAGTGGTGCTCTTCTGCACGGCGGGGCCCTCTTCAGCGGTGCTCTTCTGCACGGCGGGGCCCTCTTCAGCGGTGCTTGTCTTCACGGCGGGGCCCTCTTCAGCAGTGCTCTTCTGCACGGCGGGGCCCTCTTCAGCGGTGCTCTTCTGCACGGCGGGGCCCTCTTCAGCGGTGCTCTTCTGCATGGCGGGGCCCTCTTCAGCGGTGCTTGTCTTCACGGCGGGGCCCTGTTCAGCGGTGCTCTTCTGCACGGCGGGGCCCTCTTCAGCGGTGCTTGTCTTCACGGCGGGGCCCTCTTCAGCGGTGCTTGTCTTCACGGCGGGGCCCTGTTCAGCCGTGCTCTTCTGCACGGCGGGGCCCTCTTCAGCGGTGCTTGTCTTCACGGCGGGGCCCTCTTCAGCGGTGCTCTTCTGCACGGCGGGGCCCTCTTCAGCGGTGCTTGTCTTCACGGCGGGGCCCTCTTCAGCGGTGCTCTTCTGCACGGCGGGGCCCTCTTCAGCGGTGCTTGTCTTCACGGCGGGGCCCTCTTCAGCGGTGCTCTTCTGCACGGCGGGCCCTCTTCAGCGGTGCTCTTCTGCACGGCGGGGCCCTCTTCAGCGGTGCTCTTCTGCACGGCGGGGCCCTCTTCAGCGGTGCTTGTCTTCACGGCGGGGCCCTCTTCAGCGGTGCTCTTCCAGTCAGTGTAGGGAGTCAGACCTGGCCTGGACAACCTGCTCACTCGCTCTCCAAACGTGCAGTGTCAGGCCCCTTCGGAGACGGAGTCCTGGGCCCTTTGGTGTCGTCCCTTGCAGCCGGGATGGGGCGTGTGGGGCCCTCCTGCTCCGCGCTCCTGCTGGCTGGCCTCTCCGCCCTGCTGCCCTTCCGCTCCTTAGATGGGGCTCTCGGGCCCTTGCCTCCCCTGGCTGTTGTGGCAGGTGAAGTGGCCTGAGTCACCTCCTTGGGGGCAGCCGTCTCAGTCCGCTCACGGCGGCCCTTCACTTTCCGGGTCCTCTTGCCTGGGGGGGGCTGCCAGTCCCCTTGCTGCTCAGTGAAGTGTCACTGCCGCCAAAGGGTGGACTCCATATTCCATGCACCACTTGTACCTTGGAAGCTGGGCTGGTGGTGGCTGAGGTGCCTTTGGGACTTTTCCCAGATGGAGGGGGTGGGTCAGGGGAGGGAAAGAGGTCAACATTTGTGAGGTAATATTTCTTTGGACCAGGGTAAAGGGTAGGAGTAGTGGAGATAGAAGTGGAGGAAGAGGATGTGGTTGTAGGAGTCAGGTGTGCTGTCCTTGGGTGCAGGTGACTGAGACGTAGGCTGTCGTGAGGTGGTTGGCTGTTGTTTGGGTGTCTGCTTGCATTTATGTGTCTTGGAAGAGGGGGTGACAGACACAGTGGGAGAGCACACAGGGGACGTGTACATGGCAGTGGGGGTGGTGACTGCACGTGTGAGGACTGTAGTGGAGGGTGTGCTGGTGATGGAAGAACTGGCTGATGTTGGTGTGCATTCAGGTGTGAGTGTAGACGTCACAGGGAGGGAGGAGGGAGACGAGGAGGAGGGGGACACAGGGGTGGCAGTGACTGTTGGTATGTCTGCAACTGGGTGTTGCTTGGGTGAATGCTTGTGTGTTCTGTGGTGCTTATGTTTGGATGAGCTGGCCTTGGGTGTTGAGGTGTGTGCAGGCTGGTCAGATGGTGTGGAAGGAGACAGAGAAAGGCTGGAGGCAGTTAGAAGAGGGAGACTGGAGACAGGGACAATGGCTGCCGTCAGTGCTGAGGCCAGAGAAGTGAAAGCTTGTTGATGGGCAGCCTGACCCGAATGAATGCCCTCCAGGTAGGCATTGCTCTGTTGCACCTCCCTTTGCACCCCCTGGATGGCATTCAAAAGGGTAGTCTGCCCAACAATGAGCGTCCTCACGAGGTCAATGAGCTCCGCACTGAGGGCAGCAGGGGTAACAGAGGCAGGGGCTGAGGTGCCTGGGGCGAAGGAGACGCGCGCCTTCCTGGGCGAACGGGCACGGAGCGAAGACTGAGGGGCTGCTGAGAGGGCGGTGCTGGTGCGCTGGGTGGCGGCTGTACCTGTTGTTGCTGGGGGCACAGATGTTGCCGTCCCCGCTAGGGAGCTCCCAAACGAGGACGTGTCCGTGTCGCTGGTGTCTCCACCGGCCCCCGTTGTGGTGCTCCCCTCGCCCTCCGGATCACTGGTGCCCTCTGTGTCTGTGTCAGTGCCCACCGGGGCCTGGTGACCTGCAGCTCCCTCGTGCTCCGACGCCAATTCTCCTCCGCCTGATTATGCTAATGCACAAGAAACAAAGAATAAGGGTGGGGGGAGAAAGAAAACAAAGTTGAGTGCATGCCTTGTCAATAGCCTTGGCGGAGAGGACAGACACAGGTGCCTCATGCACTAAGCCGCGAACTTGGGGTACACTACTCTGTACTTCTGACTAGGCCAACAGGTCTAGGGACAACAGACGTGCTCATGGGTGATGTTGGACCATGGATAGCTGCACTTGGCACCCTACAGAGGTGGTGGGCGGGGGCACAGGGCCATGTCTAAGGGAGGGGACTACACTACAGAAAGCGCCCTGGCCTACTGTCACCACAGCCCTCCTCCCCCACCCAGACGCCTCCACTGCGCGTATAGATAGGAGAATGTGCTGATACTCACCCCTTGTGTCTGCTGTGCTGTCCTCAAGCGCCCATCCAAATCAGGGTAGGCCACCGCCAGGATCCGGGACATCAGGGGGGTCAGGGTACGACTGGCACCCCTCCTAGGTCGGGAGGCCATCCCCAGCAGTGACTCGGCGGTCTTTCGGGTTCCGCGGCGGATGTCCTCCCACCTCTTCCGACAGTGGGTGCCCCGTCTGGTGTAGATCCCCAGGGCCCGGACTTCCTTGGCGATGGCACGCCAAATATCGATTTTCTGATGGGCGCTCACCTGTTTGACATGTACAGGGTGGGAAAGAGAAAACGTCACATTTCTGCATGTTTGGAGTACATGCCCCCCCTCCCCACCCTTGCCATGTGGCCCATACTCTCATCAGTCGTGCGTTGCATTCCTCATCTTCTCCCCACCCCACCAACTGACAGCCACCCCACTCCACACAGGCATTACCCATTCAATGTGCACTCAGTGTACTCACCTGTTGGTCTGGAGGACCGTAGAGTAGCGCATACTGGGGGAGGACCCCGTCCACGAGTTTCTCCAACTCTTCAGACGTGAAGGCAGGGGCCCTTTCCCCAGTCGCAGCAGCCATTGTCACTTCCAGACCGAGTTCACAACAGCACTTGCAGTATAGGTCCTCTCCTGTGGATGATCAGGTCTCGAGTGATTAATCAGATAGAAAATGGCGGTCACGCCCACGGCGGTGCGTACCGCGACCGCCGGCGCACATCGTCATTGGCTCCTGAATCCCATAGGGTTCAATGTTAACCAATGCGACTTCGTACAGCGGTCTTCGACCGCCTACCGCCACGGTGTGCCACGCCAGCGCATTGACCTCACATCCCATTGTCCCAGTTTAGAGGTCAGGCAGCCGCCATTTCAAGGGCCCACATGGCTTAAATTCTACGGCGTCACACAGGCCTAGGCCTTGCATTTGCACACATACAAACATAGCAGTCAAAACATTTTCGTGTACTGTGCAAGCTGTGTTGTACGTACCTGTGAGTTGATTGACCCAGTGCTCCATGTTGTCCTTCCTAGGCACCGTCCGCAGGGACTTGCGAGGAGAAGGAGGAATCCTCCTGTGTACCGGCCGCTGGTTGACCTGTCGACAATGGAAGAACGCCATATAATACTCCGTTACCGACTTGACAGAGCCACTATACATGACCTGTGTGCCCAGCTGGAGCCAGACCTGATGTCACCCATCCGCCAACCCACAGGAATTCCCCCTCTAGTGCAGGTTCTATCAGTCCTCCATTTCTTTGCAAGTGGCTCATTCCAGACAACAGTAGCCATGTCATCTGGAATGTCTCAGCCTATGTTTTCAAAGATTCTGTCCAGAGTGTTGTATGCCCTGATGAAACTCATGAGGAGCTACATCATATTCCCAGAAGAGGCTGATTTGGCCACAGTGAAGGGTGATTTCTATGCCCTTGGACATATCCCCAACATCATTGGTGCCATTGATGGGACCCATGTGGCATTAGTACCCCCAAGTGACGATGAACAGGTGTACAGAAATCGGAAAAATTACCATTCTATGAATGTGCAGGTTGTCTGTTTGGCAGACCAGTACATCTCCCATGTAAATGCCAAGTTCCCTGGGTCAGTGCATGACGCGTATGTTATGCGTAATAGCAGCGTCCCCTATGTGATGGAACAGCTACAGAGACAGCGTGTGTGGCTAATCGGTGACTCTGTTTACCCCAACCTGCCGTGGCTATTGACCCCAGTGAGGAATCCCAGGACCAGGGCAGAGGAATGGTACAATGAGGCCCATGGGCGTACTAGGAGGGTCATTGAAAGGACCTTCGGCCTCCTGAAGGCCAGGTTTAGGTGCCTGCATATGACAGGTGGATCCCTAATGTACTCACCAAAGAAGGTGTGCCACATCATCGTGGCCTGCTGTATGCTTCACAACCTGGCTTTGCGACGCCAGGTGCCTTTCCTGCAGGAGGATTGTCCAGATGGTGGTGTCATAGAAGCCGTGCAGCCTGTGGAGAGTGAAGAGGAGGAAGACGATGGTGAGGAAACAGACAACAGGGAAGCTGTCATACAACAGTATTTTCAGTAGCACACAGGTAAGATTCAGCCACGCCATTTCCCAGTTACTTAGAGCCTCATGCATCTCAACTTTATATATTTCCCCCCAGCTCTTTTAAATAACATATTCTTTTTCCCTTCCCTTCTCAGTGCTTAATGACTCATAGCCCGACTTCTGCTTGGTTTGGCCATGTACTACAGCGTATTGACATTGGTATGTTGTCATCACTAACTGACATCACATATTGTGAACTGTTATGTGTTGTACGATTCTTTGAGAATACAGCATGACTCCAAACGGTTTTCTGTGCAATAATTGTTTTATTTTGTGTGCTCAGATAATGGTACATTATATGATGACGGTGATGGGTGGGGGTGGAGTGATGTCCATGGCAGAGTCCAGTTCTCAGTCTGACAGGTCTATTGTCCATATGCCTGTGGAAGGACGGAGCAGGGGCTGTTTGAGTTTGGACAGGTTGGCAATGTGGGACAGTGAGATGACTTCTGGGGGTATCTCATGCTGGCGGTGGTCTTGGCATGCTACTCTGTTTTTTTTTGGGGTCTTAGGCTCCTCTTGCGGGGTGGTTGTTCTTCAGCAGGAGGTGGGGTTCTTGTGGCCTGTCGTTGTGTGTGGGCCTCCTGTCCACTAGCGCCGGCGGAGGTGGTAGGCTGTTCCTGGCTAGTGACAGTGGCCCTGTGTGGTGCCACATGGTCCCGCAACGTGTCTTCTATCCTGTTGAGGGCCTGGACCATGCTCCCCATGGCGGTAGCGATGGTGGTGAGTTGGTTGCTGAACCCCATGTAGCGTTCTTCCTGCTGTGCCTGTATCTCGGTGAACCTGGCCAGTACCGTCGCCATCGTCTCTTGGGAGTGGTGGTATGCTCCCATGATGGTAGTGAGGGCCTCTTGGAGAGTGGGTTCCCTGGGCCTCTCCTCCCCCCCCTGTCGCACGGCAGCCCTCCGAGTTGCCCTGTTTGCCTGGGCCTCTGTCCCCTGGACGGTGTGCCCACTACCACTGCCCCCAGGTCCCTGTTGTTGTTGGGGTGTTGGGTTAGCCTGGGTGCCCTGTAGTGGCAGACACACCGCTGCTTGACCTGTCCTAGAGACAGAGGCATGGGCCCGCTGGGTGGGAGCTGTGCTGTTGTTCCCAGGGGGGGTTGGGTCTGCTGTGGCCTATGTCTGTGTTTGGGGAACCCACTGCCCAGAGGTCCCCGATGGTCCGGGCTGGTCATCAGGTTCCAGGTCGCCAGAGCTGCTGTCCTCACTGGGGGCCTGTTCCGGGGGTGGGATGGACATTTGAGGACCCTCCTGACCGGTGTGTTGCCGTTCGGGTCCTGCATGGGGTGAGAGAGTATGGTTATTGTTTCTGTGTGTGAAAAAGCGTGCGAATTATGGGTGCCCTTGTCCCCCAGTGCAGGCATTCCCTTGTGGGTGGTGTTGTGAGGGTGGTTTGTGGGGGGGATGGGTATGTGCAGTGGTCATGCTTAGGTAATGGGTGTCCAATGTTTGTGGTGGCATGCAAGGGTTGGTGAGGGGTTGGGTGGGTTGTGCTAGGGATACATTCTCAGGGATGATGTGTGATGGTGGTTTGGGGGTGAGGGTGGGGCTGTGGGTTGGCATGCTGGTGGGGTGGGGGGGATGAAGTATATGAGATAGGACTTACCAGAGTCCATTCCTCCGTGTACTCCAGCGAGGCCCTCAGGATGCAGGATGTTTAATACTTCTTGCTCCCATGATGTGAATTCTGGTGGGGTGGGTGGGGGTCCTCCGCCAGTCTTCTGCACCGCGATGTTGTGTCGCGACACAATCAAGCGCACCTTCCCCCGTAGGTCGTTCCATCGTTTGCGGATGTCGTCCCTATTTCTGGGATGCTGTCCCACCGCGTTGACCCTGTCCACGATCCGCTGCCATAGCTCCGCCTTCCTTGCTATGGTGGTGTGCTGCACCTGCGAGCCGAAGAGCTGGGGTTCCACTCTTAGGATTTCCTCCACCATCACCCTGAGTTCTTGGTCCGTGAAGCGTGGGTGTCTTTGTGGTGCCATGGGGTGGTGTGGATGAGGTGTGGGGTGGTGTATGTGGTGATGAGTGTGTTGGTGTGTGGTGCTTTGTGCTACTATGTGGTGTGTGTGATGTTGTAGTGTGCCTCTTTGTGTCTGGCTCTCTATTCTCTGATGTGTCTCTCTCTCCTTCGTCTCGGATTTGTGGTCGTAGGGGTTTGTGGGTGATGTGGGTGTGTGTTTTATATTGTATTGGATGTGTGGGAGTGTTGTTTGTATGTGTATCAGGTGTGTGTATTTCAAATTATCCAATGTGGTAGTGTTTTGTAAAGGTGTGGGTATTTTGACCGCGGCGGTGTGTACCGCCAATAGACTACCGCGTTTGAAAGACTGCCACGTGGATTTGTGGATCGTAATGGCATGGGCGTATTTCTGTTGCCGTGGCGGTGGAGGTTTGGTCATCTCCAGTTTATCGCGGGCCGCTGATGTGGCGGACTGCAATGGCGGTCGGATTTTTGGAGGTTTGGCAGTTGTGGGTCAGAATGACCGTGGCGGCTGACCGCGGCCGCGGCGGTATTGTGGCGGTCTTCTGACCGGCGGTAAGCGGCTTTTACCGCCGAGGTCAGAATGACCCCCTCAGTGTTTTTTGGGATTAGCCAACTTCTATTGACAATTCATAGCAGACTTTGCCCAGAGAACCAGCTACATTACTCAAACCCTTAAAAAAGAACATCTAAAGAAGGGCTTTTGTTGGACACAAGACGCACAGTCAGCCTTTCAGGATTTAAAGAAAGCCTTTATTCAAGCCCCTATTCTACGACACCCAGACACCAGCAAACAATTTATTGTTGTCGCAGACGCCTCAGAAAGAGCCATTGGGGCTGCCTTATTGCAAAGACAAGACGATGATGATTTAGAACACCCTGTATTCTACCTGTCACACATTTTATCCGATTCTGAGCAGGACTATTCCGTGTTAGAACGTGAATTACTCGCCTTAAAAACCGCTTGCACAGAATGGAGACACTTTTTGATGGGCTCAAAAGAACCTTTTGAAGCCCGGACAGACCACAGAAATCTACAGTGCTTAAGAAACTTTCAGTGTCAAAGTAGCCGGCAGGCTCGATGGGCTTTCTTTTTCAGCCAATACGACTTCTATATCACTTACATCCCTGGTTCTCAGAACATCCAGGCGGATGCCTTGTCCCGACGTTACCCTGAGTGCAGCGATTCTACTGTACAGAACCTATTTGATAATAACAAGATCATTGGAGTAGTACAGACTTTTCTAGACCAAGTCAAATCCGAATATGCCCGTCTAGAAGAGACAAAGCTGAATAAGTTGCGGCCGCAACTTCATAGAGATCAAGAATATTACTATCATGATAAGGCCCTGTTTTTACCCACTAAAGTAGTACAGACCGAAGCCTTACGTATGTGCCATGACTCCCCCATCGCAGGTCATCGAGGAATGAAAGCTACTCAAGAACTTCTGCTTCGCTCCTTCTGGTGGCCAACTCTCAAAACAGATACGGAAGAATATGTATCATCCTGTCCTATCTGTGCTCAATCTAAGACACCCCGTACTAAACCAGTAGGTTTACTTCGCCCACTACCAGTTCCTCCAGGCCCATGGCACACCATCTCCACAGATTTTATGTGCTCCTTACCCTCTTCGAATGGAAATCACGTAATAATGGTAACTGTGGACTCCTTCACTAAAATGTCACACTTCACGGCCTTAAGAAAGTTGCCAACGGCAAGAGACTTAGATCAAATCTTTATACAAGAAATCTTTCGACTTCATGGATTACCTCAGGTCATTATATCAGATAGGGGTCCTCAGTATGTCTCCCGATTCTGGAAACAATTCTGTAAGACCCAAGGAATCGAAGTAGCTTTATCATCAGGGTTCCATCCTCAAACTAATGGTCAGACGGAACGACTCAATCAAGGCCTCAAACAATATTTACGTAGCTTCTGCAATGCTACTCAGAGTAATTGGGCTACCTATTTACCGATTGCAGAATTCTCCTATAACAACTCCATACACAGTGCCTCGAAGGTTTCCCCTTTTTATGGCTCCTACGGTTTCCATCCAAAGGCCTTTCCGACTGCCCTGAAAGATAGTTCCAATCTTCCTGCCATCTCCTCCTATGTCCGACAACTACGGGGTGTCCAACGTGTTCTCCATTCCAACCTTGTGGCCACTAAGTCTTGCATGAAAAGAATAGCTGATAAGAGACGTTGTGAGGCTCCTCACTATCGGGTCCATGATAAAGTTTGGCTCTCCTCTAGATTCCTACCTCTCCGACTCTCTCAGAACAAATTTAAACCCCGCTTTTATGGTCCCTTCCTAATTCTCAAAAAGATTAACCCTGTGTCTATGCATCTTCGCCTGCCCCGGACGTGGAAAATTCACCCTGTGTTCCATGTCTCTCAACTTAAACCTTACCTTCCTGATCCTTTTCACAGGCAATTCTCCTGCCTCCCTCCCCTGTTGGTTGATAATGTGCCCGAGTACGAGGTCCAGGAAATCTGTGACTCTCGGTTTTTCCGTGGGCGCCTCCAATATCTTATTCATTGGAAGGGCTATCCTATGAGTGAGTGTTCCTGGGAGGATGCCCCTTCAGTTCATGCCTCTCTTTTGGTCCGTCGCTTTTTTCAACTCTTCCCTCACAAACCTGGGGCCTCGGGGGGGGGACCTACTGTCACGCCGCGGCCGCAAGCACGGGCCGCCGCGGCGCGACACTCTCTGAATACCGCGGTCCTCAGGCAAGCCGCGGGGGAAGCCGCGGCTTGCAGGCGGATCGCGGGAGAAGCCGCGATGCAGGTCAGGGGTCGCGGCACTCGCCGCGCTCCCTTCTTTTGCCTCGCACATCAAGGGCAGATGCGGCAGGGGAAGAGACTCAGAGTCGGGTCTCGAACCTGCCGCGTACAGCGCATTTAGTGCGCTGAACATAATTATGGTGCATTACATAATCCTTTACATACAGAAACCCTCTTGGCACCTACTTACCGGTTACAAGGGCAAAAGCCGATTGCATGCACATGATTTCTTTTAATGCATGCTTCCTCCTTTCCCAGTATGCTGTTCACATCCTCTCTTCCCTGCATGCATTGCTTTCCTTTTTCTAGGCACATATTTCCTATCATTTAACATGACCTGTTCCCCAATCCAAGATGGTGGTATTTCTACTTCTGTTTTTTCACTTCCTGTCTATGGGTATATAAGGGGACTTTAATCTCTTTCTCATTGCGTTGCAACACTCCTTGGTGGTAGTCACGCTCTGACTGGTTTCTTACCGCGAATCCAGTATTTTCCTGACCTATCTTCGTTTCCAGTCTTCCTGTACTCCGGATCTTCAACTCTAATGCCTTGGTGTCCTCCTTTTGTTTCAGGGAGTTACCGTTGGAGGTTTTTTACCCTACTGGGGTTTTTCCTCTGGGACTCCTTCTGGAGGGCACGGACTGTAGTGGCTTGCTATTGTCAAACAGCACTGTGGCTACCGGAAGGGGTCGCCCCTACCTCGGCCAGAGCAGAACCTGCCGGAACCGGGTCGTTCCCCAACTCTTCTCAACTTCGACGGTAAGCCCATTGAAAACCGTGACAGCACCATGCATTTGCGTGGTTCAGGCACACAGCGGGAACAGCCGTGAGAGGAATGCGGAGACTGGGTAAGGGTGGCTAGGGTGGGTGGGGCTATTTTAGGACATGGCGTCGTAGGTTTTAGGGTTCAAGGTGGGGTGTGGGGTCAGGGGTCGGGGTGTTTTTTAGGACAGGGCGGGGCAGGGTTCAGAGCAAGTGGTTTTTTTCAGGAGATGGCAGGGTAGGTTTTACGGTTCCCCGTGGGGTTTGGGGAAGTTTTTAGAACAGGGCAGGGTAGCTTCTAGGGTTTAGGGCAAAGTTGGGGTAGTTTTGAGGAAAGGATGGGGTAGGTTTTAGACAGGGCAGGGTCGTTTTTAGGGCTTAGGGCAGGGGGTCAGGGTAATTTTTCAGGACAGGGCAGGGTAGCATTTAGGATTTAGGGTATGTGTAGGGGGTCGGGGTAATTTTTAGGGCAGGGCAAGGTAGTATTTAGGTTTCAGGGAAAAGGCTGGTGGGTAGTATTTAGGACAGGGCAGGGTAGTTTTTTAAGGTTCAGGATGAGGGGGTTGGGGTAGCTTCTAGGAAAGGGTGGTGTAGTTTTTGAGGTTCAAGGTGAGAGTAGTTTTTAGAACTGTGTTTTTAAAAGACAGGGTAGGTTGTAGGGTTTAGGGCAGGGGTTGCAGTAGTTTTAGGCCAGGGTGGAGTCGTTTTTGGGACAGGGTAGGTATTAAGGTTTAGGGTGGGGTTGGGGGCTAGGGTATTTTTTAGGACAGGGTGGGGTAGATTTTACTGTCACGATGGGGGTCGGGGAAAATTTTAGAATAGGGCTCGGTAAGTTTTAGGGTTCAGGGTGGGGGATCGGGGAAGTATTTAGAAGAGGGTGGGGTAGGTTTTAGGGTTCAGGCTGCGGATCGGGGTAGTTTTTAGGACAGGGTGGGATAGGTTTTAGGGTTTAGGGCAGGGTCAGGGTTGCTTTTAGGCAGGTCAGGGTAGGTTTCATGGTTCAGGGTGATGGTGGGGGTTGGGGAAGTTTTAATAACAGGATGGGGTAGGTTTTAGGACAGGGTGGGGTAGGTTTTAGGGTTTAGGGCTAGGGTGGGGTGGGGGGTCGAGGTAGTTTTTAGGACAAGGCAGGGTAGGTTTTAGGAATGGGATGGGTAGGTTTTAGTGTTCAGGATATGGTCAAGGGGGTAGAGGTAGTTTTTTAGACACGGCGGGGTAGATTTTAGGATAGGGTGGGGTAGGTTTTAGTATTCAGGGTGGGGAACGGGATACTTTTTAGGAATGGGATGGGTAGGTTTTAGGGTTCAGGATATGGTCAAGGGGGTAGAGGTAGTTTTTCGGACACAGCAGGGTAGATTTTAGGACAGGGTGGGGTAGGTTTTAGTATTCAGGGTGGCGGACGGGATAATTTTTAGGAATGGGATGGGTAGGTTTTAGGGTTCAGGCAGGAGGGATCAGGGCAGTTGTATCACACAACCATGCATGTTGTTACCACATATAAATTAACTAAGAATACTATTACAACAAAATTTGTTGTAAAGCATGGGTGGCAAAGGTATGCTTGGTAAAGATGCCATTGTGGTTCCAACCACGCTGTTAAGCCAACATTTAAAATCTCAAACTAACTACCCCAATGTATCTTACCTTTCCTAACTTAAATAATTTAAAAATAACCTAACCTATCTAACCCACAATAAAATATCTAAAAACTAGCGTAATCTACCTACCCTTACTTTATCTAATCCTACACATACAGAACACCAGGCATATTACACACCAAACCCCTACCCTCCTTAAGACACATATTCACACATCAACAACATAAACTACTCATATACACAAACTATACATTTAACTCTAAAACAATATATTGTTTGTCTTTTTAACATGTTTTTTAAAATTTTAAACATATAAGAAACATCACCTCCACCCTTAACAAACTAATCACCCATCGCCCACCTAACAAGATAAAAACTGCAAACTTTAACAAATCTCTGACACTACACTTTCCTAAACTATCCCTATGTGAATGTCTAGCCTAACCTAATCCACAGTGCAAAGAGCATAAAAGACAGAAAAGAAATGGGGAAGGGCAGGAATAAAAATGATGTCTTACATTTGGGCAGCCATCAAGTCCACTACCTGCTGTGAATTGTTAATGCTGTGCATTATGATTTCCAATTGCTGGTCAATCCCACCTACACAGCATTTCAGCTCATCAAGGTAATTTAAGGCCTGCAGCTCAAAGGAAGATGGCTGTCTGGGGGTTGGTGCTTTTGGCTGGATAGAAGGTACTGTTGGACCGGTGGAGTTACTGGGTCGTGATTCATCAGCCCCACCATAAGGAACATTATTGGCATGTCTGGATCTGCCCGTTGCTGGTGGTTGGTCATGCTGTGATTGGGTGTCCCATGTGCCGGCAGACCTTTTCTCCACATATCAGTGGCCTGTCCTTTGTTAGGCCCGGGCAACATGTCTGAGGCGGCAGTAGTGCTTCAGCCTGATCCCATGGGCACTGGCCTGCTCTGGGGTCATGTCTATCAAGAAGATGAAAATAGGTATCAGACTAAGCTGATCTGTACCCATAAAATTCAACATTAATCTTTGGTCAACAAAAACATCACATGTCCCATAACCTGACCCAAAGTGACACTTGGGATAGTAAAAATGTCAAAGACTCTTTAGACATATAAACATCAGCAAATCTAATTATACAGAGGTACTCATGTTTCAAGATTGTAGGTATATAATATGGCAGTGTATGCCCAATTATCCCTGTACACATCACCTTACTGAGGCTGCTTTGTAAATGTGATGTTGTGTCCACAAGGAATGGCACATATGCTCACACATGCTACTCCCTGGGTTGATCCAATCAGCAGGCAATGGTGTACAGACATAGAGGCTGGCTAGTTATTCTTTCCTCATGCTGGCCTGTTGGACACGTCTACAATCTTGACACATGTGAATACATGGAACCATATAACAGGCTTCAAGAACTGAAATACAAGCAAAAACATGTGAAGAATATTTCAAAGTTGAAATGGCCTAAGGATCAACATAGGTATTCCATGTTCCAGTGTTACGTGTAATACCAGGGAAATAACACCTCAGCTGCACAGAGTGCATACCCAGTTCAAAACATAATTCATTGCTATATGTTGCACGAGTGCCTGTCATAGATGGCTATGTTCATCAATAGAATGGGCAGACCACACTCTACAGACTAACTAGTTTCATGGCACTTTCTCAAAGGAATACATGTCCTTTACTATGCTACACACCTCACACAGTAGCCATGCTTGTTTTTTCACTTCACTCATTACAAGTAACTGCTGCACAGAAATTGAACTTTGTCCATTATGGCCCTGTACCTTCTCATTCAGGAATATTAAGGCATCTAATGCTGACATGTATAGATGTCAGGGGTGAAATAAATAACTTGGCAAACTTGTGATGTGATGACATCTGAGTGTGCTCCCCTGCAACATACATGGTGGGTGGGCCACACAGTTTGGACTGAGTAATGGCCTGGCAGGCTAAGGGACAGCACTCTACACACACAATCCTGGATGGGACTCCAAGCACCTTAGGGCCTACCCTGTACAGCATGTTCTGTTTGTGCCACTGCTAGGCCTCAGTGAACATTGCTCTTTAGCATGGCATGCTATCCCCAAAACTCATTTGACACTAAAGTCTTAACATTGAGGACAGCTTTTTGCACAGCCTCATAGCTATAGAGTAAGGCAAGACAGCGCAAAGCACTTCGTGGCCTTACTCTGCGTAAAGGAGACGTTTCATGGGCCTTGCGTTGTGTGTTCCCATTGAACACACATGAATTTTGATGCTTCCCTAGATTTAAAATATCACGAAAACCTTGGGCAGTGCCAGAAATGCACGCCTAACCAGAGCAGGTGTAAAAAGTTGAAATGTTTTAATTGCTCCTCTTTTTTACCACTTTCAATGCATGCTGCATTCTGCAGCACACATAAAACAAGGAAAATGGTTTTATGGATGTTTTTTGTGCAGGAATGTGTCCCTTCCTGCACAACAACAATCCTACCAACAACCCAGACACCCTTGCACCATGGTGCAAGGGTGCCTGTGTTGGTGTTAGCCCGCTATTCATTCGGCAATGCTTCCTGGTAGGACAAGAATGTACCGTGTATCCTAGATACAGTGCATCCCTGCCCTTTGATTCAGCATAGGGCAGTGCAGCAAAAAGACTTGCAGAGCTGCCCTACACCAAATCTTTGTATGTGAGGTCCTCAATTTATGTATTCATGTTAGTATGATGCTTCAGTGAAGGTGGCTAGCTGGGTTGTTTTTACGTGATTTGTAAGCACGTAGATGTTGTATGCAAATGTTGTACATATTGCTATACATGATAATGGCCAATCTTTTGTGACTGACTATATCCAATTTTTTTGGGTGAGTTGTGGTGAACTACTCTTCAAGTCTTCTTGCAGTGCTGCATTACTCCAAGTGAATATGGCAGGAAAGTACTATTGTTATGAACTACAGTAGATTCCTATTCTTAATCCCTTTGTCAGCGCAAAATGTGCTGGCTTGTGCCAACACAGGCACCCTTGCCCCATGATGGTAGGGTGTCTGAGTTGGATACAGGGTTGTCTTTGGGAAGGTATGGGCACCTTCCTGCACAATATGCCATCACAAGAGGTGTGTTCCCCATTCTATGTGTGAAGCATAATGCAGCACACATGGAAGGAGTTAGAAATTAGGAATTACAGAACTATGATGCCACATTACGTCTGCATGGGGAAAGGCATAAGCTTCTACCATAACACTAGGTTTATATCAGTAGGTAAATCTCAGTTCAGCTAAACATTCATAGGTGTTGTCTTTGAATCCCATATGCTAAACCCCTGGAACACCCCCATGCAAAGAGTAAACTAAGTCAGTCAATTTCAGTGCCTTGCCCTACTCCATATCTATGAGACCACCCAAAGTGACTCAGCATGACGTCATCAATATATCTGAGAGACTCGCACCACGCAGCACCTGCCACTCGTAAATAGGCCCCAATCTGACTCCATTGCTAACCTAGGGTGTGTTATGGATGCATTACTCACTCGGGGAATGATATTCACTGGCTGGTTCAGTCAGTCTAGTGTATGTGGTTTGGAGGAGACAGACTGATCGTCAAGATATGCAGTGTATGTGTTTAGGCCTAGATGCACATGTTGATATGTGCAAAACAACAATTTCTATTAGGTGATCCCCAACAATCACTGTATCATGTTGTGGTACACACACATCAGCTGTCTGGGCTTGGGTCTTGAAAATGATGTGTGGCACATGCACAGTACCACTGCACATTAGTGTTTGCTTGAATTATTAATCTATATTTTGGGGATCATGAGGTAAGCTTGGGTAGCCAAATCAAGTCTGATTACTTCCAAGGAGGTTTTTTATTTTTTTAATTGGCATGCATCATCATAGTTTGCTATACTAAGGGGCTCAGTGGACTAAGAATGTGGGTAGACATTCACACAAGATGCTCATCTGGGCATTTAATAACACATTTTGTCACTATAATCTGAAATGCATTAGTGTTTGGTATCCTGGCAGACGTTACCTTGCATATAGTCATAGCTTCAAAGCAATTGTTTTATTTTCTAACTATTTGTGTCCTGTTTTTGCATACACACATAGATGGAGCTGTAGGAGTGACATCATTTTTTGTAACTGAGTGAGACACACAAACATGGTAACATACAGCCTTGCTGGTTCCAGTTGCATCCTTGCCTAGTGTGCAAGTGTGGCAGCAGTGGACCTAGGCACCTAGTCCTATATTGGCACAATTCAAAAATACACATTTATATGTGTTATATGAGATACCACGATGAATTTACTATGAGCTTGCAGACATTGATGTAGCATATGTAAACTGTATGGGTTGCATTGTGTTCCCATGCACATCACATGGGCCTCTGTTCACAGTCATAAGACTATGAGTTCACTATACTGTCCTCAACAAGTATGAGGCTGCATATATGGCTAGATACACAACACACACTAAATCATTGCACGCTGTTTACATTTTCACACCATTTGGATCGTGGTTGGATGTCTGATGGTCAGTACACTCCACTGCACTAGCACAGATACTCACATGTCCACACTGTGCCAAATTGCTAGCTTTGTTTGGTGTATGTCTTCCCAATGCACATGCGTTTGGCATTTTGTCGACATGCACATTTTTTTGATCTAAACAAGATGTTTTCCTTTGGTCTTTGTTACCCAATGCTACATACCTTAGTTATGAGCAATACGTATCAGGTGAGATGTGAGTGTTTTGATGTTTACAATGACTATGAAGTAAGACTGCTTATGCAATGGTAGTGTTCATAAATGTATTGCCATTTTGGAACACATTTTTAAATAAAGTCCATATATTTGTGTCCATCATTATAACTCATGTGTCTGCAAATGCATTATGTACTAGGATGTCTCTCTGCCGTGTCCCAGCAATTGTATGCACATTTTGGACTTGATCCTCATCTTACTCATCATCCTCATCCGGGCCGTCGGGGTCCTCATTTCCCTTGTCCCATGGGACATTGGTCCACACACATGCTTTATGCAATATACAGCACACAAGTATGATTTTACATACCATGGGAGGGAGTAGAGCAAACCCCACAGACATGTTGAGGCAGCAAAAGTGCGGCTTAAAAGCTCCAAAAGTCTGATCCACTATGGACCGGGTCCTGCTAAGTGGGTTTTTGTAGCTCTACTGGTCCTTGTCTGGGGATGTGCAAATGGTGTCATGAGCCATGGCTGCAGACCATACCCTTGGGCAGCTGAAAAGGCAGGAGAGGAACAATCAGTCAATGATCATGATGGTTGATGGACTCACAATCAAGTACATATCTGTTAGGTGTCTCATACACATTTTCACCAGTATGGGACGTGCCCTGACATTGTGTGGCATACATGCACTTTCATTTTTTGTTTGACTGACACTGTACTATACATACAAAACAACTGGTCTGTGTGATATACTTACTATTTGTAATGCTTCTGAGTGCCAATGCCATGAACATGGTGAATTTTTAGTGATACAGAGAGCTAGTTAGCCATTGGAGAGATACATCTCCCACACTTCTCTATTGTGTTGGTTTGGGGCTACTCCTGGCATTCCTGACCTACTACATGTCTGAATTTAAATTTTCTATCTGGAACAGATGATGGTCCCATTCATTCACACATATTTGGATGTCAATTAGCAAGTGCATGTCAATGTAGGACATCATTGTCTACATATGGTAGTGTACTCTGCCCACTATGTTGATAAAACACAAGGGAAGAGATATATGGGAGTCTTGTGCTGTACACATCACCTGGTAAACTATCAACACTGCACTGCCTCACTAAGTGAGGGCAGTGTAGGACATATATTTGGACATACCAGTGTTCTGAGCTTGTAGGCTGCACTGGGACACAATAGTCAGCATAGCACTAAGGCAGACACATTAGCAAAATGATGAATGATTGGCTACATTTCCTGTAAGAATTACTTTGTGGATGAGGGTCTACCTTGCTGGACAGTCTGAACCCTTGGAAGACTAATAGAGTAGGTCTGTGTGTCACAGAATTGACCATGCATAGGATGGCAAAAGTGTACATGATGACTAATATAATTTCCATGGTACATATGTCCTGGAGGGGGCCAGTTATTTGAAACATTTCTCAGTTTCACAGGTATTCAATATATGACATGCCACATGACCATGGGAGTTGCCTGTGGACACCACACATGAAGGCCCTTCTTACCAGAAAGTGTTGCAATACAGCATTTTTCATAGTGTTGCATTGCAGAGGATCATTTCAGCATTTCGAGACACAACCCCTGCACGCTGGTGGTGCATCAGTTTTTATGATGCACTAGCTGCGCATAGTACAGGCCCATATCTACAAGGCATTGCAAAGCCACTTTGCACGGCTTTTTGTGGCCTTGTCAATATGGTGTAAGGCAAGGCAGTGCAAGTTCCTGCGTTGCCTTCAACTTTGATAGGGAAGTGTTCAATGGGCATTGCAGTGGGGTTTTCCATGCAACACTCATTAATTTTGACACATTCCAAGAATCTGTAAACCTGGGAATGCGTCAAAATCTGCCCTCTCCCCAAAGGAGGTGCAACAAGGAGAAGGATAAATATCTTTATTTCTTCTTGTTTGTAACTCTTTCTATGTGTGCTGTGTTTATTTTATGAATACGTAACTTTAATTCAACTTCTTCTAAAACCAATCTAGTATTGCCTCAACATAGTGTTGTATGTTAAAGCCATAGGAGTGAATGAGGCCACAAAGTGACTGGATGAATAGTAATGGTCAGTGTATTTATTTGTTGCTAAAAATAATTGTTGTTGAACTAATATAAAAAGTTTTGTAGAGTAATAAACTATAAATTTGTTTTAAAAAAAGCATCAAGACATGGGTCAACTTTTCTTGATTCAACACAGTTCAGTGTAAAGCTCTCGGACAACAAATGAACTTGGAACAGACAATGCGAAGACATGCATAGGACTACAATGAGCAGACTGTATTTCTGTTGCTTACAGGAACACACATTGGACTCTTATTGATACCATACAAAGAAGCCTATAGAGGCAGAGGGCTGCAATAGTGGTGTCTGCATCAACATATTTGACAGTGAGGAGCGGTGTTGGTCTCAATTCACAAAAAGGGCTCTCATTTATCCTCCGACAAATATTGCTTTATCGTATGACTGGATTTTGGATTTTACTGTGTCTCAAAACCTTTCTTGGAGAATTAGAAATGTGGGCCAAGTCAAATAAAATGTTTCCTTTTATAAGACGGTCTTCCAGTTACATTGTGTGACTGAGGGCAATATGATACCTCTGCTCATATAAATGCATCATATAGTGCATTTCTCTTTTATATCAATGTATAGTGGCACTTTGATGCAGGTGTGACTCAGTGCCGCACTTGTGTTGGCTAGAAAGTATTCACAGATTGAGGCCTAGAGCAGGTGTTCATTCTCGCACCCTTTTGTTTCAATCTTTCCATTGCTGACCTGGAATTCAAAATGGGAAACAATAGGCTGCTCCCCTTAAATAATGAGCCCAAGAAATCTCTCTACTACAGCATATCAACAACACTGTTGCTCTAGGTAGAACAATGGGTGTTCTATAAAGGGCACTAGGTAGCCTTAGAACCTACAATGAGGAAAGTAATCTCACCATAACCTTTGATAAATGCAGTGAATAGAGCATTAATGCCAAAAAGATCAGCGCGCCCAGGCCGAGAATCAGCATCTGTTACATAACCTAGATACCCTTCCCTTTTGTTGACACTACAATTTAAATTTTGCATTGCAGTTATACATGTTGTGGGATGAGCATTGTTTTCATGGCCTCTGATGCAATTTTCCATTAGAAGTGGACTCTCTGTGAATCAGACAGTGAGTGATCTGCCTCCACTAGCCCTGAGGGCCCACTGCATCCACTAATGAGGAGACCCTTGATATAAAAATCCATTTAGCCCTTCATGCAACTGGCTCCTCTCCACAAAATGTGAGGGTTGGGAGTGCTGTTACTGTGTTACTCCTTGGACTGTTCTGTGTGTGCATATCATCTGCAGCTGCTGACTTCTGGGGTGCTATGTTTGCCCACTGCTCAGATCTGTTGACCACTGTGGTTTGTGATACATGCACAATTCAAGTTGCCAGACTGAGAACTGAAGAAGCTGATTCCTCCCCTCTCACCATTTCAGATCTGGGTCTTCTATCTACAGGAGTAGACAAGTTCCCACCCTCTCCTCTTCCAACTCCTTCACCTGAGCACTAGAGTGAGAGGAGAGTATCAACAATGAAACCACATATAATAGGCCCACTTCATCTCCAAGGTAGGTCCTTACCTGGTTGAGGGTGTGATGACAGAGATCATTTCCCCAAAAATACTTGTGCCCTATACCAGACTGATATTTCTGGCCTCATGATTTACACCTAGGAGACACCGATTTGGAAAAAAAGTCCTTGTACAAACCGTCCAATGCAAAAGTCATCAACTGAGGGAAACTAACTATCAGAGGATCCTAATTTTGAAAGGCTGACATATCCATACCCATCTACAATGAAGTTAGTTCAAATTCTTTGTGGAAAGCTAGGGTCAATGTGTCAGAATAGCTGTCTCAATCTCTGGCATAGCAGTCCTTGTACAAACCGTTCAATGGAAAAATCATCAATTGAGGGAAACTAACTATCAAAGGATCCTACTTTCACAATGCTGAAATGTCCACACCCCTCTACAATGAAGTAAGTTCACATTTTTTGTGGAAAGCTGAGGTCAATGTGTCAAAACAGCTGTCTCAATCTCTATCACAGCAGAACTTTAGCAGGAGTCACTCAATGTCTAATTTTCTCACCCACACTTTTATTAAATAAATTGAGCCTCCTGCCTCTTTTGTCAAACAACTGAACTTTGCCTATCATTTCTATGTGGATGACACACAGTGATACCTGAAAATGTCTTCTCCAGAAGAAGTTTCCATAGCTTCACAAATACTCACCAACATTAAAGGCCCTATTACAATTTTTGCGGTCTGATTGCTGGATCGCCAATTGGATAGTGGGGAGCCTCCCCACCACTGTATTATGATGTTTCCCCGAGGCTGGCCAGTGGAAACAGAGTGGCGGTATTGGCCTCGGCTCTCAGGGAGCCGAGGACAATGCCATCACACAGACGGTGCCCCCAGCACCTTCGGAATGAACACTGTCATGTGCATGAGCAGGGGCCACCCCGTGGCCCGGTCCCAGCCTTTCCTCTGGCTTTTCTTTAGCGGGGACACCGCCACGGAAAGGTCAATGGAAAGGCAAATTTTAATCAGCACGGCGGTGCCTAAGTCGGCACCACCGTGGCTGACCACGACTTGCACTGTCTCCAACCTGTCAGGGTCTCTGATCCTGGTGGAGGCAGCAGTATGCTTGCTGTCTAACTGCCAGCATTGTAATGTGGAGGTCTGACTGCCAAGATTGTGGTGGTCCGACCTCCACTGTGGGTAAGGCGGTCCATGGACCACCGTACTTGTAATGAGGCCCTCAATCTTGGATGGCCCTGCACCTCCTTAAAGTATTTTCTCTAAAAATGGAAATTCTTTTGATTTCCCTTCCCAATAGTGATACATTTCCACAAAAGTGTTTAATTAAGAGCCCTTGTTTTCATGAAGTCAAACATTTTAGAGGGTGCTACGTCCCTCAGAGTCATCCTATGCAAGTACTAAGCTTAACTAACTAAACTAAGACCACATCTGAACTTATCAAAGCAATCCCTATTTCAAATCAACCTGCTGCTTGGGATCAACCAATTCATACCAGCCCATGACTTCAAACTAGTCATCCTAGCCCTAGTCCTAGTGAGATAGATTTTGGCAACTAACTTCTAACAGATCCCCAAAATCCATCTTGTACCACTCTTAGTAGGACTACACTCAGTCACTAGATCGGTCATAGGATCTAGAAAATTTGATTTATTCTCATTTCCCTGCAGTGGCTCTGAATGAAAGCAAGAGACATTCTCAGACCTATTTATATCACTCACGAGGTACTTTATGAGAACAACCCTATCTACCATAACCTGAAACTGCTGATCTTTGGAGGGCTGTGCTTAAGGAGAAACGTAGGCACTCTGTGATTTAAAATCCCCACTTTAATGAAATCAAGACAATAGAAACCATCAATCTCATGATGCACAGCAAGAATCCAGAACTCCATCTCGCTAAACATCAAAATGACCTCTTCCTACAAAATAGTCAAGAAGAATCTGAAAAGCCTACTTTCCATCTCCTTGCTAGTCTTAACAACAGGACTTCCAACATGCTGAAAATAACTTATCACGTAGTCCTTGCTTCTGTGTCACTTTGCCCATGCACCGTTTACATGCAGATTCTTGCCCTCCATGCAAAAGGCTATTCTGACTCTTGAGTCATGTCCTCCTATGTTACTGTGCTTTAAGTGTGCGTTTGACCACTCAGCTTCTTTCAGCATATAGGTTAACACGTTTTCTATGAAAAGTGTAAGTTCCATCCTATTCTCTATACCAGTACTTGTCTTCTTCTTCCTACTCTTCTGTCCATACTCAGCTTTTTATACAGTTTACTTATTGTCAGTTTGCGATTTACTCGTCGGTCTTCCTGCTTTAATAATGTTCTCTTATCTAAAGAGCTCTATTTCTCTTGTTTTGTTAGCTCCATGTAAAACCCACAAATAAACAAGTACTTAAATAAATATAGGTACCTGAGCATTTGGCTTGAAGAGAGGGGATGTATCACTAATAATTAGCCAAGTCTTAAGAAAAGGCAACACCACTAAACATAGCTTTCTTGCAACTTGAGAAACACATTTTGTCTGTCTGCACACTCATTGTTCTGAGTGCACATTGTTAAACTTATGCCCTCATTAAATTACAGCCTTTATGTGTTTTCCAGCAAACCAATTATTTGGGTTCATAAGGCACAATCCCCTACATGTATGTTACTTTTTAGGCTCTCTTATACAATGGTCCAGGCTTAAATCCATCTGAATTTCCTTTGTTAAAACATAAGTGAATGCTTGAGGTGAGTAATGTGAAAAAAAAAAAATCTCTCTGGCTTGACTCAGATGAGCCAGGGCTTTTTTGCCCATGATACACCTGGGCTGAATGGTAATTTGGAACCACAGTATTGTTGGTAGTGTCACAAGGGTGGGGTTATGTTGAAGACTGCTCATGTGTTACCACACAGGCAGCCTGAAGATAGACTCAGGCCATTATAGCTGTCCTATCTAGCAAGGGTCTGTAAAACCTTTACTGTGATTTTTTTTCAAAAAAGTTGTATCTTTAATTACAGTTGGAAGAGCAATTCAAACTCTTTAAAACAAAACTGTTAGACCTGACAGCCTTAGGATGGTCATCCTTAGCTTTTTGCCTGCCTCCCTCAACTTTTTAGATACTGTTTTTGCTGATTTTTAGACTCTGTGCACTTTACCACTGCTAATCAGTGCTAAAGTGCATATACTCTCCCCCTTTAAACATAGTAACATTCGATTTTACCCAACTGGACTATTTCATTTACTCATAAGCCTCTAGTAGAGTGTGCTATATGTGCTCAGGGCCTGTAGATTAGATGCAACTAGTGGGTCTGCAGCACTGATTGTTCCACCCACTTAAGTAGCCCCTTAACCTTGTCCCAGACCTGCCATTGCAAGGCCTGTGTGTGCAGTTCCACTGCCAATTCGACTTGGCATTTAAAAGTACTTTCCAAGCCTAAAATTTCAGTTTTTATACATATCAGACACCCCTAAGGTATGCCCTAGGTAACCCATAGGGCAGGGTGCTGTGTATGCAAAAGGCAGGACATGTACCTGTGTAGTTTACATGTCCTGGTTGTGTACAACTCCTAAATTCATTTTCACACTGCTGTGAGGCCTGCCGCCTTCAGAGGCTAACATTGGGGCTGCCCTCATACATTGTTAGAGTGGTAGCTGCTGATCTGAAAGAAGTAGGAAGGTCATATTTAGTATGGCCAGAATGGTGATACAAAATCCTACTGACTGGTGAAGTTGGATTTAATGTTACTATTTTAGAAATGCCCCTTTTAGAAAGTGAGCATTTCTCTGCACTTAAATCCTTCTGTGCCTTACAATCCACGTCTGGCTGGGTTTAGTTGACAGCTCCTTGTGCATTCACTCAGACACACCCCAAACACAGGATACTCAGCCTCACTTGCATACATCTGCATTTTGAATTGGTCTTCCTGGGCTGGGAGGGTGGAGGGCCTGCCCTCGCACAAAGGACTGCCATACCCCTACTGGGACCCTGGCAGACAGGATTGAACTGAAAGGGGACCTAGTGCACTTCTAAGCCACTCGTTGAAGTCTCCCCCACTTCAAAGGCACATTTGGGTATATAAACAGGGCCTCTGCCCCTACCAACTCAGACACTTCCAGGAGAAGAGACTTGAACCAGAACCTGCATCCTGCCAAGAAGAACTGCCTGGCTGCCCAAAGGACTCACCTATCTGCTTCCTGTGAAGGACTGCTGCCTTGCTGTTGCCCTGCTGCCTTTCTGCTCTCTGGCTGTGGTGAAGCAGTGCTTTCCAAAGGCTTGGATAGAGCTTGCCTCCTGTTCCTGAAGTCTCTGGACCAAAAAGACTTCATCTCTTCAAGAAGGACTCCTTGTGCGGCGAACTTCGATGCACAGCCTGCCAGAAACGACGCAAAGCGTGCAATGTGGTGAAACTTTTACCGTACGCTGAACCGGACCTACGCAGCCTGACTTCGCAATGAGAAGATCGACGCAGCGCCAGCGTAGTGACTGGAAATTCTATGCATGGCCCACTGGATCGACGCACAGCCGAGCCGGAAAGAAGCAGCCCGACTTCCAGCAAGGAATCGACGCAGCACCTGCCGGGCAGTAGAAAATTTGATGCAACTCCCACCAGATCAGTGGAAGCCGAACGACCATTGGCGCTGCAGACCGCCACGGGCGGCAAGTGGACCCAACAGTAAGAATGCACACATTGGATAAGTTAGAAACCCACACAACTGACACACATCCACAACACTATAAAACATTCACAGACACACCCCACAATCCGTTGCAATGAAAGTAGGCCAACGAAGACAGATATCACCAGAAGCGGACACTGAACGCCACAATCCACAATACTTACACCCAACCAGAGAAGAGCACCCTCACTGAGAACCACACCAGACACCATTCACAACACTCACCATGGCACCCCCCAAACACCCACGCTTCACAGAAAGGGAGCTAAGGACCATGGTTGACGAGATCCTGAAGGTCGAGCCACAACTATTCGGGGCTCAAGTGCAGCACACACCCATCGCCAGGAAGATGGAGCTATGGCAGACAATTGTCAACAGGGTCAATGCAGTGGGACACCATCCATGCACCAGGGAAGACATCCGCAAGAGATGGAACAACGTGCGGAGGAAGGTCAGGGCCATTGCATTCAGGCACCACATTGCAGTCCAGAAGACTGGGGGAGGACCTCCACCAACACTGTCCGACTGCACTGACTGGGAGGAGAAGGTACCGGCCATCCTGCACCCTGAGGGGCTCACTGGACTCACTGGAGGAATGGACTCGGGTAAGTCACCTACATTTACCCCATATCCATCACACCTGTAATGCATGCACCACCCCACCCCTCCAACACCCACCAGGACCACTACCCCACCCATCCCACAGGCACTGAATCCACTACCCCTGCATGCCCACAAACCCACTAACAAGCCCACAACCCTTCCCCCTATGCACAGCCACCTGACCATGCAAATGTAACAGACTTGTCCATTCCCCCCAAAACAGGCACCACAACCCATGCCACCCTGACGGACAGGACAAGGAGTGTCAGTGCCCCTCAGGGAGACAGAGGCACCTCACAGGACACTGGGGAAGGAACCCTGGACACTTATGAGCAGGCTGGCCCCTCACACAGTCCTGGACTGTCACCATCCAGCAGCCCCACCCAGGATACCACTGGCACCCCTACCTCCCAGCAAATAACATCAACCCAGGGCAACCATCCCCACACCTGTGTATCCAGGCTACAGACTGCTGGAACACAGGTACAGAGGCCACAGTCACCCCCTACCACCAGGCAGGAAGACGATGGCCCCAGTACAAGTGGTACCACCAGACCTGCGCAAGGGACACAGGCACACGGGGCTAGATGTTGCAGCCCAGGATGTGATCTTTGAGGTCCTGGGAGCCTACCACCATACCCAGGACAGATTGGCCCAGATAGTATCCACCCTGGAGCAGAGTCAGAGGATGCAGCAAGCACACCACCAAGAGGCCATGGAGCAGTGGAAACTGCACAATGCCACAATGGCCAGCATAGCAGGTGCGCTGCAGCAGCTTGTCCAAACACAGCCTGAGGCCCTCACAGAACAGGAAGCCACCACTACAGCACAAGAGACAGACCGGACAATAACAGCATCAGCAGCAACTTCACATGTTCTACCTTCTGAGGAAACACAGGGGGCATCCATCCCATCCCCTACAGCCCAACAACAGGCGCCCAAACGGACCCTCAAGCCAAGATATGGGACAGGAACACCTTCCAAGAACAAGGCCCCCTCTAAGAAGTGACTCTGCAAAAAACTGTGCCACCAAGCAGTGCTAACAATAATTAAAAACTCATGTAAGCATTGATGGGCCTGCCAATACTGACAACAATGCTGCCACCATGTTGCCATTTTGGATAACCACCATTGACCCACTGCCATCACTGTAATTTGCACGATTTTATCCCTGCACCAAATAAAACACACATCACACCTGTTACAATGTCCCCTGTCATTATGTGACATTATGGATGCAACTGGTTGATAACTCCTTTATTTGTACCTGCGTAGCATGAAATGCACCACTCGCCTTACATGTTGTTGTGCCTAAATATGTTTATTAAAATACACTAAATTGTATTCTGTCCTATGCAGACCTGGACACAGTGGCAGTTACTATAATCCAACCCCCCTAGATGACAAGGCACACTGACAGTATGATGCACAGACACTAATCTCATCCAATTGTCCCACATAGTTACTGGAAGTAGAGTTGTATCAGTTTACATCTTCCCCTTCCTCATCATCACCATCACTCTCGTCCCCTCTCTGAGGAAGCTGGTCTGGATATACAACACCCTCCTCCTCTAAGAGGGGGATAGAATCTCTCACAGCCACGTTGCGCAGCATGCAGCAGGCCACCACTATTCTACACACCTTTTCAGGCCCATAGGCCAAGGAACCGCCAGAGATGTGTAGACTACGAAATGTTGCCTTCAGTAGACCTATTGTGCGCTCTATCACCCTCCTAGTTCATCCGTGGGCCTCATTGTAATTCCTCTCTGCATCTGTTCCAGGATTCCTAACTGGTGTCAGAAGCCAACGCAAGTTGGGATAGCCAGAATCACCTAGAAAAAGGTTAACAACACAACTTAAAATGACAAGCCTAAGAGGCAAACAGGCTGGCTGTCTGCAGGGTGGCAATAAGTGACAGTAACACCTACCTATGATCCACCCTCTGTCCTCTTGTAGTTGTTCCATCTTCTGTGGCACACTACTGTTCCTCAGCACAAATGAATCATGGACTGAACCAGGGAACATGGCATTCACATGTGTGATATACTGGTGTGCAGTACACCCCAATTGAATATTAATGGAGTGAAAGTGTTTCTGGTTTCTGTACACCTGTTCACTTACACTTGGGGGGATTATAGGTATATTGGTGCCATCGATGGCACCTATCACATGGTGTATGTTGTCAAAGGCATAGCAGTCAGACTTGATGGCAGGGAGGTCAGTACTTTGGAGAAACCTCAGATAGAACTGCAGGTGTTGTACAAATGCATTAAGGAATCTTGTCAGTATAATTCTAAACATTGGCTGTGAAAAACCATCACCCATGCCCACTGTCACTTGAATTTAGTCCGTGGCCAGGAAATAGAGTGCAGAGAGCACCTGCACTTCAGTAGGGATGGCATGCTGATTGCGATTTGCCGGAGTCAGTGCAGGATCCAGTAATGCACAAAGTTCAAGAATAGTTGCACGGGTGAGTCCGTAATTGATAATGATGTTACGCTCCACCATGGTCCGCAAATCCACAAGTGGTCTGTACACCAATGGTCTGTACATGGTAGGAGTTGGAAACACATGTGAGGAACACACATACATGGGCACACATTGTCAGTCATTCAGCACTCCTGGCTTGATTGTTGCAACACAAATGCATAATGTGTATGACATAATATCAACTTGACCACAATGGTAGATCAGGGCTAGTCAGGTGAGGTAGTGTTTATTGTCACATGCCTATGTGTGTTTGGGGAACAGTAGGGCCTGTATTGTGAAGATGGGAGTTTTATAAATGTGTATTTTTTTCCAAAATGTCTGCCTCATGTAATCCAGAACTGTCGTTGTGGAAGTGACCTCATATTGCTAGCGGTTGACACAATAGAATAAGGCAGTGTTTACCGCCGTGCGCAAATTCATTGGTTAACATGGATGTCAATGGGGAATCCTAGCATATCATGATCGCCGCCGGCGGTGACGGTGCACACTGCCGCGGTGCATAATCGAACTCGTCACCCCAACTTCACTTGACTCTCTGATCTCGTGCAAGCAGGTACTCCACTGAGTGTACTGCTGTGTCCTACCTCTGGTCATGGAAGTGGCACGTGTTCCAGGGGAAAGGGCCCCGGCCTTCACCCAAGAGGAATTGGAGAGGCTCCTGGACAGGGTCCTGCCCCTGTACGCCA
This sequence comes from Pleurodeles waltl, assembly GCF_031143425.1. Lineage (NCBI taxonomy): Eukaryota > Metazoa > Chordata > Amphibia > Caudata > Salamandridae > Pleurodeles > Pleurodeles waltl. The sequence goes on along the minus strand of NC_090438.1, from coordinate 397,248,494 downwards.
AGCTCTACGGATGCCCAGAGGTACAGGTGAGTCGGATGATTGTGAGCCATGGATGTGTGTAATGGTTGGTGTTGGTAGCATACATGTGTGCACCTCTGACCCTGGATGGGCCAGGGTTCCTGACTTGCTACGTGTGTATGTGCTATTAGTCCGTTTGTACTGTCTGTCCCATAGTGGACGTATAGCCAGCTGTATATGTTTGGCCAGTGCCTGACCTCTGTGTTACATTTATGTGTGTCCCTTTTAGGTAAATGCCCACCAGAAGAGGGCACTTTGGCAGTTCATTGCCAAGGAGGTGCAGACCCTGTGGGTCTACAACCAGCGGAACACCCACTTCAGGAAGAGGTGGGAGGACTTGCGGCGCTGGGAGCGAAAAGTCTGCAAGGCCCAGCTGTGGAAGTCCTCCCAACGGGGAATGAGTGCCCATCAGGCACTGACCCCCCTTATGCTAAGCATCCTGGCGTGGCGTACCCAGACCTGGATGGGCGCTTGAAGGCTGCACAGCAGTCACAAGGGGGTGAGTACACATACCATATATTTGACCATTGATGGATGTCTGTGTGTGCATTCAGGTTTATACTGCTTAGTTGCAGGGACTCTGACTGATGTCCATCTACATTATGGCCCCCGTGGGGAGTAGAGGTGTTTTGGTCAGGTCTCCTACACGTCGGGTCCTTAAGTTGTTTGGGGAATGGCTGTAGAGCATGGTTCTGGGCACTACTCAGGGGCATTGCCATGGGTATAGCGGTAGGTGCTGCCTGTTGGAGGGTCTTCTGGGTGGGTGTATGTATGAACCAGTATGTTCACTCCATTCAGATATATACAAATGTGTCTGTTTTTTTGTCTCCCCATCCCTGTTCTCTTGTGTTGTCTGTGTACATCAGCATCATCTGGCGAGGTATCTGAGGCACTGGTGAGAGGGGATGCAGCGCCTCACGGATCCTCGGAGGCAGAGTCATCCAATGCCAAGGGGATCAGTGGGTTGGAGGGTGCGGGGAGTACCACGGGGGAGGCAACTACCACAGGAGGTAGTGACTCCGATACCTCCTCTGATGGGGGCTCCCTGACGGTGGCAGACCCTAGTGGGCCCACACCTACTGTGTCATCTTCCGCCACCCCCATACCATCACCGCCCTCCCATTTGCTCCCCACCTAGTTGCCCATACCCACTCACCCAGAAGGGTGCGCGTCTCCTTCGCCCCAGGCACCTCTACCCCTGCCCCAGTCAGCCCTGATGCCCTCACGGAGGAGGCTATTGACCTCCTGATAACCATCTCTGTAGGGCAGACAACCATCGTTAAAGCCATCCAGGGGCTAGCATCAGAGATGCAGCAGACCAATGACTATCTGGATGGCATTCACGGTGCACTGTCTGGCCTACAGAGATCTTTTCAGGCTCTGGCCTCCTCTTTAACGGCAGCCAGTGTCCCTGGTCATTCCATCCCCCTTCCAACCTCCTCTACCCCTTCAAGCACTCCACTCCCTTCACCCATCCAAAGCACACATTCTGACACGCAGGCAAACACCTCAACACACAAGAAGCACACTTCAAAACACAAGCACCTCCCACCACAAGCATTCACACAGCCAACATACAAATGCACACACAGCAACATCCACTTTCCCCAGTGTGCCCACCTCTTCCGCCTCACTGTTTGTCCCCTCTACATACATACCCCCAGGCACTGCACCTTCATTCACTGTTGCTGACACTATTCCAGCAGTCACCACAATAGCACAAACCATACATGCACCCCAGACACCACACCTGCATTCACCACAACTACTTTAGTTGACACATGCAGCACACTGACCAGACTTGCAGACACCCAAACAACATACATTCACACTGGCAGCCTGTCTTGTCCCACTGTGTCCACCCGCCTCCTCCAAAAACACACAAACGCACCAAAACACCCACCCATCACACATCCACCACACCTCAGCATACTGTCCAGTCACCTGCACCCAAAACACGCACCCCTACACCACTTACCACCACACCCTCTACCTCCACTCCCACCCCTTCCTCCAGGCCCAACCCAATTGCACCAACAAAACTTTTCCTCTCCCGTGCTGCCCTATTCCAACCCACTGGCCCACACCGTCTTGTACCTGAACGTGCACACCTCCTTGCCCTTTCCACTTCTTCCACGTCACAGCCCGCCCCTCTCAACCCTTCACATTCCTGTGCCCCTTCCCCAGAGAGGAAGAAGCCCCGTGCTGAGCCTATTCCATCTGGCTCCACCCGGTCCAAGCACCTTCCAAGGCCAAATCCAAAACGCCTCCACCTTCCGAACACAAATCCAAGCCCCACCTGTCGTAAATCCCCACCCCCACCACCCCTGCCCTTGTTCCCTGAGGTGCCTGGATGCCCCATTGTTGCCCCTATAAGGTGGAGTACCGTAGCACTTGTGGGAGTCAGGTTGGGGCCATTGTGGCCCATGGGACTTCTATCACTATGGACTGGCCATTTTTACAAATCGCTTGCTCAGAGAGCTGAATTAAAAGTTAATGTATGGCCTGTGTTTTGGCGGCACACTCAGGATCTCTGGTCTCAAGTTTCATTGTTTGTGGGTGTGGGGCACATGTATGTACTTTGGACTGGTAGGATTTGCCTTGTGTCGGGTAAGTCCCTCTTGTTGTTGGGTGTATGGCTTGTGCTGCTGTGAAGGGTTGTGGGTGCGTTGTGGGGTGGGTGGAGTGGGTGGGTATGTAACTGTGCCCTTTCTTCCTTGTTTCGTAGGTTGCAGTACTTACCATTGTTGTCTTCGTTGGCGGTCTTGGTTGTGGAGGTATATGGCAAGGAGAAGGGCTGGCATGATCTGCAACTCTCTATCCATGTCTGCTTTAGCGTGTTGTGTTAGCCTCCGGTGAGTGTTTCCTTATATTTGGTTCGCTTCTGCCTGGCTTTGCGTGGCAGTAGTTCCCGCCCCGGAACTGACACCGGTCTAGTGGTTCATTATTTGATGGGCGGGTTGGGCCTTTCCGTCGGCCTTTGGGTGGGCTCTGCCGTCGTTGTCGGTACATCTTTGCTGGCAGTGGGTGGTTTTCAGGATGCCTGTGTTTCAGTTGGTTCATTATTTGGCGGTCCGGACCGTTTCTCTGTTGGTGGTTTTTACCGCCGCCACCAGTGGTGCGGTGTTTACTGCTGTGTTCATAATGAGGGCCTTTGTTTACTTTTAAAAGACTTAAGACACTTTGGGGGTCATTCCGACCCCGGCGGTCCGGGGTCGGCGGGAGCACCGCCAACAGGCTGGCGGTGCTCCGCAGGGCATTCTGACTGCGGCGGTTTGGCCGCGGTCAGAACAGGAAAACCGGCGGTCTCCCGCCGGTTTTCCGCTGCCCTCAGGAATCCTCCATGGGGATTCCGACACCCCATACCGCCATCCTCTTCCTGGCGGTTCGCCCGCCAGGTACAGGATGGTGGTATGGGGTGTCGTGGGGCCCCAGGGGGCCCCTGCAGTGCCCATGCCAATGGCATGGGCACTGCAGGGGCCCCCGTAAGAGGGCCCCACAAAGAATTTCAGTGTCTGCTTAGCACCCGTCGCACCTTTCCCACTCCGCTGGCTCCATTCAGAGCCAGCTTCCTCGTGGGAAGGGGTTTCCCGCTGGGCTGGCGGGCGGCCTTCTGGCGGTCTCTCGCCGGTTTTCCGCTGCCCTCAGGAATCCTCCATGGGGATTCCGACACCCCATACCGCCATCCTGTTCCTGGCGGTTCGCCCGCCAGGAACAGGATGGCGGTATGGGGTGTCGTGGGGCCCCTGGGGGCCCCTGCAGTGCCCATGCCAATGGCATGGGCACTGTAGGGGCCCCCGTAAGAGGGCCCCACAAAGAGTTTCAGTGTCTGCTTAGCACCCGTCGCACCTTTCCCACTCCGCTGGCTCCATTCGGAGCCGGCTTCCTCGTGGGAAGGGGTTTCCCGCTGGGCTGGCGGGCGGCCTTCTGGCGGTCGCCCGCCAGCCCAGCGGGAAAGCCAGAATGGCCTCCGCGGTCTTTCGACCGCCCGCCGACCGCCCGCCACCCGCCGGCCTCAGAATGAGGCCCTTTATATCACTTTTCAGTGATATCTCAACATTTACTTATTGCATCTTTAATCATTTTGACCTGCATTTATCCAGATAAATATTATATATTTTTCTAAACACTGTGTGGTGTGTTTTTGTGGTGCTATATGGTGTTATTGTATGATTTGTTGCACAAATACTTTACACATTGCCTTCTAGGTTAAGCCTGACTGATCAGTGCCAAGCTACTAGAGTAAGTGGGTTCTTGGTTGAGGGGGGTGTGAGCCCTTTTAAGCAACAGCTGCAATCCTTGTCAGTGTGAACCACCAAAATTCACTAAATTAACCTGTACTTTACCCTTGAGTAGCTTGACATAAAAGGAGTCAGGCTTAATTTAGAGGCAATGTGTAAACTGTTTATGCAGAGATCAAAACAGCAATGACATGAAATGATGACAAATGGAAAATCCCACACCAATCTCAAAAATATGGTAAACTTTAATAAATAAAATGATATTAGAATGGCAAAAATCCAGTCAGTAGAGCTAGAAATCTTCAGTAAAAATATTGCCGAAATACACAAAGTTCCAAATGGGATTATATAGTTGCACCCAACCGCATCAAGCTCACAAGTTTAGGCCGACCACGTTCGGCCACTGTCCCACTTCATCAAGTTTAATTAAGCCACCGATCAGGAAGAATGTTATGATGCACCATGTCAGTTCCAGTGAGCCCACTGATCAGAATCTATGTGGTGCTATGATGCAAGGTCCTGAACCAAGATGTGTCACGCTGTGTCAGTTCTGAAGAGACCACCAGTAAGCACTGTAATGTGCTGTTAGGAGAGCTTTTGCATCGAGATGCATCAGACATTGGCAGTTCTGACGAGGACACCTATCATTGGCTGTGAGGTGCTGTGATGCCAAGTCCTGCATTGCGCTGCATCGACTTGCATCATGCTGCATCACAGTTGGGCCAGGAGGAGTACACTCTGATGCCAGCCAACGGCACAGGACCTGGGGACAGCTCTTGGGTATCAGGACTTAATCCAGTAGAGGCCAGCAGCAAGGCAAAAGCAGGTCTAAGGAAGTCTGGCCAGCTTGGCAGTTGCAGGACATGTCTCTGGAGCTTGTCATGTCCCTGTAGCTTAGAACAGGAAGCCAGTTAGCTAGTCCTTACAGTCATTCTAGTGGTTCTAGTTTCAAGAAGCAGGTCAAGTCTTTCTTCTTCAAGCAGCAGGGCAGTCCTTCCTGCAGTGGGGCAGTCCTTCCAGCTGCAATGCAGCAGAGCACTCCTTCTTCTGAGTCTTCCGCAGGTTCAGAAGTGATCTAAAGAGTCGGTCTCAGGTTTCAATATTTGTATCTGGTGCCAGCTTTGAAGGGGGCGAAACTTCTAGAGCTTTATCCCACAATATTTCTGGAATTTCCTTTCTCCCTGCCCTGGTCCCAGGTTGTTTGGCTGACAAAAGGCTATTGTTTAGTCCTTTGTACGTATGCTGAGGCCAATCCTGCCAACCAGCAGTCCCTGTTTGTGACATTGTCTGGGAAGTATACACAAACGGCAAACTGCCAACAGTACCTAGTCATGTGGGTGGTCCCACTTTACAACATGTATTAAGGTGTATCATGTTTGAGGTTTCCAATAAAATATTTCAAAATATGCCAAAATATATAATTCAAACATGTATTGTTAAAAAAAACTTTTTGTGATCTTGATTTAACAATATAACAGTGTCTGTGGAAAGGCAACAGCTTCAGAAGTGTTTGAACACCTTCAAAACCTCTCCCATGGTCACAAATGTAATCCCCTGAGAGACATAGGGTGACTTCTTTGGCAAAGGCTCCAGGCGTTGGCACTGCATATTTGGTAGCCCCCTAAACATGCTGTTCTCTTTGTTGGTGGTGGCCCTGCCCTTCGCCACCACAAAAAACTTTATGCAAAATTAACAACCCTCAAGTGTGCCTGCAGGGTGCTGCATTTCCACAGCTGTGAACATTTACATGCGGCTTTGCCATTTAAAAAATAATGCATTCTTGGTAGCCTTGCATTACATTCTGGTAGGAGCTGGGCACCCCTATCGCTTTGGTGTGGCCCTCGGTGCACTTCAAATGCTGGCTACTTGCAAGTACTGATGCAGGCAGACCCATTCTAAGGTTGCTGGAGAGTTCTGGCTGATAACAACGCTGATAACAGTGCTTTCACTGAAATTTGCTTTCAAATAGTGTGTCAAATTGATTTCTATCATAAAACAGCTCAATGTGGATCATGGCATGATGTTCAATAAACCAGCTCAAAATCCATTATTACTCCATGAGTATCAGAGATAACTCCACCGAAGTGGAAAGTTTGAGAAACAAATGGAGCATACTTACATGATACACATTTAACTTAGGTTTACTGTGTTCAATGGGCAACACTGCTATGGGTGATAATGTATTTTCAGGAGCCTTTAGCACTTTTTTACATGCACAGCTCTATGGGACTCATTTGCAAGAAAGTGATGCAGTGCCTCACTGCACTAATATTGGTAGCACAGCATTGCTTCATTTCAGAAATGCAGGGATGCCCCGTAGTACAAATATATGGCATACCCCTAGGTTTCTCCTAGCGCTGACTCCAAAATTTGCTGCCTAGCGCCAACACAGGTACCATAGCACCATAGTACAAGGGTGCCTGAGTTCCAGGGAATGATTGTTTACGTGCGGGAAAGTGTCCCTTCCTGCACATGAACAATCAGTAATGATGATTTGTTACTTCTGTGTGAACTGCAGAATGCAGCACACAGAGAAGTAGCAAATCCTCATAATTTAATGATTGTTTATGTGCATGAAGGGACACCTTCCTGCACATGAACAATTGTTGATGGTGTTTTACTCTTTCTATGTGTGCTACAAAAAAGAGGAGAAATAAGTTTTTGGCGCTACCTCAGATTTACCTTATCATAAAACTGGTGCAGAGTAAAAATGCAATGGATGTTGCAATGGAATGCCACAGCAAGGCCTATAGCACGCACCTTTCACCCTAAGTGAAAGTAAGGGGCTGTATTTACAAGGAGGTGTTTAGCCACAAAAAGTTGTTCAATGCTGCCCTGTAAATATGGCGCAGGGCATTGCACCACTGGAGCATGGCTAAATGTGATGCTCCTGTGGCGCAAGGGTCTTATAAATGAGGCCCTATGGACCTCATCTACAAGGAAATAGAGAAATGCAGTGCTGCAAGCAATCTTGCTGCACCGAGCTGTGTCATTTCCAAAAATGCAGGGATGAGCTATATTTAAAAGAATGCAGCGCATTGCTGGGTTTGCTCCTGTGCCGCTGCTAAATTAGCTGTCTTGCACCAGTGCAGCCACCCTTGTGCCATTGTGCAACAATGGCTGCATTGCTGGGAAGATTTTTTGGGGCTGGAAGGGAAACCTTCCAGCTCAAAAACAATCTTTAATGGTGATTTGCTCTTCCCTTTGTGTGCTGCATAATGCAGCACACAAAGAAGAGCAAAAAACAAGGAGAAATAAAAGTATTTCTGCTTGTTGTGCCACTGTAATGTCACCACTGGGGAGGCGTTATTTTTTGGCACTGCCTCAGGTTCACGATTTCTAGTAAATCTGAGACAGTGTCAAAAAGCAATGGGTGTTGCGTGGATACGCCCAGAGCAACACCCATTGCACACGCCTCTGCTGAAGAAAACTGCGTCGGTGAGGCCCATATGTACAAGGCAGCATTAACCCAGGAAAATTGGCTTAACGCTGCCTTGTAGATATGGTGCACTGCACAGCACCACCAAAGCGTTGCTGAAAGTGACACAGTTACAGTAGATAGATCATGTGTTCCCTTGTGTTGGCAGGAGCTTAGAGAAATTGCATATTGTAGGTACACTCGTGGTGGGTGTTTTGGGGCCTTTCTTTTTTAATCCTTGTTTTTCATCCCTGGTTTTGAATGCTACCCTGAGACATAGCATACTCTTGCAAACCAACCATCGTTTAAGGGGAGCTGGAAGAGCCTTATTCCTTCTATTCACTATACCTAGGCATTGACTTGCTCCAACAAATAACAATGCCATGTATCCGCCTCAGTTATTACTTCTGTGCATACCTTGTTTCTCTTAAATATTGTAAGTGGCTCTTCTATCAAACAGGTGCAAACTGCCACTTGTTTTTTAGACTAGCACCTATCCCTAACTTATTTCACTTCGCCAGCCTCGCCACGTTGCTCTCCCCCAAGCAGATTGTCCCATTTCATCGTGGGCTGACTTATTCAACTAGTGATTTATCCATGCAACCACTAATTCAGTGACACGCTCAGTCACTCAGTGATTCACTACCCAATCCATAAACTCATCTTTCTCTGACATTACTCTCCTCGCTACTCCTACCCAAAATATGCACTCACCCTTTCATCTTTTTAGTTCATTTCGGTGGCTAGTTTTCTGTTGTAAATACAAATCAGGACATCATTGTTATAACACTGGTTGTCTCACAACTGGTAGGATATAATGAGTTTCCCATTATGTGTGCGGTAGGGTTACAGCATTAGAATCATAGTCATTCAATACAGTATCACAGTGATACTAACCAGTGCTTAATTTGTAAATAAAAACGCGCCGGTGCTCAAATCCCTCCTCTTAAACATGCAGCTGCTGCAATTAAATGTGCGAATACGGATTACTGAGGCAGCGTAACCCTAAAGCCATTTCGAGCCTCTTTAGTCCACCTAAAGCCCCTCCCTGTCCTTCCAGCTCACTCTTGCACCTTTCTGCTTTCTCCCATTGCGATGCTTTTTCGTTCTTCTCCTCCTCCGTCTTTCCCATTTGTGTCTTTTGCTCGCAGTATATGCTTGAGGCAGAAAAATAAGAGCCGGCCCTCAAAACTATGGGGGTCATTACAACATTGGTGGTAAAAGCTGCTTACCGCCGTGCAGAAGACTGCCAACACACCGCCGCGGCCGCGGAACACCGCCACTGCCATTATGACCCACAGCTCGGAATCCGCCAAAATCTAGACACCCACACAAGTCCGCCACACCAAAGGTCAGTGATAAACTGGCGATAACAAATCCGACACCGTCACGCCAACAGGAATAAGCCCACACTACCACGACCCACGAATCCATGCGGCGGTCTTTCAACTGCGGTATTCCATTGGCAGTACACACTGCCACGCTCAAAATACACATTCACTTACAAAACACAACCACATTGGACAATTCGAAATACATACACCTGATACACATACATACACCACTCCCACACACTCAATATAATATAAAACACACACCCACATCACCCACAAACCACTACGACAACAATTGTGACAGAAGGCCAGAGAGAGACACCACCAGAAAGAACAATAGCATCCACAGCCACTCAACACCATCACTCACACAACATCCACACACCTCACACAACACACCTCTAAATATCACCCCACACATGACAACACACACCACCCCACACATCACCCACACCACCCCATGGCACCGCAAAGACTCCTCAGGTTTTCTGAGGAGGAGCTCAGGATCATGATGGACGAAATCATCCGGGTAGAGCCACAGCTATTCGGATCACAGGTGCAGCACACCACCATAGGTAGGAAGATGGAGCTATGTCGAAGAATCGTGGACAGGGTCAACGCAGTGGGACAGCACCCAAGAACTAGGGATGACATCAGGAAGATGTGGAACGACATACGGGGGAAGGTGCGTTCCGTGGTCTCAAGACACCAGATTGCGGTTCAGAGGACTGGCGGTGGACCCCCACCTCCTCCCCCAGAACTCACTACAATGGAGGAGCCAGTCTTGGCTATACTGCATCCTGAGGGCCTCACAGGAGTAGCTGGAGGAATGGACTCTGGTAAGTCAAACCTTTAACTACTTCATCCCCCACCCACCTGCATGCTATCACAAACCCCCACCCTCACCCCCATCACTCCAACTCCTCACAGATGTCCCAATATCACAAACCACACATCCCAAACCCAAGCCCTGCATGTAACACCAAAGCATGGACACCCATCACCAAAGCATGTCCACTGCACATACCTATGCACCCCCTAAACCATTATCACACAATGTCCCACACAAAAATGCAAGCACTGGGCTACAGGGTCACCTACCCGTTACACACCATGGCACACACAGATGCAATAATCATGCTTTTACACCCCTGAAGGACCCCTACATAACGTCACCGGACAGGAGGGTCCAGACATGTCCACTCCACCCAGAGAAGAGGCCCACAGTGATGACAGCAGCTCTGTCCAACTGGATCGAGATGACCAGCCCGGCCCATCTGGGACCTCGGGACAGTCGGTTCCCCTCACACTGGCACAAGCCACAAAAGAGCCTCCCCCATCTGGAAACACCAGCACAGCACTTACCCAGAGGGCCCATACCTCTGTCCCCAGGACACGTCAAGCAGCAGTGTGTCCACCATAACAGGGAACCCAGGCTAACCCACCACCCCAACAACACCAGGGACCTGGGGGCAGTGGTAGTGGGCACACGGTTCAGGGGACAGAGGCCCAGGGAAACAGGGGAACTGGGAGGGCTGCTGTGCGACAGGGGGAGGACAGGCCCAGGGAACCCACTCTCCATGAGGCCCTCTACAACATCATGGGAGCCTACCACCATTTCCAGGAGACAATGGCAACCGTACTGGCCAAGTTTCAGGAGAACCAGCTGCTGCAGGAGGAACAGTATTTGGGGTTCAGGGAGGAACTCAAATCCATCAATTCCACCCTGGGCACCATTGTAGGGGTGCTGAAGGAACTCGTCAACACCAGGAGGGACACTGTGGCACAACAAGGGGCCCCTGACATTAGCCTGGACGATGAACTGCCCACCACCTCTGCCGGCGCTAGTGGACAGGAGGCACCACCACAGGACCACAACACCAGCACCCCACCCCCTGCAGATGGAGAACCACCCCGCAAGCGGTCCCTGAGATCCGGGACAAAGACAGAGAACAATGCCAAGACCCCCACAAAGAAATGAGACCACCCTGATTGTCATCCTTCTGTCCCACTTTGTCACCCTGTCCAACCATCAACTGCCCCAGCTCCATTTCCTTTGCCCCTTTGGACAATGCACCTGTGAGACTAATAGACTGGACTCTGCCACGGACATTCCTCCACCATCAACCCTGACCATTTTACAACCCCCTCCACTATTTTGCACTTAAATAAACGCCCTCAAATCACAAAACAATCTGGAGTCAGTCTGTGCTTTCGAAAATGTGTATTAGCAATAACTGTGGCAAAATGCTATATCCAAAGGAATATCAACATACCAATGTCACACAGCTTTAGTCCATGGGGAAACAAAGCAGAGGTCACACAGTGGGACCCACATCTGTGAAATCGAAAGGGAAAGTGACAACTCAGTGTCCATACACTGGGTGAAAATGACAGACAGATAAGAGGTAGAAGAATTAAATCAGATGTAGCAGGCAGTGTTGTCTTCTTACCTGTGTCTCACTGGAAGTACTGCTAGATCACCGTGTTTCTGTTGTCAATGTCCTCTTCTTCTGCTTCCTCGTCTTCACTGTCCACAGGCTCCAGAGCTGCCACAACACCTCCATCTGGACCATCCTCCTTCAGAAAAGGCACCTGTGGTCGCAAAGCCAAGTTGTGAAGCATACAGCAGGCCACGATGATCTGGCACACCTTCTTTGGTGAGTAGAATAGGGAACCACCTGTCATATGGAGGCATCGGAACCTGGCCTTCAAGAGGTCCTCTCTATAATCCTCCTAGTACCCCCATGGGCCTCATTGTAGCGTTCCTCTGCCCTTGTCCTGGGATTCCTCACTGGTAGCCATGACAGGTTGGGGTCACCTGTAAATGTCGAGGGACAACTGTCAGACACACACTAACTCTTAGGGACATCCCCAGACCCAGACACCTAGTCACAATGTATTGGGTCCATGTCCTCACCTAATAGCCACACACGGTGCCTCTGGAGTTGCCCCATCACATAAGGGATGCTGTTATTCCGCAGAATGTAAGCGTCATGCACTGAGCCAGGAAATTTGGCATTCACATGGGAGATGTACTGGTCTGCCAAACACACCATCTGCACATTCATAGAATGGTAACTCTTCTGGTTTCGGCACACCTGTTCACTCCTGCGGTGGGTACCAAGGCCACATGTGTCCCATCAGTGGTAACTATGATGTTGGGGATATGTCCCAGGGAATAGAAGCCTGATGTAGCTGCGTATGTGTTTCAGCAGGGCAGACAACACTCTGGACAACACATTGGAGAACAAAGGCTGGGACATCCCTGATGCTATGGCCATTGTCGTCTGAAAAGACCCACTTGCCAGGAAATGGAGTACTGACAGCACCTGCACTTGAGGGGGGATTCCTGTGGGATGGCGGATAGCTGACATCAAGTCTGGCTCCAACGGGGAACACAGTTCCAGGATTGTGGTACCATCAAGTCTGTAGGTGGTAATTACATGTTGCTCCTCCATTGTTGACAGGTCCACCAGCGGTCTGTACACCGGAGGATGCCGCCATCTCCTCACCTGCCCCAGCAGACGTGCTCTATGGAGGAGAACAGCGAGCAGAGAGTCAACTAACACTGAGGTACGTAAACACAATTTAATCAGAACATGTTTTAAAATCGACATATGGCTGTATTAGTGTTTAAGCAAGGCCTAGATATGTGTGACGCAGTCAAAAATAATGCCACGTGGCCCCCTGAAATGGCAGCTGCCTGACCTGTAATGTGGGACAATGGGATATGAGGTAACTGCGCTGGCGTTGTACACCGTCGTGGTAGGCAGCCGAAGACTGCAGCGCAAACCTGCATTTGTTAACATTGGACCCTATGGGTCCCAGGAGCCAATGACGATGTACGCCAGCGGTGACGGTACGCATTGCTGCGGACGTCTCCGCCATTTTCTGTCTGTTCAATCACTTGATACCTGATCTTTGACAGAAGAGGACCTACACTGCAAGTGCTGCTGTGACCTCAGTCTGGAAGAGAAAATGGCTCGTGTGTCTGGGGAAAGGGCCCCTGCTTTAGCACGGAGGAGTTGGAGAAACTGGTGGATGGGGTCCTCCCCCAGTACACGCTCCAGACAAACAGGTGAGTACACTGTGAGCATGCTGTATGGGCAATGCCTGTTTGGAGTGGTGTGGATGAAAGATGGGGGGGAGAATGAGGCGTGCATGAAACGACGATGGCAATGGTAGGGATGCGGGCCAATGACTGTGATGGTGCTGACGGTTATATCTTCTCCTTTTTCCCTGCACTATTCCTGTAGGTCAGCGCCCACCAGAAGAAGGATATTTGGCGTGCCATCGCCAAGGAAGTCCGGACCCTGGGGGTCTACCACGGACAGAGCACCCACTGCCGGAAAAGATGGGAGGACATTCGCCGCTGAAGCAATAAGAAGGCGGATGCCCAGCTGGGGATGGCCTCGCAACGTGGGAGGGGTGCCCGTCGCACCATGACCCCCCTGATGTTCCGGATCCTGGCGGTGGCGTACCCGGAGTTGGCTCGGCACTTGAGGGCATCACAGCAGCCACAAGAGGGTGAGTACACTCTCATTCAGCTGATTCAGCGCGCATTGTAGGTGTCTGGGTGGGGGAGGTGGGCTGTGGGTTCCCCTAGGCCAGAGCGAGTTTAGTACGCAAAGTCCCTTCTTAAGGCAGGCCCTGTGGCACCCTACCCCACCTGTGTATAGAGCCAACTACACTTAGTCAGGCTCCTGTGACTTCCATGTGTGCAGAAATCGGGCAGATCCTTGTAACCCATGTCCCTGTGATTGATTAGGGAACTCTAAGTGTACGGCGTAGTGCAGGGGGCTTCTGTGTCTGTAGTGCCCACTAACGGTAGCGGTATTGCATGCACTCAACATGTCTTTCTTCTGTCTCCCACCCTTTTTTGTGGTCTCCCTGTGCTTGTGTGTATTAGCATCATCAGGCGGAGGAGCAGTGGCACCAGAGCAGGAGGGAGCTGCATCCCACATGGCCCTGGATGGTGACACAACGGAGTCAGAATTCACCAGTGGGATGGAGGGCGAGGGGAGATCCATGGCGGGGATAGGAGCTGAGACCAGCAACACAGACTGCTCTCTGATGGGAGCTCCCTTGCGGTGGCGGGCCCCTCTGTGCCCCGCACCTACAGGTACAGCCGCCACTCCCCCTACCAGCACCGCCCTCCCAGCAGCCCCTCAGCGTTTACCCCGTGGCCGCTCACCCAGGAGGGTGGGCATCTCCTTCGCCCCAGGCACCTCAGTCCCTGCCCCAGTCAGCCCTGATGCCCTCAGTGAGGAGGCTATTGACCTCCTCAGGTCCCTCACTGTTGGGCAGTCTACCATTTTGAATGCCATCCAGGGTGTAGAGAGGTAGTTGCAACAGACCAATGCATGCCTGAAGGGCATTGATTGTGGTCAGACAGCCCATCAGCGAGCTTTTCAGACTCTGGCCTCAACACTGATGGCAGCCATTGTCCCTGACTCTGGTCTCCCCCCTCCAACTTCCTCCACCCAGACCCAAACCCCTGTACCTCAGCCTATCCCAAGCACACCATCAGACCAACACGTACACACGTCAATACACAAGGGAAGTTCAGGCAAACATAAGCACCACACATCCCACAGGCACTCACGCAAGCATCATACACATGCAGACATACCAACAGCCACTGCCTCCACTGTGTCCCCCTCCTCCTCGTCTCCCTCCTCCCTCCTCCCTCCCAGTCTTGTCTTCACTCACACCTGCATGCACTACATTGTCAGCCACTACCTCCATCACCAGCACACCCACCACCACACCCCGCTCACGTGCAGTCACCACCCCCACTACCATTCACACATCCTCTGTGTCCTCTCCCAGTCTGTCTGTGAGCCCACCTCCCACCTCCCAAGGTACACAAACGCAGCCACACACCCACTCAACAGCCATCTACCTCACGACAGCCTCCAGCTCATGCACCTTCACCCAAAGTCACCAAACGTACACCTCCTACAACCACTACCTCTTCCTCCACTCCCAAACCCCCTCCATCTACCCGTCCCATTGTGTACAAAAAACTTTTCCTGTCCAACCTTGACCTCTTCCCCTCACCTCCCCCACCCCTTCAGTCTCCTAGGGCCCGCCTCTCCAGGTCTCAAACCAGCACCTCAGCCACAACATCAGCGGGAACAGTGGTGCCAGTAGTAACCGGCTTCTGGAGTGTGCAAGGCAGCAGGGCACCAAGTGTGCCAAGGAGCCAGAGCACGGACAGTCCCCCACCTCAAAAGCACAAAAAGTTGGCCAGTGCCTGGTGGGAGAGAGAAAAAAAATCTTCCACCAAAGCCTCTCCCAGGGGTACAGTTGGGAGTGTGGAAACAGCTGCGCCACCATCCAAGGTGGGGAAGGGGCACAGTAAAACAGGCAAGTCTGGGAAAACCTGCATGGCGGAAAAGACCGCCACAAGCACCGCTGCCAAGGACACTGCCGCCACAAGCACCGCTGCCAAGGACACCACCACCACAAGCACCGCTGCCAAGGACACCGCCACCTCAAGCACCACTGAACAGGACACCGCCGCCACCAGCACCGCTGAACAGGACACCACCGCCACCAGCACCGCTGAACAGGGTACCGCCGCCACCAGCACCGCTGAACAGGACACTGCCGCAACAAGGCCCGCAGGCCAGTGAGTGCCAAAGATTCCAACGCTACTGAGGCCGCCACGAGCAGGATGAAGCACTCTGGGCACAAAGCCCCCTCCAGAACCAGTGGAGATTCACATCCACTACCTCAGTCCTTGGCAGGATGAAGCACTCTGGGCACAAAGCCCCCTCCAGAACCAGTGGAGAAAGGCATCCACTACCTCAGTCCTTGGCAGGATGAAGCACTCTGGGCACAAAGCCCCCTCCAGAACCAGTGGATATTCACATCCACTACCTCAGTCCTTGGCAGGATGAAGCACTCTGAGCACAAAGCCCCCTCCAGAACCAGTGGAGAAAGGCATCCACACCTCAGTCCTTGGCAGGATGAAGCACTCTGGGCACAAAGCCCCCTCCAGAACCAGTGGAGAAAGGCATCCACTACCTCAGTCTATGGCAGGATGAAGCACTCTGGGCACAAAGCCCCCTCCAGAACCAGTGGAGATTCACATCCACTACCTCTGTCCTTGGCAGGATGAAGCACTCTGGGCACAAAGCCCCCTTCAGAACCAGTGGAGAAAGGCATCCACTACCTCAGTCCTTGGCAGGATGAAGCACTCTGGGCACAGAGCCCCCTCCAGAACCAGTGGAGAAAGGCATCCACTTGAGAGACTGTGGCTTTGCACTCCCCAGGATAAAACAGTTGGCAAACCAACCACTGAAAAGACTTGAGAGACTGTGGATTTGCACTCCCCAGGATGCAGCAGTGGGCAAACCACCCACTTGAGAAACTTGAGAGACTGTGGCTTTCCACTCCCCAGGATGCAGCAGTGGGCAAACCACCCACTCTAGAGACTGTGGCTTTGCACTCCCCAGGATGCAGCAGTGGGCAAACCACCCACTTGAGAGACTTGAGAGACTGTGGCTTTGCACTCCCGAGGATGCAGCAGTGGGCAAACCACCCACTTGAGAGACTTGAGAGACTGTGGCTTTGCCCTCCCCAGGATAAAGCAGTGGGCAAACCACCCACTTGAGAGACTTGAGAGACTGTGGCTTTGCACTCCCCAGGATGCAGCAGTGGGCAAACCACCCACTTGAGAGACTTGAGAGACTGTGGCTTTGCACTCCCCAGGATACATCAATAGGCATGGAGCCCCTTGTGGATCTGGCGCTGCGTACTCATCCGGCTGAGGTGCCTGCCGACTTCCCTTCCCCCTGAGGTGCCTGTTGTATTTCTATCTGATGCCCCAGCAGTGTTCTCTCCGTTTTGATCGGGTATTGAGTGTGGGCCTCGCCCATGCATTTTGGGCCCAGTGGTCCACGGACTATGATGGTGGAATACCTTGGACTTGTATTCTTGGTGTATATATTTGTTTCTAGTGTAAATATATGTATATGAATGTGTATATATTTTTTATTACAGTTTTCGAATAGATTACAAATGTTCGATTCATTTCCTTTTGTCCTTGCATTCTTCCAGGGGGAGTTGGGGGTTGTTAATGTAATGTATCTACATGTACTTGTGTGTGTGTTGTAGTGGGTGAGGGTGGGAGTGTTGCGTGTTGCGTGTGTGTGTCACTCTTTTTTCCTTCCCCCCCTCCCCTGTGTCGTAGGTGCAGTACTCACCGTGGTCTTCGCTGCCGTCTTTGTTGTTCCTGGTAGAGAAGCAGGAAGATAAAGGCTAGCAGTATCTGGAGCTCGGGTTCCATGGCGTCCTGATTGCTCATGGGGTGTATAGAGGTGAGCGTTTTCCCTTCCAAGTCCTGTTTCCGCCGTGTTTTTGTTCGCGGTGAATACGCCCCAGAAAAGGTGCCGGATTGGACTGTTGTAATACAGTGGGCGGAACCTTGTTTTCCGCCTGTCTGTTGGCGGTTACCGCCGTGCTGTTTGTTTGCACCGCCGTGGCGGTCGGAGTGTTAAAGTGGCTGTCTATGTTGGCGGTTTCCGCCATAGTCGTGATTGCATTTCTTTTTACCTCCGGCCTGTTGGCGGTTTTACCGCCGCTTTAACACCCACCTATGTGCCGGTGCGTCACACCGGAAACAACAAGCTCAAATTAAGCACTGCTACTAACAAATTATTATAATTAGTAACTTAGCATGGACTTGATCTGATGTTACTCGAGGTTGTAACAATGTATTGTTTAGCGGGGTCAGCAGTGAGACAAAATATATTTTGTTGTATATAGGGAATTGGATATTTGAGGGCTGATGGAAAGGGGTTTTCAGACATTTCAACTGCGTGAACTCCCAGTTCCCATTCTTGCTTGAATATTGCGTCGGGAGCTGTATTATCTTTCTATTGTTTGTGTATGGTTTTCCTCACCCACCTTCATTATCATTGTCATCATTGCTGTGTATGTGATAACTAATCTTCTGGCTGGTCTTGCAATGGTTTGAAGCTCTCCAGTACACCATCCCACTGTGAGGTTATTGGGCATCTATGCTGCATCTTTTAGTCTCCTTATGTTTCACATTACTTTTGTCTCTTGCCCAAGCCTGGGCTATGAGCCAATGTGAGATTTGTGGGCCTCAAATGACGTCCACAAGACTGCAATGGTTGTGTTCACTAGTAGCAATTCAAGAACGAATGATTTATTGCCTAGATTTTCCAATTTGTATGTGTGGAAATAGGCCCAGCAAGGGCTACTCTCTGGCATAAGCAAGCTTGTTCTTCCCAAAACTGTGTGCAAATACCCGTTTACCATGTGGAATGTCCCAGAGTTAGTCCATGTACATGTGGAGCATTTCAAATTATCTAAAACATTAATTTAGTTAATTTGTTTTAGGATCAAATAAACCCTATGTAGGTAGCGTAATTAGATATATTTAAATCAACCATTCTAAAAACCTATGTGCATACTCTAAGGTTTGTTCCCACATAACCCTTAAACATGTCATGTCAAATTTAGTATTTGGTATTAAAACTCTATAGCACCATGTAACTTTCTTTATTTGTCTCAGGGTGAATAATAGTTATGTCACTTCATGCACCTGCCTTTCTGCATCTTTGGTCCCCCATCTCTCTGGCAATTCATGTGTCAAGACGTCACAGAACATGAACTGCCCTGTGAGGAGTCCTTCTCCTTTTATCACATCAGGCAACAATTTCAGTTTGCATGAAACATAGTAGTCCTTTATCGTTACAAGGCCTATTTCTGCCTGCCAGTTTCCTCATGTGTTGAGCTGTAAAGTATTGTTGGGGTCAGAACAAGTCCACCAGTGGAATGGCTGGTGCATATGGTCAATTTGCTCTGGTCGTTTTGCTTTCCTGCACACCAGTGCCGTCCACAGCAATCTAAATCCTCTCCTGTTTTGAGTGTAACCGTAAAGACCATGAATAGGTTAGTTTGGGCACTCATGATGGACTTGACCCTTTCTGCAAGGTCATCCCCAAATGTTTTCCCTTTGCCCTCAACGTTTTGAGGAATTTGTTTTGTTGGCCTTAGGACTATGTGCACTTCTCCACTGCTAACCCATGCTGAAGTGCTTGTGAGCTCTGCTTAACCCCTTCTCTGACAGGCCTTTTCCCCTCCTGTGCCGAGACTTTTTTTGGGCTATTTGGGGCAGTTCGTGCTTAGGCCCTCTTAACCTTTTGTCCACTTAAGCTTTCCACTCCAAAAGGGCTACAGAAGAAGGCTTGTGTTTTTTTCCCTGAAAATTGCATCAACAAACAAATCACCATCTTCCCAGCTTTCAGGGACAGGCAGACTTGAATCAGAAAGCCACATTTTTCATCACAATTGTGGCATTTTACTGGGACATACCCCATTTTTACTATTTGTGTGCTTTGAGCCTCCTTCTAGAATTGACAGAAATGGGTATGAAACCAATGCTGGATCCCAGAAAGCTAATCATTTCTGAAAAGTAGGCAACATTTTGAATTCAGCAAGGGGTAATTTGTGTAGATCCTCCAAGGGTTTCCTACACAAAATAACAGCTGAAATAAAAATAATATTGAAATTGAGGTATAAAAACCAGCCATTTTTCTCCACGTTTTACTCTGTAACTTTTTCGTGCAATGTCATATTTTCAAAAGCAATGTACTGTTACGTCTGCTAGACTCTTCTGGTTGCAGGGATTTATAGGGCTTGTAGGTTCATCAAGAACTCTAGGTACCCAGAGCCAATAAAAGAGCTGTACCTTGCAATGGGTTTTCATTGTATACTGGGCATACAGCAATTAATTTGGTGAAATATAAAAAGTGAGAAATAGGTATCAAGAAAATCTTTGTATTTCCAAAATGGGC
The DNA here is from genome assembly GCF_031143425.1 of Pleurodeles waltl. Taxonomy (NCBI): domain Eukaryota; kingdom Metazoa; phylum Chordata; class Amphibia; order Caudata; family Salamandridae; genus Pleurodeles; species Pleurodeles waltl. The sequence goes on along the minus strand of NC_090438.1, from coordinate 397,228,642 downwards.
ACAAGATAAGGTGTTGAGAAGCAGTGGTTATTTGCACATCTATGAATTCCGGGGTGCCCATATTAGCATGTGAATTACAGGGCATTTCTCAAATAGACATCTTTTTTACACACTGTCTTATATTTGGAAGGAAAAAATGTAGTGAAAGACAAGGGGCAATAACACTTGTTTTGCTATTCTGTGTTTCTCCCAGTCTCCCGATAAAAATGGTACCTCACTTGCATGGGTATGCCTAATGCTCGCGACAGGAAACGCAACATGGACACATCACATTTATACATTGAAATCTGAGGTGTTTCTTGCAAAGTGCCTAGCTGTACATTTTGGCCTCTAGCTCAGCCGGCACCTAGGGAAACCTACCAAACCTGTGCATTTGTGAAAACTACACACCTAGGGGAATCCAAGATGGGGTGACTTGTGGGGCTCCCCCCAGGATCTGTTACCCAGAATCCTTTGCAAACCTCAAAATTTGGCAAAAAAAACACTTCTTCCTCACATTTCGGTGATAGAAAGTTCTGGAATCTGAGAGGAGCTACCAATTTCCTTCCACCCACTTTTCTCCCAAGTCTACTGATAAAAAAGGTACCCCACGAAAAGAAATGCCCCAAAACACTATCGGGACACATCAACATTCTCAAATAGAAAACTACCTGTTTTTCGGGGGCCCTGCGTTTTTGGTCTTGGGCTCAGCAGCCATCTAGGGAAACCTACCAAACCCAGACATTTCTGAAAAGTAGACACCCGAGGGAGTCCAGGGAGGTGTGACTTGCGTGGATTCCCCAATGACTTCTTACCTAAAATCCTCAACAAACCTCAAATTTAGCTAAAAAATCATATTTTTCCCACATTTGTGTGTGGGATCACCTCACCACCCAATGTTCCCCTCAGTCTCCCAGTAAAAATTATACCTCACTTTTGTAGGTGGGCCAAGTGCTTGTGATAGGGAAGAGCAAAAAACCTGTTGAAACTGAGGGGGAATCAAAGCGGGTCCAAAAGGGCAGTGTGAAAAAAAAGATTTAGGCTGACATGTGCAGCAGAATTTTTATCCGTATAGATGAGACAATGCTGAGTGGTAGGAATTTTGTGGATTCCTGCAGATTCTAGAAGGTTCCATCACAAAACTGTGGGAAAAATGTGTGATTTCCTGCAAAGTTGGAGGTTTGCAGGGTATTGTGGGTAAGAACATGGTGATGGGTGCATGTTAAGCACACCACCCTGGAATCACCCAGATGTTTAGTTTTCAGATGTGTCTAGGTCTTGTGGATTTTTCCACATGGTAGCGTCCCAAAGTCCACAAGGTGCAACCTTCACCATTCCAAGTTGGACGATTTTGAGAGTTAGCCAAGCTCTCATGGCCCAAATGTAAAACCAAAACCCAAAATAATCAGACGTCCTCTTGCTTGCCATGGGATAAGATGTTTTAGTGTGCGGGGGGAGTGCTAAAAGACTGTTACCCCCTTCCGTTGGACCATACTGGTTGGTAGCCACCACCCCACTATTTTTTTATTTGTTTTTAATTCCCTGGCATCTAGTAGACTTTCTGCTCCCGGGGTGTGGATCGGGGGTTATTGCCCTATCTGCCCACTGGTGGGAAAATCAACTTTGGCCCCATTTATTTGGGGTGGGGTATGTCCATACCCCCACCATCTCATTTTGAAAAAAAAAATCTTCCCTGGTCTCTGGTGGGCTTTCTGCCCCCCTTGGGGGAAGATATGGCCAACAGTAATGTGCCCCCATGGGGAGCGACCCTTGCCCAAGAGGCTGCCCCCCCAAACAAAACACACACATATACACACACACCAATCCCTGATGCCTAAGTGGTTTCTGCCCCCTCCCCTAAAATAAATTTGCCCCCCAGGGGAGCGACCCCTGCCTAAGGCATCGCTCTCCATATATAAAAAACAAAAGTAAACAGAAACAAAAATATAGCCCTGGTGTCTAGGGGTTTCTGTCCCCCCTGAGGGCAGATCGGCTTCAAAATATTTTGCCTGGGGGGGCAGAAAAGGCCTAAAAATATTTTGCCTGCCTGGGGAGCGGTCTTTACCTAAGGGGCCGCTCCCCTTATGTGCAGGTATAAAACAAAAATCCCTGGTGTCTAGTGGTTTCTGCCCCAAGTGGGGCAGAAATGGCATCAATACAATTTACAACCCCAGGAGAGCGACCCTTGCCTAAGGGGTCACTCCCAGTATGTAAAACAAAAAAAAAATCCCTGGTGCTTAATAGTTAATTAAGTTAATTAAAATAGGCCGATCTGCCCTCAACGGGGGCAGAAATGGACTAAAATAAATGTATCCTCGCTCCCAGGGGGCGACCCTTGCCTAAGAGGTCGCTCCCCTTGTATGAAATTCGCCTAAAAGAAAAAAAACTTCCTGGTGTCTAGTGGTTCGGCCCCCCGTTGGGGGCACATTGTCCTCATAAAAATAGGCAATTTCTCTTCTGATCGCACTGGAAGGCGGCCTCTGAAGAGGTAAGTGTGCGATCATGCACTGTCATCATCAGATGTCACAGTGGGATCAGGGGGGTTGGGTGTGGAAGGGGAAGGGCTTCCCCTTCCATACCTGCCCTAGGTGGGAGAGAGGGATGCCCACTGAGGGAGCGCTAGCACTCCCTCCAAGCTCAGCTACCAGGACATAATGGTTATGTCCTCGGCACAGGAGCACTGTGCCGCTGGATGCAACCAGTACGTCCAGGCACAGAAAGGGTTAAAACCTGGTGACATTGGCTCATACCCAACCGGGATATTTATTTACTTATATGTTACTAGTAAAGTGGCACTGCCTGTCAATTAAATGCTTCTAATGGGACTGCAGCACTGATTGTGCCATCCACCTAAGTAGCATTTTAATCATGTTTCAGGCCTGTCATTGCAGCCTGTGTGTACAGTTTTAAACTGCGATATTGGCTTGGCAAATAAACCTTTTGCCAGGCCCAAACCTTCTTTATTAATACATATACCCAGAGGACAGGGTGCAATGTATTTAAAAAGTAGGACATATACATTTAAGTTTTAAATGTCTTGGAAATGAAAAACTTACCTTATTACATCTTACAAGTGTAATTTACAAATGGAAAGATGTAATCAGTTCATGTTTGATGTCTCTGAAATCCCAATTTAAAATCCTAATTTATAGTAATGTTGAATTTTAAGTTGCAAATCTGAAAATGCCACTTTCAGAAAGCTGGCATTTTCTAGTCATTATGTGCCTGCACCCTGTCTCTGGTTCACATGACTGAGAGTAGCTGACAGTTGGGCTTTGTGTATTCCTCCTAGACAGCCACACACAGTGGGGAGTTTAGGTGTAATTGGATGGGCCATCACTAGCAGGAGACAAGAGAAGAACTGGAGTGAGGCCCAGGAAGACAGGATATCTGTGCACTTCAAAGGCATGCATCTAGAAGCTTCTCCTCACTTCAAAGGCACAACTGTGTATAAATAGTGGACCTCAGACATCAACTCTTCAGGACACTTCTGGACTTTTGGATACTCTGCCAGGAAGAAAGACAGCTGTGCTGCTGAGAGGACTGCCCCTCTGCTGGACTGATGATCTGAAGTAACTGTTGCCTTGCTGTGCTGACCCCCATTAAGACCTTGTCGCTAGTACCACAAATTAGGACAAAGTTCCATCAGCCTGGCTCCTCACACTGCAGCCTTGACAACACGTGGCGACCTCCAGCGTGAAGCTTCAGCAATGCCCACCCACAATGCCAGCCAGCTCTTTTCACTTCACAAACAGCTTCATGTAATGCTGTCCCTGATCCTCATGGCCTTTCTCAATGTGAATGGGTCTCTTGCCCAAACTTGAGAAGGTAAACATCTCCTGGCCCAATCTGGTGACAATATCCGACATGCGATCCATCATGGTTGGCCTGAATTTGTGACTTTCGTGGGTCCAGCGTGACCAGATAACCTGAGTTGGCAGTTTGTGCTTTTGGCACTATTTTCTCTAAATACTTTAAAAAGTAATATTTTGTATTTTTTTTTTCTTGTTTTAGTTATTAACTTCTGCTCTATTTTTTCTAACTAGGTGTTGGACCTTTTTTGTGTAGTGCTTTTTTCTTGCACTGTTGTACTGTTTGAAGACTTGCAAAAATTCCATCCACTTTGCCTGTAAGTTAAGATTGCTATGTGCCAAGATAGTAGGGGGTTGAGTATGGGATAATTTGGGTTTTGTTTGTGTCTTACCCTGACAAGGATTGTGGTTGTTGTTAGACCAGGGCTCACACCCCAGTCACACCAACATCTCAATTTCTCACAATTCCCCTCTGCCAAAGCAGTGTACTGCAGTTGTCTTTCTTCGGCCATGGAGAAGCCCATTACAGCTGGGCCACAAAAAAGTAGGACTCAAGTCTTGTGCACCAAAGCCTCCATCTGCCACCGAGTAGTTTACTAAGGGACATTCTGTGCATTTCAGTTCCCTATAACCAGTCTGCTAGGAGTTAGTCTAATTATTTGAAAAAAGATAGATGGGCAATAGCAGTAGATTGTGAAAGTAGTACAGTAGTCTGTGGAGCATTACTGTTTTAGCTAATGTGATCATACCCACAATTAATGTGGGAAGGTGTTGTCTGGTAATCTATGAATTATCTCAAGTCGGGGAACACAGAGTCACTCCCAAGTTTCTGTATATGAGGTCTGTCTCAAAGTGGAAAGCAATTACTCACACATGCCTAAAAGTACTTGGCTCCCATACTCTCCCTCAGTGCAGCATTCATGGGTTATTGGGTTGTCAGGAAGCGACAGATTTGTGTCCAGTTTACTTTTTAGCCTGATATATTCTGAAATTTCTCTGGGAAGTCAGTCACTGGATTTAGCCCTTCATAGACTATATGTAGGAAAGAGTATTGTTTGCATACTACAAGATGACATGCTTGTTAACTCACACCTTCAAACACTTCCCATTGGCAATGTACTGCCTGACGTCACTAGTGTATGGTCCTATCACCAGCAGGATTACCATAAGGAATAGTGTACATCCCTGTCAGGAATAAGGCCAGACGCTGTCCAGGTCTCACCCAAAATTCCGCTGCACAACTCTGCGGCGCTTAATGCGCACCACTGTTAATCCCCGCTTGTTCCAAGAATGGCCATCAGCGTCGTCTGCCCTGTGGTAAAGCTCACGTAGCTGCAGGTTCAGGGCATTGGTGGTCAAGATGCACTCATCAGTGTTATCCTATGAAAGGACTTCATTTCCCATGTTTTTAGAGGCAGCGGCCATCTTGGGGTGTGGCAGGCCTATAAAGCCGAGCCACACCCAAGCATGTTGCTCACTATTTTGAAGACTTCGATGCAGCCAGACCTCGTGGAAGTTTCTCTGGAAAAGTCCAGAGTTTCCGAATGGCAGAGTATCGTCTGACCAGAGTCCATGGTGCATCCAAAAACGAATAGGTCGTACTCGTAGCGGTAAGGTCTTGCTGAATCCAAGTTTGAAGTAAGTTAGTATTTCCAAGAGGTAATGCGCTTTGTGTGCACGTGATTCATGGTTTTTCCGTTCATAGATGTAAAGCGCTCTTTTGGCTCAGTGAATTCAAAGCGTTTCAGTTTACAGAGATAACGCGCTTAGTGCACATGTAATTCATGGTGTTTCCGTTCACAGATGTAAAGCGCTCTTTTGGCTCAGTGATTCAAAGCGATTCAGTTCACAGAGATAACGCACATAGTGCACAAGTAATTCATGGTGTTTCCGTTCACAGATGTAAAGCGCTCTTTTGGCTCAGTGATTCAAGGCGATTCAGTTCACAGAGATAATGCGCTTAGTGCACATGTAATTCATGGTGTTTCCGTTCACAGATGTAAAGCGCTCTTTTGACTCAGTGATTCAAGGTGATTCAGTTCACAGAGATAACATGCTTAGTGCACATGTAATTAATGGTGCTTCTGTTCACAGGTGTAAAGCGCTTTTTTGGCTCAGTGACTCAAAGCGTTTCAGTTCACAGAGATAACGCGCTCAGTGCACATGTAATTCAAGGTGTAATTAAGCAAGGCGCTTTAGGTTTTGATTAGTAAAACCTTTTTGTCAGTTATTATTATGAATGTGAAAGTATTTTGAAGATAAATCTAATCAAACTTTTCATTGGTCTTTGAATAACTTAAGATATGAAAAAAACATTTAAGTCTTTGAGATTTTATAAGTCATGATCAAGGGTTTAGGATGTGAATACATAAATGTTACAGGATTGATATTCTGTGTAAAATCATAGTTCAATGTTCTTGCCATCTCTTGAATCTGAGGTTGTGTTTTCACAAGGGGCTTCGCCCCCATTTTAGAAGAGGTCTCCACCTGATATCTCGGAGACACATTTAGTCAAGAGTCTATAAACGATTTACGTTTTTCTATGAATGAGTAAATGCATATTGTTCTAACCTCTCCTTTTCAGATCTCTCTCCCTGCTGTTCCCTTCCCTAAATTCCCTTCCCCCGACCGGCTTCACTATAACTCTGTGCTATAATAGCTTTCAGAGTTGGTGACGCCGGGAGGTGGACCTTTAGTTCAGCAACGTGCAGATCCCGAGGAAAGGACCCCGTGACGGAATAGTAAGCCCACGATTTTTATACTTTCCTCTTGGTCTGTATGGGGGCTGGGCAAAATGGCCACTTTAGATACCCTTATGCAAGTAGTAACTCAGATGCAAAGGGACTTGACAGACTCTAAAAATGTTACAGCTGATTCAGTGAGTAAGGTAACTCAATTACAGTGTAAAGTAGATGTTTCTGAATCTGAGTCTCATCCTGCGCCTCCCACATCTACTAACATAGCTGTGAATGTGCCGACACAGATTCCTTTAGCTGCACCAGAGGGGTTTTATGGGGACCCCAATAAGGTACAATTTTGTTTGACACAGGTAGAATTACATTTTACATGTTGGCCTATTGCTTTTCCGGATGCACAATCTACAATTACATTCCTTATATGATACCTGAATGGTGATGCAGCTACTTGGGCAGTGCCATTAGTCCGATTAGACAGTCCTCTTTTGTACAACTGACGTTGTTTGTAGAAGAATTTGTAAAGGTTTTTGACAGACGCGCAATCACTATGACTGCAGACAAAGAGTTATTAAAATTACGTCAAGGAAATAAAGACTTGATAACGTATTTGTCCCACTTCAACCGGTTAGTGGTGGAAACTGCTTGGCCTGAGGAAAAAAGGTCAGCGGTATTTTCTCAGGGGCTAAAAGACGAACTAAAAGATGTATTGGCCCAAGTTGAACCACAACCAGAAACTTGTCCTGATTTAATTAACCTAACCCTACGGATAGATCACAGACTTTTGGAAAGAAAAGGAGCAAGGAAAAAATGGGAAAAAACAAATTGGCGAATGGAAAGGTTCAGACACTTTCAATAATCTTCAGATTCTATGATTGAACTGATGGATATTGGAACTATTCGCCCACCATTGACCAAAGAAGAGAAAGATTTGCAATGAAAAAATGGTCAGTGTTTGTATTGTGGAAAAAAGGGTCATTTCATAAGAAAGTGCCAAAAGAAACCCAAAGGCAAGATTGATCCAACAGTTGTGACAAAGAAAAAGAAAGCAGTTGCTTCAGAAAATTCACAGGAAAACTAAAGTGCCCAAGAAAAAATTAAGGGGACCTCTTGGGCAAATTGACAATCCCTTCAGTGTGCTCTTGCACAAAACGTTATCTCAAACATTTCCAAATATTAGTACAAATGACTGTGTGGGAAAAAAGACACAGGGGGTCGTTACAACATTGGCGGTAAAAGCTGCTTACCGCCGTGCAGAAGACCGCCAACACACCGCCGCAGCCGCGGAATTCCACCACGGCCATTATGACCCACTGCTCGGAATCCGCCAAAATTCAGACACCCACACAAGTCCGCCACACCAAAGGTCAGTGACAAACTGTCGAAAACAAATCCTCCACCATTACGCCAACAGAAATACGCCCACACTATCACGACACACGAATCCAGGCGGCGGTCTTTCAACCGCGGTATTCCATTGGCGGTACACACCGCCGCGCTCAAAATACACACATATTTACAAAACACAGCCACATTGGACAATTCGAAATACACACACCTGATACACATACACACCACCACTCCCACACACTCAATACAATATAAAACACACACCCACATCACCCACAAACCCCTACGACCAAAAATCACGAACGAAGGCCAGAGATAGACACTAAAAACAACTAACAAGCATCCACAGGCACACAATACCATCACCCACAGAACTTCCACGCACCTCACACAACACACCACTAAATATCACCCCACCTATCACCACACACACCACCCCACACATCACCCACACCACCCCATGGCACGGCAAAGACACCCCAGTTTTTCGGAGGAGGAGCTCAGGGTCATGGTGGGGGAAATCGTCCGGGTAGAGCCACAGCTATTCGGATCACAGGTGCAGCACACCTCCATTGCAAGGAAGATGGAGCTATGGCAAAGAATTGTGGACAGGGTAAACGCAGTGGGACAGCACCCAAGAAATCAGGATGACATCAGGAAGAGGTGGAACGGCCTACGGGGGAAGGTGCGTTCCATGGTCTCAAGACACCACATCGCAGTTCAGCGGACTGGCGGCGGACCCCCACCTCCTCCCCCACAACTAACAACATGGGCGGAGCAGGTCTTGGCGATTCTGCATCCTGAGGGCCTCGCAGGAGTAGATGGAGGAATGGACTCTGGTAAGTCAAATCTTAACTATTACATCCCCCACCCTACCTGCATGCCATCACATACCCCCACCCTCACCCCATCACTCCTACTCCTCACAAATGTTCCACTATCACAACCCACACATCCCAACACCAAGCCCTGCATGCAACAACAAAGTATGGACACCCTTCACCAAAGCATGCCCACTGTACATACCCATACACCCCCCTAAACCATCATCACACAAGGTCCTACACAGGAATGCAAGCACTGGGGTACACGGACACCCACCCATTGCACACCATGACACACACACATGTAATAAACATCCTTTTATACCCCTGCAGGACCCCTACCCAACGTCACCAGACAGGAGGGTCCACACCACCAACAGAAGAGGCCCACAGTGATGACAGCAGCTCTGTCCAACTGGATCTAGATGACCAGCCCGGCCCATCGGGGACCTCGGACAGTTGGTTCCCCTGACACAGTCACAGGCCACCACAGAGCTTCCCCCCTCTGGAAACACCAGCACAGCACCCACCCAGCCGGCCCATACCTCTGTCCCCAGGACACGTCAATCAGCAGTGTGTCCACCACTACAGGGAACCCAGGCTAACCCACCACCCCAACAACAACTGGGACCTGGGGGCAGTGGTAGTGGGCACACGGTCCAGGGGACGGGGGCCCAGGAACACAGGGTAACTGGGAGGGCTGCTGTGCGACAGGGGGAGGACAAGCCAAGGGAACCCACTCTCCACGAGGCCCTCTCCTTCATCATGGGAGCCTACCACCACTCCCAGGAGACGATGGCAACGGTACTGGCCAAGTTTCAGGAGACCCAGTGCCTGCAGGAGGAACAGTATTTGGGCTTCAGGGAGGAACTCAGAACCATCAATTCCACCCTGGGCACCATCATAGGGGTGCTGAAGGAAGTACTCAACACCAGGAGGGACACTGTGGCACTACAAGGGGCCCCTGACACTAGCATGGACGATGAACTGCCCACCACCTCCGCCGGCGCTAGTGGACAGGAGGCACCGCCACAGGACCACCACACCAGCACCCCACCCCCTGCAGAGGGAGAACCACCCCGCAAACGGTCCCTGAGATCCAGGACAAAGACTGAGAACAATGCCAAGACCCCCGCCAAGAAATGAGACCACCCTGAATGTCATCCTTTTGTCCCACTTTGTCACCCTGTCCATCCTAAAACTTCCCCAGCTCCACTTCCTATGCCCATTTGGGCAATGCACCTGTGAGACTAATAAACTGGACTCTGCCATGGACAGTCCTCCACCATCAACCCTCCCCATTTTGCAACCCCCTCCAATATTGCGCACTTAAAGAAGCACCCTTGAAGCACAAAACAATCTGGAGTCAGTCTGTGATTTCGGAATAGTGTATTAGCAATTACTGTGGCAAAATGCTCTTACAATTTTAATGTCAACATACCTATAGCACACAGCTCTAGTCCATGAGGAATCAAAGCAGATGTCACACAGTGGGACCCACATCTGTGAAATTGTAAGGGATAGTGACAACTCAGTGACCATACACTGGGTGAAAATGACAGACAGAGAGAGGTAGTAGTGTTAAAGTACATGTAGTAGGCAGGTTTGTACTCTTACCTGTGTCTCACTGGACTGGAAATATTGCAGGATCACCGAGTTCCTGTTGTCCATGTCCTCTTCTTCTGCTTCCTCTTCTTCACTGTCCACAGGCTCCACAGCTGCACAACACCGCCATCTGGACCACCCTCCTGCAGAAAAGGCACCTGTCGTCGCAAAGCTAAGTTGTGAAGCATACAGCAGGCCACGATGATCTGGCACACCTTCTTTGGTGAGTAGAATAGGGATCCACCTGTCAGATGAAGGCACCTGAACCTGGCCTTCAGGAGGCAGAAGGTCCACTCTATTATCCGCTGTGTTCGCCCATGGGCCTCATTGCAGCGTTCCTCTGCCCTTGTCCTGGGATTCCTCACTGGGGTCAGTAGCCATGACAGGTTGGGGTAACCAGAGTCACCTGCAAATGGCGAGGGACAACTGTTAGACACACACTAAGCTGGAGTGATATCCCCAGACCCAGACAACAATTCCCACTGACTTGCTTTCAGGTGCTCACCTAATATCCACACACGGTGCCTCTGGAGTTGACCCATCACATAAGGGATGCTGCTATTCCGCAGGATGTAAGCATCATGCACTGATCCAGGGAATTTGGCATTCACATGGTAGATGTACTGGTCGACCAAACACACCATCTGCACATTCATGGAATGCTAACTCTTCCGTTTTCTGTACACCTGTTCACTCCTGCGGGGGGACCAAAGCCACATGTATCCCATCAATGGCACCTATGATGTTGGGGATATGTCCCAGGGCATAGAAGTCTCCTTTCACTGTAGGCAAATCCTCCCCTGAGGGAAAACGATGTAGCTTTGCATGTGTTTCAGCAGGGCAGACAACACTCCGGACAACATGTTGGAAAATATAGGCTGGGACATCCCTGATGCTATGGCCACTGTTGTTTGAAATGACCCACTTGTAAGGAAATGGAGTACTGCACTTGAGGGGGGATTCCTGTGGGATGGCGGATAGCTGACATCAGGTCTGGCTCCAACTGGGCAGACAGTTCCTGGATTGTGGCAATGTCAAGCCTGTAGGTGATGATCACATGTCATTCCTCCATTGTCGACAGGTCCACCAGCGGTCTGTACACCGGAGGATGCAGCCATCTCCTCACATGTCTCAGTGGACGGTGCCTAAAGGACAAAAGCGAGCACAGAGTCAACCAACTCAGAGGTACGTACCCACAGCTTACACAGAACACGGATCCTAATCCGAAAAGTGGCCTGTATGTGTGTTGAGTCTAGGCCTAGATATGTGTGACACAGTTAAACATTAAGCCATGTGGGCCCCTGAAATGGTGGCTGCCTGACCTCTAAAGTGGGACAATGGGATGTGAGGTAACTGCGCTGGCGTTTTACACCCTCGCGGTAGGCGGTCGAAGACCGCGGTGCAATGCTGCATTGGTTAACATTGGACCCTATGGGTCCCAGGAGCCAATTGCGATGTACGCCGGTGGTGACGGTATGCATTGCCGCGGACGTGGCCGCCATTTTCTGTCTGTCTCTCGATACCTGATCTTTGACAGGAGAGGACCTACACTGCAAGTGCTGCTGTGACCTCGGTCTGGAAGAGACAATGGCTCGAGTGTCTGGGGAAAGGGCCCCTGCCTTCACATCGGAGGAGTTGAAGAAACTTGTGGATGGGGTCCTCCCCCAGTACACACTACTCTACGGTCCTCCAGACAAACAGGTAAGTACACTGGGAGCATGCTGCATGGGCTATGCCTGAGTGGAGTGGGGTGGATGAAAGATGGGGGAGGGAGATTGAGGCGTGCATGAAATGACGGTGAGTGCATGCGCCACATGGCAAGGGTAGGGATGGGGGCCAACGACTGTGACGGTGCAGTTGGTAATAAAGTTTCTCTTCCCCCGTACAATTCATGTATGTCAGCGCCCACCAGAAAAAAGATATTTGGCGTGCCATCGCCAAGGACGTCCGGACCCTGGGGGTCTACCACAGACAGAGCACCCACTGCCGGAAAAGATGGGAGGACATTCGCCGCTCGAGCAAGAAGACGGTGGAGGCTCAGCTGGGGATGGCCTCCCAACGTGGGAGGGGTGCCCGTCGCACCCTGACCCCCCTGATGTTCAGGATCCTGGCGGTGGCATACCCGGAGTTGGATGGGCGCGTGAGGGCATCACAGCAGCCACACGGGGGTGAGTACACTCTCATCCTGCTGATTTTGCGCGCAGTGGAGGTGTCTGGGTGGGGGAGGTGGGCTGTGGGTTTCCCTAGGCCAGCGCAAGTTTAGTAGGCAAGGTCCCTCCGTAAGGCGGGCTATGTGGCACCCCAGCCCACCTCTGTAGAGTGCCAAGTACACCTAGTCATGCCCCTGTGTCATCCATGTGTGCCGATAGCCTTGTAGGCCATTTCCCAGGGATTGAACAGTGGAGCCCAAGAGCGCGGCATAGTGCAGTGGGCTTATGTGTCTATCGTGTCCACCAATGGTAGCGGTAATGCATGCACTCAACATGTCTTTCTTCTGTCGTCCCCCCCCCCTTTTTGTGGTCTCCCTGTTCTTGTGTGCATTAGCATCATCAGGCAGAGGAGCAGTGGCACTGGAGCACGAGGAGCTGCTTCCCACATGGCCCAGGAGGGCGACACTATGGACTCGGAGTTCACCAGTGGGACGGAGGGCAAGGGGAGCTCCACGGCGGGGACAGGAACTGATACCAGCGACACGGACTCGTCCTCTGATGGGAGCTCCCTTTTGGTGGTGGCAACATCTGTGCCCCCCGCATCTACAGGAACAGCTGCCACCCCCCTACCAGCACAGACCTCCCAGCAGCCCCTCAGCCTTTGCCCCGTGCCCGCTCACCCAGGAAGGTGGGCATCAACTTCGCCCCAGGCACCTCAGCCCCTGCCCCAGTCACCCCTGCTGCCCTCATTGAGGAGGCCATTGACATCCTCAGGTCCCTCACTGTTGGGCAGTCTACCATTTTGAATGTCTTCCAGGATGTAGAAAGACAGTTGCAAAAAATAAATGCATTCCTGGAGGGCATTCATTCTGGTCAGGCAGCCCTTCAGCGAGATTTTCAGGCTCTGGCCTCAGCACTGATAGCAGCCATTGTCCCTGTTTCTAGCCTCCCCCCTCCAACTTCCTCCACCCAGACCCAATCCTCTGTACCCCAGCCTATCCCAAGCACACCTTCAGACCAGCATGCACACACGTCAACACACAAGGGAAGCTCAGGCAAACATAAGCACCACACATCCCACAGGCACTCACGCAATCATCACACACATGCAGACACACCAACATTCACTGCCTCCACTGTGTCCCCCTCCTCCTCGTCTCCCTCCTCCCTCCCAGTCTCATCTACAATCACACCTGCATGCACTACATCTACAGCCACTACTGCCATCACCAGCATACACACCACCACACCCCGCTCACGTGCAGTCACCACCACCACTACCATTCACACGTCCCCTGTGTCCTCTCCCAGTGTGTCAGTGATGCCACCTCCCAAGATACACAAACGCAGGCACACACCCACCCAACAGCCATCCACCTCACGACAGCCTCCAGCGCATGCACCTTCACCCAAAGTCACCAAACGAACACCTCCTACAACCACAACCTCTTCCTCCACTCCCAAACCCCCTCCAGCCACCCGTCCCAGTGTCTCCAAAAAACGTTTCTTGTCCAACCTTGACCTCTTTCCCACACCTCCCCCACCCCGTCCGTCTCCTAGGGCCCGACTCTCCAGGTCACAACCTAGCACCTCAGCCACAACATCTCCGGGACCAGTGGTGCCTGTAGTCACCGGAATCTGGAGTGCACCGGCCACCAGGGCAGCCAGTGTGGCACGGAGCCACAGCACGGACAGTCCCCCACCTGTCAAGCATCAAAAGTAGGCCAGTGCCCAGCGGGAGAGGGGGAAGACTCCAGCCACCAAAGCCGCTCCCAGGGGTCCCGGTGGGAGTGTGGAGTGAGCTGCAACACCTTCCAAGGTGGGAAAGGGCCACAAGAAACCCGGCAAGTCTGGGAAGAGCAGCACGGCGGAGAAGACCGCCATCATACCCGCTGCCCACGAGGCCACCGCCAGCAACTGCCCTGCTGCCCAAGAGGCCACCACCAGCACCTGCCCTGCTGCCCAGGAGGCCACCGCCATCATCCCCGCTGCCCAGGAGGCCACCGCCAGGACCTGCCCTGCTGCCCAGGAGGCCACCGCCATCATCCCCGCTTCCCAGGAGGCCAGCACCTGCCCTGCTGCCCAAGAGGCCACCGCCATTATCCCGCTGCCCAGGAGGCCACCACCATCATCCCCGCTGCCCAGGAGGCCACCGCCAGCACAAGCCCTGCTGGGCTAGAGAGGACCACCAGCACTAGCCTCGCTGGGCTAGAGAGGACCGCCAGCACAAGCCCCGCTGGGCTAGAGAGGACCAGCAGCACAAGCCCCGCTGGGCTAGAGAGGACTGCCAGCACAAGCCCCGCTGGGCTAGAGAGGACCGCCAGCACAAGCCCCACTGGGCTAGAGCGGACCACCAGCACATGCCCCGCTGGGCTCGAGAGGAGCGCCAGCAGCTGAGTCACTGCAAAGGAGCCCGCCACCTCAAGCACCACTGAACAGGGCACCGCCGCCTCAAGCACCACTGAACAGGGCACCGCCACTACAAGCACCGCTGAACAGGACACTGCCGCCTCAAGCACCGCTGAACAGGGCACCGCCGCCTCAAGCACCGCTGAACAGGGCACCGCCCGCTACAAGCACCGCTGAACAGGGCACCGCCGCCTCAAGCACCGCTGAACAGGGCACCGCCGCCTCAAGCACCGCTGAACAGGGCACCACCGCTACAAGCACCGCTGAACAGGGCACTGCCGCCTCAAGCCCATGAGCGGCAAGGGCACTGACGCTACTGAGTCCATCACGAGCAGGATGAAGCACTCTGGGCACAGAGCCCCCTCTAGAACCAGTGGAGACTGCCATCCACTACCTCTGTCTTTTGCAGGATAAAGCACTCTGGGTACCATGCCCCCTCCAGAACCAGTGGAGACTGTCATCCACTACCTCTGTCCTTAGCAGGATGAAGCACTCTGGGCACCATGCCCCCTCCAGAATCAGTGGAGACTGTCATCCACTACCTCTGTCCTTAGCAGGATGAAGCACTCTGTATAGACTTGAGTGACTGTGGCTTTGCACTCCCCAGGATGGAACAGTGGGCAGCCCACCCACTGTATAGACTTGAGAGACTGTGGCTTTGCACTCCCCAGGATGGAACAGTGGGCAACCCACCCACTGTATAGACTTGAGAGACTGTGGCTTTGCACTCCCCAGGATTGAACAGTGGGCAACCCACCCACTGTATAGACTTGAGAGACTGTGGCTTTGCACTCCCCAGGATGGAACAGTGGGCAACCCACCCACTGTATAGACTTGCGAGATTGTGGCTTTGCACTCCCCAGGATGGAACAGTGGGCATGTGGCCCTCTTGTGGATTTGGCGTCGTGCACTCAACCGGCTTAGGTGCCCTCCATTTCCCTCCCCCTAAGGTGCCTGTTTTCTTGCTCTCTGATGCCCCTGCAGTGTTCTCTCCGTCATGGTCAGGTATCTTGTGTGGGCCTCGCCCATACCGCGTGGGCCCAGTGTTCCACGGACCTCATTGTAGCACTACCTGGACTACTAAGCTTGGTGTATATTTTGTTTATGGTGTAAATATATATATTTGAGTACTTGAATTTAATATATTACAATGGTTACACTCATTTCCTTTTGTCTTTGCATTCTTCCAGGGGGGTTGGGGGTGTAACTGTAATGTATCATGCTGTATTTGTGTGTGTGTTGTCTTGGGTGAGGGTGGGGTGTTGCGTGTGTGTGTCCCTGTTTTTTCCCTCCCCCCTCCCCTGTGTCGTAGGTGCAGTACTCACCCTTGTCTTCGCCGCCGGCATTCGTGCTCCTGGTAGAGGAGCAAGAAGATAAGGGCTGGCAGGATGTGCAGCTCTGGTTCCATGGCGCCCGGATTCCTCGTGGGGTGTGTAGAGGTGAGCGTTTTCCCTTCGAGATCCTGTTTCCGCCGTGTTTTTGTCTGCGGTGAATCCACCCCAGAAAAGGTGGCGGATTGGTAGATTGTGATACTGTGGGCGGTACTTTGTCTTCTGCCTGTCTGTTGGCGGTGACCGCCAAGCTGTTTGTCTGTACCGCCGTGGTGGTCGGAGTGTTGAAGTGGCTGTCTTTGTTGGCGGTTTCCGCCACGGTAGTAATTTTAAAAAAATTGCCGCCGGCCTGTTGGCGGTCTTACCGCCGCTTTAACACCGTCCGCCAGGGTTGTAATGACTACCATAATGTTCAAGTTCTAATTGATTCAGGGGCAACAGGAAATTTTGTGGACCAACAGACTGCTCTAAACCTGCATATACCAGTGTCAAAAAGTCATGTATATAGTTGATGGAAGTGAGTTGGCAGGAGGCCCCGTTACTAACCAAACCTCACAAGTACAAATGATTCGTAAACATGAGAAGAATCCGAGTCACTATGAAATAATTTGTTTTGATATAATCCAAGCACCTCAATATGGTTTCATCCTAGGAATGCCGTGGTTAATGTTACATAAACCATGCATAGACTGGCGCAACCAGGTTTTGCTTTTTTCCTCTTCTTGTGCAAAGAAATGTTTTCAATCAAAACGAAACAAAGAATTAAATCTTCAACACTCCATAGCTACTGCAGTTGAGAAGGAAATCGAGTTACCATCACAGTATGCTGAATACACCGATGTTTTCAGTGAAAAGAAAGCAAGCTCTTTACCACCTCACAGGCCATACGATTGTCAGATCGATCTTGTACCTGGCACCAATATACCAAATTGTAGGATCTATGCTCTATCAGAGAAAGAAAATCAAGTCCTACCAGAATTCCTTGATCAATGTTTAACCAACAAGATAATCCGGTCATCACGATCTCCACTATTTTTTGTACCAAAAGCAAATGGCGATTTGAGACCTTGTATTGACCTTAGAGCAATTAATAAGATCACAGTTAAGAATAAATATCCACTACCTCTTATACCGGTCTTGTTAGACCAGGTAAAATCTGCCGTCATCTATACTAACCTTGACTTACAAGGTGCTTATCACCTAGTTCGAAATTGAGAGGGAGATGAGTGGAAAACGGCTTTTAAGACTCGATATGGCCTTTTTGAGTATTTAGTGATGCTGTTTGGCCTGTGCAATACCCCAGCAGCCTTTCAATATTTCTTAAACGATGTTCTAAGAGAATATCTAGACATCTTTGTCATCATTTACATTGATGATATTCTGATTTATTCAAACTCTAAAGATATATATGAAGGACATGTTTAAAAAGTGTTAAAAACTCTACAAAAATATAATTTGTTTTGTAAACAAAGTAAATGTGAATTCCATACTAAAGAAGTTGATTTTCTAGGAGTCATTCTAACACTTGATGGCATGCAAATGACTGAAAGAAAAATTCAAGCTGTATCCGAATGGCCCACACCAAAATCAGTGTGTGATATTCAAAGTTTTTTGGGTTTTGTGAATTTTTATCGACGTTTCATCCATCACTTCTCTCACAAGGTGGCCCCAACAATCAATTTGTTAAGAAAAAAGGCCATCTTCAACTGGTCCCAAGAGATAGAAAAAGCATTTCAAGATTTGAAAAAGGTCTTTACTACCGCTTCCATTTTAGCTCACCCTAATTTGGAAGAACAATTCATCGTGGAAGCTGATGCATCTGATGTTGCTGTTGGGGCCATCTTGTCTCAACATCATTGAGAAACTGGACAATTGCACCACGTAGCATATGCATCAAGAAAATTGAATGAAGCAGAACAAAATTACACCATAGCAGAAAAAGAATTACTAGCAATTCGTAATGCTTTTAAAGAATGGAGACATTATCTGTTGGAAACAAAACACACCATAACTGTATATTCTGATCATAGAAATTTACAATTTATGAGTTCTACCAGGCTACTAACACCAAGACAACTAAGATGGATGTTCTTCTTCGCAGAATTTGATTTCATAGTGACTTTCAGACCAGGAATAGATAATTGTAAGGCCGATGCATTATCTAGACAAGATTCTTCAATCACACCTACTGAACAGAAACCCATGCCTATTATCACTCCCTCAAAAGTATTGTGTTTAATAGCTGCCAAGAGATTTTTCAATCTCATTCGTAATCATTTTCACATCACAAAGTGGCAAGAGTGGTTACAACAAGACACCAAAAGGTCTATTCAACAAGGCTTACCTCTCCATGAATCTCGAGTATTCTTGCCTACTGAAGAGTTAAGAGAGACAGCCTTTCATTGGTTACACAAGCATCCTCTGGCAAGTCACCCAGGTCCTCAAAAAACAATCATGTGAAGTATGCGCAAGATGCAAAAGAGAACATATTAAGCCCAAAGGTCCATTGATATCTCTACCTGTTCCCAATCATCCATGGGAACATATCTCTATGGATTTTATCATTGATCTTCCGCAGATAAAACAATTTACAACTATTCTAGTGGTAATAGACAGTCTTACCAAATATGAACATTTCATTGCCTGTAAAGAACTCCCAACTTCCGATACCTTAGCGACTATCATCTTAAAAAATATAGTTCGGCTTCACGGACTTCCAAGATTTATCCTCTCAGATAGAGGAACACAATTTTCTGCACGTTTTTGGCAACAATGGTGCAAGGCTCTAAAAATTGATTCAACTTTATCTACTAGTTATCATCTACAAACGGATGGTCAAACAGAGAGACTAAACCAAACTCTGAAACAATATTTACGATGTTATGCAGCAAAGTCTCCGACAACCTGGCTGGATCTTTTATGGGTTGCAGAACTGGCTCACAATAACTCTCACCACTCGTCAATAAATTAAACTCCTTTCTATGGTTTACATGGACGTCATCCATGAACCCAGTAACATATAAGCTAAAATGACCGTTGTCTTTGAAAATTAATCCAGTGTTTCACACTTCGCTTCTTAAACCAGCTTAGCCCTCAAGCGTCACGCAACCTGCTCCTCTATTAGTTCAGGGTCATTGGGAGTATGAGGTGCGAGCTATTCTAGACTGTAAATTTAGGGGTTCTTCCCTTTGGTACTTGGTGTCTGGAAAGGAAACAGACCGGAAACTGACTCTTGGGAACCTGCAAGACATGTCCATGCACCGCGTTTGGTGCGACGATTTCACCTCCTCCATCCTACTAAACCAGGCCCTGGACCGCGCTTGGGAGAGGGGTGTAATGTCAGGAATAAGGCCAGGCGCGGTCTAGGTGTCGCCCAATATTCCGCTGCGCAACTCTGCAGCGCTTTATGCGCACCACTGGTCATCCCCTCTTGTTCCAAGAATGGCCATCAGCGTTGTCTGCCCTGTGGTAAAGCTCACATAGCTGCAGGTTCAGGGCATTGGTGGTCAAGATGCACTTATCAGTGTTATCCTATGAAAGGAATACATTACCTATGTTTTTAGAGGCAGTGGCCATCTTGGGGTGTGGCAGGCCTATAAAGCCCAGCCACACCCAAGCATGTTGCTCACTATTTTGAAGACTTCGATGCAGCCAGACCTCGTGGAGGTTTCTCTGGAAAAGTCCAGAGTTTCTGAATGGCAGAGTAGCTTCTGACCAGAGTCCATGGTGCATCCAAAAACGAATAGGTCATACTCGTAGCGGTAAGACCTTGCTGAATCCAAGTTTGAAGGAAGTTAGTACTTCCAAGAGGTAATGCGCTTTGTGTGCACGTGATTCATGGTTTTTCCGTTCATAGATGTAAAGCGCTCTTTTAGCTCAGTGAATTCAAAGCATTTTAGTTCACAGAGATAACGCGCTTAGTGCACATGTAATTCATGGCGTTTCCGTTCACAGATGTAAAGCGCTCTTTTGGATCAGTGATTCAAGGCGATTCAGTTAGCAGAGATAACGCGCTTAGTGCACATGTAATTCATGGTGTTTCCATTCACAGATGTAAAGCGCTCTTTTGGCTCAGTGATTCAAGGCGATTCAGTTCACAGAGATAACGCGGTTCGTGCACATGTAATTCATGGTGTTTCCATTCACAGATGTAAAGCGCTCTTTTGGCCCAGTGATTCAAGGCGATTCAGTTCACAGAGATAACGCACTTTGTGCACATGTAATTCATGGTGTTTCCATTCAGAGATGTAAAGCGCTCTTTTGGCTCAGTGATTCAAAGCGATTCAGTTCACAGAGATAACGCGCTTAGTGCACATGTAATTCATGGTGCTTCCGTTCACAGGTGTAAAGCGCTTTTTTGGCTCAGTGTTTCAAAGTGTTTCATTTCACAGAGATAACGCGATCAGTGCACATGTAATTCATGGTGCTTTCAGTTCACAGATGTAAAACGCTCTTTTGGCTTAGTAATTCAAAGCGTTTCAGTTCACAGAGAAAACGTGTTATGTGCACAAGTAATTCAAGGTGTTTTAATTCGCAGATAAAAAGTGCTTCCTTGTGTTGTTAAGTAAGGCGCTTTAGGTTTTGATTAGTAAAACCTTTTTGTCAGTTATTATTATCAATCTGAAAGTATTTTGGAGATAAAACTAATCAAAGTTTTCATCGATCTTTGAATAACTTAAGATATGAAAAAACATTTAAGTCTTTGAGATATTCTAAGTCATGATCAAAGGTTTATGATGTGAATACATAAATTTTACAGGATTGATATTCTGTGTAAAATCATAGTTCAGTGTTCTTGCCATCTCTTGAATCTGAGGTCGTGTTTTCACAAGGGGCTTCGCCCCCATTTTAGAAGAGGTTTCCACCTGATATTTTGGAGAAACATTTAGTCAAGAGTCTATAAACTATTTACTTTTTTCTATGAATGAGTAAATGCATATTGTTCTAACCTTTCCTTTTCAGATCTCTCTCCCTGCTGTTCCCTTCCCGAAATTCCCTTCCCCCGACTGGCTTCACCAAAACTCTGTGCTAAAATAGCTTTCTGAGTTGGTGATGCCGGGAGGTGGACCTTTTGTTCAGCAACATGCAGATCCAGAGGAAAGGACCCAGTGACAATCCCTAGTGCATTAAATGGAGCAACTTAATAATGGGAGAAATCCATCTACCTCTTCTGATGTTAGGAGTTTGATTAGTGCAGAGTAATGACAGACACTGCATTAACTGCCCTTTAAGTCCAGGAGTGCAAATAGATGCTAGATAGCTAGTCAAAGGCCTCTTCTAATTCAAAGGACACAATCATTTCATTTCAACTCCTAAACTGAGCCTTCTTGAGTACTTGCTTCAGTTATCAAAAATTCAGGGAGATGCTTGTTTTGGGTATGAACCCATTCTGGTCCGGTTGTACTATACATGGCAACAAGGTATGGGTCTGCAATATTTTTCTCAGAACATTTTGCTCCCGAACTGTGGCACTGATGATTCCTTCAAATCTGGTTTGATGAACTAAGTCAACAGACATGTGGACCTATTACTTTTTTAGTGTTTTCTGGTGAAGTATTCCAAATGGTTTAGACAGAGCAGGTTCTTGAGAAATGCTGCATATTTCTCTCTTTTCTTCTGCTAATTTCTTTAGATTGGAATTGTCTCCAATTGATTTCTCATCCAGCTCTCCCAGAGACTCATCAAATTCTGTCAATTCTTACTCTGCCACTTTTGTAATGTCCACCCCTTCTTTTATGCAGCAACTTTTGCACATCGCATTGAAGAACTTCCATCATTCTAATGACACATTTACTGCACTCCCTTAATTTATATGAATATGGTGCTGTATGGTGTCTCCAGGTGATCGCCTAAATGGCACATCTTTGAGGACAAGACTCTGGAATCTCCAGTTGGGACTGCACATGTTGCAAACCCCAGGGAATGCAGCAGTTGGTAATGGTCGAAGAGTTTAGAGTGAGTTTGTGCCTAGTATATGGTTAAGCCTGGCGTGTAAACTGTGAACTGGGTAGTAAAAGAAATATTCCTTCGCTTCTGCATGGTGGTTTCTTCACATCAAGGAGACCCCAATTACTCATCCATGTGGTTGAGCACTGGGCTAGCCTCTCCACTGCTGTCGAATGGGGATAAGAATGGCCAAGTTATGTGTTTAGCACACAGTAATTAGAGCTTCCACCCAACTTCAGTGTAGCATGAAATGCTAATTGTTCTGTGTTTGGCGCAATATATTCTCCCCACTACAGCACCAAACCCATTGAGTCTACCTTTGACCAATACAAACTGCCTTTCGGTGCCAATGTTGGTTTCTGTAGTTATGCCCCACAGCATAGCATAAGGAATTGGCACTATCAAATAGATGCCACCTCCATCAGCATTGCAGTTTGCTCATTTCTTGCTTCATGGTGTGTGTTTCCTATAGGAATGCTATCTGGGCTTCTCTGCATTTAAGATACAAATACATTTTTTATTGGTGATTGACCCCCATGCCTCAAGTGGCTTATGTGAGGAACATATATTCATTGTGCCATCAATGTAGTTTTGTTCCTTCCTTAATTCCCAGTATCCCCTTGCTCCCCAGTGAGTGTCTCCTTGATGGACTGGCACCAATCATCATCCCTCCCAGCATGACCCTTGTCACTGTTCCTTGCACGTTTTGAATATGTCATCTCAAGCCCTGCATCAAATTAATACCAGCCACCATTCTCAAGGGCTGTATGGCTATTGTGTACTGCCCACAAATTGTACCGTCATTGATAAATATTTCCCACAGGCACAATGGAAAGAATCAGTGGAGGGGGTAGTACATTTACCAAATATATCTGACCTACTGCTGATCTGCCCTCATTCCTCTGTTTAATGTGTGCTACTATACATTTTCATGAAACAGAATGGCCTTATCCTGGCTAGAACAACAAATCACATGGTATGGTGACAAAATGACTGCCATTCTGGGAGATATGCAAAGGAGTACAACGTCATTATCAATGTAAGAGCCCAATTCTGATTTGGGAGCTTGAGTCAACAGTGGTTCCCTCATGGGATCCATCGAGGGATCTTCTATTCATGAAAGCATTCAGATCTTCCATTGCTACTGCTTTCTCAGCGAAGGATTAACTCTGTGATAGTTTGTTTGCATGATGTCTTCTAAGCCTTCTCTGTCGCCAGCATATTGATGGTCGAGAGCAGTTGCTTCTTTACCCTCTTGCTCACTTTGTGCAGGTCAAGCCAGTACCATGCTTTAGTTAGTTTGGTGAATGATGACACTATGGGCCTCATTAAGAATTTGGCGGGCTGAAAACTTCGTCTGCCAAAGTCCTGACAGGGTTGCCGCTGCCTACGTGGCCACTGGAGTCATTAGGAGTTTTCCACTAGGTCAGCGGGTGGAAATCTAAGTTTTGGCCCCCTGGGCTAGTGGGAAACAGGCAACATCATTATTTCTGGCTCGTAATGAAGCCAGCAGCAATGCTGTACCCAGCAGGGTGCACCAGCACCCTCGCAATGTTCACTGCCTGCAACGTTGTGATGGTGCTGGCAGTGATTAGGATCTGTGGCACCTGGTGGAGCTGGTGCTTCTCTGGAGGTCAGACCACCAGGGTTGTTATGTGGCAGTCGGACCAACACATCCACAGCAGTCTAGACCGCCACCATGAGTGTGGGCCTTTGTGTCAACATTAAGCTTAAAAGGAAATAAGAGCATGTAGCTTATCCCCTACAATAGATCTATTTTAGTTTGTACGATATTCCAAAAGTTGGTAGGACAGAAGGAAAGACCTCTATTCAAGATTTGTTTGTCCGTAGGAGAAAGAGCATGATTAGAAAGGGTGACTATCAATTGTTCTTCAGGTTTCAAGGTCTCGATGTTTTGCTGCGTGCTCTTGTTTGTATACCGGTTGTATTTGATGCTTCCATTGAGGTATCTGGTGGTTTTGTACGAGTGTCTTTCAAAGTTCCAAGGCGATGTCGCCTTGCTTCCTCGGAAAAATTTACCAGAGGTCTAATCGATGAACGTGTTTCAGAATCATCGAAGGATTCTATTTCAGAGGATGGTAGGGTATCTGAGCAGCATAACCTCTGGTACTCTCATACAAAAGTTACATGTTACTTTCCCATGTTCTTATTTACAGATTTTTTGTTTTGTCAATATTACTCAGTTCATTACTTGAAGCAAAATTGTATCACAATTATGGTATGTTACTTACCTGAGTGACCTATCCTAGTGTTTGGACTAATGTACCACCTTTACTTTCGGTTATTTTTGGTTGAATATAACTAACTTGCACTGGCATTTTTTCTTTCTAACGGTCATGGTGCTGGCACCATCATTAAGCCTTATATCTTTATCACTTAATGCACTCTTTTTTTATTTAGACCATATGTATTTGATTCTTTTGTTCTCTTAAATTCTACCCTGGATATCCTAATTTGATCTCTTGTCCCTTTGACCCTTTTTCCAAGCCTACAGTCTGGAATGGATCTATGCTATTGCACCACTACTGCATGGGTTCTTAAATCTATCTTTCTCATGGATAGAATCTTATAGATAAGACAGCACGTAGGTGTAATTATTCCTTCATGAACTTTGGGCCTTCACCTTCTAGATGCTTCTCGATCTCTAGACTTGAATGTCTTCTCTCAATACCATCCTTAATTTTACTCTATCTCATTTTCCACAGCCTTGAGAAAGCCCTGGTAAATGCACCCCATAGGGTGAAACACGTGTTGGCTGAGTATCTACTTTGTTCCACGCTTCATCTACTTGACGTATAATATGAAGCCATTTACTTTTGTCTAATAAACTTTAAATTGGATCACATATCCTGGAGTATTTTTCCAATTCCTTAAGGAACCAAATGGATTACTGGCAATTGGATGCCTTCAAATTATTGACACTTAAGTGGGAACCTACCATATATTAGTAAGCTCACTTTGTACATGGGGGACTAGGGTCCATTTCCCCCGGTTTAAGTTCCCACTGCCCATCCAGCGAACTGGCATTCTGTACGGGAAGTAATATAACTGGACCCTTACTTACGTTTCACCCACTCAGTTCTAAACTGTCATTTGACATGACAAAACAAACCTTTTACCGGGTCTAAACCTTCCTTTTTAATACTTATAAATCACCCCTAAGATAGGCCCTAAAATCACCTAAGGCATCTTCCATGATATTTAAAGAGCATGACATGTGAGTTTAGTTTTCACATGTTCTGGGAGTAAAAAAAATGTCTAGAGTTTTTTTTTTTTTAATGTTGTAAAGCTATCTCATCTACAGACTAACACTGGGTTACCCTATTACATTTGGTAAAGTGCTAACTTCAGCTTGCGTGCAGATAGGCAAACCCATCTTGGACTCTTTTGTAATCTAAAACCCTCAGATGTTCAGTTACAATTCTAAAAATTGCACTTTTACAAAATTGGTATTTTTATGCCCACTTCCAGTGTGCTTTTCTGCCAGTAAACAGGGCTAAATGAGTGTGGCTGTCACTCCTGTGATGGGCTGTTGATTCCTGACAGTTGGAAAAAAGGGCTTTGGTGTGAACAGGAAGGGACATTCTGGCAGGAAGGCTGGGGTGGGGGGGTTGTGCCCAGCCTTAATTGCATGTCAAAGGGTAATGCCTGCAGTGCACAAAAAGGAACTCGACACCAGGCTTATCCTTGCTTTGGTCACCCCAGACAGTTTGGAGCCAAACTCAAGAAAGACAGGAAAGCTGGAAAGAAATTGTTTGGTAGGGAGATAGGAGTTGTTCCCCCCCACACACACACAAAGGCTAACACTGGAGATGAAAAGTGGCACTCTCAGACTGTAAATTGAAATACACCTGGAATTGTGGAAGATTCTGAAGAAGGACTGTTCTGCTACCCTAAGGACTGCCTAAAGATTGGACTTGCTTGCCTTGATCCTGTGCTACCCAGAATGACTCCAATGGTCAGTTGACTGACCTCCTGTTTGGTCTATAGGGACGCAGCAAGTTTCCAGAGGCCTACCTTAAAGCTGCCCAGCTGTCCAGCACCAACTGGGCCTGCCTAAGCCCTGCTGGAGTGAGAACGGTTAGCCAAGAGGTACCTTGAGGGAGTGAACTCTTGGCTAGCATCAGAGGGAACTCCTCCTTGCCTAACTGAAGGCTCCATCATATTCAGACTGAAGCAACGCATGGTCATATTAAACAGTGCAGAGCCCCCAAAAGCTTAATTGGATCAAACACAGAGCAACACGAAGTACTGTGAAGCATCAACACATAGCTGAAAACCTCATTGAAAATGATGCCAAGAGACACATAACCCTGCATAATATTGCCACCCAGCTGAAAGCCTCATCATAACTGATTCCAAGCAGCACAAAGTCTCTCAAAGCAATGCTGTGCAGACCTTGCAGCAAGGACATAATGCATGCTAGACATGGTGGTTTTCCCTCAAACTCTTAGCCTGTTTACCTCCTCTTTTTAATGATTCTTATTGTTGACCTTAAAACTGAGCACTTTACCACTGTTGACCAGTGCCAAAGTACATGTACTTCTTCCCTACAACATGGTAGTGTTGCGCAGGCTCTCATTATTCTAATGAGACTAACGGATTTGGGCAGAAGAATCACTTGTATTGCAGGAGACTGAGTCTGATCCCACACCAGGTGACACCTGTCGGCCTAATCCAGGTTTTATTCCGGCTAACTAGCAGTGCCTCATCTCCACCCAAGAGCAGGGATGATTGGGCTACCGAGCGCATGACACAACTGACTCCTCAGGGGAAACGTGGTCACTCAGATCTCATCCGTTTCTCTCAGTTACCTTAGTCTCACATATGCAAGGACGATCAGAGGCAGAGTACAGTTCAATAAGGTTTTATTGAAGCAACTGCATCTTAGATAATAAAACATGTATTGCAATAACTAGGATGATGAAGCATGACAGAATTAAAATTGAGACAAGGAGAGTAAAACACAAAAATAACACTACCATGTTCTTACTACGTTTTTAAAAATAGTTCCTACTTAGGCTATGTTGGAGCACAGCATGTTAAGCTCTAATTCTGCCCTTCAGGTTTCCCATGGGAAGACATCATTCCTCATACCTGAGCAAGAAGTCTGTAGTCTACATAAGCAGCTGCAGTGAAGCACTCAGCAATCAGCATACAGTCGTGGTCATCTTGCTGGAATCTCCCTCTAACATACATGGGTCAAAGTAGTGTTTTATAATAAAACAGCTGATGTTCCAAGGAAGGATCCCCATGTTAGAGTGTGTATGTTTCTGTGAACATTAGAGACAAAGTGTACCACTTTTGCTGGCAACCTATCTTACTGCAGCCTAGAGAAAAGCACAGAGTGAAAGAAATGTCTTGTTTAAGAATACAGTGCTGGCCTAGGCAAAGAACAGTTACATGGAAAAAATTAAACAAGACCGCAACTGTGGCTATTGTTAAAATAATAAAAACAAAACTGAATAAAACATATCTAGGTTAAAGTGCACCTCAGCAGGCCTAGTTTGATCAAATAAAGTGTATACAACTATGGTTAAAATGGCTACACAACACCCGCCCCTTGCCGGTTCAAAGGTGTTTCAAAGCCTATTCATTTCTAAAAGCTACTAAAATTCAACCTAAAGCATATATATTTGAATGTCAATAAAGATGTTAAAAAGAAACTTGAGCATGTATTGGAAGGACAATTTAAAATGTTGAGTGTGGCATCAGGAAAGCAGAACTTCAAATGTTGGAGTTGTTTTGGAAGTTGCCAATTGAATCCAGGACAATCGAAGACAGGAAATCTTCCACTCTGGCAGATGGTAAATTAGGAAGTTCGCCAACAAGGAAAACCACGGAGCATTCGTATTCGAAAGACTGAGCTCCAACCAAGGCAGCAGCATTCCATGGTGTGCTCAACAATGAGTTTAGAGCTGCATGAACCACAAAGGGCAACTCATAAGCAGATTCCCATAGCAAATGCACCCTCAACATGCATGTCTGGTGATGAGCCCTCAGCCAGAACATCAACAGATCAGAGTCCAATGAAAGCAAGTGCTGCATAGAAAGACAAACTTTCAGTGCCTGTTCAAACGAGCACCAGAGGCATTGAAACACAGGCTGCATACAAATACAAAACCGGTCTGAATGACAGGGACCAGTCACACTCCAATTGCTCCAGGAGTGATGCTCCAAAGTACTGCATCATGCGTTCATGGCACAGCTGCGCTGGTGGAAGTACTTTCAGTCCTCCTTGTTGTGACGGGACAGCCATTGCACAGATAGTAGCAACAGCAAAATGCCACCTATAGATAGCCAAAGTTATCGGAAATCCCTTGAACATACTGGAGAATGTTGAATGTTTAGCTGAAGGTATTAAGCCGAACATAGAGGAGAAGGTGTGAATGAAACCAGAACCAACAGCCTTAAAGAAATTTGCGATTCCAGTAGTACAGGACGCATTACATATTTGTCCAATGAGCTCACCAAAGTGTCTCGGAAAGTTAGTAATTAAAAGGGACTGTATCTCTGCTGATGACCTCACAACCTGAAGCGCACAGGTCTCAAGTGCAGATGTGAGCAGCATATGCTTGTGAAACAATAAAGTCTGCTCAACAAGTCAAAATTTACATTTCAAGTGGCGATATGGGGGCAAATCTCAGCTACCTCCCTCTGTCATGTAGGAGGAAAATGTACATTCCCACAGCATGTAACAATCTTAGAAACCAAAACAAAATAAACTCTTCTGGCTCGCATCCCACAACAGTTCTCACTATTGAGGAGGACATAGCTGCCATTCGAGAGTACCTGGAATGCAGGTCTACTCAAGGGGACTGGGACTCCCTTCATATAGCAAGCCAAGTTTGCTGACGAAGCGTTGCACGCCCCATGCAAGGACAGCTGTTTACAAACCATTGAGTGGCTGACAGAAGTCTTGCATTCACTACCACTGAGAAAGACCTCTTCCATGCCACTGAGACATTTGTACAAGAAGGGTAGCTCCCACAGCTCATGAATTTAACTATCTCCTAGCCTTTCATATCTGCCCACTGGAATGTGTTTTAAGCAGGATGTAAATTGAAGTGTTTCAATAGGCAGATTATTGACCCTGTGTATTAACCATTCAGCAGATGGTATTTCAGTAAAAGGCAATTTTTCTAATTTCTCAATATTTAACATGACATAAGTCGCTTCTTTCTTAGCCATTAGATGTTGTTGTACCTTTAAATTAAATGTGGAAAATATGTCCCTTGCGCTAACGTTTTGCCAGGGAATGCGACCTGCCTTCAGTCTTTGTAGCGTCCAACCTAACTGCATAATGGACCTTAGCTGATTCTGTCCGTGGTGTAAAGAGGACGTGTCACTTTGTATTATGTCTATTGCAGAAGAAACAATGTTGTTTAAAGTGTATATTTGGTCAGACAGGGTATTAATCCCATTATCTACAACAGCTAATGCTTTCTGTAAATTTTCCTGATCTATTTGCCTTAACCGGGCAAGCTTCCAAATGTAATTATAGACTGCATATAAGTAGCACTTTCTGCGTTGTTTTCTGGGTCCTAACAGGAAATCCTGTAAATGAGTTCTATTAGACAGGAGACTGAGGTGTTTTCTATCAGCATCTAGTGCGGAACTCTTCAACCATTGCTGGCATAGTTTCCCTACATTGTATGTTGTTACTATACCCACATGTTCAGATGACACATAGCGAGGGTCAGGCCTACTTGTTCTAAAACCCCCAGTGGAGTTTATGAAACATTGATGACACCCATTGGCATCTATTGGCCACAATACCTACCCACGAGGACGTGAAAGTGAAGCATTAAAAGTGCCATTTGGGACCCATTCATCGAGCTGATCTTCTGTTGCATTGCTAAACTTTTGCCATTTGTAAAATTTTGCAGGGGCAGGAATATTCGAGGTATTCAAATCCTTAATTTTTGCTAAGCCTAAACAACTTGTCTGTTGTACAGTTTCATAAAAAAATATAATTTGACCAAGCATCAGGCATGCTCTGAATAAAGCATCCTTTCCCCTTATTTGTCAATGTTTTGTTCCCCACACACTTTTTAAGTGAATAGATTTCAACCAATATTCATAGCCTTCTATTGCCAACCGGAAATGAATTTCGTATCTGTCAATAATGTATGGACATTTTCCATAAATGGCAATTTGAAATAATATGACTCAGCATGTTTAACATTGTGCCCAGAGAAATGTGCACATTTTTCAGACTATGTTTTAGATCTTCCTTGTGGAGGCATTGGACAATGTTCCCATTGTGTGTAATTACAAATAGTCTTTGGGAGAATTGCTCTGTGAATGAAATGGTGTCCATAATAATTATAGCAAAACATGTCACCATAATTTTCTTTGGATTGATACACATCCTCACTGTCAAATACAGTAAAATACTGCCACTTAGTCATCATAAAGTGAAATGTTTTCACATCCCAGTCATCACAAACAACTCCGGGTATTATTACATCTTTTATGGAAAGTTTAAACACATATGTTATTCGAATGACCTCCGTTGCACCGTATTTATCAAATGTGACTTTATCCCAATCAATCCTTTCAGGAATTGTATCACGGAAACATTAATGAAAGACAAGTCTCTGCGGACCTTGTGAGAAGAAAAATGGGGTTTTAGGACCTCATCCACCAGTTCAACTGTTGATCTTTCTGGAACAAAATGACCATGTACCAATAGAACGAAAGTAATACCAAAGCCAATCCAAAGAAGGAAAGCTAACACATTCAAGAAAAGCCACAGATAGTTCCATGGGAAAATAAAGGTGGTCATTACAACATTGGCGGTAAAAGCCGCTTACCGCCGTGCAGAAGACCGCCAATACACCGCCACGGAATTCCGCCACAGCTATTATGACCCACATCTCGGAATCCGCCGAAATTCAGTCACGCACACAAGTCCGCCACACCAAAGGTCAGTGTTAAACTGGCGAAAACAAAACCTCCACCTCCACGCCAACAGAAACACGCCCATGCTATTACGACCCACGAATCCACGCGGCGGTCTTTCAACCACGGTATTCCATTGGCGGTACACACCGCCGCGCTCAAAATACACACACATCTCCAAAACACCACCACATTGGACAATTCCAAATACACACACCTGATACACATACAAACAACACTCCCACACACCCAACACAATATAAAACACACACCCACATCACCCACAAACCCCTAGGACCAAAAATTTGTCACAAAGGCGACAGAGAGATAGCACAGAATAGACAATCCCACCACACAGAGGCACACAACACCATCACCCACACAACATCCACGCACAAAACACCACACACCACTACACATCACCACACACATCAACACTCACACCGCCCCACACATCACACACACCACCCCACGTCATGGCAAAGACACCCCCGCTTTTCTGAGGAGGAGCTCCGGGTCATGGTGGAGGAAATCCTATGGGTAGAGCCACAGCTATTTGGCTCACAGGTGCAGCACACATCCATAGCCAGGAAGATGGAGCTATGGCGCAGAATAGTCGACAGGGTCAACGCTGTGGGACATCATCCAAGAAATCGGGAGGACATCTGGAAGAGGTGGAACGACCTACAGGGGAAGGTGCGTTCAGCGGTCTCTAAGCACATCATTGCGATTCAGCGGACTGGCGGCGGACCCCCACCTCGTCCCCCACAACTAACAACATGGCAGGAGCAAGTCTTGACCATCATGCATCCTGAGGGCCTCGGAGGAGTCGGTGGAGGAATGGACACTGGTAAGTCAAATTTTAACTATCAGATCCCCCACCCTACCTGCATGCTTTCACACACCCCCACCCTCACCCCCTCCCCTATCACTCCAGCTCCTCACTAATGTACTCATAACACAAACCACACATCCCAACACCAAGCCCTGCATGACACAAATAAGCATGGTCACCCATCACTAAAGCATGCTCACTGCACATACCCATAACAACCCCCTAACCATCATCACACAAGCCCCCACACACGAATGCTTGCACTGGGGTACACGCACACCCACCCATTGCACACCATGACACACACACATGGAATAATCATGCTCTTATGCCCCTGCAGGATCACGAAGGACCGTCACCACACCGGAGGGTCCAGACATCTCCACTCCACCCACAGAAGAGGCCCACAGTGACGACAGCAGCTCTGCCCTACTGGATCCAGATGACCAGCCCGGACCATCGTGGGCCTCGGGACAGTCGGTTCCCCTTGCACAGGCACAGCCCAACACTGACCTTCCACCCTCTGGTAACACCAGCACAGCACCCACCCAGCGGGCCCAAACCTCCGTACCCAGGACAGGTCAATCAGCTGTGTGTCCACCACTACAGGGAACCCAGGCTAACCCACCACCCCAACAACAACAGGGACCTGGGGGCAGTGGTAGTGGGCACACAGTCCAGGGGACGGAGGCACAGGAACACAGGGGAACTGGGAGGGCTGCTGTGCGACAGGGGGCGGTGAGGCCAAGGGAACCCACTCTCCAGAGGCCCTCTCCTCCATCATGGGAGCATACCACCACTCCCAGGAGACGATGGCCACGGTCCTGGTCAAGTTTCAGGAGACCCAGCGCCTGCAGGAGGAACAGTATTTGGGGTTCAGGGAGGAACTCAGGACCATCAGCTCCGCCTTGGGCACCATCGTAGGGGTGCTGAAGGACATACAGAACACCATGAGGGACACCGTGGAACTCCAAGGGGCCCCTGACACTAGCTAGGACGATGAACTGCCCACCACCTCCGCCGGCGCTAGTGGACAGGACGCCCCGCCACCGGACCACCACACCACCGGACCACCACACCACACCCCACCCCCTGCAGACGGACAACCACCACCCAAGCGGTCCCTGAGATCCAGGAACAGGACAGAGCAAGATGGCAAGACCCACGCCAGGAAATGAGATCACCCTGATTGTCACCCCACTGTCCCACTTTGTTACCCTGTCCATACTTAAACTGCCCCAGCTCCACTTCCCATGCCCATATGGGCAGTGCACCTGTGAGACTAATAGACTGGACTCTGCCATGGACATTCCTCCACCATCACCCATAACCATTTTACAACCCCCCTCCATTTTTGAGCACTTAAATAAACACCCTTGAACCTCAAAACTATGTTGAGTCAGTCTATGATTTGCTAAAATATATTATCAATGACAGTGTCAAAATGCGTTTCTAGTTGTAAAGGCAATATACCTATGTCACACATCACAAGTCCTTGAAGGATGCATGCAGATGACACACGTTGGTAAGCACACCTGTGAAACCGTAATGTAAAGGAACAATTCAGTTACCAAATAATGCAATGAAATTACACACAGGATAGAGGAAGAAGTGTGACAGTGATTGTAATGGTAAAAATGAAAATGTTCTCACCTGTGTGTCACTGGAAATATTGCTGTATAACTGACTCCCTGTTGTCGTTGTCTTCTTCCTCAGCTTCCTCCTCATCATTGTCCACAGGCTCCACAGGTGCCATAACACCGTCATCTGGACCATCCTCCTGCAGAAAAGGCACCTGACGTCGCAAAGCAAGATTGTGAAGCATCGAGCAGGCGATGATGATCTGGCACACCTTCTTCGGTGAGTAGAATAGGGAACCACCTGTCATATGGAGGCACCTGAACCTGGCCTTCAGGAGGCCGAAGGTGCGTTCGATCACCCTCCTAGTCCACCCATGGGCCTCATTGTAGCGTTCCTCTGCCCTGGTCCTGGGATTCCTCACTGGGGTCAATAGCCAGGACAGGTTGGGGTAACCAGAGTCCCCTAAAAGCCACACACGGTGCCTCTGGAGTTGACCCATCATATCAGGGATGCTGCTATTTCGCAGGATGTAGGCGTCATGCACTGAGCCAGGGAACACAGCATTAACCTGGGAGATGTACTGGTCAGCCAAACATACCATCTGTACATTCATGGAATGATAACTCTTCCGGTTCCTGTACACCTGTTCACTCCTGTGGGGGGGAGGGGAGAGCTACATGTGTCCCATCAATAGCACCTATGATGTTGGGGATATGTCCAAGGGCATAGAAGTCACCTTTCACTGTAGCCAAATCTTCCACCTCAGAGAAAATGATGTATCTCCTTACGTGTTTCAACAGGGCAGACAACACTCTGGACAGCACGTTGGAAAACATGGGCTGGAACATCCCTGATGCCATGGCCACTGTTGTCTGAAAAGATCCACTTGCAAGGAAATGGAGCACTGATAGCACCTGCACGTCAGGGGGGATTCCAGTGGGATGGCGGATTGGCGACATCAGGTCTGGCTCCAACTGGGTACATAGTTCCTGGATAGTGGCACGGTCAAACCTGTAGGTGACGATTAAATGTCGCTCCTCCATTGTCAACAGGTCCACCAGCGGTCGGTACACCGGAGGATTCCGCCATCTTCTCAATTGTCCCAAATGACGGTGCCTAGGAAGGACAACAGCGACCACAGACTCAACTTTTTTTCCAGGTATGTACCCACAGTTATACAGAACATGACACCAAACACAAAACCCTTCCTGTATGTGTGTTGAGTGTAGGCCTAGCTATGTGTGACGCAGAAGTAAATAAAGCCATGTGGGCCCCTGAAATGGCGGCTGCCTGACCTCTAAACTGGGACAATGGGATTGTGGGGTAACAGCGTTGGCGTTGCACACTGTCCCGGTAGGCGGTCGTAGACCGCGGCGCAATGCTGCATTGGTTAACATTGGACCATATGGGTCCCAGGAGCCAATGACGAAGTGCGCCGGCGGTGATGATATGCACCGCCGCGGACGTCACCGCCATTTTCTATCAGTTCTATCACTAGATACCTGATCTTCGACAGGAGAGGACCTACACTGCAAGTGCTGCTGTGACCTCGGTCTGGAAGCGACGATGGCTGCTGCGTCTGGGGAAAGGGCCCCTGCCTTCACTGCTCAGGAGTTGGAGAAACTAGTAGACGGGGTCCTCCCCCAGTACACGCTACTCTACGGTCCTCCAGACCAACAGGTTAGTACACAGGTAGCACGTTGTATGGGCTAGGCCTGGGTGGAGAGGGCTGGTTGTAAGAGGGAAGGGGGCAGAGTTCAGGGAACATTAATGCATGTGAATGAATGTGCCACATGGCTAGGGTAGGGAGGGGGGACACTCACATCGACCTTGCAGTTGGTAATGACTCCTCTTCTTCCCTTGTGCATGTCATGTAGGTCAGCGCCCACCAGAAGAAGGACATTTGGCGTGCCATCGCCAAGGAAGTCCGGACCCTGGGAGTCCACCAGAGACGGGGCACTCACTGCCGGAAAAGATGGGAGGACATTCGCCGCTGGAGCAAGAAGACGGCGGAGGCTCAGCTGGGGATGGCCTCCCAACGTGGGAGGTGTGCCCGTTGCACCATGACCCCCCTGACGTTCCGGATCCTGGCGGTGGCCTACCCTGAGTTGGATGGGCACTTGAGGGCATCACAGCAGACACAAGGGGGTGAGTACACTCTCATTCTGCGGACTTTGCGCGCAGTGGAGGGGTCTGGGTGGGGGAGGAGTTCTGTGGGTGTACCTAGGCCAGGCAGAAGTACATAGGCTAGGCCGCTCGGTAATGCAGGCCATGTGGTACTCTACCCCACCGCAGTAGAGTGCCAAGTACTGGTATACATGCCCCCATGGCATCCATGTGTGCAGATGTCCATCATAGCCATGTAGGCCAGATCCCAGGAATTGCATCTGTAGAGGTCAGGAGCACGGCGTAGTGCAGGGGGCTGCTGTGTCTGTATTGTCCGCCAACGGTAGCGGTATGCCATGCACTCAACCTGTCTTTCTTCTGTCTCCCCCCCCCCTTCTTGTGCTCTCCCTGTTCTTTTGTGCATCAGCATCATAAGGCGGAGGTACAGTGGCACCGGAGCACGAGGGAGCTACATCCCACATGGCCATGGAGGGCCACACCACAGACTCAGAATGCACCAGTGGGACGGAGGGCGAGGGGAGCTTCACGTCGGCCACCGGATCACCAACCAGCGACACGGACTCGTCCGCCGATGGAAGCTCCCTTGTGGTGGTGGCCCACTTCTACAGGTACAGCTGCCACCTCCCCTACCAGCACAGCCCTCCCAGCAGCCCCTCAGCGTTCGCCACATTGTGAATACCATCCAGGGTGTAGAAAGGGAGTTGCAACACAGTAATGCATTCCTGGAGGGCATTCCTTATGGTCAGGCTGTCCTTCAGCGAACCCTGCAATCTCTGGCCTCAGCACTGATGGCAGCCATTGTCCCTGTGTCTAGCCTCCCCCCTCCAACCTCCTCCACCCAGACCCAATCCTCTGTACCCCAGCCTATCCCAAGCACACCATCAGACCAGCATGCACACACCTCAACACACAAAAGTAGCTCAGGCAAACATAGGCACGACACAACCCACAGGCACTCACGCAAGCATCACACACATGCAGACACAGCGACATCCACTGCCTCCACTGTGACCCCCTCCAACTACCCATCCCAGTGTTCGTCAGAAACTGTCCCTCTGCAAAGTTGACCTTTTTGCCCCCCACCCCACCTCCAATTCATCAGTCCCGTCGTAGTGCTTCAGCCAAAAAGCCTCCAGTACCAGTGGTGGCTGTTCAAGGTGTGTGGAGTGCACCGGCCACCAGGGCAGGCAGTGTGACACGGAGCCAAGGCACTGCCAGTCCACCCCCTGTAAAGGCTCTGAAGTTGGAAAGTGGCCGACGGGACCGTGTGAAGACTCCTGGAGGCAAAACAACTCACAGGGGTCCCAGGGGGATTGCAGAGTCAGCTGTGACTCCTCCAAAGGTGGTGAAGGGCCAGAACAAGTCTGCACAGCCTGGTGTGAGCATCACGGCGGAGAAGGACGGCATCCTTCCCGGCGGCCGGGACGCCACCGCCAGCACCGTCGTCACTGGTCCGGAGAGCACCGCCAGAGTCAGTGCCCAGGAGGGCCCAAATATCGTCACTGGTCAGGAGACCACCGCCGGAGTCAGTGCCCAGGAGGGCCCAAGTATCGTCACTGGTCAGGAGACCACCGCCGGAGTCAGTGCCCAGGAGGGCTCAAGTATCGTCACTGGTCAGGAGACCACCGCCGGAGTCAGTGCCCAGGAGGGCCCAAGTATCGTCACTGGTCAGGAGACCACCGCCGGAGTCAGTGCCCAGGAGGGCCCAAGTATCGTCACTGGTCAGGAGACCACCGCCGGAGTCAGTGCCCAGGAGGGCCCAAGTATCATCACTGGTCAGGAGACCACCGCCGGAGTCAGTGCCCAGAAGGGCCCAAGTATGTTACTGGTCAGGAGACCACCGCCACTGCCGCAGTCAGTGCCCAGGAGGGCCCAAGTATCGTCACTGGTCAGGAGACCACCGCCGGAGTCAGTGCCCAGGAGTGCCCAAGTATCGTCACTGGTCCGGAGACCACCGCCAGAGTCATTGCCCAGGAGGGCCCAAGTATCGTCACTGGTCAGGGGACCACTGCCAGAGTCATTGCCCAGGAGGGCCCCGGCAGCCACTTCCCCTCTGGGCAATGAGGGACCGTCATGCCACACACCAATGCCCAGTCCAGAGACCGCCATGGCAAAGCACCGCTGAAGAGTCCAGAGACCGCCATGGCAAAGCACTGCTGAACAGTCCAGAGACCGCTATGGCTAAGCACCACTGAAGAGTCCAGAGACCGCCATGGCAAAGCACTGCTGAAGAGTCCAGAGACCGCCATGGCAAAGCACCGCTGAAGAGTCCAGAGACCGCCATGGCAAAGCACCGCTGAAGAGTCCAGAGACCGCCATGGCAAAGCACCGCTGAACAGGGCATGCACCGCTGAAGAAGGAAAAGACCGCCACATCATGCATCGTTATCCCATGTGCAGCTGGGACAGTGACGGGACAGGAACTGTCACGGGGAGACTAATCCAGTCGGGGCACCAGTCCCCCTCCAGAACCAGTGGTGGCTGTTATCTACTTGAGAGACTGTGGCTTTGCACTCCCCAGGATGTTACAGTGGGCAACCCACCCACTGTAGAGACTTGAGAGACTGTGGCTTTGCACTCCCCAGGATACATCAATGGGCATGGAGCCCCGTCGTGGATCTGGCTTTGCACTCATCCGGCTGAGGTGCCCCCCCTTCCCTTCCCCCTGAGGTGCCTGTTGTATTTCTCTCTGATGCCCCGGCAGTGTTCTCTCTGTTTGTGGACAGGTATCTTGTGTGGGCCTCGCCCATGCATTTTTGGACTAGTGGTGCACGGACATTGATATGTGCTTATCTGCACTACTTCTCGTAATGTATATACTTTTGAATGATTTTATAATATATCTGTATATATTTGAGACATGTATATTGAAACATTACAATGTTTGAACTGATTTCGTTTTGTCTTAGCATTCTTCCGGGAGGGTTGTGTGGGTTGTTACTGTGATGTTTGTGAATGCATTGGTGTGTGTGTTGTAATATGCAAGGGTGGGGGTGTTGGGTGTGTTTCCCCCTGACTTTTGCCTCCCCCCTCCCCTATGTCGTAGGTGCAGTACTCACTGTTGTCTTCGCCGGTGCCGGCGTTGCTCTTCGTAGATGAGTAGGAATACAAGGGCCGATAGGATTTGTAATTCCGGATCCATGGAGTCCTTCTTCCTTGTGGGATGTGTTCAGGTGAGCATTTTCCCATTGCAGAAACTGTTTCCGCCGTGTTTTTATCCACGGTGAATCCGCCCTGGAAAAGGTGGCGGATTGGCGGGTTGTGATACTATTGGCGGTACATTGTCTTCCGCCTGTCTGTTTGCGGTGACCGCCGCACTGCTTGTCTGTACCGCCGTGGCGGGCGGTGTGTTAAAGTGGCTGTCTTTGTTGGCGGTCTCCGCCACGGTCATGATTCCCTTTTTTTGTCCGCCAGCCTGTTTGCGGTATTACCGCACCTTTAACACCGTCCCCCAGGGTTGTAATGACCCCCAAAATAATTTGTTTTGAGACAATTTATCAGCTTACGTGTTTTTTGCAGTACGGGTGTAGAAGTGGCAAAGTAGTCCGAAAAGGTGTAAGTGATATCGACAAAATAACCAGAAGCAGTTTGTGCAAAAATTGGAGCAGTATTTGAAGGAGGAGAACTGGTAGGGATCTCCCGCAGTGGTTCACTGTAAATGACGC
Organism: Pleurodeles waltl; assembly: GCF_031143425.1. Taxonomy (NCBI): domain Eukaryota; kingdom Metazoa; phylum Chordata; class Amphibia; order Caudata; family Salamandridae; genus Pleurodeles; species Pleurodeles waltl. Next base: position 397,189,408 of record NC_090438.1, on the reverse strand, counting down.
AATCCGTTTGTGTAGAAGTCGAGTCAAATCAATCAGCAATTTCTGTGTTGCTTGTTGTAAGAGATGTTAGTGGAACTAATGCAAGACCGTTTTCCACCCTCCCCAAGATCGGAGAGGTGTCAGCGTTGCTGCTCAAAACTTGTAGAGGGACATCTTGACCAGTAGTGAGAGGGATTTGGGAACTACTGGTTGTTTCTCTTGGTCTGCTGTGCAGGATCGGCCACATGATGTTACTTGACATTGTGGATGGAGACAAAACGGTTTTCTTTAGAACCAGGCAGCGGTGGTAAAATAACAGTTTTGGTACTGTGTATTCCCAGGACTGGAACAGGTGCACGATAGGAAGGACCAAACTCCTTTTTCACAGCAAATTTTTCATTAAATACATCCCCAACTTTTGGAATCCAGCCAGTAGGTGTTATTGGTACATCCTTAATTCATACTGAGGCAGCACTGGCAGAAGCGTCATCACAGAACTGTTGTAATTCTTGAAAGACAGTGACAAGTTAATTTATGTCAAAGGGTGTTTCTGCCACCTCCACGCCAGGACCATCAACATACGTTTGAGTTCCAAACAGACACACAGACACTTTTATGAAGTACGAACCCCCCCCCGGGACATTCTAGGCAGATTATTAAGTGCTCTCTAGACTCCATACAGGTGAATAAGCCAGCTAAAACCCGTACCTAATTCTCTGGCTGTTAAGGATTGCTGTAAATCTTTGTTTCATTGCTCCACAACACTATTTCCCTCGGGATGAAATGGAAACAAGTAATGGAGTTGGACCCCTAACGAAGCCATGGTGTCCCTGAATGCCCTTGACGCGAAAGCAGGGCCCTGGTCTGAGTGAAATGCCACAACTGCATATGTGCCGATAAAGACTTGTAAATCTTTAATAACAGTCAGAGCGTCAGCTGAGCGTTGTGGCCACACCCATAGAAATCTGGAGCAGGAGTCAACAGCAAGTAAGATGTATTTGAATGCACTGTCTCGTGTTAGGGGACCGCAATTGTCCAAGTACACACATTGTAATGTTTTTTTTTTAATTAGGAGGGGTGTCTGCAGTGGGCGTTCGACGGTGGACCCCTTAATTTGTTGGCAGATATCACAACAAAGGACATATTGCTTGGTCTGTTTGTATAGACATGCCCACAAATAACGTGCTTGCAATAATGATGTTGTAGCTGTCACACCAGCATGGGCATCGGCAACCCCGTCATGTGCTGCTTTAAACTACTCTGGTCTTAGGTCTTTCTTGGGAATTACTCGAACTCCCACACCTGGTATTTTTACTTCTACATCAAGAAAGCCTCCCATGCGGTAGGAATATTTAGCAGGGAATGTTTCTGATACGGGTGTGCCTTATGCTGTGGCTTTCACAGCAGCCCATATGTCATCATATGGTTTCGTTCTAGAATGAGTTACTGCAGCAACAGAAGCCATAGCTACTGCTGGTTTGGCTGCTTCATCAGCCAGTGTATTTCCAGCAACTTCTATTGCAACGCGCTGGTGTCCAAGTGTATGTACAACATGGACATTTAGTAGCATTTCCTTCAGATCCACTACTTTCCCCCACAGAAGTCTGTGTTTGATGGTGTTACTTTTCGAATCTCTGAACCCATTCTGGAGCCATTAATGCAGATATTCATTGAGGGACTGGACACAATAGTACGAATCACAGACAATCAGTGTTAGTTGGTAAGGATCCGTATGTTCCAGTGCCATCACCAGATCCTTTAGCTCTGCTAGTTGTGCAGTGCAATCCCCTAGGTTGTGCGTGAAGGTAATGTTGTGGATAAAACTTATTAACTTCCATGCAGCCACTTATGACTGTGCAAGCAGCGGAGTATTGATACTTTGTGCCTATTGCAGGTTGTGATGAGCGATCGGTGTACATGACTGTTTGATATTGATCAATAGGCAATGTATTTGCTGGAACTGGCTATTCTGGTTCATACTGCATGGTGTTGTGTAAGTGAAAGTTACGACATGTACCTTTACGTTTTGCATGCCCTGTTCACTTCTGTGAGGTCTACTCCTCTCATTGGTTACCATTGGGAATTCCTTATCAGAATTTTAAGTGATAATTCCTGATTGAGAAGGAGTAGCTCTGTATTGTTTCATATCATTGGAATGGTAATGATGCATCTTCTTTGCTGGCAACATTTGATTTAACATTACTATTTAAGAAATGCCACTTTTAGAAAGTTGGTATTTCTTTGCTCTTAAAGCTCTGTGTACCTATAAACTGGGTCCAATACACGTCTGAGGAAAGTGATATCTTGACGTTGTGCATTTCTTCTAGACTACCACACACAAAGGAAGGGTAGGTGTGTCTGAGTGCCCATTTGCATCCTAATGGCTCATCCTGCTTGGCAGGATTAGGGGGGTTGAGCTGACACACCTGAAAATGATGTGTCCTGTTCCCACACAAAGTGCTGATTACTCCTTGTAGTGAATCTGGAGCCACAGCTAGCAAAAAAGGATCTCTGCGCACATCAAAGACCCTTCTTTGAAGTCACCCCCACCTCAAAGGAAGAACTGGGCATAGGTACTGGATCTCTAACCCCACCATATTATACACTTCTGGACCTGTAAAGAACCTCTGTTAGAAGGACTGCTGTGCTGCTACAAGGACTGTCACTCTGCTGGACTGAACCTCCAGAAGAGCTGCTTTTCTTCTGTGCTGCCATGCTGCTCTCTGATCCCGCTGAGGGAAAGCTGAACTCTGCCTTGAACCCAGAGTGATCTCCAAGGGCTCATCAACTTACCTCCTGTTACTTGAGACTCAGGGATATCAAAGTCTCATCACCTGCTCCAGTGCCTGGCACATTGGAAGTGGACCAGTAACTTGCTCCAGTTGAACCAACGCATCTCCTGTCTGTTGGAAGCAGAACCAATGCATTGTAGCTATTGTGGGAGCAGGATCGGTGCATGACACTCTGAACCAGTGCTTTGCCGAAAGAACGAATGCATCAGAAACGTTGCATCACCACCACTGCAGTGTGGGGAGATCAACACACCCCCTCAACTATATGGGGAAATCTGGTGCATTGTCTACAGAATCACTGCCTCTCGGCTCGGCGCATCATCTTTGGAACAGATGTATTCCATCACTGCATGAATAAAATTGATACATCACCTTGACTGCAGGATCAACACTGATGCATTGCTTGGCTTCACCCCATATCTCACTGTTGCAACCAGGATCAAGGTACTGTGTTCAGATGACCTGCTTGGCTTCTGTATCTGGCCCGCACTCCATCATGTTTCGGTCTGAACATTTGACTTTGCCCTGGTCCAGAGCGACCAAATAACCCTCATTGGCGCTTATTGCTTCTAAGTGCTACAGATATTTTTATTCTTTAAAAATTCATATCTCCACTTCTACTTGGTGAATTTCTGTCATTGTGGTCTTGATTTATATAATAAAATCATAATGTATTTTTCTCAGCTGGTGTGGAGTCATTTTGCAGTGTTTTCAATGTGATACTGTGTGTTGTGTTGCACAAATACTTTACACATTGCCTCTTAAGTGAAGCCAGACTGCTCTGTGACAAGCTATCAGAGGGTGACCAAAGGTTAATTCATGGTGTGTGTCTAACTTACCCTGAATAGGATTGTGGTTCTTGCTTGGAGAATGTGCTTACCATTGCCAACCAGAAACCCAATTTCTAACAATGCACAACTCCCAGCGTGCCAAACTTGGTCCTGGACCCGGCCTTCATTATATCACGGTGAGCCTGAACTTGTTATTTTGTCCCAGTCAGGGTGCCCAGATACCAACAGTTGGTGCTTTTAGCTCTAATATTTCCTAAAGCATTTAAAACTCGCATCTGGTTCTACTTATTATATTTGAACTGTTTTGGTGTCATTCATGTATTAAAATTTACTCTATTTTTCCCCAAAAAATTGTTTTTCTTGTGTTATGTTTTTATTTTATTAATGCTTGTGTGCTGCATAAATACTTTACACATTGCCACTAAGTTAAACCTGAGTACTTTCGTGGCAAGCTACCAGACAGCACACGTTAAATTAGTAAAGGGATTAGGGAGGGCACTACCTGACATCCTTGCATCCAGTTCGATCAGATGCATTATGGTAAATGCGTGCATGATAACAATTACTTCAATTAAACAGTTTTTGTTTTCACCATGGTTCGTGCAGCCATTGATGAGTAATTTTAGACAAACCTTTTTATTTCATCCCTGGCAATTAAACCACTCTTTTGCATGTGCTTTTAGGGCACATTAAATCATCTCATTTACTCCATTATTAACCTGTTTTCCTAATGCAAATTTCCAAATTATTCTCCGGTATATCTGGAGGGAGTTGATTCAAGGACAAACACCATTTGCGTTCAACATTCAATTTACAGGGGGCCTCAGAGCCATGTCCTATTTGCTCATAATACTGGCTTCTCTTGTGTATATTTGGTCTAATTGTATATCATTTAAAGCATACTCTTTAATGATCCTACATAAGACTTTGACGGTCATTGTTGTTGAGAACATCAAAGACCGGGTCGGATCAGAAAGGGATGAGAGAGTGATATTGAATGAGAATACTTCTTAGGCCCATTCCTGGCACTCCACTTCATTCCATGTTGCAAAGCTGCCTGTATGGACCAGTAGTGGTGCATAGTATTCAACTCCATATAGTGTGTCGCTGATAGACAATGAATAACCCTTGTCAACCTTTGATATAGGAATCACAAAATGCGCCAGAATTAACTCCTGTTTAGAATAATGGAAATGGCATCATCAGCTGTTGTGGTGCTGCCTTTAACTGCAGCTGTTTGGATTGCATACATGAATGCACATGAATGAGCTTAAAGTTTAGTACAACAGATTTATTTGGGTGAGTTCACTCAATGAGTGTCAGAAAACAGGAAATTATGACAACCTTGATATGTAAAACAAAGCATATCCCTGTAGCCTTCAAATTGCATAATTTCTCTATTTTCCGCCTCTGCTGATGTCTGCTGCATGGGTAAGCATAGCTGATCTTGAAATCATACCCTCTTTCCAAATTTTTGTTGGCCCACTCACACACACTTAGGAAGTTCACATGTATGCTCCTCCTGTGCCTGGTGCTTGTTTTCTCCTCCCACACGTTTCAAAGTACCTTATTTCCAATATACATTGTTGACTGTTAACCTATTGATCAACTATTGATGTATGGCTCCTTGGCATATAGATTCCAAGGCAGTTTAATGCCACCTGTGGTGACCTGGCCAGTGAGGTCACTGACAAGACTGTGCTGTGGTATAGCGCTGCCAGTGTGGCATAAGTGAAAGACACACACCTCAGCATATGGTGCAGGAGGAAGACCCCATGCAGTTGTTCTTCCATTTATTTAGTGCCTTTGGCCAGGCCTGGCAAGAGGATGTACTTGATGCATATCCGGTGGCAAAGACTAAACAAGTGGTCATGCCGCCATGAGTTCATTACATCCCTCCCCAACCCAGCTTTAATGTACAATCAGTTGTGCGACATACAAAGTCCCCAGTCTCTGACTTGGCTCGAGATCATACCGCTCGTGATGAGTGCGGCTCAAGCCATCCTGGTAATCGGGAAGACTGTTTCCCTTGTGTGCCCTGTGCAGGGACAGGGGTCACAGAGTGTAGGTTCCCTAGATTCTTGTTCATCCTGTTGAAGTTCCCAGTTGGTGTCATTGATGTTTGCAAAAGTTCCTGAGGGCTCGAGGAAGGTTGCTTTACAGGACCATGAGATGTTCAGGGTCACTTGCTCAACTCCTTTTCTTGCCGTGACCATGGGGACAGCCACTCCTATGACCATCTGTTCAAAATGGCCTCTTTCTGCAGGAGTTCCCCTGTCTTTTTGACTTCTGACCTCTTGTATTTTTTTTTGTTTTAGTTTTATTTTTTATCCTGTGCTGAATTTCATTTTTGCTTTAGGACTCTTGGCACTTCACCACTGCTGACCAGTGCTAAAGTGCAAGTGTTGTCTGTCTAACTTTTATTGGTGATTTCTTTATCCATGATTGGCACATTTAGTATAATGAACCATGTGTCCCAGGGCCTGTAAATCAAATGCTACCAGTGGGCCAACAGCACAGTTTGTGCCATCCACAGGAGTAGCCCTGTGAACATGTCTCAGACTTTCCACTGTAGTACCTGCGTGCGCAGTTTTAACTGCCAGGTCGACCTGGCAACTGCACCACGTGGCAGGCTTAAACCTTCCATTTTACTATATGTAAGTTACCCCTAAGGTAGGCCCAAGGCAGACCCATGGGCAAGGTGTCGTGTATTTAAAAGGTAGGACATATGCCAGTGTCTTTTACACATCCTGATAATAAAATACTGCTAAGTTCAGTGTCCACTATTGAAAGGCCTATCTCTCACTTAGGTTTACGTGGGGATTGCCTTGCATTATCTTTCAAGTGTAATTTCCCATTAGGAGCAGATAGAGATGTGACATTTGGGGTCTCTGAACTCACAATCTAAAAATACATCTTTTGGTGCGGTTGGTTTTTAGATTGTAAGTTTGAAAATACCACTTTTAGGAAGTGGGCATTTTCTTGATTAACCATTCTGTCCCTCTGTCTGTCTGTGGAATACACATCTGTGTCCGGATGAGAGTTGGGCTGTGAATTTGCTCCAGACATTCACACAAATTGAGCTGAGATGTGCCCTGCATATCTTGATGGGTCTTACTGGGCCAGAGTGGATGGAGGAGCTGACATTTGCACTTGAATAGAGCTGTGTCTGTCCTTATGCAAAGCAGCCTCCAACACCCTGGAGTGTGCCTTGAGCTGGGGCAGGAAAGGCAGTGTCTTGTGCACTTCAAAGACTTTTCTATGAAGTTTACTTACTTCAAAGGCAGAAATGAGTATAAGTATTGGACCTCTGATGCCACAACTTCAGAACACTTTAGGACTGAGGACATTCTGCCAGGAAGAAGAGCTGGATGCCATAGGAAGGATTGCCACTCTGTCTGTTGCTTTGTTGTTCTGGCCTGCTGCTTGTTGCTTCCGTCCTGGGAGTGAAAGGACTGGACTTTGCTCTCTAAATCCTGCTTTCCAAGGTTCTCCAAGGGCTTGAACTGAGCTTGCCTCCTGTTAGAAGTCTGAGGGACATTAAAGACTTCATCTGCCAGTGCCTGGACTCTTCTGCTGAAGTGGTGCCAAATATAGGGCCTCATTCTGACCCTGGCGGACGGCGGAGGCCGTCCGCCAGGGTACGGCCGCTGAATGACCGCACCGCGGTCAAAAGACCGCGGCGGCCATTCAGACATTTCCTCTGGGCCGGCGGGCGCTCTCCAAAAGAGCGCCCGCCGGCCCAGAGGAAATGCCCCTGCAACGAGGACGCCGGCTCAGAATTGAGCCGGCGTAGTTGCAGGGGTGCGACGGGTGCAGTTGCACCCGTCGCGTATTTCAGTGTCTGCTTAGCAGACACTGAAATACTTTTCGGGGCCCTCTTACGGGGGCCCCTGCCGTGCCCATGCCATTGGCATGGGCACGGCAGGGGCCCCCAGGGGCCCCGCGGCACCCCCTACCGCCATCCTGTTCCTAGCGGGCGAACACCCAGGAACAGGATGGCGGTAGGGGGTGTCAGAATCCCCCATGGCGGCGCAGCAAGCTGAGCCGCCATGGGGGATTCTAAGGGCAGCGGTAAACCGGCGGGAGACCGCCGGGTTTGCCTCTTCTGACCGCGGCCGAACCGCCGCGGTCAGAATGCCCTGCGGGGCACCGCCGGCCTGTCGGCGGTGCTCCCGCCGACCCTGGCCCCGGCGGTCTTAGACCGCCGGGGTCAGAATGACCCCCATAGTCCCCGGGCCCTTGGAGGTGGAAGCTGGTGCAGTGCCTGCCCTGAGGCTGCTGAATCAAGTCAGCGCCTGTCTTGCAGTGGAAGAATCAACACAGCACTTGTAGAACCAATGCAGTGCCTGTTCCACTGTGGCCCCATCATCACAGCACGTCTGGATTTTCCCATGCATCGTCCATGGACATGACTTTCTCATCGAACCCCCCACCACAGTATTGAACCGAGGCTTCATGACCAGAAACTGACGCATCACCACTCCTGCGAGGAGAGAACTGATGCATCACCTCCTCTGTCAATAAGGAACCAACGCATCACCTCCCCTGCCAGTAAGGAACCGATGCATCACCTCTCCTTCGAGGAGAGAATCAACACATGACCTCCCTGACAGTAAAGAACCAACACTTCACTTCCCCTTCACAGTAAGGAACCAACGCACCTCCATCTTTTTCCGAAGCCTCATTTGTTTTTGACCCATTCCTAGGTACTGTGTGTTAAAAATAAATAATCTATGATTCCTCTGGATTTAAACTCATTTCAACTTTTAAAAAGTGATATCCTTACTTGTGTATGTTGGATTTGTTTTACTGTGTGTGCATGTGTGTGTGTATACAAATAGTTTACACATTGACTCTGAGATAAGTCTGACTGCTTGAGCAAAACTATTAGGATGTTGAGCAGCAGTTGTCTTAGCTGTGTGACTCCCTTACCCTGATGAGAGTGAGGGTCCCTAATTGGGCCAGGTACAAACCACTACCAACTAGAGACCCCATTTTGAGCACTGTCCATATCCCAGGTTTAAAGGATGTTCGGAACTTCCATCCAGGCCTCCTGTCTCTAATGATTACCTGGTCACCAGTGTGTAGGTGCCTTTTTGCTACACGTCTTGTCTTGCTTTCTTAAGCATTTGTTTTTTGTCTTCTTGTCTCAGTCTCTTCAGGGTGGTAAGGGGGCAGCCACCACCCTGGGTATGTTGGTAGAGTGTTATGTCTTTCCCTATTCAGCAGGAGTGAACATGGGGACCATTGCATAGTACAGTTTGGGGTTTCTAGGTATTGCATCAGAAAACGCTGGAGACTGAGCTCTGGGTCATCTGCTTCAAACGGCTAGGTTCAGTGTGCACATGAAGCGCTTGACTTCACCATTTGCCTCTGGCCACTGTGGGGTGATTTGCTGGTGTTGTATGCCTAATCACTTTGGCAGGTCTTGGAATTCTGTGCCTTGGACGGGTGGCCCATTGTCAGTCTTGATCTCTTCAGAGAGTCCGGACATTGCAAATGGCTTCTCTAAGATAGGTGCGAGATTAATAAAAGTAGTGGAGTCAATGACTTAGGACAAATGCATAGTTTGAATATCCATCCATCAAGGCTAAGGTTGTTTTCCAATCTGGGAAGCTCCCAAAGTCGAGACTTGACTTTGGACCAGGGAGTAGTGCACAGTTATTCCATCTTAAATGGCTCTGGTGCTTCGGGTGTACCTATCACTAGTTCATCTACTGCGGCTTCAAGACAAGGAAACCACACCTTTTAATGCACGTGTGACTTCATCTTCGCTATGTCCTCATGTCCCTCATAGGCTAAAACTGTCACTCGTTGTTGGACGCTGTCGGAAATCACCAGCCAGTAACCTTGCAGTATTAACTCATCCTGGGTCAAACTGAGTTCATTGCAGATCCTCCAAAATTCCATCAGTCTTTCCTTTTCTGGGCTTCCCAGTCATTAGCATTGTTGAGATAATCGTGACAAGAGCCCCCGGATAGTGCATTTTTCACCTTTTCCAGTATGACATTATCACCAGTGGCATCTGAAATGTCCTTCAGTTCAAGTGTTCTGGGGCAGGCGCTGTGGACCAAAACTTGCACATATTGCGGAGGGTGTCATGACAAAAAGCTGGGTTTCTGGAACTGGGGTGGTAGGTTACTTCCATGTACTAATGTTGAAGTAGAATGTCCCAGCATTCTATCCATGGAGGAGGATATGGTACAGTGCTCTTGAACAACGAAATGAACGGTTGGTGGTCAGTGCCCTCTCAGAAGGGCCTCCCACAGAGGTAGCAGTAAAAGTGTCACACAGGCCCATTTTATTGCTAGGGCTTCTTCCTCAATCTGCATGCAGTGCTTCTCAAACTGCTTGAGAGCTTTGCTTGCAAAAGCAAGTGGCACCCACCTGCCAGGCTCTATTTCTTGGGTCAGAACGGCTCCTAGGCCTACTGGGCTGGCATCAACTATGAGCTCAATCTTCTTCCTAGGGTCAAAATACACCATTGTTACTTTGCACAGCAGCACTTTTTTGAGTGCTTAAAAGGCCTCTTCTTCTTTGTGACCCCCTGACCAGGGGGTGTCAGCCTTGGTGAGGACCCAGAGTGGCTCAGCAAGCGTGGCTAGATTTGGTATGAACCTGCCAGAGTAGGTGGTCATTCTTAAGAAGCTCCACACTGCAGTTCTCAGCACTTGGACCTGCTCTATTGCTTGGTATTACCGCAGGTCAAATTGCACACCTTCTTGGATGAAGACGTTACCTCAAGAGTTTGATGGATGTCTGGTAGATTGAGCACTTCTCCTTGTGAAGAGTTAGGCCCTGCTCCGGCAGGCGCATGAGAGTTGCTCTCAGATGCTGGTGGTGTTCCTCCGCAGTAGCAGAGTGGATGAGGATGTTGACACTCAAGATGACCTTGGGTCCTGATAGTGTATCCCGGATGGTTTGCCGTAACAGAGGCATGAATCAGAGTTGCTGGAGAGGCGGACGGCTGGGACTGGTGTCACATGTCTTTTCATGGCCCGCAGCTGCTCCAATGAGCTTTGACTGCAGGGCTCCAGGGCCGGCCACAGAGGCAGTCAATAGGCCGAGGGGGAGGCAGACATGATATCCGGCTGTTGGGGCAGCACAGTGGCTGCACAGCAGGGGTGGCAGCGGTCTGGGAGGCAGGCCCAGATGGCAGGTAGGATGGTTAAGCACCTGAATGGGCAAATGCAGGAAACAGGGCAATGGGCACCGAATTCCAGGTGCACAGCTTCCACGTGGGGTGGTGCAGGCTATGCACAGGGATGTGGGCTACCTCCGAGGTGATGTGCATGGGCAGGGGATCCTTGTCAACAATGTGGTGACCAGGCCAGCAAGGTCACTGACAAAACTGTGCTGCGTATAGGTCTGCGAGTGCTGCATAAGTGAAAGACACACACCTCATCATATTGTGCAGGTAGAAGACCCCATGCAGTCATATCCACATTTATTAATAGCCTCTGGCCACACGTGGCCAGAGGATGTAGTAGGTGCATATACGGGGGCAAGAAATAAACAAGAGGCCATGCTGCCAAGAACCTATGAATCCCCTGGACAATGTTCAGATGCCATTGTGAATGATCTCTGTTTCATTTTTCAAAACTTTAACCCATGGAATTAATGTAAACATCAACACAGAACATTTATATTTCAAAATGAGAAATTACAATGCCCATCTTATGCTTCCCAATTGAGATCCCTATTCCAGTGTTAGAAACTGAGGCATGAAAATAATGCATAAATGTACTTACTTCTTTTCACAATTTTTGGGTTGATAAGGTGATGATGACGCACTGGCTTAGTGGATGTGGGCACAACTGGTAATTTCATGACTTGCAAGCCTGAAACCAGCTCTGAGATGAGCAGATGTTAGAATAACCTGCTGCCAGAAAGCACTGTACAACTTAAAAAATATGCATCTCCAAGCCATTCCGATTAGAGTTCAACTGCTGTTTGTTGTGGTACTGGTGCTATGGGCACAGTCATCAACCGAAGCCTTTTCCCAGCCAGCCAGTGTGATGCTGCACATGCCATGCCCTCACTGTGGGGACCAAGGTGAGAGGGCGCTGATGCCCGGAGCCCTGTGATTGAGTCTGGGCTGCACTTTGCAGAGTTTTTTGAGCCCGCTGCACCATGTGACACTTTCTAGATGTTTGACAATGCAGCATGCCATGTGATGTTCTGTGATGTTCGCTTCACCTGGCTAGATGAAAAAATAGAAGCTGGAGGGAGTGATAGCTGTGGGCTTCTCATGATCCAATCTCCATGCTTCCAACACACCAGCAGATTACCGATTGACTGGTATGTCCACTCTGACTCTGAACACTATGGGGGAATGCTGTGTTGTTTTCTTATCCACGTGAAAATCGATTGACTAAAACATGTAATGATGTGATTACACAAATCAACGGGCCTCCATTTCTTGCATATTGAAATACGTTACTATTGTAAATAAAGTCTTATTTTGAAACTTTTTCTTGATATCTTTGAAGGCTGTGCTTATGCCTTTATTTATTGGCTTTATTGTGAGCCCCGTTATCTTTAGTTCACTTGATAATATTTTTCAAACTGGTTAGGCATTAAAGAAAAATGATGTGGTAATGCTCTTGATGCAAATGGAACTGTAGGAATGATTGATATAAGACAATATACAAATCAAACAACCAATTTAAACGTATCAGGTATAGATGATATGATATCGGTTAAAATGGCATTTCATTATTTAATTTGAAGTTAATTCAGTTCTTCAGCTATTGAGTGGTCACACTATTATAATACATAGGTAGTCATTACAACCCTGGAGGTCGGTGTTAAAGCGGCGGTAAAACCGCCAACAGGCCAGCGGTAAAAAAAAATGGAATCACGAGCGTGGCGGAAACATAGACAGCCACTTTAACACTCCGACCGCCACGGCGGTACAAACAAACACCGCGGTGGTAACCGCCAACAGACAGGCGGAAGACAAGGTTCCGCCCACTGTATTACAACAGTCCAATCCGCCACCTTTTCCGCGGCGGATTCACCGCAAACAAAAACACAGCGGAAACAGGACTTGGAAGGGAAAACACTCACCTCTACACACCCCACGAGGAACCAGGACGCCATGGAACCCGAGTACCATATACTCCTAGCATTTGTCTTCCTCCTCCTCTACCAGGAACATCAAAGACGGCGGCGAAGCCCACTGTGAGTACTGAACCTACGAGGGGGAGGGAAAAAAGAGTGACACACACACGCAACATGCAACACTGCCACCCCCATCCTCACCCACTACAACACACACACAAGTACATGTTGATACATTACATTTACAACCTCCAAACCCCCCTGGAGGAATGCAAGGACAAAAGGAAATGAGTTGAACGTTTGTAATCTATTAAAATCCAGTAATCAAAAATATATATATATATTTACACTATAAACAAATATATACACCAAGAATACAAGTCCAGGGTATTCCACCATTAAAGTCTGTGGACCACTGGGCCCAAAATGCATGGGCGAGGCCCACACAAGATACCCGATCAAAATGGAGAGAACACTGTTGGGGCATCAGATAGAAATACAACAGGCACCTCAGGGGGGAGGGGGGAGGCACCTCAGCCGGATGAGTGCACTACGCCAGATCCACGAGGGGGCTCCATGCCCACTGCTGTATCCTGGGGAGTGCAAAGCCACAGTCTCACAAGTCTTTACAGTGGGTGGGTTGCCCACTGCTGCATCCTGGGGAGTGCAAAGCCACAGTCTCACAAGTCTTTACAGTGGGTGGTTTGCCCACTGCTTTATCCTCGGGAGTGCAAAGCCACAGTTTCACAAGTGCATAACAGTCTCCACTGGTTCTGGACGGGGCTTTGTGCCCAGAGTGCTTCATCCTGCCAAGGACTCAGGTATTGGGTGCCTTTCTCCACTGGTTCTGGAGGGGGCTTTGTGCCCAGAGTGCTTCATCCTGCCAAGGACTGAGGTAGTAGATGTGATACTCCACTGGTTCTGGAGGGGGCTTGGTGCCCAGAGTGCTTCATGCTGCCAAGGACTGAGGTAGTGGATGTGAATCTCCACTGGTTTTGGAGGGGGCTTTGTGCCCAGAGTGCTTCATCCTGCCAAGGACTCAGGTAGTGGATGCCTTTCTCCACTAGTTCTGGAGGGGGCTTTGTGCCCAGAGTGCTTCATCCTGCCAAGGACTGAGGTAGTGGATGTGAATCTCCACTGGTTCTGGAGGGGGCTTGGTGCCCAGAGTGCTTCATCCTGGCAAGGACTGCAGTAGTGGATCTGAGGGGCTGCTGGGAAAAGGTGCTGGTGGGGGGGTGGCGTCTGTACCTGTAGATGCGGGGGCACAGAGGGGCCCGCCACCGCAAGGGAGCTCCCATCAGAGGAGGAGTCCATGTCAATGGTTTCAGCTCCTGTCCCTGCCGTGGAGCTCCCCTCGCCCTCCGTCCCACTGGTGGCTTCTGACTCCGTTGTGTCACCCTCCAGGGCCATGTGGGATGCAGCTATCTCCTGCTCTGGTGCCACTGCTCCTCCGCCTGATGATGCTAATGCACACAAGAACAGGGAGACCACAAAAAGGGGGGGGGGACAGAAGAAAGACATGTTGAGTGCATGCAATACCACTACTGTTGGAACACTACAGACACAGAAGCCCCCTGCACTACGCCGTGCACTTTGAGTTCCCTAATTAATCACAGGGACATGGGGTGCAAGGCCTATGCCCGATTGCTGCACACATGCAAGTCACAGGAGCCTGACTAGGTGTAGTTGGCTCTGAACACAGGTGGGGTGGGGTGCCACAGGGCCTGCCTTGAGAAGGGACCTTGCCTACTAAATTCGCCCTGGCCTAGGGGACCCCACAGCCAACCTCCCCCACCCAGACACCTACAATGCGCACTGAATCAGCAGAATGAGAGTGTAGTCACCCCCTTGTGGCTGCTGTGATGCCCTGAAACGCCCATCCAACTCCAGATATGCCACCGCCAGGATCTGGAACATCAGGGGGGTCATGGTGCGACTGGCAGCCCTCCCACGATGGGAGGCCATCCCCAGCTGGGCCTCCGCCGTCTTCTTGCTCCAGTGGCGAATGTCCTCCAATCTTTTCCGGCAGTGGGTGCTCCGTGTGTGGTGGACCCCCAGGGTCCAGACTTCCTTGGCGATGGCACGCCAAATATCCTTCTTCTGGTGGGCACTGACCTACACAAATAGTACAGGGGAAAAGGAGAAGATATAACCGTCCGCACCATCACAGTCATTGGCCCGCATCCCTACCCTTGCCATTACGCACATGCACTCACCGTTGTTTCATGCACGCCTCATTCTACCCTCCCCTATCTTTCATCCACACCACTCCACACAGGCATTGCCCATTCGGCATGCTCACAGTGTACTTACCTGTTTTTCTGGAGGACCGTAGAGTAGCATGTACTGGGGGAGGACCCCATCCACTAGTTTCTCCAACTCCTCCGTGCTGAAGGCAGGGGCCCTTTCCCCAGACACATGAGCCATTGTCTCTTCCAGACTGAGGTCACAGCAGCACTTGCAGTGTAGGTCCTATCCTGTCGAAGATCAGGTATCAAATGAGTGAACAGAGAGAAAATGCCGGTGACGTCTGTGGCGGTGTGTACCCTCACCACCGGCGTACATCGTCATTGGCTCCTGGGACCCAAAGGGTCCAATATTAACCAATGCAGGATTGCGCCGCAGTCTTCGACTGCCTACCACAACGGTGTACAACGCCAGCGCAGTTACCTCATATCCCCTTGTCCCACCTTACAGGTCAGGCAGCCGCCATTTCAGGGGGCCAGTTGGCATTATTTTTTACTGCGTCACACATATCTAGGCCTTGCATAAACACTAATACAGGAATATATTGATTTTCAAAAATTATGGAAGAAAGTTGTGTTTATGTACCTCAGTGTTGGTTGACTCTCTGCTCGCTGTTCTCCTCCATAGAGCATGTCACCGGAGAAGGTGAGGAGATGGCGGCATCCTCCGGTGTACAGACCCCTGGTGGACGTGTTGACAATAGAGGAGCGACATGTAATTGTCACCTACAGACTTGATCGTACCGCAATCCTGGAACTGTGTGCCCAGTTGGAGCCAGACCTGATGTCAGCTATCCGCCATCCCACAGGAATCCCCCGTCTAGTGCAGGTGCTGCCAGTACTCCATTTCCTGGCAAGTGGGTCTTTTCAAACAACAGTGGCCATTGCATCAGGGATGTCCCAGCCTATGTTCTCCAAAGTGTTGTCCAGAGTGGTGCCTGCTCTGCTGAAAGACATGCGCAGCTACATCGTGTTCCCTCAGGTGGAGGATTTGCCTACAGTGAAAGGTGACTTCTATGCCCTGTGACATATCCCCAACATCATAGGTGCCATTGATGGGACACATGTGGCCTTGGTCCCCCCGCAGGAGTGAACAGGTGTACAGAAACCGGAAGAGTTACCATTCTATGAATGTGCAGTTGGTGTGTTTGGCCGACCAGTACATCTCCCATGTGAACGCCAAGTTTCCTTGCTCAGTGCATGATGCTTACATTCTGCGGAATAGCAGCATCCCTTAGGTGATGGGGCAACTCCAGAGGCACCATGTGTGGCTATTAGGTGAGGACATAGAACCAATACAGTGTGACTAGGTGTCTGGGGATGTCCCTAAGAGTTAGTGTGTGTCTGACAGTTGTCCCTCGACATTTTCAGGTGACTCTGGTTACCCCAACCTGTCATGGCTACTGACCCCATTGAGGAATCCCAGGACAAGGGCAGAGGAATGCTACAATGAGGCACATGGGCTAACTAGGAGGATTATAGAAAGGACCTTCGGCCTCCTGAAGGCCAGGTTCAGGTGCCTCCATATGACAGGTGGTTCCCTATTCTACTCACCAAAGAAGGTGTGCCAGATCATCGTGGCCTGCTGTATGCTTCACAACTTGGATTTGTGACAACACGTGCCTTTTCTGCAGGAGGATGGTCCAGAGGGGGGTGTTGTGGCAGCTGTGGAGCCTGTGGACACTGAAGACGAGGAAGCAGAAGAAGAGGACATAGACAACAGGAACACAGTGATTTATCAATACTTCCAGTGAGACACAGGTAAGAAGACAACACTGCCTGCTACATCTGATTTAATTCTTCTACTTCTCATCTGTCTGTCATTTTCACCCAGTGTATGGACCCTGATTTGTCACTTTCCCTTTCAATTTCAAAGATGTAGGTCCCACTGTGTGACATCTGCTTTGTTTCCGCATGGACTAGAGCTGTGTGACATAGGTATGTTGACAATACATTGGATATAGCATTTTTCCACAGTTATTGCAAATACACATTTTCAAAAGCACAGACTGACTCCAGATTGTTTTGTGATTTAAGGGTGTTTATTTAAGTACAAAATAGTGGAGGTGGTTGTAAATTGGTCAGGGGTGAGGGTGGAGGAATGTCCATGGCAGAGTCCAGTCTCACAGGTGCATTGTCCAAAGGGGAGCTAGGGTAGTTTAAGTATGGACAGGGTGACAAAGTGGGACAGAAGGATGACATTCAGGGTGGTCTCATTTCTTGGCGGGGTCTTGGCATTGTTCTGCCTTTGTCCTGGATCTCAGGGACCGTTTGCAGGTGGTTCTCCATCTGCATGGGGTGGAGTGCTGGTGTCGAATGGTGGTAGGCTCCCATGATGTTGGAGAGGGCCTCGTGGAGACTAAAGACAGGAGTCATGCCCCCTTGCCCAATGGCCATGCCCAGGGGACTTATGTCCCCTGGGCATGGTCATTGGGCATTGTGGCATGTAGGGGGGCACAAATCAGGCCCCCCTATGCCAAAAAAAAAAAATAATAAAAAAAAAAATTATACTTACCTGAACTTACCTGAATGTCCCTGGCGTGGGTCCCTCCAGCCTTGGGTGTCCTCCTGGGGTGGGCAAGGGTGGCAGGGGGGGTCCCTGGGGGCATGGGAGGGCAGCTGTGGGCTCATTTTGAGCCCACAGGTCCCTTAACGCCTGCCCTGACCCAGGCGTTAAAAAGAGGCGCAAATGCGGGGTTTTTTGACCCGACCACTCCCGGGCGTGATTTTTGCCCGGGAGTATAAATACGACGCATTTGCGTCGCAGTCATTTTTTTGGACGGGAACGCCTACCTTGCATCTCATTAACGCAAGGAAGGCGTTCACGCAAAAAAATGACGCTCTTTACTCATACTTTGGCGCTAGACGCGTCTACCGCCAAAGTATAAATAAGGCGTTAGTTTTGCGCCGATTTTGCGTAAAAAAAAACGACGCATATTTGGCGCAAACGGAGTATAAATATGCCCCCTCGTCCGTTCAAAAGTCACCCTGCAGATTCTACTACTTTCCCCTAGTACACTGTAGGGACTGTGAGCATAAGGTTGAAAGAAATCAGTGACATTCGGTACACTAATTTTGTGTCTTTCTTGCCTCAAATGTCTCTGGCAGCTGAACACCTTGTGGAAGACTTGAATATGAATTCAAATGCAGTGCATGCACATTGTCAGATTTGTCTGACTTAGGGTCGTCTTCCCCCAAACCTTTTGCCTACTTCACTGCATCTTTTCCTGGATTTTTGTTCTCCTGGCCTGATGACTCTGCACACTTCACCACTGCTAACCAGTGCTAAAGTGCTTGTGCTCAGTACCTTAAACATGATTTGATTGGCATTCACCTGATTGGCATATTTAAATTACATGCAAGTAAGTCCTTGTAGAGTAGTATACATATATCCAGGGCCTGTAAATTAAATGCAACAGGTGGGCCTGCAGCACATATTGTGCCATCCACTTAAGTATCACTTTAAAACATGTCTCAGGCCTGCCATTAGAGTCTGAAGGCAGTGTCCCACTGCCATGTCGACTTGGCATTTAAATCCCCTTGTCAAACCTTAAAATCCCCTTTTTATTACATGTGCGTCACCCCCTAAGGTAGGCCTTAGGTATCCCATAGGGCAGGGTGCTGTGTAATTAAAAGGCATGAGATGTATTTCTTAGTTTTACATGGTCTTTTGCTGACAATCACCCAAAATAGTTTTATATTTACAAAGCAGTAACTTCTTAACCAGAATTAGTAGATGTATTATGTTTGGTATCTATGAACTTGTAATGATGAACCCTCTTTAAAGGTAAAGTCTGATTGATCATTGCAAGTCACACAATAATTAGATTAGCAGGGCATTAATGGTCTCGCCACTGGAAGGATTGGGGGTAGAGCTGAGCACAGCCCCACTTATATCTGAATAGGCTATGTTCTGCCACCACACAAGAGGCTTAACAACCCTATATTGTCAGTACAGTCAGCTAGGAGCCGGGGAGGGGGGGGGGGGGCGGAGGCAGGAAACTCTTGGAACTTCAAAGAACCCTTCTGAAAACTTCAACCACTTTTTAGGAGCAGGACACCAAGGTGTAAAAATAGGGTTCTCAGACCCACTATTCAGTTCATTACTGGACTTGCGGAAGGACTCTCAGAGGACTGCTTGCCGCTGTAACCTGCTGTTCACTCTGTCAGACTGCTGCTGTAGCTGGGAGGACTGCTTTGGTACCTGGAACCTGCCTTGAACCTTCAGAGGCAACCACTGCCCTGGAACCCTTCATCTTCACCTGCACCCAGGACTTCCAGAAGTGACTCAAAGTGCTAATTTTGAGTGCCTCCTGTTCAGAGCCGCCAAAAGGACATAACCCCCACCATCTTGAACCTTCACCGGGACCTAGCCTGAGTGGGTCCAGAACCCCCAAGAGCCCCAAGAGGTCTCCATCAACTACTGGACCCTTGATTGTGGTGCTGAAGGTGCCCAGATGGCCAATTTCCAAAACTGAGGGCCTGGGTAACATTTGGCCAAACAGTGTTCTGAGAACTAGGAGGAGGCTAGGACCAACCTGTCAGCCTATCTGCCCAAGTTTCATCGCCGGTCGGATTGGCTTCTCCCACTGCGTTCTTCTGCGCAGCAGCAAATGCTTTTCATCGGTCTTTCATGAAAGGGGTATCTGACCTCATTGAACTGTCTTCAGCCACAACCTTCTGCTTCATCACGCTGGAGATTTTTTACTTCTATCTCAACAAATAAGTCAGAAGGTAAAAATCTTCACTGCGGCTTCACTCCACAGCTATATGATGATGACATCCCCTTCTTGGACACTCCTGCAGCCAAGACCCACTGAACTTCTACCTTCTTGAGACTTTTTCTTGAAAAATGTTCTAATTTTGAAGGTGCTGCACTGGGTTCTGCCCCAGCAGTATGCCGAGATTCTTGCTTTTTGGATCGCCCTTTTTTTGGGGCATTTTAATGTGCATGAGCTTCACTACTAGTGTCTCACCCACGGTAAGCACATGGTAAATGGGCTGTGCATGTTTACTGCCAGTGCTCACCTTTTAAGATATAGCTGCTGCGGTGCACCAAGGGTAAGGGGCAGTTGGCTGGTTACATGTGAACCTGTGTAAACATGTGTGTGCAGTCTGCACATGGGAGACTACTGTTGTGCACAGCCGGGCAACAGCGCAAAGGTAACCAGGAGCAATGGGGACTCTGCAGGATTAGGTATTCACCGGGGATAGACCTGATGAGGGTAGTGTACACTATTACAGAAACTCAGTGTGCTTTACCCTTTTAACTAGAGTGATACTCCGTTATACACATAGGGAGGGAACTGCCTGGAAGTGTAGCATCCCTTCCCCTTGGCCCACAGAGACCATTGACAATTTGAATTAGATCAAATCTGTGCAAGAAAACCAGATTTGTAACTTACAAAATGATAACTGTACATCTTGTGGGTCATTCAGAGTTTCCATTTTTTTTGGCTTAGATAAGGATCAGAGCCCAGTCCTTTTGTCACTTGGCTGTGCCTAGTAATTACTTTTTCTCCATCAGCAGGTACAAAGTCCACCCCCACAAAAAAAGAGCAATTAGCACTACTTCTCCTAGTGCCTGAGGAGGAAAGGCATGCAGTGGAATGATCTGTATCAATCACCAGCTGACACACTGCATCTGGTATTGGCCTGCCCAAGCCCACTGAACAAAAGAGAGTGCCTGGACAACTGGAGCCAACCCACCAGAGGGCTTCCTTTGAAATTCTAGTGTGCAAGTTCCTGGCAATGATGTCAGCAACAGGTGGAGCTGAGACCCTATTTGCTGATGTAACTGGTGCCTCCTGAATGACATTTTTGGATTGTCCCAACATGCTGTGCAGGAGGGTTGGGACAGGGGTGAAAGAGGTAATGAGGCACCCCAGGGTTGGTTAGGGCAGCCTGTCTTCTTGAACCTTCCTCTCCCTTTCCCCTCTATAAACGCTTGCACAAGGGACAGACTCTCTCTTACTTGCAATTTTTCTATCTGCTGCACTGCTGGATCCTAGGACTGCCATGGAGAACTGGAAAGAGGAACGCCCGGGCTTCCACTCAGGACCCAGGACTCTGCCCAGTTGACTCCAGGACAAGTGTATCTCCACAAGAGCCAGTGAGGCTGGTGCCCCTGCTTCCCCTGAGGACCAGTTGGGAAAAACCCTGGACATTTTTCTGCCACCCAACAAAGCCACAAAGGGGAATTGGAGAAGAGGACCAGAAAAAACATCTTATTGATGGTTGCACCACTTAAGAAGTGCGGGTTTGCTGCAACTGTGCCTAGTAGATAGAACTCTCCACTGGGAGTTAAATGATCCAAGGCTCATACAAACTGGCTCAACAGGGCATGGCGTTTTACAATTTGGTGACCACTGACCCTTTTCCATCTTGGAGTGCATGGAGCTGTGCTGCTGAGCTGAATAATTTCCCCCGGGGTGGATCAAAGATGTTTTCTAGGGGGGGAGGATGTGCATGAGGCCCCCTCCCTTTGTTTCAATTCCACCAGGGATCCCCCCAGGCACACTGATTATTCAATGTGGCTACGACCCCATCCCCAGACCCCTGGCACTACAAGAGTTAACAAATGCAGGGAAGTGCTGTCATGCTTCCCCACCAAAGCAGGAGGTGCCCAGGACCCCCATCCCTGGGCCTCAGGATTCCAGTGGGAGAGAGCCCCAACAGCACTTGCCTGCCCACTGAAGCACCGACACACAGAAGGACTGCCGGCTCTCACAGTATGCAAAGTCAGCCAGAGGTGGGCTCCCAGGCTGCCCTCCAATGGTGGCAATCACTGAGGTGCTCGAGTGGGACCGGGCACCCCCATCAAAAGGAAGGAAAATGCAGTGCAAGTGTGATTTATAATGAAAAACATTGAGGAAAACATTATCTTTGCTCTCCCCAAATCAGCAAAAGAGTGGTTGCTTCAATATGCATTCCTCTAAGGAGACTCAATCCATAATGCTTTGCAAGGTCTCATATTCAAAAAGTATTTTTGCCCATATCTCAGCCTGTGGTGGTACTAGGACCATGGGACCACCACGAAAATGCTCAGCACGTGGCGTGCTTGTGCAATCATGTATTTAGTGTTCATTTTAGTGCCAGTGGTTGATGATCACTAGCCCACACCACCCCTCTTGAGTAGGCCTTGGACTGCTCTGCCTTGTTACCGTCTGAGAGTCAAGCGCTACAAAGGGATGTTATGTTCCCACTGAGGACAACTGAGGAACTATTGCTTGTGCTGGCAACACAACATATAGCTCAATTTCCAACAGAATGTAAGAGCTGACTGGGCCCAATCCACTTTGTATAGCCGAACCGCGCTCCGTCACTGTCGTCCTTAGCTTTTTACTTTGTCTCCGTCTAGGCCAGATTTCCATAGCTTGCACTTTTTGTTTTTAAGCACTATTTTAAACACAAAAACTTAAAAAATTGATAACTCCAGTTCCACTAATTGGATTTTGATGGTGTTGGGGTCAAATAAATTATTAAAATGTTCTCTACTTTTCCAAATTGTTTGGAGGTTTTTATTGTTTTGAGTTTTCACTGTGAACTGCATAAACAGTACCTACTAAGCTACCCAGGAGTAAGCACGTTTCATGACTTTTTGTGGTTTACCCTGCCAGGGATTGTGGCGGTTGCTTGACCAGGGCTCATGCCCCAGTCAACCAAACAACCCAATTTTATCACAAACACCCAAACAAAACTCAAGATGGATCACAAAAGTGTTTTATAATAGGAAGTACAATTCATCAATATGTCATAAGCATGTATTTTATTTACAGGTAAGGGAGCTGATTCTCCATTTATTATTTACACATCAGTTTAGGTGATTTTTCTATTGTTGTAATCAAATTTTCAAGTCTACAAAGATTGATTGATCATTTATGTGGTTGCCTAGCATATTCACTCATATTTTCCTGAATCGATCAGAGCATAGACACAGCAAATTAATATTCCGTAAAATATGTTAGAAGAACCTATAATGACATAGATTAAACCCATATCCTGCCTTTATCACTCATATCTTCTTGCTGTTGCCTAATATCTAGATCAGTAGTTCCCAACCTGTGGTCTGGGGACCCATGGAGGTCCCCAAAGCCTCCTCAGGGGGTCCGTGACTGCCTGGAGAATTACATAAAATCAACAGATTAGCTCCCCAGCTTTCAGTAATGACCCAGTTGGTGGTCCCTAGATTCCAATAATGATTCAGTGGGGGTCCCCAAAAGACAAAAGGTTGGGAACCACTGATCTGGATCACATTTCTTTTCTGCAAATTTAAGGGTGTTTTTACAGAATACTTAAGGGCATATTTATGAGAGGCTGGCGCCGCTGAAACATCGCTTCTTTTGACGCTCTGGCAGCACAAGTCTCTCAACCATATCTATGAGGCCACACAAAGCCACTTTGCATGGCTTTTCAAGGCCTCATAGATATGAAGTAAGAACAAGCAGCGCAAGTCGCTGAGTTGCCTTACTCTGCAGCAGGAGGTGTTCTATGAGTGTTGCGGTGGATCACCCATGGATTTGGATGCTCTCCCAGATTTACTTACTCACATAAACCTGAGGCAGTGCCAAAACCTTATGCCTGCCAGAGCAGGCATGATGAGGAGCAATATTTTTATTTCTTCTTGTTTTTTCCTCTTTCCATGTGTGCTGCTTTCTGCACACATGGAAAGAGGAAAACACATCACAGGATTGTTTTTGTGCCGGAGATCTCCTTTCCTGCAAAAAACACATCCTGCGTGCTCCACAGGTACCCTTGCATCATGATGCAAGGATGCCTGCATTGGTGCTGGGCAGCTAATTGTGCGCCAGTGCTGGTGGAAAGGACAAGAATGCACCATATTTCGGTAATACAGTGCATTCCTGCCGTTTCACGTTGGTATAGGGACGAACACCAAGAAGACTTGCAGCACAGCCCCACGCCAATTCCCCAAAAATATGCTGCTTAGTATCTCCTGTCAAAAAGTGTGTTCATTTCATATGGTCGTGTCACAGACTACTGATGGAAAAATTTGCCATGCACATTTTATCACTCTGTCAGAGCTGGCGCATTGGCATTGTGAGTTATGTGCTTATTGCTGACATGTATTGAGAGGTTACATGTTTGGAAAATGTTAAGACCAATTCAAACACATCAGTCCTAACAAGTTGATGCACTGATTACTGTTAAAGTGTGTAATAACAACACCTGTTTTGACTCAAAGCTGAACTATACCCCAAGAGGTTCGAAATATATTATTACTGATGCTGGACAGGCCAGAGACCATTGTAGATCATATAGGCTATGTTAGACCTGTCTGCCTTAGATAGTCTTCCCCCAAGCTTTTTCCCTTCTCCCCTCCTGTTTTGCTTAATTTGTTTTTGTTGGCTTTCTGTCTCTGTACACATTACCACTGCTAACCAGCGCTAAAGAGCTTGCACTCTCTCCCTAAAGCATAGTAACATTAGCTTATACCTGATTGGCAACTAATACCCCATTTTCTTACAATCAGCATACAGGTAGAGTGAAACGTTTGGTGTTAGAACTTTCTGCAGGGTCTCCCCAAAACCTTTTGCCATGCCCCTCCTCTTTCCCAAACCCATCTTTGTTATCTTCTAGGACTCTGTGAATTTTACCATTGCAAACCAGTGCTAAGGGGATTTTGCTCACTCCCTAAAACATGATAATATTGGCTTACTCCTAATCAGTATATATTTAATTTACTTATAAGTCCCTAGTAAAGCGGCACACCATATACCCAGGGCTGGTAAATTAAATGCTACTAGTGTGTCTGCAGCAATTATTGTGTCAACAACTTAAATAGTCCCTTAAAACATGCCCTAAGTTTACGATTGCAACCTGTCCACAGAATTACCCCTTTGCCAAGCCAAAAAATACTTTTTTAATACATATAGGTCACTTCTGGCCTGACGTTTTCTGTATTCCTCCCAGACAGCTATACAACCCAGGGCTTGTGTGTTGGCAGGATAGATAATCCATGGCAGGATGGGTGAGCAGAGCTGTGAGCAACCTCACTTGCACTTCAAAAGAACCTACTTCATGCATAAAGAACTTCGCACTAGCCTATTGTGACAGTAATCAGGCTGCGAGCAGGGCAGAGAGGTGGCAAATTCCAGATAATTCTGTAGAGGGAAAACTCCAGACTTTTCTTCCACTTCAAGGGGGTACTAGGTATAAAATGGGACCATCAGACCCAATCTTCAGTTCACTTTTGGAACCGCAGAAGGACTCCTAAAGAGCTGTCCTGCTGACTTTGGCCTGCTGTATACTTCAGAGTACTGCCCTGCTGCATCACAGTTCACCCCCTACATGACTGAAGTGGCTACCTGCATGAAAATCAACAGTCTCAAGAGCATCACTGACAAGACAGAAGTAGTGATCTTTGGCAAGGGCAACTCGTATAGTTCTTTAGCTGGTGGCTGTTAGAAATGGGGTCTTTGTTTGGCAGTAAGGTTACCCCCTGTCCAAGCAAAGACCCTCACTCTAGTCAGGGTAAAGAAGAATCACCCTCAGTTAACCCCTGTTCACCCCCTTGGTAGTTTGGCACAAGCAGAAGCAATTTGTAAAGTAATTGTAACCAACACAAACAGTGACACAGTGAAAACACTACAAAATGACACAACACAGGTTTAGAAAAAATAGGTAATATTTATCTAAACAAAACAACAAAAATCAAACATACACAAGTCAGGTTATGAATTTAAAAAGAAAAAGAGTCCTGATCCTTGGAAAACAGTGAGGACGTTGTTAGCGCACAAAAGTACCTTGGTAGTGTCGAAATAGAGCCGCACGGGCAAGCGTGCATCAGAAAAGAACAGTGATGCATCGATTTCTGAACCGTAAGTTAGAACGTGCGTAGTTCCTCCTTCGGTTGGGTCAGCGTGAATCGTTTCTTCTCTCCCAGAAGAGAGCGATGCATTGATCTGGGCGGGCACCAAGGGTCCGGGCAGACTTTGCGTTGATTTTCGTGGGGTTTGCATCGTTATCATCCTCCGTTAGCGGGTGTTGAGTGCCGTTTCGCCAGCCGCGCTGCATCGATCTTCCAGACGCAATGCAGGTGGAGCATTGATTTCAGCAACAAAGCCGATGGCGCATTTTTTATCGGTCACGTCATGGAAGGTGCGTTGAAAATTTCCCAGAACGGTGGTCTGTGCGTGGATTTTCAGTTTTCGACTGCCAACTTCACCTTTCAAGGGCAAAGGAAATGGATAGTGCACCACTTGGCAGGGGAGGAGTCTCAGCGGAGAGTTCAAGTGCTGGCAGGGGAAGTCTTGGATGGCCCTAAGTCTTAAACAACCAGAAGCAAGCTCAGTTCAAGCCCATGGAGATTCCTCTGATGCAGGAATGCACAACAAAGTCCAGTCTTTGTCCCCATTCACAGGCAGAAGCAGCAACTGCAGGATAACCCACATAGCACAGTCACAGGCAGGGGCAGCACTTCTCCTCAGATCTTCAGCTTTTCTTCTTGGCAGAGCTTCCTTTTGATTCCAGAAGTGATCTGACTTTCAGGGGTTTGGGGTGTTATTCTTATTCCCCTTTCTGACTTTGAAGTGGGCCTACTTGCAAGAGAAGTCTCTGTTATTTTCAAGATCCTTCCTTGTATAGGCCAGACCCCAGACACACACCAGGGGGTTGGAGACTATATTGTGTGAGGGCAGGCACAGCCCTTTCAGGTGTAAGTGACCACTCCCTCCCCCCAAGCACAGATGACTCATCAGGATATGTAGGCTACTCCCCAGCTCCCTTTGTGTCACTGTCTAGAGGAGAGGTGCAAACAGCCCAACTGTCAAACTGACCCAGACAGGGAATCCACAAACAGGCAGAGTCACAGAATGGTTTACGCAAGAAAATGCCTACTTTCCCAAAGTGGCATTTTCAAACACACAATCTAAAAACCAACTTCACTAACAGATGTATTTTTAAATTGTGAGGTCAGAGACCCCGAACTCCACATGTCTATGTGCCCCCAAAGGGAATATGCACTTTAATAACATTTAAAGGCAGCCCCCTTGTTAACCTATTAGAGAGATAGGCATTGCAACAGTGAACACCGAAATTGGCAGTATTTAACTGTCAGGACATGTAAAACACATAAGTACATGTCCCATCTTTAACATACACTGGACACTGCCAATGGGGCTACCTAGGGCCTACTTTAGGGGTGCCTTACATGTAGGAAAAGGGAAGGTTTAGGCCTGGCAAGTGGGTACACTTGCCAAGTCGAATTAGCAGTTTGAAACTGCACACACAGACACTGCAGTGGCAGGTCTAAGCCATGTTTACAGGGCTACTAATGTGGGAGGCATGACCAGTGCTGCAGGCCTACTTGTAGCATTTGATTTACAGGCCCTGGACACCTCTAGTGCACTGTACTAGGGACTTACTAATACATCAAATATGCCAATCATGGAAAGTCAATCACACATACCTCTTAAATAGGAACACTTGCACGTTAGCACTGGACACCAGTGGTAAAGTGCCCAGAGTATCAAAAACAGCAAAAATAGAGTACAGCACAATTCAACAACCTGGGAAACAGAGGCAAAAAGTTAGGGATGACCACGCCAAGGATGACAAGTCTAACAGTGGCCATCTGAACTTAGACTGACATCCACACAGCATCAATGCCAGGAACCTTGGAATAATCATCAACAACAAACTGGACATGACAGCACAAGCCAACATCACTGCATCCTGCTTTTGAGGCCCTGGAGATGTTGAAGAAGATCTTTAAATGGCTACAAAACCTGTGTCACACCCAAGTAGCCAGCAAGTTGGAAGACAGCCTCTACACCAGGACCACCAAACAACTCACTAGAAGACTGCAAACCATCCAGATGTCTGCAAGAAGATGAAGACCTGGCATTTCAATTAACCAACCTACCACAGACAACACTAGACAAACACCTGCTCAGGATACCCTTACATATGAAAGTGTGCTTTACAAATACACATATCAGAACAGCATAACATAACATTGTTATTTTTAGTGGTGATGAGCTGCTTGTATACCTAGTATGGGAGGAAAGCAGTGATGGGGCATGAGATACCATGAACAGGACAAATTACAGCATTTATATTCTGACACAATATTCCCATAGGGTAAAAATTAAAATGTAAATCGACCTCCTCTAGTGGAAGAGGTTTCAGAGTTAGGGGAACATTTGTTTCTGTACACCTGCTGAAGAAAGTGTGAGGTGAAATTCATCAAGACTGTGCTTCAGATGTTGGCAGGAATCTTGGATAGTGGAAAATAAATCAGCAACCATAGACCAGTCACTTAAATTAAAGTATGGCACCACAATCTGGAGATATTTTTGTTAAAATGTGCTGTCAATTTTTCAGATAGGTTGCGTCTTGTTGACTAGGATGTCAGGACCTCCTAATATCCTATGTCTGTTCTCAAAGTACATTCTTTCTCTAAGATTAGATGTGATTGTACAAGAATAAAGTGGAAAAGCGTAACATCAGTTTGATGAGATCATCTGGCACATGCATATGACAGTGGGGTAGGCTGTCTGTGACCTGGAAACCTAGTACATGATGGTTTATATAGTTCACCTATAGTCAGTCGATCTTCCCCGCATGTGGATACTGAAAGGACCTTGGCCTATCAATTAATTCTTAAATAGATCATAGCAAATTAATACAGATCCCCAAAAAGGCTAATGTGTTCAGGGCAGGGTGGGCTTGAAAGAGACGGTTGGCAAAGGGTGTGGTAAAGTTAGCATATTGGCCTATCCTGGGCCGCATAGATCACAGGCAGCCCAACAGTGTGGGAAAGGGTTGCAACGATTTTCTGAATAAAGTGGACATTGAAGGTTAGCGACGGCCGTTCTTCGTCACACATTTTGTTATCTGGAACTGTCAGAGGGAGGAGGGAATTGATGGCCCTTGTGTCATTCGCAGATTACAGAATCGGCCATACATTTTCATTACTGTTCGGTTTTCTCGACTCACCTCAAGACTTTCAAATTACTTGACACAGTCATATGCGTGAAAGGTAAAGAGAAAACTGTTACAGCACTTTAGAATTGTAGCAGACAATTGGTCAGATACAGAAGATACTCGCAAAACTAAGTGAGATGTAGTTGTCATTGAATTCCTGTCTGGAGAAAAAGAAAACAATATTAAGGTGCATTTCAGCACTAATCTGAACCATTAGCCAGTGTATGTGTCTCTGGAAGAAAATCTATTAAATTATGGCAATAGTAAACTTACGGATCTGCAATATTTCTAGAGAGGATTCGATGTTTCTTGTGAGTACGTTAAAGGTTTGAAATCTAGTCGCATCATGGGGTAAACTTTCATAGGCAGATTTTCGCCTTTTCAGAGAAGGTATGTGATTCATCTGGTGTTTATTGAAGGCAGACGCTCAAAATGTTCTGTTTCACAAGTTATCTTTCTAAATACACAACATGGATTTCAATGTAACTAAATTGACTTGTCACTCCTCAAATGTCTATGTTGCCAGTTACTTATATTTCGAACTTGATGGTGGACAGAAAGAGCTGGCACTC
Organism: Pleurodeles waltl; assembly: GCF_031143425.1. Lineage (NCBI taxonomy): Eukaryota > Metazoa > Chordata > Amphibia > Caudata > Salamandridae > Pleurodeles > Pleurodeles waltl. The sequence goes on along the minus strand of NC_090438.1, from coordinate 397,160,012 downwards.
CTGCTGTAATATAACACTACACAGCGAACAAAATTTACCTCATAAACAACAATATAATGTATGTTTGTAAAACACATTTAAAAGTGCGGTAGGGGGAATATTTTGAACGAATAAATAGGTAGGCGGAAAGGGGGCATTCAACGTGTTTTTTATATAGCACATAAAAGACAAATGACAAGGAAAATGTCTGAACAATATTGCACTTGTAAGCTGCGAAAAAGAACAAGGGTGAATATGTCAATTAAAAGCAGTGAATATCCAAAGCTATCTTCATAGATGAGTTAAAAAAAAACAAGCTATCATAAAAAAACATCGTGAGTTATTGTTTATAGTATGGTTACTTTGTTCTGTGTAATTCGCATTTACACTGTGCCGCAGTACTATATTGTTCTCACCTGTACTCCATGTGTTTTTTAAACATTCACATTTTCTTAACTTTGTTAAACCTGTACAATCATTTACATCATTCTTTTTTTAGCCCACTCATAAGCCACTGTTATATTTGAGCACTTGAGAAACCTACTATTTCGAATTGTACTTATTTATAACACTGCCATCACTGGAACACTTCCTCTATTGCATTGCTGATTGTTGTCATACCATGTATCAAGACACTACTATATGTGCATGGAAGTTCACTTATCCTGACATGCAGATTGTTTCAATTAAGAACTTGGTTTACTTCATCAGGAAAAATCCTCTGCTGCCTATTGTTTCTCTCGAGTCGAGTAGATGGATCTTTGACATTGATGGAGATTAATCAGGAGCTGTATTTTACATTATATTATGGGAACACTTTCTAGACTATTTCAGACATGCTTTACAGGATTTTATTGTTAAAATCTTTTTAGTAGTTCATCTTTATTAAAATCATCAAATAAATCCATCCATCTCAGTAAGGACTTTTGTCAGAAATCAATGATCAAAAATAAGTAGTCAATAAATCATAATAAAATGCATTAAGCATGCTCTATAAAGGAAATAATCCCTATTCTAGGAATGAGAAGGAAAGGGTGTCAGTCTCAGAAATCCATAAAAAAGTTCTGAATTCCGAAAAAGCATAAAGCGTAAAGTTTCAGCATCAAAGGTCAGCTTGCTAATTCAATAATCAATCAAAACAGAACTTCCCATAAAGAGAGGGTCAAGAAAATCAACAGTCTCCAGCATATACAGTAATAAAGGTGGCAAGTGAGAAATTGGATATATGGAATGTGGGGTAACATACTTTAGGAACACACCCTGTTATAAACCCAAAATCAATTTTTAGCCTACATATTGCACCCATAGGAATGTGTTCACTCATCATCTTCTCACAGGAACCCAATTTACTTCAGAGAGCAACTTCTAAGAACAGCAATTATGTCTTATCATGTAACTATTTCATCTATGTTCTCATGATTCATCCTCCCGTTCAAGACTGGATTCCCATATGAGAACTTTCATATCTAACTTTCTAAATAACATTTATTAGCTAATGGTCTTTTTAGAAGTAGAAACATATGTATAAATGAGAAGAAAAACATTTTTTGTGCAACAGCCATTCATTGTGAAGAACAAGTCCTTCAAATGGTCAAGATTAAGGCCCTCATTCTGACCTTGGCGGTCGGCGGAGAGGCGGCGGTCGGACCGCGAACAGACCGGCGGTATTAAAAATGGCATTCTGACCGCGGCGGTCACCGCCGCGACCGACCGCCACTTCCCCACTCCGACAGCCACGGCGGTCATGACCGACGGGCTGGAGTCTGCGCACTCCGGTCCGGCGGTCGACCCAAGACCGCCAACGCTATCATGACCCTGCTTACCGCCGCGGTTTCTTGCGTTCGGGAACCGCCATGCGAACCATGGCGGTAGGCACTATCGGGGCCAGGGAATTCCTTCCCTGGCACTGATAGGGGTCTCCCCCACCCCCCACTGCCCCCCCGAGTCCTCCCCCCACACCCTCCACCCCCCTGCCACCCCCCAGAGGTGGTACGAACCCCCTCCCCACCCCCACCCCGACATGCACATACATGCACCCCGACATGCACACACCCCCAACATGCACATATACACACCCCCTACACACACACATACACAACGGGGACACATACCCGCACACATACATGCCGACATGCGCACCCGCCGAACTACACACATTGCCCATAGGCACAGCAGCAATCCCCGCCCGCATGCACGCACTCACACACCCCCTCTACACACTCACACGCACACCCCCATGCACGCACACATCACACAACACCCCCCCACCCCCTCCCCTCACGGACGATCAACTTACCTTGTGCGTTGGTCCTCCGGGAGGCGACGGGAGCCATAGGGACGTGACCGCCAACAGAAGACCGCCAACAGAAGACCGCCACACAGAAATGTGGGTCGTAATTCTGGGGGCGGTGTTCTGCTGGCGTGGCGGTGGAGGTTGACCAGTCTCCACTTTCCCGCCGACCGCCAGTGTGGCTGCTGGCGGTATTCCGGCGGAACGCTCCCAGCGGTCGGAATACGCGCAGCGGCATACCGCCGCGGTCGGCGGTCTTTACCGCGGCGGTAACTCGGCGGTCTTGCGAAAAGACCGCCAAGGTCAGAATGAGGGCCTAAGTCTTGTGCTGACTCTACAACTTCTTAGTTAAATATAACATGTCAGTATTTTAGGCCTAGCATGTTTAAGCATGGTTGCCTACTGCAATTTTACATTTAGCACATGCTCTAAACATCATTAGCTGGGCATGTTATTTCAGCATTATGGTGGTCATTATGAACACGACGGTAAACACCGCTGACCGCTGTGGCGACGGTGAACAGAAGACCACCATTGGCGGTGAACAGAAACCCGCCATATAATGAACCAAAAAATAGAATCCACCAAAAATCACCAGTCCACCAGTCACCGCCAGGACCCTGTCGGCGGAAAAGCTGGACCTCCCACCCAGCCACCGCCGAGCACACCTTCATCCTGCCCTCCAAATAATGATGCACAAATCACCTTGGTGGTCAGTGGAAGCCGAATGACCATTGGCGGTGCAGACCACCATGGGCGGCAGGTGGACCCAACAGTAAGAAGTGCACACATTGCATAAGTTCAAAACCCACACACCTAACACACATCAACAACACCATAAAAACACTCACATACACACCCCACAATCCTTTGCAATGAAAGTAGGCCAACGAAGACAGAGAACACCAGAAGCAGACACCGAATGGCACAATACACAAGACTCACACTGAACCACAGAACAGCACCCACACCGCGATTCCACCCCGACACCATTCACCACACCCACCATGTCACCCCCAAACATCCACGCTTCACAGAAAGGGAGCTAAGGACCATGGTGGATGAGATCCTGAAGGTGGAGCCACAACTATTTGGGGCTCAGGTGCAGCACACACCCATCACCAGGAAGATGGAGCTATGGCAGACCATTGTCAACAGGGTCAATGCAATGGGACACCATCCATGCGCCAGGGACAACATCCGCAAGAGATGGAGTGACCTGAAGGGGAAGGTCAGGGCAATCGCATCCAGGCACCACATTGCAGTCCAGAAGACTGGGGGAGGACCTCGGCCAACACTACCCAACTACACTGACTGGGAGGAATTGGTACTGGGCATCCTGAAGGACTCATTGGACTCACTGGAGGAATGGACTCGGGTAAGTCGTCTACAATTACCCCATATCCATCACACCTGGAATGCATGCACCACCCCACCCCTCTGACATCCACCAGGACCACTATCCCACCCAGCCCACATTGACAACCTGCAAGCCCACAAGCCCGCAAACCCACTAACAGGCCCACATCCCTCTCCCTGTGCACAGCCACCTACCACTGCAAGAAATCACAAAGGCACTACACCACCCACAATGCACCTCCACATCCTAAGCAAAATGCAGTGAGAACCTCACAAAGGCACCCAGCATGGCCCCAAAGTGTAAATCCTGCACAAACAGCCCAGCCCTGTGCACCCCATCCAATCATGCATTTGTAACAGACATGTCCATTTTCCCCAACAGGCACCACCACCCATGCCACCCTGACGGACAAGACAAGGAGTGCCAGTGCACCCCAGGGAGACAGAGGCACCTCACAGGATACTGGGGATGGAACCCTGGAGACTGATGAGCAGGCTGGTCCTTCACACAGTCCTGGTCTGTCCCCATCCAGCAGCCCCACCCAGGATACCACTAACACCCCTACCACCCAGGCAAGAACATCAGCCCAGGGCAATCGTTCACACACCTATGTATCCAGGCCACAGACTGGTGCAACACAAGTACAGAGGCCACTGTCACCCCCTACCAACAGACAGGGAGACGATGGCCCCAGTACAAGTGGCACCGCCACACCTATGCAGGTGACACAGGCACAGGGGGCTAGGCCCAGTGGGAGAGCATCAGTGTCCCAGGGGGGAGGCAACAGGATGGATACTGCAGCCCAGGACATGATCTCTGAGGTCCTGGGGGCCTACCAGCATACCCATGACAGATTGGCCCAGATAGTATCCACCCTGGAGCATAGTCAGAGGATGCAGCAGGAACACCACCAAGAGGCCATGGAGCAGTGGAAAATGCACAATGCCACAATGGCCAGCATAGCAGGAGTGCTGCTGCTGCTTGTACAAACCCAGTCTGAGACCTACACATTACAGGAGGCCCCCGCTACAGCACAGGCGACAGACCAGACAATGACAGCATCAGCAGCAACATTGCACAAACTACCCTCAGAGGAAACACAAGGAACAACCATGTCAGCCCCTATAGGTCAACAGCAGGCACACAAACGGACCCTCAGGCCAAGATATGGGACTGGAACCCCTGCCAAAAACAAGGCCCCCTCAAAGAAGTGACTCTGCAACAATCTGTCCACCAACTATCCCACACAAGCAACCACCATACGGATGCAACTGGCAGATAACTACTTTATTTGTACCTGCGTAGCATGAAAGTACACACTCACCTTACATGTTGTTGTGCCTAAATATGTTAACAAAAAAGAACCACTAAATTGTATTTTGTCCTATGCAGACCTGGACACAGTTGCAATTAGGACATTCAAACCTCCCCAGAGATCACAAGGCACAGTGACAGTATGTTTCACAAACACCAATTTCAGCCCTTAGTCCCACATAGTTACTGGAAGTAGAGTTGTATCAGTTGGGTCCTGGAATTTACATCTTCCCCTTCCTCATCATCACCATCACTCTTATCCCCTCTCTGAGGAAGCTGGTCTGGGTATACAGCACCATCCACCTCCAAGAGGGGGATAGAATTTCTCACTGCCACGTTGTGCAGCATGCAGCAGGCCACCAATATTCTACACACCTTTTCAGGCCCATAGGCCATGGAAACCCCGGAGATATGTAGACAACAAAATCTATCCTTCAGGAGACCCACTGTGCGCTCTATGACCCTCCTAGTACGTCCATGGGCCTCATTGTAATTACTCTCTGCATCTGTTTCAGGATTCCTCACTGGTGTCAGGAGCCAACGCAAGTTGGGATAGCCAGACTCACCTAGAAAAAGGTTAACAACACAACTGAAAAAGACAAGCCTAAGAGGCAGACAGGCTGGCTGTCTCCAGGGTGGCAATAAATGACAGAAACACCTAACTATGATCCAACCTCTGTCCTCTTGTAGTTGTTCCATCTTCTGTGCCACACTACTGTTCCTCAGCACAAATGAATCATGGACTGAACCAGGGAACATGTAATTCACATATGTGATGTATTGTTCTGCAGTACACCCCAATTGAATGTTCATGGAGTGAAAGTTTTTCTGCTTTCTGTGTACCTGTTCACTGACTCTTGGGGGGATTACAGGTATATGGGTGCCATCGATGGCACCTATCACATAGGGTATGTTGGCAAAGGCATAGAAGTCAGACTTGATGGCAGGGAGGTCAGTACTTTGGGAAAACCTCACAAAGGACTGCAGGTGTCGTACAAATGCATTCAGAAATCTTGTTAGTATCATGCTGAACATTGGCTGTGAAAACCCAGACCCTTGCCCACTGTCACTTGAAAAGAGCCCGTGGCCAGAAAATGGATTGCAGAGAGCACCTGCATTTCAGTGTGGATGGCATGTTGATTACGATTTGCCGGAGTCAGTTCAGGATCCAGTAATGCACTAAGTTCGAGAATAGTTGCACGGGTGAGTCGGTAATTGATTATGATGTGATGCTCCACCATGTTCTGCATATCCACAAGTGGTCTGTACACCGATGGGGCCCTTCCTCGCCACAAGGGTCTGTACCTAGGAGGAATCTGAAACACGTGTGAGGAACACGGCACACATTGTCAGTCATTGAGCACTGCTGACTTGATTGTAGGGACTCAAATGCTAAATGTTTTTGACATTACATCAACTAGACCATAATTATTGATCAGGGTTTGTCATGTGTGGTATTGTTAATGGTCACATGCATAGGTGTGTTAGGTAAACTTTAGGGCCTGCATTGTGCAGATAGCAGTATTATAAGTGTGTAGTTAAGGCCAAAATATCTGCCCCCTGTAATCCAGAACTGTTGTGGTGGAAGTGACCTCATACCACTAGTGGTTGATGTAACAGAGTAAGGCGGTGTTTACCACCGTGCGCACAGTCATTGGTTAACATGGATGCCAATGGGGAATCCTGGCATATCATGATCGCAGCCGGCGGTGAGGGTGCACATTGCCGCGGTAGGTACGCAAATTCGTCACCCAAACTTCACTTGACTCCCTGATCTCGTGCAAGCAGGTACTCCACCGAGTATACTGCTGTGTCCTGCCTCTCGTCATGGAAGTGGCTCGTGTTGCAGGGGAAAGGGCCCCGGCCTTCAACCAGGAGGAATTGGAGAGGCTAGTGGACGGGGTCCTGCCAAGCTCTACAGACAGCCAGAGGTACAGGTGAGTCAGGGGATTGTGGGCAATGATTGTGTGTAATGGATGGTGTTGGCAGTACATATGTGTGCACCTCTGACCCTGCATGGGCCATGGTTTATGACATGCTGCGTGCATATGTGCTGTTAGTCTGTTTGTACTGTCCGTCCCATAGTGGCCAGCTGTATATATTTGCCAAGTGCCTGACCTCAGTGTTACATTTCTGTGTGTCCCTTTTAGGTCAGCGCCCACCAGAAGAGGGCATTTCGGCATGCCATCGCCAAGGAGGTGTGGACCCTGGGGGTCTACATCCAGCGGAGCAACCACTGCAGGAAGAGGTGGGAGGACCTGTGGCGCTGGGTGCGAAAAATCTGTGAAGCCCAGCTGGAGAAGTCCTCCCAATGGGGAAGGGGTGCCCGTCGGGCACTGACTCCCCTCATGCTATGCATCCTGGTGGTGGCGTACCCAGACCTGGACGGGTGCTTAAAGGCTGCACAGCAGTCACAAGGGTGTGAGTAGACATATCACATTTTTAACCCTTGATGGATGCCTGTGTGTGCATTCAGGTTTATGCTGCTTAGTTGCAGGGACTCTGACTGATGTCCATCTACATGATGACCCCCATAGGGAGTAGGGGTGTTTGGGTCAGGTCTCCTACACGTTGGGTCCTTAGGTTGTTTAGGGAATGGGTGTAGAGCAGGGTTCTGGTCACCAGTCAGGGTCATGGTCATGGGTACAGTGGAAGGTGCTGCCTGTTGGAGGATATTCTGGGTGGGTGTATATATGACCACTATGTTCACTCCTTTCAGCTATTTACAAGTGTCTCTCCTGTTTTGTCTCCCCATCCCTGTTCTCTTGTGTTGTTTGTGTACATCAGCATCATCTGGCGAGGGAACTGAGGCACCGGCAAGTGGGGATGCAGCGACCCACGGATCCTCAGAGGCAGAGTCATCCGATGTCAAGGTAACCAGTGGGTTGAAGGGTGAGGGGAGTACCACGGGGAGGCAGTTCCCACTTGAGGTAGGGACTCCGATACCTCCTCCGATGGGGGCTCCCTGGCGGTGACAGACCCTAGTGGGCACACCCCTACTGTATCATTTTCCGCCACCCCCATGCCATCACCGCCCTCTCATTTGATCCCACCGAGTTGCCCGTGCACGCTCACCCAGAAGGGTGGGCGTCTCCTTCGCCACAGGCACCTCCTCCCCTGCCCCAGTCAGCACTGCTGTCATCATGGAATAGGCTATTAACCTCCTGAAAACCATCTCTGTAGGGCAGACAACCATGGTCAATGCCATCCAGGGGCTAGCATCAGAGATGCAGCAGACCAATGCCTATCTAGATGGCATTCACGGTGCCGTGTCTGGCCTACAGAGATCTTTTCAGGCTCTGGCCTCCTCTTGGACGGTAGCCAGTTTCCCTGGTCATTCCGTCCCACCTCCAACCTCCTCTGCCCCTTCCAGCACCCCACTCCCTTCACCAGTCCAAAGCACACAATCTGACACGCAGTCAAACACCTCAACACACAAGAAGCACACTTCTAAACACAAGCACCACACCTCCCACCGCAAGCATTCACAAAGCCAATATACACATGCACACACAGCAACATCCACTTCCCCTAGTGTGCCCACCTCTTCCGCCTCCCTGTCTGTCCCCTCTGCATGCACACCTCAGGCACTGTACCTTCAGCCACTCTTGCTGAGCCTATTTCTGCACTCCCCACAAAAGCACACATCCAGACATGTGTCAGGAATAAGCCTGTGCGCGGTCCAGGTCCCACCCGAAACTCCGCTGTGCATATTTGCGGCACTTCATGCGCACCACTTGTCATCCCCTCTTGTTCTAGAAGTGGTCATCAGCATCGCCTGCCCTGTGGTAAAGCTCATGTGGCTGCAGGGTCAAGACATTGGTGGACAAGATGCACTTATCAGTGCTATTCTATAAATGGACTACAATTCCCAGGTTTCTAGAGGCAGCGGCCATCTTGGGGTGTGGCAGGCCTATGAAGCCCAGCCACACCCAAGCACATTGCTCACTATTTTGAAGACTTCGATGCAGTCAGGCCTCATGGAGGTTCCTCTGAAGAAGAGCAGATTTCCTGCATGGCATATTGTCAGCAAATCGGAGTATCATTGTTTCCATGGTTAATTCAGATACGAGTAGGTCGTACTCGTAGCGGTAAGGTCCTGATGAGCCCAATCTTGAAGGGAGTTGTTACTTCCAAAAGTAAAGCTCCCCTTAGCACAACGTGCAAAGCGCTTTCAGTCCAAAGATTAAAGCGCCCTTGGCACGACATCCAAAGCGTTTCAGGCCAAACGAGTAAAGCGGCCTTGGCGCGACGATCAAAGCGCTTCGGACCACATGAGTAAAGCACCCCTTAGCACAACGAGCAAAGCGCTTCAGGCCACACGTGTAAAGTGCCCTTGGCACGATAATCAAAGCAATTCAGGCCACACGAGTAAAGTGCCCATGGTACGACAATCAAAAGCATTTCAAGCCACACGAGTAAAGCGACCTTGGCACAACGGTCAAAGAGCTTCATGCCACATGAGTAAAGCGCCCCCCTAGCACAACGAGCAAAGGGGGCACAAGAGTAAAGTGCCCTTGGCGCGAAATCCAAAGCGTTTCAGGGCACATGAGTAAAGCGGTCTTGGCACGAGGATCAAAACGCTTCAGTCCACATGAGTAAAGCATCCCTTTGTACAACGAGCTTAGCGCTTCAGACAAAGCAAGTAAAAGCGCTTTCTGGCATAATGAACAAAGTGCTTCATGTATGATGATCAAAGAGATTCATGAACAACAAACAAGCGCTTCAAGTTCAATGAGTAAAACTTTCAGGCCTTAGTAGTAAATGTGAAAACGTTTTGGAGATAAGCAAATTATAGTTTCATTGTTTTTTGGGAAGCATAATATGTGAGATACATATTGAAGTCTTTGAGAATTTCTAGGCTGAGATCAAACATTTATGTTATGAATGCATAGTTGTTACATGATTGATATTAAGAGTATGACCATAGTCCAAAGCTCTTGCCATCTCTAGTTTCAGAGGTTGCAGTTTCTTCTTGTTCCATGATTCAAAGAAGGGGCTACGCCCAATTCACAAAGGGTCTTAATCTGATATCACGGAGACGCCTTTATTCAAGAGGCTATTGGTGAGTTTATATTGTTATGAATGAGTATATGCATATTTGTTCTAAGCGTTTCTTTTCAGATCTCTCTGCCTGCAGTTCCCTACCCTAAATCCCTTCCCCCCGCCTGGCTTCATCATAATTTTGTGCTTTGATAGCTTTCTGAGTTGGTGACGCCGGGAGGTGGGCCTTTTGTTCAGCAGCATGCAGATCCCGAGGAAAGGGCACTGTGACACATACACCCCTGACACCACACCTGCACTCACCACAACTACTGTATTTGACACATGTAGCACACTCACCAGACTTGCAGACACCCAAACAACATACATTCACACTGGCAGCCTGTCTTCTACCACTGTGTCCACCCCCCCTCCAAAAACACACAAACGCACCAAGACACCCACCCATAACACATCCACCACACCTCAGCATACTGTCCAGTCACCTGCACCCACAACACGCACCCCTACACCACTTACGTCCACACCCTCTGCCCCCACTCCCACGCCCTTCTCCAGGTCTAATCCAATTGCTCCAAAAAAAGTTTCCTCTCCCGTGCTGGCCTTTTCCAACCCACTGGCCCATCCCGTCTTGTCCCTAAATGTGCACACCTCCTTACCCTTTCCACTCCTTCCACTTCACAGCCTGCCCCTGTCTGCCCTTCACATTCCCATGCCCCTTCCCCAGAGAGGAAGAAGCCCTATGCAGAGCCAATTCCATCTGGCTCCACCTGGTCAAAGCACACTCCCCCACCTTCCAAGGCCAAACTCAAACCCTCTCCACTTTCTGACCGCAAATCCAAGGCCCATCCCCGTCGTAAATCCCCACCCCCTGCCCCTGTTCCCGGAGGTGCCTGGATGCTCCATTGTTGACCCTATAAGGTGGAGTACCATAGCACTTTTGGGAGTCAGGTTGAGGCCACTGTAGCCCAAAAAAGTCTGGCACTATGGACTGGCCATTGGCCTTAATGTGAATCGTTTGATCAGAGAGCGTATATGTTTGGCCTGTGTTTTTGCGGCACTCTCTTGATCCCTGGTCTCTCGTTTCATTGATTGTGGGTGTGGGGCATTTGTAGGTACTATGGTCAGGTTGGATTTGCCTTGTGTCGGGTAAGTACCTCTTGTTGTAGGATTTATGGGTTGTGCTGTTGTGAAGGGTTGTGGGAGCGTTGCAGGGTGGGAAGAGTGGGTGGGTATGTAACTGTGCCCTTTCTTCCCTTGTTTAGTAGGTTGCGGTACTTAACGTCGCCGTCTTTGTCGGAGGTCTCGGTCGTGGAGGTATATGGCAAGGAGCAGGGCTGGCATGATCTTCAGCTCTGTATCCATGTCTGCTTTGGCATGTTGTGTGAGCCTCCGGTGAGTGTTTCCTTATATTTGGTTCTTTTCCACCTTTGCATGGCGGTGGTTCCCTCCCCGGATCTGATGGCGGTCTAGTGGTTCATTATTTGATGGCCGGGTTGGGCCTTTCCGTCGGCCAGTGGGCGGCCTCTGCTGTCGTTGTTGGCACTTCTCTGCTGGCGGTGGGTGGTTTTCAGGATGCCTTTGTTTCAGTTGGTTCATTATTTGACAGTCCGGGCCACTCCTCTGTTGGCAGTTTTCACCGCCGGCGGTGCGGTTTTTCCCGCCGTGTTCATAATGAGGGCCAATATTTCAAAATTTAAAAGAAAACGTGTCATCACCTTCATGTCATGACTCATGTCACATTGGCTATACACACGAGGGGCCCTATTGTGCCATAAACAGTAGTTTTAGAACACAAATTCTCCAGCTTGATCCATAGTAACGATTTCTGCAGTTTTATGCCTATAGAGCACATTTATTATTACAAAATTGATTCAGAAGTTAATGATTAAGAACAAGTTGATGAGGTTCACAATTACAAATGTACTTTTCTGTTGGGATTCACACTAGTGTCTTAATTTGCTCCGAAACCACCTAGGAAGAAAGACATTTTGCACATTTGTACATTTTACACATTGAAATACTCCTCTTGCATATGTATGAATATTTTGGTCTTCATATAGAGGACAAATTATTATTTGTGAATCCCATAGAAGAATCTAATATTCTACTAGTACAGGAGTTAACCCATTAGAGACGATTCTGTTTAAAACATGTATTCTTTGAAGGCACAAGGAATCCGTTTTTTACATAAATTCTATACAGAAGTTAAAGTACACACGAAGAACAACATTTTGTAAAGGACATACTGTTCCTATTTGCACCACGGGAAACTTTTAACTGGGTACACTAAGTGCAAAAAGAATATGCCCTGCCCTAGTCAGGTAACTACTAATAGCAGCAATTAAGAGTGATTTGTCTAAAGAAAATAAAGTGAAGAGACATAGCTACATAGTCATAGTGTGTGAGCAAAAGGTCATGTGGGAAAATCATAGCCTGCAGGAGCTTCTTGAAGGTGTGGGAGCCAAAGTCTTATGGTCCTTTTCACACATCATGGTTAATTGTAGGAAAAATAACATTATAAGACCAGATTTACATATTATAGAAGATTACTGGTACTCACACGTTCTTTTACAACAGATGTGCCTCCCTGCACCATGGCATACAAAATAGAGCTTGAGCATCTTGAGCTCTTCGCATTAAAGGAAATTATGGTTGCCATTAAGAACAAAAAGGGCTAAGGCACGTGGTATGGATAAAATTCAAGCCAATTTGTGTAAATCTGATTTAATGGTATAGGATGTTTTGAGGGATGCAGCCTTAAATGGTTCAGTGTTCCTGCCGCTTAAATAGGAGTAGAAATAGTCCCTTTATATAAGGAAGGTGATAGGAATGGCTCAGGGAACCATTGACCCATTTTCCTTTTAGGCTGTATTTCACAAGTCTTCAATTGTGCGTTGTCTAGAATGGAAAAGTATACTAAAAGGAAGAAGAATGTTGTGCTAGGAAAACTGCTGCTTTATGTGGTACATATGTATTGATGTTCCACCTTTGACAATGTGCCCAGGCACCTTTTATTGCCCTTTTGACTCGTAAGGGTATTCTGGCAGGCCTTCTGTTTGTAATAATTAGGCTCTATAATATAAATTATGCCAAGATAAGCTACGGCCCCACAGGTAAAACCACTAGACTGTTCACAGTTATTAAAGGTATCCTGAAATGTTGCTCTCTAGCTCATGTGCTATATTATCTGTACTTACAACAAAAGAGTAGAGGCTGTTGAATCCTGTGCAGTGGTGCCCCTAGCCTTGTAAGAGCAAAGTTTGCTAAAGCTGCCATGGGACCAAAACTGCAGGTCTTCCCAATTCTTTTCTATGCCATGTTCCACCTGGAACACCAACGCTGATGAAGACGACAATGGTGAGTACATCCAGCACACAAGGGAGGGAGGAAAATCAGAGACACACACACGCACAACACACCATTCACACACACCATACACACAACCATACACACAACCAGCTGCGGACGAAAAACAATGTCACAGGACACACATCATAATGATGCAAGGACAACAGTAAGGCAGAGTTAAAAATGTATTCCCATGACACTATTAGTACTGAAGTGACAAATATGATACATGAACCATAAAAGGGCCAATGCCCAGTCCAAAGTACAAAAGGCCCACATGGCCACAGGGCAGCGTCCAAGCCCCAACTTGATCCTGACATTCACAGCACCAAACTGTGCAGGGTCAACATGTTGGAAGTGGGCAGGCACCTCAGGGGGAAGGGGGTGGGGGGCACCTCAGCTGAAGTGTGGAACTCACCCACTGGTTCTGGAGGGGGCTCCATGCCCATTTCCCAATGCTGGGGAGTGTAAGGTCACAGTCTCTGAAGTGGGGAACTGGCCCACTGCTTCTGAAGGGGGCTCCATGCCCATATTCCAATGCTGGGGAGTGCAAGTTCACTGTCTCTGAAGTGGGGAACTCGCCCACAGCTTCTGGAGGGGGCTCCTTGTCCAACAGTCCCTGGAGGGTGGCCTACATGCGCTCTGCTGGAGGTGAGGGCTGCATTGTCTCTGCTGGGGGAGGTGTCTTCTGGGCAGTACCTGCTGGAGGTGAGGGCTGCATTGTCTCTGCGGGGGGAGGTGTCTCCTAGGCAGCCTCTGCTGGAGGTGAGGGCTGCATTGTCTCAGCTAGAGGTGGTGTCTCCTGGGCAGCCTCTGCTGGAGGTGAGGGCTGCTGTGCCTCAGCTGGAGGTGAGGGCTTCTTGCTGTTCATTGGTGGTTGAGTGGGAACCATTACTGTCATTGGTGGAGTGGGAGCCTCTTCTGTCATTGGTGGTTGAGAGGGAATCGCTGCTGTCATTGGTGGTTGAGTGGAAACTTTACCCTTCCTGGCTGGTGGAGTGGGATCTTTCCCTTTCCTGGTTGGTCGAGTGGGAACCTTCACTTTCCTGGCTGGTGGAGTGGGATCCTTCCCTTTCCTGGCTGGTGGAGTGGGATCCTTCACTTTCTTGCCTCCATGACTAGGAGGTGCCTCCACTGTACCCGCGGATTGTTTGGCTGAGGTGCTGAGCTGGGTCGTTGGGACCCTGCTCTAACGGGCAGGATGGAAGGGTTCAGGGGAAGGGAGGAGGTCAAGTTGGGCAAGGAAAAGCTCCAAAGGGATGGTGGGGCAGGATGAGGGAGGAGGGATGGGGTGGTGGTTGAGGGAGTTGTTGGAGGAGTATGTTTGCTGGACTTGGGTGCAGGTGCATGGGCAGTGTGCTGATGTAAGGTGGTGGTTGTTGGGTGTCTGAGTGCATGTGTTTGTATCCCTTAGGAGGGGAGGAGAAACAGGGTGGGAGAGGACGCAGGGGCATGTGGATGGATGTTGTGGAGGTGTCTGCTAGTGAGATGTGTGTGCTGCTTGGTGTGGTGATAGTGGTGCTGGCTGTTAAAGCAGAGCATACAGGTGTGACTGCAGATTTCACTGTGACGGAGGAGGAGGTGGTGGGACAGTGGAGGCAGTGGACGTTGGTGTGTGTACAACTGTCTGTTGTTTGTGTGAGTGCTTGTGGCCTGAAGTGTGCTGCGTTTGTTTGACGGTGCTACTCTTGTGTGATGTTTTGTGTGCATGCTTGTCTGTATGTCTGCATGGGATGGGATGGGTTGGGGTTGAGGAGACTGGGACTGGGAAGTGGAAGTTGGAGGGGGGAAGGTAGGAACAGGGACAATAGCTGCCATCAGAGAGGCGACCAGATCCTGGAACGATCTCTGTTGGGCCACCAATCCACCGTGGATGCCCTTCAGGAATGCACTGCATTGCTGCATCGGGATGCCAGTTCCTGGATGGCATTCACTATGGTTGACTTCCCTACAGAGATGGTGCTCAGGAGGTCAATAGCCTCCTCACTCAGGGCAGCAGGCTCACTGGGACAGGGCCTGAGGTGCCTGGGGCGAAGGAGATGCCCACCCTCCTGAGTGAGCGGGAACGGACAACTCTGTAAGGGGCTACTGGGGGGTCGGTGCTGGTACGGCACCACCAGGAAGCTCCCGTCGGAGGAGGAATCAGAATCAGTGTTGTGACCTCCTGTCTCTGCCGTGGTGCTCCTCTCACCCTCTGTCCCACTGGTTCCCTCAGTGTCAGTGGACTCTGCATCCTGGGTCCTGTGGGATGCAGCTCCCTCAGTTGCCAGTGCCCCAGCTCCTCTGCCAGATGATGCTAATGCACACATGGACAGGATGACAGAAGAAAAACAGGGGGGGAGAGAGAGAAAGGAAACACTGGATCAATTACACCGCCAACACCACAGTTGGCAGACATATTACAATCACATACAGGGTTCAGGATTGGGCACTATGCACCACACTGACAATCAATTGGCTAGGTGCCAGAGCAAGATGAGGGCCAAACACCAACAACTGCACCCCTCCTGGGACCCATTAAGCCCTGTCTGACATGGAATACAACCTAGCTAGGTTTCCTGAATATTCTATACACCCATTACCCTTGAGCTGGGTCACCCTCAATGTCTGACCTGGCATTATGGGGCACCCACTGACTCACAGCCACCACACTTTCCCATGCCACCTACCAATGACTGTAGTTATGCCCACTGTACTCACCCCCTTGTGGCTGCTGTGATGCCCTCAAGCGCCCATCCAGCTCTGGGTAGGCCACTGCCAGTATGTGGGCCATCGGGGGAGGGTCAGGGTCCAGCAGGCACCCCTTCCTTGTTGGGAGGCCAGCCCCAACTGGGCCTCCGCGGACTTCCGTGTCCAGCGTCTCAGGTCCTCCCTACGAAGTAAAGGTATGGGCCCTTTCCCCAGTCACACAGGCCATGGTAGGGTCCAGACACAGGTCACAGCAGCACACCCAGTGTAGGTGTTGTCCTGTGGAAAGTCAGGAATCAAGTAAGGATTTAGGTAGAAAATGGCTGTCACATCCGCGGAGGTGTACACTGTCACCTTCGCCGCTGTTCCCCATTGGACACTGTACTCCATAGAGCCCCATATTAGCCTATGAGGAATTGCACGGCGGTGCGAGACCACCTTCTGCCACGACGCCCATCGTCAGCAGGGTTACCTCACTTCCACCTGTCCCTACACACAGGACATGCGGTCGCCATTTAATGGTGGTAGACAACATTCAGATAATCCATAACTGCGTCATTGCTGATGATTGCACGTACATTTACATTCCCACTGTCCCATCACATTAATGCTCTATGTACACTGAGGTGGTGGTTCCATTGTACAAATTGTGACAGCCTACTCACTCTTGTGTCAATTAGATACCTACCACTTCGGATGAATAGGAGGAGGAGACAAGCCCCCGTGTACAGACCCCTTGTGGACTTGGCTACACTTGAGGAGAGGCACATAATACTCACCTATAGACTGGACAGAGCCACAATCACAGAGCTGTCTGCTCAATTGAAGCCTGATCTGATCTGATCTATCCGTCATCCAACTGGGATTCCCCCCTCTTATGCAAGTCCTATCAGTGCTCCTTTTCCTGGCAACTGGTTCTTTCCAAGTGACAGTGGGCTTAGCAGCAGGAATGTCATAGCCAATGTTCTCAGTCGTGCTGGCAAGGGTTCTGTCTGCCTTGGTCAAACACATGTGCAGCTATATCGCTTTCCCCTAGGTGGTAGATTTGGCCACTGTGAAGGTAGGATTCTTTGCAATGGGACATATACCAAATACTTTTGGGGCGATTGATGGAACACATATTGCGTTTGCCATCCTCCACTAGAAGGAACAGTTGTTTAGGAATCGGAAGAGTTTCCACTCACTGACTGTTGAAATTGTGTGCCTGGTGGAGCAGTACATCTCCCATGTCACTGCCCACTGTCCTGGGTTGATGCATGATGCCTTTGTTCTGAGGAATAGCAGCATCCCACAGCTGATGGCACAACTACAGAGGCACGGAGGCCCATATTTATACTTTTTTAGCACCACATTTGCATCATTCTGTGACGCAAAAGCAGCGCAAGCTTACAAAATACAACTGTATTTTATAGGTTTGCGCTGCTTTCGAGTCAAAAAGTGGCGCAAATGTGGTGCTAAAAAAATATAAATATGGGCCAGAGTGTGGCTAATAGGTGTGCCTGAGTGCCCACCCAATGTATGTCAGTTCATGCCTTCTGCTGTTAACCCCATACCATTGTGTAAGGCTAATGTTTGTCCCTCAATACTTGCAGGTGACTCAGGCTACCCAAACCTATTGTGGTTCCTGACCCCTGTGAGGAATGTCAAGACTGGGGCTGAGAATCGTTATAATGATGCACATGGGAGAGCCAGGAGAATAATCAAAAGGACCTTGGGCCTGCTGAAGGCCAGGTTCAGATGCCTACATCTGACAGGTGGATCCCTGTGCTACTCACCCAAGAAGGTCTGCCAGATTGTAGTGGCATGCTGCATGTTGCATAACCTGGCCCTCAGATGACATGTGCCTTATATGCAGGAGGAGGAGACTGGAAATGCCCCTGTGGCAGACGTTGGACCTGAGGAGAGTGAGGATGAGGAGGCAGAGGATGAGGATGTGGACAAAAGAACATAAGTTATACATCAATACTTCCAATGACACACAGGTGAGACAGTGTAACTGACCATTCCTCTGACTATTGTTTTATCTGTGTGGCTGTAGCAGAATGGCATTCACTTACTTTGCATCTCTACTTACTGTCACCAATGGCTTCTCATTTTGCAGATGTTGGTAATATTACAACAGTGTACTGATATGATGACTACAGACAGCGACAGGTAATTAATTGAATGCTAATGCACATTTTCATCAGATTAAACACTATCAGTCAAGTTGTGTTCAAGGATGTTTATTGTAGTGCAAATAATTGACAAGAAAGTGCAATGGAATGGGGTGATGGTAGAGGAAAGTCCAGGGTATGGCACCATTCTGTTTGTAGCACACTTCTAATGTCCAATGGCCATAGGATGGGGGGCAATGGCAGTTCAAAGTGGACAAGGTGACAGGGTGGGACACAATTGGGACATTCAGGAGGGTCTTATTTCCTGGCAGTGGTCTTGGTCTTTGCAAGTGTCTCTGGCTTCTGTCTGGGTCGCAAGGAACATTTGCGGGGCAGTTCACCTTCTGCAGGAGGAGGGGTGCTGGTGGCCTGTGTGTCCTGTGGCAGGGCCTCCTGTCCACTAGCTGTAGCAGATGTGGTGGGCTGGTCAATAGACTGGCTAGTGGTAGGGGCCTGCTGGTCTGCTGGTGTGCTGTCGATTCCCTCATGATGTTGACCATGTCTGCCAGCACCCCTGCTATGGAGATCATGGTGGTGTTGAAGGCCTGCAAATCCTCCCTGGTCTCCTGATGGTGTTCCTCCTGCAGCTGCTTGTTCTCCTACATGTTGGTAAGTATCTGGCCCATCTTGTCCTGGGATTGTTCGTAAGCCCCCTAGAAATTAGTGAGTGCCCCCTGGAGAGTTGGTTCCCTGGGTTTGTCCTCCCACTGGAGCGCAGCGGTCCTCCTAGTGTCCCTGTAGCCCTGTGCCTCTGTCCCCTGAACGGTGTGCCCACTGCCACTGACCCCAGGATCCCAATTGTCTTAGGTGTGAGGTATGGTCTTGGGTCCCTGTACAGGTGGGCACACTGCTGATTGACGTGTCCTGGGGACAGAGGTGTGGGGACATTGGGTTGGTGCTGTGGTGTTGGATACTAATGGGGGAGGCTCTGTGGTGGACTGTGAGTGGGGCTGTGGTGTCCGACTGACCAGTGGTCCCTGATGGGACAGGTAGTAAATCCAGATCCTGAAGTCCAGAATTACTTTCATCACAGGGGGCATCTTCTGTTGGGGGACTGGTTAGACGTGGCACCTCTTCTCCGCTGAGATTGGCTGGTGCACCTGTGGCGATGTAAGTGATGTATTATGCCTCATGTCTGTGACAAATTGTACACCCCAAGCTTCCCCTCTATCGTTGCTGTTTCCCTGCCACCTTTGTGTATGATGAGTTATTGTGGGGTTGTTAGTTCTCCATGCTGTGCATGCTTTTGTGATGGGTGTCTTTGCAGGGCTGGGACGGCTGTCCATGTATTGGTATAGCATGCAGGGGTAGGCGTTGGGGTTAGTCATAAGTGATGGTGCATGAGTAGTAAATATTGACTCACCAGTGTCCTGTCCTCCGGCAACTCCAGTGAGTCCCTCAGGATGCATTATTGCCAAGACTTGCTCCTCCCATGCTGTGAGATGTGGGGGAGGAGGTGGGGGTACACCTCCAGTCCTTTCTATGGTGAGCTGGTGCCTTACTGCCACAGAATGTACCTTCCCCTGTATGTCGTTCCACCTCTTCCAAAAGTCGTCCCTTGTTCTTGGATGCTGTCCCATGGCGTTCACCCTGTCCACGATTCTCCACCATAGCTCCATCTTCCTGGCAATAGATATTTGCTGTACCTGTGCTACAAACAGCTGTGGCTCTACCCTGACTATTTCCTCCACCATGACCCACAACTCCTCATCAGTCAAACTGGGGTGCCTTAGTGGGGACATGGGTGTTGTGTGGTGTGTGTTGGTGAGAGGGGGTTGAGTAATGTGGTGGGGTGTGGGATGTGGGTTGTGTGATGGATGTGTAGGTGTTTGTGGTGTGTGTGTCTAGTTATCTCAGTGGTCTTGATTTCAGTCTGGTTGCAATAATTGGTGTTTGTAAAGGGTTGTGGGTAATGTGGGTGTGAGTTTTATGGTGCTGTGGGTGTGTGTGTGTGTGGTGTGTGAATGAGTGTCAGGTGTGTGATTTTGCTTTGGGCCAATGTAGTGTTGTTTTGTATTTGGGTGTCCATTCTGAGTGCACCAGTGTGTACCCCAATGATTTACTGCTGTTGAATGTCTGCCATGGTGATTCAGGTGTCATAATGTGGTGGGCGTTGTTTTGGGCGTTGTTTTGTTGGCATAACGGTGTAGGTGTTGATACCACCACTTTAGCGCTGGCGGATTTGTGTATGTGGCAGTATTCTGTCAGATTGGTGTGTGTGTGTCATAATATGGCAAACGGATATCTGCCACTGCGGCTGTATGTTGGCAGCCGTCACTGAGGCGGTAAGCGGTATTTACCACCAAGGTCATAATGAGGGCCTTAATCATTAGTCCATCTAAAGCAAAGCTGATGATGTTACGTCCACACAAAAGTGATAAATGTAGTAGGTCCCTGACATTATTTATTTAGACATCGATTGTGGAAAAATCATACAAGTAGATCTAACACCCATATTGTGCAGTGCTCTGGAGCCATGTTATGCAGGCAGTAAAGGATGACTGTTAATAAACCCAGAATTAACAGTCCATAGGGTGCAAAGCACAAGTGCTGCATTTTATGGGGGTGAATTATGGGCACCATAAAGAGCCTGTCTGACTTGTCAAACTGTGAGATGGGCTTCTGAAAATGATTACATAAACTACCTCTTAACCCCCTTTCCCATGGTCTCCCTGCTCTTGGAGCTTGGACTGATGAATATTGTGTTAATTGCTATATTAAGAGCTGCCCTATACTGGGGCCGTGTGCCAGGGAACCGATTTTAAGTCATTAACCCCCTTTCCCACAGTCCCACTGCTCTGGGAGCTTGGACTGATTAACATTGTGTTAAATGCTAAATTAAGAGCTGCCCTATACTGGGGCAATGTGTCAGGGAACTGAAGTTAAGTCATTATAGGGTGGCCCTCCAAGATGTCCTTAGCCTCACAGGCAGTGAATCGTTGGGTTGTTTTAGGTATACTCATGGATTGCTTGGAAAGATATGCATTCCAGAGCTTTCAACTACCCTCAGCATGTTACCCCTGGTCTGGCCTACAAGGTTAAATTTGTATAGAAAAATGGCTTTGGGGTCATTAGTCCAAAATCAGGTGAATGGAAGTCTAACTAAAGAAATTCTTATTAGGAAGTCTGAACCCTGGTATGCATATTATTTGGATGGAGTCAAATCTGTAGCGGCTAAAGTTTTGTACTTAAAATTCCAATTTGACACCACACCTCTGAACTTCTTTACTTCTTTAACATAATTGGGTCACCTCATCGGGCTTAAGCAATTGTTTCCTCTATAAATTTGATTCTCACGTAAGCACAGCAAGTGAGTAAACCATTTGAAATAGTTCATTTTAAAATGCAAAGAAAAAATATCTTACTATACATCATGGATGACATCCGTGTAGACTTCATATTGCATCATAAAATATATCAGATCTTTAATAATGAATTCAATTCAGTTCCAAATTTCATATAATTGCCAAACTTCGGTATTTTTTAAAAAAAACAGTTTATTTTTATTTCTTTAATCTTATTATGCAGTTTCAAAACACTCTTTTTCAAGGCTGTAAAAGTACATACGGATATTTCTTATATCTCCTAAATAAAGCCTTACATGCCGTTCATGCACATACTCATAAAAACTCAAATTGAAATGCATATATTTTAACATCATCGAGAGGAGCATGATATATTGAGTATAACAAAGAACCGAGCTCATTGATGTTTATCTACATATTCATTTCTTTGTGTATATATAGAATCAATTTATTTTTCAAATCTTAATTGTTGGACCTGGCTTTTTGACAGGGACATCCCCAAACTTTTTGCCTCCTTCCTCCTATTTTTTCTGACCTGTTGTTGTTGGCTTTTGACCTCTGGGCACTTTACCACTGCTAACCAGTGCTAAAGTGCATATGCTCTCTGGGTAACTTGTACTACTGATTGGTTTATCCATGATTGACTATTTAATGTACTTGTAAGTCCCTGGTAGAGTGCACTACATGTGCCTAGGGCAGGTAGATTAAATGCTACTAGTGGGCCTGCAGCACTGGTTGTGCCACCCACCTCAGTAGCCCCTTAAACCTGTCTCAGGCCTGCCATTGCAAGGCCTGTGTGTGCAGTTTCACTGCCACTTCGACTTGGCATTTAAAAGTACTTGCCAAGCCTAGAACTCCCCTTTTACTACATATAAGTCATCCCTAATGTGTGCCCTATGTAACCCCTAGAGCAGGGTGCTGTGTAGGTAAAAGGCAGGACATGTACCTGTGTAGTTATATGTCCTGGTAGTGTGAAACTCCTAAATTCGTTTTTACACTACTGTGAGGCCTGCTCCTTTCATAGGCTAACATTGGGGCTGCCCTCATACACTGTTGAAGTGGCAGCTGCTGATCTGAAAGGAGCAGGAAGGTCATATTTAGTATGGCCAGAATGGTAATACAAAATCCTGCTGACTGGTGAAGTCGGATTTAATATTACTATTCTAGAAATGCCACTTTTAGAAAGTGAGCATTTCTTTGCACTAAAAACTTGTTGTGCCCTTCAATCCACGTCTGGCTAGGTTTAGTTGACAGCTCCTTGTGCATTCACTCATACACACCCCAAACACAGGGTACTCAGCCTCACTTGCATACATCTGCATTTTGAATGGGTCTTCCTGGGCTGGGAGGGTGGAGGGCCTGCCCTCACACAAAGGACTGCCACACCCCCTACTGGGACTCTGGCAGACAGGATTGAGCTGAAAGGGAACTTGGTGCATTTCTTAGAGACTCTTTGAAGTCACCCCCACTTCAAAGGCACAACTTAATATAAAACAGGGCCTCTGCCCTACCTCATCAGACACTTGCTGGAGAAGAAACCTGAACCAGAAACTACATCCTGCCAAGAAGAACTGCCTGGCTGCTCAAAGGACTCACCTGTCTGCTTTTCTACAAAGGACTGCTGCCTTGCTGTTGGCCTGCTGCCTTGCTGAACTCTTGCCTGGCTGTAAAAGTGCTCTCCAAGGGCTTGGATAGAGCTTGCCTCCTGTTCCCTGAAGTCTCAGGACCAAAAAGACTTCACTCTTCCTCTTAGACCCTCCGTGCGCCGAACTTTTCGACGCACAGCTTGTTCCGCGGCAAAAAAAACGCCGTACACCGACGCTGATCAAAGCGACGCCTTCGGGACGACTGAAACTTTGACGCACGGCCTCGCAAGGACAACGCCGCCCGACTTCCCGGGAGAAATCGACGCAACGCCTGCCGTGAGATCAAAACTTTGACGCACGGCCTCGCAAGGACAACGCCGCCCGACTCCGCAGGAGAAATCGACGCGATGCCTGCCATGAGATCAAAACTTTGACGCACGGCCTCGCAAGGACAACGCCGCCCGACTCCGCAGGAGAAATCGACGCGACGCCTGCCGTGAGATCGAAACTTCGACGCGCAGCCCCGCAGAACGACGCGCAGCCGGAAAACAAGCAGGAAAATCCACGCACAGACCCGGGACATCTGGTAATCCCCGCGACACACAGAAAGAGACTGTGGAAAATAACGACGCGAGTCCGTGTGTGCTGGGGAGAAATCGACGCACACACCCTTTTTCCACGCACCTCTTCCTTTGTGGCCCTCTGAGGAGATTTTCCACCAGAAACCAGGTACTTTGTGTTTGAGAGAGACTCTGTTTACTTTCTAAAGACTTAAGACACTTTGGCCCTCATTCTGACCCTGGCGGTCGGTGAACAGGCCGGCGGTCTAAAATATGCAATTCTGACCCTGGCGGGAACCGCCAACACAGCCCGCCGTATTAACACTCCGCCCGCCACGGCGGTACAAACAAACAGCGCGGCGGTCCCCGCCAACAGCCAGGCGGCAGACAATGTACCGCCCACCCTATCACGACCCACCAATCCGCCACCTTTTCCGGGGCGGGAGCACCGCCGATAAGAACACGGCGGAAACAGACTACGAATGGGAAAACGCTCACCTCTACGCACTCCACGCGAGATTCCGGCAGTATGGAACCAGAGTTGCAGGTCATCCCCGCACTCCTATACCTGCTCATATACCAGGAGCACGCCCGGCGGCGCGGAAGACATCGGTGAGTACTGCACCTACGACACAGGGGAGGGAAAAGATTACCGGCACACACCCACCCACCCACACCCACTACAACACACACATCAATGCATTCCCACAGATCACTGTCACAACCCACAAACCACCCCCCTCCGAAATAATGCAAAGACCAAAATAAGAGATCATAAACGGGCAGATATATTGAAATATGTACACCAGTAATCCCAATAAATAAATAAACTATGTACAAAATATACACAGCTACTAAATGTAGTCCAACCACTGTCCGTGGATCACAGGGGTCCTGTGCAAAGGGGCAAGGCCCAGTCCCACGACAAGAACTCCACGGAGAGAACACTGCAGGGGCATCAGAAAGAAAATAGGACAGGCACCTCAGGGGGAAGGGAAGGGGGGGCACCTCAGCCACTTGAGTACACGACGCCAGATCCACGAGGGGACTCCATGACCACTGGGCCATCCTGGGGAGTGCTAAGCCACAGTCCATACAGTCCATACAGTGGGTGGCCTGCCCACTGGGCCATCCTGGGGAGAGCAAAGCCACAGTCCAAACAGTCCATACAGTGGGTGGCCTGCCCACTGGGCCATTCTGGGGAGTGCAAAGCCACAGTCCATACAGTCCATACAGTGGGTGGCCTGCCCACTGGGCCATCCTGGGGAGTGCAAAGCCACTGTCCATACAGTCCATACAGTGGGTGGCCTGCCCACTGGGCCATCCTGGGGAGAGCAAAGCCACTGTCCAAACAGTCCATACAGTGGGTGGCCTGCCCACTGGGCCATCCTGGGGAGAGCAAAGCCACAGTCCAAACAGTCCATACAGTGGGTGGCCTGCCCACTGGGCCATCCTGGGGAGAGCAAAGCCACAGTCCATACAGTCCATACAGTGGGTGGCCTGCCCACTGGGCCATCCTGGGGAGAGCAAAGCCACAGTCCAAACAGTCCATACAGTGGGTGGCCTGCCCACTGGGCCATCCTGGGGAGTGCAAAGCCACGGTCCATACAGTCCATAACAGACCCCACTGCCACTGGAGGAGGCAAGTTGGCCAGAGGACATCCTGCAGCCCTGCCCGAGATAGATCCTGCCCTGCCACGTCTGCCAAAGGGCCAGCGGTTCTTGCCTTGAAGGGCCCAGTTCAGCGGTTCTTGAGACGGCGGGGCCCAGCGGAGCGGTTCTTGAGACGGCGGGGCCCAGTTCAGCGGTTCTTGAGACGGCGGGGCCCAGTTCAGCGCTCCTTGCCTTGAAGGGCCCAGTTCAGCGGTTCTTGAGACGGCGGGGCCCAGCGGAGCGGTTCATGAGATGGCGGGGCCCAGTTCAGCGGTTCTTGAGACGGCGGGGCCCAGTTCAGCGCTCCTTGCCTTGAAGGGCCCAGTTCAGCGGTTCTTGAGACGGCGGGGCCCAGCGGAGCGGTGCTTGAGACGGCGGGGCCCAGTTCAGCGGTTCTGGAGACGGCGGGGCCCAGTTCAGCGCTCCTTGCCTTGAAGGGCCCAGTTCAGCGGTTCTTGAGACGGCGGGGCCCAGTTCAGCGCTCCTTGCCTTGAAGGGCCCAGTTCAGCGGTTCTTGAGACGGCGGGGCCCAGCGGAGCGGTTCTTGAGACGGCGGGGCCCAGTTCAGCGGTTCTTGAGACGGCGGGGCCCAGTCCAGCGCTCCTTGCCTTGAAGGGCCCAGTTCAGCGGTTCTTGAGACGGCGGGGCCCAGCGGAGCGGTGCTTGAGACGGCGGGGCCCAGTTCAGCGGTTCTGGAGACGGCGGGGCCCAGTTCAGCGGTTCTGGAGACGGCGGCCGGTCTATGGCCAACTGCTCATTGCCTGGTGGTGCCCTCCTGGGCAGCGGGGATGGTGCTCCTTCAATGCCCACCTGGGCTGTGGGTGGTGGGGCCCTCCTGGCCAGCTGGGCTGGGTCCTCCCTGGGCAGCGGCTATGGGGGTGGTGGGCTCTCCCGGGGCAGCTGTGCCGGTTCCTCCCGGGGCAGCGGCTATGGGGGTTGTGGGCTCCTCCTGGGCAGCAGGCCTGCTGCCTGACCTCTCCGACTTGCTGCCCTTGCCCTCCTTAGTCGTGGGCCTGTGGCCCTTTCCTCCCTTTGGAGCTGTGGCTGGTGACTGTCTCTGGGTGGTGTCCGGGGGGGATGTAGAAGGCGGGCTCCTGCGGCGCCCCTTCCGCCTTCTGCTCCTCTTCCCAGGGGGTGGGCTGGCTGTCCCCTTGCTGCTGGGCGAAGATCCAGACATGCGGGCTGGCGGGCTCCAATACCCCTGCACCCTTGTCAAGGGGGCTGCAGGGCTGGTGGTGGCTGAGGTGCTCTTCTTACCCCGACGAGAAGGATGGGGGGGCTCAGGGTCAGGAAAGAAGTTAGTAGTGGCGAGGAAGAGTTTCTTGGGACAATGGAGAGTGGGAGGTACAGTGGGAATGGGAGTGGAGGGAGAGGATGTGGTTGTAGGTGAGTCACGTTTGCTGTCTTTGGGTGCAGGTGCAGGAGGGATAGGCTGTCGTGAGGTGGATGGATGTTGGGTGGGTGGGTTGCATGCGTTTGTGTGGTGTGGAAGAGGGGGTGACAGACACAGTGGGAGAGGACACAGGGGACGTGTAAATGGCAGTGGGGGTGGTGACTGCACGTGTGCGGACTGAAGTGGAGGGTGTGCTGGTGATGGAAACACTGGCTGATGGTGAGGTGAATGGAGGTGTGAGTGTAGACGTCACAGGGAGTGAGGAGGGAGACGAGGAGGTGGGGGTCACAGAGGTGGTAGTGACTGTTGGCATGTCTGCATCGGAATGTTGCGTGTGTGAATGTCTGCGTGATCTGTGGTGCTTATGTTTGGATGAGCTTCTCTTGGGTGTTGAGGTGTGTGCAGGCTGGTCTGATGGTGTGGGTGGGACAGGCAGAGGAACAGGAGACTGGGAGGAGGGAGTTAGTAGAGGGAGGCAGGAGACAGGGACAATGGCTGCCGTCAGTGCTGAGGCCAGAGCCTGGAACGATCGCTGATGGGCAGCCTGACCCGAATGAATGCCCTCCAGGTACGCATTGCTGCGATGAACCTCCCTCTCCACCCCCTGGATGGCATTCAAAAGGGTAGTCTGCCCAACAATGAGCGTTCGGAGGAGGTCAATGACCTCCTCACTGAGGGCAGCGGGGGTAACAGGGGCAGGGCCTGAGGTGCCTGGGGCGAAGGAGATGCCCGGCTTCCTGGCAGAGCGGGCACGAGGCGAACGCTGAGGGGCTGCTGGGAGGGCGGAGATGGTGCGCTGGGTGGCGGCTGTACCTGTAATGGCGGGGGGCACGGATGGTGCCACCCCCGCAAGGGAGCCCCCTTCCGAGGACGTGTCCGTGTCGCTGCAGGGTCCAGTCGTCCCCGTCGTGGAGCTCCCCTCGCCCTCCGTCTCACTGGTCCAGTCTGACTCTGTGGCATGGCCCTCCTGGGCCATGTGAGATGCAGCTCCCTCCTGCCCCGATGCCACTTCTCCTCCGCCTGATGATGCTGATGCACACAAGCACAGAAAGACAAACAAAAAGGGGGGGGGGAGAGAGAAATAAAGGGATATTGAGTACATGGATCTCCGGTACAGTTAGCGGACATGACAGACACAGATGCCCCCTGCACTAAGTTGCGCACTTGGGGTCCGCTACGCATTCCGTGGAACATGCCCTACACGCCTAGAGTTGACAACTGCACCCATGGATGACACGGCCCAGGGATGGCTGTACTGACAAACTACTGAGGGTGGTGTCTGGGGACACAAGGGCTTACGGGGGTGCCCAGCCTACAGATATCGCCCTGGCCTAGGGGGACCCCCAGCCCTCCTCCCCCACCCAGACACCTCCACTGCGCGACAACAGAGTAGATAATGCTTGTACTCACCCCCTTGTGTCTGCTGTGCTGCCCTCACGCGCCCATCCAAATCAGGGTAGGCCACCGCCAGGATCCGGAACATCAGGGGGCTCAGTTGACGGCAGGCACCCCGCCTACGTTGGGAGGCCATCCCCAGCAGAGACTCGGCGGTCTTCTTGGTCCCGCGGCGGATGTCCTCCCACCTCTTGCGGCAGTGGGTGCCCCGTCGATGGTGGACCCCCAGGGTCCGGACTTCCTTGGCGATGGCACGCCAAATCCCGATCTTCTCATGGGCGCGGACCTATGTGACACGTACAGGGAGGGAGAAATACCACGTTCAAGTTTGACAGCATTTTCCTTGCCAGTGGCCCAACGCCCCCCATCCCCGCCAGGCCCCCCGCCAGGCCCCACGCCATGCCCCCGCCAGGCCCAACATGCCCCCCATCCCCGCCAGGCCCCCCGCCAGGCCCAACATGCCCCCCAGCCCCGCCAGGCCCCCCGCCATGCCCCCCGCCAGGCCCAACATGCCCCCCATCCCCGCCAGGCCCCCCGCCAGGCCCCCCGCCAGGCCCAACATGCCCCCCATCCCCGCCAGGCCCCCCGCCATGCCCCCCGCCAGGCCCAACATGCCCCCCATCCCGCCAGGCCCCCCGCCATGCCCAACATGCCCCCCATCCCCGCCAGGCCCCCCGCCAGGCCCAACATGCCCCCCATCCCCGCCAGGCCCCCCGCCATGCCCCCCGCCAGGCCCAACATGCCCCCCATCCCCGCCATGCCCCCCGCCATGCCCCCCCGCCAGGCCCAACATGCCCCCCATCCCCGCCAGGCCCCCCGCCATGCCCCCCGCCAGGCCCAACATGCCCCCCATCCCCGCCAGGCCCCCCGCCATGCCCCCCGCCAGGCCCAACATGCCCCCCATCCCCGCCAGGCCCCCCGCCATGCCCAACATGCCCCGCATCCCCGCCAGGCCCCCCGCCAGGCCCAACATGCCCCCCATCCCCGCCAGGCCCCCCGCCATGCCCCCCGCCAGGCCCAACATGCCCCCCATCCCCGCCAGGCCCCCCGCCAGGCCCCCAAGCCAGCCAGTGGCCCCAAATCCAGATTGAATTAAACTCACTTGTTGGTCTGGAGGACCGTAGAGTAGCGCATACTGGGGGAGGACCCCATCCACAAGTTTCTCCAACTCCTCTCCAGTGAAGGCAGGGGCCCTTTCCCCAGGCGCAGCAGCCATTGTCCCTTCCAGACCGAGGTCACAGCAACACTTGCAGTATAGGTCCTCTCCTGTGAAAGTTCAAGTCACAAGTGGATAAGTAGATAGAAAATGGCGGTCACGTCCGCGGCGGTGCGTACCGCGGCAGTGCGTCCCGCCACCGCCGGCACCCTTCGCCATTGGCTCCTGAAACCCATAGGCTTCAATGTTAACCAATGCGGCTTCGCGCCGCGGTCTTCGCCCGCCGCCCGCTCCGGTGTGCCACGCCAGCGCATTGACCTCACATCCCATTGTCACACTTCACTGGTCAGGCAGCCGCCATTTCCAGGGCCCACATGGCTCAATTTCAACTGCGTCACACAGGCCTAGGCCTTGCATAGCCACTCAGACATGCCATTCACTGCATAGAGAATCGTTTACTGTGCTAGCTGTGAGTACGTACCTGTGGGTTGCTTGACTGTGTGCTCCATGTTGTCCTTCCTAGGCACCGTCCGCTGGGTTGGGCGAGGAGACGGATGAATCCTCCCGTGTACCGACCGCTGGTGGACCTGTCGACAATGGAAGAACACCACATTATCCTGACCTACCGTCTTAACCGTGCCACTATCCATGAACTGTGTGCCCAGCTGGAGCCCGACCTGATGTCCCCCATCCGCCAACCCACAGGGATTCCCCCTCTGGTGCAGGTCATGTCAGTACTCCATTTCTTGGCAAGTGGGTCATTTCAGACAACAGTGGGAATTGCTTCTGGGATGTCTCAGCCCATGTTTTCGAAGGTGTTATCCAGAGTGTTGTCTGCCCTGATGAAATCCGTGAGGAGCTACATCATTTTCCCTGAGGTGGGCGAATTGGCTACAGTGAAGGGTGATTTCTACGCCCTTGGACATATTCCCAACGTAATTGGTGCCATTGATGGGACCCATGTGGCTTTGGTTCCCCCAAGAGACAGGGAGCAGGTGTACAGGAACAGAAAAAATTACCATTCAATGAACATCCAGGTGGTGTGTTTGGCTGACCAGTACATCTCGCATGTAAATGCCAAATTCCCAGGGTCAGTGCATGACGCCTACATCCTCAGGAATAGCAGCATCCCTTACGTGATGGAACAGCTACAGAGACACCGTGTATGGCTAGTGGGGGACTCTGGGTACAGCAACCTGTCGTGGCTACTGACCCCAGTAAGGAATCCCCGGACCAGGGCAGAGGAACGGTACAATGAGGCCCATGGGCGTACTAGGAGGGTGATCGAACGCACCTTTGGCCTCCTAAAGGCCAGGTTTAGGTGCCTGCATATGACAGGTGGATCCCTAATGTACTCACCTAAGAAGGTGTGTCACATCATCGTGGCCTGCTGCATGCTTCACAACCTGGCTTTGCGCCGCCAGGTGCCTTTCCTGCAGGAGGATGGTCGAGACGGTGGTGTTGTGGCAGCGGTGGAACCTGAGGAGAGTGACGAGGAGGAAGACGACGGGGCTGAAACAGACAACAGGGACAGAATCATTGAACAGTACTTCCAATAGGACACAGGTAACATTTCAAAGATAATTTAGTAAATGTTAACTACTCTCCTGCATCTCTGCTGCCTGTCTATTTGCCCCAGTGTATGATGACTGAGTTTTGGCTTTTCCCTCCCTATTTCAGATCTGGGGTCCCCACTACGAGTCCTGTGCTTCGTTTCCCCATGGACTACAGCTTTGTGGCAGCTGTTTGTTGACTTCACCATGTACAAGGACATATTTGCACTGTCATGTCAATTACAATATATTGAAATCACAGCCAGACTCCAGATAGTTTTGTGCAAAATAGGTGTTTATTTAAGTGCTCAAAATGGGATGGGTGGTTTCAAGTGGGTGGGGGCTATGGTGAAGGAATGTCCATGGCAGAGTCCAGAGTAACAGTCACACAGGTGCATTGTCCAGAGGCCTGTGGAGAGATGGAGCATGGGCAGTTCAAGGATGGACAGGGTGACAATGTGGGACAGTGGGATGACATCAGGTGGTATCCATTGCTGGCGGGGGTCTTGACATCCTACTCTGTCTTCTTGCGAGATCTCAGGGCCCTCTTGCGGGGTGGTTCTTCTCCTGCAGGAGGTGGGGGTCTGGTGGGCTGCTGCTGTGCGGGAGCCTCCTGTCCACTAGCGCCGGCGGAGGTGGTTGGCTGTTCTTGGTCCAGGCTAGTGGCAGGGGCCCTTGGGTGTTGTTGAGTGTCCGCCCTGGTGTTGACGAGGTCCTGCAGCAGCCCTACCATGGTAACCAGGGTGGTGTTGATGGCTCTGATGTCCTCCCTGTACCCCCGATAGTGTTCCTCCTGCAGTACCTGGATCTCCTGGAACCGGGCCAGTACCGTCGCCATCGTCTCCTGGGAGCGGTTGTATGCTCCCATGATGGTGGTGAGGACCTCGTGGAGAGTGGGTTCCCTGGGCCCGTCCCCCCCCTGTCGCACAGCTGCCCTCCGAGTTGCCCTGTTTCCCTGGGCCTCTGCCCCCTGGCCGGTGTGCCCACTACCACTGCCCCCAGGTCCCTGTTGTTGTTGGGGTGGTGGGTTATCCTGGGTGCCCTGTAGTGGTAGACACACCGCAGATTGACGCGCCCTGGAGACAGAGGCATGGGCCCGCTGGGTGGGAGCTGTGCTGGTGTTCCCAGAGGGGTTTGGGTCTGTAGTGGCCTGGGCCTGTGTGAGGGGAACCGACTGTCCAGAGGTCCCCGATGGTCCGGGCTGGTCATCGGTGTCCAGGTCGACAGAGCTGCTGTCATCGCTGACGGCCTCTTGGGTGGGGGGTGTGGAGAATTCTGGCCCCTCCGCCGCGGTGTGTTGACGGTCGGGTCCTGCAGGGGTATAGAGGTATGGTTATAGTTTCAATGTGTGGCATATGGGTGTATCTATGGGTTCTCGTGTCCCCAAGTGCTGGCATTCGTGTGTGGGGGCTTTGGTGAGGGTGGCTTGTGGGGGGGATGTGTATATGCATTGGGCATGCTTTGGTGATGGGTGTCCATGCTTAGTGGACGCATGCAGGCCTAGCTTTTGGGATGTGTGGGTTGTGATGGTGAGACATTGGCGGGGAATAGGTGTGCTGGGGGTGGGGGTGAGGATGGTGGTGGGGGTGAGGATGGTGGTGGGGGTGAGGGTGGGGGTGAGGATGGGGGTGGGGGTGAGGGTGGGGTTCGAGGATGGGGGTGAGGGTTGGGGTATGATTTGGCATGCAGGTGGGGGGGAAGCAGTATTGAAGCTTCAACTTACCAGTATCCATTCCTCCGCCGACTCCTGCGAGGCCGTCAGGATGCAGGATGTTCAAGACTTCCTCCTCCCATGATGTGAATTGTGGGGGTTGAGGTGGGGGTCCTCCGCCAGTCTTCTGCACGGCGATGTTGTGCCTGGATACCATGGAACGCACCTTCCCCCGTAGGTCGTTCCATCGCTTCCTGATGTCTTCCCGATTTCTGGGGTGCTGTCCCACTGCGTTGACCCTGTCGACAATCCTCTGCCATAGCTCCGTCCTCCGGGCAATGCTGGTGTATTGTATCTGTGTGCCGAACAGCTGGGGCTCTACCCGAACGATTTCCTCCACCATGACCCTGAGTTCTTCGTCTGTGAAGCGGGGTTGTCTTTGGGGTGCCATGGGGTGGTGTGTATGATGTGTGGGGTGGAGTATGTGTAGTTAAGTGTGTTGAGTGTGGTGGTGTGTGTTGTTTTGTGTGTGGATAGTGTGTGGGTGATGGTGTTGAGTGGCTGTGGCTGTTAGTTTGTGGATGCTGGTGTCTCTCTCTGGCCTTCTTTCAGAATTTTTTTGCGTAGGGGTTTGTGGGTGATGTGGGTGGGTGTTTTATATTGTATTGTGTGTGTGGGAGTGGTGTGTGTATGTGTATCAGGTGTGTGGGATTCAAATCGTCCAATGTGGCTGAGTTTTGTTCGTTTGTGTGTATTCTGACCGCAGCGGTGTGTCCCGCCAATGGAATACCGCGTTTGAATGACTGCCGCGTGGATTCGTGGGTCGTAATGGCATGGGCGTATTTCTGTTGGCGTGGCGGTGGAGGTTTGGTCACCTCCACCTTTCCGCCGACCGCTGGTCTGGCGGTCGGTTGTGGCTGTTGGATTTTCAGAGGTTTGCCTTCTGCGGGTCAGAATGACCGTGGCGGGTTTCCGCGGCCGCGGCGGTGTTATGGCGGTCTTCTGACCGGCGGTAAGTGCATTTTACCGCCGGGGTCAGAATGACCACCTTTATATCACTTTTCAGTGATATCTTTACAAATTCATATTACATCTTTGATCGTTTTGACCTGAAGATACCCAGATAAATATTATATATTTTTCTAAATACTGTGTGGTGTATTTTTGTGGTGTTATGCTATGGTGTTGTATGATTTATTGCACAAATGCTTTACACATTGCCTTCTAAGTTAAGCCTGACTGCTCGTGCCAAGCTACCGGAGGGTGAGCACAGGCTGATTTTGGATTGTGTGTGACTTACCCTGACTAGAGTGAGGGTTCTTGCTTGGACAGAGGGCAACCTAACTGCCAACCAAAAAACCCATTTCTAACATTGGTGATCAGCGGTGAGGATAGGACTTGTGTTTGTGCAGTGACATACAGTAGCTAAGTATTTCACTACCTACCCACAGTTGAAGGTCAACTTGATTTTTCATCTTTTTTGGCTCTTGGTTCTCTGATGTCCTCCTGGATATACTATTGATATTTTGGAATTTGGATTTTGGTTTTTGCTGATAAGATCTTATCAAAATGGGATTGTGTACCTAATCATTCTTTGTTCGTACGGACCACCTCACTAAGGCTGACCTAAGGAAGCTTTGCAGAAAATGGGGCCTTCCTGTAGCAAGGAGATCTACTAAGGCGGAGATGCTCCATCACTACATAGTCTGGGGGGAGGAAAGATGGGCAGAGAGAGAGGCAGCAAGAAACCAAATGACTAAGGGCCTGATTCTAACTTTGGAGGACGGTGTTAAACCGTCCCAAAAGTGGCGGATATACCACCTACCGTATTACGAGTTCCATAGGATATAATGGACTCGTAATACGGTAGGTGGTATATCCGCCACTTTTGGGACGGTTTAACACCGTCCTCCAAAGTTAGAATCAGGACCTAAGTACCCCTCAGATGAGGAGGAGGACTACTCACATGAGGAGGAAGACTGCTCACATGAGGAGGAAGACTACTCAGATGAGGAAAGAGAACCAGTGGGAGATGAATGGCTCCTAGCTCTAGAGCGGTGTCTAGAAGAGCTAGATGTGCAGCTTGAAAGGGCTGAGGCAGCAAGTCTCTTAGCCCTGGAAGAAGAAAAGATTGCAGCTCAAGAGCTGAGCTGTAAAGAGCTGAAACTGGAGGCCGGAAGGGCTGAGTCCAGTTCAGATGGTGGCAGCAAAAATCTTGCATCCAGTACTGCTGAAGAAGGGCACAAGCCCAGAGATGTGGTGCCCAACTTGAAGAAGGGAGTTGACACACCCCAGGCGGTTCAAGGGTATGAGGTAGTTCCCGTTATGCACAGGGTCCCTGAGAAGGATTGGGGAACTGGCACAGGGAGTCATATTCCTACTGGGGGGAGGGACACTTTACTGACTCTAGCAGAGAGTGACAGAGAAAAGGGTTCCCCCCTGGTGGACATCCTGGATATGGAGTGTAGAGACATCCCAGAAGAGTTTGGGTTGAGTGTCAGGGACAGACAGATACTGTCTCACCAGTCTCAGGAGGGCGAAGTAGAGTGCTTTTCCAAGGTTGAGTTACTGGGTGGTTGGGTGAAGGGTACTGTGGTTAATACATGTGAAGGGCAGAGTGATGTAATTGCTGGAGAGCATATGTCTGGTCCTTATTTTCCAGAGCTACGCCAACACCAGGTGGAGTGTGAGTTCTCTGACCCCAGGGAGCTTACAATGGAGGCAGACTTCTGGGTGAGTACTAGAGAGTCTGAAGAGGCATTTGGGGGTGCTCCTGAAGGGAGTGGTCTAGGTGGTTCCCAACCGAGTGTGGTGGGAAAGGATTGTAGTGTCCCAGGTAGGTCCCAGGTCCTAGAGGGTTCCATGAGGGAACACCAGGAGGGAAGCCTAGCCTGTACCGTAGGGCCACCTTTTGAGGGAAGCCCCGCAGTGTCAGAAGAACTTGGGGGGGTGACTGTAGCCAGCATCCCAACAGTTCTGGTGTCTGGCAGTACCCCTCATAGTGAGGGGGTGCAGAAGTCCAGACATAGGGTTGAGAGGGGGTTGAAGACCCCAGTGGAGGACCTTGAGAGTCAGGGGACAGCTCTGAGTGCAGAGCCCCCCAGGAATGACCCAGGTGAAACCGTTTCTGGTTTGGGGGAAACCCAGACTCTGCCGGATGGGCAGAGGTCGGGAGACCTGCACCAACCAGACTCTTGTGTGGCCCTTGGGGACGGTGTGTCCCTTGTGGGGGGTGAGAGTGCCCCCCAGGAAGTCCTGGCATGCCAGGCAAAGATTCAACCTCAGGGTGTTGACTCTGGGTTGGATACCCAGGTTCAGAGGTTAAACTCTGACCTGGTGGGAGGTAGATGTGCCTCCCAAGAAGTCCTGCTGTGCCAGGCAATTGTCCAACCTCAGGGTGTTGACTCTGGGTTGGATGACCAGGTTCAGAGGTTAAACTCTGACCTGGTGGGGGGTAGGTGTGCCCCCCAGAAAGTCCTGGCGTGCCAGGCAATTGCCCAACCTCAGGGTGGTGACCCTGGGTTGAGGAACCAGGCTCAGAGGTTAAACTCTGACCTGGTGGGAGGTAGGTGTGCCTCCCTGGAAGTCCTGGCCTGCCAGGCAATGGTTCAACCTCAGGGTGGTGACTCTGGGTTGGCTAACCAGGTTCAGGGAATAAGCTCTGACCTGTTGGGGGGTAGGCGTGCCCCCCAGGAAGTCCTGGTGTACCAGGCAGTGGTCCAACCTCAGAGTGCTGACTCTGGGTTGGATAACCGGGTTCAGAGGTTAAACTCTGACCTGGTGGGGGGTAGGTGCCCCCCAGAAAGTCCTGGCCTGCCAGGCAATTGTTCAACCTCAGGGTGGTGACTCTGGGTTGGATACCCAGGTTCAGAGGTTAAACTCTGACCTGGTGGGAGGTAGGTGTGCCTCCCAAGAAGCCCTGCTGTGCCAGGCAATTGTCCAACCTCAGGGTGTTGACTCTGGGTTGGATGACCAGGTTCAGAGGTTAAACTCTGACCTGGTGGGGGGTAGGTGTGCCCCCCAGAAAGTCCTGGCGTGCCAGGCAATTGTTCAACTTCAGGGTGGTGACTCAGAGTTGAATGGCCCAGTGCAGAGATTAAACTCTGACCTGGTAGAGGGTCAGTGTGCCCTCCAGGAAGTCCAGGAGTGCCAGGCAATTGTTCAACTTCAGGGTGGTGACTCTGAGTTGAATGGCCAAGTTCAGAGGTTAAACTCTGACCTGGTGGGGGGTAGGTGTGCCTCCCAGGAAGTCCTGGTTTGCCAGGCAGTGATCCAGTCTGAGGGTACAGGCCTGGCGTGCCAGGCAATTGTTCAACTTCAGGGTGGTGACTCTGAGTTGAATGGTCAGGTGCAGAGGTTAAACTCTGACCTGGTGGGGGGTAGGTGTGCCTCCCAGGAAGTCCTGGTTTGCCAGGCAGTGATCCAGTCTGAGGGTACAGGCCTCAGGTTGGAGGGCCAGTTGCAGGTTAACAGCCCTGCACTGGTGGAGGAATGGTACAGGGTGACTTCTGTAAGCACCCTGACCATGTTGGACTCTGGGGGTACCGCTCCAGGAGGGAGGGTACAAAGCCCCAGAGGGGAGGACCAGGTTCAGGCTGTCATCCCTGACCTGGTGGAAGGGAGAGTGGTTAAAGGGTGCCCAGCACCTGGGGCTACCGCCCCCCACTCTCCACAGCCACAGTGGTTGGAGAGCTTTGAGAGGCCTGGGGCCTGGCTCTCATCCCTGGCAGCTGTCAGTAATCACTGTGGCTTGCTGTCCGGGTGGACAGAGTTATCCCTGGGGAGGGGACAAGTGTCACACTCCAGGGGTAGAGTGGGCAACACCACTGTGTTGGTCATAGTGGTACTATCCTGCTCCTGGGATACATCTGTGAGCAAAGTAAGGTTAGGTGCTGCACAGATGGGATCCGCAGGTAAGGAGAAATGTTCCCCATGGGTTGGCTTAGTGGGCCCTGAGAGTATGGACAGAGTGATCCAATTGGAGTCAGGAAGGCGAAGAACTGGAGCATGCCCCTGCTGTTGTGGGCCTGGGTCCTTGTTCTGTCGCCTCAAACAGGGAAGTACATAAAGATAGTGATTGTTCTCCCCTGGCTTTAGGCTGGTAGGGGGTCATGTTGGACCTGGCTTTTTGACAGGGACATCCCCAAACTTTTTGCCTCCTTCCACCTATTTTTTCTGACCTGTTGTTGTTGGCTTTTGACCTCTGGGCACTTTACCACTGCTAACCAGTGCTAAAGTGCATATGCTCTCTGGGTAACTTGTACTACTGATTGGTTTATCCATGATTGACTATTTAATTTACTTGTAAGTCCCTGGTAGAGTGCACTACATGTGCCTAGGGCAGGTAGATTAAATGCTACTAGTGGGCCTGCAGCACTGGTTGTTCCACCCACCTCAGTAGCCCCTTAAACCTGTCTCAGGCCTGCCATTGCAAGGCCTGTGTGTGCAGTTTCACTGCCACTTCGACTTGGCATTTAAAAGTACTTGCCAAGCCTAGAACTCCCCTTTTACTACATATAAGTCATCCCTAATGTGTGCCCTAGGTAACCCCTAGAGCAGGGTGCTGTGTAGGTAAAAGGCAGGACATGTACCTGTGTAGTTATATGTCCTGGTAGTGTGAAACTCCTAAATTCGTTTTTACACTACTGTGAGGCCTGCTCCTTTCTTAGGCTAACATTGGGGCTGCCCTCATACACTGTTGAAGTGGCAGCTGCTGATCTGAAAGGAGCAGGAAGGTCATATTTAGTATGGCCAGAATGGTAATACAAAATCCTGCTGACTGGTGAAGTCGGATTTAATATTACTATTCTAGAAATGCCACTTTTAGAAAGTGAGCATTTCTTTGCACTAAAAACTTGTTGTGCCCTTCAATCCACGTCTGGCTAGGTTTAGTTGACAGCTCCTTGTGCATTCACTCAGACACACCCCAAACACAGGGTACTCAGCCTCACTTGCATACATCTGCATTTTGAATGGGTCTTCCTGGGCTGGGAGGGTGGAGGGCCTGCCCTCACACAAAGGACTGCCACACCCCCTACTGGGACTCTGGCAGACAGGATTGAGCTGAAAGGGAACTTGGTGCATTTCTTAGAGACTCTTTGAAGTCACCCCCACTTCAAAGGCACAACTTAGTATAAAACAGGGCCTCTGCCCTACCTCATCAGACACTTGCTGGAGAAGAAACCTGAACCAGAAACTACATCCTGCCAAGAAGAACTGCCTGGCTGCTCAAAGGACTCACCTGTCTGCTTTTCTACAAAGGACTGCTGCCTTGCTGTTGGCCTGCTGCCTTGCTGAACTCTTGCCTGGCTGTAAAAGTGCTCTCCAAGGGCTTGGATAGAGCTTGCCTCCTGTTCCCTGAAGTCTCAGGACCAAAAAGACTTCACTCTTCCTCTTGGACGCTCCGTGTGCCGAACTTTTCGACGCACAGCTTGTTCCGCGGCAAGAAAAACGCTGCACACCGACGCTGATCAACGCGACGCCTTCGGGACGACCGAAACTTTGACGCACGGCCTCGCAAGGACAACGCCGCCCGACTTCCCGGGAGAAATCGACGCAACGCCTGCCGTGAGATCAAAACTTTGACGCACGGCCTCGCAAGGACAACGCCGCCCGACTCCGCAGGAGAAATCGACGCAACGCCTGCCGTGAGATCAAAACTTTGACGCACGGCCTCGCAAGGACAACGCCGCCCGACTCCGCAGGAGAAATCGACGCGACGCCTGCCGTGAGATTGAAACTTCGACGCGCAGCCCTGCAGAACGACGCGCAGCCGGAAAACAAGCAGGAAAATCCACGCACAGACCCGGGACATCTGGTAATCCCCGCGACCCACAGAAAGAGACTGTCCGCGCGCCGGAAAACGACGCCCGACTTCCCCGCGTAGAAAATAACGACGCGAGTCCGTGTGTGCTGGGGAGAAATCGACGCACACACCCTTTTTCCACGCACCTCTTCCTTTGTGGCCCTCTGAGGAGATTTTCCACCAGAAACCAGGTACTTTGTGTTTGAGAGAGACTCTGTTTACTTTCTAAAGACTTAAGACACTTTGGCCCTCATTCTGACCCTGGTGGTCGGTGATAAAGCGGCGGCCAAGCCGCCAACAGGCCGGCGGTCTAAAATATGCAATTCTGACCCTGGCGGGAACCGCCAACACAGCCCGCCGTATTAACACTCCGCCCGCCACGGCGGTACAAACAAACAGCGCGGCGGTCCCCGCCAACAGCCAGGCGGCAGACAATGTACCGCCCACCCTATCACGACCCACCAATCCGCCACCTTTTCCGGGGCGGGAGCACCGCCGATAAGAACACGGTGGAAACAGACTACGAACGGGAAAACGCTCACCTCTACGCACTCCACGCGAGATTCCGGCAGTATGGAACCAGAGTTGCAGGTCATCCCCGCACTCCTATACCTGCTCATATACCAGGAGCACGCCCGGCGGCGCGGAAGACATCGGTGAGTACTGCACCTACGACACAGGGGAGGGAAAAGATTACCGGCACACACCCACCCACCCACACCCACTACAACACACACATCAATGCATTCCCACAGATCACTGTCACAACCCACAAACCACCCCCCTCCGAAATAATGCAAAGACCAAAATAAGAGATCATAAACGGGCAGATATATTGAAATATGTACACCAGTAATCCCAATAAATAAATAAACTATGTACAAAATATACACAGCTACTAAATGTAGTCCAACCACTGTCCGTGGATCACAGGGGTCCTGTGCAAAGGGGCAATGCCCAGTCCCACGACAAGAACTCCACGGAGAGAACACTGCAGGGGCATCAGAAAGAAAATAGGACAGGCACCTCAGGGGGAAGGGAAGGGGGGGCACCTCAGCCACTTGAGTACACAACGCCAGATCCACGAGGGGACTCCATGACCACTGGGCCATCCTGGGGAGTGCTAAGCCACAGTCCATACAGTCCATACAGTGGGTGTCCTGCCCACTGGGCCATCCTGGGGAGAGCAAAGCCACAGTCCAAACAGTCCATACAGTGGGTGGCCTGCCCACTGGGCCATTCTGGGGAGTGCAAAGCCACAGTCCATACAGTCCATACAGTGGGTGGCCTGCCCACTGGGCCATCCTGGGGAGAGCAAAGCCACAGTCCAAACAGTCCATACAGTGGGTGGCCTGCCCACTGGGCCATTCTGGGGAGTGCAAAGCCACAGTCCATACAGTCCATACAGTGGGTGGCCTGCCCACTGGGCCATACTGGGGAGTGCAAAGCCACTGTCCATACAGTCCATACAGTGGGTGGCCTGCCCACTGGGCCATCCTGGGGAGTGCAAAGCCACTGTCCATACAGTCCATACAGTGGGTGGCCTGCCCACTGGGCCATCCTGGGGAGAGCAAAGCCACAGTCCATACAGTCCATACAGTGGGTGGCCTGCCCACTGGGCCATCCTGGGGAGTGCAAAGCCACGGTCCATACAGTCCATAACAGACCCCACTGCCACTGGAGGAGGCAAGTTGGCCAGAGGACATCCTGCAGCCCTGCCCGAGATAGATCCTGCCCTGCCACGTCTGCCAAAGGGCCAGCGGTTCTTGCCTTGAAGGGCCCAGTTCAGCGGTTCTTGAGACGGCGGGGCCCAGCGGAGCGGTTCATGAGACGGCGGGGCCCAGTTCAGCGGTTCTTGAGACGGCGGGGCCCAGTTCAGCGCTCCTTGCCTTGAAGGGCCCAGTTCAGCGGTTCTTGAGACGGCGGGGCCCAGCGGAGCGGTGCTTGAGACGGCGGGGCCCAGTTCAGCGGTTCTGGAGACGGCGGGGCCCAGTTCAGCGCTCCTTGCCTTGAAGGGCCCAGTTCAGCGGTTCTTGAGACAGCGGGGCCCAGTTCAGCGCTCCTTGCCTTGAAGGGCCCAGTTCAGCGGTTCTTGAGACGGCGGGGCCCAGCGGAGCGGTGCTTGAGACGGCGGGGCCCAGTTCAGCGGTTCTGGAGACGGCGGGGCCCAGTTCAGAGCTCCTTGCCTTGAAGGGCCCAGTTCAGCGGTTCTTGAGACGGCGGGGCCCAGCGGAACGGTTCTTGAGACGGCGGGGCCCAGTTCAGCGGTTCTTGAGACGGCGGGGCCCAGTTCAGGGCTCCTTGCCTTGAAGGGCCCAGTTCAGCGGTTCTTGAGACGGCGGGGCCCAGCGGAGCGGTTCTTGAGACGGCGGGGCCCAGTTCAGCGGTTCTTGAGACGGCGGGGCCCAGTCCAGCGCTCCTTGCCTTGAAGAGCCCAGTTCAGCTGTTCTTGAGACGGCGGGGCCCAGCGGAGCGGTGCTTGAGACGGCGGGGCCCAGTTCAGCGGTTCTGGAGACGGCGGCCGGTCTATGGCCAACTGCTCATTGCCTGGTGGTGCCCTCCTGGGCAGCGGGGATGGTGCTCCTTCAATGCCCACCTGGGCTGTGGGTGGTGGGGCCCTCCTGGCCAGCTGGGCTGGGTCCTCCCTGGGCAGCGGCTATGGGGGTGGTGGGCTCTCCCG
This sequence comes from Pleurodeles waltl, assembly GCF_031143425.1. Classification (NCBI taxonomy): domain Eukaryota; kingdom Metazoa; phylum Chordata; class Amphibia; order Caudata; family Salamandridae; genus Pleurodeles; species Pleurodeles waltl. Next base: position 397,118,133 of record NC_090438.1, on the reverse strand, counting down.
GGGCAGCTGTGCCGGTTCCTCCCGGGGCAGCGGCTATGGGGGTTGTGGGCTCCTCCTGGGCAGCAGGCCTGCTGCCTGACCTCTCCGACTTGCTGCCCTTGCCCTCCTTAGTCGTGGGCCTGTGGCCCTTTCCTCCCTTTGGAGCTGTGGCTGGTGTCTGTCTCTGGGTGGTGTCCGGGGGGGATGTAGAAGGCGGGCTCCTGCGGCGCCCCTTCCGCCTTCTGCTCCTCTTCCCAGGGGGTGGGCTGGCTGTCCCCTTGCTGCTGGGCGAAGATCCAGACATGCGGGCTGGCGGGCTCCAATACCCCTGCACCCTTGTCAAGGGGGCTGCAGGGCTGGTGGTGGCTGAGGTGCTCTTCTTACCCTGACGAGAAGGAGGGGGGGGCTCAGGGTCAGGAAAGAAGTTAGTAGTGGCGAGGAAGAGTTTCTTGGGACAATGGAGAGTGGTAGGTACAGTGGGAATGGGAGTGGAGGGAGAGGATGTGGTTGTAGGTGAGTCACGTTTGCTGTCTTTGGGTGCAGGTGCAGGAGGGATAGGCTGTCGTGAGGTGGATGGCTGTTGGGTGGGTGGGTGGCTGCGTTTGTGTGGTGTGGAAGAGGGGGTGACAGACACAGTGGGAGAGGACACAGGGGACGTGTAAATGGCAGTGGGGGTGGTGACTGCACGTGTGCGGACTGGGGTGGATGGTGTGCTGGTGATGGAAACACTGGCTGATGGTGAGGTGAATGGAGGTGTGAGTGTAGACGTCACAGGGAGGGAGGAGGGAGACGAGGAGGTGGGGGTCACAGAGGTGGTAGTGACTGTTGGCATGTCTGCATCGGAATGTTGCGTGTGTGAATGTCTGCGTGATCTGTGGTGCTTATGTTTGGATGAGCTTCTCTTGGGTGTTGAGGTGTGTGCAGGCTGGTCTGATGGTGTGGGTGGGACAGGCAGAGGAACAGGAGACTGGGAGGAGGGAGTTAGTAGAGGGAGGCAGGAGACAGGGACAATGGCTGCCGTCAGTGCTGAGGCCAGAGCCTGGAACGATCGCGGATGGGCAGCCTGACCCGAATGAATGCCCTCCAGGTACGCATTGCTGCGATGAACCTCCCTCTCCACCCCCTGGATGGCATTCAAAAGGGTAGTCTGCCCAACAATGAGCGTTCGGAGGAGGTCAATGACCTCCTCACTGAGGGCAGCGGGGGTAACAGGGGCAGGGCCTGAGGTGCCTGGGGCGAAGGAGATGCCCGGCTTCCTGGCAGAGCGGGCACGGGGCGAACGCTGAGGGGCTGCTGGGAGGGCGGAGATGGTGCGCTGGGTGGCGGCTGTACCTGTAATGGCGGGGGGCACGGATGGTGCCACCCCCGCAAGGGAGCCCCCTTCCGAGGACGTGTCCGTGTCGCTGCAGGGTCCAGTCGTCCCCGTCGTGGAGCTCCCCTCGCCCTCCGTCTCACTGGTCCAGTCTGACTCTGTGGCATGGCCCTCCTGGGCCATGTGAGATGCAGCTCCCTCCTGCCCCGATGCCACTTCTCCTCCGCCTGATGATGCTGATGCACACAAGCACAGAAAGACAAACAAAAATGGGGGGGGAGAGAGAAATAAAGGGATATTGAGTACATGGATCTCCGGTACAGTTAGCGGACATGACAGACACAGATGCCCCCTGCACTAAGTTGCGCACTTGGGGTCCGCTACGCATTCCGTGGAACATGCCCTACACGCCTAGAGTTGACAACTGCACCCATGGATGACACGGCCCAGGGATGGCTGTACTGACAAACTACTGAGGGTGGTGGCTGGGGACACAGGGGCTTACGGGGGTGCCCAGCCTTCAGATATCGCCCTGGCCTAGGGGGACCCCCAGCCCTCCTCCCCCACCCAGACACCTCCACTGCGCGACAACAGAGTAGATAATGCTTGTACTCACCCCCTTGTGTCTGCTGTGCTGCCCTCACGCGCCCATCCAAATCAGGGTAGGCCACCGCCAGGATCCGGAACATCAGGGGGCTCAGTTGACGGCAGGCACCCCGCCTACGTTGGGAGGCCATCCCCAGCAGAGACTCGGCGGTCTTCTTGGTCCCGCGGCGGATGTCCTCCCACCTCTTGCGGCAGTGGGTGCCCCGTCGATGGTGGACCCCCAGGGTCCGGACTTCCTTGGCGATGGCACGCCAAATCCCGATCTTCTCATGGGCGCGGACCTATGTGACACGTACAGGGAGGGAGAAATACCACGTTCAAGTTTGTCAGCATTTTCCTTGCCAGTGGCCCAACGCCCCCCATCCCCGCCAGGCCCCCGCCATGCCCCCCGCCAGGCCCAACATGCCCCCCATCCCCGCCATGCCCCCCGCCATGCCCCCCGCCAGTCCCAACATGCCCCCCATCCCCGCCAGGCCCCCCGCCATGCCCCCCGCCATGCCCAACATGCCCCCCATCCCCGCCAGGCCCCCCGCCAGGCCCAACATGCCCCCCATCCCCGCCAGGCCCCCCGCCATGCCCCCCGCCAGGCCCAACATGCCCCCCATCCCCGCCAGGCCCCCCGCCATGCCCCCCGCCAGGCCCAACATGCCCCCCATCCCCGCCAGGCCCCCCGCCATGCCCCCCGCCAGGCCCAACATGCCCCCCAACCCCGCCATGCCCCCCGCCATGCCCCCCGCCAGGCCCAACATGCCCCCCATCCCCGCCAGGCCCCCCACCAGGCCCCCCGCCATGCCCAACATGCCCCCCATCCCCGCCAGGCCCCCCGCCAGGCCCAACATGCCCCCCATCCCCGCCAGGCCCCCCGCCATGCCCCCCGCCAGGCCCAACATGCCCCCCATCCCCGCCAGGCCCCCCGCCAGGCCCCCAAGCCAGCCAGTGGCCCCAAATCCAGATTGAATTAAACTCACTTGTTGGTCTGGAGGACCGTAGAGTAGCGCATACTGGGGAGGACCCCATTCACAAGTTTCTCCAACTCCTCTCCAGTGAAGGCAGGGGCCCTTTCCCCAGGCGCAGCAGCCATTGTCCCTTCCAGACCGAGGTCACAGCAACACTTGCAGTATAGGTCCTCTCCTGTGAAAGTTCAAGTCGCAAGTGGATAAGTAGATAGAAAATGGCGGTCACGTCCGCGGCGGTGCGTACCGCGGCGGTGCGTCCCGCCACCGCCGGCGCCCTTCGCCATTGGCTCCTGAAACCCACAGGCTTCAATGTTAACCAATGCGGCTTCGCGCCGCGGTCTTCGCCCGCCGCCCGCCGCGGTGTGCCACGCCAGCGCATTGACCTCACATCCCATTGTCACACTTCACAGGTCAGGCAGCCGCCATTTCCAGGGCCCACATGGCTCAATTTCAACTGCGTCACACAGGCCTAGGCCTTGCATAGCCACTCAGACACGCCATTCACTGCATAGAGAATCGTTTACTGTGCTAGCTGTGAGTACGTACCTGTGGGTTGCTTGACTGTGTGCTCCATGTTGTCCTTCCTAGGCACCGTCCGCTGGGTTGGGCGAGGAGACGGATGAATCCTCCCGTGTACCGACCGCTGGTGGACCTGTCGACAATGGAAGAACGCCACATTATCCTGACCTACCGTCTTAACCGTGCCACTATCCATGAACTGTGTGCCCAGCTGGAGCCCGACCTGATGTCCCCCATCCGCCAACCCACAGGGATTCCCCCTCTGGTGCAGGTCATGTCAGTACTCCATTTCTTGGCAAGTGGGTCATTTCAGACAACAGTGGGAATTGCTTCTGGGATGTCTCAGCCCATGTTTTCGAAGGTGTTATCCAGAGTGTTGTCTGCCCTGATGAAATCCGTGAGGAGCTACATCATTTTCCCTGAGGTGGGCGAATTGGCTACAGTGAAGGGTGATTTCTACGCCCTTGGACATATTCCCAACGTCATTAGTGCCATTGATGGGACCCATGTGGCTTTGGTTCCCCCAAGAGACAGGGAGCAGGTGTACAGGAACAGAAAAAATTACCATTCAATGAACATCCAGGTGGTGTGTTTGGCTGACCAGTACATCTCGCATGTAAATGCCAAATCCCCAGGGTCAGTGCATGACGCCTACATCCTAAGGAATAGCAGCATCCCTTACGTGATGGAACAGCTACAGAGACACCGTGTATGGCTAGTGGGGGACTCTGGGTACCCCAACCTGTCGTGGCTACTGACCCCAGTAAGGAATCCCCGGACCAGGGCAGAGGAACGGTACAATGAGGCCCATGGGTGTACTAGGAGGGTGATCGAACGCACCTTTGGCCTCCTAAAGGCCAGGTTTAGGTGCCTGCATATGACAGGTGGATCCCTAATGTACTCACCTAAGAAGGTGTGTCACATCATCGTGGCCTGCTGCATGCTTCACAACCTGGCTTTGCGCCGCCAGGTGCCTTTCCTGCAGGAGGATGGTCGAGACGGTGGTGTTGTGGCAGCGGTGGAACCTGAGGAGAGTGACGAGGAGGAAGACGACGGGGCTGAAACAGACAACAGGGACAGAATCATTGAACAGTACTTCCAATAGGACACAGGTAACATTTCAAAGATAATTTAGTAAATGTGAACTACTCTCCTGCATCTCTGCTGCCTGTCTATTTGCCCCAGTGTATGATGACTGAGTTTTGACTTTTCCCTCCCTATTTCAGATCTGGGGTCCCCACTACGAGTCCTGTGCTTCGTTTCCCCATGGACTACAGCTTTGTGGCAGCTGTTTGTTGACTTCACCATGTACAAGGACATATTTGCACTGTCATGTCAATTACAATATATTGAAATCACAGCCAGACTCCAGATAGTTTTGTGCAAAATAGGTGTTTATTTAAGTGCTCAAAATGGGATGGGTGGTTTCAAGTGGGTGGGGGCTATGGTGAAGGAATGTCCATGGCAGAGTCCAGAGTAACAGTCACACAGGTGCATTGTCCAGAGGCCTGTGGAGAGATGGAGCATGGGCAGTTCAAGGATGGACAGGGTGACAATGTGGGACAGTGGGATGACATCAGGTGGTATCCATTGCTGGCGGGGGTCTTGACATCCTACTCTGTCTTCTTGCGAGATCTCAGGGCCCTCTTGCGGGGTGGTTCTTCTCCTGCAGGAGGTGGGGGTCTGGTGGGCTGCTGCTGTGCGGGGGCCTCCTGTCCACTAGCGCCGGCGGAGGTGGTTGGCTGTTCTTGGTCCAGGCTAGTGGCAGGGGCCCTTGGGTGTTGTTGAGTGTCCGCCCTGGTGTTGACGAGGTCCTGCAGCAGCCCTACCATGGTAACCAGGGTGGTGTTGATGGCTCTGATGTCCTCCCTGTACCCCCGATAGTGTTCCTCCTGCAGTACCTGGATCTCCTGGAACCGGGCCAGTACCGTCGCCATCGTCTCCTGGGAGCGGTTGTATGCTCCCATGATGGTGGTGAGGACCTCGTGGAGAGTGGGTTCCCTGGGCCCGTCCCCCCCCTGTCGCACAGCTGCCCTCCGAGTTGCCCTGTTTCCGTGGGCCTCTGCCCCCTGGCCGGTGTGCCCACTACCACTGCCCCCAGGTCCCTGTTGTTGTTGGGGTGGTGGGTTATCCTGGGTGCCCTGTAGTGGTAGACACACCGCAGATTGACGCGCCCTGGAGACAGAGGCATGGGCCCGCTGGGTGGGAGCTGTGCTGGTGTTCCCAGAGGGTTTTGGGTCTGTAGTGGCCTGGGCCTGTGTGAGGGGAACCGACTGTCCAGAGGTCCCCGATGGTCCGGGCTGGTCATCGGTGTCCAGGTCGACAGAGCTGCTGTCATCGCTGACGGCCTCTTGGGTGGGGGGTGTGGAGAATTCTGGCCCCTCCGCCGCGGTGTGTTGACGGTCGGGTCCTGCAGGGGTATAGAGGTATGGTTATAGTTTCAATGTGTGGCATATGGGTGTATCTATGGGTTCTCGTGTCCCCAAGTGCTGGCATTCGTGTGTGGGGGCTTTGGTGAGGGTGGCTTGTGGGGGGGATGTGTATATGCATTGGGCATGCTTTGGTGATGGGTGTCCATGCTTAGTGGACGCATGCAGGCCTAGCTTTTGGGATGTGTGGGTTGTGATGGTGAGACATTGGCGGGGAATAGGTGTGCTGGGGGTGGGGGTGAGGATGGTGGTGGGGGTGAGGATGTTGGTGGGGGTGGGGGTGGGGTTCGAGGATGGGGGTGAGGGTTGGGGTATGATTTGGCATGCAGGTGGGGGGGAAGCAGTATTGAAGCTTCAACTTACCAGTATCCATTCCTCCGCCGACTCCTGCGAGGCCGTCAGGATGCAGGATGTTCAAGACTTCCTCCTCCCATGATGTGAATTGTGGGGGTTGAGGTGGGGGTCCTCCGCCAGTCTTCTGCACGGCGATGTTGTGCCTGGATACCATGGAACGCACCTTCCCCCGTAGGTCGTTCCATCGCTTCCTGATGTCTTCCCGATTTCTGGGGTGCTGTCCCACTGCGTTGACCCTGTCGACAATCCTCTGCCATAGCTCCGTCCTCCGGGCAATGCTGGTGTATTGTATCTGTGTGCCGAACAGCTGGGGCTCTACCCGAACGATTTCCTCCACCATGACCCTGAGTTCTTCGTCTGTGAAGCGGGGTTGTCTTTGGGGTGCCATGGGGTGGTGTGTATGATGTGTGGGGTGGAGTATGTGTAGTTAAGTGTGTTGAGTGTGGTGGTGTGTGTTGTTTTGTGTGTGGATAGTGTGTGGGTGATGGTGTTGAGTGGCTGTGGCTGTTAGTTTGTGGATGCTGGTGTCTCGCTCTGGCCTTCTTTCAGAATTTTTTTGCGTAGGGGTTTGTGGGTGATGTGGGTGGGTGTTTTATATTGTATTGTGTGTGTGGGAGTGGTGTGTGTATGTGTATCAGGTGTGTGGGATTCAAATCGTCCAATGTGGCTGAGTTTTGTTCGTTTGTGTGTATTCTGACCGCGGCGGTGTGTCCCGCCAATGGAATACCGCGTTTGAATGACCGCCGCGTGGATTCGTGGGTCGTAATGGCATGGGCGTATTTCTGTTGGCGTGGCGGTGGAGGTTTGGTCACCTCCACCTTTCCGCCGACCGCTGGTCTGGCGGTCGGTTGTGGCTGTCGGATTTTCGGAGGTTTGCCTTCTGCGGGTCAGAATGACCGTGGCGGGTTTCCGCGGCCACGGCGGTGTTATGGCGGTCTTCTGACCGGCGGTAAGTGCATTTTACCGCCGGGGTCAGAATGACCACCTTTATATCACTTTTCAGTGATATCTTTACAAATTCATATTGCATCTTTGATCGTTTTGACCTGAAGATACCCAGATAAATATTATATATTTTTCTAAATACTGTGTGGTGTATTTTTGTGGTGTTATGCTATGGTGTTGTATGATTTATTGCACAAATGCTTTACACATTGCCTTCTAAGTTAAGCCTGACTGCTCGTGCCAAGCTACCGGAGGGTGAGCACAGGCTGATTTTGGATTGTGTGTGACTTACCCTGACTAGAGTGAGGGTTCTTGCTTGGACAGAGGGCAACCTAACTGCCAACCAAAAACCCCATTTCTAACTTTAATATTTTCTCAAACCAGAGAGAAGAAGAAGGGGCTTTATTGTGCCCATAGTTATTTTCACAAACATTAATCAGATACATATCAGATCCTTTTGAAGATTTGAAGCTCCTCTAGAAGATTCACCTGTTTCATGCTTTCTGACTCTCCTGATAAGTTAAAACGTATACTGTCAAACAACTCATGTGACCTAAACCTAGCTATATTTGTATTGATATCCTCATTCTAACTTCCAGTTGGTTAAGTATTATAGAGATGTGGCTACTACAACATATATTCATGATTCCAATTTGATACACATAGAATCTATTTACCAGCCCAAATAAATCACGCAATTTATAACTGGTGAGCAAATATAACACAACCAATACTTCATGCTTCAACCGTATTTAAATACCCTATTTTGTATACAGACAGACAACCCTTTTTTTCGGCAGGCAATACTTCAATTAACTCATCCCAAAACAAAAATAATTCCAAAAACTGAATTTGCTTCACCTATGCATTTATATAGTCAAATACTAAGATTGTTAGTGTATTGATTTCAATTAGTTATTCTGTTAGATTTGCTCAGTGGTAAACTCGATGTAACTAATTTCCTGGTCCAATATGAAACAGAAAACATTTTTTAATTGACCCCCAATTAGATAATCTTACTAAGAATGATTGGTTCTCACTCACTAAAGTTGTATTTGCACATGTTGGTTACCGGTAAATGTATATGAGGAAGATATGGGAAAAGTATTGAGAAGAATCCCGAACCTGGAAGGTGGTTCAAATAAAAAACCTGTAAGGAAATCCAATAATTTTAATAAAATGTTTGTCTTGAATAAGTTTATTAACCAACTGAAACAAAGGCAATGTGTTCTTTGTTATAAAGAACAAAATACATGGATTTCTCATCTGAAAAGAACAAGAACGAGATGGATAGGAATCCAAAAAAGATGTAGCTGGGATAATATCTGGATCAAAATAACAGAGACTGTAAAATGAACAAATTCAAATACTTTTTGGAAAATTATAGTGAAAAAGTGGTTCTTTCTTTAAGCCAAAGATAAGTAATATTACTAGTATGGAATGGGAAGAATATATAACTTCCCTCCATGCTGTGAATAGCCAGGCTCCTTGTAATAGTATCATAGAGTTCCTCAATGGTGTATCAGCTGAGAGATGCCTCCCCCACTAGACATGAAGTGTTTCTCTATCTTGAAACAGTTAGGAACACTGGGGCAAAAGGTCCAGACCAATTTGCTATTACCATTATAAAATTAGATCTGGCTTGCTGGGCAATACATTTATCATCACTGTTTCCATACTGGTGTAGTCTCTAGTTCATGGAGGAGTAGTATAATTCTGCCATTACACAAAAAGGGCTCTATAAATCTACAGTGCAATTACAGGCAGAATACTCTGTTAGATGCCGTAGGAAAGATGTTAGTTGAATGTGTTTTATCTAGTCTACTAGAATGGTTAGAGGAAAATAAATATCATACCTTTGGAGCAGGCAGACTTTAGAGCTGGTCACTCGAATCTGGACAATATAGCTGTGTCCCATGTTTTATTGAAAATATATATGAAACAGAGGGGGATGCCTGTCTATGCAGCTTTTATAGGTTTTTCAATGTCGTTTTATCGTGTAGATAGGCATGCCCTTTGGAAGAAGCTGAATGCAATGGGTATACCAGGGGGTCTCTTAAAACGTATTGTCTCCCTTCATACAGACACCTGGTGCCATGTTATGTTAAGTGGTAGGCAGAGCATGACTCCAAAGATCCCAATCCGAAATGGACTGAAGCAGTGTTGCCTGTTGGTGCCTTTGCTTTTTCTTTACACATGGCTGATCTGCCTGATGTTTTTGAGTAATGCTGGTCGGGATGCACAAACGTTAGGGGCCTACCCTATGGGGACTCTCTTTTATGCGAATGATATTGTTTTGCTAGACCTAACTACAAAAGGCCTTCAGAAGCATCATGATGTTTTGTCATCCTACTCTGATGGTCAGTTTCTGAAGGTCAATATAAATAAGACCAAACTAATGAGATGTTGTCCAAAAGGGTGCCCAACTGGCAAAGGGTCTAAGTGGCCTTTTAATAAGTATACCATAGAGGTGGTAAAGTCATATCCCTATCTGGGAAGAATTATATCAGCAAATTTGGCTAAAAAGTATCATATTGCACATATATCGAATAAGGCTTATGCCCCTGGTAATGCACTAATAACACTTTATGGAGCAATAGCCCATAGGCATTTTTGTAATCTCCTAACTATATACAAAATGAAGGTTCCCGCAACTGTGTTATATGCTGTAAGGACAATAAAAGTTAATCAACTGCATTTCATACGTAAGGTGGAAGGCAAGATTCTTGGCACTTTCTAAACATTAAATTCCATAGTTTCAATAGAAGCATTAAAGTTAGAACAGGGATAAGTTAGCATTTCTATAAAAGGTTTAGCTGTTATTATAAGATGGTATCACTGTATTATACATGCCAAAGAAAACTCTTTCAGGAGTCTTATGGCTTCTTCCCTCTGCATAGTTTGAGTTGTTTTTAATTAATGTTTTTTTTGTATGACGACACTTTTTACTGTCTACATTAGACATCCAGAATATGAACTATGCTCACCTTAAATCTATTTCAAACTTTAACATGAAAAACTCTTCTATGCTGTATGTTATGAATCTATGTAGAGCGAAACCTCACTTTCATGGTGTCATTCAATCCTTCCAAGCAGCTCCACTGCAGGAATATTTAATTTGGAACCTGGAGCATAGGGTGCAAAGGTGCATAATGTAATATAGGTTGAAATGCTTGCTGCTAAAAACAATCACAGTTGCATGGCGGAATATAGGCTGTATGAAACGATCTGTAATTTTTGCTATACTGGTGTACAGACGATTGTGCATGTTACATTAATTTGTTCTGAATTTAGGGTCTACCAAGGGAGATTTTTAAAACCACTGTTTAAAAGGGATGGATTTACAACAGTAAAAGCTGCTATGGAGATGATAAATTAACTTGTGAAAGAACTAATGTGTAGAATTAAAAAAAAAAATATGTAGTCCTTTTTAAATTTGTATTCAAATGGTGTATTTTCTATAATGTAGATCTCAATGTGAGATCTAAGGGCTTCATTATGAGGCTGGTGGACTTGATTGCAATCAGCCAGGGCAGCACTGAACTTCACCATGAAAAGGCTGGTGGAGAATGAGTGCAGCCCCCCGCCCCTGCCCAGCACCATTAGAATGTGCACTGTCTGCACTGCAGACAATGAGCATTCTGAGGGTGATGGACTGCCCCTCTCTGCTATCAGATAGCACTCAGCTCCTTTAAAGGAACTGAGTGTTAACTCGTAGCATTGTTCCTGCTGGTCAGATCGGCTGGAACGCTCTATTTCAAGTTTTCTGTCGTTCAGCCAGGTCAGGCAGATGGAAACCTTGAAACCATGGTGATGGCATCCTCCCCGCGAGTTTGGGGGTCCTGCGTTGGGCCTGCCAAACTTGTAATATGCCCCTAAATCTCAAATTAACACTTGAATTGTTTCCACATTAGTCATTCTTCCATATAGTTAGAATTTACATCCTCAAATTAGTTTCAAGTTATTCCAAATCATTCACTACCCTACAAGTGGAACCTGGGTAATATAAAATGCTTGGGTAGTTTCAACCTTATCAACTCTCAATACATAGTTGTTTCTGACTTTAGCATAGCGACACTATCTCGGAAGAATTGGGAAAAGTATTGCAGACTTAGCTTGAGATTTGTAAGCCAGGCACCATTTTGATGTCTCTATTTGTAGCCCACCAAACTTTTAAACCCAGGTGGTGTGAGCCAGAAATAATACTTTCACCCTCAAAATGACACAATATTATGATTCAAGTAAGGTTTAAGTGAGGGTTCAATTTTGTTGTTTGCTGCCAATCTGCTAGGTCTAGAAACATTATTAGTTTACTGGTGACAATGTTAGGGCCTGATTTATATTTCAGTGGATGGGTTACTCAGTCACAAGGCTGACAGATATCCTGTCCGCCGAAATATAAATTCCATATGAAATAATGTGATTTATATTTCAGTGTACGGGATATCTGTCACTATTGTGACTGAGTAACCCTTCTGCTGAAATCCAGATCAGGCCATTAGCCTGCAGAATAAAACAGCACTTTATTGCTTCCTGTATGGTTCATACTTTTTCTTCTAGAAATGATGGGCACAAGCAATTCCTTTGTAAGTCCTAACATTTTGAGCAGATATACATCATGTGTTCTACTGATTAATTTTGTAGTTGTGCAACCTGCAGAATTTTGAAGCACACTTCCATGTTTTTCATGAGCCTTCTTTTAGACATATTGCCTCCAAATTTGATTCTATACATGATTGCTTTGCTGGAATATCCCCTTACCCACAGAAATTCCAGCAGTGTTTTTCTAATAATCTCTTTACATTTGGGTCTTTTCATCCATATCACAATGTTCAATGGTATCAGATTATGTTCCTGTGTTAGTTTTGCTATGGTATGTAAATTAAAGTTGAGGTTGTTTTGGGGGTATGTTTCTCATTCCTCACAGACCAGACCTTTCATGGTGACCTTGCCTGCTTTGATACAACCATAAACATAGCTTATCTTTAATGAAATGTGAAGTGTGATAAACAATGTTATATTAGGGTCTAGGCAAAGTTTGCCATGTGATGTTGTGGGTTATATATTGAATAGGACTCTAATGTTTTGAAGGGAGATGCTGTTAAGCTCTTGTACTTGTTTGTCCTGAGGACCAAAGATGAAAGTGGGAGAACTGTGAGGAGCTTAGCTTTTAAAGTTGTTAATACTGGGCCTAATGTTCTACCACTATAATAATATACAAACCTTTTTAATTGATTTTGTAAATATGTTTGTTTTTTGCTTTTCCTTACTGAGATGGTTTTCCTAGATAGGTTAGCATCTATGGTAATTCTCAGGTATTCATTTGTATTTATTTGGTCTACAGGTTGTTGTCCTAACTTATTTAGATTTTTTTTCTTTTTCTCCTCAAAGAACATTATTTCACTTTTTGTAATATTAATCATTAGTTCAACTTTATAATAAAATACATTAATCACAATGATTGTTTTTGTAAACAGCATGGTGTCCGCAAGAAGATCGTCTGCTCATGCCAGGTGGCTTATGATTTCATTACCTAATTTGGGTGGAAAACTGACAGCTTTGTTTATATAATCAGGCAGGTATGAATTAAATAGAGAAAACATAAGAGGTACCAGCATGACACCTTGCTAGACTCTATTTTCTATGAAAATTGTGGAAAAGAGTCCATTGTTGTGAGAACGTTTGATACTCAGCCATGTCTCATTGTGCATGCAGAACTGACGTAGTGCTAATTGTGCAGGGCTAATATTAGGTGTTGATCCACTTCCATGATGATTTTTCCTGAAGCCTTTTAAAGTTTACTTTATCAAACGCTGTTCTGAAGCCAATATAGGCTACATAAAGTGCCTGGATCTTTCTATGCGTTTTTTGGCCAATATGGTAAGAGTTATTGTGTTATCAACTGATGAGCATCCAGGTCAATATCCAGGGCCTCATTTAGAAGCATCTGACACATCAGGTCTGATGCGTCAGATTTCTTGTGCTGTCCTACAACTCCCTAACACCTCCATTTACAATACAGAGCTCCATGGCGCATGTTTTCATAGATGCATCAGAAATTCTGACACATCTGTGGTGCTAAACTGGTGCTAAAATGACGCTACTCCAGCAATGCGAGGAAGGCATCCATAGAGAAAAGCCCTAAGTCAGTTTAACACCTGCTCTGAGCAGGAATTCGACCTGACAGCCTTAGGGTGGTGACCCCTAACTTTTTGCCTGCCTCCCTCCACTTTTTGGTCACTGTTTTTGCTGGTTTTTAGACTATGCGCACTTTACCACTGCTAACCAGTGCTAAAGTGCATATGCTCTCTCCCTTTAAACATGGTAACATTGGATCATACCCAATTGGACTATTTAATTTACTTAGAAGTCCCTAGCACTGTGCACTATATGTGCCCAGGGCCTGTAGATTAAATGTTACTAGTGGGCCTGCAGCACTGCTTGTACCACCCACTTAAGCAGCCCCTTAACCTTGTCTCAGGCCTGCCACTACAAGGCCTGTGTGTGCAGTTTCACTGACAATTCTACTTGGCATTTAAAAGTACTTGCCAAGCCTAACTCTCCCCTTTTTCTACATATAAGACACCCCTAAGGTATGCCCTAGGTAACCTATACGGCAGGGTGTTTTGTAGGCAAAAGGCAGGACATCTACCTATGTAGTTTACATGTCCTGGTAGTGTAAAACTCCCAAATTTGTTTTTACACTGCTGTGAGGCCTGCTCCCTTCTTAGGCTAACATTGGGACTGTCCTCATACATTGTTTTAGTGGTAGCTGCTGATCTGAAAGGAGTAGGAAGGTCATATTTAGTATGGCCAGAATGGTGATATAAAATCCTGCTGACCAATGAAGTTGGATTTAATATTACTATTTTAGAAATGTCACTTTTAGAAAGTGAGCATTTCCCTGCACTTAAATCTTTCTGTGCCCTACACTCCACATCTGGCTCGGTTTAGTTGACAGCTCCTTGTGCATTCACTCAGACACTGCCCAAACACAAGATACTCAGCCTCACTTGCATACATCTGCATTTTGAATGGGTCTTCCTGGGCTGGGAGGGTGGAGGGCCTGCTCTCACACAAAGGACTGCCACACCCCCTACTGGGACCCTGGCAGACAGGATTGAACTGAAAGGGGACCTGGTGCAGTTCTAAGCTACTCTTTGAAGTCTCCCCCACTTCAAAGGCACACTTGGGTATATAAACAGGGCCTCTGCCCCCTCCAACTCAGACACTTCCTGGAGAAGAAACGTGTAACCAGAACCTGCATCCTGCCAAGAAGAACTGCCTGGCTGCCCAAAGGACTCACCTGACTGCTTTCTGTGAAGGAATGCTGCCTTGCTGTTGCCCTGCTGCATTGCTGCTACCTGGCTGTGGTGAAGGAGTGCTCTCCAAGGGCTTCCCTGAAGTCGCAGGAACAAAAAGACTTCTCTCTTGCAACTGGACTCCTTTTGTGGCGAAAATTTGGTGCACAGCTTGCTAAAAACGACGCACAGCCTGCCCCGCTGTGAGAAATTCACTGCAAACTGGAAGGACGCAGCCCAACTTCGCAAGGAGAAGATCGACGTGGCGCCTGTGTGATGACCAGAACTTCGACGCACGGACCACCGGATCAAAGCACAGCCGTCATGGGACGACATGGGACGACTTCCAGAAGGGAAATCGACGCAGCGCCTGTTGTGTGGAAGAAATTTCCACGCAACAACCACAGAACGACGCAGCGCTTGTGACTCCGCTCCACAAGCCCAGGATTCCACGCACAGACCATGGGGCATCTGAAAACCCCGCAACCCAAAGAGGATCCACGACCGAGTGCCGGAAATCGATGCACAGCCGCCCCTGTGTGGAAATTAAATGACGCATCACTGTGTGCGGCCCGAGAAATCAACGCTCACCCCCTTTATTTCCACGCTTCTCCTCCTCTGTGGCCCCTTGCCGAGATTTTTCACGTGAACCAGGTACTTTGTGCTAAAAAGAGACTTTGTTTGCTTGTAAAAGACTTAAGACATTTTATATCACTTTTCAGTGATATTCTACATTTACTAATTGCATCTTTGATCGTTTTGACCTGCAAATATCCAGATAAATATTATGGCCCTCATTACAACCCTGGTGGTCGGTGTTAAAGCGGTGGTAATACCGCCAACAGGCCAGCGGTAAAAAAAATGAGATCATGACCATGGCAGAAACCGCCAACATAGACAGCCACATTAACACTCCGACCGCCACGGCGGTAGAAACAAACACCGCAGTGGTAACTGCCAACAGACAAGCGGAAGACAAGGTTCCGCCCACTGTATTACAAGAGGCCTAACCGCCACCTTTTCCGGGGCGGTACCAACGTCATCAAAAGCACGCCGGAAACAGTACTTGGAAGGCAAACCACTCACCTTTCAACACACAAGGAGGAACCAGGGCGGCATGGAGCCCGAGTTACAGGTCCTGCCCATGTTGCTTTACCTCCTCTTGTATCAGGAGCAGCAAAGATGCCGGCGACAACAACAACGGTGAGTACTGAACCTAGCCACATGGGGAGGGGAGGAGGGAAATGAGAGTGACACACCATACACACAAATACATGCAGCAACATCACCCGATACCCCCTGGAAGAACGCAAGGACAAAATGAAATGATTGTAACAAGTGTAATCATTGAAAAATCAGATAGGCCAAATTAAAATATCAGTATATACAAATATGTACACCAAGTACACAAGTCCGGATATTAAAGAAATCATTGTCTGTGGACCAGTGGTCTCAAAATGCATGGGCGAAGCCCACACAAGATATCTGACTCGAAACAGAGAGAACACTGTAAGGGGCATCAGATCGAAAATAAACAGGCACCTCATGAGGAGGAGGAGGGGGCCACCACAGCCGGATGAATGGACGACGCCACTGCTCCTCGAGGGGGCTCCATGCCCACAGTTTGGTCCTGGGGAGTGCAAAGCCACAGTCTCTCAAGTCTCTCCAGTGGGTGGTTTGCCCACTGCCTTATCCTGAGGAGTGCAAAGCCACAGTCTCTCAAGTCTCTCCAGTGGGTGGTTTGCCCACTGCTTTATCCTGGGAAGTTCAAAGCCACAGTCTCTCAAGTGGATGTGATTCTCAACTGGTTCTGGAGGGGGCATTGTGCCCAGAGTGCTTCATCCTGCCAAGGATCAGGTGACTGGATGTGATTCTCCACTGGTTCTGGAGGGAGCATTATGCCCAGAGTGCTTCACATGCAGTGTGGCAGGGCCCATTCCCTCACCTGGGTGTGTGTACCACGAGATTGCCTGGGAACAGGTAGCATGATACTCCATGGAGGCAGAGACACACTCCACCATGCTGCGACTTTGCCTGCCACCTGCTGGTACAAACATTGCTGGGTGTCATGCCTCATGTACGCTGTGCAGGGTCCAGGACGTCTCCTGCAGCCTCGGACGGCTGACCACTGGGGACGATAGCCATGTCAGCTGTGGTGGCACTGTCTGAGCACGTCGCGGGGCTGGTGGCGGTGGTTGCAGCAGTGTCTGTGGCGGAGGTGCTGGTGGTGGTGAATGTGTCAGCACCTTTGGAGGGAGACAGCAGGACATCTCCTGCAGCCTCAGACGGCTGCCCACTTGGGATGATTCTGGGGACTGTTGCTGAGGCAGCAAATGTGCAGGTGGCGGTGTCCACCGCCGTACAGGTTGCTTTTCTGGTTGCAGAAGGGGTGACTCTAGTCCCTCAGCCTGAGCCTCCGTGCCCTGTCCTGACTTGCCCTTCACCTTGTGTCCCTTCCCCACCTTTGATGTCGCTGCTGGTTCCTTGACACTCTCCCCTTTTTCCTTGGAGGAGTCCTTGCTTGGTGGTTGATGCGGCTTCTCCCTCCGGCATGTGGGCACCTTCTTCACCTTGGCAAGTGGCGGGATGGGCTGATCCTTGGCCTCACTAAGTGGCACACTGGCAGCCCTGATGGGTGCCGCACGCGATGTGACCGGACTTGCTGAGACCACTGTGCTGGATGATTTGGTGGCTGTGGTGCTGGGCTGGGACCTGGACAGCCTGGCCCTAGGGGAAGGACGGGGGGAGTTGAAAGGAAGAGGTCAATGTTATCCAGGAAGAGTTTCTTAGACACACTGGGACGGGAAGATGTAGGGGGTTTGGGAGTGGAGGAAGAGGTAGTGGTGGTAGGAGGTGTACATCTACTAAATTTGGGTGAAGGTGCATGGGCCGGAGGCTGTTGTGAGGTGGATGGCTGTTGGGTGGGTGTGTGCCTACGTTTGTGTAGTTTGGGAGGAGGGCTCACAGACACACTGGGAGAGGACACAGGGGATGTGTGCATGGTAATGGGGGTGGTGATTGCATGTGAGCGGTGTGTGGTGATGGGTGTGCTGGTGATGGAGGTAGTGGATGAAGATGTAGTACATGCAGGTGTGAGTGGAGATGAGACAGGGAGGGAGGAGGAGGACGTGGAGGAGGGGGACACAGTGGAGGAAGTGGATGTTGGTGTGTCTGCATGGGGATGGTGCTTGTGTGAGTGCCTGTGGGATGTGTGGTGCTTATGTTTGCCATGTCCACTCTTGTGTGTTGATGAGTGTGCATGCTGGTCTGATAGTATTCTTGGGATAGGCTGAGGTACAGGGGATTGGGTCTGGGTGGAGGAAGTTGGAGGGGGGAGGCTGGACTCAGGGACAATGGCTGCCATCACTGCTGAGGCCAGAGCCTGAAATGTTCTCTGTTGGGCCGCCACGCCAGAATGAATGCCCTCCAGGTATGCATTTGTTTGCTGCAAAAGCCTCTCAACACCCTGGATGGCATTCAAAATGGTTGATTGCCCAACAGTGAGGGATCTCAGGAGGCCAATAGCCTCCTCAATGAGGGCAGCAGGGCTGACTGGGCAGGGCCTGAGGTGCCTGGGGTGAATGAGATGCCCACCCTCCTGGGTGAGCAGGCATGGGAAACTCAATGAGGGGCTGCTGGGAGGGCGTTGCTGGTAGGGGGGTGGTGGCTGTACCTGTTGATGCAGTGGGCACATAGGTGCCCGCCACAGCAAGGGAGCTCCCATCAGAGGAGGAGTCGCTGTCACTGGTGTCTCCTTCTGTCCCCGTCGTGGAGCTCCCCTCGCCCTCCTTCCCACTGGTGCCTTCTGACTCCGTTACTTCACCCTCCATGGCCATGTGGGTTGCAGCTCCCTCCTGCTCCGGTGCCAATGCTCCTCCGCCAGATGATGCTAATGCACACAAGGACAGGGTGACAAAACAAAAAGGGAGGGGGGAAGACAGAGGAGACACATGGTCAATGCCTGCAATACCACTACCGCTGGCGGACACAACACACAGGGTGCAGCCCTATGCACTAAGCCAAGCACTAACAGGGCAGGGGAAAAGCACATGCACATGGGGGACTCTGTCTAGACCCATTTCATGCACAGCTGGAACCCATGGGAGCCTGACTAGGTGTAGAAGGAAAATACCACCTTTGGGGTTGGAGTGGGAATGATCTACATTTGCGTATCTGCCCTGGCCTAGGGGAACCCACAGCCCACCTCCCCCACCCAGACACCTAGTCAAGCGCACAGAGTCAGCTGAATGAGAGTGTACCCACCCCCTTGTGGCTGCTGTGATGCCCTCAAGCACCCATCCAACTCAGGATATACCACCGCCAGGATCCGGTACATCAGGGGGGTCATGGGGCGACGGGTATCCCTTCCACAGTGGGAGGCCATCCCCAGCTGGGCCCCTGCCGTCTTCTTGCTCCAGCGGCACAGGTCCTCCTATCTTTTCCGGCAGTGGGTGCTCTGTCTATGGAAGACCCCCATGGTCCACACTCCCTTGGCGATGGCACGCCAAATACCCTTCTTCTGGTGGGCACTGACCTAGAGGAATAGTGAAGTTAAAAAGGATGTTACTTTCCCGTACAGTTCTTCTCACACATTGGACACAAACCTCCCACCCTGTCCCATAAAAACATACACTAACCATCCTCACATGCTGGCCTGTCCCCCCCGCCTCTTCCATCCATGACACTCCATACAATCATGTCTCATCCACCATGCACACGGTTCACTCACCTGTTTGTCCGGAGGACCATAGAGTAGCATGTACTGGGGGAGGACCACATCCACCAGTTTATCCAACTCCTCCGCAGTGAAGGCAGGGGCCCATTCCCCAGACACTGTATCCATTGTCGCTTCCAGATGCAGGTCACAGCAGCACTTGCAGTGTAGGTCCTCTCCGGTTGAAGGTCAGGTATCAAGTGAGGGAACAGATAGAAAATGGCGGCCACATCCGTGGTGGTGCGTATGGTCACCGCCGGCGTACATTATCATTGGCTCCCGGAACCCATAGGTCCAAATGATAACCAATGCTGAATTGTGCAGCAGTCTTCGACCGCCTACCGCGACGCTGCACAACGCCAGAGCAGTTACCTCATTTCCCCTTGTCCCACGTTACAGGTCAGGCAGCTGCCATTTCAGCGGCCACATGGCATGCCAACTAACTACGTCACACCTATTTAGGCCAGGAATACGGACAGACAAAGGCACATAGAGATAATTTAACGATTGTGCTGAACAGTCTTGTGAAACCTATGTGGTGTATGACCCTCTGCTCACCCTTCTCCTCCATAGGGCTCGTCCGCTGGGGCAGGTGATGAGATGGCGGCATCCTCCGGTGTACAGACCCCTGGTGGACCTGTCGACAATGGAAGACAGACACATCATTATCAGTTACAGACCTGATGTCAGCTATCCGCCATCCCACAGGAATCCCCCCTCTAGTGCAGGTCCTGTTAGTGCTCCATTTCGTGGCAAGTGGGTCATTTCAATCAACAGTAGCCATGGCATCAGGGATGTCACAGCCAATGTTCTCTAACGTGTTGTCCAGAGTGTTATCTGCCCTGCTGAAGAACATGCGCAGCTACATAGTTTTTCTTCAGGTGGAGGATCTGCCCACAGTGAAAGGTGACTTTTGTACCCTGGGACATATCCCCAACATCATTGGTGCCATTGATGGTACACATGTGGCATTTGTCGCCCCCCCGCAGGAATGAACAGGTGTACAGAAACCGGAAAAGCTACCATTCAATGAATGTGCAGATGGTGTGTTTGGCAGACCAGTACATCTCCCATGTGAATGCCAAGTATCCATCCTCTGTGCATGACGCTTACATTTTGAGAAATAACAGCATCCCTTATGTGATGGGGCAACTCCAAAGGCACCGTGTGTGGCTAATAGGTGAGCCTAAGGTCCCCACACAGTTTAATTAGGTGTCTGGGTATGGGTGATTCCCTAATGTTTGGAGGATGTCTAACAGTTGTCCCTCGATATTTACAGGTGACTCTGGTTACCCCAACCTGTCGTGGCTACTGCCCCAGTGAGGAATCCCAGGACAAGGGCAGAGGAACGCTACAATGAGGCACATGGGCGAACTAGGAGTATAGTAGTGCACACCTTTGGCCTCCTGAAGGCCAGATTCCGGTGCCTCCATCTGACAGGTGGATCCCTATACTACTCACAGAAGAAGGTGTGCCAGATCATCGTGGCATGCTGTATGTTGCACAACCTGGCTTTGTGTCAGATTCACCAGATCCTCTGGGTCTGTGCACGTTCCCAACACTTCCACCACAAGACAGCTCCAATACTCTGATTAGATTTATCACAGAGTCTAAGAGAATCCAAGTGGGGAAAAGGGGATTAGGACGGGAACAGCTGGGAAGGAGACCTGTAGGAAGCAAAAGGTTAAAACACAACATCAAAATTACATCTCATGAATTCAGTACCATGCTACAACTCTAAGCTTTGTCTTTTTCCCGAAAAAACATGAACAACCCTAGAATAGTCCTAAAACTGACTAGGCTTTAGATGACCGAATACCTGAGGAGGTAACAGGAAAAGTTAAATAGGACTTTCAGATTCAAATACTTTCTTTAGCATGAGAATCAGGAAACACTCTGAGCAATTTCTTAAACAACCATACAAATGTCAAAAAATGGCAGCGCACAAGTAATCTGTTATTCATTTAAGAATTAAAGTCAAGAATATGAAAATTCTCATTTACGGTGTTGGGAAATGTCCAAACACCGTCTTACCGCCTGGAAACAGTGATCATCAATGAGAGATGAGTGCAGAAGACTGGAAAATCCAAATAGGCCTCCGGGACAGGAGCTCAGGAAGAAGCTGCTGCTCTGCACCGGGACCTCTGAATAGTGAGCACTGGAAGTTGGGCTGACTCTCTTTTATAGAGTCTTGGCCCAGCCTAGAACCACGCCCAGGCATGTTGCAGGGAAAGTCTCTAGAAGGCCCTGGAAAGGGACCACACCCTAACACACTCTGAATGTCTGCAGCAATACATTGCAAATGTACAGTATTTATAAGCACCTTAAAAATGAATCTTTTGGATGGAATTCTGCAATGCAAAAGGTAAACAATAACATATCATCACAATGCATAAATTACGTTATCTTGCGATTGTTGGGTTTTTGCATTCTAGATGCCCGTAGAGCGCGCACTGTCCTGGTGTTGACACTTTGCAATGCCAGGTGCCTTTTCTGCAGGATGGGCCTGATGGTGGTCTTGTGGCAGCTGTGGAGCCTGTGGACAGTGAAGAAGAGGAGGCAGAAGAAGAAGATGTAGACAACCGTAACAACATCATCATCCAACACTTCCAGTGAGACACAGGACCTAGCATAAATCTGCCTTTTTACCTCTGTGTATGGACTATGACATGTCACTTTGGCTTTCTATTTCACAGATCTGGGTCCCACTTTGTCCCCTCTGCCATGTTTACTGCTGGCCAACAACTGTGTAACATTGGTATGTGAACATGCACATTGACATTGCTATATTTCTGAGAGGTTGCAATTACACATTTGTGAAAGTACAGACTGACTCCAGATTGATTTGTGATTTAAGGGTGTTTATTTCTGTGCTAATAAGTGGAATAAGTGGAGGGGTGTGTGCAATGGTCTGGGGTGATGGTGGAGGAATATCCATGGTGGAGTTCAGTCTCTTGGTCTCACAGGTGCATTGTCCATGGGGGCATAGGAAGGGGTGCAATGGCAGTTTAAGGTGGACAGGGTGACAAAGTGGGACAGAAGGGTGACATTCAGGAGGGTTTTATTTCCTGGTGGGGGTCTTGGCAATGTTTTATGTCTTGTTCCTGGATCTCAGGGACCGTTTGCAGGGTGGTTCTCCTTCTGCAGGGGGTGGGGTGCTGGTAGCCTGTTGTTCCTGTGGCAGTGCCTCCTGTACACTAGCGCCGGCGGAGGTGGAAGGCTGTTCATTGTCCAGGCTTGTGTCAGAGGCCCGTTTGTGTGCCACTGTGTCCATCATGGTGTTGGCCAGGTCTTCCAGCCCCCCTGCAATGGTGACCAGGGTGGTGTTAATGAACTTCAAGTCCTCCCTGATCCCAAGGTAGTGTTCCTCCTGCAGACGCTGGGTCTCCTGAAACTTGGCCAGTACCGTGCCCATGGTCTCCTGGGAATGGTTGTATGCTCCCATGATGTAGGAGAGTGCCTTGTGGAGGGTCAGTTCCCTGGGCCTGTCCTCCCACTGTAGCACAGCAGTCCTCCAGCTTCCCCGTTGTCCTGTGCCTCTGTCCCCTTAACCATGTGCCCACTGCCACTGACCCCAGGTTCCTGATTGTCTTGGGTTGGTGAGTTTTCCTGGGGTCCCTGTAGCGGTGGACACCCTGCTGATAGACGTGTCCTGTGGACAGTGGCATGGGCCCGCTGGGTGGGTGCTGTGGTGGTGTTTCCTGAGGGGGGAGGGTCTTTGGTGGCTTGTGACAGTGGCAGGGGAAACGACTGTCCTGAGGTCCCTATTGGGCCGGGCTGGTCATCTTGATCCAGGCGTGCAGAACTGCTGTCATCACTGTGGGCCTCTTCTGTGGGGGGACAGGATATGTCTGGCACCTCCTGTCCGGTGATGTTGGATATGGGTCCTGTTGGGGTGTAAATGCATAGTTTTATTGTCTGTGTGTACCATCTTCTGCATTGGGTGAGGTACCCTATACTCCTGTGCTTGCATTATTGTGTTTGCCCTTTTGTGATAGTTGGTTTGGGGTCTGTGTGGGTATCTGTACTGGACATGCTTTGGTGATGGGGTCCATGCATAGGTGTTGCATGCAGGGCCTTGGTATTGGGATGGATGGGTTGTGATAGTGGGGCATATGTGAGGTGTTGGAGCTATGGGGTGATGGTGAGGGTGGGGGTATGTGATGGCATGCAGGTGGGGTGGGGGAATATGGTAAATAAGATATGACTTACCAGAGTCCAGTCCTCCAGCTACTCCTGCGAGGCCCTCAGGATGCAGTATTGCCAAGACTTGCTCCTCCCATGTTGTTAGTTGTGGGGGAGGAGGTGGGGGTCCACCGCCAGTCCTCTGTACAGCAAACTGATGTCTGGATACCACTGAACGCACCTTCCCCTGTAGGTCGATCCACCTCTTCCTGATGTCATCCTGTGTTCTTAGATGCAGTCCCACTGCATTGACCCTGTCGATGATTCTCCACCATAGCTCCATCTTCCTAGCAATGGAGGTGTGCTGCACCTGTGATCCGAAAAACTGTGGCTCTACCCGGATGATTTCCTCCACCATGACCCTGAGCTCCTCCTCAGAAAACCTGGGGTGTCTTTGAGGTGCCATGATGTTGTGTGGGTGATGTGTGAGGTGCTGTTTGTTGTGCTGTGTGATGTGTTGTGTTGAGGTGTGTTGTGTGAGGTGCGTGGATGTTGTATGAGTGATGATGTTGTTTGCCTGTGGATGCTGGTGTTGTGTTTGATATTCTATCTCTCTCAGCTTTTAAAAATTTTTTCGTTGTAAAGGTTTGTGGGTAATGTGGGTGTGTGTTTTATAGTGTTGTGAGTGTGTGGGTGTGGTGTGTGTACATGTATCAGGTGTGTGTATTTCGAATTGTCCAATGTGGTTGTGTTTTGTAAATGTGTGTGTATTTTGAGTGCAGCAGTGTGTACCACCAATGGATTACCACGGTTGAAAGACCGCCGCGTTGATTCATGGGTCGTGATAGTGTGGGCGTTTTCTTGTTGGCGTCACGGTATAGGTTTTTGTATCGCCAGTTTATCAC
This sequence comes from Pleurodeles waltl, assembly GCF_031143425.1. Classification (NCBI taxonomy): domain Eukaryota; kingdom Metazoa; phylum Chordata; class Amphibia; order Caudata; family Salamandridae; genus Pleurodeles; species Pleurodeles waltl. The sequence goes on along the minus strand of NC_090438.1, from coordinate 397,093,988 downwards.
TGACCTTTGGTGTGGCAGATTTGTGTGGGTGTCTGTATTGTGGCGGATTCCAAGATGTGAGTCCTAATACCTGTAGGGGAATTCCGCCGCCTCCACGGTATGTTGGCGGCCTTCAGCACGGTGGTAAGCGGGATTTACTGCCAGGGTTGTAATGAGGGCCTATATATTTTTTTAAACACTGTGTGGTGTATTTTTGTGGTGCCAAATTGTGGTATTGTATGATTTATTGCACAAATACTTTGCACATTGCCTTCTAAGTTAAGCCTGACTGCTCAGTGCCAAGCTACCAGAGGGTGGGCACAGGATAATTTGTATTGTGTGTGACTTACCCTGACTAGAGTGAGGGTCCTTGCTTGGACAGGGGGTAACCTGACTGCCAACCAAAGACCCCATTTCTAACAGCAGGCTTTAAAATTTTGATGCAGTGAAGTCACAGAACGACACAGTGAAATGTAATTTCACCATGCCAGTTCTGCATGGCTTTTACCGCTGCAGCGCCTACCTTGCATACATTATACCTGGAGCGGGTATAATGGGATGCACAGCTTTACAAACTGATGCATTGGGCCCAATGCATCAGTTTGTAAATGTAGAGTAGTGTAAAGCACTGCTTGAGGCACTGTTGCGTTACAAAAACAATTATGCAATGGTGGTTCAAAGGCCATGTAAATGAGGCCCCAAGTTTGGTTGACTGTCAGGAGGTTATTATTGTTCACCTAGTTAGTTGAATTGTTCAATACGTATTTCACAAATAATTTTCTTTCTGCATTCAGTAAAACAATGAGTTGAAAATGAAGTGGATTGTTTTAGGGCCAGTTTTCTGTTTAGGCTGAATTATGGGGCCCTTCCATGACAATGGAATGTGTCCTAATTGCGATCATGAATTAAATAGGCATGTTCAGAGGATATACCCCCACAAGAGAGGATCTTATTTCATTGGGGCTATTGATATACCATTTGGGCAAGCTGCCTGCGATGTCCTTCTTTTAATCAAGATGGAAGTTTCCTTTTGAGTTCCTGTGAGACCTTTATTAACATAGGTAAGCTACAGAAATATGGACTGCTGTAATGGTCCTTTATTTGTGCTCCCTATGTATTGTTTGGGATGAACAGTATTATTATTGTCCGTTGTCTGATTGTAATTCAGGAAGTTGAATGAAGTGTTGATTAAAGACACAATAGTTTTTTTTAAAGGTTATGTGTAATTATTATTTGGATAAAAAACATTTTTTTACCATATAAAACTGTGCTACGAATGTATGATTTTGTCTATAGATATGATTTACATAGCTATATAACAGTGGAGCTAGTAGGATTTTTAATGGCAATGGCTTGTCTACAATAAATGAAGGGATGTTTTTAAATTCAAAAGTTGAGAGTTAAGGGTTTTCGTTTATATGTGGCTTTTCATATTGCTATATAGTGTGTGAACTAATAGTGTGGTTCATTTCCTTTTTCTCTTAGCGGGTTAACTGTGCCCCACTGTAGATAGGTGAACAAAAGGGAACTTGTTTTGGTTCACTTACAAAATGTTGACACAAATGGAAGTTAGATGTATCAAGGTATAGTGAATGATGAATATAAATTCACTTGTTTCAGAATTCAATAAATGCGGTTTGTTTCATTTGCAAAATGTTTGTTTTAATTTCTATATGATAAACTTAGATTTGTTCCTTGTCTTAATAATTGTTTTCTCAAAGATTTGAGGTTTAATGTTGAAAAAAGCATCTGAAGAGTCTTCGTTTAATGGGTGCTGGGTGGGATGTTACTAATAGGTTTTCATTGAAGGACCTGTTAGATCTCCAAAATACTTTCAAGTTCTTTGAAAATGGAGTGGATTTTAGTTTTTTTTTAATCTAAGTCCGTGGTGAATAGTTGTTTATTTTCAAAGGCTGTCTTTTTCCTGGGGCCTCCAATAATACCATGAGGAAACGTTGAAGGCTGAATCAATGTTTGTGCTTTCATGTGTAGACGGTTTTTGTTTAAAGTTTATAACCCTCTGCTTGATACCTATCCTGTTTTTTAATGCCGTCCTTTCATTTGGTTTAAAATTAGCAGGTTACAATTAAGATGTCCCCACAATTCTTGAAGGCAAAACATCAGATATTTATTTGGGAAATCTTCTAGGTCATTTCCACTGAATTTAGTTTCCATTGTATTCTTGCAGTGTTTCACAAGTAGATCCAGATGACATTTCAACCTTTGTGATTTGTAAGATGTGTATTTTTTGTCCTATTCTATTGGGTCATGTCTTGTCTTAGGGCCTCATTACAGGTTTGGCTGTCAAATCACCAGACTGCCATGGTGGCGGTCCTGAAAACCAGACTGCCTTATTACGAGTCATACATGCAGGACCACCGACCTCCAAGGAAAAATGGCAGACCGCTAGTGGCGAGGCTGCATGGATATATGTGGTCCGATCTCCAGCGCCATGAGAACTGCAGCCAACCACCAAGCTTATTCAATCACACAGTCACCATGACAGTCCCTTCGTGGTTTGTGGCCAGCAAAGAACGCACAGCTGCACATTAGATTAATTAAAAAAACAATACAGCTGAACCACATTCGCCAAGTGGACACACTTGCAAAGCAAAGCACACTATGAAACACATCCCTTCACAGACCACAATCCCTTGCATTTCCACTAAAAGACAAAGAAGCCCAAGCAACTGAAATCTGTCCAGTATATAGATTAGGCATCCCTATTTTTCACCATCCCATTGAACACCCTGCACACACTTTTGTCCATTCTCACCCTATTGTACTTTCCCTGTTAAATAAGTACCCGTCACACTCATTAGTATTTTTTCCACCAAGTCACATTCCAAAAATCCCAGTTTTTCTGAAGATGAATTAAGAGTCATTGTGGATGAAATCATAAGAGTAGAGCCTCAATTGTTTGGCGCACAAGTCCAGCACACTCCTCTCAGTAGGAAATTTGAAATGTGGTACAGGATCATCGAAAGAGTGAATGCTGTAGGCACCACTGTGTGCAAAAGGGAGGACATCAGGAAGAGGTGGAATAACCTCAGGGGCAAAGTCTGTTCCCTGGTCTCCAGGCACCAGCTGCAGGCCAAGAAAACTGTCAGTGGCCTTCCCAGTACCCCATTAATGCACTTTCCCTGGGAGGAGAAGGTCTTGGCCATCCTGTATCCTGGGACCTTGACAGGAATACTTGGGGGAATGCAGTCTGGTAAGTCACATTACAAAACATGTCAACAAAATACAATGTCATGCCTCTTCATAGCTCGGCTTTGCCCACTGTCTTATTCATGTACCTCACCAACATTCAATACTCAGAGCATCTAAGTGTTAATACTGTCAATGTGTATCATTGGCTCCAACTTCACGGTTATCAATGTCTATCACATGCCATATGTCCAAATGGTGCCCGGAAATCTCACAATATCAGAAACACATTCCCATGGCATGTCCCAAAATGAAAATGTATATGCATGCATGAATGCAGCCTGTATACAAATATGTAAACCAAAACAGTTGACACGTATTGGGGAGGAGTGGGAGTGAACTGACTGCAATTCCCAAGAGGCCCTGTTTCAGTAACTCCAACCACCAATCCTGTGTCCTCTTGTCCAAGACTCATGTTGGTCAACTCTCAAATGATCTGTACTCACCTGAGGGATAACATAGGTCAAGTGTGTGTAGAACAGGGAGCGACCTGACTGCAACTCCCAGGAGGCACTGTTTTAGCAAATCCAACCACCAGCCCAGTGTTCTCTTGTCCGATGACCCCTGTTTTTCAAATCACAAATGAATTCCACTCACCTGGGGGATAACATTTGTATAGTATGTGTAATAGAGAGAGAGACAGGAATGCAACTCCCAGGAAGCCTTGTGCCTGTAACTCAAAACACTAGCACAGTATTCACTTCTCCATATACCCCGGTCTGTTACCTCTCGAATGAAGTTTAATCCCCTGAGAGGATACCATTTTTCATGTGTTGGGAAGTAGTGGCACTGCCCTCACTACAACTCCCAGGAGGCCTTGTGTCTGTAACACCAAAGATCAGCCCAGTGTTCACTTGTCCAAACACCCCTGTGTCTTAACTCTCAATTGAAGTGTACTCACCTGGGGGGATACCATTTGTCAAGTGTGTGTAGTACAGGAAGTGACCTGACTGCAACTCCCAGCAGGCTCTGTTTCTGTTACTCCAGCCACCAGCACAGCAGATACATGCTCCAATACATCTGTTTGTCAACTCTCAAATGAACTGTACTCACCTGGGGGATAACATTGGTCTAGTGAGTGTAATACAAGGTGTCACCTGACTGCAACTCCCAGGAGGCTCTGTTTCAGCAAATTCAACCACCAACACAGAGTCCTCAGGTCGGAAGACCCCTGTTTGATAACTCACAAATGAAGTGTACTCACCTGGGAGTGATTTAGCACAGATTATATCAGAAGTGTGTCATTTACCTAGCTTCATCTTGACTTGCTAACCTAAGATGAATCTATTGAGGACAGGAAGGATACTTTATCCATTGTGTGCAAGAAGTGTTTCTAAGGTCTCAAGATACCTCATCAGATTGGCAGCAGCAACAGACACATTGACCCAACACTGTGCACATGTTGTCTACAGTCAAATATGCAACCAAGTACTGGGTCTGCCTGCATCCCAATCAACTAGGCCTCCAATGGTCAAAGGAATATGTTACCTCTCCACTGTGTTGGCTTTACTGTTGGCAAGATGTCATTTTCAGGCCATCCTCCAAAGTGAAACTGATTTGCACACCTCAGCAGCTACTTGAGTCTGCATGAGTTGGCATGCTTTACACATGCCATATCAATACACCCAATACCATGGTTACTTGCTACAATTGGTTTAATTACCAGGGGTAACTTTGTACAAGCTCTCTGCTTCCTGTAACTCTATACCTTTGGAGGTAGATGTCATAATACAAAAAGTGTACATTTTTCATCCACAAGTGGATCTGCCGCTGGGCACACAGAGGCCACGGAACAGATTGCCACTTCCCACTTGGATGAAGCCCTCAGGGAAGATGACACTCTGGGATGTCCGGACGTGAAGGATGGTTGAGGCCCATCTGGCCAACATGGTCATATGGCAACAGTGAGTCTCACTGTGCCCACAATGTCACTGCCTATCCCTGTTGCTTCAAAATCACAGACAACCTTTTTTCCCAACCTGTGTCCGAAGCACAGTGTCTACTATCTCGTGTCCCCCAGTCCTGGATCCTGAGGTGCAGCACAACACTTCGGACAGAGAGGGTCCAGGAACAAGTTGACAGGGGCACCCTGTGGCAAGGGCATGGGCCTGTGGGGGTAGGTTGCTTGAGAGAGATGCTGTGGGCCAGCGGGCTGAGCCCACTGGGGCTGCTCTTGGCTAGCACACCATCTTCCACGTCTTGGGACACTTTCAGGAGTCCTAAGTCGTGCTGTGCCAGGTGTTGACCAAACTGTGGGAAATCAAGCAGCTACAGGGGGACATGCATCGGAGCATGTTGGAACCGAAGGAGGCCCTCAATAGCAAAATGCCCTTCCTAACGGGGTGTTGAGGGGGATACATACCACCCTGAGCAGGGCTTTTCAACACCAGTCTAATCCTTCTTTTGTTCAATCAACAGCAGGTCCAACAATATTGGTGCCAGCCACTGGAAGGGAGGCCTTGCCAGAGGAACACCAAGGCCCAGACTCCCCTGTCTCTGTAGCAGCAGATACCACCACCCCCACACAAACGGGGACGTCCAGCAAAGAATTCAGGAGGTGCGGATGAGAAAAACACCCACCACTGCCATTAATAACCCTCTTCCTTAAGGACCTTCTTTGTGTATTGTACAATCACTCTGGACTGATCCTGAACCACCTACCATTTTCAATGGGAGGAGTACTCTGAACTTTGGACTCCCAATGGTGTGGCATCTACTCCAATGATTTCATTCACTATGACTGACCCCTTCACATTTATGGGCAGATTTAAGGAAAGTGGACCTTCCACCCAAATGCTGTGCAAGCTGTCTTGGCAAAAGCCTCATTTTCCCAAACTCAGTGCCCTACATTTCCTGGAAAAATCCATGTCCACTTTGTTTGTCAGAACAGCATCAAATACCTGCCAATGTCAGAACACTGAAATGCTCACATGAGGATGTCATGATGAAGGTGCCTGTACAATGACCAAAATAAGGAGTATAGGATTGAAACCATACATATGATACAAGTCGCATAGCAAACATCTAGAAAATAAAGTACATTGGAAGGAAACTGACACAAACAAAGCAACATCATCAAGGTGGGGATGTGTCAAAAGCTGTCTTACCAAGCAGCCTTTGGCTGATTATTGCAGAGTGTTAGCTTCCTAGCTGCATCCAAAACACTCAACTCAAAACATTCTCACAACTACAGTTCACCACACAGTCACCACACAGTCATGACATCCATCACAAGACATACTTACACTCATGAGAAGCAGCTGTTGATGAGATTTTCTTGCAAGTCAGCACCTTCCTCTTCACCACTGTCATCCTCACATGACATTTCAGGATTCTCACTCGGTGACACTGGAGACTCCCCCTCCTCTGGGATGTATGGGATATTCCTCCGCAGGTCAATGTTGTGGAGCATGCAGCACGCCATAGTGATCTGACACAGTCTCCAGGGTGACTAGAGGAGGGCTCCACCTGTCCTGTCCAGACACCTAAATCTGGCCTTCAGGAGCCCAAATGTCAGCTGAACTGGTCTCTGTAATCTTCCATGGGCCTTATAGAAGCAGACTTCCCCTGACGTAGTTGGATTCAACAACCAAGGCAGTTTGGATATGCTGAGTTTCCTGTTAAGGAATGGGATATAAGTGAACCAATGAGTCCCTCACTTCATGATTGTAGCACCTGACATTGCTCAGAGACGATCAGGACAGATGTGACTTACCAACCAGCCAGGCCTTCTCTGGTTGTGACATCATCTGGGGTATGGTGCTGTTCCGTATTATGAAGGATTCATGTGCTGATCATGGATAGCGCACACATGTGAGATGTAAAGATCCGCCAAACAGACAACTTGCATGTTGATGGAATGGAGAGATCTTTCTGTTGTGATAGACTTGTTCAGTGGCCTGCAGTGGCATCAAGCCAACATGTGTGCCATCAATAGCCCCCACTATAGGTAGGAGATGGGTAAAACCATGAAGGTCAGCCTTAACATTGGCTAAATCCTTATGTCAGGGGAACCTGATACAGGTATCAATGTGTTTCACCATTGCTGAGAGGAAATCCTTCAATACCAGACTGAACATAGGTTGGGACATACCAGAAGATGGGGCCACTGTATCTTGGAAGGACACTGTGGACAGGAAGCGTAATACTGACATGACTTGTACATGACTTGACTTATGCATGTTGGATTACTGTTACCTGGCATCAGATCTATCTCCAACTAACTGCATAAATACACTATTGTTTATCTATTCAGGGGGTATGACATAATTATATGCCCTTGCTCCATGGTCTGAAGGTCTGGCAGTGGACAGGAGGTTGTTGCATCCTCCCTCTCCTAGGGTACCTATGTGTGATAAAACATGATTTGTAACATTAGCCAGTTTGTCCACAGCAACATACATTATGCATGCCAATAATATTATGTGACAATGCAATTCTTACTGGATATATATAACACCCAGTATACATTACAGCTGGCAACTACACAAGGGTCATATGTGACCCCCATGGTTGTCAACACGTGTCCACAACATGGATGTTGACGAAACTCAACTATCTGCTTCATAATTGTCCCTCGAAATTTGACTGTATTTTCTGACCACCAAAAAAAACAGTGGCGGTGATGGACCGTACACTGCGGTCAAATGCTACCTGTGCCCAGGACAAATGGTTGTGTAGAAGGACCTACATGACAACACAGAACAAAGATGTTTGTGATGCTACAGCACATATATTGTAGGTGTGACACCGTTTAGAAAGGCAAATACAGTATTTCAGGCTGGCAAAATGGCAGATGCCTGACCTATGCCAGTGGACATTAGGAACCACTAGCTGCCATCTGTGGAAGTCTTCTGGGAAGTAGGCAGTTCCAACCTTGGTGGACACAGCCATACGCTAAGGTTGTGACCCAATGGCTGTGTCCACAGGTGGTGATGACCGCGTAGGTGGTGAGAAAATGACCGCCATGTTGTGCAAATTCACTCACTTGACTCCTGACACTGCTGCCAGCAATACCTCCACTTCCTGAGCTGCTGTGGGTGCCTCTGGGAGCAATCATGCCACATCTAGCAGGTGATAGGGCCCCTGTCTTCTCTCCAAAGGAGCTGGAGAAGCATGTTACTGAGGTCCTACCCTTGTATGGACAACTCTATGGCTCACCAGATGAACAGGTAAGTAGCTCATTGGCCTAATTGACTCTGTTTGTCACCATCCTTTCCCTCATCATAAGCTATAATGTGCCCATATGTGCCAGTTAGACTTCTTGTGTGCCTGTTGTTGCGGTCTGTGCGGCATCAATGGGATGTGCATTCTGCGGGTATTGTTGCCCAGTACTATATGTTAAGTTCATTCACATTGTGTTTTGTGATTTTTTTCGTGGTCCTAGATCCTCCTTGTGTTTGATGCACATAACTAGGCAAGGAGACTTTACTTCCATCCAATGACGTCTGTGTCTTAATGATTGTTTTAAATGTTGAACAGCATGTATGTGCATGACAGCATGAGCTGTGCATGTATCTTGTATGGGTCATTTGATGATTTTGTAAGCAATGTGCATCGTACCACAGATCTTTCAACCCACATCTGGCCTAGCCAAACCGTTGTCTGGAACCGATATCCTGACTCACTCTACCCTTAAGGTTGCTCCACAAACCACATGCCAAACTGCTGATGGCCACATGTGTACTGTCATGTATGGAAGTGAAGGAAATGTGAGTGACATGTAGGTTCAATATGCTCCGCCTGAAGCCTGCAGAGACCAGGGGCTGTCACATGTATCTCCCAGTATGGGACCTAGTTCAGGCTGTGGGACAGTCACTGTGGCTGTGCAAATGTGGCACTGTGCTCATTTCCTGCAAACCAGTAGATCCTGGCATGTGAACAATATGATGCTCTAATGGCAAATCTTGTCCTGAATGCCTCAATTCATAGATTAAATTAGGAATGGGTAGTGAGGTACATCCAAGAAGCAGTGCATATGTTCATGTTGCATCATTGTCAATGTATGTCTTTGACTCATGACAGTTCTTATAGCTCTGTTGTCACTTTCACATAAGTAAAAATTGTATAGTACAGGCCTATTGCAAGCTTATTGCATGGATGACAGTCCAACAGAACAGACAGTGTGTTGATTGCATGGATGCAATGACATGTGAGTGAGCACCTTGGTCACATAGCAGAAATTATACAGTGCATACCTTTGAATGCTGGATGCCATCTCTGAAGGATAGACACATATGCCCAAAGGAGTGTTCTGTGGTACAGGCACATAGCACAGAACCCACCCCCTGAAGTGTCATGAGTCACCATTTGGTAGGCCACAGGGAAGACATTCTCTGTAGCCACCATGCCAGCCCCTTCATTGTCACCCATGTGTAATGGGGAATACTATAGTATGGAAGTTGCCTGTAGGGACTCTATGCTGTGTGTCAATTTTGCAGAGTATGACTGTTTGGTCCATTCAAGCTTGAGGAGTTTACTCTTCAGAAGCCACATATGTGTACAGTGCTTCATTCTGGTCACATCACAGTACATGTTGCTGGATTATGGGCTGCCTCTGTCTGTAGGCTTGCTTAGTCATTGTAGGCCCTGAGCAAGGTAGTGGGTTAGTCTGCAGATGGATACAAATATCTGCAGTCATGTCCCTGTACTTTTTTGGCTTGTGTGCTTTACACTTGCAGTGGGATAACAAATTGAAAATTTCTAGTTTGGTATTTCTGACATGTGTGTGACTCAACCATTTGTGCCAAAACGTGTGATTGTATTCTCTTGATTCGTCTCTTGCATACATGCAGGTTAACGCCCATCAGAAGAAGGAGATATAGAGAACCATCGACCAGATGGTGTGGACCACAGCCGGAGAAGCGCCTACAGTCGGAAGAGGTGGCAGGACTTGAGATGCTTGGGCTTGGAAGATTGCGGAGGTCCAGTAGGGGATGTCCTCCCAATGTGGGTAGGGTGCAGTGGGACCATGACCACCCTAAAGTCCTGCATCCTGGCAGTGGCTTAATCAGACCTTTTGAGGGGAGCACAGCAGCAACAAGGGGGTGAATATAGGGCATATTCCTGCCTGTCACATAGCCAAGTTGATGTGTTAGGCTCTGATATTTCCCCCTGATGATTGGGGATGAATCATGTGTCACACAGTAGATAAGTGACTGTGTAGATTTGTCATGTGGTACATACTGACGTGCCTTGTCTATTGGCCCAGGGACCAAGGACACAACTGTGTACAATCCACAAACAATTTGTTCTCCAGAGACAGCACATGGCTGTGTTCATTGATCAATCAAGTAATGCTTATTGTTGTTGAAGTTGTATATACTTTGTTACAGACCACTACTCCTCAGTGTTACTGGCCAAAGGAAAGGACATGATGGATCACCGTCCTCAACCATGTGTATGGTCAAATGAGTATATTCACATCTGCCCTGCAGAGGCTACTTGTCTTCAGCATATGATTGGTGGTGGTGCTTCACTATTGTCTGTATTGTGAAGATGGCCTTCACACATGTGACAGAGCATACATTATTCTTTGAGTCAGCTACAGATCAATAATTTTCCTTCGTAAGTGGGGAATGTTCATTGACATGATTTGTGTGCCATCACTGTTGCCAACATTCCATGTGCCTACATGTTAGCATCTGTCCTTTTCACTTTTGAGAAAATGTGTACACTGCTGTTTCATGAATGGTCTTTCTGTGTTAATGGGATGATTTCTGTATTCCCTCACATATATGTGCATGCCAACCTATATTTGTAATAGGACATTTGCAATGCGAGTACATTTCATGGAGTGCCACCGACAGGAGTGTGCAACAATTGATTCTTGGCTGACACATACCCTCAACCATCATTGCATGTCATTGGACATTTACAACTGCAGTAGCAATGAGGGACATTATGGTTATGGCTAGAGTTTTTAGCCAATAATGTGGCATCCTGTTTGAAAGTGCACTGCACATATGTAATGGGAAAGCTTTGTAACCCAACTGTTGGCATGTATCATGGCGTGACTTGCAGTTATGTTGGAATCATGTGTTTGGGTACACCCATTTATCCACAGACATCTGGGCTTGTAGGACCAAACTGGAGACAGTGATGTAGCGTTCCACTGGGCAACATGTTTGGGGCCTTCTACAAGTACTTGTAAATCTCTGTGCCTCTCCAACATACAAAGGACTAATGGTGTCACTGATGCAATCAGGATATGTTATTTTAGGGGGTGCCAGACATTAGTAGTGATTTCCCTGGGGCTTGCTGATTCATTGTGTTTTGGATTTTAGGGACATATCTCCCTGTCAATTTGCACTTTTTGTCTTCAGTGTACATTTCCATGCTGAATGACATATCTGAGCAACACTAGTACTACCTCCATGACTCCATTGGGATAACTTTCGCTTTGTGAAGTGTGGATTGTTGATATGTTTCCAGTGTGAAATTAGTATTTCCATCTCATGTTCTCCAGGCTACTGTACTGTTGTCAGCAACATGGCATGTTCTGAGAGCATCATTTCACATTGTTGTATTATTATGTATGTGACAAATAGATGTCTGCACAACGTTGTGTTGGATCTGTGGGAATGAACTTGGCATTGGGCTACTATTATATGATGACAGGTAACTGAGGTATGCTCAGCATTGAAGGTGATGTGGTCTCCTACTTGTAAAATGACTACAGTGATTGAACAACTTCAGCTATGTAATTGTAGTTGTCTGAGATCTCGATTTTCCTGTGGGCAACTTTTGACTGTACAGATGGCATGCATGCATATGGTATGGTACATGTAGGAGCTACTTTGATGTAGTTTGTTGATGGGGCCTACTTAACTTCATGGTAATGTTTGCTATACACAACTGTTGTTCAAGTGTGGCCCTAAACATATTGTGATCCTTTTTCTCATTGTATTTGCTGCATCATCCCAGGCAAGGGAAGGAGACAGGGCACAACCAAGTGGGGAAGCATCTGGCCATGGTTCCTCCGGTCAAGACACCGTCGACAGAGAGGGACCCAGTGTCCCAGAGGGTGAAGGGAGTGCCACGGAGGAGACCTGATCTACATTCTGATCATTGGATTCAACCTCCAACAGCCACTCCCTAGTGGTGGTGGACCCATCGGAACCTACTTACATACCATCTTTGACTGCCTGCCCCACTTCTATCACCACCCTCTCTGCTGCTCCCCACCCAGTTGGCCATGCCTGCGCATCATAGTGGGTGGGCATCTCTTTTGCCGCAGGCAACTCTGTCCCAGCTTCTGTTACCTTTTCAACTGTGAGTGAGGAGGCTATTGACCTCTGAGGAGCATCTCAGTGGGTCAGACTGCCATTGTGAATGCCATCCAGGGGATGGCCAGGCAACTTCATCAGACCAATGCTTTGCTGAAAGGCATTCTTAGTGCCATATCTGGCCTCCTCACTGACGGCAGCCAGTTACCCTTCACATTCCTTCTCCCTCGACCTCCCTCTTCCAATTCCAAATTCCCCATTCCCCTAACTATCCCAGGCACACAGGCACATCCACACGCATCCAGCTCAATACACACAAGCAGCACACAAAAACATAAACATGACAAGACACACCAGCACCAGCATGCAGGCACTCAACATGCACCCACAAACACAGCATTAGCCACCACTTCACAGGCACCCCATACCAAATCCAGTATACCCACAGGCACCACAACAGCCAGTGACACATCCACTACACCCACAGACACCACCCCAATACACACACAAACATCCACTGCATCCACCATACCTGTAGACACCACCCCAACAGACACACAAACATCCACAACATCCAGCATGCCCACAGACACCATCCCAACAGACACACACATCCACCACTCCCACATCACCCAGCACCTCCATCTCCCAGCCCCAAGACATGCAAACGCCCACACTTACACATGCAACAGACACCACCAAAACAAAAGCATATCTCAAACATGCACACACCCAAGACATCTACACCTACACAGCAGACAACCACTCCCTTAGCCTCCAAATTCCCAAACCATTCTGTTGACCGTCCCCATGTTCCAAAGGAGTTTCCTTTCAAATCTTTCCCTTTTCTGTTACCTCCAAAGCCCCCTCTCAAACCCAACAGGCCATACCCACCTCCCAATCCATCCCTTCCACATCCAAGTCTTCCCCTGTCACACCTGCCCCGTCTGCAAGCACCCATACCCCTCCCCCCAAGAAGAAGCCTACCCCTCCTAAGAAACAGTCCACCCTACACAAACCCAAACCCACCCCCCTCCAAGGACGATCTCTGAGATGCCTGCCTGCCCACTTGATGACCCTTCCTCTGGAGGTTCCCTGGCAGTGATGGGAGTCAAGTGTGGGCACAGTACTGTGCAGATACTTTAAAATGGACTGGCCAATGGCTTTTGCAATTATGCATTTTCTCCTTGATAAACCCAAATTCTTGTTTTTTTGGATAAACATTTGTCCTGCATTTTCTTTTCTACCTTCATGCTGTTCCTGAGTAACTTGTGTTGTCTGCCCATAGTTGTGTGTGTTTCAGTCTGCTTGATGATCCTTTTGCTGTTGTTTGCAATATCTGGCTTTGTGGGCAGTGCTGGTGTCACCCAATAAAAAGGCAGGTGTTGACTGTTTGGATATGTGGATTTGGGTGTCATTGCATTGTGTTTTGTTGTGTATGGTAAGACTCTCATCTTATGTTGTCCAATGTCAGCATGGATGGTGTTAGACTTGTCTCCCTGATATGGATTGTTGATTTGTCTGATGTGTGGCAGCTTGAGTTTTCTTTGTGCAGACTTGGAGGGTATTCAGTTGTGCTAGCTTCCTTTGCATTTGACTGTGCATGTGTCCATGTTCCAGTGTGTACCTTGCAGCTACTTCATCTAGTTGTAAGGCCCATGCTGCTGCTGTTGTATGTGTTTTCTTGACTTGGACTTCTACATTATGCAGATAGGGATATCACTTGACTCTATTATTGTTTGTCCCTGCGATACAGAAAGGGCTGGTTCCTGTGCAAATTCTTTTAGGGGCTGTTCAAATTGTAGTGTGCCCCAGAGCAGAATCCTCCACAGAGTGCTCCTGATGCCTTTATCTCTATTGTGCAGGTATTGTTTGCATGGTATGCTTTGGATATTTGTCTCTCTGACTATTGTACATCCCATTGTCCTTCCACCTTGTTAAAATGTGGGTGCATTATGGGGATGCTTAATGGGAGGGGTGTTTGTGTTAAATGACACATCCATACATATGTTTGTTGAATCTGCCAACAGTTCATGGCATGTGTGCAATGTGAGGGTGTCAATTGTATTGGTAGATATGATGTTGCTTTGCTGTGCTGTTGTGTCACACAATGTTGTGTACACTTCACTGTCCCTGTGCCTGAGGTCTGCCAATGTGTGGTTTTGTGTAGTGTGGCAGTGCAGTGTGAGTGACCTGCTCAAAGGAGGTGTTTAAAAGCTGTAAATGTGTCCTTCTTTATGTATGACTCCAACTGTGGACACAATGACATGTTGAACTTGGCGCCCGTAACGTGACCCCCATTTCTCATGGAAGACGGCACGACGATCTGTTGTTGAGATTCATGACACAGGTAGGTGTGTGTTCTTACCATTGGTTGCATCCACGGTAGTGTGGATTTTGGGCACCTTCAAAGAGCAGCGGCAGGATGTGTGTGAAAGGCTCCATGGCAGCATAGGACATGTAACGCTGCCTGCAGGTGAGTTGCTCCCTTTACACTCACAGTTTCCACCTCCTGGGATGTGGTGGTTGGACCACCATGGTTACATTGGCAGTTCTGCAGCATCATAATGTTTCCAGTGGAAGCACTGGCTCCACCGGCCTGTTTGTCCTGCCTCGTCACTGCGGCGGTCTGTGCTGTCTGGAGGGGCCGGCAGAACTGCGATGGTCTTTGATACATAGGCCAGGTAGTAATTTTTGAGTAAATGTGTTTACTGTTACCGAAGTAGGATATTTTAGAGTCATTTCTATGTGAATCCATTTTTATCAGTATCCATTTAAAGGCCTGAAATAAGTTTCTCTTGAGCCATTATTTCTGTTAAGTACGGACATCCATAATATGACGTGGGCCCAGAGATAAAGGGGCTTATTTACAAGGGCAAAGACAGCTCGAAATCTACAAAGTGATGCTAGAGGCCTCTAGCATAACTTTTCACCACTTGGTGCCAGCATCCGGCAATGATATGCCAGAAGTTGACTAGATGTTATGATGGACTGCCAGGTTGACACAGGTCTTACTGCTCTCCTAACTGACATTTGCACTGCAACACGTTATTTTACTTTTTACTGAAGGGTGTATGTATCAGGGCACTTTATGCTTGTGCGGATTATCAGTGTGAAATGTTCTGATATGGCCTCTGATGTGGGATCCTTTCAGGAAACTTGTTGCACTATGGCTCTTTACTTGCCTTTTCTCGATGGATGCATGTATCATGGCACTTTATGCAGGAGTCTGCATAGAGCTTCCAGAAATCATCAGTGTGAAATGTTCTGACATGACCTTTGGAAGTGGGATCCTTTAGGGAAACTGTTGAAGTTATGGTGGGGTCCTAGGTCCATAAGAAATGCGATTTTGATTTTGCAAGGTTTATGATTTTTTTTCATTTTAGTTGCCTCAACTGATTTTACCAATTGTTTGCTATGATTGTGAGTGTTGTGTGAGATGAAAAGTTAAAGGTTTTAATTAACTAATAAACAAGTCATAAACACTCTTTTATTCATTTGGTTTCTAGATCTGGCCGTTTATCTTTGTGCCTGGGTTTTCCTTAAGGCTCAGTTGTGTGCTTTTTTGTACAGTATATGTTATTGCATCTAATATTCCCTTTTTTATTCTTCCATATTATTTTATGCAGACAATTCCCAGATCTGTCTTTTCTTTCTACTTGCCTTTTTTTGACAGATACCTAATTATTTCACCTTGTCTATTGACTGAATAACATTGAGTGACCTCTCATTCTCCTAGTTATAACTATATCAAGACTGAGCTACCTGTTTCTCTTCTTCTTTCACTAATTGTTCTCTTCTTGTCTTTTCCCTCTCATGTTTTAGTGGCAGTATGCGACCCGTCTCATTCCTTGCTGATATGGTTTCTGGAGTAGAATGTAGACCATCATCAAAACCTCTCATCTTTATGCATTTCTGTTTCTTTGGTAATGGAGTGGCCTGCAAACCAGGTCTGTGTATTACTAATCATGTAGCAGTCATGTAGCATCCATGTTTGGGAATCAGGTGTTGGGTTTACAGGGTGTGCTTTGGTGCCATGTGGTCAATTCACTTTAACTGGAAAACATCCATAGAGAGCACCAGTCACACAAAGTATTAAGACAATATGGCTACGTCACCTCAGCGAGCGAGACCTAGGAGAAGCCTGAGCAGCCCTCCCTCATCATTTCTAAGGAACAAATTCCTATAGTTATTGCATTAGAGAAACATATACAGTAAAATATTACAAACAAGAGTAAAATACAGTACCCTAATATAACTGTATAGAAATGAAGTAATCACCTGTTAGAGGGTTTGTCAGATATAAATTGAGAGCAATTAAGACAGATTTATTTTTAAAATACTTTGAGGTTGAATATGGATAATATATATGTAGGCGGGTGTCGCTCGCCTCGCCTACAAGCACTCAGACTTGGCGTTCGCAACGCCTTCCCCGACTTCCGCCCACGTCGTCATGGAGACGCGTGGGGGCGGAGACGGCAATCGGCCCCCGACTTCCGGGTTGCCGGAACATTTAAAACTGACAACGCCGCAACCAGAAAAGGGAAGGAGAAACCGGAGCCGGAGGATTTCCCTGCTAAACGCGAACGAGGAGAACAGGAGCGGAGAGCAGATTCCGACGAGGAGAAGACGCCCGGAGCAGCGATATCCAGAGGACACGAAGCAGCCTGCCACGGCCCAGGAGGGTCGTGGCTTTACAAGGTACGGGCCCTTTTTAAGGGCAACAGCAGTCAGGGAAAGGAAGGGGAGGGGGAGAGAGAAGGTGGGAAAAGATAGGAGGTGAAAGCCGGGAAAGACACCCAGGGCACCCTCCCACTCACTTCTAGAGAGAGAGAGAGAAAACCCCCCCTCCTCCTCACAAAATCCTAATTATCCACCCTAAAAAGAAAAACTCCACAAAATTATTAGAGTTTGTATAGTTAACCCCTCACTACTTCCCTCACAGCCCCACCTCTCCCCTCACTAATCACAAAAGCCAGTAGACCAAGAAAATATCGTCCCACTTACCTGCTGTATCCTCTGTTGTTCTTCCGAGGGAAACCGCGGACCAAGGGGAGGACCTCTGAAACTCGCCACCTGAAAGAGAGAAAATTAAAGAACCCCTTAAAGATCTCGGAAATCCCACAGAGTGGAAGAAGAAGGACAAAAAGGAGACAAGAAAGGCTACTATCCTATCACTGTGTTCACCCTCTCATAGAACTTAAAATAAAGCAAGAAAAACCCCTGCTAAGGGTTAAAAAAATCTGCGTCTGCGTTCTCTGTATCCTGGACCACAGC
Organism: Pleurodeles waltl; assembly: GCF_031143425.1. Classification (NCBI taxonomy): domain Eukaryota; kingdom Metazoa; phylum Chordata; class Amphibia; order Caudata; family Salamandridae; genus Pleurodeles; species Pleurodeles waltl. Next base: position 397,076,295 of record NC_090438.1, on the reverse strand, counting down.
CCCACTCCCCCACAGTGGTGTCAGAAGTGGGATTTAAAAAGGTCCCAACAGGGTACAGAGACGGTGCTGCCATGGAGGACAAACCAGGTCTCGAGGACATGATTAAACAACTGGCGGAACGGCCAGCGCCACCTCCAGTTAGTGTGGGAAGCACAACAAAGTGAGGCCAAGGAGGACAGAGAGGCCCTGCAATCCGCCCTAAAAAGTCAGACGACAATCATGGGCAGTAACCAATTGGTCCATGAGACGGCTTTAAAAAAACTGACAGACACCATCGCTGCCAGCAAGGTGCATCCCACTGTACCAAGTTCGGTACTACAAAAGTATCAGGAAGGGGAAGAGCCTGTTTCTTTTTTCACGAACTTCGAAAGAGTCGCTTCCTCCGCCCAATGGCCTGAAGATAGGTGGGGCCAATACGTTGCCCCCCTCCTAACGGGCACCCTTCCATCTGCTTATCAGGCCGCCAATCCGGGTGGTATCACCCCATACTCGGAAATAAAGAAAAGTATTTTGGAACGTGTGGGGCATGACACTGAGTATTACAGGGCAAAATTCTGAAAAGTAAAATGGGGGCCCAATGAAGACCCACGGACATATTATTACCGGGTGAAGGACCTGGGATTAAAATGGCTGGGACCCATAGGGACTGACCGTGAGGATGTTATCAAAGTGATAATCCTAGAACAATACTTGGATTCCCTGCCGATCAGCACCCGAAACTGGATAAGGCAGCACCCCAGAATAGACACTGAGATGGCCGTCGAACTAGCATGCGCCTACCACAGATCCGGGGAGGTTAAACATCAGCCAACCCGACCCTTGGGGAAATTGCCTATAGCTACACCTCAATTTCCTCCCAGACGAATAACTGAAGAACCAGACCCCTCACGAAGTACGGAAAGAAGTCCCATGCATCAACCTCAGTGCTTTAGTTGCGGGGAGTGGGGTCATATCGCCCGCGGATGTCCAAAAAAGCATGAGGGGGTAGAACCGATGGAAATAGGCGTTACTCGGGGAAGAGTTCTATGCCTAGGAAAAAGTGATGTGTCCTTTAAACACCCCCTTAGGATAAATGGGACTCCGGTCCTGGCCTTGATTGACTCCGGATGCAGTCAGTCGGTGATTCGTCGTAGTATAATACACCCGGCACCAGAGACTGATGATCAGTGGGTCACTTTATGTTATATTCATGGAGACCGTGGTCAGTATCCACTGGCAAGGGTAGAAGTTGGATGGAACACTCACCTGGACCTTCTCTCAGTAGGACTCATGGATAACTTAATAGAGGAGTGCGTTATTGGGACTGATTATCAGAGATTCGACGAGATTCTGGATCAAACCAGGAAACATAATCCAGTAGACGAGTGGTGGGGCACGGCCCCTTTCTGGAAGGAGTCCATATATAGCCCGCCCACAAGGAAAAAATTGACCCGGAGAGAAAGGAGAGCAGAGAAACTTAAATTTGCAACTAAACAAAAACGAGAAGAAAAAGAGAGATTGGTGGCCAATATAGACACTGCCCCCATGTCTTTTAGAATGAGCCAACACGAAGATCCCACACTAGTGAATGCCTGGAAAACGGCCAAAATTGCCCCTACTGGGGAGGTAGGTCCCTACTTCTTGGTACACAAGGATTTGCTGTATAGAGTACTCACCAGCGCAAATAGGGAAAAGAGACAACTCGTAGTCCCCGAGCCCTATAGGACACAGGTTCTCTTCCTAGCCCATAATCAACCGGGGGGAGGTCATTGTGGCCGGGAGAAGACCGAGGAATATTTACTAAGACGGTTTTACTGGCCCGGGGTATATGCACATATCCGGCGATATTGTGCCCATTGTCCGAAATGTCAGTTGGTAGAACCAGGAGCCATTAAGAGAGCCCCATTACGGCCACTACCAATAATTGATACTCCCTTCAAACGTGTCGGTATGGACCTAGTAGGGCCCCTTCTGCCATCCAGTAAAGAACACACGAGCAATCCTCTAACGGGCATAGCCCGTTTGAACTTGTGTTTGGGAGGCAACCTAGGAATTTATTAGATATGGCAGCGGAATTATGGGAAAAGGAAAATAACGAGGAGCGACCCATCCTAGACTATATTCACAAATTGAAGATCCATCTCCAGACAGTGTGGGAGGATGTGAGACAACATTTAGAAAAGGCACAAGACACTCCAAAAAATTACTATGATCAGGGTACTAAACTGCGGGTTCTACAACCCGACGATAAGGTATTAATCCTCCGTCCCACCTCAGAGCATAAGCTGATAGCCAAATGGCAAGGGCAATATCGGATAATAAAAGCGGTCACACCGGTTACCTACTTGGTAGAATTAAACACCCAACCCAGACAAACCCAAATTTATCACGTCAATCTTTTAAAGAAATGGGAAGACCCGGAAAATGGAAGCCCTACACCAGCACGGGCATGCCTGATCACCCCGAATCAACCACTATCTTTAGAACTGTGTCCCATCTCCCATTTAGAATCACAAAAACTTCCCAGGGTCAACGAGTCCCTTTCTGAGATGGAGACACGACAGATAATGAAGCTAATCCAAGATCATGCCCGTTTCTTCTCCGAACTGCCAGGGAAAACTTCTTGGGTCCACCATCAAATACGAACTCCGGAGGGCAAAATTGTACGCCAACGTCCCTATCGCATCCCCGAAGCGAGAAAAATCCTTATTGAGGACGAAATAACACAATTGTTATCTCTTGGGGTTATTGAAACGTCCACAAGCCCATGGTGCTCTCCTATAGTACTGGTGACGAAACCGGATGGGTCGGTCCGTTTCTGCATCGACTTCCGGAAACTCAATGAGGTATCACTTTTTGATACCTATCCCATTCCCCGAGTGGATGAGGTGTTAGAAAAAATTGGACAAGCCCGCTTTATGACCACTATTGACTTGACGAAGGGATATTGGCAGATTCCCTTAGCTCCCTCAGACAAAGAGAAGACGGCGTTCGTTGCCCCTTCGGGGTTATATCAATTTACCGTCCTCCCCTTCGGCCTTCATGGTGCCCCAGCCACGTTCCAACGACTGATGGATCGTCTTCTGAGACCCTTCCATGACTTTACGGCTGCATATCTCGATGACATTGTCATTTTTAGCTCCACCTGGTCAGACCATCTCCAACACCTAGGGAAAGTATTCTCAGCGTTAGCAGAAGCAGGCCTTACCGCCAACCCAAAAAAATTTGTCATAGGACAGACCCAGATTTCCTATCTAGGTTATGTCATCGGTAAAGGAGTACTGAGTCCACAAAAAGATAAAGTAGCCACCATTAGACAAATACCACTCCCGAAGACTAAGAAAGAACTCCGTTCATTCCTGGGGCTGGTAGGGTATTACCGATGGTTCATACCTCAATACTCGACCATTACAGCCCCCTTGACTGATTTATTAAAGAAACAGTACTCGAACACCCTTCCCCCTTTTTCCCCTGCGCAACTCCAGGGATTTCACTGGCTAAAAGAAGCCCTAGCTACTGAACCCATATTACGATGTCCCGATTTTTCCAGACCTTTCCATCTTTTTGCCGACGCCTCGAATGTCGGATTGGGAGCCGTATTAGCACAGCCAGACAAACAGGGGTATGATCACCCCATTGTATATATCAGTAGGAAGTTGTTACCTAGAGAACTAAACTACCCTACTATTGAGAAGGAATGCCTGGCAATAAAGTGGGCGATAGAGTGTTTGCAATATTACCTCCTGGTGCGTCCTTTCATCCTTTACACTGATCATGCCCCCGTAACATGGTTGTCGTCCCATAAGGATACCAATTCACGAGTATTACGCTGGTTCCTTGAATTGCAACCCTTTACATTTCAGGTCCGGCACATACCAGGGGCACGGCAGTGTCCCATTGACTTTCTCTCCCGCTGTCCAGACTCCACGGTACTCAACCAGTCCCGTTCATGGGAAGGGGTGTGTAGGCGGGCGTCGCTCGCCTCGCCTACAAGCACTCAGACTTGGCGTTCGCCCGACGCCTTCCCTGACTTCCGCCCACGTGGTCATGGAGACGCGTGGGGGCGGAGACGGCAATCGGCCCCCGACTTCCGGGTTGCCGGAACATTTAAAACTGACAACGCCGCAACCAGAAAAGGGAAGGAGAAACCGGAGCCGGAGGATTTCCCTGCTAAACGCGAACGAGGAGAACAGGAGCGGAGAGCGGATTCCGACGAGGAGAAGACGGCCGGAGCAGCGATATCCAGAGGACACGAAGCAGCCTGCCACGGCCCAGGAGGGTCGTGGCTATACAAGGTACGGGCCCTTTTTAAGGGTAACAGCAGTCAGGGAAAGGAAGGGGAGGGGGAGAGGGAAGGTGGGAAAAGATAGGAGGTGAAAGCCGGGAAAGACACCCAGGGCACCCTCCCACTCACTTCTAGAGAGAGAGAGAGAAACCCCCCCTCCTCCTCACAAAATCCTAATTATCCACCCTAAAAAGAAAAACTCCACAAAATTATTAGAGATTGTATAGTTAACCCCTCACTACTTCCCTCACAGCCCCACCTCTCCCCTCACTAATCACAAAAGCCAGTAGACCAAGAAAATATCGTCCCACTTACCTGCTGTATCCTCTGTTGTTCTTCTGAGGGAAACCGCGGACCAAGGGGAGGACCTCTGAAACTCGCCACCTGAAAGAGAGAAAATTAAAGAACCCCTTAAAGACCTCGGAAGTCCCACAGAGTGGAAGAAGAAGGACAAAAAGGAGACAAGAAAGGCTACTATCCTATCACTGTGTTCACCCTCTCATAGAACTTAAAATAAAGCAAGAAAAACCCCTGCTAAGGGTTAAAAAAATCTGCGTCTGCGTTCTCTGTATCCCGGACCACAGCCCCACTCCCCCACAATATATAAAGTCAATCAATAACAGACATGTTTCCAAGGATATGTGTCACATGATTATGAATATTGTATACTTATATGAAACAATATCAACAGCTATATACACAGGACCTTCATCACCATCATTTGCATGAGTATTAACAAGCACTAATAATCCTGAGATCATTATGATGATCATTATTATATTTTTTATCATATATTTCAGACAACTTATTGTGACTTGGATTTTATGGTTTAATTGTTTTTATTGTTATCTAAAACATACTCCCACATACATCCAGAGGCCAGTGAGGCATATTGGTGGGGGGCAGCAGACTGGGGTAGAGGGAGCCGTGGGGAAAGGGATGGGGAAAATCCCAATGTGAGAGGTGTGGACTGGGGGTTGATAGGGTAGTGGGTCCCAGCGTCTCAATCAGGAGTTGTAACACCATAGAAAGCCACTCAGGTGAGAGGGGCGACAGTGCAGAAAGCATGAGCAAGGGCCAAGCCATCGGTTTCTTCTTTCTTACTGCATCTCATAGTTTATGAAGCCAGTCTGTGTGGACTGGTGTGGCATTCGTGATCCATCTTAATGTGATAACTTGTCTGGCTTCAGTGAGGGTCATCATTATTGCTCTCCCCTGGGACAAACAAAGTGGAAAGTTCACCCCATCTCGAAAACGTCGTCAATGTCTGTAAGCACTGCTTCCCATTATCTCTGTTGAAAAGGATTTCAAACGAATGTCGCAAGTCACCAAGAATATTCGGACTATGTAAAGAAATAAGGGCCTCGATGGTTGATTATATAAGGCCATTAAATTCCAAGTTGGATTATAATATTCTTTTTAAAACCCCTTAATCCTCATAACGCATTTTAACGGATAAGTCGCAGGAGAAATTACTTTTTTGGATTTGTTTAACAGCAGAATCGCCACCCTCCTTTATTCAATGTATTTATTTCCAAATACGTTTTCTGGAGTCATTTGTTTTAGAATGAGACTCAAGAAATTTAAAATAAAAATGCCCCTGAAACGCATATAAAAGTGAATGAGGTTGCATATTTTGTCATCTGATCAACTCCAGTAGGTATTCAGCATCACACACTCAAGGCATTAGCAGGGAGAGTGGTGGTGCGGTGGGAACCCTGATTTCCACTGCCAAAAGGCCTCCACATCGGTAACATTAAACATGCATGTGTCAGAATACCTAAGGCAGGAGGTCAGGCGAGTACTGAGTGTTGTGATGCACAACTTGTGCCATGCCCTGCTCATCTTCTACATGTGTCTCTTAATCAAAAAACATCTGTTGTACTTTAATGTCGCTGACTGGTAACCAGAGAAAGAGTGAGTCAAGAGGCACATTTGGTAGCATCTCACTGCAGGGCCAGCAAAAGTAAGCGACCTGCTGGAATGTTCACTGAAAACACAACTACTTATGTTTTTTTTTCTTTTTTCACTAACACAGAAAGAACATTGAATCTAGCATTCTGTGCCTCCCTATTTCATCGTTAGTGCTTTACTTCCTTTTACTAAATTTCTATTATTTTCCCGTTTCTCTGCAAGCTTCATGCACGCCTTTCATCATTTTTCAATCTTTGTTTTGCTTAACTATTAAGACAGCATGCCACATTTTGATTGCCAGTGGTGTGTTTTTGTCTTATAGCTTTTTGTGTAATTATTCCTTGAACCAGAATCAATTTGTGTCATTAGAACCTGCCATTATATTTTGTATATTTCAAAGAAGGCAATCGCATGGTTTTGATTTTGCGTATTTGTGACAGAGCTTTGAAGATACTTCATCCAATCTCGGTTTAATCATCTGTTGTCGAGTATATCTGTTAAAGATAGATGATTTATGTTCCCTTGGCACATGTGCGCTGCCGTTTTAACAGTCGCCCAAAACGTAATCAATGACATGTAACTGAAAAGGTATTCTAATGATTGTTTCAATTATTTTGATTTTCTTTTATCAAAAAAATGCACATTTCAATTATGTTGTTATTTACATTGATCTATTTCCATCCTTTACTTCATTGTTCGAAGATCTATGTATGAGTTTCAAGTGTATTCAAGATTAAGATTGAGAAGCAATATTCTAAAGCAGAGCACTGTGCAACAATGTGTGTGTGTATGTGTGTGTAAGGGTGTGTGTGAGCATGAACTCTGAAAGCTCTTACATTCAAGCCACTGAATCAATAAGGTCTCTGTCCACTGAAGACTTTTTCAGTAATAAGAGCACCACCTTGGTAGAGTGGTATTTCCTGCTCCTATCTACAGAGGCTTCTCTTCATATCTGAAGTGGTAAAATAAACGTATATTTTGTTTTACTTCGTAGTAACAAAGTGGGGCTGAGTTCTTCCTGGTATGGCTACCCCCCACTGCCATGGTAATAGACTACCAGTATTTGAAGTTCCAGCACAATGACCTCAAAGGTCCGACATATATGATTTACTCGCATTTCTTCATAGGCATAACAAACAGCAATGTGCAGTGAAGGCATCCTGGATTATTGTAACATTAATCCTGCCACCATCACTGGTCCACCATTATCATCTGTGGAGGCTTCCAGGGTGCCTTCCCAAGTAGCCACCTGAAGGTAAGAGGTACCTGCTTACCCTTCCTGGAATTAGTTATTGCCATTTATTCTTTTTTAATAATTGGTGGTAAAATATCAGGATTGGTTGATTTCTACAACATCCAACGTAGCTTTGTGATTTAGCTCTGGTGGTGAAGCATTCTTAATTTAAATTGAGAAATAATTGCATGACAGCAACAACATATTTATGTTCAATAGTAACATTGTAATCAAAGAAAGGACTTGGACCAACCCAGTTGATTGTGGAATGTACTTGTATCAACACAAGTCAAACAAATTACCTGTTAAGGAATGTAAAAGTAGATTATATTATTTTTCTGAAACTATAAAATACAGTGCATGCCTTTTTCTTTTTCTTTTTCTTTTTTTCCCTTTTCCTTTTCTCTCCTTCTCTCTGTTTCCATCTCCTAAGTTGTAGAATTACTTTTCCCCAGTCAAACCTCAATTTTCAATGATCGGGCTCTGATCATTGAGCCAGCTTTCCAGTGGTACCCAAATTAAGCTACCTTTTTTATTTGAATTCCTTTCTTTGCACTAGTAAAGGCTTGTCTATGTGACAACACAAATTTCTCATCATCCATTGTTGAAAAAATCTGTTACTTTGGGCTGAGGCATTCTGAAGCTATGAGGATTCAGCTGATAGTAATACCAACAAAAAATAGTGGTCTTATATCAATATCAACATTATTTCCTAATATAATCATCTGTGGCCTTAGTGGATTCTGAATTCCAATCAGTGCCCCAAAAAAGACAAACTTTGTCTTCCAATATTAATATGAAATGGTGCATGATGCAAACATATGAAGTATCTCAGCTTCTGTCTCTCCACAGTGGAAACAATAAGGTGGTCATTCCAACCCTGGCGGTCCATGACCGCCGGGTTGGAGGACCGCGGGAGCACCGCCGACAGGCCGGCGGTGCTCCAATGGGCATTCCGACCGCGGCGGTAAAGCCGCGGTCGGACCGGCAACACTGGCGGTCACCTGCCAGTGTACCGCCGCCCATTGGAATCCTCCAAGGCGGCGCAGCTAGCTGCGCCGCCGAGGGGATTCCGACCCCCCCTACCGCCATCCAGTTCCCGGCGGTCCGCCCGCCGGGAACCGGATGGCGGTAGGGGGGGTCGCGGGGCCCCTGGGGGCCCCTGCAGTGCCCATGCCACTGGCATGGGCACTGCAGGGGCCCCCGTAAGAGGGCCCCTAAATGTATTTCACTGTCTGCTGCGCAGACAGTGAAATACGCGACGGGTGCAACTGCACCCGTCGCACAGCTTTCACTCCGCCGGCTCGATTCCGAGCCGGCTTCATCGTGGAAGCCTCTTTCCCGCTGGGCTGGCGGGCGGCCTGAAGGCGGCCGCCCGCCAGCCCAGCGGGAATGTCAGAATTACCGCCGCGGTCTTTCGACCGCGGAACGGTAACCTGACGGCGGGACTTTGGCGGGCGGCCTCCGCCGCCCGCCAAGGTCAGAATGAGGGCCTAAGTGTCTTCTCTGCATACCCATAAACATTGTTAAACTGAGCTGTAGTACTGTTTGATAATCATTTTCTATTTCTGAATGTTAACATTTGCAGAGAGTCATTTCAGACCACCTACCTTTATGGATTCTGGAATATTAACGTTTTCCACACTTACGTTTAGGCATATACCATAGTGTTGATTTCAAATAGCTGTCATTGTTTTCAAAATCCATTAATATATTATGATAATGTTAAATATTGCACTTGCTTTGAAAGTTAATTTTGTGTAGTAGCACAGTTTAAGCGAGAGACAGCTCTTAATTAGCTATCTTGTGAAAAAAGGCTTGACTTGACTTGTGAGATATTTGAAAACAATTTCCCTAGGCAGAGCACTTTTTCCTGCTAAGAGCCAAAGGAAAAACATGGGGCCAGATGTAGCAAAGGGTTTTTCCGATTCTGTGTCAATGGGAAAATGTGTTCGTACATATGGCCCATGATTCGCTGCGGCAGATATCTTGTAGCAATTGAATACCCACATCTTACAAAAGTTATTTCTAAAGATTTTGAGAAGTAATTTTGACTTCCACAAGGGTGTGTATTTGTTGTACTTTTTTATTTAAACACTTTAACACCGTTTTCCGCAGCCTACTGACAGATAACTTAATACTTAAATCATACTTTTTTAGGTAGTTGTACTCTGGTAGCCTCACAACAAAGCTAGTGGCATATAGCTCATACAAAAATGGAATACCAATTATTTTTAAGTTTTGGATTTGAATCAGAATGTTCATGTGTATTAGTGCTGCAGCATAATAATAGTATTTAAAATTGGGGAAAATCCAACCAACTTTATCAGTTGATAGCCTAATGTACTTTAGGGGCCTTCAAGGCTTTTAATAACCCTAAACAAAACCCCTACAAATATTCAGTTTTCTTCAACCAAACTGTAATTACTTCAGGAGGAAGAGCCCTGAAAAGATACAAAAAGTGGACACTATTGTAATTTATCATGACATTGTCCTATAATTTTAAGATGTAAGTTATTTAGTTGTTTAGCTTACTCTTCATCTTAATCATTAAGCGGTCATAATTTATAAATATTATCTTTTTTCAACCCCTAATGATAGAGATATCTCTACATATTTGGCTTATTTGGCTTTCTTAAAATCAAATGTTTCAAAACAATGAGTAGGTGATATTTATTTAAATCAAATGTTTCAAAACAATGAGTAGATCGTATTTGTGTTTTGCTGCTATTCAATAAATAGGCAGATCACATCCCAAAGCTCTCTGCCTCTATATCCCATACTGCAACATCAGGTACCAGAGTCTTAATATAGATATTGTCTTCATAAGCAAGCAATTTGGCAATGTGTCTATTAAAGACGAATAGCTTAATATTATCATTCACCATTAATTTCTGTGTGAATTATTCTATATATGTATTACAAAAAGCAACAGGGGCAGACCTCTCACATCCCTCCTGATATCTCATTTGTCTGTAAATATGGTCCCAAAATTTGTAGATTTGCATGCAGATCTTTAGAAAAGGTCTGAATAGCCACCATAAATGATGCAGCAAAAATGTATGTGTTCCGTTATTTCCCACAGATAATCCCAAGCAACCATGTCAAAGGTGTTTTTCCGCACAGGACAGGACCACCGCCAAGGTAACTCAATCCCGCAGCTAAATTAAACATAACAATAGCCCTGTTAACATGATCAGTAGTGCCTCTTTCAAGTCCAAACCCATGTGCCATGAGAAGACTATCTTTGAAATGATCTTGCTCAACTGTGAGGCCAATACTGTGGAGTAATTTTTAAAGAAGATATTAATCAATATAAATCTGGATTTGTTGCTGTTTTTTTTAAAGAAATGCTACGGGCCTTTGTAGTTCGGTCTGGTTTGAACTGCTTTGATCACAGTCAATACAGGCCCTGACAGAAGAGACAAGAACTGCTTTACCAGCCAATATTGAATTGAGTAATCTTTCTATCTTCATCAGTTACAAATGTAAATTAGGTACTGTTCAAAAGCAAATTAATCACTGCTACCTGTGGGTTGCTATATTGTAAGTAGAGTGGCTGGCAGAATCCATAAAGTAGTGAGACGATATCCTGTCTATAAAATACCAGATCTCCTTTATAATCCATCATTGCCTTGATATTGTTCCCCAGAGCTCTTTGTCACAACCTAAGTGGCAATATTTTCCCTATGGTCTTTCTAAATTCACAGAGATTTATAGATTATATACTTTTTAAACATGTTTTCTTGATGTCATCCATTAATATTAGCTTTAGACACCATAATTTGTTGTTGAAGATTTGTAATTCCTATCACATGCATTCTAAGTCAGTACACCATAATTTTTAAGCATTGAGTAAAAAAGGTATTTCTGGCAATACCTTGACTTGCCAATAGTCATGCCTCTTAGCCACACTTTAAAGGTGTCTCATACAACACCTGACTTGGCCGAGGCTGCATTGAAGGAAAATAACTCTGGAAGGCAGTTTGACACTTAGCTATTGTACTAAAGACCTACTATTAAAACTATTTCAAATGTCCAGTTTGAAACAGGCAAATATATGCCGCTAATTTGAATATCCAGAGCCTTGGGGTTATATTCACATAAACCTTTGGGATGCAACTGCACTTCTGCATCCCACAAAAAAATATGGGGAGGTCAAAATTAGTACAATTTGGAATGCTTGTTAGGAGACTTGGAGAAAAAAAGAATATCAAGTATCCCTCGATTACAGGAGAGATTTGCCTACAAGGAGAGGTTACGTGCCACACCCATACACCCTTTGCTAAAGGGATCAGGAATTACTTTTCATATATAACCCTCACCTACTCTGATAATAGCATGCATCATCATCTGGTTCACCCTGACTCCTATAGCTCAGGGTGGGCTCAATATTTTTTTAGGGAACGCTAAGAATATTTATACCTGGGGGGGGCATAACAAATAAAAAATCCTCATCAACACCCAGGTGTCCCGAGAATAGTGAGGGTAGATTGAAAAGATTAAAATTGCTATGTGTAGGTATCTGAGGAAATAATGGCCATAGGGCCCTATTGCTGTGCCAACATGTTTCAGCCCTATACTATTCGCCTTTCTGGTCAGGGTCTTTCGGCTTGATAGGTAGAATTTAGAGTGATCTCCCTATCAAAAGTAAAACATACTTGCAGATAGTCACGTGGCATGCATATTAATTATAAGCACGCATCAAGTAACGTTTCTACTTGCCAATGATGAGCTGCATCTGAAAAGAGAAAATAGTAATGCTGTGAAGCTTCCCAACATGGAAATTACATGCTCATTTCCCCACTATGCATGTCATCAACACAGTACAACCATAACTGTTAACAGATTCATGTGGGACCGGGCTGGAATGCCCCACACTATCTTCAGACACACATGCATACCCAAACCTACATAACCCTCTTCTGTTTTTGAGGCATCTGGATGAGCTTCTCCAAAATCTTTCAAAAGAAAGTTCCCTAACAATTCAATTATTGTTCTGGGTTTCATTCCCGACTCATTACTTAAGCTGTATAGCTGCCCCTGTACAACCAGGAATCCTTGAGTCTGCTGTATTTGTCGATCTCAGTCCCAAATATTCAGATTTGAAAAAGTTGCTTAAAGAAATCAATTATAAATGACCTTACATAATCCCATTCCACACATTCCTTTACCCTTGAAAGCCTAAGGTTATTTCTATCTTGTCTATTTCTGTAATCTTCAAGCTTCCTTTGCATATAGTTACTTAGTACAACCTGTGCCTCTGCATGTTCATCAATAAGCGTATCTTTACATTTTAGTGCCATAGTCTGCTCTTCAAGTTTGGTAATCCTCTCTAAAATACTGTTGCAGGGATTTGATATCTTTTGTACTGATCCGTGCACCTACCTTGTGGTAGCTCTAGCTGTTTGACTGTCTCTATGAGTTTCATCTCTTTAAGCCGCAACCCCCTGGTACATAGTCTTCAGAGTCTAATGATGTGTCTTCTTCTTACGCTCTGAGGAGCCTTTGCTGAGCAAACAAGTTCATGCAGTCAGATGAGTTGCTGAATAAGCATTCTTCAGTCTTTGAGAGTTGCATTGATCACAGTGCTTACACTTGGCCTTTTCCTGTCTCCTGATAGTGTACTCAGGGCTATCTTCACTTTTTAAAGACATAGAATCAATGCCAGAAACATCAAATTAGTTTTGGCTGACGCACCATACGATGCATCGACAATTTTGCTTGCTAAAATCACACACACATGAGCTCCCAAATTTCATCACCGGATGTATGCTACCTTGGGCTTTCATGCACTGTACCGGTTGGAGAGTCATGGGTTCCAATTTAACTTTTGCAATACTGATAGTACTTCAAGCACTGATTTTGTGCTCATCACGTTTGGCACTAAGAGCCTGATTACAACTTTGGCGGAGGGGGGTAATCCACCCCAAATGTGACGGGTATCCCCCCGCCATATTACAAGTCCATTATATCCTATGGAACTCGTAATACAGTGGGTGGGATTAACCCCCTCTGCCAAAGTTGTAATCAGGCCCTAAATCTTTTCAATTACTTCTTACGCTTTAGTATTTGGTGGCTCTGCTCAAGATTATATATTTGAGTCACTGACCACCCTCCTGTTCTCTTACTTGTTTTAGTCATCACCACTTTGCATTTCAGGTTTCAAAGCTTCACTGATGCACTAGTAGCAAAGCAGATAGACACCAATTTCACTGTGTATTACCTGTTACTGTAGCAGGCTGTACCAGATCATCTCCCTCTGGATCTCCAGGTATTCCATGGTCTCCTGTGGCATTGTGAAGGAGTCCTCATGAAAGCTGACTTCATGCAGTGGAGTGTCAGAATGGGGGCATGGATCTCGAATCTCTGTTACATACAATGTTGCCCATAGCATTGTCAATGCTAGACATGGGGTCTTTGGTTGGCAGTCAGGTTACCCCCTGTCCAAGCAAGGACTCCCACTCTAGTCTAGGCAAAGGAGAAACACGCTTGGCAGGAGCAGGTTGTTTTATCCCAGAAGCAATGTGTAAAGTATTGGTACCAACAAACACAGTAATGCGGTGAAAACACTACAAAATGGACACCACACCACATTAGGAAAATAGGCAATATATATCTAAAACAAACAAGACCAAAACAACAACAATCCAACATATAAAAGTCAAGATATGAAGTTTCAAAAGAATAAGAGTCTTACACCATAGAAAACAATAGAAATGTTGATTTTACACAAGGTATCTGGTTGGTGGGTGTGCGTCAGAAAAGTCAACGATGCATTGATTCCTTACTTGCAAGTGAAGAGGTACGTTGTTTTCTTCTCCGGTCAAGTTGGCAATGTGTCATTTTTTTCTCCATTGCATGCAATTAATTCTGGACGGGGCACCTCAGATCTTCGCAGGTTCACAATGACTTTGATGCCCAGTAATCATGTGTGAGCAATCCAGTCATGCAGTGTTAGAAAACCCCGCTGTGTGGGGTTTGCATCATTATCAGCAGCAGCAAGAGGGTGTTGCCTTATTTCTCCAGCCACGATACATTGATCTACCAGCTGTAATGTGAGGGAGCATCAATTTTATTCACTAAGCAGGTGGCGTGGCGTTTATCAGCCACGTTGCAGATGGTGCATTAAAAACTTTCCTGTTTGGCGTTCTGTGCATGGATTGGCAGTGCAGAAGTCTCAGTAGAGAGTCCAGATGCTGTCAGAGGAAGTCTTTGATGGCACTGAGACTTCAAAACAGGAGGCAAGCTCAGTTCAAGCCCTTGGAGATTCTTCTCAAACAGGAATGCAAAACAAAGTCCACTTGTTGTCCCCTTCCACAGGCAGAAGCAGCAACTGCAGGATAGCGTAACAAAGCACAGTCACAGGCAGGAGTAGCACTTCTCCTTGACAGAGGTTCATCTTGGTTCCAGAAGTGATCTAAAAATCTGGGGTTTTGGTTACACTACTTATAACCCTTTCTGCCTTTGAAGTAGGTGAACTTTCCAAGGGCAAGTCTCTGTTGTTTACAGGATCCTGCCTTGCCCAGGCCAGGCCCCAGACACACACCAGTGGGTTAGAGACTGCATTGTGTGAGGGCAGGAACAGCCCATTCAGGTGTAAGTAACCACTCCTTTTTCCAGTTTAGCACAGATGGGCCATCAGGATGTGCAGGCTACACCCCAGCTCCCTTCTGTCACTGTGTAGAGGACATTCACAAACAGACCAACTGCCAGTCTGCCCCAGACAGGGAATCCACAAACAGGCACAGTCACAGAATGGTTAAAGCGAGGAAATGCCTACTTTCTAAAAGTGGCATTTTAAAACTAACAATCTAAAAATCAACTTCACTAAAAATGTATTTGTAAATTGTGAGTTCGGAGACACCAAACTCCACATTTCAATCTGCTCTGAAGGGGAATCAGCACTTTAAGAATATTTAAAGGCAGCCCCCATGTTAACCTATGGGAGAGATAGGCCTAGCAACAGTGAAAACCGAATTTGGCAGTACATTATGATTAACAAATCACAGAGGAAAAAACACAGATCTCTACATTAAGTCCATTAATAGTTACCATGATTTGTAATCCCCCTGAACATTGCTGCCACACAAAGATATCTGCAACAGGTACGTTCACCCCATAAGAATAAAATACAGCCACTTTGTGATCAATTAAGTAAGCCAGGACATATTACTATCACGTTTGTTCATATTGCCAATTTCTGTGTGATACAGCTTTCAAGAAATAAAAGGTATATGTTGGCTGTCATACTCCCAATTTCTTAGTTCTGCCTCTCGAAATTTTATCCTCTTTCCACTGCCAAATCTTGAGCCCAATTTTGGGGTTCTGGGAGTAATTTCTCAATTTTCAGTACTGTTCCTTTATTACAATATTTAATCAATTTTGATCCTCCAGTTCCAGAATAAGAGAGATCAACATAAAGTTGAACAACACTGGTAAACACAATATTTTCAGCAGACAGTATTACTGATGATGCTCTTTTTTGGGGAAAAAAAATGGGCATTCCAGAATTAGCATACTTGCTCTGAGATATGGTGTTTTACTTACACTCGGATATACTCAGATATACTTATTTTTTGCTCTCCTTCTATACAAAAAGTGAACTGTGAAACATGTTCAGGCACATTGATAACTTCAGCCTTCTGAGAAAATAAGATGTACATATTTACAATAAAAAACATGTAGTGTAATTTGTAGATTATGTCCTCAATGCCTTTGTTTTTCATGCACCCAGTCTAGGGAATTGCTGTATTAATCGATCTTTTAAGATTGTTGTCTTAATTTAATTCAGTGATCTCTCTGATTTATTTCTCATTGCTAACTTTGTCCTACCCTTCTTAAAACAGCTGCTGCCCCAATGCATAGGTCTGCAAACTTTGTTTCGGCTCCCCCCACCCAATAGTTGCATGTTAGAATTTCGAAGTCAGAAATATCATCCGACATAAATATTGTGTCATAAACACTCTTGTCAAAAATATAGGGGCATATTTATACTCCGTTTGCGCCGAATGTGCGTCAAATATTTTGACGCACATTCAGCGCAAACGTTGCCCCATATTTATACCCTGACGCCCGAGCCGGCGCACAAGAAAAATGGCGCTATATGCGCCAGTTTTTGGAAGCGGCACCCCGCCCTGCGTTAATGACATGCAGGGTAGGCGTTCCCGTCCAAAAACCGACGCACACAGCGGTGCGTCGTATTTATGCTTCCGGGCAAAAATCACTCCCGCGCGGCAGGCGGCGCAAAAAAATGGCGCAAAGCACGAATATCGTGAAATTTTAACACCTGGGTCAGGGCAGGCGTTAAAATGGGGCAAACACACCTGTACTTAATCAGAACAAACAACAGAGCAGCAGAGCAGCAACAGGGAGACATGGAGGTGCTTTTTCTTCAGCGTGCACGGAGACGCAGAGCCCTGCAGCAACAACAGCAGCCACTACAACAACAGCAGGGACCCCAAAGACAGCGCAGAAGGCAGGATAGGATATTCCGCCCAAGAACAACCCTGCATGGCCTCAGGGAACGAGACATCATCCAGAGGTACCGATTGAACTGGCAGGCCATTCAGCAGCTGCTGACAAATATTGAACCGCAGTTGGCCCCCATTTTAGTGACTCCACGCACTATCCCAACAGAAACAAAGCTGCTTGCCGTACTTCACATGCTGGCAAGTGGCTCGTTTCAGACAACTGGTGCCCTGGTTGGTGGAATATCACAACCATCTTTCTCCGCATTCCTGCCTAAAGTACTGGATGCCATCATTCACCTGACACCCCGCCACATCTGCTTCCCTAACACACTGCAGAAGCAGCAGGAAACAAAACAGGGGTTCTACGCCATCAGTGGCTTTTCGCACGTCCTTGGTGCAATCGACTGCACACACGTACGCCTTGTGCCACCTGCTGCGAGTGAACACCTCTACCGCAACAGGAAGCACACACATTCAATCAACGTGCAGGCCATAGTCGATCACCAAGGACTGATCAGCAACATTGTGGCTAAATATCCTGGGAGTGTACATGACGCATTCATCTTCCGTCACTCCACCATCAACCAACACTTCCAGGATGGACGGTATGGCAATGGACTACTTGTTGGTAAGGACAAAAAACAAACTCATATACACACTGCTCAGAAACCCTCTAGGATAAACAACACATACACCACAATAGCAACACCTAGACAGGAACACACTGAGGTACTCACATCACTAGCCATGTTTCTCAAGTCACCATTGAACCTCTCACACATTAGAATTTACTCTACAGCTTAGTGTGAAGGCATTAATGACTGTGGTTGCCTAAATGTCACCTTGCAAATTGGAAGGCTCACAATAACCTGTACACTAATACAATGCATAAGTTTAAAGGTATGGGATGGCCTGGGTATGTTCATATGAACGTTTCAAATACACTGTCATGTTTCAACTCTGCATGGAACTATCATCACACCCCCAGTGAGGACACACGGACACCTGTATCACAAGTCACAATGCAAGGGAGGGCACACTGTACTGGAGAAACCAATACATCCTGCTGACAAACAGTTAGCCAACAAACACTTGCTCAGCAAAGAAAAAAAAAAAAGCCAAAGTTTTCACCAACAACCATAGGTTGTCACATTAGCACACAAAATAGTCACAGACAACACAACACAACTACTGCCATCAAAGATACGTACAACAGTGCCTCCTACATCTAATTGATACCATTCTGTGTTTCTCTTTCAGCTGATCAGGGGTATGGCATCCAGCCTTGGATAATGACACCATATGGGAACCCAAATACTGCTGCTGAGCGGGCATACAATGACGCCCACAAGAGGACACGCAGCATTGTGGAGCGGACCTTTGGGATCCTAAAGTCAAGGTTCCGCTGCCTTGACATAACTGGCGGTAGCCTACTCTATTCCCAGAGATGGTCTGTAAGATCATACTCACTTGTGCCATATTACGCAATATTTGTGTAAAAAGGAATATTCCCCTACTTGACCTGGACCCAGACATGCCTGAGGATGACGAAGAGGAGGATGCTGGCCTGCAACAGGAGGGGGAACAACCTAACACGGCAGCAGGAGTGCGTAGGCGCCAACAGCTAGTCAATAATTTTTTTTCTTAATTTATTATAATAACTTGTATTCCACAATTGTAAATAAACACAGATAACTAACACCACATCATGCTTTGGCCTATGCATTTCTGACCACCTTTAGTTTGAAATTGCTGAAGAAGAATGTCGTGTCATTGAGCAAAAATGCTATAACATTCATCACACCAAAAAAAACATCACAAATGTATGCACAGAGGGTAGGATGTGACATGATACATTACCATACACAGAGCCCAACAGAAGTACAAATGTGGCAATTACACATGCCGGTTCCAAACAACTGAAACAGTCTCTCATCCAGCCCAAAATTTGAGATCATTTGAAAGTCACATCACACGTGTTCAGAGACAGGGTGGGACCATCCATGTGTACGTGACCATGTCATCAATGGCTTCTCTCAAGTGTGTGATATGAGCAATACACAATTGGAACAACATCAGATGCCACTAACTCAGGAGGAGACCTTGAAGTCACAGTGACAACATACACCCAGACAGGTGATAGTGGATCCACATTCCAACACACATGTACACATATGTCAGACAATCAACCTAATATTTGAAAGTAGACCATCACAGTTGTGTCCCAGTTTGAACCTAGCAGGAAGAATGTAACATGCCACTAAACCAGTTTATGCAGAAAGGGACACAGCCAACAACAAAATAATTCTCATTATCACATCAGGAACGGTGCGAGTCTTGCAAGCATAGTCATTGGAAAATGGTATGCAAGTTAGCTCCAATTCATCATTACTGCAAACGTCAAATGGGCTAATGAGATGAATGAATGGTCAACAGTCATTCATACCATATGGCCTTACATTAGCCTGCTGCTGCAGGTTTGCCATTATATAATAAATATACTCCATGGATACAGTAGCTATTCTGGATGGTCAAATCCTAGGGTGCTGGGGGCCTAAGTCCACCTCTACCGCCCCCAAAACATACAAGAATCTTGTACTTGTGAACTAAACACATGCATAAGGCACATGTGTGGGCTACATGTCATAAGTCCAACACAAATCTGAAACACAAAATCATAATGGGACATGGTTAGCCCCATAAAAACTGTAAGTGACTCTTCCACTCCCTGTTAGGACTACAGATAAAAGCATCACCATCATAATTGTGGACACATTTTGGAGAAGGAATACATCAAGGTATCCCATCCATCATTTCATAATAGCCATCTGAAATTAACCCAAATATGTTGACAAATATGGTCAATACATTAGTTAACGTATCCAAAACATTACAGTGTGAATGCCTACTATACATACAACAACGGACATGTGTCATATACAAACACAAATGTGTATCACATAGCACCGTTTGACCATGAAAAATCACCTTTCCAAAGGTAAAAATATGAAGACATAAGGAAAA
The DNA here is from genome assembly GCF_031143425.1 of Pleurodeles waltl. Lineage (NCBI taxonomy): Eukaryota > Metazoa > Chordata > Amphibia > Caudata > Salamandridae > Pleurodeles > Pleurodeles waltl. Next base: position 397,056,386 of record NC_090438.1, on the reverse strand, counting down.
ATTTGCTCCAAATCCTACGCATACAGCATGGGCGTCATAATTTGTTCACGTACATGAGTGCACAGAATGCAGAGTCAAATAGAAATGTATCCAAAAGTGTCACATATTTAGCCATCAAAGTCTAATCAACATCATACATCTTTTTTGACTCAGCATCATGTGCACTACTGTACGTGGAAAAAAATGACGCCCATGATGTATGCGTGGTAAAATTTACGCTACATGGACAAAATGTTGGTCATCTCATGTACATTAAAAATTATTAATATTCATATCATATTTTTCGACTCAGCATCATGTGCACTACTGTACGTGGAAAAAAATGACGCCCATGATGTATGCGTGGTAAAATTGACGCTACATGGACAATATGTTGGTCATCTCATGTACATTAAAAATTATTAATAATCATATCATATTTTTTGACTCGGCATCATGTGCAATGTAATGCATAAAAAAAAAATGACGCACAATTGTGTATGCGTGAAAATATGACGCATAACGGGAAAATAAAAACGGTGGCCATTTTATGCAGGAAGTGATGTAATAGAATATCCTGTTTACCAAATCTGTACTGGGAGTTAACTTTCACTTTCACTTTGCAGTCTCAGATTTATCTAGACTGTGTGGTTGTGTGAAAGGTGTTGTCCTGTGTTTTACTGCTTTAGTGTCCTGTGTCCCTTGTATTTTGTCTTTTTGTCAATCTATTCTTGTTGTATAACATTGTCTCAGTCTGTTTAGTCTTGTTTTGTCTATTCCTGTGATTGTTTGTATTGTCTGTGGGAGTCTGTTGTGGGTAGCATAGTTTGGGGGGTTAGTTGGGCTATTTTTCTACTTTTTCATTTTCTTTCACACCTCTACCTTTCCCCATTTCCGACTTTTACTTTCATTTTTCATTTGTCCATTTTTAGAGCTGTCAATATGTCAGGTAGGCCTCGCCTGTCCAGGCTGGGTGAAGATGAATTGGGGGGATTTATATGGCTAGGTAGCCATTTCCTCCCACTGATGCTGGAGGCTGGGGGCCGTGTGATACAGGGGTATCACACGGAGCCTAGGAAAATCCGGTGGGAGAAGGTGCGCCATCACCTGGTCCGGGTCTACGGGAGCATGCGAAATGTCCATCAACTGAAGCACCGCTGGGCAGATCTGATCACCAGTGAACAGGACCTGCTGGACCACCTGGGACTCCGGATTGGTGGCCATGTTGGTGAGTACAAATCAATTACATGGGAATAATAGAAATCTGTGTGGGAACATGTGATGATTGTTAGCCAATCTGCTAAATAAGTAGCTGACTGTGTGTAATGCTAGGGAAACCTAGGCCCATGGTTATACACATATATCCCCATTTTTGCAACACATTTTCACGCAATAACAGCAGAAAATTGCAACATCTATCTGTATTTTGCTAAGTAGCCCCCTCTCTGCGTCACAAAATGAAGCAAATGATGCGCTACAAAGGTATACATATGTGTCCTAATGTGTATTTGTTGCAGAATGTGTATGAAGACCAATGATACCAGTCCGATGGCTCATTTTTGCAACACATACCAGATGCCTGTAGCTGTATGTAATGTAGTGTTGCATTTGTGTCTGAAAAGCAACACGTGAACTGCTCTATTTGTACTCTACTGGTCATAATGGCCAGTGAGTAAGTCATGTAGAAACAACATACCTACATATGTAGACGCCATAGCTAGACAGAAAATTAGAAACACATGATGATGCTATACATGTGTGTTGCCTTCACGTCACATGAAGTTAGTTATGTTGTCCACACATATGTCACATGTGTGTGTGGTTGCTGTGTGTTGAACATGTCCACCTAGCCTGTTTGATTGTGAGTGGTCATGCAGTCCTCATGGAACCAGTTTTGGAATGTCTCACTGGGATGCACATGCTGAGATGTATGGATAACATTATTGTTGGGGCATACTAATGGAGGATTAACTTGGACGACACATGACTGTCCTGGCCACTGCATGTGTGTAGTAGGGTGTGTCACTGTAGCAGGAGACTCATCCAATGATAATGTTGAATACAAAGTCATCCATGCAGTATGAGCATGTGTGAAAGTCTATCATTACCATGTCATATTCACACAGTGTAATTGTAACTGAAATTATTTGTCAGTTCACCCAGTCTGAGTATATTCTTCCTTTCATGCTTTACAGGTGGACCAGCCCCGTACACCGTGGGAGAGGTGGCACATTTTGACGACCCCGATACCTACAGTGAGTGTCGCCTGAGTGCTATTTTCATTGTTTGGTAATGAAGCATGATGGATTACTGTGTGTTCAAGAGAATTCATGATTTGATGCGCTCGCCGTTCATTGGCATTGTTGTTTTAGTGTGATATCAAATAGGACTTATGTTTCTGTAAAGCAATACCTAGCCATCTCTCAGATTGAGGGGCTGTAGGTCATTCAAGTTGGGCGGCAATGGGGAATGGTATGACTCATTTGGAATACACTGGTCAATGTTAGACTTGGTCAGGGACTTGCCATGAACTGAGTCTGCATATCAGACTGACAGTCTCCCAGATAGATTAGGCACATGGCTTGTATGACAAGTGCTTCTTCCTAGTTGAGGATGGACTATGTACACTGTAGGTCGGATCTTCCGGGGGCATGTACTTCCACAAGGTGAACTAGAAGTGTGTGTGACTTGAGTGCAATGGCCTAGGTGTTCTGTCAAATCATGAGAATGGGTGTTCTACCTCCTCTGTGTGTGTTATAAAACATGCCTCACTGATAGTATGTCATGTTGGCCTAAGTCATATCATTTTGACATGTGTGGACCTGGGATGTGACAATGTTTGGCTGACTACAACGTGTTGCTAGCCCTTCATAGGTGTTGTGTGTGAAGGCACATACTTGTTGAACTTTCTATACACTCCTGGGTGTGCATTGAACATGGGATTGTTGGTTGTTCTTCCCACACCACCCACAAAGACTGGGATTTTACTGTGAAACAGGGAACCTAGGACTGTAGCAACCAGTATGTTACACGTACTTGACACCTTTTGTGACTTGAGTGAGTACCTAGGGCCAGATGTAGCAAAATGTCTACACGTTGCAAATGGCATAAATTTATGTTTGTGAGTTGCAAACGTCTGTTTCCTATTCCGAAATGTATTTTGTGGTCATGAACATATTAGCAAAATGCTTTTCAAAATGCAAAATATCACTGGGTTTTCCAGACCTACTTGCAACTCACAGTGGTAGGCAATCCCATTAGCAACCGAGTACGTGGTTGCAAAGTGAGTCGCAGTTATCATCCACTTCAAGTGGATGATAACCCACTTGCTAACTGGAAGGGGTCCCCATTGTAACCCTTCACCTTTGTGAGTGGACCGTAATGATCCTGTACAAAACAGCCAGTGGTCTAAGGGACCACTTATTACCGAGAAATAATCCAAGATTGAAGTTGTTGAGTTTGTTTACTAATTGCAGCTCATTTTCCTTTCAGGTAAACTGCCTACACTTGGGGAAAACATAACCTGCTTTATTTAAAATCAGTCACGTTCATTAAGGTCTGCTTTTTCCAGCAGGCCTCCATCCTCGTGAGTGCCCATATTCGCTAAGGTGGCGCAACTTGGAACCCACATCTGTTCATGAGGTGGGTATTAGCGACCCCATAGCGACTCGCAGACGGTGTCAGAGACACCGTTGTGCATTGCAAATTGCTAGTTGCATTTTCCAAATTCCTACATCTGGCCCCTAGTGTTGACATTTGATTCTGGCCCATGGGTTCAATCGTAGCACACAACTAATTCCAAATGCCATTGAGTGAGGAGTGTGATTGTTATCACATAGAATGACATATGTAGTGAAGTCAGTATGCGGAAGAGGTGCTGCCATGATGTCAAATGCCTTAGGTATGATTTGGATGAGTAGTTTAGGGTGATGTCATCCATCATGTAGAGACATGGATATGCTAGGTGTGATATGCCCTTATGTATGCATGTTTCACATGTACTTCCTCTGAGCCTTTCCATGAACTATGTTGTAACAATTGCTGCAACCAATACATTTATAGTAATGGACAAATGACCCATTGTGGTATTCCACCCACTGCTAATCCAAAGCTAAATAATTGCCTTTTCTCTTCACAGCTGCAAACCTGAGTGCCACAGATCGCAACCATTTTGAGCACCGTGCAATGAGATACAGGCACATCCTGCAGGTGCAGTGTGGGTATCGGAGGATGGCCCGCAAGTACCATTCAGATCGGGCCTCCGGGGCGTGGTGGGCCACACCACAGGCTCCCCCAACAGTGCCACCAACAACCACTGACACTACATCCACCAGGTCTGCCCAAGTGGACCCAGCAACGGACCAAGCATTTTCCTCCAGACCTGTACCCAGCCGTGTGGTGGTAGCAGGACTGTCCCGTGGCCACACAACTCCTGCCACAACATCCACCTCCACCGGCACGCAAACCAGCACTGACCCTCCTGTCGACCCAGCTGCCTTCCAGGCATTGTCCCGAAAATTGGACAAGTTGATGAGAAAGGTGGACAACCTGAGGGAGGACATGAATGAGGTTAAAAAGAAGGTGCGCTCCATCAGGCGCACACTACGGAGGGCAAATCTGTAGTACTTTTGCCCTCCTGAACTTTTACCCCTCCCCTCTCACCTCTTTCCTATTTTATACTGTTAGTTGGGTTTTGGGGGTTAGTTATAGGATAAGTATAGGTAATTAGCTTAGTTAGTGTTAGGGAAGAGGGTGGGGGGTCCTTATTCTTTCTATCTTATATATTTGTGTGGGTGAGTGGGTGGGGGGCAATGTTGGGTTTCCTGTTTAAAAAAATAAAAAAGCAAAAAAAATAAAAAAATGATTATAAAAAATATTACCAAAAAATTATATGTTTGTTTAGGATAGTATAGTATGTGTGTAGGTTAGTAAGTGTTGTCCTGCATGTGTCTTGTCTCATCATGGTGGGTGGGGGGTTGATGTTTAGATCGTTTTGTTACATGTGTAGAGTAAGTTTAGCTTAGGTTAGTTAGGGACAGTTGTGGGTTAGTAGTAGTCAGGTTAGATTAGTGTAGGTTTACCTTTCCCTTAGTTGCCTCTTTTATTACTTCTTTGAAATAAAAATGTAGTTAACCCTTTACATGATGCGTTAGGTGCTACATTATCATGGCCTTGACATCAGTGTAGCAGAATGTTTTTGTATGACATTTGTGTCCTATGCTCGCTATCCCCAGGCTATTGAGGTTTAACATGCCAGCTACCCGTGTGCTAACTTGGTAAGTATCCACCATGTGGGAGACCCACCATTGGTAGTGTGCATTGATCATCAAGGTTTTGGGTTGGCATGTATCCTACTTCACAAAGAGTGCTTCCAGACTTGTTATTGTAGGTAAATTGATAGGTCGGACAGCAGTGTGAAGTTCAGGGAGATCTTTGTAGATGAGGATTTGGTCACACTCTTGTCTTGTTGCTGTCATTGCTGACCTACATCATGTGCGTACTGATTCAGCATGACTTTCCTTCATGGAAGTATACTCCGTAAGGGTGATTGATGCAGTGTAATTTGTTTATGATTCCTTACATTTTACAGCATTATTTCTAATTTTAGTATTGCATGGTGCCTACATTTCTCAGCCACCATTAGTTGTCTAGAATAGCCATAGATGGTGCATCATTCTGTCCAACACAGCATGATTGTGTGTGCTTAGTCCCTTCATCAGTTATTTTTCTCAGTATAGTAAGGCTATGATGCAATCCTGGCCACTGCACAGATGTTTCTGTATACATGAAATCAGGACAGTAGTATAGAGAATATACATGGTTGCCACACAGCCACTTTGGAGTTATGTACTGCACATTTGAAGTGTGAAATAACACAGAGACACAATAGGTGTGCAAGTGATATTTATTTTTAGGTGCTGTAGTGCAAAATGTCCATTCACCATGTTTGCTGAGTCCGTTCTGGTGCATAATTACATGGTGATCCTACAGAAGGGGTGTGGATGATGCTCCTGACATGCTGGGGTGATGTCACAGACAGTGCAGAGGAACAGGAATTGCCAAATAATAGGAGTGAGACATTCACTGGCAATGGGGACAAGTCATACAGTGGATTGCCAAACAGTCAATGAGTGTAGTTGTAGTGAAACTGGCATTTGTCAAAACGTAGGACGTTGGTCAGAGTAGGCCATGGTGCAGGGACTAGGGCTTCCGGGTACTCTTGCGTGTGAATGTTATCTGTTCCATGTCTTCTTCTTCTGATGTGTGTGTTGCCTGGTGTGTCCTTGTTGTTGTTGGTTGTGAAGGGGCAACACACATCTCAGTGTTAGAAGACATGGAGGCAGACATCCCGGGGGATGCTCCCTGTCGAGTAATGAAGGGCAGTACTGCAGCAAGGAGGGCCTGCTGGTTTTTCAGAATGGCAGCCACATCACGATGGTAGGCAGCCAGGTCGGCCCTGAGGGGTTCTATGTTGCATTCGTGCACACGTTGACTGGCTTGGAGTTGGAGTTGTTGTGTCAACTGGATGACAGCTGTGCAGATTTCCTTCTGTGTTTTTAGAAGTTCTTCCAAGAGTGATGTTCGGGCTTGCATTGCAGCTGCCTGATCAGCAGTTGACAACATGCACGAACGCACCCCCTCAAGGCTGGCTGCCATAGTTTGCATCCCCACCCGCACCTCTTTGGCCAGCTCCCGCTGGACCCCAACAACAGTTCTTTCAAAGCTGGTGCCAGTGTCGTCAGAGTCCTCAGCTGTGTTGGAGCTGGCAGGTCTTACAATTATGGTGGCGGGTGGTTCTCCTGTGGTGGCTGCTTCTTCTGTGCTCCTCCTTGTGACTGAAGGTGGGATTTGGAGTCTTTCAAGGACCATTTGAATGGTCTCTTGTGGGAGGTTTATGGGCTCGTCATCCATGTCATCAGGGAACTCATTGACAGGCATTTCGGCAGGAGATCCGTGTTCCTCTGCAATGAAACAGGGTACAATTAGTGTGTCTGTGTTGTGACAATTTTGCACTAAGATACAAGCCTTTGGATGCCTTAACTTTGTGCTCTGTGTTTGTCTTGGTATCTGCTGTCCGTCATAGGGCATTGTTGTAGGCCTATGGCCCACCTGTGTGTCACATGTATGATATTGAGCTATCAGACATGTCTGCCAGGTCGCCTCTAGGGGTTGCTTTGTAATTATTTAGGAATAGGCGTGTTTTTGTCCTACTCCTCCCTCGGTGTTTAACTATTGTTATGGAGGGACATTTTGTTGGGTGGGCTCTCATTATCCTACATGTGATTCTTGGCTTTCTAGGCAGCAGGATAGCTAATGGTATGGGGGAGTAAGTCTGACCCACTTGTAAATAACTCTGTCACCCTGATATTTCATTTTGCTCAGACTAACTAGCAGTGCCTCTGGTCTCCCACATCAAAGGAATGTTTAGACATCCGAGCGCATGACATCTTTGGAACTTCTCAGGGAAGTCGTGGTCACTCAGATCCTACACAATTATGTCTTTTCCGGTATGTTCCCATACACAAATGACAAAGACAGTATTTGTTTAATATGAGGTTTAATTGTACAACTGACTTGTAGAAATTTAGGTGTGAGCCCCAATAACCCAAACAATACACACTGTTAGAATTGAAATAGTCCGCAGGAGAGTAATACATTAGTACACAGCTATCATGGTGCCTAACAGTTTCTACTCTCCCTCTGCTTGTTCTATGTATAGCACAGCATGTTAAGTTTGGAGCTTGCCTGTCTGAATCACAGTGGAGACTTCATCCCTCATATCAGAGGAATGGGCTGTGATCTGGTTGTGCATCAGCAGCAAGGCAGGCGGCATCTAGTTGTGATTCTCTGTTTGGAAACTCCCTCTTGCGTGTCTTGGGACAAGGAAGTGATTTTATAAGTCATATGTCATCGTGATGACAAAGTTTCCCTACGCAGGAATGCCAAACCTTAACCCCTACCACATCTATCATCAACGTACCAGACTGTATCCTTGACTGGGGCACAGAGTGAATATGTTCCGGCAAACTCCAGTGCAGAAGTAGGCAAAACAGTGTGATTTGACTAATTGACAACACCTTAGGACTGGCTATTTGCTACATTAACTGATAGGAAGGGCAATGATAATCATTTAGTGCAAAGTGCTCTGAGGCTCTTAGATGTGAGCAAATGATTCTAAGTACATTCAGGGTAAGATGCACAAAGGCCTCCAGTCTGAGGCTAATGCGCAAAGTATACATTACACTTGCCACAATACACTTTGACTGACTGTAGGTGTTGTGACTGCCCTGCCAGCACACTTGCCTCTCAGGCCCTGCCCCATACACTTTTTATTCACATTGTATGAACTGTACATGTTACGTGGCATTACCTATGCATGTCAATGTTAGGATGTGGTATGGATGTAAACATTGTTGATGTTTGAAGATGATGTTGGGTCATGTGTGTCTTACTGGATTGGCCTGTTTATCGTATGAATGTCCTATTTGTTTGTCCAACTTTGCAGGTGTGTTTCAGTGACCAGTTGCCTGTGTCCCCTCCTCAATGTTGTTGTCTGAGCAGTATGACATTAATGATGTAGCCTTGTTTGCCAGGCACGTGAGGGACCGTGACGTATGCAGCATGTGTGTGTCCTTAGTGCTGTGTGGCTCCTATTGCTGTTTACTTAGGCTTATGTATGTGTCAGGTATGGACATTCGGCATTTGAGTGTACTGGTGCCTTTGTCTTATTTCTAGGAGTAGTTGCGGATGTCATCCTCACCCCCTAATTTAGGTATGTATGTTCCAGGGGGAGGTTCCTGCCATTTGGTACTATAGCTGCACAAAGATGAGAGGTGTTATTGTCAACTGTTGTGGCAGTTACATTGCAGTTGTTGTTTTTGCTACTGCATTACAGATAGGGACCTAGTTGATGTAGAATAGATTTTGCAATACAAAGGCCTGGATGTGGATTTGAGGTAGTGGCCTTCCCACCTGTCACTGCTTTCCCTTGGCTCTATTGTTGTCATTACAGGATGTCCCCATGGGACTGTTGTTGTTGCTGTATTTTGTCGTGCCCCAGCTTCGGTCAGTGCTGGGCATGCCCCCCTGCCGTGCCCCTTTACCCATGCCACTTCATATATGTGCTGACTTACATGCATTGTGTAGTAGGTATCCCCACCCCTGCTTACAGTCCCCATTATTGCATTTTAATTCCCCATGCGACTTACCCTGCATGTGCGTTGTGTCGTGGTAGTCTGCGCTGTCCAGTCCTTGAATCCCTGTGACGATCTCCTCCGGGATGACGGCTGCGACCATCTCCTCCATGTGGTCCAGGGCCTCCTGTTGTGCTGGACTCCCCCCTCTAGTCTGCATTGCTGCCTTCCTGTTCCTGGCCATTTTCTCTTTTGTCCTACGTTTGCAGTCATGCCAGCGTTTCTTACACTCAGTGACTGTGCGGCGTTCTTCAGCCACACTGTTGATCTTGTCCACTATTTGTTTCCATATGGCCTCTCTCCTACTGAGTGGCAATTTTGAGGAGATGAAAAGTTGGTGCTGGTGTTCCGTCACCTCTTTCACCAGGATTTCCTGCTCCTCTTCACTGAAGCGACACTTTCTTTTCTTTTTAAAAATGTCCTGGTTCCTGTATGGATCCTCCTGGCTGGTTCCTGGTCTGCTCTCATCCTCCTGGGGTCTGTTGGGGCATCTGGGATCCATTTTGGCTCTCCTCTGCTGAAAGGGCAGTTTTCGCGCAAAAATGTAACGCAATAGCGTGAAAAAAACCAGCGTTTTCACAATTGCGCTGTCGTAAACCTACCCACAGTGATGTGCGTCGCCTTTACGTAGGTTTCCTTTACGACAGATCGACGCTGTGTGCGTCACGAAATAATGACTCCCACCTGTTGGTTGCGCCGCCGTACGTCAAAGTATAAATTTGACGCCCGCACGGCGCTTCAAAATGGTGTTAGACGGCGCTAATTTTTTTGATGCAAAATTGCGTTGGCGCAGTTTTGCGTCAAAAAGTATAAATATGGCCCCCAGTTTGTGTGTGCAGTGATAAAGATATTGATCTATCAGACACTATTGACACTTCCTTCTGCTGCTGCCCTGGATGACATTGAACGCCACCTGCCAGGAAGATAATAGAAATATGAAGGACAGACTAAAACGAATCCAAAACAAGTTGTCTCTGGTAGCTGTAGCCATCCTACATCCCCAACAATCCTTTGCCACTACTACTGATTCTTACCCTGCTGCACCCTCTGATTCATTCATCATTACTAGCAGTTCTTTTAAAAGTCCTTCAGAGATTGGTCAGGAACTGTGATTGGGCAAGGATTATTAAAGTGCATGAATCTTCTCTTCAAGCGGTGTCGGGCTCAAACACAACCGACAACCTGCCTTCACATGCAATCAGGGGCGTAGCTTCAGGGGATCTTTGGGGTGCCCCCCAATAAGTGTACTTTTGGGCAAATAGTTGGGTACATGTAGTTTCAGTCCGGTATGGTGCGGTGTCTGTCAGATTTCACTAGGCTGTTTTACATAAAACAGACAAAAATGCACAAACACTCTCTCTTACTGCTTTGAAAGTTTTAAAAAGTGTTGCTTATTTTACAGAATGTTGTGCTTTATCTCACTTACAACACCTGCCAAACCACATTTGTCTCCCTTTCCACTGCCCCTTTAGGGCGTCTCATGTGCCATGCTTGTCCTATTTGTTGGAAAATCCGAAACTCCCCCTCCCACCCAATCTGACTCACCAAACTACGCTCCCTGCATGCAATAATCTGTCAGGGAACAAATATTCACATATTTAAGCCTTTAAAGCTAGCCAGCTAAAGACAACAGTTCCATGAGAAATTATCCCATAAGCCACGCATAAAAAATATCAAAATCTGCATTTACTTGTGCTGAGAGAAAATGTCTAACATTACAAACCTTCAAAATATTTCGATATTTCGAATTTGCAGTAACCTGCTAAAAGTTGTGAAGTGAGAATCGTTGTAGATGAGTGGCATATTTAACGCAAGGTCATAAGGTGAAAAGCGTCATGTTATGCTAAGGTGCTATTTGTTATTCTCAAACGTGAAATGATCAAAATGGAGGAATACATTTGCCTTTCATTGAAGTTATATTGAAGCGTTCTTAGTATGATAACCAGAGTGTTTTGTGAAATCAATCTATTTTTTATTCAGATACATTTTTGTTAACATTGTCTAGAATCGAATTCCTATTTACAGTATCATTTAGTGTCAATGGTGCTCTACAATGTATTTTATTATTTATTTTTAGTCAAGAGGCTCAGATTATACTTCCTTTCCTTTCTACTTTCATTAGAGCAGTCATGAATCACAAAGCTACACTTTCCAGCAAACCCTGGATTGCAAGCTACTGGGTGGGGAAATCAAGCCACTAATCACTCATGACCTTAGTCTGTATATGGCAGTCACCAGGTAGTAACAAGCTTTATTCTTGTTGCTCAGCCAGCAAATTAAGAGCTACTCATAATCTCTTTCCCTATTCCATTGTAAGACATTCGTATACAATGTTTTTGTTATTATATTTCTAATAATGTTTTGTGCCTAATTGGTCTATGTTTCACACAGATTTGCTTCTCATGTCCTTTGTTTCTACATTATTCTAGATGGATTACTGGGTATTGTTTTTCCTTTCCTGCTACTTGGACTCCCACTACTTGCACATTATATTTCGTGTTTTTTTCCATTTTATTTAAAGACACTACAGTGGCCAGAATGCATTGCTATTGTGAGACAGAAGCAGCACTGAAGAAATGTACTAATCATAGGTCCCATGAGTGCCCACACGTATTTATTGCTTACATCTGGGATGCCTGACCATGTCTTTTCGAGGCAGTATAGGTGAGAACATTTGAAGGAGGAATGGCTGATGGTAGTGAACATGGAGAAGTCATATTGTTCAGTGCATGGCATAAACATTAACAATAAATCTTACAGTTAACATGAGTGTAGCCTTGGAATTTATTATATATATATTTATGTGAATGCTTTGTGCAGAGGTTTTCATGCACATTTGAGTTATGAATAACAGTAGTTTTGAAGGGCCTGGTATTTTTTCATATGATGCTAAATTCGAAGAGAAAGAACTGATAAAATATACACCTGGATGTTTTCCTCACTATTTCTAGATAAAGTTCATATCTTACCATGCTGGCTGTGTGATTCGGCAAAATCAATGAAAATCTGACCCTCACCTGCTGGTAGTAGCAGACTACGTATATCCCATTTTGAAAGTGTACACTCTTTTCATGAGCCTGTCTCTGTAGTTAGAGAATTTTAGGGCACTCAAAAAGATACTACTTGTATAATCCCTGTGTGGCTAGCAAACAAACCGAAACGTACACAAACGTATCGCGTTGTGAATCAGGCCCACTGATAAATGTATTTTAAACCTAGGCATGTGTCTTCTCATAAAGTCCATGAGTCTTCTATTCAATGGATTTCCAACTCTGCAAGTATTGTGATTAGCAGTTTTCAACCACCCAAAGATGTTGACACTCAATCAGCCCTTTGATCTTCCTGTCCAGAGGGTGCAAGATGAAGAAGTTACCTAATGTAGTTTTGGAGAATACACAACAGGATAATGATGATACCACTATTTCAGAGAATAATTGGGATGATTTGGGTAGTTTTAATATTGTGATTAGAGGACCACCCAAAGATAATAACGCTTAATTATTACCATGAACCGAATTTCTAGAGATACAATTCAAGAAAAATAATCAAATAATGTTTTTTAGAATGTATAATTTTTTTAATGATTATTGGATTCAGTATACTGTCTTTTCTAACTGTGACCACTGAACTTTGAGTTTGTGTAATAATGCCAATATGGCTAATTCACCGGAAAGGCACACAATGTTGCTTAAGCCCTTAAGTGCGGGCATCCGCCAATGGCAGACAACTGCATTCCCTCCCAAGAGTATCTGTCACAGATTGGCCAGCACTGGGGAAGTGTATAAAGGACCCCCTGGTTCAAAGCACCAGAGGATTCCTTTTTTTATTTTTGTTGGGCTTTTTTTTGTAATGACAATCACAGGCAGGGCACACTAACATCATTACATTTAAAAGTTAAAGTAAAACAAGCCGGAGGGCACCTTTACTGCATATGTGCTCAGAGGGCATATGTCAGCTACTGAACACTGATTATCGTGGAAGAGGCATACTTGGCAAGGGGAGACTCTCCCCTTTTCAAAGGTATCTCTGCCCAGTGTCTACCCTCAGTGTCCCCAAGGTTGGGTGCAGTTTACCTCTAAGTAGGGACCTTCTATAATATGTTTTATAAGCCCTGGTGAGAGACAACAACCAAATTTGGTTTTCCCCATTGTAGTCAATGGGCCCCATGCACTAACATGGAGAGACTTTATTTTAAAATAATAAAGTCTTATTTTCCATAGAGATGCGCTAAAAATAGCATGTTTGGTATCAAATAAAATCTTATAATAGATCTAACAACTTTGTTGAATTTAATATAACTAACCAAGGAAAATAATTTTAGAACTCTATCTAAAAGTTACCAAATGCAGCCCTGTAGTGCCCTTTTCTGATTGATCAGCATCTGGCAGAAAGAGCCAGGCTGCCTTAATGAGGTGTGAAATGACCTGGGCTGAAACAAAGGAAGCATGTGGTCGGTGGTGAACTGCTACAGTAGATGGCAGAACAGGCTGGGGGAAGAGAAACCAAACTGCTCTTCAAAGGAGAGGGAAAAACACTTGGGACAGAAGCCTGACCTCTCCCATTTCCTACAGCCCCAGACAGCTGGGAGACCCCTGATTAGATTAAGAGAGGGGCTGTGATAAGGGAAACATAGCCACACCAGTGGGTGGACTAAGCTAGATATAAACTCTACGACAGATTTTTTGCCATCTTGGATTTTTGAAGAATGACGCTGCCTGGGATTGATTTTTGGCACACTTCCCAGGAAGTGGTCACTAAAGAGGGTGGTGGCCCGTATTCTATTGGGCAGGATCATCCACCTGCTTCCCACCCCCAGGAGCTAGGATGAAAATGGCAGGGCTGACCCACAATTCAGATCCCTGCTGGAAGAAGATACTTGATTAAAGACTGCCCTGCAGGACCCCTAGCTTGCACCTGGACACTGCACTCAAAATGACTGTACCAGCTGCACACTTTGGGTTTCAACAAGAAAAGGACTTTGCCTTGCTTCTGCATCTCAAGGAGTGGACTCCCTATAAGCAACAGGTACAAAAGAGCTGACCAGAGTCCCCTGCATCAAGTCTTGCAAGAAGAGACCAGCTGACCAGTGTCCAGTGGCCATTTGAGGATTCTGACAAGGTGCATTCTGGGCTCTGTAGTCCTAACTTCCAAGGAGCAACTCAGAGCTTCTGGAACCATGGAGCAGGTTTGTGGACAATTCGAGGACCCAAAAAGTACTTCTGGAAGAAGATCAGGAAGTTTGGAGCAACTTTGGAAAAAAGCTCCATAAGTGGACTGATCCAACGTCAAGAGTCAAGCCAGCCACCGTCAACTGTGACCAGGCCTGAATTTCAGGTTCATCCTGCTGAAAAGCTATAGAGCCTCAGACTTCCAGCACTTGACCAATCTTGAAGAAAGGCAATCCATTGACGTTGCATCAAATTTGGCTTCCTGTGGAGGGCTGTCTAACGTTGGGGAAGAAAAGCTCCAGAAAAGTTTCTAAGTGTGAAGGTAGAAGTCTGACCGAAGCCTCCCACACAGAGTATCTGAGAGGAGCTCCATTGCAGTTGGCCTCAACTTTTGACTTTGCCCCGGTCAAAGAAAATCTCCAAGAAATTTTGTAAGTGTGAAGGTAAAACTTTATTGAGGCCTCTCACTCAGTGATCTGAGCAGGGCTCCATCTTGGTTGGCCTCAAATTTTGACTTTGACCTGGTCGGGTGTGACCAGATGTCCGCGGTAAGCATTTTTGTTTTTTAGGGGCTAGAAAGCATTTTTTACATTTAATCTATAGAAATTAATATCTCCTGTTCCCTACATTGGATTTTTGTCATTTTGGTGTCATTTTCATTATTTAAAAAACTTGTTTTATAAATTGGTGTTGGATTTTTAATGTGTGTTGTATTTCACTTATTTACTGTTTTGTTGATATTAAATGCTTTACACACTTGTCTCCTACGTTAAGCCTACCTGTTTGTGGGACAAGCTACCCAGGGTTGAGCAAGGATTAATTTATTGAGACCTTGAACGGACCAAGTGGGGGCTTGTGGCCTATTGCTAAGTGTAGGTGCCTACCTGCCCTTAGCAAAACTCTACTTTCCAAAAGTCATAGTCCGAAAATTAAAAGAAACCCACCTCAATACACCTCATTATTTGGGTACTAACTGCCTTCATGGCAATGGACACCTACACAAAAAGTCACATCAATCCCAAATCGAAATGTGTCCATACAGGTATGCGTAATAATTTCCCCTAAATTACGATATCATATACATAAACAATACACCCAATAGGAACTCCATAAACCCAATATAATACAACAATTGCACTACAAAATACCCCAAGTGGGTGAACACAGAAGGTACAACCAATGTTACCTCTAAACTTCAAACATGTCAGAGATGTATTAGGGTCACATGTCCCCTTGGTTTGTGCAATTACTGTTCAACATTAAATGTAATTTAACTCTGAAGCGTAATTTACCCTGTGTAGTACATGTGTGTATATTATAACACACCATGTGAAAATAAACACACATGATTCTTAAGTTACAAAAATAGAAACATCTATAATGTTGGTGTAACTGCCCAGTAACACAATGAATGCCTGCACCAAAATTAGCATGTCCATCACAAATGTAAAACACTAAGGTATGCACCAAATAAATAAGTAAAACATAAAACCTGTGCCTGTTGATGTCAGAAATGAGAATACAGGCATGTCACACAGCATAAATAATTGTATCAGCAAACAATTACTACAGTATTAATAAAAAATGAATGGCAGGACAAAGCTACTGGAAATAAAATAATTTTTAATCTTACACTGAAATATATCTCTGAGAGGCATAAATGGACTTATAAATATCAGAAATAAAGAGAGCAGCAGGTGCTCTGTGGTATGCAGGCCCAGAATGTACCTCCTATTTGCACTGCCAATTGCAACCTCCTCAGGAAGGGGCATCTATTGGGCACAAAGTAGTCACCTCAATCATCTTACTTTGGGGAGTGGCGGGTTTGGGTGGTCTTGGTCTAGGGAGGGGGGGATTGGAAGGGCTCGCTTAGTTTTGGGAGGAGTGAGCTTGGGTCTGTGGGGGTGGGTTTGAAAGGGGTGGGTTTACATTTGGGAGGGGTAGTTTGAAAAGTGGAAGGGGTTAATAACAGAGCAAATAAAAAGTCTTCTTTGGGAAAATGGGTAGGATGGTTGGCAGGGATTTGGGGATGGGAGTTAGAGGGCATGGCAGTGGGTGATGTGCATGTGTCTGATGAGGGTGCAGTTGCCTGTGGGTCTGGAGTATGTTTGGGTGTGTCTTTTGTCCTGGGTGTCTGTTGTATGGGTGAGTGTGGGTGTTTATGTCCAGTCGGTGTTGTGTCTACTTTATGTGTGTGAGTGGATGGGGGTTCTGTTGTAGTGATGGGTATGATTGTGGTACTTTGTGGATGTGGCTGTGCATGTGGGTGTGGTGGGGGTGTGGGATTAGTGAGGAGGCCAGACCTTGGAATGACCTCTGTAGGCCAGACATAGCTCTATGAATGCCTTCCAGGTAAGATATCATTTGTTTTAATCTGGCAACTAAGCCCCTTGAGGGCATTCAACAGTGCAGTCTGGCCTACAGAAATGTCCAATAGGAGGTCAACAGCCTCCTCACTTAGCACAGGAAGGGGGCATGGGCATGAGAAAGGTACCTGCAGCAAAGAAGACACTGCCCCTTTTAGGGCTGGGTTTGGCCAACTGGGGAGCAGCAAGAGGGAGGGTGGAGATGGGTCTCTGGGTGGTGAACCAGGATGCAGGTGATAAAGTTTCAGTAGAGTCCGCCTCCACTAGGGACCGGTGTTGGAAAATGGGTTATTGGTAGGGCAGGTAGGTACCTACACCTAGCAACAAGCCACTAACCTCCACATAGGTACAGTTAGGTCTCAGTAAATTAATCTCAGCTCAACCCTTGGTAGCTTGGCAACGAGCGTCAAGGCTTAACTTAGGAGACAAAGTGTAAAGCATTCAAATATCACAAAACAGTAATTAAATAAAACACAGGAAACAGTTTAAAAATCCAAAACCAATTTATAAAAATAGTTTATATTTTTATCTTTAAAATGACACAAAAACTATTAAAATCGGTTCAGGGGAACCGGAGATATGAATTTTTAAAGAATTATTACTTTTCTAGCGCTTAGAAACAAAAAGCGCCAATCGGGTCATCTGGTTGCACTTCGACCGGGGCAAAGTCAAACTTTCAGGCCGACCGCGATGGAGCCCTGCTCGGCTACAGGTCGCGGGAGGCCTCGGTTAAAAAGTTACCTTCTGACTTAGTCTTTATTTTGAAGTTTTTCTTCACCGGGACGAACCTGCCAGTTGAATCCGACCTCCTGGAGCCCTTGTCCGGATACGCGATGTGGGTTTCCTCGGTGGAGACTTTTACCTTCGGACTTAGTCGTTTTTTCAAGATGAAAATCCTTCGACCGGGGTAAACCTGGATCTTGATCCGACGTCCATGGAGCCCTTCTCGGATACGATGGCTGGGAGGTCCCGGTCAACTTTTTACCTTCGGACTTAGTCTCTTTTTTGGATGTTTTTCTTTACCGGGACGAACCACGAAGTCAGGCCGGGTCGCGGTTGAGGCAAGCCGGCTAGAATTTCCGCTGCGGGTCGGTCCCTCTCTGGAGCTTTTTTCCCAAAATTCTCAAATCTTTTCCAAACTTCTGGGGCTTCACCCAGATGTTCTTTTAAGGTTCTTTTGGGGTCCACAGCTCACCCCAAGGGTCCAGAAGTTCTGTGATGGTCCTTGGGGGGTGCGGACTTCAACTCCCAGAATGCACCTGGCGCAAACTCCTTTTTGGCCACTGGACAGTGGTCAGCTGGTCGCTTTCTTCAGGAGTTGGTGCAGGGGACTCTGGTTAGCAATTTTTCACCTGTAGCAAACAGGGAGTCCCTCCTTGAACCAGTTGAAGCCAGGCAAAGTCCTTCTTGTGGTGAAGCCCAAGTGTGCAGCTGGTGCAGTCCTTCTGAGTGCAGGTTCCAGGTGCAGGCCAGGGGTCCAGCAGGGCAGTCCTTCTTCTCCTTAAGTTCTTTCTTCTTGAAATTTGGTGGGGATCTGAGGTGTGGGTGCAGGTCTGCCAGTTTTATCCTTGCTCCTGGGTGAAAAGCAGGGGGGTCCTGGTTCTCCAATCAGGGACAGGGTCGTCCCCCTGTGATGACCACTTCCTGGGAAGTGTGGCAAAAATCCATCCCAGAAGACAACAGTCTCTTAAAATCCAACATGGATGAATCTGATTTTTGGAGGTTACATCTGGCTGAGCCCACCCACTGGTGTGGCTAAAAATCATAAACTTACCCCTCTCCTAATCTAATCAAGGGGGCACCTAATTGTCTGGGGTTGCAGGATGTGGGGGTGTTGCTGGGTGCTCCAAATGTCCTTCTCTGCCTTTGAAGACCAGTTTGGCCGCCCTCCCCCTTCCTGCCTCACCATCTGCTGAGGGGAGATTCTCTTCCCCAAGCACATTCCTTTGTGTGAAGCCAGGCCACTTCACACCTCATCAAGGCAGCCTGGCAGAAGCTGCTGCAGGCTGGCCAATCAGAGCACAGCAGCAAAAACAATGCAGAGCTGAAATTGGCAACTTTTTAGGTAAAGTCTAAACTTTTTACCTGAACAAGTTATATTAAATCCAACAACTGGAAGTTGTGGGATTTATTACAACAATTAATTTGATACCAAATTCTTGGTATGTAACATTTAAGGAGACTTTAAAATTTAAAATAAAGTCTGCCCATTCTAGCCTATGAAGGCCATTTACTTCAATGAGGGAAAAACGAATTTGGCTGTTTTTACCTCACCAGGGCTTATAAATCTATTTTTATAAAGTCCCTGCTTATAGTTACATGGCACCCAGCCCTAGGGGCACATAGGGCACACCTTAGGGGTGACTTATATGTAAAAATAAGGTAGTTTAAGACTTTGGAAGTACCTTTAATTCCAAAGTCGAATTTGCATATAACTTTAATTTAAAAGCAGCCAGCAAGGCAGGCTTGCTTTTAAAATGACACTGGGCACCTCAGCAGTGCACCTAGGTGTGCACCACCTATGCTGTGGTCCCTAAACCTACATGCCCTACCATATACTAGGGACTTATAGGTAGGTTAACTTAGCCAATTATAATTAGCCTAATTTGCATATCCATTTTACACAGAGCACAGGCCCTGGGACTGGTTAGCAGTACCCAGGGCACCATCAAAGTCAGGAAAACACCAGCAAAAAGAGGAAAATGGGGGCAAAAAGTTATGGGGCCTCTGCAATCAGCCCTGTTTTCTCACAACCGGTCTTCTCTGGAGGCCTCTGATGAAAATGAACTTTTGGTCTTCGTCCCAGTCCCCTCACCCTCCATGTCACTAGCTCACTGGTGTTGGTGGTCTCTGCACCCAAACCTCAGTGGGCAGCTGCTTTCCCACCTATGTGGCCAATGTCCCCTTCACCTGCTCCAGATGATGCTGAAATGAGAGATACAACACTTTTAATGTATCTGTGTCGATAGAAATGAGCATTAAAGTTCACCAAAACACATTTTCAAGTTTTCAGATTTCATCTGCTTCAAGGATCTCAAACCTTGATTCTTTACCATCATTATCTAATGTATATCAGGAACATTTACAGAAAACATCTGCTCACGGTTTTGTAATTACCCTTGAGAGCTCAAATATCATGTGTGACCTTGACTCTCACTTCCATTTGAAGTCCTCTACATGAACTATATCATACCTCTGAGTCTCTGAGTGGGTGGGCCTTGTTGTTTAGAACAGTGAACATATGTCACCAAAAACCATAGAGAAACAAAAATAAATTTTTACAGTGCATTTACAAGGCAACAGATTACACCTTGATGCATTTATACATTTACAAAATGAGTCATGATTTGAGACTGGTATTAAGTTTTCCAGATGTAATACATAGACGGGAAGGCACCTTCTATCCGCAAAAGCCCCTTTAAGTATCACATTTGCCACCAACATTGACACATCATCTGGACATAGCAAAGGACATTGTGAAATGGTCTATGGTATGTGGTTCTCTGTCACCAATCTGTACACCTTCTTGTCTGTGTTGAACCACAAATGTTATGCCTATCACAATTACTTTTCACTAAACAAACTGGCTTTCATGCACATTAGTGATGGAGTAAGACATACTGCAACTCTGTATTTTAACATGAATGAAATAGCATTTTTGGTTTAAAAAACATTTAGGTTATGTTTTGAATCTACAATGTAGCCATTTAACCAGTTGTTGCTAGTCATTTTTGCTCACTCTTCCTTGCCCAAAACCAATGTGACGTTTGGAACATCCACTGTATCGTAGTAGCATTTTATGTTATGCCACCTATAGTATGGCTTTTGTTACATCATTCACGATAGTGAAGGAACATCACATCTCGCCCACTAAACACCTTTGGCCTTTTCCTTATACCATTGAAATACCTGATATATATTTGTTTTTATATATATTTTGTATTTGTTGTTTAGGCATGCATTTGTCTGCTCAAATCAGTCCTTTGGTAGTGAATACAAATGCGGTGGTGTCTTTTCCAAAATGTTAAACTGCAAAACACATCATTATACACCTTGACACAACTTACACCTTCAAGAAATCTTTTCTGCATTGGACATATTGTCAACCTTAATGTTGTTGGGAAATTTAGTTGCTGTAACAACAAATAGTTATTTAACATGTTGACCTCATACTAGAACTTACCCTCTTTATGCTGCTGTTGAACTCTTTACTGCCCTTCAATGTCTGGCTAGGCCACCAGAAGTATGCAGGTCATTGGGGGGGTCAGTGTGCAGTGCACAAACTTCCCACATAGGGAGGACATGCCGAGATGGACTTCTGTTGACTTTCTAGTCTAGCATTGTAGTTCCTCCCACCTTTTCCTGCAGTGGATGCTGCACCACTTATAAACCCCCAGGGTTCACACCTTCTTGGCAATGGCCTTCCAAATATCCTTTTTCTGATGGGTGTTGACCTGTAAGGATGAGAAAACAAAATGACAAAAGGAGTTTTCTGAGGTTTGGTTTGTCTTTATTGCTAGGATTCAATTTTATAACATCTATCACAAGCATTTTTAAAAAGTCAGTACCGATTTTTAACCAAGGTTCTATTTTTCCTAGGAAATACTAATTTCTAGTGACATGTGGAGTTACTAATCCAAACCACAAATTCATCAACGATAGAGGACTGAAACTTTTTCTGTAGTGAGAACCACTCACAAGCAGTCCAAATCATTGTGAGCTACTAAAGGCTAAACAATTTGAACATTGTAAGCACACACAAAGCTGCATTTGCCTCGTGCCAAATGTTTTTAGTGGCAGAGATTATGGTTTGAAAGATATACAGTGCCTAAGGGCAGTAAGGAAGGGCTATTATATGTGTCAGTGAGGGCATGGTTGTTGGTGATGTATGAACAAATGTGTACCCGAATGGGATATACGTATATGGGTGATTTAGAGTCTATGTCCTATGTACTTGCAGCACATGATATACCTTTCCTCATCTGTGGCATCATTACAGGGGGCCAAACATACAGATACTCATGCTTCAGAAAACAGGATCCATATATATAAAATATGAAACATAAAAATACGTACAAGTCCATAACTTGAAAGTTTGTCCTTGCACTTTACATTCCTCTCACTTCAACATATGGCTGTATGTTTATGTAATACTTATGGTATAGTGTCTACTGGCCACTGGAAGCAAGGGGCATGCACTTTGTTAAATGTAAGCTGGATTTGTGAGTAAGTTGAATTGCAAAGTCACCTTCTTCATTCAGATGTCTCTTCATTTCAATTTACAGACATGCCAAACATTGTGAAACATCACTACATCCCCTCCTAAATCAATGATTTCACTACACTCAAATCCTCCAATCACATTTCACTCAGTAAAAAAGGACACACTAACCTATGCATTAGGAAACCACAAGTTCATTAGAAGAACATTTTCTATTCAAACATGTACCTGTTCCTCTGGGTTCCAATACAGCTGGCTGTACAGGGGACGGGATCTCTGTGGAGAGGAGTTCCAACTCAGGTGAGAAGTTAGGGGCCCTGTTACCTGCTTTACCTGGCATTCTGGTTACAAGAGAACAAGAAAAGCAATGAAGTGGAGGAGATGTTGATGGCTGCAGTGTTAGGAGGCACGTAAGCTTTTTTCATAACACTGTGTACATGTGCACGATGTACGCTGTCTGGTGTGGAAACAGACACAGCCATTGGCTTTTGTACATAGCATCACACACATTAGCCTATGGCTGTGTCTGTCGTGGAGTGTTACACCTCCTGCATGGTCAAGTTCCACCAACGGCTGGCAGATTGCAATTGTCTTGACAGCAAAAACAGGCAGCTGCCATTTTAGGATGTGAACCAGAGTATTTGTTAATTGCAAAAATATATACTACACCGTTACTAGTTAATTTTTACACATCATAACATAATGTTGTACTGTGTTGTACCACAATAGTGACACAGTGTATTTTATACTTCCGTTGTTGGATTAAAAAATAAATATTGTGTAAATGATACATTTCTGATGTATCATTTACACTTAAAAAATACATGTCAAAAACGATTATACTAAGTTGCAAAATCACTAGTAAATGACTACCAAAAGATATGTAGTGTTACAAAGGAGTGTGATGATCAAAGTATGTAGGAGCATTTTAAGTGATACTTTGTTTCTCTTACCTGCAGACATATGAACCAAGGGAGGGTAGAGGATGACAGCCTCAAATCTTCAGACCTTTTCCAATCCTTGTCACCATGGAGGGAAGGGGCATCATAGGAAATACAGATTGAATAGGCAAAGTATTCTGGATTTGTGTCACCACATGAAGCCCTGCCTTGTCTTTTGCCTCACAATAGGCATACAACAGCAATGACACCAATAGTGGAAATCATGGCACTACTTCATTTTGTGGCCCATGAATCTTTCCAATTCACTGTGGCAATATCTGGAGGCATGTCACAACCAACTTTCAGTGATGTGCTAAAAGATGTCCTTTCTTCAATGATGAGACTCATCAACAGCTTCATCTAGTTTCCAAGACATAAGGATTTTGCCAATGTGAAATGTGATTTTTCGTACTTTAGGTAGCATACCACATTTGGTTGGAGCAGCTGATGGCACACATATTGCCTTGGTGCTACCACATGCCGGGGAACAGGCCTACTGCAATCAGAAGAACTTCCATTTAATAAATGTGCAAGTTGACTGCTTACCTGATTTTTACATCTCAAATGTGTATGCCCATTTCCGAAAGTCAGCACATGATTCCTACTACAGAGCATCACCATACCCATGCAAATGTCACATGTCCCAACGTGGACCTGAGAGGGCCTGTCACGTTTGTAAGTACAATATGACACAAAGGTTAGTTTAGGAATGTGCAATGGGATAAGATATTTTTGCTCAATATATTTTCTACTTTTGTTTAGGAGACTGAGCTATCCTAACCAACCATGGTTGTTAGCACCGCTGAGGAGTCCAACAATGCCAGGGGACCTTCACTTCAATATGGCCTATGGAAGAAAACAGAGGCCAATGGACTTTTTTGTGCTCCTAAAGGTGAGATTTTGCATTCTGGACAAGACTGGTGGGGCCCTCCTCTACTGACCTGGTAAAGAGTGCCAAATCACGGTTGCCAGCTGCATGTTGCACAACATCGCCATGTGACTGAGCAATCCAATCATCGCAGAGGATAGAGACCATGAAGAGCCACCTGGTGAGGATGTTAAAATGACCAATGAAGATAACAGTGGTGAAGAGGAATGAATTGACATACTTTAAGATGTTAATGACCACTCCTTCACATGAGTGTAAGTTTACCTGTACATATTTTAACAAGGCAAAGATGTTTGTTGATCAAAGTTTCCATATACTGACTAGAGTGTTTATTGACATTGATATATCTTTGCATGTGCTAAGTATGTGTGCCCTCCTAAATTATATTTTGAGTCACAATTCCTATGTGAAACCATTTATTTTCCCCTGTTATTCTGTTTTAGGATCCTTCACAATGTCACCTTCATTTGGACATTTCAAAGTTGTGACATTTGCAGTGTTATGTGGCTATTGGAAAGGGCAAAGGGAACATGGGTTGATCCTGGGGCAGACACACACTTTTAATGTTAATGTACAGAGACCACTTGTACAGTGAGTGAAGAGAAGTATTTGAGATTGTATCAGACCTGTTTTCGGTTGGATGCTGCCATCAAGGCAATGTGTACTGCTTAACCTGTTCTAACCACGTGCATATGGCAAGCCATAGCATATTGAGCTACCTTCACATTGGCTAAATCTTCATTTTGTGTTCAGTGTATGAAGCTGTTGATGTGTCTCATCAGTGGAGAAAGAACTTGCACACCACTGTAATTTGGTTGTGACATGCCTCCAGATACTGCCACAGTGTACTGAAATGATCCTGTGGGAACAAAATGTAGTACTGCCCTGATTTTGACAATTGGTGTAATTGATGTGGAGTTCCTATTGTAAGGCAGGATGTCTGGCTTCAGCTGATTACATGAATTAAAAAAGCTTTACCTATTTCATATGTTTATTTGGGATATTTCCCCTTCTTCCACAGTGTCAAGGTCTTGGAGCATCAAATTCTAAATGCCACCGAACATTTAGGTTATGCATGTATTACAAATATATGTCACCAGTACATTAAGATTTCATTTTTCATGTTTGTACGAGATGGGAAACACGTAGCCTGATTGTGTTATCTTATTTTTGTATGGAACTTATTGATTAATATTTTTAAATGAAGATGGTGGAGGAAAGACATAAAAAAGGAAATGTCACAATACATACCACACCAGTCATTGAGTTTGTGTTATGTGAAATCATGTTATTTACACAAATTAACCAAAAAATGGCTGAGACTTAAAATCAAAAGAAAAAGAAAGTAAGTCAACCATAGTAGTCAAACTATTTATGATGAGCTTGAATTGTTTGGAATTCAATGTACAAAATACAACTGTCAAATAAAAAGGTAAATGTGTCCATGAAATAGTCCACAGAGTGCATGGTAGACACACACTGGAGTAAATTCAGTTTGGCATCTCTACAAGATGAAGTGTGATGTCTTACCTTCCTCTCATGGTGCTCAAGATGAACCTTTCCTCCTCTGTTGGGGGAGCACAGTTACAAGAATTGGGTGGTAGGAGCAGTTTCCTGTTGTGGCAGAGCCTCCCTGTCTGTGGCTGAGGCAGGTATATTTTGTACTGGCATTTAAGGACCACAGTCGGGGTAGTTGGTACAAGACAAATCCAATGCATATGATGATAGATTTCAAACATCACCACAGTCAAGGAGCATAAATTAGAGTTGAGATTCTGCATCTCAACAGTGTGCTCCCTCTGTACATGCGTAATGTCCTGCAGTTCTGTTAGGACCTGGCCCATTACGTCTTTGGACTATTGTAGTGGTCCCAAGACTCAGTCAATGGTGGCCTGGGTGACAGTTATCCCAGTGACCTCAATTTCCTGGCCCACAGATTCTCTCTCACAATACCTACCCCCACTGCCCTGTGCCCTTGAGGCAGTGTGACCCATCCCAGTGGGTCCTGGCAGAATTGGAGGCGGTGTTGTCTCAACAGCAGCTAGGACTGGAGGGCACAATATTGGTGTGATGGTCCTTTGGACACAGGAAATGGAAGTATCCTTTGACTGAGTTGTTGTTGCAGCGTGGTGTAAGGTGTTGGTGTGGGCTGAGCGAAACTCACTATAGCTGTCTGCCCAGTCGGACTGGATGGACCAGGCAGATCCACATCTTCTGGACTTACAGGAGATGTGTCTTCACTGAAGGCTAGATCCTGGTCTGGAGCGAAGTGGCAGACGGAGGTTCAATGGCCTTGGATGTTGGACCTAAAAGAAATTACAATCAATATGAGATTAAAAATCTGGAGTGTACCCCAAATGTGTCTTCAGCCATAACAGCCATAAATTGAGTATCGTAAAAGTGTAAACTATGAATAATAGAATGATTAGACCTTTGTCTGATTCTCATCATTTTATACATGCAGGCTGATTTACACAGATGCAAACTTCAGTAATGATGTTGAAGGGATGTCCTTAAATGAAAAGTGTTATTTATAAAGTGTACCTTACATGTAACAGATATTCAAACCAACACAGTAGTGGGGAGAATTGATTACTAAACCATTCCAATGAGTAGCAGGCTAAACAAATACTGTAGTACAACCTATTGGAATTAATGTCATTGGTCATCATATGGGGACTGCACAGTAAATTGTGTTTCAATACTACTCGTATTCAGTATTCAGTATGCCACTTAACATGAGCGCTTGTTTCAAGAAACTATGAATTATGTAAGCAATTTTTAGGAATGGGGTATTTAGTTGGCAGTGGCTGCCTGTTCACGTAGAGACCCTCTCTAGTCAGAGTAAAAGAGCCACACAGCTAGGATAAGCCCTGCTCTCCCCCTTGGTATCTTGGCTCAAGAAGTCAGGCTTATCTCAGAGGCAATGTATACAGTACTTGTGCTCACACACAGTAACACAGTGAAAACACCACAAAAGTACTCCACACCAGTAGAAAAATAGCCAATATTTATCTGAGTAAATCAAGACCAGAACAGCAAAATGACGAGATCAACAAAAATTCACAATACAAAAGTAAAGATATCACTTTTTAAAGGCTTAAACAAGTCTTAATCCATAGGAATTGAAGATTTTGGCCCTCATTACAACCCTGGCGGTCCAAGACCGCCAGGGCTGTTTCGACAGAAGCACCGCCAACAGGCTGGCGGTGCTTCCTGGCATATTACGACCGGGGCCGGCGGTTTTCCACCACAATGGCCCCGGCGGTTGTAATCCGCCAGGGCAGCGCTGCTTGCAGCGCTGCCCAGGGGATTACGAGTCCCCGACCGCCAGCCTTTTTCTGGCGGTCTGGCATGGGCAGTGCAGGGGCCACCTGACGGGGCCCCATGCGGCTTTTCACTGTCTGCTATGCATACAGTGAAAAGCGCGACGAGTGCAACTGCACCCGTCGCACAGCCGCAACACCACCGGCTCCATTTGGAGCCGGCTCCCATGTTGCGGCCCACATCCCCGCCGGCCCAGCGGGGTGCGGCCGCACGGCAGTTACAGCTTGGCGGGCGGCTACTGCTACTAAGTTGTAATGACCCCCTTTATCTTTTTAGCACAAAATACCTGAGATGCATCAAAAACAAAGTTGATGTAGGCCACAGGAGAGATGACGCACTGAAAAGCAAAGTGATGTATAGATTCCTTACTGCACAGGGGAGGTGATGCATTGATTCTTTCCTCGGAGAGGTGATGTGTAATTTCCTTACTGGCAGGGGAGGTGATGCATTGATTCTTTCCTCGCAGAAAAGGAGATGTGTTGATTTCAGGACACGCAGTCTCAGGTCCTTACTGCAGTGCAGGGTCGATGAGAAATTGACACCCAGGGGATGATGTGTGGAAAATCCAGATGTGCTGTGTTGATGCAGCCACAGTGAAACAAGCACTGTGTTAATTCTGCAGCCACAAGACATGTGCTATGTCAATTCTGCAGCTGTGGGACAGGCGCTGCACCTATTTTTCAGTCATGGTGCGTGGACTTTCTCCTTCATGTCACCAGCTCACACTTCAAAGGGACTGGGATGGGTACCACTTGACAAGTGAGGGCTCTCAGCAGAAGAGCCCTGGTACTAGTTGATGTAGTCTTTGATGTCCCTGAGACTTCTTAGCAGGAGGCAAGCTCAGTTCAAGCCCTTGGTCAATCTTGAAAAGCAGAGTGTAGAAAGCCAAGCCCAGGCATTTCACTCTCAGGACAGAAGCAACATGCAAAAGGACAGCACAACAAAGCAACCGGCAGAGTGTCAGCCCCTCCTACACCATTCAGCTGTTCTTCCTGGCAGAATGTCCTCAGTCGTCCAGAAGGGTTCTACCTTTGTGGGTTGGCGTGCATATACCCATATTTTGTCTCTGAAGTAGACAAACTTCAAAGAAAGGTCTTTGTAGTGCATAAGACCCTGCCTTTTCTTGCCTCAGACACACTCCAGGGGGTTGGAGACTGCTTTGTATAAAGACAGGCACAGCCCTATTCAGGTGCAAGTGTCCGCTCGTCCCACCATTCTAGCCCAGAAAGACTCATCTGGATATGGAAGACACACCTCAGCTCCCTTTGTGTGGCTGTCTAGAATGAATCCACAAACAGCCCGACTGTCACCTTGACCCAGACATGCATTCCACAGACAGGCAGATGCACAGAATGGTTAAGCAAGAAAATACCCACTTTCTAAAAGTGGCATTTTCAAATTTACAAAACCAACTTCATCAAACAATATATTTTTAGATTGTGAGTTCAGAGACCCCAAACTCCTATCTTTATTTGCACCCAATTGGAAAATACACTTAAAAGATATTTCAAGGCAATCCCTATGTTACCCTAGGGTGAGTTAGTCCCTGAAATACTGAAAAACAAATTTAGCAGTATTTCACTATCAGGACATATAACACACACATGTGCATGTCCTACCTTTTAAATACACTGCACCCTGCCCATGGTTTGGCCTTGGGAATAACTCTGGGGTGACTTACATTTAGTCAAAGGAAATGTTTGAGCCTAGCATGTGGGTGCACTCTCCAGGTTGAAATATCAATTTAAAACTGCCCACACAGACACTGCAGTGGCAGGTCTGAGGCATGTTTACAGGGCAACTCATGTGGATGGCACAATCAGTGCTGCATGCTCACCAGTAGCATTTGATTTATAGACTCTGGACACACCTGATGAACTAAACTATGAATTTGGTGGTAAATCAAATATGCAAATCATGGATAAAACAATCACCAATACAAACAGAGAGCCCTTGTACTTTAGCACTGGTAAGCAGTGGTAAAGTACCCAGAGTCCTAAGGCCGCAAAAACAAAATTCAGCACAAGATCAAAAACAGGGGGTCAGAAGCAAAATGTTTGGGGATACCCCTACTAAAAGGGACATTTTCATTAGCAATTACATCAGTTCAATGGCATAAAAAGAGGGTGAAAACATGCTGGATCAATACAACAAATGTCATTTTTGTTTCTAGCATGAAATGGTGAATGGCAACTGCACAATATTTTGACATATGTGCTTATATGGAAGTAAATGTAAATTGAGCAATATCACATTACACTATTGTTTTGCAGGGACAAAAACAGGACATCAAGGTAGTTGTAGCCATTTGTTTACACCTTTGACAATACATGTTAAAAAGTGAGTTACACATACCTATTTAAATAAATACAGCGCAAATGAACTTTTACAATATGTACACCCATATGTATGTAATGCGTAGAGGTAAAAATACCACTTACAGACACTATACCTTAATGTGCAAATAGATGGAGTTTAAAACCTGTTTTTGGAGTAAGAAAACATACATTGAGGTAAAGCAAGGGACTGGGCAAATGCAAGGGATGATCCATGGAGAATACACAATCATACAAAACACATTGAGCATTGTTATAAAGACCTGCACACCTGAAACTATGCCTGAAATCACACATATCCCTTGCATTTCTCTGATGGAACCTTCTGGAATCTGCAGTAATCCACAAAATCCTACTACCCACAGTTACTGCACTTGGGCCAATAAAACCTCTGAACCACTTGTGTGGCTGGGACTAGTGCCTGCTAAAGGAACACACCAAACCAAGATCAATGGGAGCCCCCTCGTAAGGTTTTTAGAAATGATGCAGCCCCAAAAGCCACCTACCCCGAATAGCCAAAAAGGGTTCATCGCTGGAGGGGACGGGGTGGAGAGAGGCCCAGCAGGGTTCTTTAAATAGTGTTTTTCTCTTCTGTGTTGTGAGGTTTAATCTAAAGGCAAATCATTTATATAGAAGAATTAGAGTTGATGTAGAATATAGGAAAGCATCTTTCCAAGGGAGCTATAGGTTTTAATGTCCAAATGTGACCAAAAACGAAAAAGCAAAGAACAAAAAAGGCTTTTCTAAATGGAAGTCATTCTTCATCTCAAGGATGTTTTTTTCCCCAGGAGAATGAATGGTGACGCTCGACCATGAGGACTCTTCCTTCTGTTCCACTTTGGAACTCAGGAGGTTTATTAATTATATATTTGATCACCACAGTTGACCAAATTGTCTCACTCATTTGATTCAGTCTTCTACCCCATGCTTCATTAAGCTTCTCTTTAGAATCCAAAACAGAAATGTTACAACTTCTAGAGTCCAGGATTACTCTTATCAAAAATAATTAAGGATGATTTAACATTCTGTTACAGGCAATTGGTCAGAATGGAAAGACTTCAGACATTATCTATTTAAACCATTTTCCTTAACCCCTTCCTTACCATGCTTAGCAATGTCTCATGTTCAAACGTTTGTGGAAAGGTCTCTCTTTAGGGACAATGTCCCCCTAAAAAAAGATACTAAAGAAGCCATTGCATGGTGACTTGTTTATTTAGGTACCCTATGATGGTTGTTCCATCTTCATCCCCCATCTAGTGATAGCCACAGTGCAGTCTTTGGAGAAGGGACCTTAGGAGCAGTTTACCACTCAACTTAGCGGCATGATCGCTAAATCGATTGGCTATGCATATCATTTGCTTAGCCGTTTTCCAGGCTCATTTGCTAGAGAAGTTCACAAAGGATTTGGCACATTTCACTGTGCTGTTGCCAATTGACGTTTCAGCAGTCCAATACATAAACCACTTAATATGTGCCAAACCTAAATCCCCGGAAGGGGTGATGAAGGCATCTTGGAAATTACGTTCTAGCAAATTTCAGTTGGGGCAGGATTTCTTCCTGGTATTCACATGATGATAGGTTGGCACTCCAGCTACCTTGATCACAGAAGACTTCATTCAGTAGTTTTCCTAACACTGAACCAACACTAGGGCCTGATGTCAATAGAGCTTTGTCACATTCTTGAACTCACAATTGCCCCAGTTTTATAATATCCTCTTGCCAAAGTCATGTTCTTGCAGGATTGGTCACACATATGCTTTTCCTCCTTTTGTCATGATTCCTATACCGAAGGCCTTGCCTTGATGGTACTAATTTTCCCCTTTGGATGAATTAGGCCTGGTTGATTCTCACTTCAAAATAGTCAGAGATATTTCTATATTGCTTCCATTTCACCCTCTCCTCTTCTGAGATCTCCCCAGCAAGAGTCAGATCTTGATCCTAACCGCTAACCTACAGCGGAGGACTTCAAACCTTTCTGGTATTCGTGTTCACTTATCTTGTACATTCAGCTGCTATCCTAATAAAACTATTCCTGGGCCACTGGTTTAATCAAGAAAATTGCAAGAAAATGTGGCAAAGATTGGATTTTGCTGGTGTGTGTAAAGGAATCACTCTCTCATTTTGGCAAATATACATTTCCTTTGTTCAGAATTTCATTGCCTCGTGCATTTCAAGGCAAGTCTTTCAGGACTAATAATGACTACAGATCAGCTACTCTACTGACATTGAGCTTTTTCAGGTCATATAATTCACCGTCCAAACTTCATTATTTCTCAAGAAAGAATATTAAACTAATTCTACAGTTTGTCAAACATTGCCTGACAAAGGGTACATATCAATGCAACACTAAACCCTTGTTAAAAATCGGGTTGCTGGTTGACTGGTGTGTTTGCTCTGGTCAAGCAGCAACCACCATCCTACTCAGGCTAAGGCACAAACAAAGCCCAAATTAACATGTGCTCACTGCCCTGGTAGCCTGGCACATAGTTGTCAGGCTTAGCTTAGAGGCAATGAGTGAGCATTTGTGCAACACTTCAAATGGTAAAACAATAAAAACAGCACCCAAAAAGATCCCACACCAAGTTAGGAAAGTGGAGCTCAATTTAATGAATGAAACAAGACCATAATTACAAAAAACAAATTAGTAGATCCAGAGATATTGAATTTCAAAGTTTTTTTTAGAGAGAAGTGCAAAAAAGGCATAAACTGTGGGTATCTGGTCATACCAGACAGGGAAAAAGTTAACATTTCAGGCTGATAGCAACGGATTGTGGGCCAGTTATAGAGACCCAGTTAGTCCAGCTGAAAAGAGCACCTTAAATCCTGGTTTGCGGAGCGTTGTGTGAATCCATGTCAAAGATGCGTCTCCCACACAATTCCAAGATGTGGTGAGGATGCAGTGCGGAGGCCTACGCCGTCATCAAGGATCCCGTTGATGGGCCTTGTGATGCAATGTCCTGTGTCGAGAAAGCGGTGTACAGTTGGGGAAATGCATAAGCTTTGAAGAGTTGTGAGAGTGCTGTTTGGTGTACTGCATCATCATCAAGGCTACCGTTGACGAGTGATGCGAGGGACTGCACCAAGGATACATCACACAGTGGGAGTTTCGAAGGTGATGCGGGCTGTGGCAGTAATGCAGGTCTTTGAGATGTGTCCATCAATCCATCATTATTTTGCTTGCCACATCACACCAGTTTGGACCCATCCATCTGCAAATGGGTCTTTACTCTGCTCCCCATGGGAACAGTCCAGCCTGACCTGCCAAACCAGGTCCTACCTGGACCGGAAACAAGCCTCAACCACTTTTGATACTGGTGACACTCAGTATCAAAAGTGGCAGATAAATCTAGCAACGCCAGCATTGTGGGCGTGTTTGAAACAAGCACTAATCTAATGTGGTCTGTTACTGCCACTAAAGCTGTTTCTGTACTATGTGCAGGGTGAAACACTGACTGTGAATGGTTAAGAATGCCATGTCTTTCAATGTAGGAGGTTAATTGTTTATTAGTGAGTCTCTCCACAATTTTACTTAGTAGAGGAAGAAGGCCTATAGTTGGATAAGTCATTTGCTGAGAGTAGGGCCTTTTTCTGGCTAGGTCTCACTTGTGCTGTTCTC
This sequence comes from Pleurodeles waltl, assembly GCF_031143425.1. Lineage (NCBI taxonomy): Eukaryota > Metazoa > Chordata > Amphibia > Caudata > Salamandridae > Pleurodeles > Pleurodeles waltl. The sequence goes on along the minus strand of NC_090438.1, from coordinate 397,023,349 downwards.
CACGCATTCGGGAGGTTGCCAGTGATACTTGACTGATTGAAGGAGGAACAGATAGCCGGAGCTAGCGGCTCTGCAAGTAGGGCCATTATTCTCGGCAGACAGACATCACTAAGAGAACCCAATTTTCCTTTGTAAGGCATTTTATTATTTCTTCTGGGATGACCAAAGTAAATACAGACAAGCTCAGTATTTAAGCAAGAGGGTTTGAAAGGGGAAAAAGTCTGGATGTAGATCCTTAGTGGATTTCTCAAAGTTAGCATAGATCTTATTGAGTTTTTGCTCAAAATGATCTGCTATAGAATCAGATAAATAGTGAGACTTAGGTTGCTCAAGATTACAAGCCAGCATGTTGGTAAAATCCTTCAGGGCTTTGTATAAAGCTATAGAGGGATTACTTGGCAATACAATGTGTTGTAGTATGGAGGATCTGCAAGCTATTTTAATATTCCTATGGCATTTTGCACCTTGTGAAAGAACCCTTGGCCAATTTCTCCCCAAACGTTTACTAGGGACAAGCTCCTGTCACTAAATGACGTGAGCGCAGTGAGGTAAGTGCCCCTTATGAGCGCCCCCCAGCTTGCAAAGCTGCACTTGTTGCAATCACCTCTGCATAAAACTCTACTTGCAATATATTTGATTTTGGTGAAAGCATGGCCTGCTATTTATGTGAATACTGCTATCTGTTATGTAGGCCGAAACAGCTATCGAAAGGCAGTACGCCTAATGATGATCAAACTGCCCTCTCTGATCTGAGTGTGCAACTAAATTAACCTGTGTCCTGATCAATACCCCATCTCTAATCAAACATAGATATGAATTTCTCAAATATCTGGACACATACTTACCAGAGGTAGCCTTCCTCAAGAAGCAGACAAAGCTTCTGGCCCTGATTTTGTTGCAGCAGTCACTGTGGGCTACTCAAGCTTTATAGTAGACCCCATCCCTAAACATGGTGTACATCTGGCTGTAGTGTACTGTTATTATCTGGAGATTTTGTTCGAGTCATTAACAGGAAGATTGCAAAGCTCTTACTTTTAAATGTAGACTTACTGACAATTATGTTTTTAATGGATTCTAAGTTCATAGGCCGCTGGGTCCTTGAGTAACTTTTTAAAGACGGTTAATGATTTCCTTGAACCCTGTACACTTCTTTCAAACTGCACCATTTTGAGTGATTTTAATTTTCACTTGGAGGATTTCTTTAACAAAGAAACTGAACAACTAACTAATATTTTGAGCTGCTTTGGTTTCAAATGAATAGTAAATACTGCCATGCATTTAGCAGGTCATGCCCTGGACGGCATCTTTACTAGGAGTCTGGAACTTAAGTTGAATGCTGTGGTCTGACTCTAATGCCATCAGGTTTCCCTTAGCCTCCTGACCTCAAATGATCTTGGAAGCTCAATCTCCACAGTTACCAAACCTCAAGCCTGGAAAAGAATGAACAAAACTGAACTTATAGCCTTCCTGAAAGCATTACAGTCCTCCTTTGTTGGCAACCCCAACTTAGATACAGATATTTATTTTGACTCAAATAATTCTGCAGTTACTGAGTTAGCCCCTATTAATACTTTTTTTTTAAACTAAAGGAATCAACTCACTGCTGCCTGGTTCTACCCCATGTTAGGATTAATAAAGCAAAACTGCTGAAGGCCAGAGAGAAAATGGGTGAAAATGTATTGTCTTGATGAAAGAAGCATATATAAGCAATTTATTCAAGAATATAAAAATATGATCATCCTACAGAAAACAAAATACTTTGCTGAGAAAATCACCTTAGGAAACGATTCCACTAAAGAACTGTTCAAGACAGATAAATCTTTTCAATCCTAACATTACAAAGTCTATGAATCCCAATCAATCCCTGTGAGACAAATGGCAAGATTTTTTCAAACCATAGTAGAGGAAGTTCTTACAGTTTCTACTGAAGAAGTTAGATCAACCATAGACAATGGAGGGAAGGCTACGGTAATCCTGTTGGATCTATGCACAGCCTTTGACACAGTAAATCACACAGTGGTAGTAGGCAGACTTGAAGCAATGGGCATTAGAAGTTTGGCCCTCAAGCTGCTGTGCTCATTTCTTTCAGATAGAGAACAATTCATCTCTCTTGGTGAATTTACATTCAAACCTTTCTCACTGCTGTGCTGGGTTCCTCAATGTTCTTTCTTGAGTCCTATCCTTTTAAATATTTATGTTGTTCCCTTGGCCAGGCTGATTTGCTTCTTCAGTTTTTCCACATTCTTGTATGCGGACGACACACATATCATGGTATCAATTTCAAGTGATGGGGCTGACACCACCAAATGCTTTATAAGGACCAAAGTAGTTAGTTTGATGTGAGAAAACCACCCTAAAATAAACTCAGAGAAAACAGAGGTCCCTCTTTATAGGAAGGACATATCCTTTTGTGATTTTTCCTTGTGTCCTCAATACCTGGCCCACTCCCAAAGCTGGCTTACAAAGTCAGGAATCTGGGAGGATTCTTTGATGCAAAACTTACTTTTACTTTACAGATAATCAATGCCTCATCCTGTTTCTTCCTCTTGAAATCCTTTTTGAAGATTTTCCCATGTAAACCATTCAAGTTACAGGAATTGGTCATCATTGTCCTGGTGCTTTCCAGATTAGGTTGCTGCAATGCCCTTTATATGGGAATCTATCAACAATCTCTGAATAAACTGCAATTTTTACAAACTATAGCAACCTGTCTTTTAGCTACAATTCCTAACTTCAAATCTGTTTCACATGTGCTGTTGGAAATTACACTGGCTTCCTATCAGGAAAAGAGAAGCTTTTAAGGCTCTATGCATGGCTCACAAAGTCCTTCGCGATATAGGCCCCCGACTACCTTAAGAAGAAATCTAAATGGTATACACTGAGGAAATCTCTTTGATCTGCCACCACAAGAGCAATAGAAGGAACAAAAACAATTAAGGCATCTTGGGCTGGCAGAAGCTTTCTTATCTCAACTCGCAAACTTCGGAATAGCATTCCTGTACATCTCAGAGGTCAGTCCAATTACATTAATCTTAGAAAGCAGCTTAAAACCCAGCTTTTTCCAACTACCTTGCTCATTCAGGGTCCACACAGTGTTACTTCTAGCTGGACATCAGCATCAAGACCCCGCTGGTCAGCCACACACTTTATAAACATTTAAGATTTAACATTTATTCAGAAAAGTCCAAATACTATAGGTGGCTGTAAAAAATGGCAGGTGTGATGTCAAATGGATTCTCTGAGTCAAGTACTGAGAAAGCCATTGGGAGAGGAGTTTTGACATTATGATGCTTTATGACTGACGTTTACCCTTAGGAGCTAAGAATGTGATGACAAACACTCAAGTTGACTTTTGTTATTAACTGATGAAAGAATATTTGCAAGTCTGTCTGTGCCTGTTTATGTTAGCAAAGTTGAGTAGCATGAGAGATTAAGATTGAATACTGACAACTTCACATGCAACCTGGCATACTTAAGTTAAATATGTTGCTCTGATCTCCCTTGACATCATCCATGGTATTCCTTTGTCAATGTATAATTCTAACTGATTTTATTTAGTTTACATTCAAGATAATGAAATCTGTTCTCTTCAGCCACAGATAAAGAACTGAAAGATATATCTTCTAACTCTGCTTGCATCTACTTATCCTGCTACCTCCCTCTTTCTAGATTACCCTCCCTCTACACTACCTTTACTTTGTAGCAAAGTCTACTAAATCTATGTTTTTCACATACCACTGAAACATATTTGTGGACTTGCAGACATTCTGGGCCTGGTTTAGAATTCATCAACCAGTCCAGCAGTCACCTCTGTACTTTGAAAGGAACCACCATCCACAAAAAGCAGGAGTTTGATTCTGGAAAACAAAACCTAATGTCCACCACTCACTAGGAGTTTAATCACAGGGGTTGGGGGACATTATTAATTTTCTGTGTCCTTCACCGCTAGATTTTCACGAGTGGACTATAGCACCTAACATGCCATCTACTATAGCTTTAAATACTGCAAATAAACCTGTTAACGAAGCCCCTCTAAATGTGAATAGCTTCCTTTAAAATATTAATAACTCACCCTCTGAAAGGTTTACTGTCTGTAAGGCATAGCGATTGGTATTGTAAGGTAGGACATGGACAGATGTAATGCTAAACATGTCCTTACAGTGAAGATGTCCTAAAAGTTCATTTCATAATACAATTGTTGGGTGCTCCATGGGAAAACCCTGAAATGCAATAGTACTTTTCAGAAATGTATCTACAGCTAGGAAACAACAGCAAATTGTATTCTTGGGCTAGAGAAGTTAGATTTTTTACACATTTTAAGGAAAGATACTTTTAGAAAGTTACCTTTTCATCGAGTAAAATGTCAAGAGACTAATTTGCATTAGCCTATAGCTACAGCCCTAGGAGTACTCAACCCTGAATGATGTGTAAAAGTTCCCTGAGCAGAAGGCAAAGACCTGGGTGTGGGAAGGTGTTTGTGTTCCTCTGGAAGCATGGCCATTTGGGCAGTAGCGAGCAACTTAATTATCATCAAATGGGCCTCTCCTGATGTAGGTAGATGTCAGATGGCACCTGCCCAGGGCCCTTCTTTGGTCCCCCAGTCAACCAGGCTGCAATAATAGTTGGGAGGAAGCTTCCCCTAGAACTGGCTTGGAGTGACAGGAGAGGAGGAGCTGCTCATTTTCCTGGCCACACACTTGGGTAGGCACACAGGGTATGCACAATGGTTTCACCAACTAGTATTTAGTCAGAGTGAGACACTTTGGGATTGTTTGCAGTAGGACACACAGGAAATGCTGTAAGAGTGTTTACTCCATTGGTTAAGGAAGAGTCAGGGGCCACCCACACCCAAAAGCAAATGCAAGGAATAAAAGTGGTAGTCCTAGTACCCTCTTGAGGACATTACTGGATTTGAGGAAGATCAGAAGAGGACTGAACCTGCTGTCTCAGACCTGAAGAAGAGCCCTGAAGGACTAGACCTGCTCTCCCTTCCCTATTTTACCCAGGACAAAGAACAGGACTCCAAGAGACATAAAGCTAGCCTCCTATTCAAGCTACAGGGACTCAACAAGCTACTAAAGGCTGTCTTCCACCTGCCCCACTGTCCAATTTCAAGTAGACCTGCCATTAATCTGGCTGTTGGTTTCTACTGGAGTCTTGACCAATAAGTGCTTTTCCTGAGGTGCTGGAACCCTGGTCTAAGTCAAGGGTTAGTCCTTTAAACATCATGGGACTTCTTAAAGCCCTCTTCAACTGTAGCCTGCAGCCTTGTGCAGCAGGAGATATTCGAGCTGGAAAGAAGTGACTAAGTGTGAATGTTGAAACCTTCACATGCCGGAAGTGCCAAAAGTATACAGCAGATAAGGGACCATTCTTGGGTATGATATTCTAATATCTCCTGCTCAGAGAGTTCATACCAAAAGTAAACAGCACTGCCCCCCCACCCCAATGAAAGGAAGTCTTAAAGGGGCAGTACAACAGGAACAAGTGAAGCTATATTGTTATATATTATAAGGCAGCATATTGTACACTATATTGCCTGAGTAGCACTGTATTGACTGCCTGGCCCTGTGGTACTGGTGCTGCAAGGGAGAAAGCCCATGGAAGGATGAATATTGCAAGGCATCACAGCAGGCCCTGCACGTGTTCAGAAGCCCCCACCTATTTCTGAGAGTATGGGGAGGTTTCAGCACCCATTGGAAAGAGAAGACCAGTGGAGAGGAACCATGGGAAGCCCAAATTGGATGAGGATTTGGCCGAGCTGTTGCATAAGGCACAGGAGCTGCTGCCTAAGCAATGCAGAGGTGTGGGTAATGGGGAACTGGAGCCCACCCTCACAAAGGCTGTATAAATGAGGGAGGAATGCTCCGAGTGAAGAAGAGTCATCAGGACGGAGTAAAGCAAACAGAGCCCTACCCAATGGCGCGGGCAGTTGCATCCAGAATGGCAACCCCCAGAAAGCGTGGGGCAGCCCAGGCACCAAAAAGGGGGAATACAACAGCAAAGGACGCACCTGATAGAGATGGGCAAAGTGAAGGGAGCAACAATGATAACTGGGAGTCCGAGCAAGGATGGGAGCATGAAGCCAGTTCGGCGGCAGCCACAGACGCAGCAGATTGTCAGAGCCAAGTGGCATAGGAGTGTGAACAAACAGTGCAGAATGAGGCGGATGTGCAATTCAGCGTGGGTGTGGCCTTGTATCATGGGGTGGTAGAAAGATGCAGTCAGAAGCTCAATATGTCTATGTGCAAAGTGTGCTAGGCCAATTCTTGGGGTTTAGTTATGCATGGTTTCATCAACCTTAGGACACCAGATTTTATGAGGTGTTAACGGCATCCATTTGACTGGGGTAGGCATGTATGTGTGTTGAACATAGGGGTCCCTTGCAACATATAGGTTTTCAGTAAGATAGGCAGAAGATGGAGCTGCCTGCAGTCAGGTAACCACAAGCAATGTGTCATTAAGGCACAGCCAGACAGACAACACCTTAGCCTAAAAGACAAGAACTGCTCAAGGAGTGTTGTAGGGCTACCTCATACCAGAGACACAAGGCAGTAGTAGCAAGTCACAAAGGGGGTTAGCAGCGATCGGACATGGCACTTGCAGCTTGGGCAAGACCAGAGGGCCACCCACTGCAATTCAGTGGCAAGAAATGCCCAGCCAATGAAATGCTGTCTAAAAGGCCCCTCACGAGATTAGGCTGTGCAACAACACTGGTGACCAGTGATATAATTACCAACCACAAGGAACTGAAGGGTCATTTAAACCTGTCATGGCATTGAACTTGTATGGTATGTTTGCATGTCTATATTTGTGATTTACGACAATAATGAAATACAGCAATGGCTCCCCTTCTTTTTGTTTGTGCAAGGGAGAAGGGGGTGGGCAAAGGTCATACAAGAAGGGTCGGGGGAGAAGGAGGTCATTCACCCATCTGAGTGGGGCTTAGATAAGAATGAATTGAACTGAATGGGTGAATGCTGGTTGATTGAGAGGATAGGAAGATGATTGCATGGGGGACAATTAAATGCATGAATATGAAGTTGAATTTATGGATTGATGATTGGCTGTGTTCTTTGATTGGTGTATTGGTACTTTCAAGGGTGGGTGCATTTATAGATTTATAGATGAGACTTGTTGGAAAGTGCCACTGCTGGGGGCATTGACTGGCATCAATAGTAGATGCAGTGAGTCTGTTCAACCCAAGAAATATTTCTGTAACTCACCATTCACAGCTTTTCTTGCATGTAGCTTAGTTAATAAGTAAGTCCCAAACTAATAAGTAAGCAAATTATGCCTATAATCTGTCTAGAAGTGCTTCAATAGTGTCAAAGCCCTTAATATACCATTGGTGCTTGTTACACCTGTTAGCCTTAGGCTGATCATCTCCCAATGATTTGCCTGCCTCCTGCCATATTTGTGACCCTGATTTTTGCTGTTATTAGGATGCTGCTGCTGCAGCACCAAGAAATTCTAACTATTACTTTAAACTGGAGAGTGGATTTTGTGCCACAGGACAATGGATCGATGTGACATAGACTTGAAGGGATGTCAATAATGGATGCTATAGTCATCAACAATAGTCAATATATTTAAAGATTTGAATAGCAAACAATAACCACACCAGTTTATTGAGAAGGACTGTGAATTTATTTCCCTATATTAACAATGCTAATGTCACGAAAATAACTCTCAAACATAAATGATAAGCATATAGAATCAATAATGGCTGATTAGAACGTCTTATGTATCTGAGTTTAATCAAAGCAATCAGACAAATTATCTCAAGTATCATAACACTGATTAGTATCACTAAGATTACATACATACATCAGGGCAAAAGATCAAAGCATGTCAATATCAAAATCATGAGGATGTTAAGATGAATTTCCTTACTAACCACAAATTAGCATTAACATGTTGGGCTTCAAGTTAAAAGAATTTAGAAACACAAGTTTAGAAAAATCACACTAGCTCGGGTTATTATTAGAAAAAAAAAACACTGTTATTATGAAACAATAAAACTATAAGTTGCAGCTGGTACCTGCAAAGTAAAAGAAACACATATATCAATGCAATTTCATACATTATCCATAGAACAACATGCAGTCTACTTCAGCAAGGGGACACCATCAGGTAAATCTTCAGAGAATCGGGCCTACATCGACAGCTAAACTCACATCGCTAATATGACTTGAACCACTAAGGGATAATCTTAATTGAAAAAGGCAATAGCAAAATTTCATTCTCCCCTACCAGAACAGATGACAGAATGTGAGATTCAATCTTGAAAAGTCCATGATTGGTTAGTATATGGGGTGGTTTACAATTCAGCCAATAAACAACTTATTAGATAATCAAACGTATTCTGATAACAGTATTAACTAGGCCACAATTATAACATTAACTTTTCTTCTTCAGTCTCATCTGTGCCTCCATTGTTCCATCTTGTCTAAACTTCTCTTCACAGGAAGAAATGTCTTAATCTTTATATTGCTTATTTCCATCCTCGAGGAAGAAACCACGTATTAGTGACAATTTCAAACAATGGAACAGTCAAACTTGTGTAATGACTTAATAAATCTGACCTTGGAAGACATAATGCAGCAACCCACTAGGGGGAGTTGTTTACACATTTATAAGCTATTAATCACACTCTTTAATGTAAGCATTGAGAAACAGAAAATAACTATGATTTTAACTGAAGATTTGCTTAGACAGAGAACAAAATGAATGATGGTGACCATTTACAAAAGTCACCCATTTTCACATGTTAATTCATCAACAATAAACACATTATTGATTATAAAAGAAATTATTAAAAATCTGCACTCTTGCAATCCCTCCTCTGATGACTATTTATGTCATCACACAAATCCATAATAAATTAATGTATTTTCATTTCAAAATTCAAAACCTTGTTTCTTTTATCTTTGCATTGTTTTTCTTCATGCCTTTCCCCCCCCATAACATTTAGTAATTTGAATATCAAACCTTCTCTGACTCTTCTGAAATCTTCTCCTTTTCAACCATTTCACTATTTTATATATTCCCCAGATTCAAATTAGACAAAACACCATTACTGTTTTGCTTTTAATCAAACCTCTAACTTCTCTTGAATTATCTGGAATATAAGTACAGCAATGACTCAAACCAAGTAAGTTGCAAACTCTGCCCTTTTTTGCCAAAAGAATGTGTAACGTAAGGCGGTTCTGAAGTTCCATAGCTCTTGTAGCAGCCAACTCAGTATCTAGAAGAATGATAGCTCCAGAATAACTTGTCAACATGTTATCTACTATTGTAGACAACTTCTGTATCTTAATAGAATTCATAACTACACACCCTTAGGAATTATAGCTCCAAAAATGTTTCCCACCTTGCTAGAAATTGGTTCTCGCATGTGTCTCATTTGAATTCTCGTCATCTTTACTCAAGTCTTCTGGGTGATATATTTTTGGAAAGACTATTTCCAAATAAAATGTGCCATACCATCCTCTAGGAAGATGGTAATATGCATTTCTTCCACAAATATAGTAAACACCAGGCACTGGTGGATCCTGTCCATTCATCATAAAATCCCATTTACTCCAAAACATAAACACATGCCTACATTCACTTGTTCTCACAAACACTCTATCATTATTACTCCATGGTCTGTATATACAACGCTTTCCCAAATGTTCAGCATCCAATGTTAATTTTCCTTGTTTAGTAATGTCAGTATAAGCATAATCAATTCCAGGTCTACGATTAATCATTCCCTTATTTATCCTTGCCTTTATTTCTCTCCTTCTGTCTTCTGTATTGTCTAAACATTTCTTCTCTACAGGTGTTAACAAACATGTAAGAGTATTATGGTGAGCAAAAGCAGTGCCAAAGGTTAAAGTAGGCTCAAAGAAATCATTCATAATAACTATGTTATTATCCTTGGCTATTTTGTTCAAATAACCAATGACAGGTACAAATGAAAACACCAAGTCGTAGTTAGAGCAGAAATACTGGATATATTCTTGGTTATAGAAATGCCTTAGTAGAAGACTGCAGCATATAGCATAAGTTACGGGCAAACTATGATAAGTAGTTCCTTCTTCCACTGAAGTCGGAATCTGTTTACAAACATAACAATCTTTCGCGTCCATCACCTCAACATACTAATGCAATAAGCAATAGAAAACATTAGAAGTAAGCTCTTTCTCTTCATGTAAGTATTTAACATCTATTTTAAACGTATCTTTCACTAATGATGTAGTAATAGTTTCCAAAGAATTATCAATCTCTGAAGCATGGTTGGCTCCATTTATCTCAAAAGCAATCACTCCTTCAAATAACAATAAGCACATAAACACACTCATTACTGCCAAACCAATACCTAAAAATTTGCAACGGTTAATTCTACTGTTTTGGTTACTAAAGTTTCTCATGGTCCCTAAAGAATTAGAAAAGAAGAAAAAAAAAAGAAAAAATTCCAAAAACAAAACAAAACAAAATCAAAAACAAAACCCCTCCTGTTGGACTGTTTCCCTTATGCAGGGTCATCCCCAATCGTTTTGCCTCCTGCCTCCTATTTTTTCTGACCTGTTGCTGTTGGCTTTTGAACTCAGAGCACTTTACCACTGCTAACCAATGCTAAAGTGCATATGCTCTCTGTGTAAATTGTCTGTAATTGGTTCATCCATGATTGGCATATTTGATTTACTGGTAAGTCCCTAGTACAGTGCACTAGAGGTGCCCAGAGCCTATAAATCAAATGCTACTCGTGGCCCTGCAGCACTGTTTGTGCTACCCACCTAAGTAGCTCTGCAATCATGTCTCAGACCTGCCCCTGCAGTGTCTGTGGGTGCAGTTGTAAACTGCCATTTTGACTAGGCAAGTGTACCCACTTGCCAGGCCTAAACCTTCCCTTTTACTAACTATACTAATGTGTTTTATAAGTCCTAACAGTGAAATACAGCTAAATTCAGTTTTCATAGTTGCAAGGCCTATCCCTCTCATAGGTTAACATGGGGGCTGCCTTTAAATATGATTAAAGCGTAGATTCCCTTTGGGAGCGGATAGACATGTGGAGTTTGAGGTCTCTGAGCTCACAATTTAAAAATACATCTTTTAGTAAAGTTGACTTTAATATGGTGTGTTTGAAAATGCCACTTTTAGAAAGTGAGCATTTTCTTGCTTAACTCATTCTGTGGCTCTGCCTGTTTGTGGATTCCCTGTCTGGGTCAATTTGACGGTTGGGCTCTTTGCACCTCTCTCTAGACAGTAACAAAAAGGGAGCTGGGGTTTAGCCTGCATATCCTGATGAGACATCTGAGCTAGGAGGGAGGGAACGAGTGATAACTCATACCTGAAAGGGCTGTGCCTGCCCTCACACAATGCAGTCCCCAACCCCCTGGTGTGTGTCTGGGGCCTGGCCTGGGCAAGGAAGAGTTTACAAACAAGACAGACTTTTCTTTGAAGTAAGCCTACTTCAAAGGGTGAAATGGGTATAAGAAGGGCACCCAAAACCACAGACTTGAGATCACTTCTGGAAACCAAGAGGAACCTCTGCCTGGAGAAGAGCTGAAGAGCTGAGAAAGAAGAGCTGCTCTGCCTGTGACTGTGCTTTGTGGAGCTATCCTGCAGTTGCTGCTTCTGCCTATGCAAGAGGACGAAGACTGGACTTTTTGTGCCTTCCTGCTTGTGAAGAACTCTCCAAGGGTTTGTCCAGAGCTTGCCTCCTGTTGTTGAAGGGCCATCAAAGACTTACCCTGCCAGAACGTGAACTCTCTGCTGAGACTCCTGCCCTGCCAAGTGGTGCCCCATCCAGTTTCTGGGGCCTTGACAGGTGAAGCTGGCAGACCAAGCCGGAAAATCCACGCACAGACCGCAGTGCGGGGAAATTTCGGACGCAACCTCGGAGAGTGGCCGAAGAAACGACACGCTGCTGGCTCTGCGGCTAAAATCGATGCAGCACTTGCAGCGCTGCTGGGAGATTGACGGACACGGCTGGAGAAACGATGCGCTGCATCGCTGACGGAGGCTGGTATCGTCACAACCCACACAGCGCGATTTTGCTATCACTGTGCGGTAGGATTTTCTATGCAAACCTTGCTGGGTGTGCAAAAAATGACGCAACGACTGCCCGGACCCAAGTGCTGCCTGGATCAACGCATCTCTCCCCTGCGGGGAGAACAAATGACCGACTGGAGAAGGAGAAAGGATGCACAAGGTCGCTTGTGGGTGAGAAATCAACGCACAGCTTCGATACACACTCACCCATGCGTGTTATTTTAATGCTAACAGTGTTTTATCTGTTTGCCAAAGGATTTAAGACTCTTTTCACTTTTTAATTAATAACTTGACTTGTGTGTGGTGGATTTTTGTCATTTTGGTCTTTTTTTGTTTAGATAAATATTTCCTATTTTTCTAAACCTGCGTTGTGTCATTTTGTAGTGTTTTCATTAAGTTACTCTGTGTGTTGGTACAAATACTTTATACCTAGCACTCTGAATTTAAGCCTGCCTGTTCCTGCCAAGCTACCAAGGGGATGAGCGGGGTTAGTTGAGGGTTAGCTGAGGGTGATTCTCTTTTACTCTGATTAGAGTGAGGGTCATTGCTTGGACAGGGGGTAACCAAAGACCCCATTTCTAACAGTCCTATTTTTTTTTTTCAGTAGTTCATTCACTCAGGACAGTCTTTCATCAAATCCGATATAGCAGCTTGTCAAATTCTATTAGCAATCTGTGCATTTCAGTTATTTATGTTTCTTTTTAAGCACGTCTTTCAGATAATTTTCAATTTCAACTTCTTTCAAATATTTTCTCTTATTCTTCACATGCCAAAAGGACATTTTTTAGTGTTTCTGTCAAAACAATAACTCCAAAATTCTTCTTGCCATTCATTTTTAGATACATATGCCCATTCTGGACTAGACTATCTCTTGCGTTCAACTCTTTTTCTTTTTGGTCTTTTACTGGTTTCACCTTCTTTTCCACTACTGTTTTCTCCTTCATTCAACTCTTTTTCCTCCTGAATTGGTGGTACAACATTTATTCTTCCTCCTTTCGAAAATTTCTCTTGCCAATTATCTCCTTTCAACATTTTCTTTGTCAACAACTTTCTCAAAATTGGATTTGCATTTGAGTCTAAACCTTTTTCTTCTGACGTTCCCGCAACTGATTCAGGAAGAGTACAATCCAACTGGGTGGGATTTTCCTCAATTCCTTTCCCAATAGGGTCAGTCTTTTGTCAGTTTGGTATGTCAAACCACCTGCTGCTGAGGACACCCTCAGCTGAGAAGATTTTCTCTCAGCCGGTTGTCTGTGATCACTCGCTTCTGAGTACACCCTCCTCTGATCAGATCTTTTCTCAACCGATGTTTCCCTTTCCTCATGTATTGATTTTCCTTCAACTCCATTCACAGACTGTTCAATTTATTCTGAGCTTTGTTCTTTTTCATCTTTCATAGAAGTAGGTACATCCTGAACAATCTCAGGATCCAGCTCTTCTCTTTCTTGCTCTTTACCTGGAGTGTCATTAACTGTTGGTAGCCTCAACAGCTTCTCTTCTTTGTTCTGTTGGGTTTTTCACTTTCCTTGTGTGGTTGGCATGCACCCAATTCGGCAATCCTGCACACTTCACAGCTGTTGTTGTCACAAGCATGACTTGATAGGGCCCCTTCCATCGTAGCTCCAGCCACAACTTTCTTACATGCTTCTGTATGATAACCCAGTCACCAGCTCTCAAGTTGTGGCCTTGACCTTGGGTTTGTTGCACTGTTGTGGCTTCCACCTGATGAGAAAAAGATCGAACCACATCAGCCAGGCTTTTGCAATAATCTAGCACTACGTCATCTGTAATATTTACAAGTGCATTTGCAAGCATCGCTGGTAATCTCATTGCTCTCCCCATTAGAATCTCGTGAGGAGACAAACCAGTCTTCTTATAAGGAGTACTTCTCATTGACATTAGAACTAAAGGTAAAGCAGCTGGCCATTTTAAATTAGTTGACTCACACACTTTTGCCAATCAAGACTTTAAGGTTTCATTCATCTGCTCTACAAGTCCTGAGGCTTCTGGGCAGTAACTACAATGTAGTTTCTGCTGAATGTTTAATGCTGAAAAAAGTAATTTTATCACTTCATTGTGGAAGTGACTCCCTCTATCTTATTCCAAAGAGACATGAAACTAAAACATGGACTCAACTCTCTCAAAAGTAACTTAGTGACAGTCAGGCTATAATTTCTCCTTGTGGGATATGCTTCTAATGACTAAAAATGCACACAATCACAAACACCTATTTCAAACCAGCACACACAGGCATCTCAATAAAATCCATTTGCATTCTGCTGAATGGACCTCCCACCATGCCTATATGTCCCATGTTGACAACTGTTCCTTTACCAACATTCATCTCCTGGCAAACAATGCATCTATGGCAAACCAGTTCGGCAACTTGCCTAAATTCTGGATTAAACCAGAACTGTTTTAAACACCTGATCATTATGTCTCTCCCAATGTGTGCTTGACCATGGTAATATCTGGCCATCTGTGTCAACAAACTGTTTGGCAAAACCACTTTCCTTTCTGTCATCACCGAAATGTCATCCTCTCTTTGTATGCAAATATGTTTCACCCAATCTCTATGTTCCTCTTCTGGAACATTATTTTGTATAGCCTTCAGCTCTTCCAAAGTCTCAACAATTTCCATTGTGAAATTTGTATAGACTTCATCATTTTCAGACATCAATTCCCATTTTCCTTTGAATGAGATACTATTTAAGGTACAACATTTTGCAACTTGATCTGCAAAAGCATTTCCCAAAGTCTCATGATCTTGTCCTCTCTGATGTGCACTGCATTTAACCACACCAATTTTCTCAGGTTTCTGTATGGCCTGTAGTAATTCATGTATTATTTCACAATTTCTCACAGGTGAACCTGATGATGTTAGGAAACCTCTCTGGGACCAAATTTGTCCACAATCACGCACAATGCCAAATCCATATTGACTGTCAGTATAGATACTGTATTTTCCAGCGTATAAGACAACGTTTTAACCCCTGAAAATCTCCTCAAAAGTCGGGGGTCGTCTTATACGCCGGTATGGGGCGTGCCGAAACTTCAGTGACAGGTGCCCTGTAGCTGAGCCACCGTGCGCTGCATTTGGAAATCGATTCCAAGCGTACGATGGGTTCCGCATCCCACAAGATTCAGTTACTTGTGGACACGGAGCTGATCGGTCGCGCGTGAGTTGAGCTGTTCTTACCGGGTGCCGCAATCCTCGCTGGCAGTTGTCTGGACAGGCGCGTGTTCCTGCGAGTGCCCCAGCCTATTCCAAGCGCGCAATTACCATAGCAACAACATTTGTTTTCTGTTTCTTTCTACTCGCACATGGCACGTATTAGGAGATTAGTATATAGTAACGGCCATTTTGGATTGGGATATAACAATATTATTTAAAAAATAATATTTTGACCGCATTTAAATTAGGTTGTACTGCAGTTTCTACAATCTTACATGTAATATTCATTCTCCGTGATTGGCTGGTTGTTGTATACTGGGATTGGTGATTCTGAGGGAAGGCAGTCTATCTGGTGAGCAGATACATGTGGTGGTGAATACAGTATAGCACAGCACCAGTACCAGTATCTGTACCGGTTCATACAGTACAGCACCAGTACATACAGTACAGTATACAAATGGCTAACAGTCAAGACCCCATCATGGCTCCACCAGCAAGAAGAAAAAAAATATGAAGCCGGTTTCAAACTTAAAGTTGTAAACTTTGCCATGGAACATAATAACTGTGCTACTGCAAGACAATATGGAGTAACAGAAAAGATGGTTTGGGACTGGAAAGCAAATGAAAAAGCATTAAAGAGTATGCCAAGGGGTAAGTGTGCATTAAAACGAGGCACGCCAAATTGGCCAGAACTCGAAAAACATGTAGCAGACATGGTGAATGAGCATTGCCAAAGCGGTTATATAGTGAAATGAAATCAAATATGTTTGTTTGCACTTCAGTGGGCCAAATGTAACCCAGATCACAGCAACAGATTTAAGGCCACTGTATCCTGGTGTACTAGAGTCTTCGAAAGGCATAATCTGGTACTGAGGCAAAAGATGAAAATTGCACAAAAATTAGCTGCAGATCTTGATGCCAAAGTAAATAGTTTCCATTGATACGTAATACAACAGCGCAATAAAAATGGCTATGCGTTAAGTAGTATCGGAAATATGGATGAAACTCCAATTAATTTTGATATGGTTGGAAATAAAACTGTCCATCCAAAAGGTGAAAAAACAATTTTAATTAAAACAACAGGACATGAGAAGTCCAGTTTTACAGTGGTACTAGCATGCACAGCTGATGGTGCCAAACTGAGACCAATGAATATTTTTAAAAGAAAAACAATGCCGAGACTCAAGTTTCCTGTTGGTTGTTTTGTACATGTGCATGAAAAAGGCTGGATGGATGAAGAAGGGGTAAAGCTATGACTTGATAATGTAGGGGGCAAGCAACAAGGTGGACTTATTCAAAAACATAGTCTACTGGTGTGGGATATGTTCAGGGCTCATTTAACTCCCAGCACCAAGCAAAGGCTGACAAGAATAAATACAGATGCAGCAGTTATTCCTGCAGGATTGACATCGTTGGTAAAGCCACTGGATGTGTGCCTAAACAAGCCATTTAAAGATCGCATTTGAGAACAGTGGAATGAGTGGATGGTTAGCGGCGAAAAGTCATTTACAAAAGGAGGAAACATGCGTGCTCCAAAGTTGGATGTTTTGTGCAAGTTTGTCATAAAAGCCTGGAATTATATTGATGCAGAAACAGTAATCAAGTCTTTCAAGAAGTGTGGCATATCAAATTCATTAGATGGTATGGAGGACGACTACTTGTGGCAAGATGAAGAGAAAGCCAAAGCTGAGATCACACCATCTGATACGGAATTAGATCCATACAATGACTGCTTTACAAATGTACCACAAGATGTCATTGATTTACTTATGATATCAGATGACGAACAGGAGGATTTTGAAGGCTTTTAAAGGGAAACTGTTACGCCAGCAAATCCTGTAAAAATAGTTATGATGGGCGTTGCTGACTCGCCACGGACTTTCCCGGCACTTGCTCCCTCTCTCTCTATTGTTTGTTATCTTCCTCCTATCATCATCAGTTCCAGTTTGGTTGAAAGCTTAGAAAACAAACAACATGGCAGTTCCCATGGGTTTATTGTCTTATTCTTCCTTTCAGCTTTAGAGTGAATTAGGAAAAGTTTAATCCACTTGGACTGTTTTATGTTTACATGTTTCATGACAAACAGGCTTATGTTTATAAGTGACAGTTTTCCTACTAAGTACCTACATGCAATAAGCATTTGATTAAAATTACCATATTAAAATCAAATCTGATGTTTTTTAATTTTTAGTTGGTATGCGTTGGAAGAGGGGTAGTCTTATACGGCGAGTATAGCCCAAACCCTATATTTTAGCAGGAAAAGTAGGGGGTCGTCTTATACGCCCAGTTGTCTTATACGCCGGAAAATACAGTATTTATTTTCATCTGATCTGATATTTGGCACGCTCTAGTAAGAGCCACCAATTCTGCGACCTGAGCAGAAAAAACTCCTTTAAGCCATGAAGCTTCTGGTATGCCAGTAATCGTGCACACTGCATAGCCTGTTCTCAATGTACCTCTGTTATCCCTTCATCCATTAACAAAATGATTTGATCATTGTCTTCTAGGCAAGTGTCTCTAATATCAGCTCTGGGTTTTGTGCATAATTCTGTCACTTCTAAACAATCATGTTCAGTATCATCTATTTTATCTGAATCATTCCTCTCATCTAGTAATAATGTTGCCGGGTTAAGCACTATACACCTCTTGATTGTCACATTAGGAGCCCCAAAAATCACTGTCTCATATCGTTTCAATCTTGCATTGGTCAGGTATTGTGCCTTTGATCGTGTTAGCAAAATTTCTATTGAATGAGGTACCATTACTGTCAGAAGATAACCAATTACAATATTTTCACTCTGAGTTATACGCTGCTCAACTGCTGCAACTGCTCGTAAGCACCCTGCTAAGGCTGCAGCAACGGGATGCAAAGTAGCTGAAAAATATGCCACTAGCCGATTGACACCACCATGTGTCTGTGTCAAGACAGACAAAGAACATCCATCTCGTTCATGACAAAACAACAGGAAAGTGTTTGTGTAATCAGGCATACATAAGGCTGGAGCTGCACAAAAACTCTCTTTCAGTTCAGTAAATGCTCACATACATTCCTCAGCCATCATTATGGGGTCTGAAACATCCTTATGTGTCAGCTTTTGCAAAGGTTTAGAAATAGCCAAAAAAATTGGAATCCACTGACGACAATATCCTACCATTCCCAAAAACATTCTAATCTCTTTTTGCAAACTTGGTATTTTCATTCTCATAATTGTCGCTACTCTTTCCTCTCCTGGATCCTTTTTCAATCAAATGACCCAAATATTTCACCTCTTGCTGAAAATATTGCAAATTTGTAGGAGATACCTTATGACCATTTTTCCCAAAACTTTCAACTATGCAATTATATCCTCCTTACAGCCTTCTTTTGTTTTTGATGCAATCAATAGATCATCAATATGTTGCACCAATGTCGATTACCAATGACTCCAGGTTCTTTTTCAAAATCTGATTGAAAAATGATGGTGACTCTGAAAATCCCTGAGGAATTCTGCACCAGCAATAGACTCTGGTCAGGAATTTAAAACAAAAGAGATATATACTGTCCTCATGAGGAGGCACAGAGAAAAATGCTTGACACAAATCAATTACCGTAAACCACTCAGCATCACACAGAATCTGAAACATAATTACAGCTGATTTGGCACAACTGGACAACACTTCACTACAATATCATTTATTTTCCTCAAATCCTGGACAAGACGAATTTTCCCACTTGGCTTTTTCAAACCCATTATTGGTGAATTACACGGGCTACTCATCACTTTCTTCAAAACTCTCTGTTCCAGAAACTGCTCTATCAAAGGTCTTATTCCTTCAATTGTCTCATTTGTCATTGAATATTGTGCAGTTTGTGGAAACTCCACATTCTCCTTCACTGCCACTCTGACTCCTTCAAGCCCCTTATCAAACCAATGTCCTTCCCTGACAAATCCCAAAATTTTGACTTGACCCTCTGCCTATAAGGCAACTGGAAGATCTTGTATTTCAAAAACTGGAAAGAAATCAATTAAGTCAATTGAATTGTTATCTTCATCTGTTTGTTCATCTTCATTTGTTTGGTCATAAAAATTAATCAGGGGTAACTCCTTGGACACTTGTTCTTTTTCAACAGTGATCATTGAATCCTCTCCAGCACTGTTTGTCTCAATCTCAATCCCTCTAGTTGAACATGAAATTGAACCATTATTTTACACAGCAGATCTCTTCCCAGTAATAACACTGGACTACAATCGCAAACAACAAAACTGTGAAAACCTCTAAAATTGCCAACCTTCACAAGAACTGGTTCAGTAAGAGTGTTAGTCAAATGTTTATTCGCAACTCCTACAATCTGAACTGTTCTCTCTGAAATCGGTATGTCTGGAACTTCCACAGTTTTTACTGTTGAGCGTGTTGTTCCTATGTCAGCCAGAAAATTAACTTCATGACCATGCACTCCACCTTTCACATAAGGACCCCTCTGATCCACCTCTTATGATGCTGCCATCACATACTCTTCCTCATCTGAACTATCCAACAGCCATTCATCTTTTATTTCATCTTCACTGTATAAAGGAAATTGATCAACTGTTTTTTCACTTTTGTTCTTTTTCTGATTCTTGACCACCTGCAAAAGCATTACCTGTTGTTGATCGATAGGACCCTTTATCATTTGGACCTGCCTCAGTATGTGCATTTGCTGTACAGGCACCATCTGCACCTGTGGCTGCATTTGTTTCATCTGTGGCATTTATACTTGTTGTACCTGTGGTTGTGCATTCTGTATCTGCTGCATCGGCTGTAAAGGCTGAAACCCATGCATGTTATTTATTTTATTATGGAAATTCTGATTTTGACCTCCCATTCTAGGTCATCTCATGCTCTGATGTGAATTGACACAGTTCGTCTGTTGCACAACACCACCTTGATTCTGTAACGGGCAATGTCTCTTCCAATGTCCAATTACCCCGCAATTATGACAAGGTAACACTTTCCTCCTTTGCTGCTCATCTTGTATTACTACTGAATTCAAATCCACATTTCTATTGACCACCGGAAGCATCATTCCACCTCGACTTCTGCCTCTACCTTGACTCTGAAACATACCATTCCCTTGCGGCTGTTGCTGAAAATTTCAGTGTAATCCTCTCTGTGCAGCCTTAACCTGTATCACCATTGCTTTCTCTTTCAACCTTTTCTGCTTCATCTCAATCTCATCACTACAGTATTTTGCATACTGTAACACTTCATCAATCGGTTTAGCCTGCCAGCAAATTAAAAGATTCTTAATCATCTGATTAATTTCTGGTTTCAATCCTTCAACAAATCTAAACACCAAATGATTCATACTCTCTTTCCCAATTGTTTCCACACCACTGAATTGTTTAAAAGCTTTCAGCAACCTTTCATAGTATGCATGGACTGATTCCTTCCCTTCCCGTGCTGTTCTATCTATATGTTGCCAATCAACGTGTTTCTGCAAAACTATTGTTTTCAGCAACTCAATAACTTTATAGTAATATTTCATTACTTCTACAGATGGTGCACCTGTTTTCAAATCCCTTTGCGGCTCACTTGTTGGGCCAATCCACACCTCTTTTGCATTCAATCCACAAATCTGCCGGAACGACAATATCAAAAAGTGTATTCAGATCTTCCCACAGACATTTTGCAAGCTTCACAAACCTATCTGTCTGCTGATACCATTCTATTGGTTTTTCTCTCAACCTTGGGTAATCATTAGCAAAACTTAAAATATCACCCCTACTCCAAGGTACATGTACAAAATTCTCTCCTGGTGTTTCCCTCAACGGCAACATTTTCACAGAGTCTCCTGCCTGTGCCATGTCTTCTTTCTTTGGACTTTCTCTTTTTTTGACCCATCTGCCTTCCCATTTGTCTAATGCTTCCCAAACTTTCACTCTTTCAAGCAATTCCCTAAGATGTGTTTTCATCCCTGCACACCTCATGTGTATAAAGTTTTCCTCATCCATATTTAACCTATAACTTCTTTTTAGGCTTTTCATTTTCGGTAGATTAATGTCATACTCATCTGCTATCTCCTGTAACTGCTGGTGTATTTTTTCTGCTCCCTTTGTAATTATTCTACATAAATATCTTAACTGAGCTTCGGAATATGACTCAAGTCTATTCATACCCATTGTCCCTTCAAGCAGTTCATTTCTTTCCATTGACAACCTCACTCTGTTTATTGTATCTTCCTCTCTGTTCTTTCTCTCTAAGGTCTTTGAAGTGCTTAAACCTTCTAACCACTTTGTTATCTCTTGTGCAGATAAACCTTTCAAAGAAATCTCATTAGGCTGTGCACCCAAATCTTGTTCTTGTGCTGTGCTCACACATTGTTGTGGAGACATTAATCTCTCCCACTATTACTGTAGGATCCGATACCAGAATTTCCAACAGGAGACAAATATATTAAAGAATTAGTCTAATTCAAGGTCTGTTTCTATCTAGGAGTTGATTTTTCCAAAACCCCATTCTGAACATGAACCAAATAATTCACTCCACTATTATTGCCTGTGCATATAGTGGGGTAAGCAGACCCATCGTAATAGGTACAGAAATTGCAGCTGGACCCATAAAAGATCCAATTTTCTGTGCCTGCAATGTTCTCGTGCTCTGCATTTGTGGAATCTGTGTTTGAGCAGGCTCCCTTTGAATCATATTCAGCCCCTGTTGACCTGGAGACAACCCTAAATTAATAGTCGTCCTTATGACCTGAGCCTCTGGATGAATTTCAGGAATGTTTATCTCCAACTGCTGTCTGTTGTTTGATGAATCATTGAAACTACTCTGCATCTGAACTTGTTCATTGTTCAGGGTATTCTGTGATACCTCCGATGTGGATGGTGCAGTAGCAATTGTATTACTAGTTCCATTCCCACTCATTCTACTCTCACTCGTTTTCTGATTTTCTTGCCCTGTCTTTGGTGGTGGATAAGTCTGCAAAATCTCAGAAACTGTTTCATCATCTTCTAACTCATTGACATCATTAAACATAACTCGTTTTGAGATGGGATGGGAGAACAAGATTTTGCTATTGCCTTTTTTAATTAATATTATCCTTTAGTGGTTTGAGTCATATTATTAGTGATGTGGGTTTAGCTGTCAATGTAGGCCCGATTCTCTGAAGATTTACCTGATGGTGTCTCCTTGCTGAAGTAGACTGCATGTTGTTGTTCTATGGGTAATGTATGAAATTGCATTGATATATGTGTCTCTTTTGCTTTGCAGGTACCAGCTGCAACTTATAGTTTAATTGCTGCATATGAACTTTTTTTGTAATAATAGCTAGTGTGATTTTTCTAAATGTGTGCTTATAAATTCTTTTTTACATGAAGTCCAACATGTTAATGCTAATTTGCGGTTAGTGATGGAATTTATCATCACATGCTCATGATTTATATTGACATACTTTGATCTTTTGCCCTGATGTATACTTTATCTTTGTTGCCAATCTTAGTGACATTAATCAGGGTTCTGATACTTGAGATAATTTGTTTGAATGCTTTGATTAAACTCAGATGTATAAGACGTTCTACTCAGCCCTTGTTGATTCTATATGCTTATCATTTATGTTTGTGAGTTATTTTCGTGACATTAGCATTGTTAATATGGGGAAATAAATTACAATCCTTCTTAATAATCTGTTGGTTTATTTTTTGATGTTCAGATCTTTAAATATATTGACTATTGTTGATGACTATAGCGTCCATTATTGACATCCCCTCAAGTCTATGTCACATCGATCCATTGGCCTATGGCACAAAATCCACTATTCAGTTTGAAGTAATAGTTAGGATTTCTTGGCGCTTCAACAGTTTTTGGTAGCAGATTACGGTTACCTCATTGCTTGATGATGTCATAATGAGGATGATATAGTATGTAAAAAAAATCGCTTAAGAATAGATTTGTTAATTTTTTCTGAAATGTTATACGGATCTGATTAAATGAGTTGCTAGTTGCCTTAAGTGACTTTCCCCAGTTCTCGGAGACACTCTAGGTTGAAGGGTATGTTTCTAACGGTGTTTTGATTGAATTGAGTGATGTAAAATTGTTTTGCACTTGTGCAGCTTAAGCTAATTTGCACATGATTGAGGTGTATATGAGTTTAGAAGGAGTGGGCATACTCCAATAGAGTTTAGAAGGGTGTACTCCATAGTTATGAGAGTAGAAAATGTAAAGGCTAATGGGTTAATGGTAAACAAGTCCCTTTAGGAAAAATTAATTAAAAGATATTTTCACTGTAGCAGGATTAGCTGATTGAAAGCATCGGGATGCCATATTTAATGTAATAATTTTACCTCTGCATAGGAAACACCTAAAAAATCATTTTTTTCACTTTTTCAAATATTTATTACAAGCCCCACTCACTAGTAAATTTGGATTTGTAATAGATATTTTATAACAAGGACATTCAGGAAGTCACCTTTTTTCCTGCCTAAAGCCTCTACTAGCCTATTTTCATGAGCTTCCAACTGCCACCACAGAGCTAAATAGCCTCTTCATGAGGTGTGAACTTGCTTCCCGAGTTGAGACAAATATCTTGGGAAAGGTTTTCTGTGATTCCAGCAGCATTTCTTTCTAGGCTGTGCCTTGCATTAGCCAGGCATCAATCACAGTGAAAAATAAGCTGCCGCCAGAACTGGTTTTGAGTGACCATGAGGGGGCTCATTTCCCTAGCCACATCTCTAGGGTTGGCACACTAGCTCTACACAGGAGAAAAAGGGTTCTGCCATGTTGGATTTGCAAAGAGAGGCATACTGTGGGGTTGCTTGCAGCCTTGGGGTAGGGCATGCAGGAATTGCTGCAAAAGTGGCAATGACTACCCCTGGGATCTTTTAACCAATCGGCTAAAGAGAGACCAGGAGACAACCCCACCTACAGGCTAGTGCCAATTAAACAACAAACTGCTAGATGCATTTTTCCTGAAGAGCCCATCTGGCCAGTTCCAACTGCACATACCCTGGAGCCTTCTGGTGGCTTCCGCTAGAGTAAATACTGAATGCCCCCCTCCCATGTTCTGTTCCTGAGGTCATGGAGCCTTGACTGTGCCAAAGTGTACTTCTACTATCATATTGAGAAACTTCAGACTTGGAAACATTTTGTCTCAAAAGACCTTCAAAGGAATGGAATCAATGCGACATAGGTGCGCTGCTGCTGAGTCAAAGATTCAGGTTGCTCCACATTGGAGCTTTACCACATCAGTAAATCTGTTTCAGCAGGACATCACAGAGAGGATATTCAGAATTGTGCAGTCCTGTTTCATTAAAGACTACAGCCTGCTCCAAAAAGTGACTACGTGCAAATGGAGAAATCTTCGCCAGGTGAAGTCATCAAAATCAGTCGGCTGGTAAGGGACATTCCTTTGTTGCAAATGTTTAAGTCTTCCCACTCAGAGGTTTTTTGTCAACAGTCAGCAGCTTCACCAGTACCTTGTCCAACAGGTATCAGGCCTCATAGAGCCATTCTAGGCCATAATCTGATGTCTTGCACTGCTGAGTTCAGTTTTAGAAACTAAGGGGGTCATTCTGACCCTGACGGCCGGTGACCGCCAGGGTCACCGACCACGGGAGCTCCGCCAACAGGCTGGCGGGGCTCCCGAGGGCATTCTGACCGCGGCGGTTCAGCTGCGGTCAGAAAGGGTAAACCGGCGGTCTCCCGCCGGTTTACCACTGCCCTACAGAATCCTCCATGGCTGCGGAGCGCGCTCCGCAGCCATGGGGATTCTGACACCCCCTACCGCCATCCTGTTCCTGGCGGGTCTCCCGCCAGGAACAGGATGGCGGTAGGGGGTGCCGCGGGGCCCCTGGGGGCCCCTGCAGTGCCCATGCACATGCCATGGCATGGGCACTGCAGGGGCCCCCGTAAGAGGGCCCCGCAAAGTATTTCAGTGTCTGCTAAGCAGACACTGAAATACGCGACGGGTGCAACTGCATCCGTCGCACCCCTGCAACTACGCCGGCTCAATTCTGAGCCGGCGTCCTCGTTGCGGGGGCATTTCCTCTGGGCCGGCGGGCGCTCTTTTGGAGAGCGCCCGCCGGCCCAGAGGAAATGTCTGAATGGCCGCCGCGGTCTTTTGACCGCGGTGCGGTCATTCAGCGGCGGTACCTTGGCGGACGGCCTCTGCCGTCCGCCAAGGTCAAAATGACCCCCTAAGTCAGAAAGGAAAAAATTCAGATTGGGCCAAACCTTCGGCCACCTACATCTGACCCATACTCCATTGTCAGCCATAAATAGCGCCACAGCACTGGTCAAGCTCAACAAGGTGACATTGGATGATGCTTATTGCTTGTGTGCTATATTTTATTTGAAGCTTTTAAATTTTCTATAGTTGGTTCCTCTTATCAGATTTTTGCCATTTTGGTGTTATTTTGTTCATGAGATTATTCTCTATTTTTTACGTTGTATGGGGATCTTTATGGTGTTGTGTTTTTTACGTTTTAATTGTTTTAGTACTTCTAAACTCATTTATTTTCCGAGGGTAAGCTAAGTGAAGCCTATCTGCTTTGTTATTTCTACTAGACGTTGAGCTCAAGTGTAAAATACTTAAGCCGTGACTAGACCTAAAAGAACAATGTCATTAATACTTGAGGTGTACTACTATCCACCCCAACTAATAATTTACTTTCTCACACCATACCTAACCACATTTTCAGGTTTTGCAAGGAAAGAGGACTGTCCACAATCAATGACATATTCGTTTGAAGACCATAAAAGTCACACAGTTAACGCACATGTCCACAGAACTGCTGAAAATCCTTCAGATTGCACTGATGTCAATGCCATTCTAACTATGCCAGACAAGACACATACCACTTTTTCAAAGATGATCTGCACAGCACACCACCAAATAATGCCCTCAGTGCACCGTGTGAGAAAGTTTTCTGCAAATCTGTGATATCTCTGGATTCCAGATTTGTAAATTGCCACATAATACTGGCTAGTGGCAGATCCACGTCTGGTGTGATCTTTACCAAGTACCACACCTAGAACGTATTTGACATTAACCCACATGTTGTATATATCAGACACTTTTAACAAGAGACAGGTGAAATGTGTCACCTTTAATTTAGAAGGTACTGCTACACCTGTCACACTACGAACAGAAGCCACACAAACACGGCATGCTCCGTTTAAACGCATCATCATGCATTAATAGATTGGGCACGTTTCTCAGTTATAAAAGATCACTACCAATTACCTATCCTCTGTTGGTGGATTTTTGTGATGTGCGCTATGTGATGGTTGACTTCTCTCTGTCTACAAAGCATTGAAGGCGACGAAGCTTACGTTCCCTCTTGAGTGCATATTCTTGAGGAATTCCCATTAAAAGGTATTTTGAAATATGTCTTCTTTATTTTACATGAATTTGAAATCCCTTTGAGTGACTGCATCAAAAAGGAAACCTCTGTCTTCATGAAAAGCGCAGCTGTTCTCTGTATGATGATTATAATCATTGTTATTAGGCTGCCGGTTTCGTATTTATACGTAATTAGCTTTCTCGCATATAGTCATGCAATCTGCAATTAGAAAACGACAAAAATACGTTATGAAAAATTAGCGTCTTCCAAATGCTACTATATAGAACCAATTCAGTTAATTTAACTGCGGGTAAATGAGTAGAAGGCCTATAAATTATATTATAGTAGCGTGTTGATGTAGGTGTGTGTTTTCTATAATGTAGGACAAAGCTGCAATACACACAAATGGATAACTTATTTTTAAATTGATATTTATTCCATTTGAGTCCTCCTGCCGACCTTCAATAATGTGACTGTTGACAAAAAATAAGCACCAGGTCTCCTATTATTTGATGTAATGGCCATTATGAAAAGATAATGAACATGTTTCCTCCGAGGAAGAGAGCGTACCTTCACAGAGGTCATATACCCAAATATACCGTTTGGTAGGCAAATTATAATGTGAAAGAACGTTCAAATATTTGTCCTTGAATCACAGAGCAATCAACGCTCAAAGGTATTAAAACACTAAAGATACACTGTTTAATCCTATATTCAATATTTGCTTTCAGTTTATGCTTTGATTTAACAAATAATTTTAACAGAGAGAATGTACAATGAGCTTTCTGACCTGTGGCCCTGCAGTGAAATATATCTGATTGTCAGACACAATACACAACTGTGTGGGCCCAATTCACAGAGGTAAAGTTAGACCAAAAATTTAACTTTGCTACTTTTCAGGAATCACAATGGTAAAGTTAGACCAAAAGTATATCTTTACTAGTAGTAAAGTTGCTGGTAGTAACTTACCTCTGTGAACATAGAAAAGTAGTAAAGTTAGACTTTTGGTCTAAGATAGAGTTTTGGTCTAACGTTACCTCTGTGAATACCAAAAAGTAGTAAAGTCAGATTCGTAGTCTAAGTTAGACTTTTGGACAAACTTTACCTTTGTGAATACCGAATATTAGTAAAGTTAGACGTTTGGTCTAATTTCACCTTTGTGAATACCAAAAAGTAGTACAGTTGGATTTTTGGTCTAAGTTCGACTTTTGGACTAACTTTGCCTTTGTGAATCAGGCCCTGTGACATTAAAGTAGATATGGAACTACCAAGGCCCTCACTTCTCACCTAAAGGCCTATTTGCAATGGCATTGATAACTTCAAAACCCAAAATAGGATTTTAAAAAATCATCTTTGAGGCCAAGGTGAGTCTCTTCAAAGTAGATTAATTTAGAGGAAAATATTGATCTCTTTCATATAGTGAGAAGGCCTGTAAGCCCCCACAATTTTGATTGACCTCATTAATACCAAAGGAAACAGTGAGTCATGTTCTTAACTTTTTGCTGACAAAGTTAATGTGATTGGTCTCTCCATCACTGCTAAGTAAATCTCTAAACAAATAGTGCCTGATCAGACAGGCAATTCCACTTAACAAAACACCTTGGGAAAATCCAGAAGACCTGAACAGTTTATTGCCAATATCAGTTCTCCTTTTCTTAGTAAACCTTCTTGAAAGCTGCATCACAATCCAGGTAAATAACATCATTCAAGGACATGACATGATGATGCCATAAAACGTTATTGATATCCTACCCATTCTTGAAGAAAGGAAAAAGTTGTTTTCTTGACCTATCAGCAGCATTCGAAATACAAAGAGGTATACCCAATTCACCCTACTAGACCTGGGTAAAGCAAAACCAATATCAGAACAAATGGTCAAATAGTAGGAAAAGATCTCTCTCCATATAATTTGCATACAATGAAACAAACTTCTGATAAACTGAGAGGTTGCAAGGAAAACTTAATTTGTCTGATAAGGATTTTTAGTTTCATAGTCCTGTTCTCTTCCCCTAAAACAGGGATGTAAATAAACATGATTCAGGACTCTGATGAATTAAGACAACCATCTCTTATATGTGGTTTTTGGTTTAGTTATCAATGATTACCACATGGTTTTCTAAAGAAGGAGAGAAATGTTGGACCATTATTTTATGTTGGATGTTAAACATTTTTTGTATGTGTTGTATTATGTTGATATATGTGTCAGTCATACATTGATGTAAATTATACAATTGTCCGAAATGTTGCAAGTGACAAATAGGATTGGATTAAGAGCAATTAAATTGTGTTGCCAATGACAGATTCATTGTATGCAAATTATATGGAGAGATATTTTCCTACTATTTGACCATTTGTTCTGATATTGCTATCAGCAGCACTCAGCACTGTAAATAATGTAGCTCTAGTGAAAATCCTGGAACAACATTGGGGCTTTCATAGTGCAATTCTGATTTTCTTTTTGTAAATATTATCTCTCCTACAGTTAACAGAAAGTCAGACTTTCAGAATCCTACTCTTGTACCCAGCCTCACATACAATGATTTCTCCAAGACTCCATCCTCGGCTGACACCTCTCATTTTATATATGAAATCTCTCACCTAAACTTTAAGGCAATAAACTATCTAGTTTAACTTCTCCCCAGGCCTATAAACTATCTAGTTTCACCTCAGGTCAATAAACTATCTAGCTTCACTTGTTCCCAGGCTGTGCCTGAAAGTATCCTCACCTGATGTTACAGCTGATCTTTCAGAAATTCTAGATGATCTCCAGGCAAAGATGAAGATGATAATACACTACTACAAGCAAAACACCCACCCCCGCCAATCATTGTACAATATCAATACATGATTGGTGGAAAGGAATTAATCTGCTTAACTAAAAACCTTCTACTGATGGCAAAGAAAAATGCTTCGGCTGTAATATGGACAGAAAACTGGACTTACATGCATACATAATTGCATTAGAAAAAGGGGCCGATTTATAAAATGTACTATTCCAGTGTATCAAGTGCCTTATCCCAACTCAGAGTTTTAAAATATTGCTTTATGTATAAATGGAATACAAATGTGCTTGTTCACATTTTCATTTCATTCCATGTGTATTTTTTTGTTCCAGTTGACCAAAGGCTTTCTTTATACTGCCATGATTTATGAGAATATTATTCCTATTCCACCCTGAAAGCATACTGTTGGAAAGAGGATTATTGGTAAGGGCAAGTAAGTACCTACACTTCCCAACAGGCCTCAAACCCCCACTAGGTCCAGTCAGGGTCTCAATAAATAAATCCCAGCTCAACCCTTGGTAGCTTGGCAATAAGCAGTTAGGCTTAAATTAGGAGAAAGGTGTGTACAGCATGTAAGAATCATAAAGCAGTATAAGTAAAACACAAAACACAATACAAATCCAGCCCCAATTTAAAAATAGATTATGGCCCTCATTACGGCCCTGGCGGTGGGTGATAAAGTTGCAGTAATACTGCCAACAGGCTGGTGGTAATTACCTCCAAATTATGACCATGGCGGTGGTATCTCCCACAGACAGCCAATGTACCAAACCAACAGCCAGGGCGGAAACAACAGCCACCACGGCGATAACCGCCAACAACCAGGCAGAAGACAAAGTACCGCCCACCATATATTGACACAGAAAACTGCCACCTTTTCCGGGGCGGTACCAATGCCAACAATACCCTGGAAGAAACAGAGTTCAGAAGTGAAAGGACTCACCATTGGAGACACAGGGAAGAACCAAGCCACCATGGAACCCGAACTGCAAGTTTTCCTGATGAACCTCTACCTTATACTCCACCTGGAACACCAACGCTGATGAAGATGACGATGGTGAGTACAGCTGCCTAGCACACAAAAGGGGAGGGAGGAAAATGAGAGTGACACACACAAGCACAACACACACCCGACACACGCACACACCATACACATAATCAGCTGCAAAAGAAAAACAATTTCTCCACAAAAAAACAGCAGAATAATTCAAGGACAACAGGAATGGATAAAAGTGATTGTAATCAGATCAATATCAAAATTAATCTTTCGATTTGGCAACGAAACAGATATGAAAATATGTACAAAAAAGGTACACTTCCCAGTCAAAATTTCAAAGGGGGTCACAGGGTGCAGTCTAATGCCTAACTCGAATCCTGAGCACATCCGGATAGAACACTGCAATGACATCAGTTTGAAAATAAGCAGGAACCTCAGGGGGAGAGGAGGGGCATCTCAGCCAAATGCGGGAACAAGCCCACTGGTTCTGGAGGGGGCAACATGCCCACTGCTTTTTGCTGGAGAGTGCAAGGCCACAGTCTCTGGAGTGGGTGACTTGCCAACTAGTTCTGGAGGGGGCAACATACCCATTGCTTTGTTCTGGGAAGTGCAAGGCCACAGGCTCTGGAGTGGGTGACTTGCCCACTGGTTCTGGAGGGGGCAACATACCCATTGCTTTGTCCTGGGGAGTACAAGGCCACAGTCTCTGGAGTGGGTGACTTACCAACTACTTCTGGAGGGGCCAACATGCCCATTGCCTTGTCCTGAGAGTGCAAAGCCAAAGTCTCTCGAGTGGGTGACTTGCCCACTGGTTCTGGAGAGGGCAACAAGCCCATTGCTTTAACCTGGGAGGGCAAGGCCACAGTATCTGGAGTGGATATCTTTCTCACTTGTTCAGGAGGGGGCATCATGTCCATTGCTTTGTCATGGGGAGTGCAAGGCCACAGTCTCTGGAGTGGGTGGTTTGCCGACTAGTTATGCAGGGCGCAACATGCCCATTTCTTTGTCCTGGGGAGTGCAAGTCCACAGTCTGTCAGGTGGGTGTCTTTCCCACTGGTTCTGGAGGGGGCAACATGCCCATTGCTTTGTCCTGGGGAGTGCAAGGCCACAGTCTCTCGAGTGGGTGACTTGCCCACTGGTTCTGGAGGGGGTAACATGCTCATTGCTTTATCCTGAGAAGGGCAGGGCCACAGTCTCTGGAGTGGATGTCTTTCCGACTAGTTCTGGAGGGGGCAACATGCCCATTGCTTTGTCTTGGGGAGTGCAAGGCCACAGCCTCTGGAGTGGGTGACTTGCCCACTGGTTCTGGACCGGTCAACATACCCATTGCTTTGTCCTGGGGAGTGCAAGGCCACAGTCTCTGGAGTGGGTGACTTACCAACTGGTTCTGGAGGGGCCAACATGCCCGTTGCCTTATCTAGGGAGTGCAAAGCCAAAGTCTCTGGAGTGGGTGTCTTTCCCACTGGTTCTGTAGGGGGCAACATGCCCATTGCTTTGTCCTGGGAAGTGCAAGGCCACAGTGTCTCGAGTGTGAGACTTCCCCACTAGTTCTGCCAGGGGCAACATGCCCATTGCTTTGTCCCGGGGAGTGCAAGTCCACAGTCTCTGAGGTAGGTGTCTTTCCCACTGGTTCTGGAGGGGGCAACATGCCCATTGCTTTCTCCCGGGGAGTGCAAGTCCACAGTCTTTCAGGTGGGTGTCTTTCCCACTGGTTCTAAGGGGGCAACATGCCCATTGCTTTATCCTGGGGGAGCAAGGTCACAGTCTCTGGGTAGGGTGTTTTTCCCCCTGGTTCTAGAGGGGCCAACATGCCCATTGTCTTGTCCTGGGAGTGCAAGGCCAAGGTCTCTGGAGTGGGTGTCTTTCCCACTGGTTCTGGAGGGAGCAACATGGCCACTGCTTTGTCCTGGGAAGTGCAAGGCCATAGTCTCTGGAGTGGATGTCTTTTCCACTAGTTCTGGAGGGGCAACAAGCCCATTGCTTTGTCCTGGGGAGTGCAAGACCACAGTCCCTACAGTGGGTGACGTGCCCACTGGTTCTGGAGGGGGCAACATGTAAATTGCTTTATCCTGGAGAGTGCAAGGCCACAGTCTATCGAGTGGGTGTCTTACTGACGGGTTCTTGAGGAGGAAACAAGCCCATTGCTTCATCCTGGGGAGTGCAAGGCCATGGTCTCTGGAGTGGGTGTCTTTTCTACTGATTCTGGAGGTGCCAACATGCCCATTCCTTTATCATCGGGAGTGCAAGGCCACAGTCTCTGGAGTGGGTGTCTTTTCCACTGGTTCTGGAGGGAGCAACATACCCATTGCTTTGTCCTGGGGAGTGCAAGGCCAAAGTCTATCAAGCGGGTGACTTGCCCACTGGTTCTGGAGGGGGCAACATGCCCATTGCTTTGTCCTGGGGAGTGTAAGGCCACAGTCTCTGGAGTGGGTATCTTGCCCACTGGTTCTGAAGAGGGAAACCTGCCCATTGCTTTGTCCTGGGGAGTGCAAGGCTACAGTCTCTCGAGAGGGTAATTTGCCCACTGGTTCTGGAGGGGGCAACATACCCGTTGCTTTATCCTGGGGAGTGCAAGTCCACAGTTTCTGGAGTGGGTGTCTTTCCCATTGGTTCTGGAGAGGTCAACATGCCCATTGCTTTGTTCTGCGGAGTGCAAGGCCACAGTCTCTGGAGTGGGTGACTTGCCCACTGGTTCTGAAGGGGGCAACATTCCAGTTGCTTTCTCCTGGGGAGAGCAAGGCCACAGTCTCTGGAGTGAGTGTCTTTCCCACTGGTTCTGACGGTGGCAACATGCCCATTGCTTTGTCTTGGGGAGTGCAAGGCTACAGTCTCTCAAGAGGGTAATTTGCCCACTCGTTCTGGAGGGGGCAACATGCCCGTTGCTTTATCCTAAGGGGAGTGCAAGGCCACAGTCCCAGTAGTGGTTGTCTTTCCCACTGATTCTGGAGGAGGCGACATGCCCATTGAGTTGTCCTGAGGAGTACAAGGCCACAGTCTCTGGAGTGGGTGACTTGCACACTGGTTCTGGAGGGGGCAACATTCCAGTTACTTTATCCTGGGGAGAGCAAGGCCACCGTCTCTGGAGTGAGTGTCTTTCCCACTGGTTCTGAAGGTGGCAACATGCCCATTACTTTGTCCTGGGGAGTGCAAGGCCACAGTCTCTGGAGTGGGCTTCTTTCCCAATGGATCTGGAGGGGGAACATGCCCATTGCTTTGTTCTGGGGAGCACAAGGCCAAAGTAAATCAAGCAGCTGACTTGCCCACTGGTTCTAGAGGGGGCAACATGCACATTGCTTTATCCAGGGGAGGGCAAGGCCACAGTCTCTGGAGTAGATGTCTTTCCCACTGGTTCTGGAGGGGGTGCCATGCCCATTGCTTTGTCAAGGGGAGTGCAAGGCCACAGTCTCTCAAGTGTGTGACTTGTCCACTGGTTCTGGAGGTAGCAACATGCCCATTGCTTTGTCCTGGGGATTGCAAGGCTACAGTCTATTGAGTGGGTGTCTTTCCCACTGGTTCTGGAGGGGGCAAAATGCCCATTGATTTGTCTTCGGGAGTGCAAGGCCACAGTCACTCGAGTGTGTGACTTGCCCACAGGATCTTGACGGGGAAACATGCCCGTTGCTTTGTCCTGGGGAGTGCGAGGCCATAATCTCTCAGGTGGGTGACTTGCCCACTGGTTCTGGAGGGGGAAAAATACCCATTGCTTTGTACTGGGGAGTGCAAGACCACAGTCTCTGGAATGGGTGTCTTTCCTTCTAGTTTTGAAGGGGGGAACATGCCCAAAGCTTTGTCCTAGGGAGTGCAAGGCCACAGTCTCGGAGTGGGTGTCTTTCCCACGGGTTCTAGAGGGGGCAAAATGCCCGTAGCTTTGTCTAAGGGAGTGCAAGGCCACAGTCTCTCAAGTGGGTGACTTGCCCACGGGTTCTGGAGGGGGCAACATGCACATTGCTTTATCCAGGGAAGGGCAAGGCCACAGTCTCTGGTGTGGATGTCTTTCCCACTGGTTCTGGAGGGGGCGCTATGCCCATTGCTTTGTCCTCAGGAGTGCAAGGCCACAGTCACTCGAGTGGATGACTTGTCCACGGGTTCTTGACAAGGAAACATGCCCATTGCTTTATCCTGGGGAGTGCAAGGCCACATTCTCTCGAGTAGGTGTCTTTCCAACTGGGTCTGGAGGGTTAAACATACCCATTGCTTTGTCCTGGGGAGTGCAAGGACACAGTCTTGGAGTGGGTGCCTTTCCCACTGGTTCTAGAGGTGACAACATGCCCATTGCATTGTCCTAGGGAGTGAAAGGCCACAGTCTCTCGAGTGGGTGACTTGTCCACTGGTTCTGGAGAGGGAAGCATGCCCATTGCTTTAACCTGGGAGGCAAGGCCATAGTATCTGGAGTGGATATCTTTCCCAGTTGTTCAGGAGGGGGTAGCATGCCCATTGCTTTGTCCTGGGGAGTGCAAGGCCACAGTCTCTGGAGTGGGTGACTTGCCCACTGGTTCTGGAGGGGGCAACATGCCTGTTGCTTTATCCGGTGGAGTGCAAGGCCACATTCTCTGGAGTGGGTGTATTTCCAACAGGTTCTGGTGGGGGCAACAAGCCCATTGCTTTCTCCTGGGGAATGCAAGGCCACAGTCTCTTGAGTGGTTGACTTGCCCACTGGTTCTGGATGGGGCAATATGCCCATTGCTTTCTCCTGAGGAGTGCAAGGCCACAGTCAGTGGAGTGGGTGACTTGCCCACGGGTTCTTGACGGGGAAACATGCCCATTGCTTTGTCCTGGGGAGTGCAAAGCCACAGTCTCTCAAGAGGGTGATTTGCCCACTGGTTTTGGAGGGGGAAACATACCCGTTGCATTCTCCTGGGGAGTGCAAGGCCACAGTCTCTGGAGTGGGTGTCTTTCCCACTGGATCTGGAGGGGGCAACATGCCCATTGCTTTGTCCTGGGGAGTGGAAGGCCACAGTCTCTGGAGTGGTTGTCTTTCCCACTGCTTCTAGAGGTGACAACATGCCCATTGCATTGTCCTAGGGAGTGAAAGGCCACAGTCTCTCGAGTGGGTGACTTGCCCACTGGTTCTGGAGAGGGAAGCATGCCCATTGCTTTAACCTGGGGAGGCAAGGCCACAGTATCTGGAGTGGATATCTTTCCCAGTTGTTCAGGAGGGGGTAGCATGCCCATTGCTATGTCCTGGGGAGTGCAAGGCCACAGTCTCTGGAGTGGGTGACTTGCCCACTGGTTCTGGAGGGGGCAACATGCCTGTTGCTTTATCCTGTGGAGTGCAAGGCCACATTTTCTGGAGTGGGTGTATTTCCCACAGGTTCTGGTGGGGGCAACAAGCCCATTGCTTTGTCCTGGGGAATGCAAGGCCACAGTCTCTTGAGTGGTTGACTTGCCCACTGGTTCTGGATGGGGCAATATGCCCATTGCTTTCTCCTGAGGAGTGCAAGGCCACAGTCAGTCGAGTGGGTGACTTGCCCACGGGTTCTTGACGGGGAAACATGCCCATTGCTTTATCCTGGGCAGTACAAGGGCACAGTCTCTTGAGTTGGTGTTTTTCCCACCGGGTCTGGAGGGGGCATCATGCCCATTGCTTTATCCTGGAGATTGCAAGGCCGCAGTCTCTGGACTGGGTGTCTTTCCCACTGGTTCTGGAGGGGGCAACATGCCCATTGCATTGTTCTGGGAAGTGCAAGGCCACAGTCTCTCCAGTAGGTGACTTACCCACTGGTTCTGGAGAGGGCAACATGCCCATTGCTTTAACCTGGGGAGGGCAAGGCCACAGTATCTAGAGTGGCTGACTTGCCCACTGGTTCTGGAGGATGCAACCTGTCCATTACTTTGTCCTAGGGAGTGCAAGGCCACAGACTCTCAAGAGGGTGATTTGCCCACTGGTTCTGGAGGTGGCAACATGCCCATTGCTTTGTCCTGGGGAGTGCAAAGCCACAGTCTCTCAAGAGGGTGATTTGCCCACTGGTTTTGGAAGGGGCAACATACCCGTTGCATTCTCCTGGGGAGTGCAAGGCCACAGTCTCTGGAGTGGGTGTCTTTCCCACTGGTTCTGGAGGGGGCAACATGCCCATTGCTTTGTCCTGGGGAGTGGAAGTCCACAGTCTCTGGAGTGGTTGTCTTTCCTACTGGTTCTGGAGGGGGCAGCATGCCCATTACTTTGTCCTGAGGAGTGCAAGGCCACAGTCTCTGGAGTGGGTGACTTGACCACTGGTTCTGGAGGGGGCAACATGCCAGTTGCTTTATCCTGGGGAGAGCGAGGCCACAGTCTCTGGAGTGGGTGTCTTTCCCGCTGGTTCTGGAGGTGGCAACATGCCCATTGCTTTGTTCTGGGGATAACAAGGCCAAAGTTTATCAAGCGGGTGACTTGCCCACTGGTTCTGGAGGGGGCAACATGCCTTTTGCTTTGTCCTGTGGAGTGCAAGGCCGCAGTATCTCAAGCGGGTGACTTGCCCACTGGTTCTGGAGGGGGAAACATGACAATTGTTCTATGCTGGGAAGTGCAAGGCCACTGTCTCTGGAGTGGGTGTCTTTCTCGCTGGTTCTGGAGGGGGCAACATGCCCATTGCTTTGTCCTCCGGAATGCAAGGCCACAGTCTCTCAACTGGGTGACTTAGCCACTAGTTCTGGAGGAGGCAACATGCCCACTGCTTTGTCCTTGGGAGAGCAAAGCCACAGTCTCTCAAGAGGGTGACTTGCCCACTGGTTCTGGAGGGGACAACATGCCCATTGCTTTATCCTGGGGAGTGCAAGGCCATAGTTTCTGGAGTCGGTGTCTTTCCCACTGGTTCTAGAGGGGGCAACATGCCCATTGCTTTGTCATCCGGAATGCAATGCCACAGTCTCTCAAGTGGGTGACTTGCCCACTGGTTCTGGAGGGAGCAACATGCCCATTGCTTTGTCCTTGGGAGAGCAAGGCCACAGTCTCTTTAGAGGGTGACTTGCCCACTGGTTCTGGAGGGGGCAACATGCCTATTGCTTTATCCTAGGGAGTGCAAGGCCACAGTCTCTGGAGTCGGTGTCTTTCCCACTGGTACTGGAGGGGGCAACATGCCTGTCACCATCAGGGCAGTGCGTGCTCTACGGGCGACTAGAATGCAAACATCCAGCACTCTCAAGATAATGTAATTTATGCATTGAGCTGATATGCTATTGTTTAACCTTTTGCATTGCAGAGTTTAATCCTGAATACTTATGTTCAAGGTACATATAAATACTGTTAATTTGCAATGTACTGCTGCAGGCTTTCAGAGTGTGTCAGGGTGTGATTCCCCTTTCCAGGGCCTTTTAGAAGCTTTCTCTGCAGCATGCCTGGGGTGTGGTTTGTGGGCTGGGCCAAGACTCTATATAAGGGAGCCAGCCCAGCACCACATGCTCACTATTCAGAGGTCCCGGTGCAGAGCATCAGCAACTTCCTGAGCTCCTGTTCCGGAGGCCTACTTTGATCTTCCATGCCTCGCCCTTTCACTTTGCTGGGTGATTCTTGATCAGGGCGGTAAGACGGAGGTCGGGCTGTGCCCCCGATCCCGTTATCGAAGGATTTCGAGGTCTTGGGCCTAATTAGCATGATAAATCTATTTTGCTCTTGTGCGTGTGAAAGTGCGCTTGATGTTTAATGACATTTACATGCTGGCATTTGAATCGGCTAGACGCACAATTCTTTCTTCCTATGCAAATCTTGATATTCATTGTGCGCAACCATTTAGTGGCATTTGCAAGGTTGCATTTGAGTCGGCAAGACGTGCGATTCTTTACTCGTATGCAAATCTTGATATTCATTGTGCGCAACCATTTAGTGGCATTTGCAAGGTTGCATTTGAATCAGCAAGACGCGCAATTCATTTCCTGTACTTACTTCATGTTACTCATTGTATGCCACCATTTCTTGGCATTCACATGGTGGTCTTCGAATCAGCAAGACGCGCGATTCATTTCTTAAGTTTAGTTCATGATATTCATTGTGCATGCTACCATTTCTTGGCATTCACATGGTGGCCTTCGAATCGGCAAGACCCGCGATTCATTCCTTGTGTCTAATTCATGATATTCATTGTGCGTTACCATTTCATGGCATTCACATGGTGGTATTCGAATCGGCAAGACACGCAATTAATTTTATGTCCTTAATGCATGATATTCAGTGTGCGCTACCATTTCTTGGCATTCACATGGTGGCCTGCGAATCGGCAAGACGTGCAATTCATCCCTTGTGTTAAATTCATGATATTCAATGTGTGCTACCATTTCTTGGTATTCATATGGTGGCCTTCGCATCGGCAAGACGCGCAATTCATTTCTTGCATTTTAATGCATGGTATTCATTGTGTGTTACCACTTCATGGCATTTACTTGGTGACTTTCTAATCGGCAGGACGCACGATTCATTTTCTCATGTCTAACTCATGTCATTCATTGTGCACTATCATGTCATGGCATTTATAAACCTTTTGGGGAAATCTGCAATGTGCGCAATTCATGTTTCTGCATTTTAAGAAAACTAAAGAATTCTAGATGTTATATTGTATGTGCATAATAAGTCCTTCAAGTACCATTCATATGGTGTTATATAAATCTTTCCGATTATTTCCTGGTCCCCATGCAAAAGACTATTCTTGAATCTGAAAGCGTAGTGCTAGAAGGCTCTGCTGTTTTTTTTTAATCCATGTGTAACATTTCATTGAGTGGATCATTAGAAAGTTGTACTAATCTTTCTTGATTCCCTCACAGGTATCCAGACATCTTGAGGCCTAGTTATTTAAGTTTATGCTTAGGTTATCCATGTTTCCAATATGACAATGCTTAGAGTCTTAGCCTAGTAATGATAAATATGGTATAATCTTGATATTGTGTGTTTGAACCTTTTGCTTCCTACAGGTCTCCTTCCCAGCTGTTCCCTACCTAATCCCCTTTTCCCCAGTTGCACTCTCTTAGACTCTGTGACATTCTAATCAGAGAATTGGAGCTGTCTTCTGGTGGACGTGCACAGACCCTGAGGATCTGGTGACTCTGACTATGCCCATTCCTTTGTCCTGGGGAGTGCAAGCCCACAGTCTCTCGTGTGGGTGACATGCCCACTGGTTCTCGGGAGGTAAGCATGCCCTTTGCTTTATGCTGGGAAGTGCAAGGCCACAGTCTCTGGACTGGGTGTCTTTACCAGTGGTTATTGAGTGGGCAACATGCCCATTGCTTTGTACTGGGGAGTGCAAGGCCAGCGTCTCTGGAGTGGGCCTATTTCCCACTGGTTCTGGAGGCGGCAACATGCCCATTGCTTTGTTCCTGCGAGTGGAAAGGCAAAGTCTCTGGAGTGGGCTTCTTTCTCAATGGTTCTGGAGGGGGCAACATTCCCATTGCTTTGTCCTGGGGAGTGCATGGCCACAGTCTCTGGACTGGGTGTCTTTCCCACTGGTTCCAGAGGGAGCAACATGACAATAGCTTTTTCCTGGGGAGCGCAAGGCCAAAGTCTCTCCAGTGGGTGACTTGCCCACTGGTTCTGGAGTGGGCAACATGCCCATTGCTTTATGCTGGGGAGTACAATGCCACAGTCTCTGGAGTGGGTGACTTGCCCACTGGTTCTGGAGGGGGCAACATGCCCGTTGCTTTATCCTGTGGAGTGCAAGGCCACAGTCTCTGGAGTGGTTGTATTTCCCACTGGTGCTGGTGGGGGCAACAAGCCCATTGCTTTGTCCTGGGGAATGCAAGGCCACAGTCTCTTGAGTGGGTGACTTGCCCACTGGTTCTGGAGAGGGCAACATGCCCATTGCTTTAACCTGGGGCGGGCAAGGCCACAGTATCTGGAGTGGATATCTTTCCCACTAGTTCTGGAGGGGGCAACATGCCCATTGCTTCGTCGTGGGGAATGCAAGGCCACACACTCTTGAGTGGGTGACTTGCCCACTGGTTCTGGAGGATGCAACCTGCCCATTACTTTGTCCTGGGGAGTGCAAGGCCACAGTCTCTGGAAATTGATTTGCCCAATGGTTCTGGAGGGGGCAACATGCCCATTGCTTTGTCCTGGGGAGTGCAAGGCCACAGTCTCTGGAGTGGGTGACTTCCCCACTGGTTCTGGAGGGGGCAACATGCCCGTTGCTTTATCCTGTGGAGTGCAAGGCCACAGTCTCTGGAGTGGGTGTATTTCCCACTGGTGCTGGTGGGGGCAACAAGCCCATTGCTTTGTCCTGGGGAATGCAAGGCCACAGTCTCTTGAGTGGGTGACTTGCCCACTGGTTCTGGATCGGGCAACATGCCCATTGCTTTCTCCTGAGGAGTGCATGGCCACAGTCAGTCGAGTGGGTGACTTGCCCACGGGTTCTTGACAGGGAAACATGCCAATTGCTTTATCATGGGGATTGCAAGGCCACAGTCTCTGGACTGGGTGTCTTTCCCACTGGTTCTGCAGGTGGGCAACATGCCCATTGCTTTGTTCTGGGGAGTGCAAGGCCACAGTCTCTCCAGTGGGTGACTTACCCACTGGTCCTGGAGAGGGCAACATGCCCATTGCTTTAACCTGGGGAGGGCAAGGCCACAGTATCTGGAGTGGATATCTTTCCCACTAGTTCTGGAGGGGGCAACATGCTCATTGCTTCGTCCTGGGGAATGCAAGGCCACAGACTCTTGAGTGGGTGACTTGCCCACTGATTCTGGAGGATGCAACCTGCCCTTACTTTGTCCTAGGGATTGCAAGGCCACAGTCTCTGGAGAAGGTGATTTGCCCACTGGTTCTGGAGGGGGCAACATGTCCATTGCTTTGTCCCGGGGAGAGCAAGGCCACAGTCTCTCGAGAGGGTGATTTGCCCACTGGTTCTAGAGGGAACAACATGCCCATTGCTTTGTCCTGGGGAGTGGAAGGCCACAGTCTCTGGAGTGGTTGTCTTTCCCACTGGTTCTGGAGGGAGTAACATGCCCATTACTTTGTCCTGAGGAGTGCAAGGCCACAGTCTCTGGAGTGGGTGACTTGCACACTGGTTCTGGATGGGGCAACATGCCAGTTGCTTTATCCTGGGGAGAGCGAGGCCACAGTCTCTGGAGTGGGTGTCTTTCCCACTGGTTCTGGAGGTGGCAACATGCCCATTGCTTTGTTCTGGGGAGAGCAAGGCCAAAGTCTATCAAGCGGGTGACTTGCCCACTGGTTCTGGAGGGGGCAACATGCCCTTTGCTTTGTCCTCCGGAATGCAAGGCCACAGTATCTCAATTGGGTGACTTACCCACTGGTTCTGGAGGGGGCAACATGCCCACTGCTTTGTCCTTGGAAGAGCAAAGCCACATTCTCTCAAGAGGGTACCTTGCCCTCTGGTTCTGGAGGGGACAACATGCCCATTGCTTTATCCTGGGGAGTGCAAGGCCATAGTCTCTGGAGTCGGTGTCTTTCCTACTGGTTCTAGAGGGGGCAACATACCCATTGCTTTGTCCTGGGGAGTGCAAGGCCACAGTCTCTCGTGTGGGTGACATGCCCACTGGTTCTCCAGATGGAAACATGCCCATTGTTTTATCTTGGGGAGTGCAAGGCCACAGTCTCTGGACTGGGTGTCTTTCCCACTGGTTCTTGATGGGGCAACATGCCCATTGCTTTGTCCTGGGGAGTGCAAGGCCACGGTCTCTGGAGTGGGCTTTTTTCCCAGTGGATATGGAGGGGGCAACATGCCCATTGCTTTGTCCTGGGGAGTGCAAGTCCAAAGACTATCAAGCGGATGACTTGCCAACTGGTTCTGGAGGGGGCAAAATGCCCTTTGCTTTGTCCTTTGCACAGCAAGGCCACAGTCTCTCAAGAGGGTGATTTTCACACTGGTTCTGGAGGGGGAAACATAGCAATTGCTCTTTGCTGCGGAGTGCAAGGCTAAAGTCTCTGGAGTTGGTGTCTTTCCCACTGGTTCTGAAGAGGGCAACATGCCCATTGCTTTACAAGGCCACAGTCTCTCAAGTGGGTGACTTGCCCACTGGTTCTGGGGGGAGCAACATGCCCATTGCTTTGTCCTTGGGAGAGCAAGGCCACAGTCTCTATAGAGGGTGACTTGCCCACTGGTCCTGGAGGAGGCAACATGCCTATTGCTTTATCCTAGGGAGTGCAAGGCCACAGTCTCTGGGGTCGGTGTCTTTCCCACTGGTTCTGGAGGGGGCAACATGCCTGTCAACATCAGGGCAGTGTGCGCTCTATGGGCGACTAGAATGCAAACATCCAGCACTC
Source organism: Pleurodeles waltl (assembly GCF_031143425.1). NCBI lineage: Eukaryota > Metazoa > Chordata > Amphibia > Caudata > Salamandridae > Pleurodeles > Pleurodeles waltl. Next base: position 396,980,868 of record NC_090438.1, on the reverse strand, counting down.
TCAAGATAATGTAATTTATGCATTGAGCTGATATGCTGTTGTTTAACCTTTTGCATTGCAGAGTTTAATCCTGAAGACTTATGTTCAAGGTACATATAAATACTGTTCATTTGCAATGTACTGCTGCAGGCTTTCAGAGTGTGTCAGGGTGTGGTCCCCTTTCCAGGGCCTTCTAGTAGCTTTCCCTGCAGCATGCCTGGTTGTGGTTTGTGGGCTGGGCCAAGACTCTATATGAGGGAGCCAGCCCACCACTACGTGCTCACTAGTCAGAGGTCCCGGTGCAGAGCAGCAGCAACTTCCTGATCTCCTGTTCCGGAGCCCTACTTTGATCTTCCATGCCTTGCCCTTTCACTTTGCTGGGTGATTCTTGATTAGGGCGGTAAGACGGAGGTCGGGCTGTGCCCCCGATCCCGTTCTCGAAGGATTTCGAGTTCTTGGGCCTAATTAGCATGATAAATCTATTTTGCTCTTGTGCGTGTGAAAGTGCGCTTGATGTTTAATGACATTTACATGCTGGCATTTGAATCGTCTAGACGCACGATTCTTTCTTCGTATACAAATCTTGATATTCATTGTGCGCAACCGTTTAATGGCATTTACAAGGTTGCATTCGATTCGGCAAGATGCGTGATTCTTTACTTGAGTACAAATCTTGATATTTATTGTGCGCATCCATTTTATGGCATTTACAAGGTTGCATTAGAATCGGCAAGACGCGCGATTCATTCCTTGTGTCTAATTAATGATATTCATTGTGCGTTACCATTTCATGGCATTCACATGGTGGTATTCGAATCGGCAAGACACGCGATTCATTTTCTGTCCTTAATGCATGATATTCAGTGTGCGCTACCATTTCTTGGCATTCACATGGTGGCCTGCGAATCGGCAAGACGCGCAATTCATTCCTTGTATTAAATTCATGATATTCAATGTGTGCTACCATTTCTTGGTATTCATATGGTGGTCTTCGCATCGGCAAGACGCGCAATTCATTCCTTGTGTCTAATTTATGATATTCATTGTGCGTTACCATTTCACGGCATTCACATGGTGGTATTCGAATCGGCAAGACGTGCACTACATTTTCTGTCCTTAATGCATGATATTCAGTGTGCGCTACCATTTCTTGGCATTCACATGGTGGCCTGCGAATCAGCAAGACGTGCAATTCATCCCTTGTGTTAAATTCATTATATTCAATGTGTGCTACCATTTCTTGGTATTCATATGGTGGCCTTCGCATCGGCAAGACGCGCAATTCATTTCTTGCATTTTAATTCATGGTATTCATTGTGTGTTACCACTTCATGGCATTTACTTGGTGACTTTCTAATCGGCAGGACACGCAAATCATTTTCTCGCTTCTAACTCATGTCATTCATTGTGCACAATCATGTCATAGCATTTATAAACCTTTTGTGGAAATCTGTAATGTGCGCAATTCATGTTTCTGCATTTTAAGAAAACTAAAGTGTTAGAATTCTAGATGTTATATTGTATGTGCATAATAAGTCCTTCAAGTACATTTCATATGGTGTTATAGAAATCTTTCTGATTATTTCCTGGTCCTCATGCAAAAGACTATTCTTGAATTTAAAAGCGTAGTACTAGAAGGTTCTGCTATTTTTTTTAATCCATGTGTAACATTTCATTGAGTGGTTCATTAGAAAGTTGTACTGACCTTTCTTGATTCCCTCACAGGTATCCAGACATCTTGAGGCCTAGTTATTTAAGTTCATGCTTAAGTTATCCATGTTTCCAATATGACAATGCTTAGAGTCTTAGCCTAGTAATGATTAATATGGTATAATCTTGATATTGTGTGTCTTAACCTTTTGCTTCCTACAGGTCTCCTTCCCAGCTTTTCCATACCTAATCCCTTTTCCCCACTTGGACTCTCTTAGACTCTGTGACATTCTAATCAGAGAAATGGAGCTGTCTTATGGTGGACGTGTTGGGAACGTGCACAGACCCAGAGGATCTGGTGACTCTGACAATACCCATTGCTTTGTCCTGGGGAGTGCAAGGCCACAGTCTCTCGTGTGGGTGACATGCCCACTGGTTCTCGGGAGGTAAACATGCCCTTTGCTTTATGCTGGGAAGTGCAGGGCCACAGTCTTTGGACTGGGTGTCTTTAGCACTGGTTCTTGAGTATGCAACATGCCCATTGCTTTGTTGTGGGGAGTGCAAGGCCACAGTCTCTGGAGTGGGTGTCTTTTCCACTTGTTCTGGAGGTCGCAACATGCCCATTGCTTTGTCCTGGGAAGTGCAAGGCCGCAGTCTCTCGAGTGGGTGACTTGCCCATTGGTTCTAGAGGGGGCAACTGCCCATTGCTTTGTACTGGTGAGTGCACGGCCACGGTCTCTCAGGAGGGTGTCTTTCCCACTTGTTCTGCAGGGGGCAACACACCCATTGCTTTACCCTGGGGAGGGCAAGGCCACAGTCTCTGGAGTGGATGCCTTTCCCACTAGTTCTCGAGGGGTCAACATGCCCATTGCTTTGTCCTGGGGAGTGAACGGCCACAGTCTCTCAAGTGGGTGAATTACCCACTGGTTCTGGAGGGGGCAAACTGCCCATTGCTTTATCCTGGGGGTTGCAAGGCCACAGTCTTTGGACTGGGTGTCTTTCCCACTGGTTCTGGAGGGCAGAACATGCCAAAAGCTTTGTACTGGGGAGTGCAAAGCCACAGTCTCCGAGTGGGTGTCTTTCCCACGGGTTCAGTAGGGGGTCAACATGCCCATTGCTTTGTCCTAGGGAGTGCAAGGCCACAGTCTCTCGAGTGGGTGACTTGCCCACAGGTTCTGGAGGGGGCAACATGCACATTGCTTTATCCAGGGGAGGGCAAGAGCACAGTCTCTGAAGTGGATGTCTTTCCCACTGGTTCTGGAGGGGGTGCCATGCCCATTGCTTTGTCAAGGGGAGTGCAAGGCCACAGTCTCTGGAGTGTGTGACGTTCCCACTGGTTCTGGAGGTGGCAACATGCCAATTGCTTTGTCCTGGGGATTGCAAGGCTTCAGTCTATCGAGTGGGTGTCTTTCCCACTGGTTCTGGAGGGGGCAAAATGTCCATTGCTTTGTCCTCAGGAGTGCAAGGCCACAGTCACTCGAGTGGGTGACTTGACCACGGGTTCTTGACGGGAAAACATGCCCATTGCTTTATCCAGGGGAGTGCAAGGCCACAGTCTCTTGAGTGTTTGTCTTTACCACTGGGTCTGGAGGGTTAAACAAACCAATTGCTTTGTCCTGGGGAGTGCAAGGCCACAGTCCTGGAGTGGGTGTCTTTCCCACTGGTTCTGTAAGGGACAACATGCCCATTGCATTGTCCCACGGATTGAAAGGCCACAGTGTCTCGAGTGGGTGACTTGCTCACTGGTTCTGGAGAGGGCACCATGTCCATTGCTTTAACCTGGGAGGGCAAGGCCACAGTATCTGGAGTGGATACCTTTCCACTTGTTCAGGAGGGGGTAGCATGCCCATTGCTTTGTCCTGGGGAGTGCAAGGCCACAGTCTCTGGAGTGGGTGACTTGCCCACTGGTTCTGGAGGGGGCAACATGCCAGTTGCTTTAGCCTGTAGAGTGCAAGGCTACAGTCTCTGGAGCGGGTATATTTTCCACTGGTTCTGGTGGGGGCAACAAGCCCATTGCTTTGTCCTGGGGAATGCAAGTCCACAGTCTCTTGAGTGGGTGACTTGCCCACTGGTTCTGGAGGGGGCAACATGCCCATTGCTTTCTCCTGAGGAGTGCAAGGCCACAGTCACTCAAGTGGGTTACTTGACCATGGGTTCTCGATGGGGAAACATGCCCTTTGCTTTATCCTGGGCAGTACAAGGCCACAGTCTCTTGAGTGGGTGTTTTTCCCACCGGGTCTGGAGGGGGCAACATGCCCATTGCTTTATCCTGGGGATTGCAATCCACAGTCTCTGGACTGGGTGTCTTTCCCACTGGTTCTGGAAGGGGCAACATACCCATTGCTTTGTTCTGGGGGGTGCAAGGCCACTGTCTCTCCACTGGGTGACTTGCCCACTGGTTCTGGAGAGGGCAACATGCCCATTGCTTTAACCTGGGGAGGGCAAGGCCACGGTATCTGGAGTGGATATCTTTCCCACTTGTTCAGGAGGGGCCATCATGCCCATTGCTTTGTCCTGGGGAGTGCAAGGCCACAGTCTCTTGAGTGGGTGGTTTGCCCACTGGTTCTGGAGGGAGCAACACGCTCATTGCTTTGTCCTGGGGAGTGCAAGGGCAAAGTCTATCAAATGGGTGACTTGCTCACTGGTTCTGGAGGGGGCAACATGCCAATTGCTTTGTCCTTGGGAGAGCAAGGTCACAGTCTCTCAAGCGGGTGACTTGCCCACTGGTTCTGGAGGCGGAAACATGCCCTTTGCTTTATGCTGGGGAGTGCAAGGCCACAGTCTCTGGACTGGTTGTCTTTCCCACTGGTTCGTGAAGGGGCTACATGTCCATTGCTTTGTTCTGGGGAGTGCAAGCCACAGTATTTGCCGTGGGCTTCTTTCCCACTGGTTCTGAAGGTGGCAACATGCCCATTGCTTTGTCCTGGAGAGTGCAAGGGGACAGTCGCTGGAGTGGGCTATTTCCCACTGGTTCTGGAAGGGGCAACATGCCCATTGCTTTGTCATAGAGTGTGCACGGCCACAGTCTCTGGAGTGGGTGTCTTTCCAATTGGTTGTTTGGGGGACAACATGCCCATTGCATTGCCCTAGGGATTTTAAGGCCACAGTCTCTCGAGTGGGTGACTTGCCCGCTGGTTCTGGAGAGGGCAACATGCCCATTGCTTTGTACTGGGGAGTGCAAGGCCATGGTCTCTATTAGGAGGGTGTCTTTCCTACTTGTTCTGCAGGGGGCAAGACACCCATTGCTTTATAAACTGGGGAGAGCAAGGCCACAGTATCTGGAGTGGATATCTTTCCCAATTGTTCAGGAGGGGGCATCATGCCCATTGCTTTGTCCTGGGGGGTGCAAGGCCACAGTCTCTGGAGTGGGTGGCTTGCCCACTGGTTCTGGAGGGGGCAGCATGCCCATTGCTAGTCCTGAGGAATGCAAGGCTACAGTCAGTCTCTTGAGTGGGTGACTTGACCACTGGTTCTGGAGGTGGCAACATGCCCATTGCTTTGTCCTGGGAAGTGGAAGGCCACAGTCTCTGGAGTGGGTGTCTTTTCCACTTGTTCTGGAGATCGCAACATGCACATTGCTTTTTCCTGGGAACTGCAAGGCCACAGTCTCTCGAGTGGGTGACTTGCCCATTGGTTCTAGAGGGAGCAACTGCCCATTGCTTTGTACTGGTGAGTGCAAGGCCACGGTCTCTCAGGAGGGTGTCTTTCCCACTTGTTCTGCAGGCGGCAACACACCCATTGCTTTACCCTGGGGAGGGCAAGACCACAGTCTCTGGAGTGGATGCCTTTCCCACTAGTTCTCAAGGGGCGACACATGCCCATTGCTTTGTCCTGGGGAGTGAACGGCCACAGTCTCTCAAGTGGGTGACTTACCCACTGGTTCTGGAGGGGGCAAACTGCCCAATACTTTATCCTGGGGATTGCAAGGCCACAGTCTTTGGACTGGGTGTCTTTCCCACTAGTTCTGGAGGGGGGCAATATGCCCATTGCTTTGTCCTGGGGAGTGCAAGGCCAAGGTCTCTCAACTGGGTGACTTGCCCACTGGTTCTGGAGGGGGAAACATACCCATTGCTTTATCCTGGGGAGTGCAAGGCCACAGTTTCTGGAATGGGTGTCTTTCCCTCTGCTTCTGGAGGGGGGAACATGCCCAAAGCTTTGTCCTAGGGAGTGCAAGGCCACAGTCTCGGAGTGGGTGTCTTTCCCACGGGTTCTGTAGGGGGGCAACATGCCCATTGCTTTGTCCTAGGCAGTGCAAGGCCACAGTCTCTTGAGTGGGTGACTTGCCCACAGGTTCTGGAGGGGGCAACATGCACATTGCTTTATCCAGGGGAGGGCAAGGGCACAGTCTCTGGAGTAGATGTCTTTCCCACTGGTTCTGGAGGGGGTGCCATGCCCATTGCTTTGTCAAGGGGAGTGCAAGGCCACAGTCTCTGGAGTGTGTGACTTTCCCACTGATTCTGGAGGTGGCAACATGCCAATTGCTTTGTCCTGGGGATTGCAAGGCTGCAGTCTATCGAGTGGGTGTCTTTCCCACTGGTTCTGGAGGGGGCAAAATGCCCATTGCTTTGTCCTCAGGAGTGCAAGGCCACAGTCACTCGAGTGGGTGACTTGCCCACGGGTTCTTGACGGGAAAACATGCCCATTGCTTTATCCTGGGGAGTGCAAGGAAACAGACTCTTGAGTGTGTGTCTTTCCCACTGGGTCTGGAGGGTTAAACAAACCCATTGCTTTGTCCTGGGAATTGCAAGGCCACAGTCTTGGAGTGGGTGTCTTTCCCACTGGGGGTGTAAGGGACAACATGCCCATTGCATTGTCCTATGGATTGAAAGGCCACAGTCTCTCGAGTGGGTGACTTGCCCACTGGTTCTGGAGAGGGCAGCATGCCCATTGCTTTAACCTGGGGAGGGCAAGCCACAGTATATGGAGTGGATACCATTCCCACTTGTTCAGGAGGAGGAAGCATGCCCATTGCTTTGTCCTGGGGAGTGCAAGGCCACAGTCTCTGGAGTGGGTGACTTGCCCACTGGTTCTGGAGGGGGCAACATGCCCATTGCTTTGTCCTAGAGTGTGCACGGCCACAGTCTCTGGAGTGGGTGTCTTGCCAACTGGTTGTTTGGGGGACAACATGCCCATTGCATTGCCCTAGCGAGTTTAAAGCCACAGTCTCTCCAGTGGGTGACTTGCCCGCTGGTTCTGGAGAGGGCAACATGCCCATTGCTTTGTACTGGGGAGTGCAAGGCCATGGTCTCTATTAGGAGGGTGTCTTTCCTACTTGTTCTGCAGGGGGCAAGACACCCATTGCTTTATAAACTGGGGAGAGCAAGGCCACAGTATCTGGAGTGGATATCTTTCCCAATTGTTCAGGAGGGGGCATCATGGCCATTGCTTTGCCCTGGGGAGTGCAAGGCCACAGTCTCTGGAGTGGGTGGTTTGCCCACTGGTTCTCAACGGGGCAACATGCCCATTGCTAGTCCTGAGGATTTCAAGGACACAGTCTCTGGAGTGGGTGTATTTCCCACTGGTTCTGGTGTGGGCAACATGCCCATTGCTTTGTCCTGGGGAATGCAAGGCCACAGTCAGTCTCTTGAGTGGGTGACTTGACCACTGGTTATGGAGGGGGCAACATGCCCATTGCTTTGTCCTGGGGAGTGCAAGACCACAGTCTCTCCAGTGGGTGACTTTCCCACTGGTTCTGGAGTGGGCAACATGCCAGTTGCTTTATGCTGGGGAGTACAAGGCTACAGTCTCTGGAGTGGGTGACTTGGCCACTAGTTCTGGAGGTGACAACATGCCCATTGCTTTGTCCTGGGAAGTGGAGGGCCAGTCTCTGGAGTGGGTGTCTTTTCCATTTTTTCTGGAGTTCGCAATATGCCAATTGCTTTGTCCTGGGAAGTGCAAGGCCGCAGTCTCTCGAGTGGGTGACTTGACCACTGGTTATGGAGGGGGCAACATGCCCATTCCTTTGTCCTGGGGAGAGCAAGGCCACAGTCTCTCGAGAGGGTGATTTGACCACTGGTATCTGGAGGGGGCAACATGCCCATTGCTATGTCCTGGGGTGTGCAAGCCCACAGTCTCCTCCGTAGGTGACTTGCCCACTGGTTCTGGAGGGGGCAACATGCCCATTGCTTTATCCTGGGGAGTGCAAGGCCACAGTCTCTGTAGTGGGTGTCTTTCCCACTGGTTCTGGAGGGGGCAACATGCCCATTGCTTTGTCCTGGGGAGCACAAGGCCATAGTCTCTGGAGTGGGTATGTTGCCCACTGGTTTTGGAGGCGGAAACATGCCCTTTGCTTTATGCTGGAGAGTGCAAGGCCACAGTCTCTGGACTGGGTGTCTTTCCAACTGGTTCGTGAGGGGGCTACTAGCCCATTGCTTTGTTCTGGGGAGTGCAAGCCACAGTCATTGGAATGGGCTTATTTCCCAATGGTTCTGGAGGTGGCAACATGCCCATTGCTTTATCCTGTGGACTGCAGGGCCACAGTCTCTGGACTGTGTGTCTTTCCCACGGTTCTTGAGGGGGCATCATGCCCATTGCTTTGTCCTGGGCAGTGCAAGGCCACAGTCTCTTGAGTGGGTATTTTCCCACCGGGTCTGGAGGGGGCAATATGCCCATTGCTTTATCTGGGGGATTGCAAGGCCACAGTCTCTGGACTAGGTGTCTTTCCCACTGGTTTTGGAAGGAGCAACATACCCATTGCTTTGTTCTGGGGAGTGCAAGACCACTGTATCTCGAGTGGGTGACTTACCCACTTGTTCAGGAGGGGGCATCATGGCCATTGCTTTTCCCTGGGGAGTGCAAGGCCACAGTCTCTGGAGTGGGTGGTTTGCCCACTGGTTCTCAACGGGGCAACATGCCCATTGCTAGTCCTGAGGATTTCAAGGCCACAGTCTCTGGAGTGGGTGTATTTCCCACTGGTTCTGGTGTGGGCAACATGCCCATTGCTTTGTCCTGGGGAATGCAAGGCCACAGTCAGTCTCTTGAGTGGGTGACTTGACCACTGGTTATGGAGGGGGCAACATGCCCATTGCTTTGTCCTGGGGAGTGCAAGACCACAGTCTCTCCAGTGGGTGACTTTCCCACTGGTTCTGGAGTGGGCAACATGCCAGTTGCTTTATACTGGGGAGTACAAGGCTACAGTCTCTGGAGTGGGTGACTTGGCCACTAGTTCTGGAGGTGACAACATGCCCATTGCTTTGTCCTGGGAAGTGGAGGGCCACAGTCTCTGGAGTGGGTGTCTTTTCCATTTTTTCTGGAGGTCGCAATATGCCCATTGCTTTGTCCTGGGAAGTGCAAGGCCGCAGTCTCTCGAGTGGGTGACTTGCCCATTGGTCCTGGAGAGGGCAACATGCCCATTGCTTAAACCTGGGGAGGGCAAGGCCACAGTATCTGGAGTGGATACCTTTCCCACTTGTTCAGGAGGGGGTAGCATGCCCATTGCTTTGTCCTTGGGAGTGCAAGGCCACAGTTTCTGGAGTGGGTGACTTGCCCACTGGTTCTGGAGGGGGCAACATGCCAGTTGCTTTAGCCTGTGGAGTGCAAGGCCACAGTCTCTGGAGAGGGTGTATTTTCCACTAGTTCTGTTGGAGTCAACAAGCCAATTGATTTGTCCTGGGGAATGCAAGGCCACAGTCTCTTGAGAGTGTTACTTGCCCACTGGTTCTGGAGGGGGCAACATGCCCATTGCTTTCTCCTGAAGAGTGCAATGCCACAGTCACTCGAGTGGGTTACTTGCCCATTGGTTCTCGATGGGGAAACATGCCCATTGCTTTATCCTGGGCAGTGCAAGGCCACAGTCTCTTGGGTGGGTATTTTTCCAACCGGGTCAGGAGGGGGCAACATGCCCATTGCTTTATCCCGGGGATTGCAAGGCCACAGTCTCTGGACTAGGTGTCTTTCCCACTGGTTCTGGAAGGAGCAACATACCCATTGCTTTGTTCTGGGGAGTGCAAGACCACTGTATCTCGAGTGGGTGACTTCCCCACTGGTTCTGGAGAGGGCAACACGCCCATTGCTTTAACCTGGGAGGGCAAGGCCACAGTTTCTGGAGTGGGTGTCTTTCCCACTTGTACTGGATGGGGCAACATGCCCATTGCTTTGTCCTGGGGAGTGCAAGGCCACAGTCTCCTCCGTGGGTGACTTGCCCACTGGCTCTGGAGGGGACAACATGCCCATTGCTAGTCCTGAGGATTTCAAGGCCACAGTCCCTGGAGTGGGTGTATTTCCCACTGGTTCTGGTGGGGGCAACATGCCCATTGCTTTGTCCTGGGGAATGCAGGCCACAGTCAGTCTCTTGAGTGGGTGACTTGAACACTGGTTATGGAGGAGGCAACATGCCCATTGCTTTGTCCTGGGGAGTGCAAGACCACAGTCTCTCCACTGGGTGACTTCCCACTGGTTCTGGAGTGGGCAACATGCCCATTGCTTTATGCTGGGGAGTACAAGGCTACAGTCTCTGGAGTGGGTGACTTGGCCACTAATTCTGGAGGTGGCAACATGCCCATTGCTTTGTCCTGGGAAGTGGAGGGCCACAGTCTCTGGAGTGGGTGTCTTTTCCATTTTTTCTGGAGGTCGCAACATGCCCATTGCTTTGTCCTGGGAAGTGCAAGGCCGCAGTCTCTCGAGTGGGTGTCTTGCCCATTGGTTCTAGAGGGGGCAACATGCCCATTGCTTTGTACTGGTGAGTGCAAGGACACGGTCTCTCAGGAGGGTGTCTTTCCCACTTGTTCTGCAGGGGGCACCACACTCATTGCTTTATCATGGGGAGGGCAAGGCCATAGTCTCTGGAGTGGATGTCTTTCCCACTAGTTCTGGAGGGGGCAAAATGCCCATTTCTTTAATCTGGGGAGTGCAAGGCCACAGTCTTTGGACTGGGTGTCTTTCCCACTGGTTCTGGAGGGGGCAATATGCCCATTGCTTTGTCCTAGGCAGTGCAAGGCCACAGTCTCGGAGTGGGTGTATTTCCCACGGGTTCTGTAGGGGGGCAACATGCCCATTGCTTTGTCCTAGGGAGTGCAAGGCCACGGTCTCTTGAGTGGGTGACTTGCCCACGGGTTCTGGAGGGGGCAATATGCACATTGATTTATCCAGGGGAGGGCAAGGGCACAGTCTCTGGGGTGGATGTCTTTCCAACTGGCTCTGGAGAGGGCGCCATGCTCATTGCTTTGTCAAAGGGAGTGCAAGGCCACAGTCTCTGGAGTGTGTGACTTTCCCACTGGTTCTGGAGGTGGCAACATACCAATTGCTTTGTCCTGGGCATTGCGAGGCTACAGTCTCTTGAGTGTGTGTCTTTCCCACTGGGTCTGTAGGGTTAAACATACCCATTGCTTTGTCCTGGAGAGTGCAAGGCCACAGTCTTGGAATGGGTGTATTTCCCACTGGTTCTGTAAGGGACAACATGCCCATTGCATTGTCCTAGGTAATGAAAGGCCACAGTCTCTCGAGTTGGTGACTTACCGACTGGTCCTGGAGAAGGCAACATGCCCATTGCTTAAACCTAGGGAGGGCAAGGCCACAGTATCTGGAGTGGATACCTTTCCCACTTGTTCAGGAGGGGGTAGCATGCCCATTGCTTTGTCCTTGGGAGTGCAAGGCCACAATCTCTGGAGTGGGTGACTTGCCCACTGGTTCTGGAGGGGGCAACATGCCAGTTGCTTTAGCCTGTGGAGTGCAAGGCCACAGTCTAAGGAGCGGGTGTATTTTCCACTGGTTCTGGTGGGGTCAACAAGCCCATTGATTTGTCCTGGGGAGTGCAAGGCCACAGTCTCTTGAGTGGGTTACTTGCCCACTGGTTCTGGAGGGGGCAACATGCCCATTGCTTTCTCCTGAGGAGTGCAATGCCACAGTTACTCGAGTGGGTTACTTGCCCATGGGTTCTCGACGGGGAAACATGCCCATTGCTTTATCCTGGGCAGTGCAAGGCCACAGTCTCTTGAGTGGGTATTTTTCCCACCAGGTCTGGAGGGGGCAACATGCCCATTGCTTTATCCTGGGGATTGCAAGGCCACAGTCTCTGGAATAGGTGTCTTTCCCATTGGTTCTGGAAGGAGCAACATACCCATTGCTTTTTTCTGGGGAGTGCAAGACCACTGTATCTCGAGTGGGTGACTTGCCCACTGGTTCTGGAGAGGGCAACACGCCCATTGCTTTAACCTGGGGACGGCAAGGCCACAGTATCTGGATTGGATATCTTTCATACTTGTTCAGGAGGGGGCATCATGCCCATTGTTTGCCCTGGTGAGTACAAGGCCCCAGTCTCTCGAGTGTGTGGTTTGCCCACTGGTTCTCAACAGGGCAACATGCCCATTGCTAGTCCTGAGGAGTGCAATCCCACAGTCTCTGGAGTAGGTGTATTTCCCACTGGTTCTGGTGGGGGCAACATGCCCATTGCTTTGTCCAGGGGAATACAAGGCCACAGTCTCTTGAGTGGGTGACTTGACAACTGGTTCTGGATGGGGCTACATGCCCATTGCTTTGTCCTGGGGAGTGCAAGGCCACAGTCTCTCGAGAGAGTGATTTGCCCACTGGTTATGAAAGGGGCAACATGCCCATTGCTTTGTCCTGGGGAGTGCAAGGCCACAGTCTCCTCCGTGGGTGACTTGCCCACTGGCTCTGGAGGGGACAACATGCCCATTGCTAGTCCTGAGGATTTCAAGGCCACAGTCCCTGGAGTGGGTGTATTTCCCACTGGTTCTGGTGGGGGCAACATGCCCATTGCTTTGTCCTGGGGAATGCAGGCCACAGTCAGTCTCTTGAGTGGGTGACTTGACCACTGGTTATGGAGGAGGCAACATGCCCATTGCTTTGTCCTGGGGAGTGCAAGACCACAGTCTCTCCACTGGGTGACTTCCCACTGGTTCTGGAGTGGGCAACATGCCCATTGCTTTATGCTGGGGAGTACAAGGCTACAGTCTCTGGAGTGGGTGACTTGGCCACTAATTCTGGAGGTGGCAACATGCCCATTGCTTTGTCCTGGGAAGTGGAGGGCCACAGTCTCTGGAGTGGGTGTCTTTTCCATTTTTTCTGGAGGTCGCAACATGCCCATTGCTTTGTCCTGGGAAGTGCAAGGCCGCAGTCTCTCGAGTGGGTGTCTTGCCCATTGGTTCTAGAGGGGGCAACATGCCCATTGCTTTGTACTGGTGAGTGCAAGGCCACGGTCTCTCAGGAGGGTGTCTTTCCCACTTGTTCTGCAGGGGGCACCACACTCATTGCTTTATCATGGGGAGGGCAAGGCCATAGTCTCTGGAGTGGATGTCTTTCCCACTAGTTCTGGAGGGGGCAAAATGCCCATTTCTTTAATCTGGGGAGTGCAAGGCCTCAGTCTTTGGACTGGGTGTCTTTCCCACTGGTTCTGGAGGGGGCAATATGCCCATTGCTTTGTCCTAGGCAGTGCAAGGCCACAGTCTCGGAGTGGGTGTATTTCCCACGGGTTCTGTAGGGGGGCAACATGCCCATTGCTTTGTCCTAGGGAGTGCAAGGCCACGGTCTCTTGAGTGGGTGACTTGCCCACGGGTTCTGGAGGGGGCAATATGCACATTGATTTATCCAGGGGAGGGCAAGGGCACAGTCTCTGGGGTGGATGTCTTTCCAACTGGTTCTGGAGAGGGCGCCATGCTCATTGCTTTGTCAAAGGGAGTGCAAGGCCACGGTCTCTGGAGTGTGTGACTTTCCCACTGGTTCTGGAGGTGGCAACATACCAATTGCTTTGTCCTGGGCATTGCGAGGCTACAGTCTCTTGAGTGTGTGTCTTTCCCACTGGGTCTGTAGGGTTAAACATACCCATTGCTTTGTCCTGGAGAGTGCAAGGCCACAGTCTTGGAATGGGTGTATTTCCCACTGGTTCTGTAAGGGACAACATGCCCATTGCATTGTCCTAGGTAATGAAAGGCCACAGTCTCTCGAGTTGGTGACTTACCGACTGGTCCTGGAGAAGGCAACATGCCCATTGCTTAAACCTAGAGAGGGCAAGGCCACAGTATCTGGAGTGGATACCTTTCCCACTTGTTCAGGAGGGGGTAGCATGCCCATTGCTTTGTCCTTGGGAGTGCAAGGCCACAATCTCTGGAGTGGGTGACTTGCCCACTGGTTCTGGAGGGGGCAACATGCCAGTTGCTTTAGCCTGTGGAGTGCAAGGCCACAGTCTAAGGAGCGGGTGTATTTTCCACTGGTTCTGGTGGGGTCAACAAGCCCATTGATTTGTCCTGGGGAGTGCAAGGCCACAGTGTCTTGAGTGGGTTACTTGCCCACTGGTTCTGGAGGGGGCAACATGCCCATTGCTTTCTCCTGAGGAGTGCAATGCCACAGTTACTCAAGTGGGTTACTTGCCCATGGGTTCTCGACGGGGAAACATGCCCATTGCTTTATCCTGGGCAGTGCAAGGCCACAGTCTCTTGAGTGGGTATTTTTCCCACCAGGTCTGGAGGGGGCAACATGCCCATTGCTTTATCCTGGGGATTGCAAGGCCACAGTCTCTGGAATAGGTGTCTTTCCCATTGGTTCTGGAAGGAGCAACATACCCATTGCTTTTTTCTGGGGAGTGCAAGACCACTGTATCTCGAGTGGGTGACTTGCCCACTGGTTCTGGAGAGGGCAACACGCCCATTGCTTTAACCTGGGGACGGCAAGGCCACAGTATCTCGATTGGATATCTTTCACACTTGTTCAGGAGGGGGCATCATGCCCATTGTTTGCCCTGGGGAGTACAAGGCCCCAGTCTCTCGAGTGTGTGGTTTGCCCACTGGTTCTCAACAGGGCAACATGCCCATTGCTAGTCCTGAGGAGTGCAATCCCACAGTCTCTGGAGTAGATGTATTTCCCACTGGTTCTGGTGGGGGCAACATGCCCATTGCTTTGTCCAGGGGAATACAAGGCCACAGTCTCTTGAGTGGGTGACTTGACAACTGGTTCTGGATGGGGCTACATGCCCATTGCTTTGTCCTGGGGAGTGCAAGGCCACAGTCTCTCGAGAGAGTGATTTGCCCACTGGTTATGAAAGGGGCAACATGCCCATTGATTTATCCTAGGAAGTGCAAGGCTACAGTATCTGAAGTGGGTTTCTTTCCCACAGGTTATAAAGGTCGCAAAATGCTGATTTCTTTGTCCTGGGGAGTGGAAGGCCACAGTCTCTCGTGTGGGTGACATGCCCACTGGTTCTGGAGAGGGAAGCATGCCCATTGCTTTATCCTGGGGACTGCAGGACCACACTCTCTGGTCTGGGTGTCTTTCCCACTGGTTCTTGAGGTGGCATCATGCCCATTGCTTTGTCCTGGGAAGTGCAAGGCCACAGTCTCTATAGTGGGCCAACACGCTCATTGCTTTGTCCTGGGGAGTGCAAGGCCGAAGTCTATCAAGCGGGTGACTTGCTCAGTGGTTCTAGAGGGGGCAACATGCCCATTGCTTTGTACTGGGGAGTGCAAGGCTATGGTCTCTATTACGAGGTTGTCTTTCCTAATTGTTCTGCAGGGGGCAAGTCACCCATTGCTTTATAACCTGGGGAGAGCAAGGCCACAGTATCTGGAGTGGATATCTTTCCCACTTGTTCAGGAGGGGGCATAATGCCCATTGCTTTGTCCTGGGGAGTGCAAGGCCACAGTCTCTGGAGTGGGCGGCTTGCCCACTGGTTCTGGAGGCGGCAACATGCCCATTGCTAGTCCTGAGGATTTCAAGGCCACAGTCTCTTGAGTGGGTGTATTTACCACTGGTTCTGGTGGGGGCAACATGCCCATTGCTTTGTCCTGCGGAATGCAAGGCCACAGTCAGTCTCTTGAGTGGGTGACTTGACCACTGGTTATGGAGGGGGCAACATGCCCATTGCCTTTTCCTGGGGAGTGCAAGGCCATAGTCTCTCTAGAGGGTGATTTGCCCACTGGTATCTGGAGGGGGCAACATGCCCATTACTTTATCCTGGGGAGTGCAAGGCCCCAGTCTCTGGAGTGGGTGTCTTTCCCACTGGTACTGGATGGGGCAACATGCCCATGGCTTTGTCCTGGGGATTGCAAGGCCGCAGTCTCCTCCGTGGGTGACTTGCCCACTGGTTCTGGAGGGGGCAACATGCCCATTGCTTTATCCTGGGGAGTGCAAGGCCACAGTCCCTGTAGTGAGTGTCTTTCCCACTGGTTCTGGGGGGGGCAACATGCCCATTGCTTTGTCCTGGGGAGCGCAAGGCCATTGTCTCTGGAGTGGGTATCTTTCCCACGGGTTCTGGAGGGGCCAACATGCCCATTGCTTAGTGCTGAGGAGTGCAATGCAACAGTCTCTGGAGTGGGTGGCTTGCCCACTGGTTCTAGAGAGGGAAACATGCCCTTTGCTTTATGCTGGGGAGTGCAAGGCTACAGTCTCTGGACTGGGTGTCTTTCCCACTGGTTCGTGAGGGGGCTTCTAGCACATTGCTTTGTTCTGGGTAGTGCAAGCCACAGTCTTTGGAGTGGGCTTATTTCCCAGTGGTTCTGGAGGTGGCAACATGCACATTGCTTTGTCCTGGGGAGTGCGAGCCACAGTCTTTGGAGCGGGCTTCTTTCCCACTGGTTCTGAAGGTGGCAACATGCCCATTGCTTTGTCCTGGAGAGTGCAAGGGGACAGTCACTGGAGTGGGCTTCTTTCCCACTGGTTCTGTAGAGGGCAACCTCCCCATTGCTTTGTCCTGGGAAGTGCAAGGCCACAGTCTCTATAGTGGGCCAACACGCTCATTGCTTTGTCCTGGTGAGTGCAAGACCGAAGTCTATCAAGCGGGTGACTTGCTCAGTGGTTCTAGAGGGGGCAACATGCCCATTGCTTTGTAATTGGGAGTGCAAGGTCACAGTCTCTCAAGCGGGTGACTTGCCCACTGGTTCTGGAGGCGGAAACATCCCCTTTGCTTTATGCTGGGGAGCGCAAGGCCACAGTCTCTGTACTGGGTGTCTTTCCCACTGGTTCGTGAGGGGGCTACATGTCCATTGCTTTGTTCTAGGGAGTGCAAGCCACAGTTTTTGCCGTGGACTTCTTTCCCACTGGTTCTGAAGGTGGCAACATGCCCATTGCTTTGTCCTGGAGAGTGCAAGGCGACAGTCACTGGAGTGGGCTTCTTTCCCACTGGTTCTGTAGGGGGCAACCTGCCCATTGCTTTGTCCTAGAGTGTGCAAGGGCACAGTCTCTGGAGTGGGTGTCTTTCCAACTGGTTGTTTGGGGGACAACATGCCCATTGCATTGCCCTAGGGAGTTTAAGGCCACAGTCTCTCGAGTGGGTGACTTGCCCGCTGGTTCTGGAGAGGGCAACATGCCCATTGCTTTGTACTGGGGGGTGCAAGGCCATGGTCTCTATTACGAGGTTGTCTTTCCTAATTGTTCTGCAGGGGGCAAGTCACCCATTGCTTTTAACCTGGGGAGAGCAAGGCCACAGTATCTGGAGTGGATATCTTTCCCACTTGTTCAGGAGGGGGCATAATGCCCATTGCTTTGTCCTGGGGAGCGCAAGGCAATTGTCTCTGGAGTGGGTATCTTTCCCACGGGTTCTGGAGGGGGCAACATGCCCATTGCTTAGTGCTGAGGAGTGCAATGCAACAGTCTCTGGAGTGGGTGGCTTGCCCACTGGTTCTAGAGAGGGAAACATGCCCTTTGCTTTATGCTGGGGAGTGCAAGGCTACAGTCTCTGGACTGGGTGTCTTTCCCACTGGTTCGTGAGGGGGCTTCTAGCACATTGCTTTGTTCTGGGTAGTGCAAGCCAAAGTCTTTGGAGTGGGCTTATTTCCCAGTGGTTCTGGAGGTGGCAACATGCACATTGCTTTGTCCTGGGGAGTGCGAGCCAAAGTCTTTGGAGCGGGCATCTTTCCCACTGGTTCTTGAGGGGGCAACATGCCCATTGCTTTGTCCTGGGGAGTGCAAGGGCACAGTCGCTGGAGTGGGATTCTTTCCCTCTGGTTCTAGAGGGGGCAACATGTCCATTGCTTTGTCCTGGGGAGTCCAAGGCCACAGTCTCTTGAGTGGGTGACTTGACAACTGGTTCTGGATGGGGCTACATGCCCATTGCTTTGTCCTGGGGAGTGCAAGGCCACAGTCTCTCGAGAGAGTGATTTGCCCACTGGTTATGAAAGGGGCAACATGCCCATTGATCTATCATAGGAAGTGCAAGGCTACAGTATCTGAAGTGAGTTTCTTTCCCACAGGTTATAAAGGTCGCAAATTGCTGATTTCTTTGTCCTGAGGAGTGGAAGGCCACAGTCTCTCGTGTGGGTGACATGCCCACTGGTTCTGGAGAGGGAAGCATGCCCATTGCTTTATCCTGGGGACTGCAGGACCACACTCTCTGGTCTGGGTGTCTTTCCCACTGGTTCTTGAGGGGGTATCATGCCCATTGCTTTGTCCTGGGAAGTGCAAGGCCACAGTCTCTATAGTGGGCCAATACGCTCATTGCTTTGTCCTGGGGAGTGCAAGGCCGAAGTCTATCAAGCGGGTGACTTGCTCAGTGGTTCTAGAGGGGGCAACATGCCCATTGCTTTGTAATTGGGAGTGCAAGGTCACAGTCTCTCAAGCGGGTGACTTACCCACTGGTTCTGGAGGCGGAAACATCCCCTTTGCTTTATGCTGGGGAGTGCAAGGCCACAGTCTCTGGACTGGGTGTCTTTTCCACTGGTACGTGAGGGGGCTACATGTCCATTGCTTTGTTCTAGGGAGTGCAAGCCACAGTATTTGCCGTGGATTTCTTTCCCACTGGTTCTGAAGGTGGCAACATGCCCATTGCTTTGTCCTGGAGAGTGCAAGGGGACAGTCACTGGAGTGGGCTTCTTTCCCACTGGTTCTGTAGGGGACAACCTGCCCATTGCTTTGTCCTAGAGTGTGCAAGGGCACAGTCTCTGGAGAGGGTGTCTTTCCAACTAGTTGTTTGGGGGACAACTTGCCCATTGCATTGCCCTAGGGAGTTTAAGGCAACAGTCTCTCGAGTGGGTGACTTGCCCGCTGGTTCTGGAGAGGGCAACATGCCCATTGCTTTGTACTGGGGAGTGCAAGGCCATGGTCTCTATTACAAGGTTGTCTTTCCTAATTGTTCTGCAGGGGGCAAGTCACCCATTGCTTTATAACCTGGGGAGAGCAAGGCCACAGTATCTGGAGTGGATATCTTTCCCACTTGTTCAGGAGGGGGCATAATGCCCATTGCTTTGTCCTGGGGAGTTCAAGGCCACAGTCTCTGGAGTGGGTGGCTTGCCCACTGGTTCTGGAGGGGGCAACATGCCCATTGCTAGTCCTGAGGATTTCAAGGCCACAGTCTCTTGAGTGGGTGTATTTATCACTGGTTCTGGTGGGGGCAACATGCCCATGGCTTTCTCCTGGGGAGTACAAGGCCACAGTCTCCACCGTGGGTGACTTGCCCACTGGTTCTGGAGGGGGCAACATGCCCATTGCTTTATCCTGGGGAGTGCAAGGCCATAGTCTCTCGAGAGGGTGATTTGCCCACTGGTATCTGGAGGGGGCAACATGCCCATTACTTTATCCTGGGGAGTGCAAGGCCCCAGTCTCTGGAGTGGGTGTCTTTCCCACTGGTACTGGATGGGGCAACATGCCCATGGCTTTCTCCTGGGGAGTGCAAGGCCATAGTCTCCTCCGTGGGTGACTTGCCCACTGGTTCTGGAGGGGGCAACATGCCCATTGCTTTATCCTGGGGAGTGCAAGGCCACAGTCCCTGTAGTGGGTGTCTTTCCCACTGGTTCTGGGGGGGGCAACATGCCCATTGCTTTGTCCTGGGGAGCGCAAGGCCATTGTCTCTGGAGTGGGTATCTTTCCCACGGGTTCTGGAGGGGGCAACATGCACATTGCTTTGTGCTGAGGAGGGCAATGCAACAGTCTCTGGAGTGGGTGGCTTGCCCACTGGTTCTAGAGAGGGAAACATGCCCTTTGCTTTATGCTGGGGAGTGCAAGGCTACAGTCTCTGGACTGTGTGTCTTTCCCACTGGTTCGTGAGGGGGCTTCCAGCACATTGCTTTGTTCTGGGTAGTGCAAGCCACAGTCTTTGGAGTGGGTTTATTTCCCAGTGGTTCTGGAGGTGGCAACATGCACATTGCTTTGTCCTGGGGAGTGCGAGCCACAGTCTTTGGAGCGGGCTTCTTTCCCACTGGTTCTGAAGGTGGCAACATGCCCATTGCTTTGTCCTGGAGAGTGCAAGGGGACAGTCACTGGAGTGGGCTTCTTTCCCACTGGTTCTGTAGGGGGCAACCTGCCCATTACTTTGTCCTGGGAAGTGCAAGGCCACAGTCTCTATAGTGAGCCAACACGCTCATTGCTTTGTCCTGGGGAGTGCAAGGCCGAAGTCTATCAAGCGGGTGACTTGCTCAGTGGTTCTAGAGGGGGCAACATGCCCATTGCTTTGTAATTGGGAGTGCAAGGTCACAGTCTCTCAAGCGGGTGACTTGCCCACTGGTTCTGGAGGCGGAAACATCCCTTTGCTTTATGCTGGGGAGCGCAAGGCCACAGTCTCTGGACTGGGTGTCTTTCCCACTGGTTCGTGAGGGGGCTACATGTCTATTGCTTTGTTCTAGGGAGTGCAAGCCACAGTTTTTGCCGTGGACTTCTTTCCCACTGGTTCTGAAGGTGGCAACATGCCCATTGCTTTGTCCTGGAGAGTGCAAGGCGACAGTCACTTGAGTGGGCTTCTTTCCCACTGGTTCTGTAGGGGGCAACCTGCCCATTGCTTTGTCCTAGAGTGTGCAAGGGCACAGTCTCTGGAGTGGGTGTCTTTCCAACTGGTTGTTTGGGGGACAACATGCCCATTGCATTGCCCTAGGGAGTTTAAGGCCACAGTCTCTCGAGTGGGTGACTTGCCCGCTGGTTCTGGAGAGGGCAACATGCCCATTGCTTTGTACTGGGGGGTGCAAGGCCATGGTCTCTATTACGAGGTTGTCTTTCCTAATTGTTCTGCAGGGGGCAAGTCACCCATTGCTTTATAACCTGGGGAGAGCAAGGCCACAGTATCTGGAGTGGATATCTTTCCCACTTGTTCAGGAGGGGGCATAATGCCCATTGCTTTGTCCTGGGGAGTGCAAGGCCACAGTCCCTGTAGTGAGTGTCTTTCCCACTGGTTCTGGGGGGGGGCAACATGCCCATTGCTTTGTCCTGGGGAGCGCAAGGCAATTGTCTCTGGAGTGGGTATCTTTCCCACGGGTTCTGGAGGGGGCAACATGCCCATTGCTTAGTGCTGAGGAGTGCAATGCAACAGTCTCTGGAGTGGGTTGCTTGCCCACTGGTTCTAGAGAGGGAAACATGCCCTTTGCTTTATGCTGGGGAGTGCAAGGCTACAGTCTCTGGACTGGGTGTCTTTCCCACTGGTTCGTGAGGGGGCTTCTAGCACATTGCTTTGTTCTGGGTAGTGCAAGCCAAAGTCTTTGGAGTGGGCTTATTTCCCAGTGGTTCTGGAGGTGGCAACATGCACATTGCTTTGTCCTGGGGAGTGCGAGCCACAGTCTTTGGAGCGGGCATCTTTCCCACTGGTTCTTGAGGGGGCAACATGCCCATTGCTTTGTCCTGGGGAGTGCAAGGGCACAGTCGCTGGAGTGGGATTCTTTCCCTCTGGTTCTAGAGGGGGCAACATGTCCATTGCTTTGTCCTGGGGAGTCCAAGGCCACAGTCTCTTGAGTGGGTGACTTGACAACTGGTTCTGGATGGGGCTAAATGCCCATTGCTTTGTCCTGGTGAGTGCAAGGCCACAGTCTCTCTCGAGAGTGATTTGCCCACTGGTTATGAAAGGGACAACATGCCCATTGATCTATCATAGGAAGTGCAAGGCTACAGTATCTGAAGTGAGTTTCTTTCCCACAGGTTATAAAGGTCGCAAATTGCTGATTTCTTTGTCCTGGGGAGTGGAAGGCCACAGTCTCTCGTGTGGGTGACATGCCCACTGGTTCTGGAGAGGGAAGCATGCCCATTGCTTTATCCTGGGGACTGCAGGACCACACTCTCTGGTCTGGGTGTCTTTCCCACTGGTTCTTGAGGGGGTATCATGCCCATTGCTTTGTCCTGGGAAGTGCAAGGCCACAGTCTCTATAGTGGGCCAACACGCTCATTGCTTTGTCCTGGGGAGTGCAAGGCCGAAGTCTATCAAGCGGGTGACTTGCTCAGTGGTTCTAGAGGGGGCAACATGCCCATTGCTTTGTAATTGGGAGTGCAAGGTCACAGTCTCTCAAGCGGGTGACTTACCCACTGGTTCTGGAGGCGGAAACATCCCCTTTGCTTTATGCTGGGGAGTGCAAGGCCACAGTCTCTGGACTGGGTGTCTTTTCCACTGGTTCGTGAGGGGGCTACATGTCCATTGCTTTGTTCTAGGGAGTGCAAGCCACAGTATTTGCCGTGGATTTCTTTCCCACTGGTTCTGAAGGTGGCAACATGCCCATTGCTTTGTCCTGGAGAGTGCAAGGGGACAGTCACTGGAGTGGGCTTCTTTCCCACTGGTTCTGTAGGGGACAACCTGCCCATTGCTTTGTCCTAGAGTGTGCAAGGGCACAGTCTCTGGAGTGGGTGTCTTTCCAAATAGTTGTTTGGGGGACAACTTGCCCATTGCATTGCCCTAGGGAGTTTAAGGCAACAGTCTCTCGAGTGGGTGACTTGCCCGCTGGTTCTGGAGAGGGCAACATGCCCATTGCTTTGTACTGGGGAGTGCAAGGCCATGGTCTCTATTACAAGGTTGTCTTTCCTAATTGTTCTGCAGGGGGCAAGTCACCCATTGCTTTATAACCTGGGGAGAGCAAGGCCACAGTATCTGGAGTGGATATCTTTCCCACTTGTTCAGGAGGGGGCATAATGCCCATTGCTTTGTCCTGGGGAGTGCAAGGCCACAGTCTCTGGAGTGGGTGGCTTGCCCACTGGTTCTGGAGGGGGCAACATGCCCATTGCTAGTCCTGAGGATTTCAAGGCCACAGTCTCTTGAGTGGGTGTATTTACCACTGGTTCTGGTGGGGGCAACATGCCCATGGCTTTCTCCTGGGGAGTACAAGGCCACAGTCTCCACCGTGGGTGACTTGCCCACTGGTTCTGGAGGGGGCAACATGCCCATTGCTTTATCCTGGGGAGTGCAAGGCCATAGTCTCTCGAGAGGGTGATTTGCCCACTGGTATCTGGAGGGGGCAACATGCCCATTACTTTATCCTGGGGAGTGCAAGGCCCCAGTCTCTGGAGTGGGTGTCTTTCCCACTGGTACTGGATGGGGCAACATGCCCATGGCTTTCTCCTGGGGAGTGCAAGGCCACAGTCTCCTCCGTGGGTGACTTGCCCACTGGTTCTGGAGGGGGCAACATGCCCATTGCTTTATCCTGGGGAGTGCAAGGCCACAGTCCCTGTAGTGGGTGTCTTTCCCACTGGTTCTGGGGGGGGCAACATGCCCATTGCTTTGTCCTGAGGAGCGCAAGGCCATTGTCTCTGGAGTGGGTATCTTTCCCACGGGTTCTGGAGGGGGCAACATGCACATTGCTTTGTGCTGAGGAGTGCAATGCAACAGTCTCTGGAGTGGGTGGCTTGCCCACTGGTTCTAGAGAGGGAAACATGCCCTTTGCTTTATGCTGGGGAGTGCAAGGCTACAGTCTCTGGACTGGGTGTCTTTCCCACTGGTTCGTGAGGGGGCTTCCAGCACATTGCTTTGTTCTGGGTAGTGCAAGCCACAGTCTTTGGAGTGGGCTTATTTCCCAGTGGTTCTGGAGGTGGCAACATGCACATTGCTTTGTCTTGGGGAGTGCGAGCCACAGTCTTTGGAGCGGGCTTCTTTCCCACTGGTTCTGAAGGTGGCAACATGCCCATTGCTTTGTCCTGGAGAGTGCAAGGGGACAGTCACTGGAGTGGGCTTCTTTCCCACTGGTTCTGTAGGGGGCAACCTGCCCATTACTTTGTCCTGTGAAGTGCAAGGCCGCAGTCTCTATAGTGAGCCAACACGCTCATTGCTTTGTCCTGGGGAGTGCAAGGCCGAAGTCTATCAAGCGGGTGACTTGCTCAGTGGTTCTAGAGGGGGCAACATGCCCATTGATTTTTAATTGGGAGTGCAAGGTCACAGTCTCTCAAGCGGGTGACTTGCCCACTGGTTCTGGAGGCGGAAACATCCCCTTTGCTTTATGCTGGGGAGTGCAAGGCCACAGTCTCTGGACTGGGTGTCTTTCCCACTGGTTCTTGAGGGGTCTACATGTCCATTGCTTTGTTCTAGGGAGTGCAAGCCACAGTATTTGCCGTGGACTTCATTCCCACTGGTTCTGAAGGTGGCAACATGCCCATTGCTTTGTCCTGGAGAGTGCAAGGGGACAGTCACTGGAGTGGGTGTCTTTCCAACTGGTTGTTTGGGGGACAACATGCCCATTGCATTGCCCTAGTGAGTTTAAGGCCACAGTCTCTCGAGTGGGTGACTTGCCCGCTGGTTCTGGAGAGGGCAACATGCCCATTGCTTTGTACTGGGGAGTGCAAGGCCATGGTCTCTATTACGAGGTTGTCTTTCCTAATTGTTCTGCAGGGGGCAAGTCACCCATTGCTTTATAACCTGGGGAGAGCAAGGCCACAGTATCTGGAGTGGATATCTTTCCCACTTGTTCAGGAGGGGGCATAATGCCCATTGTTTTGTCCTGGGGAGTGCAAGGCCACAGTCTCTGGAGTGGGTGGCTTGCCCACTGGTTCTGGAGGGGGCAACATGCCCATTGCTAGTCCTGAGGATTTCAAGGCCACAGTCTCTTGAGTGGGTGTATTTACCACTGGTTCTGGTGGGGGCAACATGCCCATTGCTTTGTCCTGCGTAATGCAAGGCCCCAGTCAGTCTCTTGAGTGGGTGACTTGACCACTGGTTATGGAGGGGGCAACATGCCCATTGCCTTTTCCTGGGGAGTGCAAGGCCATAGTCTCTCGAGAGGGTGATTTGCCCACTGGTATCTGGAGGGGGCAACATGCCCATTACTTTATCCTGGGGAGTGCAAGGCCCCAGTCTCTGGAGTGGGTGTCTTTCCCACTGGTACTGGATGGGGCAACATGCCCATGGCTTTCTCCTGGGGAGTGCAAGGCCACAGTCTCCTCCGTGGGTGACTTGCCCACTGGTTCTGGAGGGGGCAACATGCCCATTGCTTTATCCTGGGGAGTGCAAGGCCACAGTCCCTGTAGTGGGTGTCTTTCCCACTGGTTCTGGGGGGGGCAACATGCCCATTGCTTTGTCCTGGGGAGCGCAAGGCCATAGTCTCTCGAGAGGGTGATTTGCCCACTGGTATCTGGAGGGGGCAACATGCCCATTACTTTATCCTGGGGAGTGCAAGGCCCCAGTCTCTGGAGTGGGTGTCTTTCCCACTGGTACTGGATGGGGCAACAGTCTCTGGAGTGGGTGGCTTGCCCACTGGTTCTAGAGAGGGAAACATGCCCTTTGCTTTATGCTGGGGAGTTCAAGGCTACAGTCTCTGGACTGGGTGTCTTTCCCACTGGTACGTGAGGGGGCTTCTAGCACATTGCTTTGTTCTGGGTAGTGCAAGCCACAGCCTTTGGAGTGGGCTTATTTCCCAGTGGTTCTGGAGGTGGCAACATGCACATTGCTTTGTCCTGGGGAGTGCGAGCCACAGTCTTTGGAGCGGGCTTCTTTCCCACTGGTTCTGAAGGTGGCAACATGCCCATTGCTTTGTCCTGGAGAGTGCAAGGGGACAGTCACTGGAGTGGGCTTCTTTCCCACTGGTTCTGTAGGGGGCAACCTGCCCATTGCTTTGTCCTGGGAAGTGCAAGGCCACAGTCTCTATAGTGGGCCAGCACACTCATTGCTTTGTCCTGGGGAGTGCAAGGCCGAAGTCTATCAAGCGGGTGACTTGCTCAGTGGTTCTAGAGGGGGCAACATGCCCACTGCTTTGTAATTGGGAGTGCAAGGTCACAGTCTCTCAAGCGGGTGACTTGCCCACTGGTTCTGGAGGCGGAAACATCCCCTTTGCTTTATGCTGGGGAGTGCAAGGCCACAGTCTCTGGACTGGGTGTCTTTCCCACTGGTTCGTGAGGGGGCTACATGTCCATTGCTTTGTTCTAGGGAGTGCAAGCCACAGTATTTGCCATGGACTTCTTTCCCACTGGTTCTGTAGGTGGCAACATGCCCATTGCTTTGTCCTGGAGAGTGCAAGGGGACAGTCACTGGAGTGGGCTTCTTTCCCACTGGTTCTGTAGGGGGCACCCTGCCCATTGCTTTGTCCTAGAGTGTGCAAGGGCACAGTCTCTGGAGTGGGTGTCTTTCCAACTAGTTGTTTGGGGGACAACATGCCCATTGCATTGCCCTAGGGAGTTTAAAGCAACAGTCTCTCGAGTGGGTGACTTGCCCGCTGGTTCTGGAGAGGGCAACATGCCCATTGCTTTGTACTGGGGAGTGCAAGGCCATGGTCTCTATTACGAGGTTGTCTTTCCTAATTGTTCTGCAGGGGGTAAGTCACCCATTGCTTTATAACCTGGGGAGAGCAAGGCCACAGTATCTGGAGTGGATATCTTTCCCACTTGTTCAGGAGGAGGCATAATGCCCATTGTTTTGTCCTGGGGAGTGCAAGGCCACAGTCTCTGGAGTGGGTGGCTTGCCCACTGGTTCTGGAGGGGGCAACATGCCTATTGCTAGTCCTGAGGATTTCAAGGCCACAGTCTCTTGAGTGGGTGTATTTACCACTGGTTCTGGTGGGGGCAACATGCCCATTGCTTTGTCCTGCGGAATGCAAGGCCCCAGTCAGTCTCTTGAGTGGGTGACTTGACCACTGGTTATGGAGGGGGCAACATGCCCATTGCCTTTTCCTGGGGAGTGCAAGGCCATAGTCTCTCGAGAGGGTGATTTGCCCACTGGTATCTGGAGGGGGCAACATGCCCATTACTTTATCCTGGGGAGTGCAAGGCCCCAGTCTCTGGAGTGGGTGTCTTTCCCACTGGTACTGGATGGGGCAACATGCCCATGGCTTTCTCCTGGGGAGTGCAAGGCCACAGTCTCCTCCGTGGGTGACTTGCCCACTGGTTCTGGAGGGGGCAACATGCCCATTGCTTTATCCTGGGGAGTGCAAGGCCACAGTCCCTGTAGTGGGTGTCTTTCCCACTGGTTCAGGGGGGGGCAACATGCCCATTGCTTTGTCCTGGGGAGCGCAAGGCCATTGTCTCTGGAGTGGGTATCTTTCCCACAGGTTCTGGAGGGGGCAACATCCCATTGCTTAGTGCTGAGGAGTGCAATGCAACAGTCTCTGGAGTGGGTGGCTTGCCCACTGGTTCTAGAGAGGGAAACATGCCCTTTGCTTTATGCTGGGGAGTGCAAGGCTACAGTCTCTGGACTGGGTGTCTTTCCCACTGGTTCGTGAGGGGGCTTCTAGCACATTGCTTTGTTCTGGGTAGTGCAAGCCACAGTCTTTGGAGTGGGCTTATTTCCCAGTGGTTCTGGAGGTGGCAACATGCACATTGCTTTGTCCTGGGGAGTGCGAGCCACAGTCTTTGGAGCGGGCTTCTTTCCCACTGGTTCTGAAGGTGGCAACATGCCCATTGCTTTGTCCTGGAGAGTGCAAGGGTACAGGCACTGGAGTGGGCTTCTTTCCCACTGGTTCTGTAGGGGGCAACCTGCCCATTGCTTTGTCCTGGGAAGTGCAAGGCCACAGTCTCTATAGTGGGCCAGCACACTCATTGCTTTGTCCTGGGGAGTGCAAGGCCGAAGTCTATCAAGCGGGTGACTTGCTCAGTGGTTCTAGAGGGGGCAACATGCCCATTGCTTTGTAATTGGGAGTGCAAGGTCACAGTCTCTCAAGCGGGTGACTTGCCCACTGGTTCTGGAGGCGGAAACATCCCCTTTGCTTTATGCTGGGGAGTGCAAGGCCACAGTCTCTGGACTGGGTGTCTTTCCCACTGGTTCGTGAGGGGGCTACATGTCCATTGCTTTGTTCTAGGGAGTGCAAGCCACAGTATTTGCCGTAGACTTCTTTCCCACTGGTTCTGAAGGTGGCAACATGCCCATTGCTTTGTCCTGGAGAGTGCAAGGGGACAGTCACTGGAGTGGGCTTCTTTCCCACTGGTTCTGTATGGGGCAACCTGCCCATTGCTTTGTCCTAGAGTGTGCAAGGGCACAGTCTCTGGAGTGGGTGTCTTTCCAACTGGTTGTTTGGGGGACAACATGCCCATTGCATTTCCCTAGGGAGTTTAAGGCCACAGTCTCTCGAGTGGGTGACTTGCCCGCTGGTTCTGGAGAGGGCAACATGCCCATTGCTTTGTACTGGGGGGTGCAAGGTCATGGTCTCTATTACGAGGTTGTCTTTCCTAATTGTTCTGCAGGGGGCAAGTCACCCATTGCTTTATAACCTGGGGAGAGCAAGGCCACAGTATCTGGAGTGGATATCTTTCCCACTTGTTCAGGAGGGGGCATAATGCCCATTGCTTTGTCCTGGGGAGTGCAAGGCCACAGTCTCTGGAGTGGGTGGCTTGCCCACTGGTTCTAGAGAGGGAAACATGCCCTTTGCTTTATGCTGGGGAGTGCAAGGCTACAGTCTCTGGACTGGGTGTCTTTCCCACTGGTTCGTGAGGGGGTTTCTAGCACATTGCTTTGTTCTGGGTAGTGCAAGCCACAGTCTTTGGAGTGGGCTTATTTCCCAGTGGTTCTGGAGGTGGCAACATGCACATTGCTTTGTCCTGGGGAGTGCAAGGGGACAGTCACTGGAGAGGGCTTCTTTCCCACTGGTTCTGTAGGGGGCAACCTGCCCATTGCTTTGTCCTGGGAAGTGCAAGGCCACAGTCTCTATAGTGGGCCAGCACACTCATTGCTTTGTCCTGGGGAGTGCAAGGCCGAAGTCTATCAAGCGGGTGACTTGCTCAGTGGTTCTAGAGGGGGCAACATGCCCATTGCTTTGTAATTGGGAGTGCAAGGTCACAGTCTCTCAAGCGGGTGACTTGCCCACTGGTTCTGGAGGCGGAAACATCCCCTTTGCTTTATGCTGGGGAGTGCAAGGCCACAGTCTCTGGACTGGGTGTCTTTCCCACTGGTTCGTGAGGGGGCTACATGTCCATTGCTTTGTTCTAGGGAGTGCAAGCCACAGTATTTGCCATGGACTTCTTTCCCACTGGTTCTGTAGGTGGCAACATGCCCATTGCTTTGTCCTGGAGAGTGCAAGGGGACAGTCACTGGAGTGGGCTTCTTTCCCACTGGTTCTGTAGGGGGCACCCTGCCCATTGCTTTGTCCTAGAGTGTGCAAGGGCACAGTCTCTGGAGTGGGTGTCTTTCCAACTAGTTGTTTGGGGGACAACATGCCCATTGCATTGCCCTAGGGAGTTTAAAGCAACAGTCTCTCGAGTGGGTGACTTGCCCGCTGGTTCTGGAGAGGGCAACATGCCCATTGCTTTGTACTGGGGAGTGCAAGGCCATGGTCTCTATTACGAGGTTGTCTTTCCTAATTGTTCTGCAGGGGGCAAGTCACCCATTGCTTTATAACCTGGGGAGAGCAAGGCCACAGTATCTGGAGTGGATATCTTTCCCACTTGTTCAGGAGGAGGCATAATGCCCATTGTTTTGTCCTGGGGAGTGCAAGGCCACAGTCTCTGGAGTGGGTGGCTTGCCCACTGGTTCTGGAGGGGGCAACATGCCTATTGCTAGTCCTGAGGATTTCAAGGCCACAGTCTCTTGAGTGGGTGTATTTACCACTGGTTCTGGTGGGGGCAACATGCCCATTGCTTTGTCCTGTGGAATGCAAGGCCCCAGTCAGTCTCTTGAGTGGGTGACTTGACCACTGGTTATGGAGGGGGCAACATGCCCATTGCTTTTTCCTGGGGAGTGCAAGGCCATAGTCTCTCGAGAGGGTGATTTGCCCACTGGTATCTGGAGGGGGCAACATGCCCATTACTTTATCCTGGGGAGTGCAAGGCCCCAGTCTCTGGAGTGGGTGTCTTTCCCACTGGTACTGGATGGGGCAACATGCCCATGGCTTTCTCCTGGGGAGTGCAAGGCCACAGTCTCCTCCGTGGGTGACTTGCCCACTGGTTCTGGAGGGGGCAACATGCCCATTGCTTTATCCTGGGGAGTGCAAGGCCACAGTCCCTGTAGTGGGTGTCTTTCCCACTGGTTCAGGGGGGGCAACATGCCCATTGCTTTGTCCTGGGGAGCGCAAGGCCATTGTCTCTGGAGTGGGTATCTTTCCCACAGGTTCTGGAGGGGGCAACATCCCATTGCTTAGTGCTGAGGAGTGCAATGCTACAGTCTCTGGAGTGGGTGGCTTGCCCACTGGTTCTAGAGAGGGAAACATGCCCTTTGCTTTATGCTGGGGAGTGCAAGGCTACAGTCTCTGGACTGGGTGTCTTTCCCACTGGTTCGTGAGGGGGCTTCTAGCACATTGCTTTGTTCTGGGTAGTGCAAGCCACAGTCTTTGGAGTGGGCTTATTTCCCAGTGGTTCTGGAGGTGGCAACATGCACATTGCTTTGTCCTGGGGAGTGCGAGCCACAGTCTTTGGAGCGGGCTTCTTTCCCACTGGTTCTGAAGGTGGCAACATGCCCATTGCTTTGTCCTGGAGAGTGCAAGGGTACAGTCACTGGAGTGGGCTTCTTTCCCACTGGTTCTGTAGGGGGCAACCTGCCCATTGCTTTGTCCTGGGAAGTGCAAGGCCACAGTCTCTATAGTGGGCCAGCACACTCATTGCTTTGTCCTGGGGAGTGCAAGGCCGAAGTCTATCAAGCGGGTGACTTGCTCAGTGGTTCTAGAGGGGGCAACATGCCCATTGCTTTGTAATTGGGAGTGCAAGGTCACAGTCTCTCAAGCGGGTGACTTGCCCACTGGTTCTGGAGGCGGAAACATCCCCTTTGCTTTATGCTGGGGAGTGCAAGGCCACAGTCTCTGGACTGGTTGTCTTTCCCACTGGTTCGTGAGGGGGCTACATGTCCATTGCTTTGTTCTAGGGAGTGCAAGCCACAGTATTTGCCGTGGACTTCTTTCCCACTGGTTCTGAAGGTGGCAACATGCCCATTGCTTTGTCCTGGAGAGTGCAAGGGGACAGTCACTGGAGTGGGCTTCTTTCCCACTGGTTCTGTATGGGGCAACCTGCCCATTGCTTTGTCCTAGAGTGTGCAAGGGCACAGTCTCTGGAGTGGGTGTCTTTCCAACTGGTTGTTTGGGGGACAACATGCCCATTGCATTGCCCTAGGGAGTTTAAGGCCACAGTCTCTCGAGTGGGTGACTTGCCCGCTGGTTCTGGAGAGGGCATCATGCCCATTGCTTTGTACTGGGGGGTGAAAGGTCATGGTCTCTATTACGAGGTTGTCTTTCCTAATTGTTCTGCAGGGGGCAAGTCACCCATTGCTTTATAACCTGGGGAGAGCAAGGCCACAGTATCTGGAGTGGATATCTTTCCCACTTGTTCAGGAGGGGGCATAATGCCCATTGCTTTGTCCTGGGGAGTGCAAGGCCACAGTCTCTGGAGTGGGTGGCTTGCCCACTGGTTCTGGAGGGGGCAACATGCCCATTGCTAGTCCTGAGGATTTCAAGGCCACAGTCTCTTGAGTGGGTGTATTTACCACTGGTTCTGGTGGGGGCAACATGCCCATTGCTTTGTCCTGCGGAATGCAAGGCCACAGTCAGTCTCTTGAGTGGGTGACTTGAACACTGGTTATGGATAGGGCAACATGCCCATTGCCTTTTCCTGGGGAGTGCAAGGCCATAGTCTCTCGAGAGGGTGATTTGCCCACTGGTATTTGGAGGGGGCAACATGCCCATTACTTTATCCTGGGGAGTGCAAGGCCCCAGTCTCTGGAGTGGGTGTCTTTCCCACTGGTACTGGATGGGGCAACATGCCCATGGCTTTCTCTTGGGGAGTGCAAGGCCACAGTCTCCTCCGTGGGTGACTTGCCCACTGGTTCTGGAGGGGGCAATATGCCCATTGCTTTATCCTGGGGAGTGCAAGGCCACAGTCCCTGTAGTGAGTGTCTTTCCCACTGGTTCTGGGGGGGGCAACATGCCCATTGCTTTGTCCTGGGGAGCGTAAGGCCATTGTCTCTGGAGTGGGTATCTTTCCCATGGGTTCTGGAGGGGGCAACATGCCCATTGCTTAGTGCTGAGGAGTGCAATGCAACAGTCTCTGGAGTGGGTGGCTTGCCCACTGGTTCTAGAGAGGGAAACATGTCCTTTGCTTTATGTTTGGGAGTGCAAGGCTACAGTCTCTGGACTGGGTGTCTTTCCCACTGGTTCGTGAGGGGGCTTCTAGCACATTGCTTTGTTCTGGGTAGTGCAAGCCAATGTCTTTGGAGTGGGCTTATTTCCCAGTGGTTCTGGAGGTGGCAACATGCACATTGCTTTGTCCTGGAGAGTGCGAGCCACAGTCTTTGGAGCGGGCATCTTTCCCACTGGTTCTTGAGGGGGCAACATGCCCATTGCTTTGTCCTGTGGAGTGCAAGGGACAGTCGCTGGAGTGGGATTCTTTCCCTCTGGTTCTAGAGGGGGCAACGTGTCCATTGCTTTGTCCGGGGGAGTCCAAGGCCACAGTCTCTTGAGTGGGTGACTTGACAACTGGTTCTGGATGGGGCTACATGCCCATTGCTTTGTCCTGGGGAGTGCAAGGCCACAGTCTCTATAGTGGGCCAACACGCTCATTGCTTTGTCCTGGGGAGTGCAAGGCCGAAGTCTATCAAGCGGGTGACTTGCTCAGTGGTTCTAGAGGGGGCAACATGCCCATTGCTTTGTAATTGGGAGTGCAAGGTCACAGTCTCTCAAGCGGGTGACTTACCCACTGGTTCTGGAGGCGGAAACATCCCCTTTGCTTTATGCTGGGGAGTGCAAGGCCACAGTCTCTGGACTGGGTGTCTTTCCCACTGGTTCATGAGGGGGCTACATGTCCATTGCTTTGTTCTAGGGAGTGCAAGCCACAGTATTTGCCATGGACTTCTTTCCCACTGGTTCTGTAGGTGGCAACATGCCCATTGCTTTGTCCTGGAGAGTGCAAGGGGACAGTCACTGGAGTGGGCTTCTTTCCCACTGGTTCTGTAGGGGGCAACCTGCCCATTGCTTTGTCCTAAAGTGTGCAAGGGCACAGTCTCTGGAGTGGGTGTCTTTCCAACTAGTTGTTTGGGGGAGAACATGCCCATTGCATTGCCCTAGGGAGTTTAAGGGAACAGTCTCTCGAGTGGGTGACTTGCCCGCTGGTTCTGGAGAGGGCAACATGCCCATTGCTTTGTACTGGGGAGTGCAAGGCCATGGTCTCTATTACGAGGTTGTCTTTCCTAATTGTTCTGCAGGGGGCAAGTCACCCATTGCTTTATAACCTGGGGAGAGCAAGGCCACAGTATCTGGAGTGGATATCTTTCCCACTTGTTCAGGAGGGGGCATAATGCCCATTGTATTGTCCTGGGGAGTGCAAGGCCACAGTCTCTGGAGTGGGTGGCTTGCCCACTGGTTCTGGAGGGGGCAACATGCCCATTGCTAGTCCTGAGGATTTCAAGGCCACAGTCTCTTGAGTGGGTGTATTTACCACTGGTTCTGGTGGGGGCAACATGCCCATTGCTTTGTCCTGCGGAATGCAAGGCCCCAGTCAGTCTCTTGAGTGGGTGACTTGACCACTGGTTATGGAGGGGGCAACATGCCCATTGCCTTTTCCTGGGGAGTGCAAGGCCATAGTCTCTCGAGAGGGTGATTTGCCCACTGGTATCTGGAGGGGGCAACATGCCCATTACTTTATCCTGGGGAGTGCAAGGCCCCAGTCTCTGGAGTGGGTGTCTTTCCCACTGGTACTGGATGGGGCAACATGCCCATGGCTTTCTCCTGGGGAGTGCAAGGCCACAGTCTCCTCCGTGGGTGACTTGCCCACTGGTTCTGGAGGGGGCAACATGCCCATTGCTTTATCCTGGGGAGTGCAAGGCCACAGTCCCTGTAGTGGGTGTCTTTCCCACTGGTTCTGGGGGGGGCAACATGCCCATTGCTTTGTCCTGGGGAGCGCAAGGCCATTGTCTCTGGAGTGGGTATCTTTCCCACGGGTTCTGGAGGGGGCAACATCCCATTGCTTAGTGCTGAGGAGTGCAATGCAACAGTCTCTGGAGTGGGTGGCTTGCCCACTGGTTCTAGAGAGGGAAACATGCCCTTTGCTTTATGCTGGGGAGTGCAAGGCTACAGTCTCTGGACTGGGTGTCTTTCCCACTGGTTCGTGAGGGGGTTTCTAGCACATTGCTTTGTTCTGGGTAGTGCAAGCCACAGTCTTTGGAGTGGGCTTATTTCCCAGTGGTTCTGGAGGTGGCAACATGCACATTGCTTTGTCCTGGGGAGTGCGAGACACAGTCTTTGGAGCGGGCTTCTTTCCCACTGGTTCTGAAGGTGGCAACATGCCCATTGCTTTGTCCTGGAGAGTGCAAGGGGACAGTCACTGGAGTGGGCTTCTTTCCCACTGGTTCTGTAGGGGGCAACCTGCCCATTGCTTTGTCCTGGGAAGTGCAAGGCCACAGTCTCTATAGTGGGCCAGCACACTCATTGCTTTGTCCTGGGGAGTGCAAGGCCGAAGTCTATCAAGCGGGTGACTTGCTCAGTGGTTCTAGAGGGGGCAACATGCCCATTGCTTTGTAATTGGGAGTGCAAGGTCACAGTCTCTCAAGCGGGTGACTTGCCCACTGGTTCTGGAGGCGGAAACATCCCCTTTGCTTTATGCTGGGGAGTGCAAGGCCACAGTCTCAGGACTGGGTGTCTTTCCCACTGGTTCGTGAGGGGGCTACATGTCCATTGCTTTGTTCTAGGGAGTGCAAGCCACAGTATTTGCCATGGACTTCTTTCCCACTGGTTCTGTAGGTGGCAACATGCCCATTGCTTTGTCCTGGAGAGTGCAAGGGGACAGTCACTGGAGTGGGCTTCTTTCCCACTGGTTCTGTAGGGGACAACCTGCCCATTGCTTTGTCCTAGAGTGTGCAAGGGCACAGTCTCTGGAGTGGGTGTCTTTCCAACTAGTTGTTTGGGGGACAACATGCCCATTGCATTGCCCTAGGGAGTTTAAGGCAACAGTCTCTCGAGTGGGTGACTTGCCTGCTGGTTCTGGAGAGGGCAACATGCCCATTGCTTTGTACTGGGGAGTGCAAGGCCATGGTCTCTATTACGAGGTTGTCTTTTCTAATTGTTCTGCAGGGGGCAAGTCACCCATTGCTTTATAACCTGGGGAGAGCAAGGCCACAGTATCTGGAGTGGATATCTTTCCCACTTGTTCAGGAGGGGGCATAATGCCCATTGTTTTGTCCTGGGGAGTGCAAGGCCACAGTCCCTGTAGTGGGTGTCTTTCCCACTGGTTCTGGGGGGGGCAACATGCCCATTGCTTTGTCCTGGGGAGCGCAAGGCCATTGTCTCTGGAGTGGGTATCTTTCCCACAGGTTCTGGAGGGGGCAACATGCCCATTGTTTTGTAATTGGGAGTGCAAGGTCACAGTCTCTCAAGCGGGTGACTTGCCCACTGGTTCTGGAGGCGGAAACATCCCCTTTGCTTTATGCTGGGGAGTGCAAGGCCACAGTCTCTGGACTGGGTGTCTTTCCCACTGGTTCGTGAGGGGGCTACATGTCCATTGCTTTGTTCTAGGGAGTGCAAGCCACAGTATTTGCCATGGACTTCATTCCCACTGGTTCTGTAGGTGGCAACATGCCCATTGCTTTGTCCTGGAGAGTGCAAGGGGACAGTCACTGGAGTGGGCTTCTTTCCCACTGGTTCTGTAGGGGGCAACCTGCCCATTGCTTTGTCCTAGAGTGTGCAAGGGCACAGTCTCTGGAGTGGGTGTCTTTCCAACTAGTTGTTTGGGGGACAACATGCCCATTGCATTTCCCTAGGGAGTTTAAGGCAACAGTCTCTCGAGTGGGTGACTTGCCTGCTGGTTCTGGTGGGGGCAACATGCCCATTGCTTTGTCCTGTGGAATGCAAGGCCCCAGTCAGTCTCTTGAGTGGGTGACTTGACCACTGGTTATGGAGGGGGTAACATGCCCATTGCCTTTTCCTGGGGAGTGCAAGGCCATAGTCTCTCGAGAGGGTGATTTGCCCACTGGTATCTGGAGGGGGCAACATGCCCATTACTTTATCCTGGGGAGTGCAAGGCCCCAGTCTCTGGAGTGGGTGTCTTTCCCACTGGTACTGGATGGGGCAACATGCCCATGGCTTTCTCCTGGGGAGTGCAAGGCCACAGTCTCCTCCATGGGTGACTTGCCCACTGGTTCTGGAGGGGGCAACATGCCCATTGCTTTATCCTGGGGAGTGCAAGGCCACAGTCCCTGTAGTGGGTGTCTTTCCCACTGGTTCTGGGGGGGGCAACATGCCCATTGCTTTGTCCTGGGGAGCGCAAGGCCATTGTCTCTGGAGTGGGTATCTTTCCCACGGGTTCTGGAGGGGGCAACATCCCATTGCTTAGTGCTGAGGAGTGCAATGCAACAGTCTCTGGAGTGGGTGGCTTGCCCACTGGTTCTAGAGAGGGAAACATGCCCTTTGCTTTATGCTGGGGAGTGCAAGGCTACAGTCTCTGGACTGGGTGTCTTTCCCACTGGTTCGTGAGGGGGCTTCTTGCACATTGCTTTGTTCTGGGTAGTGCATGCCACAGTCTTTGGAGTGGGCTTATTTCCCAGTGGTTCTGGAGGTGGCAACATGAACATTGCTTTGTCCTGGGGAGTGCGAGCCACAGTCTTTGGAGCGGGCTTCTTTCCCACTGGTTCTGAAGGTGGCAACATGCCCATTGCTTTGTCCTGGAGAGTGCAAGGGGACAGTCACTGGAGTGGGCTTCTTTCCCACTGGTTCTGTAGGGGGCAACCTGTCCATTGCTTTGTCCTGGGAAGTGCAAAGCCACAGTCTCTATAGTGGGCCAGCACACTCATTGCTTTGTCCTTGGGAGTGCAAGGCCGAAGTCTATCAAGCGGGTGACTTGCTCAGTGGTTCTAGAGGGGGCAACATGCCCATTGCTTTGTAATTGGGAGTGCAAGGTCACAGTCTCTCAAGCGGGTGACTTGCCCACTGGTTCTGGAGGTGGAAACATCCCCTTTGCTTTATGCTGGGGAGTGCAAGGCCACAGTCTCTGGACTGGGTGTCTTTCCCACTGGTTCGTGAGGGGGCTACATGTCCATTGCTTTGTTCTAGGGAGTGCAAGCCACAGTATTTGCCGTGGACTTCTTTCCCACTGGTTCTGAAGGTGGCAACATGCCCATTGCTTTGTCCTGGAGAGTGCAAGGGGACAGTCACTGGAGTAGGGTTCTTTCCCACTGGTTCTGTATGGGGCAACCTGCCCATTGCTTTGTCCTAGAGTGTGCAAGGGCACAGTCTCTGGAGTGGGTGTCTTTCCAACTGGTTGTTTGGGGGACAACATGCCCATTGCATTGCCCTAGGGAGTTTAAGGCAACAGTCTCTCGAGTGGGTGACTT
The DNA here is from genome assembly GCF_031143425.1 of Pleurodeles waltl. Taxonomy (NCBI): domain Eukaryota; kingdom Metazoa; phylum Chordata; class Amphibia; order Caudata; family Salamandridae; genus Pleurodeles; species Pleurodeles waltl. Next base: position 396,943,973 of record NC_090438.1, on the reverse strand, counting down.
GCCCGCTGGTTCTGGAGAGGGAAACATGCCCTTTGCTTTATGCTGGGGAGTGCAAGGCTACAGTCTCTGGACTGGGTGTCTTTCCCACAGGTTCGTGAGGGGGCTTCTAGCACATTGCTTTGTTCTGGGTAGTGCAAGCCAAAGTCTTTGGAGTGGGCTTATTTCCCAGTGGTTCTGGAGGTGGCAACATACACATTGCTTTGTCCTGGGGAGTGCGAGCCACAGTCTTTGGAGCAGGCATCTTTCCCACTGGTTCTTGAGGGGGCAACATGCCCATTGCTTTGTCCTGGGGAGTGCAAGGGCACAGTCGCTGGAGTGGGATTCTTTCCCTCTGGTTCTAGAGGGGGCAACATGTCCATTGCTTTGTCCTGGGGAGTCCAAGGCCACAGTCTCTTGAGTGGGTGACTTGACAACTGGTTCTGGATGGGGCTTCATGCCCATTGCTTTGTCCTGGGGAGTGCAAGGCCACAGTCTCTCTCGAGAGTGATTTGCCCACTGGTTATGAAAGGGGCAACATGCCCATTGATCTATCCTAGGAAGTGCAAGGCTACAGTATCTGAAGTGGGTTTCTTTCCCACAGGTTATTAAGGTCGCAAAATGCTGATTTCTTTGTCCTGGGGAGTGGAAGGCCACAGTCTCTCGTGTGGGTGACATGCCCACTGGTTCTGGAGAGGGAAGCATGCCCATTGCTTTCTCCTGGGGACTGCAGGACCACACTCTCTGGTCTGGGTGTCTTTCCCACTGGTTCTTGAGGGGGCATCATGCCCATTGCTTTGTCCTGGGATGTGCAAGGCCACAGTCTCTATAGTGGGCCAACACGCTCATTGCTTTGTCCTGGGGAGTGCAAGGCCGAAGTCTATCAAGCGGGTGACTTGCTCAGTGGTTCTAGAGGGGGCAACATGCCCATTGCTTTGTAATTGGGAGTGCAAGGTCACAGTCTCTCAAGCGGGTGACTTACCCACTGGTTCAGGAGGCGGAAACATCCCCTTTGCTTTATGCTAGGGAGTGCAAGGCCACAGTCTCTGGACTGGGTGTCTTTCCCACTGGTTCGTGAGGGGGCTACATGTCCATTGCTTTGTTCTAGGGAGTGCAAGCTACAGTATTTGCCGTGGACTTCTTTCCCACTGGTTCTGAAGGTGGCAACATGCCCATTGCTTTGTCCTGGAGAGTGCAAGGGGACAGTCACTGGAGTGGGCTTCTTTCCCACTGGTATTGTAGGGGGCAACCTGCCCATTGCTTTGTCCTAGAGTGTGCAAGGGCACAGTCTCTGGAGTGGGTGTCTTTCCAACTAGTTGTTTGGGGGACAACATGCCCATTGCATTGCCCTAGGGAGTTTAAGGCAACAGTCTCTCGAGTGGGTGACTTGCCCGCTGGTTCTGGAGAGGGCAACATGCCCATTGCTTTGTACTGGGGAGTGCAAGGCCATGGTCTCTATTACGAGGTTGTCTTTCCTAATTGTTCTGCAGGGGGCAAGTCACCCATTGCTTTATAACCTGGGGAGAGCAAGGCCACAGTATCTGGAGTGGATATCTTTCCCACTTGTTCAGGAGGGGGCATAATGCCCATTGCTTTGTCCTGGGGAGTGCAAGGCCACAGTCTCTGGAGTGGGTGGCTTGCCCACTGGTTCTGGAGGGGGCAACATGCCCATTGCTAGTCCTGAGGATTTCAAGGCCACAGTCTCTTGAGTGGGTGTATTTACCATTGGTTCTGGTGGGGGCAACATGCCCATTGCTTTGTCCTGCGGAATGCAAGGCCACAGTCAGTCTCTTGAGGGGGTGAGTTGACCACTGGTTATGGAGGGGGCAACATGCCCATTGCCTTTTCCTGGGGAGTGCAAGGCCATAGTCTCTCGAGAGGGTGATTTGCCCACTGGTATCTGGAGGGGGCAACATGCCCATTACTTTATCCTGGGGAGTGCAAGGCCCCAGTCTCTGGAGTGGGTGTCTTTCCCACTGTTACTGGATGGGGCAACATGCCCATGGCTTTCTCCTGGGGAGTGCAACGCCACAGTCTCCTCCGTGGGTGACTTGCCCACTGGTTCTGGAGGGGGCAACATGCCCTTTCTTTATCCTGGGGAGTGCAAGGCCACAGTCCCTGTAGTGGGTGTCTTTCCCACTGGTTCGGGGGGGGGGCAACATGCCCATTGCTTTGTCCTGGGGAGCGCAAGGCCATTGTCTCTGGAGTGGGTATCTTTCCCACGGGTTCTGGAGGGGGCAACATGCCATTGCTTAGTGCTGAGGAGTGCAATGCAACAGTCTCTGGAGTGGGTGGCTTTCCCACTGGTTCTAGAGAGGAAAACATGCCCTTTGCTTTATGCTGGGGAGTGCAAGGCTACAGTCTCTGGACTGGGTGTCTTTCCCACTGGTTCGTGAGGGGGCTTCTAGCACATTGCTTTGTTCTGGGTAGTGCAAGCCACAGTCTTTGGAGTGGGCTTATTTCACAGTGGTTCTGGAGGTGGCAACATGCACATTGCTTTGTCCTGGGGAGTGCGAGCCACAGTCTTTGGAGCGGGCTTCTTTCCCACTGGTTCTGAAGGTGGCAACATGCCCATTGCTTTGTGCTGGAGAGTGCAAGGGGACAGTCACTGGAGTGGGCTTCTTTCCCACTGGTTCTGTAGGGGGCAACCTGCCCATTGCTTTGTCCTGGGAAGTGCAAGGCCACAGTCTCTATAGTGGGCCAGCACGGTCATTGCTTTGTCCTGAGGAGTGCAAGGACGAAGTCTATCAAGCGGGTGACTTGCTCAGTGGTTCTAGAGGGGGCAACATGCCCATTGCTTTGTAATTGGGAGTGCAAGGTCACAGCCTCTCAAGCGGGTGACTTGCCCACTGGTTCTGGAGGCGGAAACATCCCCTTTGCTTTATGCTGGGGAGTGCAAGGCCACAGTCTCTGGACTGGTTGTCTTTCCCACTGGTTCGTGAGGGGGATACATGTCCATTGCTTTGTTCTAGGGAGTGCAAGCCACAGTATTTGCCGTGGACTTCTTTCCCACTGGTTCTGAAGGTGGCAACATGCCCATTGCTTTGTCCTGGAGAGTGCAAGGGGACAGTCACTGGAGTGGGCTTCTTTCCCACTGGTTCTGTAGTGGGCAACCTGCCCATTGCTTTGTCCTAGAGTGTGCAAGGGCACAGTCTCTGGAGTGGGTGTCTTTCCAACTGGTAGTTTGGGGGACAACATGCCCATTGCATTGCCCTAGGGAGTTTAAGGCCACAGTCTCTCGAGTGGGTGACTTGCCCGCTGGTTCTGGAGAGGGCAACATGCCCATTGCTTTGTACTGGGGAGTGCAAGGCCATGGTCTCTATTACAAGGTTGTCTTTCCTAATTGTTCTGCAGGGGGCAAGTCACCCATTGCTTTATAACCTGGGGAGAGCAAGGCCAGAGTATCTGGAGTGGATATCTTTCCCACTTGTTCAGGAGGGGGCATAATGCCCATTGCTTTGTCCTGGGGAGTGCAAGGCCACAGTCTCTGGAGTGGGTGGCTTGCCCACTGGTTCTGGAGGGGGCAACATGCCCATTGCTAGTCCTGAGGATTTCAAGGCCACAGTCTCTTGAGTGGGTGTATTTACCACTGATTCTGTTGGGGGCAACATGCCCATTGCTTTGTCCTGCGGAATGCAAGGCCACAGTCAGTCTCTTGAGTGGGTGACTTGACCACTGGTTATGGAGAGGGCAACATGCCCACTGCCTTTTCCTGGGGAGTGCAAGGCCATAGTCTCTCGAGAGGGTGATTTGCCCACTGGTATCTGGAGGGGGCAACATGCCCATTACTTTATCCTGGGGAGTGCAAGGCCCCAGTCTCTGGAGTGGGTGTCTTTCCCACTGGTACTGGATGGGGCAACATGCCCATGGCTTTCTCCTGGGGAGTGCAAGGCCACAGTCTCCTCCGTGGGTGACTTGCCCACTGGTTCTGGAGGGGGCAACATGCCCATTGCTTTATCCTGGGGAGTGCAAGGCCACAGTCCCTGTAGTGGGTGTCTTTCCCACTGGTTCTGGGGGGGGCAACATGCCCATTGCTTTGTCCTGGGGAGCGCAAGGCCATTGTCTCTGGAGTAGGTATCTTTCCCACAGGTTCTGGAGGGGGCAACATCCCATTGCTTAGTGCTGAGGAGTGCAATGCAACAGTCTCTGGAGTGGGTGGCTTGCCCACTGGTTCTAGAGAGGGAAACATGCCCTTTGCTTTATGCTGGGGAGTGCAAGGCTACAGTCTCTGGACTGGGTGGCTTGCCCACTGGTTCTAGAGAGGGAAACATGCCCATTGCTTTGTACTGGGGAGTGCAAGGCCATGGTCTCTATTACGAGGTTGTCTTTCCTAATTGTTCTGCAGGGGGCAAGTCACCCATTGCTTTATAACCTGGGGAGAGCAAGGCCACAGTATCTGGAGTGGATATCTTTCCCACTTGTTCAGGAGGGGGCATAATGCCCATTGCTTTGTCCTGGGGAGTGCAAGGCCACAGTCTCTGGAGTGGGTGGCTTGCCCACTGGTTCTGGAGGGGGCAACATGCCCATTGCTTTGTCCTGAGGATTTCAAGGCCACAGTCTCTTGAGTGGGTGTATTTACCATTGGTTCTGGTGGGGGCAACATGCCCATTGCTTTGTCCTGCGGAATGCAAGGCCACAGTCAGTCTCTTGAGGGGGTGAGTTGACCACTGGTTATGGAGGGGGCAACATGCCCATTGCCTTTTCCTGGGGAGTGCAAGGCCATAGTCTCTTGAGAGGGTGATTTGCCCACTGGTATCTGGAGGGGGCAACATGCCCATTACTTTATCCTGGGGAGTGCAAGGCCCCAGTCTCTGGAGTGGGTGTCTTTCCCACTGGTACTGGATGGGGCAACATGCCCATGGCTTTCTCCTGGGGAGTGCAACGCCACAGTCTCCTCCGTGGGTGACTTGCCCACTGGTTCTGGAGGGGGCAACATGCCCATTTCTTTATCCTGGGGAGTGCAAGGCCACAGTCCCTGTAGTGGGTGTCTTTCCCACTGGTTCTGGGGGGGGGCAACATGCCCATTGCTTTGTCCTGGGGAGCGCAAGGCCATTGTCTCTGGAGTGGGTATCTTTCCCACGGGTTCTGGAGGGGGCAACATGCCATTGCTTAGTGCTGAGGAGTGCAATGCAACAGTCTCTGGAGTGGGTGGCTTTCCCACTGGTTCTAGAGAGGAAAACATGTCCTTTGCTTTATGCTGGGGAGTGCAAGGCTACAGTCTCTGGACTGGGTGTCTTTCCCACTGGTTCGTGAGGGGGCTTCTAGCACATTGCTTTGTCCTGGGGAGTGCGAGCCACAGTCTTTGGAGCGGGCTTCTTTCCCACTGGTTCTGAAGGTGGCAACATACCCATTGCTTTGTCCTGGAGAGTGCAAGGGGACAGTCACTGGAGTGGGCTTCTTTCCCACTGGTTTTGTAGGGGGCAACCTGCCCATTGCTTTGTCCTGGGAAGTGCAAGGCCACAGTCTCTATAGTGGGCCAGCACGCTCATTGGTTTGTCCTGTGGAGTGCAAGGCCGAAGTCTATCAAGCGGGTGACTTGCTCAGTGGTTCTAGAGGGGGCAACATGCCCATTGCTTTGTAATTGGGAGTGCAAGGTCACAGTCTCCCAAGCGGGTGACTTGCCCACTGGTTCTGGAGGCGGAAACATCCCCTTTGCTTTATGCTGGGGAGTGCAAGGCCACCTTCTCTGGACTGGGTGTCTTTCCCACTGGTTCGTGAGGGGGCTACATGTCCATTGCTTTGTTCTAGGGAGTGCAAGCCACAGTATTTGCCATGGACTTCTTTCCCACTGGTTCTGTAGGTGGCAACATGCCCATTGCTTTGTCCTGGAGAGTGCAAGGGGACAGTCACTGGAGTGGGCTTCTTTCCCACTGGTTCTGTTCGGGGCACCCTGCCCATTGCTTTGTCCTAGAGTGTGCAAGGGCACAGTCTCTGGAGTGGGTGTCTTTCCAACTAGTTGTTTGGGGGACAACATGCCCATTGCATTGCCCTAGGAAGTTTAAAGCAACAGTCTCTCGAGTGGGTGACTTGCCCGCTGGTTCTGGAGAGGGCAACATGCCCATTGCTTTGTACTGGGGAGTGCAAGGCCATGGTCTCTATTACGAGGTTGTCTTTCCTAATTGTTCTGCAGGGGGCAAGTCACCCATTGCTTTATAACCTGGGGAGAGCAAGGCCACAGTATCTGGAGTGGATATCTTTCCCACTTGTTCAGGAGGAGGCATAATGCCCATTGTTTTGTCCTGGGGAGTGCAAGGCCACAGTCTCTGGAGTGGGTGGCTTGCCCACTGGTTCTGGAGGGGGCAACATGCCTATTGCTAGTCCTGAGGATTTCAAGGCCACAGTCTCTTGAGTGGGTGTATTTACCACTGGTTCTGGTGGGGGCAACATGCCTATTGCTTTGTCCTGCGGAATGCAAGGCCCCAGTCAGTCTCTTGAGTGGGTGACTTGACCACTGGTTATGGAGGGGGCAACATGCCCATTGCCTTTTCCTGGGGAGTGCAAGGCCATAGTCTCTCGAGAGGGTGATTTGCCCACTGGTATCTGGAGGGGGCAACATGCCCATTACTTTATCCTGGGGAGTGCAAGGCCCCAGTCTCTGGAGTGGGTGTCTTTCCCACTGGTACTGGATGGGGCAACATGCCCATGGCTTTCTCCTGGGGAGTGCAAGGCCACAGTCTCCTCCGTGGGTGACTTGCCCACTGGTTCTGGAGGGGGCAACATGCCCATTGCTTTATCCTGGGGAGTGCAAGGCCACAATCCCTGTAGTGGGTGTCTTTCCCACTGGTTCAGGGGGGGGCAACATGCCCATTGCTTTGTCCTGGGGAGCGCAAGGCCATTGTCTCTGGAGTGGGTATCTTTCCCACGGGTTCTGGAGGGGGCAACATCCCATTGCTTAGTGCTGAGGAGTGCAATGCAACAGTCTCTGGAGTGGGTGGCTTGCCCACTGGTTCTAGAGAGGGAAACATGCCCTTTGCTTTATGCTGGGGAGTGCAAGGCTACAGTCTCTGGACTGGGTGTCTTTCCCACTGGTTCGTGAGGGGGCTTCTAGCACATTGCTTTGTTCTGGGTAGTGCAAGCCACAGTCTTTGGAGTGGGCTTATTTCCCAGTGGTTCTGGAGGTGGCAACATGCACATTGCTTTGTCCTGGGGAGTGCGAGCCACAGTCTTTGGAGCGGGCTTCTTTCCCACTGGTTCTGAAGGTGGCAACATGCCCATTGCTTTGTCCTGGAGAGTGCAAGGGTACAGTCACTGGAGTGGGCTTCTTTCCCACTGGTTCTGTAGGGGGCAACCTGCCCATTGCTTTGTCCTGGGAAGTGCAAGGCCACAGTCTCTATAGTGGGCCAGCACACTCATTGCTTTGTCCTGGGGAGTGCAAGGCCGAAGTCTATCAAGCGGGTGACTTGCTCAGTGGTTCTAGAGGGGGCAACATGCCCATTACTTTGTAATTGGGAGTGCAAGGTCACAGTCTCTCAAGCGGGTGACTTGCCCACTGGTTCTGGAGGCGGAAACATCCCCTTTGCTTTATGCTGGGGAGTGCAAGGCCACAGTCTCTGGACTGGGTGTCTTTCCCACTGGTTCGTGAGGGGGCTACATGTCCATTGCTTTGTTCTAGGGAGTGCAAGCCACAGTATTTGCCATGGACTTCTTTCCCACTGGTTCTGTAGGTGGCAACATGCCCATTGCTTTGTCCTGGAGAGTGCAAGGGGACAGTCACTGGAGTGGGCTTCTTTCCCACTGGTTCTGTAGGGGGCACCCTGCCCATTGCTTTGTCCTAGAGTGTGCAAGGGCACAGTCTCTGGAGTGGGTGTCTTTCCAACTAGTTGTTTGGGGGACAACATGCCCATTGCATTGCCCTAGGGAGTTTAAAGCAACAGTCTCTCGAGTGGGTGACTTGCCCGCTGGTTCTGGAGAGGGCAACATGCCCATTGCTTTGTACTGGGGAGTGCAAGGCCATGGTCTCTATTACGAGGTTGTCTTTCCTAATTGTTCTGCAGGGGGTAAGTCACCCATTGCTTTATAACCTGGGGAGAGCAAGGCCACAGTATCTGGAGTGGATATCTTTCCCACTTGTTCAGGAGGGGGCATAATGCCCATTGTTTTGTCCTGGGGAGTGCAAGGCCACAGTCTCTGGAGTGGGTGGCTTGCCCACTGGTTCTGGAGGGGGCAACATGCCTATTGCTAGTCCTGAGGATGTCAAGGCCACAGTCTCTTGAGTGGGTGTATTTACCACTGGTTCTGGTGGGGGCAACATGCCCATTGCTTTGTCCTGCGGAATGCAAGGCCCCAGTCAGTCTCTGGAGTGGGTGACTTGACCACTGGTTATGGAGGGGGCAACATGCCCATTGCCTTTTCCTGGGGAGTGCAAGGCCATAGTCTCTCGAGAGGGTGATTTGCCCACTGGTATCTGGAGGGGGCAACATGCCCATTACTTTATCCTGGGGAGTGCAAGGCCCCAGTCTCTGGAGTGGGTGTCTTTCCCACTGGTACTGGATGGGGCAACATGCCCATGGCTTTCTCCTGGGGAGTGCAAGGCCACAGTCTCCTCCGTGGGTGACTTGCCCACTGGTTCTGGAGGGGGCAACATGCCCATTGCTTTATCCTGGGGAGTGCAAGGCCACAGTCCCTGTAGTGGGTGTCTTTCCCACTGGTTCAGGGGGGGGCAACATGCCCTTTGCTTTGTCCTGGGGAGCGCAAGGCCATTGTCTCTGGAGTGGGTATCTTTCCCACAGGTTCTGGAGGGGGCAACATCCCATTGCTTAGTGCTGAGGAGTGCAATGCAACAGTCTCTGGAGTGGGTGGCATGCCCACTGGTTCTAGAGAGGGAAACATGCCCTTTGCTTTATGCTGGGGAGTGCAAGGCTACAGTCTCTGGACTGGGTGTCTTTCCCACTGGTTCGTGAGGGGGATTCTAGCACATTGCTTTGTTCTGGGTAGTGCAAGCCACAGTCTTTGGAGTGGGCTTATTTCCCAGTGGTTCTGGAGGTGGCAACATGCACATTGCTTTGTCCTGGGGAGTGCGAGCCACAGTCTTTGGAGCGGGCTTCTTTCCCACTGGTTCTGAAGGTGGCAACATGCCCATTGCTTTGTCCTGGAGAGTGCAAGGGTACAGTCACTGGAGTGGGCTTCTTTCCCACTGGTTCTGTAGGGGGCAACCTGCCCATTGCTTTGTCCTGGGAAGTGCAAGGCCACAGTCTCTATAGTGGGCCAGCACACTCATTGCTTTGTCCTGGGGAGTGCAAGGCCGAAGTCTATCAAGCGGGTGACTTGCTCAGTGGTTCTAGAGGGGGCAACATGCCCATTGCTTTGTAATTGGGAGTGCAAGGTCACAGTCTCTCAAGCGGGTGACTTGCCCACTGGTTCTGGAGGCGGAAACATCCCCTTTGCTTTATGCTGGGGAGTGCAAGGCCACAGTCTCTGGACTGGGTGTCTTTCCCACTGGTTCGTGAGGGGGCTACATGTCCATTGCTTTGTTCTAGGGAGTGCAAGCCACAGTATTTGCCGTGGACTTCTTTCCCACTGGTTCTGAAGGTGGCAACATGCCCATTGCTTTGTCCTGGAGAGTGCAAGGGGACAGTCACTGGAGTGGGCTTCTTTCCCACTGGTTCTGTATGGGGCAACCTGCCCATTGCTTTGTCCTAGAGTGTGCAAGGGCACAGTCTCTGGAGTGGGTGTCTTTCCAACTGGTTGTTTGGGGGACAACATGCCCATTGCATTTCCCTAGGGAGTTTAAGGCCACAGTCTCTCGAGTGGGTGACTTGCCCGCTGGTTCTGGAGAGGGGAACATGCCCATTGCTTTGTACTGGGGGGTGCAAGGTCATGGTCTCTATTACGAGGTTGTCTTTCCTAATTGTTCTGCAGGGGGCAAGTCACCCATTGCTTTATAACCTGGGGAGAGCAAGGCCACAGTATCTGGAGTGGATATCTTTCCCACTTGTTCAGGAGGGGGCATAATGCCCATTGCTTTGTCCTGGGGAGTGCAAGGCCACAGTCTCTGGAGTGGGTGGCTTGCCCACTGGTTCTAGAGAGGGAAACATGCCCTTTGCTTTATGCTGGGGAGTGCAAGGCTACAGTCTCTGGACTGGGTGTCTTTCCCACTGGTTCGTGAGGGGGTTTCTAGCACATTGCTTTGTTCTGGGTAGTGCAAGCCACAGTCTTTGGAGTGGGCTTATTTCCCAGTGGTTCTGGAGGTGGCAACATGCACATTGCTTTGTCCTGGGGAGTGCGAGCCACAGTCTTTGGAGCGGGCTTCTTTCCCACTGGTTCTGAAGGTGGCAACATGCCCATTGCTTTGTCCTGGAGAGTGCAAGGGGACAGTCACTGGAGTGGGCTTCTTTCCCACTGGTTCTGTAGGGGGCAACCTGCCCATTGCTTTGTCCTGGGAAGTGCAAGGCCACAGTCTCTATAGTGGGCCAGCACACTCATTGCTTTGTCCTGGGGAGTGCAAGGCCGAAGTCTATCAAGCGGGTGACTTGCTCAGTGGTTCTAGAGGGGGCAACATGCCCATTGCTTTGTAATTGGGAGTGCAAGGTCACAGTCTCTCAAGCGGGTGACTTGCCCACTGGTTCTGGAGGCGGAAACATCCCCTTTGCTTTATGCTGGGGAGTGCAAGGCCACAGTCTCTGGACTGGGTGTCTTTCCCACTGGTTCGTGAGGGGGCTACATGTCCATTGCTTTGTTCTAGGGAGTGCAAGCCACAGTATTTGCCATGGACTTCTTTCCCACTGGTTCTGTAGGTGGCAACATGCCCATTGCTTTGTCCTGGAGAGTGCAAGGGGACAGTCACTGGAGTGGGCTTCTTTCCCACTGGTTCTGTAGGGGGCACCCTGCCCATTGCTTTGTCCTAGAGTGTGCAAGGGCACAGTCTCTGGAGTGGGTGTCTTTCCAACTAGTTGTTTGGGGGACAACATGCCCATTGCATTGCCCTAGGGAGTTTAAAGCAACAGTCTCTCGAGTGGGTGACTTGCCCGCTGGTTCTGGAGAGGGCAACATGCCCATTGCTTTGTACTGGGGAGTGCAAGGCCATGGTCTCTATTACGAGGTTGTCTTTCCTAATTGTTCTGCAGGGGGCAAGTCACCCATTGCTTTATAACCTGGGGAGAGCAAGGCCACAGTATCTGGAGTGGATATCTTTCCCACTTGTTCAGGAGGAGGCATAATGCCCATTGTTTTGTCCTGGGGAGTGCAAGGCCACAGTCTCTGGAGTGGGTGGCTTGCCCACTGGTTCTGGAGGGGGCAACATGCCTATTGCTAGTCCTGAGGATTTCAAGGCCACAGTCTCTTGAGTGGGTGTATTTACCACTGGTTCTGGTGGGGGCAACATGCCCATTGCTTTGTCCTGTGGAATGCAAGGCCCCAGTCAGTCTCTTGAGTGGGTGACTTGACCACTGGTTATGGAGGGGGCAACATGCCCATTGCTTTTTCCTGGGGAGTGCAAGGCCATAGTCTCTCGAGAGGGTGATTTGCCCACTGGTATCTGGAGGGGGCAACATGCCCATTACTTTATCCTGGGGAGTGCAAGGCCCCAGTCTCTGGAGTGGGTGTCTTTCCCACTGGTACTGGATGGGGCAACATGCCCATGGCTTTCTCCTGGGGAGTGCAAGGCCACAGTCTCCTCCGTGGGTGACTTGCCCACTGGTTCTGGAGGGGGCAACATGCCCATTGCTTTATCCTGGGGAGTGCAAGGCCACAGTCCCTGTAGTGGGTGTCTTTCCCACTGGTTCAGGGGGGGCAACATGCCCATTGCTTTGTCCTGGGGAGCGCAAGGCCATTGTCTCTGGAGTGGGTATCTTTCCCACAGGTTCTGGAGGGGGCAACATCCCATTGCTTAGTGCTGAGGAGTGCAATGCAACAGTCTCTGGAGTGGGTGGCTTGCCCACTGGTTCTAGAGAGGGAAACATGCCCTTTGCTTTATGCTGGGGAGTGCAAGGCTACAGTCTCTGGACTGGGTGTCTTTCCCACTGGTTCGTGAGGGGGCTTCTAGCACATTGCTTTGTTCTGGGTAGTGCAAGCCACAGTCTTTGGAGTGGGCTTATTTCCCAGTGGTTCTGGAGGTGGCAACATGCACATTGCTTTGTACTGGGGAGTGCGAGCCACAGTCTTTGGAGCGGGCTTCTTTCCCACTGGTTCTGAAGGTGGCAACATGCCCATTGCTTTGTCCTGGAGAGTGCAAGGGTACAGTCACTGGAGTGGGCTTCTTTCCCACTGGTTCTGTAGGGGGCAACCTGCCCATTGCTTTGTCCTGGGAAGTGCAAGGCCACAGTCTCTATAGTGGGCCAGCACACTCATTGCTTTGTCCTGGGGAGTGCAAGGCCGAAGTCTATCAAGCGGGTGACTTGCTCAGTGGTTCTAGAGGGGGCAACATGCCCATTGCTTTGTAATTGGGAGTGCAAGGTCACAGTCTCTCAAGCGGGTGACTTGCCCACTGGTTCTGGAGGCGGAAACATCCCCTTTGCTTTATGCTGGGGAGTGCAAGGCCACAGTCTCTGGACTGGGTGTCTTTCCCACTGGTTCGTGAGGGGGCTACATGTCCATTGCTTTGTTCTAGGGAGTGCAAGCCACAGTATTTGCCGTGGACTTCTTTCCCACTGGTTCTGAAGGTGGCAACATGCCCATTGCTTTGTCCTGGAGAGTGCAAGGGGACAGTCACTGGAGTGGGCTTCTTTCCCACTGGTTCTGTATGGGGCAACCTGCCCATTGCTTTGTCCTAGAGTGTGCAAGGGCACAGTCTCTGGAGTGGGTGTCTTTCCAACTGGTTGTTTGGGGGACAACATGCCCATTGCATTTCCCTAGGGAGTTTAAGGCCACAGTCTCTCGAGTGGGTGACTTGCCCGCTGGTTCTGGAGAGGGCAACATGCCCATTGCTTTGTACTGGGGGGTGAAAGGTCATGGTCTCTATTACGAGGTTGTCTTTCCTAATTGTTCTGCAGGGGGCAAGTCACCCATTGCTTTATAACCTGGGGAGAGCAAGGCCACAGTATCTGGAGTGGATATCTTTCCCACTTGTTCAGGAGGGGGCATAATGCCCATTGCTTTGTCCTGGGGAGTGCAAGGCCACAGTCTCTGGAGTGGGTGGCTTGCCCACTGGTTCTGGAGGGGGCAACATGCCCATTGCTAGTCCTGAGGATTTCAAGGCCACAGTCTCTTGAGTGGGTGTATTTACCACTGGTTCTGGTGGGGGCAACATGCCCATTGCTTTGTCCTGCGGAATGCAAGGCCACAGTCAGTCTCTTGAGTGGGTGACTTGAACACTGGTTATGGAGGGGGCAACATGCCCATTGCCTTTTCCTGGGGAGTGCAAGGCCATAGTCTCTCGAGAGGGTGATTTGCCCACTGGTATTTGGAGGGGGCAACATGCCCATTACTTTATCCTGGGGAGTGCAAGGCCCCAGTCTCTGGAGTGGGTGTCTTTCCCACTGGTACTGGATGGGGCAACATGCCCATGGCTTTCTCTTGGGGAGTGCAAGGCCACAGTCTCCTCCGTGGGTGACTTGCCCACTGGTTCTGGAGGGGGCAATATGCCCATTGCTTTATCCTGGGGAGTGCAAGGCCACAGTCCCTGTAGTGAGTGTCTTTCCCACTGGTTCTGGGGGGGGGGCAACATGCCCATTGCTTTGTCCTGGGGAGCGTAAGGCCATTGTCTCTGGAGTGGGTATCTTTCCATGGGTTCTGGAGGGGGCAACATGCCCATTGCTTAGTGCTGAGGAGTGCAATGCAACAGTCTCTGGAGTGGGTGGCTTGCCCACTGGTTCTAGAGAGGGAAACATGTCCTTTGCTTTATGTTTGGGAGTGCAAGGCTACAGTCTCTGGACTGGGTGTCTTTCCCACTGGTTCGTGAGGGGGCTTCTAGCACATTGCTTTGTTCTGGGTAGTGCAAGCCAATGTCTTTGGAGTGGGCTTATTTCCCAGTGGTTCTGGAGGTGGCAACATGCACATTGCTTTGTCCTGGAGAGTGCGAGCCACAGTCTTTGGAGCAGGCATCTTTCCCACTGGTTCTTGAGGGGGCAACATGCCCATTGCTTTGTCCTGGGGAGTGCAAGGGACAGTCGCTGGAGTGGGATTCTTTCCCTCTGGTTCTAGAGGGGGCAACGTGTCCATTGCTTTGTCCTGGGGAGTCCAAGGCCACAGTCTCTTGAGTGGGTGACTTGACAACTGGTTCTGGATGGGGCTACATGCCCATTGCTTTGTCCTGGGGAGTGCAAGGCCACAGTCTCTATAGTGGGCCAACACGCTCATTGCTTTGTCCTGGGGAGTGCAAGGCCGAAGTCTATCAAGCGGGTGACTTGCTCAGTGGTTCTAGAGGGGGCAACATGCCCATTGCTTTGTAATTGGGAGTGCAAGGTCACAGTCTCTCAAGCGGGTGACTTACCCACTGGTTCTGGAGGCGGAAACATCCCCTTTGCTTTATGCTGGGGAGTGCAAGGCCACAGTCTCTGGACTGGGTGTCTTTCCCACTGGTTCAAGAGGGGGCTACATGTCCATTGCTTTGTTCTAGGGAGTGCAAGCCACAGTATTTGCCATGGACTTCTTTCCCACTGGTTCTGTAGGTGGCAACATGCCCATTGCTTTGTCCTGGAGAGTGCAAGGGGACAGTCACTGGAGTGGGCTTCTTTCCCACTGGTTCTGTAGGGGGCAACCTGCCCATTGCTTTGTCCTAGAGTGTGCAAGGGCACAGTCTCTGGAGTGGGTGTCTTTCCAACTAGTTGTTTGGGGGACAACATGCCCATTGCATTGCCCTAGGGAGTTTAAGGGAACAGTCTCTCGAGTGGGTGACTTGCCCGCTGGTTCTGGAGAGGGCAACATGCCCATTGCTTTGTACTGGGGAGTGCAAGGCCATGGTCTCTATTACGAGGTTGTCTTTCCTAATTGTTCTGCAGGGGGCAAGTCACCCATTGCTTTATAACCTGGGGAGAGCAAGGCCACAGTATCTGGAGTGGATATCTTTCCCACTTGTTCAGGAGGGGGCATAATGCCCATTGTATTGTCCTGGGGAGTGCAAGGCCACAGTCTCTGGAGTGGGTGGCTTGCCCACTGGTTCTGGAGGGGGCAACATGCCCATTGCTAGTCCTGAGGATTTCAAGGCCACAGTCTCTTGAGTGGGTGTATTTACCACTGGTTCTGGTGGGGGCAACATGCCCATTGCTTTGTCCTGCGGAATGCAAGGCCCCAGTCAGTCTCTTGAGTGGGTGACTTGACCACTGGTTATGGAGGGGGCAACATGCCCATTGCCTTTTCCTGGGGAGTGCAAGGCCATAGTCTCTCGAGAGGGTGATTTGCCCACTGGTATCTGGAGGGGGCAACATGCCCATTACTTTATCCTGGGGAGTGCAAGGCCCCAGTCTCTGGAGTGGGTGTCTTTCCCACTGGTACTGGATGGGGCAACATGCCCATGGCTTTCTCCTGGGGAGTGCAAGGCCACAGTCTCCTCCGTGGGTGACTTGCCCACTGGTTCTGGAGGGGGCAACATGCCCATTGCTTTATCCTGGGGAGTGCAAGGCCACAGTCCCTGTAGTGGGTGTCTTTCCCACTGGTTCTGGGGGGGGGCAACATGCCCATTGCTTTGTCCTGGGGAGCGCAAGGCCATTGTCTCTGGAGTGGGTATCTTTCCCACGGGTTCTGGAGGGGGCAACATCCCATTGCTTAGTGCTGAGTAGTGCAATGCAACAGTCTCTGGAGTGGGTGGCTTGCCCACTGGTTCTAGAGAGGGAAACATGCCCTTTGCTTTATGCTGGGGAGTGCAAGGCTACAGTCTCTGGACTGGGTGTCTTTCCCACTGGTTCGTGAGGGGGTTTCTAGCACATTGCTTTGTTCTGGGTAGTGCAAGCCACAGTCTTTGGAGTGGGCTTATTTCCCAGTGGTTCTGGAGGTGGCAACATGCACATTGCTTTGTCCTGGGGAGTGCGAGCCACAGTCTTTGGAGCGGGCTTCTTTCCCACTGGTTCTGAAGGTGGCAACATGCCCATTGCTTTGTCCTGGAGAGTGCAAGGGGACAGTCACTGGAGTGGGCTTCTTTCCCACTGGTTCTGTAGGGGGCAACCTGCCCATTGCTTTGTCCTGGGAAGTGCAAGGCCACAGTCTCTATAGTGGGCCAGCACACTCATTGCTTTGTCCTGAGGAGTGCAAGGACGAAGTCTATCAAGCGGGTGACTTGCTCAGTGGTTCTAGAGGGGGCAACATGCCCATTGCTTTGTAATTGGGAGTGCAAGGTCACAGTCTCTCAAGCGGGTGACTTGCCCACTGGTTCTGGAGGCGGAAACATCCCCTTTGCTTTATGCTGGGGAGTGCAAGGCCACAGTCTCTGGACTGGGTGTCTTTCCCACTGGTTCGTGAGGGGGCTACATGTTTATTGCTTTGTTCTAGGGAGTGCAAGCCACAGTATTTGCCATGGACTTCTTTCCCACTGGTTCTGTAGGTGGCAACATGCCCATTGCTTTGTCCTGGAGAGTGCAAGGGGACAGTCACTGGAGTGGGCTTCTTTCCCACTGGTTCTGTAGGGGACAACCTGCCCATTGCTTTGTCCTAGAGTGTGCAAGGGCACAGTCTCTGGAGTGGGTGTCTTTCCAACTAGTTGTTTGGGGGACAACATGCCCATTGCATTGCCCTAGGGAGTTTAAGGCAACAGTCTCTCGAGTGGGTGACTTGCCCGCTGGTTCTGGAGAGGGCAACATGCCCATTGCTTTGTACTGGGGAGTGCAAGGCCATGGTCTCTATTACGAGGTTGTCTTTTCTAATTGTTCTGCAGGGGGCAAGTCACCCATTGCTTTATAACCTGGGGAGAGCAAGGCCACAGTATCTGGAGTGGATATCTTTCCCACTTGTTCAGGAGGGGGCATAATGCCCATTGTTTTCTCCTGGGGAGTGCAAGGCCACAGTCCCTGTAGTGGGTGTCTTTCCCACTGGTTCTGGGGGGGGGCAACATGCCCATTGCTTTGTCCTGGGGAGCGCAAGGCCATTGTCTCTGGAGTGGGTATCTTTCCCACAGGTTCTGGAGGGGGCAACATGCCCATTGTTTTGTAATTGGGAGTGCAAGGTCACAGTCTCTCAAGCGGGTGACTTGCCCACTGGTTCTGGAGGCGGAAACATCCCCTTTGCTTTATGCTGGGGAGTGCAAGGCCACAGTCTCTGGACTGGGTGTCTTTCCCACTGGTTCGTGAGGGGGCTACATGTCCATTGCTTTGTTCTAGGGAGTGCAAGCCACAGTATTTGCCATGGACTTCTTTCCCACTGATTCTGTAGGTGGCAACATGCCCATTGCTTTGTCCTGGAGAGTGCAAGGGGACAGTCAATGGAGTGGGCTTCTTTCCCACTGGTTCTGTAGGGGGCAACCTGCCCATTGCTTTGTCCTAGAGTGTGCAAGGGCACAGTCTCTGGAGTGGGTGTCTTTCCAACTAGTTGTTTGGGGGACAACATGCCCATTGCATTTCCCTAGGGAGTTTAAGGCAACAGTCTCTCGAGTGGGTGACTTGCCCGCTGGTTCTGGTGGGGGCAACATGCCCATTGCTTTGTCCTGTGGAATGCAAGGCCCCAGTCAGTCTCTTGAGTGGGTGACTTGACCACTGGTTATGGAGGGGGCAACATGCCCATTGCCTTTTCCTGGGGAGTGCAAGGCCATAGTCTCTCGAGAGGGTGATTTGCCCACTGGTATCTGGAGGGGGCAACATGCCCATTACTTTATCCTGGGGAGTGCAAGGCCCCAGTCTCTGGAGTGGGTGTCTTTCCCACTGGTACTGGATGGGGCAACATGCCCATGGCTTTCTCCTGGGGAGTGCAAGGCCACAGTCTCCTCCGTGGGTGACTTGCCCACTGGTTCTGGAGGGGGCAACATGCCCATTGCTTTATCCTGGGGAGTGCAAGGCCACAGTCCCTGTAGTGGGTGTCTTTCCCACTGGTTCTGGGGGGGGCAACATGCCCATTGCTTTGTCCTGGGGAGCGCAAGGCCATTGTCTCTGGAGTGGGTATCTTTCCCACGGGTTCTGGAGGGGGCAACATCCCATTGCTTAGTGCTGAGGAGTGCAATGCAACAGTCTCTGGAGTGGGTGGCTTGCCCACTGGTTCTAGAGAGGGAAACATGCCCTTTGCTTTATGCTGGGGAGTGCAAGGCTACAGTCTCTGGACTGGGTGTCTTTCCCACTGGTTCGTGAGGGGGCTTCTTGCACATTGCTTTGTTCTGGGTAGTGCATGCCACAGTCTTTGGAGTGGGCTTATTTCACAGTGGTTCTGGAGGTGGCAACATGAACATTGCTTTGTCCTGGGGAGTGCGAGCCACAGTCTTTGGAGCGGGCTTCTTTCCCACTGGTTCTGAAGGTGGCAACATGCCCATTGCTTTGTCCTGGAGAGTGCAAGGGGACAGTCACTGGAGTGGGCTTCTTTCCCACTGGTTCTGTAGGGGGCAACCTGTCCATTGCTTTGTCCTGGGAAGTGCAAAGCCACAGTCTCTATAGTGGGCCAGCACACTCATTGCTTTGTCCTGGGGAGTGCAAGGCCGAAGTCTATCAAGCGGGTGACTTGCTCAGTGGTTCTAGAGGGGGCAACATGCCCATTGCTTTGTAATTGGGAGTGCAAGGTCACAGTCTCTCAAGCGGGTGACTTGCCCACTGGTTCTGGAGGTGGAAACATCCCCTTTGCTTTATGCTGGGAAATGCAAGGCCACAGTCTCTGGACTGGGTGTCTTTCCCACTGGTTCGTGAGGGGGCTACATGTCCATTGCTTTGTTCTAGGGAGTGCAAGCCACAGTATTTGCCGTGGACTTCTTTCCCACTGGTTCTGAAGGTGGCAACATGCCCATTGCTTTGTCCTGGAGAGTGCAAGGGGACAGTCACTGGAGTAGGGTTCTTTCCCACTGGTTCTGTATGGGGCAACCTGCCCATTGCTTTGTCCTAGAGTGTGCAAGGGCACAGTCTCTGGAGTGGGTGTCTTTCCAACTGGTTGTTTGGGGGACAACATGCCCATTGCATTGCCCTAGGGAGTTTAAGGCAACAGTCTCTCGAGTGGGTGACTTGCCCGCTGGTTCTGGAGAGGGAAACATGCCCTTTGCTTTATGCTGGGGAGTGCAAGGCTACAGTCTCTGGACTGGGTGTCTTTCCCACAGGTTCGTGAGGGGGCTTCTAGCATATTGCTTTGTTCTGGGTAGTGCAAGCCAAAGTCTTTGGAGTGGGCTTATTTCCCAGTGGTTCTGGAGGTGGCAACATACACATTGCTTTGTCCTGGGGAGTGCGAGCCACAGTCTTTGGAGCAGGCATCTTTCCCACTGGTTCTTGAGGGGGCAACATGCCCATTGCTTTGTCCTGGGGAGTGCAAGGGCACAGTCGCTGGAGTGGGATTCTTTCCCTCTGGTTCTAGAGGGGGCAACATGTCCATTGCTTTGTCCTGGGGAGTCCAAGGCCACAGTCTCTTGAGTGGGTGACTTGACAACTGGTTCTGGATGGGGCTTCATGCCCATTGCTTTGTCCTGGGGAGTGCAAGGCCACAGTCTCTCTCGAGAGTGATTTGCCCACTGGTTATGAAAGGGGTAACATGCCCATTGATCTATCCTAGGAAGTGCAAGGCTACAGTATCTGAAGTGGGTTTCTTTCCCACAGGTTATTAAGGTCGCAAAATGCTGATTTCTTTGTCCTGGGGAGTGGAAGGCCACAGTCTCTCGTGTGGGTGACATGCCCACTGGTTCTGGAGAGGGAAGCATGCCCATTGCTTTCTCCTGGGGACTGCAGGACCACACTCTCTGGTCTGGGTGTCTTTCCCACTGGTTCTTGAGGGGGCATCATGCCCATTGCTTTGTCCTGGGATGTGCAAGGCCACAGTCTCTATAGTGGGCCAACACGCTCATTGCTTTGTCCTGGGGAGTGCAAGGCCGAAGTCTATCAAGCGGGGGACTTGCTCAGTGGTTCTAGAGGGGGCAACATGCCCATTGCTTTGTAATTGGGAGTGCAAGGTCACAGTCTCTCAAGCGGGTGACTTACCCACTGGTTCAGGAGGCGGAAACATCCCCTTTGCTTTATGGTAGGGAGTGCAAGGCCACAGTCTCTGGACTGGGTGTCTTTCCCACTGGTTCGTGAGGGGGCTACATGTCCATTGCTTTGTTCTAGGGAGTGCAAGCTACAGTATTTGCCGTGGACTTCTTTCCCACTGGTTCTGAAGGTGGCAACATGCCCATTGCTTTGTCCTGGAGAGTGCAAGGGGACAGTCACTGGAGTGGGCTTCTTTCCCACTGGTATTGTAGGGGGCAACCTGCCCATTGCTTTGTCCTAGAGTGTGCAAGGGCACAGTCTCTGGAGTGGGTGTCTTTCCAACTAGTTGTTTGGGGGACAACATGCCCATTGCATTGCCCTAGGGAGTTTAAGGCAACAGTCTCTCGAGTTGGTGACTTGCCCGCTGGTTCTGGAGAGGGCAACATGCCCATTGCTTTGTACTGGGGAGTGCAAGGCCATGGTCTCTATTACGAGGTTGTCTTTCCTAATTGTTCTGCAGGGGGCAAGTCACCCATTGCTTTATAACCTGGGGAGAGCAAGGCCACAGTATCTGGAGTGGATATCTTTCCCACTTGTTCAGGAGGGGGCATAATGCCCATTGCTTTGTCCTGGGGAGTGCAAGGCCACAGTCTCTGGAGTGGGTGGCTTGCCCACTGGTTCTGGAGGGGGCAACATGCCCATTGCTAGTCCTGAGTATTTCAAGGCCACAGTCTCTTGAGTGGGTGTATTTACCATTGGTTCTGGTGGGGGCAACATGCCCATTGCTTTGTCCTGCGGAATGCAAGGCCACAGTCAGTCTCTTGAGGGGGTGAGTTGACCACTGGTTATCGAGGGGGCAAAATGCCCATTGCCTTTTCCTGGGGAGTGCAAGGCCATAGTCTCTCGAGAGGGTGATTTGCCCACTGGTATCTGGAGGGGGCAACATGCCCATTACTTTATCCTGGGGAGTGCAAGGCCCCAGTCTCTGGAGTGGGTGTCTTTCCCACTGTTACTGGATGGGGCAACATGCCCATGGCTTTCTCCTGGGGAGTGCAACGCCACAGTCTCCTCCGTGGGTGACTTGCCCACTGGTTCTGGAGGGGGCAACATGCCCATTTCTTTATCCTGGGGAGTGCAAGGCCACAGTCCCTGTAGTGGGTGTCTTTCCCACTGGTTCTGGGGGGGGGGCAACATGCCCATTGCTTTGTCCTGGGGAGCGCAAGGCCATTGTCTCTGGAGTGGGTATCTTTCCCACGGGTTCTGGAGGGGGCAACATGCCATTGCTTAGTGCTGAGGAGTGCAATGCAACAGTCTCTGGAGTGGGTGGCTTTCCCACTGGTTCTAGAGAGGAAAACATGCCCTTTGCTTTATGCTGGGGAGTGCAAGGCTACAGTCTCTGGACTGGGTGTCTTTCCCACTGGTTCGTGAGGGGGCTTCTAGCACATTGCTTTGTTCTGGGTAGTGCAAGCCACAGTCTTTGGAGTGGGCTTATTTCCCAGTGGTTCTGGAGGTGGCAACATGCACATTGCTTTGTCCTGGGGAGTGCGAGCCACAGTCTTTGGAGCGGGCTTCTTTCCCACTGGTTCTGAAGGTGGCAACATGCCCATTGCTTTGTGCTGGAGAGTGCAAGGGGACAGTCACTGGAGTGGGCTTCTTTCCCACTGGTTCTGTAGGGGGCAAGCTGCCCATTGCTTTGTCCTGGGAAGTGCAAGGCCACAGTCTCTATAGTGGGCCAGCACGGTCATTGCTTTGTCCTGAGGAGTGCAAGGACGAAGTCTATCAAGCGGGTGACTTGCTCAGTGGTTCTAGAGGGGGCAACATGCCCATTGCTTTGTAATTGGGAGTGCAAGGTCACAGTCTCTCAAGCGGGTGACTTGCCCACTGGTTCTGGAGGCGGAAACATCCCCTTTGCTTTATGCTGGGGAGTGCAAGGCCACAGTCTCTGGACTGGTTGTCTTTCCCACTGGTTCGTGAGGGGGATACATGTCCATTGCTTTGTTCTAGGGAGTGCAAGCCACAGTATTTGCCGTGGACTTCTTTCCCATTGGTTCTGAAGGTGGCAACATGCCCATTGCTTTGTCCTGGAGAGTGCAAGGGGACAGTCACTGGAGTGGGCTTCTTTCCCACTGGTTCTGTAGTGGGCAACCTGCCCATTGCTTTGTCCTAGAGTGTGCAAGGGCACAGTCTCTGGAGTGGGTGTCTTTCCAACTGGTAGTTTGGGGGACAACATGCCCATTGCATTGCCCTAGGGAGTTTAAGGCCACAGTCTCTCGAGTGGGTGACTTGCCCGCTGGTTCTGGAGAGGGCAACATGCCCATTGCTTTGTACTGGGGAGTGCAAGGCCATGGTCTCTATTACGAGGTTGTCTTTCCTAATTGTTCTGCAGGGGGCAAGTCACCCATTGCTTTATAACCTGGGGAGAGCAAGGCCACAGTATCTGGAGTGGATATCTTTCCCACTTGTTCAGGAGGGGGCATAATGCCCATTGCTTTGTCCTGGGGAGTGCAAGGCCACAGTCTCTGGAGTGGGTGGCTTGCCCACTGGTTCTGGAGGGGGCAACATGCCCATTGCTAGTCCTGAGGATTTCAAGGCCACAGTCTCTTGAGTGGGTGTATTTACCACTGATTCTGTTGGGGGCAACATGCCCATTGCTTTGTCCTGCGGAATGCAAGGCCACAGTCAGTCTCTTGAGTGGGTGACTTGACCACTGGTTATGGAGAGGGCAACATGCCCACTGCCTTTTCCTGAGGAGTGCAAGGCCATAGTCTCTCGAGAGGGTGATTTGCCCACTGGTATCTGGAGGGGGCAACATGCCCATTACTTTATCCTGGGGAGTGCAAGGCCCCAGTCTCTGGAGTGGGTGTCTTTCCCACTGGTACTGGATGGGGCAACATGCCCATGGCTTTCTCCTGGGGAGTGCAAGGCCACAGTCTCCTCCGTGGGTGACTTGCCCACTGGTTCTGGAGGGGGCAACATGCCCATTGCTTTATCCTGGGGAGTGCACGGCCACAGTCCCTGTAGTGGGTGTCTTTCCCACTGGTTCTGGGGGGGGCAACATGCCCATTGCTTTGTCCTGGGGAGCGCAAGGCCATTGTCTCTGGAGTAGGTATCTTTCCCACAGGTTCTGGAGGGGGCAACATCCCATTGCATAGTGCTGAGGAGTGCAATGCAACAGTCTCTGGAGTGGGTGGCTTGCCCACTGGTTCTAGAGAGGGAAACATGCCCTTTGCTTTATGCTGGGGAGTGCAAGGCTACAGTCTCTGGACTGGGTGGCTTGCCCACTGGTTCTAGAGAGGGAAACATGCCCATTGCTTTGTACTGGGGAGTGCAAGGCCATGGTCTCTATTACGAGGTTGTCTTTCCTAATTGTTCTGCAGGGGGCAAGTCACCCATTGCTTTATAACCTGGGGAGAGCAAGGCCACAGTATCTGGAGTGGATATCTTTCCCACTTGTTCAGGAGGGGGCATAATGCCCATTGCTTTGTCCTGGGGAGTGCAAGGCCACAGTCTCTGGAGTGGGTGGCTTGCCCACTGGTTCTGGAGGGGGCAACATGCCCATTGCTAGTCCTGAGGATTTCAAGGCCACAGTCTCTTGAGTGGGTGTATTTACCATTGGTTCTGGTGGGGGCAACATGCCCATTGCTTTGTCCTGCGGAATGCAAGGCCACAGTCAGTCTCTTGAGGGGGTGAGTTGACCACTGGTTATGGAGGGGGCAACATGCCCATTGCCTTTTCCTGGGGAGTGCAAGGCCATAGTCTCTCGAGAGGGTGATTTGCCCACTGGTATCTGGAGGGGGCAACATGCCCATTACTTTATCCTGGGGAGTGCAAGGCCCCAGTCTCTGGAGTGGGTGTCTTTCCCACTGGTACTGGATGGGGCAACATGCCCATGGCTTTCTCCTGGGGAGTGCAACGCCACAGTCTCCTCCGTGGGTGACTTGCCCACTGGTTCTGGAGGGGGCAACATGCCCATTTCTTTATCCTGGGGAGTGCAAGGCCACAGTCCCTGTAGTGGGTGTCTTTCCCACTGGTTCTGGGGGGGGGCAACATGCCCATTGCTTTGTCCTGGGGAGCGCAAGGCCATTGTCTCTGGAGTGGGTATCTTTCCCACAGGTTCTGGAGGGGGCAACATGCCATTGCTTAGTGCTGAGGAGTGCAATGCAACAGTCTCTGGAGTGGGTGGCTTTCCCACTGGTTCTAGAGAGGAAAACATGTCCTTTGCTTTATGCTGGGGAGTGCAAGGCTACAGTCTCTGGACTGGGTGTCTTTCCCACTGGTTCGTGAGGGGGCTTCTAGCACATTGCTTTGTTCTGGGTAGTGCAAGCCACAGTCTTTGGAGTGGGCTTATTTCCCAGTGGTTCTGGAGGTGGCAACATGCACATTGCTTTGTCCTGGGGAGTGCGAGCCACAGTCTTTGGAGCGGGCTTCTTTCCCACTGGTTCTGAAGGTGGCAACATACCCATTGCTTTGTCCTGGAGAGTGCAAGGGGACAGTCACTGGAGTGGGCTTCTTTCCCACTGGTTTTGTAGGGGGCAACCTGCCCATTGCTTTGTCCTGGGAAGTGCAAGGCCACAGTCTCTATAGTGGGCCAGCACGCTCATTGCTTTGTCCTGTGGAGTGCAAGGCCGAAGTCTATCAAGCGGGTGACTTGCTCAGTGGTTCTAGAGGGGGCAACATGCCCATTGCTTTGTAATTGGGAGTGCAAGGTCACAGTCTCCCAAGCGGGTGACTTGCCCACTGGTTCTGGAGGCGGAAACATCCCCTTTGCTTTATGCTGGGGAGTGCAAGGCCACCGTCTCTGGACTGGGTGTCTTTCCCACTGGTTCGTGAGGGGGCTACATGTCCATTGCTTTGTTCTAGGGAGTGCAAGCCACAGTATTTGCCGTGGACTTCTTTCCCACTGGTTCTGAAGGTGGCAACATGCCCATTGCTTTGTCCTGGAGAGTGCAAGGGGACAGTCACTGGAGTGGGCTTCTTTCCCACTGGTTCTGTAGGGGGCAACCTGCCCATTGCTTTGTCCTAGAGTGTGCAAGGGCACAGTCTCTGGAGTGGGTGTCTTTCCAACTGGTTGTTTGGGGGACAACATGCCCATTGCATTGCCCTAGGGAGTTTAAGGCCACAGTCTCTCGAGTGGGTGACTTGCCCGTTGGTTCTGGAGAGGGCAACATGCCCATTGCTTTGTACTGGGGAGTGCAAGGCCATGGTCTCTATTACGAGGTTGTCTTTCCTAATTGTTCTGCAGGGGGCAAGTCACCCATTGCTTTATAACCTGGGGAGAGCAAGGCCACAGTATCTGGAGTGGATATCTTTCCCACTTGTTCAGGAGGGGGTATAATGCCCATTGCTTTGTCCTGGGGAGTGCAAGGCCACAGTCTCTGGAGTGGGTGGCTTGCCAACTGGTTCTGGAGGGGGCAACATGCCCATTGCTAGTCCTGAGGATTTCAAGGCCACAGTCTCTTGAGTGGGTGTATTTACCATTGGTTCTGGTGGGGGCAACATGCCCATTGCTTTGTCCTGCGGAATGCAAGGCCACAGTCAGTCTCTTGAGGGGGTGAGTTGACCACTGGTTATGGAGGGGGCAACATGCCCATTGCCTTTTCCTGGGGAGTGCAAGGCCATAGTCTCTCAAGAGGGTGATTTGCCCACTGGTATCTGGAGGGGGCAACATGCCCATTACTTTATCCTGGGGAGTGCAAGGCCCCAGTCTCTGGAGTGGGTGTCTTTCCCACTGGTACTGGATGGGGCAACATGCCCATGGCTTTCTCCTGGGGAGTGCAAGGCCACAGTCTCCTCCGTGGGTGACTTGCCCACTGGTTCTGGAGGGGGCAACATGCCCATTGCTTTATTCTGGGGAGTGCAAGGCCACAGTCCCTGTAGTGGGTGTCTTTCCCACTGGTTCTGGGGGGGGCAACATGCCATTGCTTTGTCCTGGGGAGCGCAAGGCCATTGTCTCTGGAGTGGGTATCTTTCCCACGGGTTCTGGAGGGGGCAACATGCCCATTGCTTAGTGCTGAGGAGTGCAATACAACAGTCTCTGGAGTGGGTGGCTTCCCACTGGTTCTAGAGAGGGAAACATGCCCTTCGCTTTATGCTGGGGAGTGCAAGGCTACAGTCTCTGGACTGGGTGTCTTTCCCACTGGTTCGTGAGGGGGCTTCTAGCACATTGCTTTGTTCTGGGTAGTGCAAGCCACAGTCTTTGGAGTGGGCTTATTTCCCAGTGGTTCTGGAGGTGGCAACATGCACATTGCTTTGTCCTGGGGAGTGCGAGCCACAGTCTTTGGAGCGGGCATCTTTCCCACTGGTTCTTGAGGAGGCAACATGCCCATTGCTTTGTCTTGGGGAGTGCAAGGGCACAGTCGCTGGAGTGGGATTCTTTCCCTCTGGTTCTAGAGGGGGCAACATGTCCATTGCTTTGTCCTGGGGAGTCAAAGGGCACAGTCTCTCGAGTGGGTGACTTGCCCATTGGTTCTGGACGGGGCAACATGCCCCTTGCTTTGTACTGGGGAAAGCAATGCCACTGTCTCTCAGAAGGGTGTCTTTCCCACTTGTTCTGCAGGGGGCAACACACCCATTGCTTTATCCTGGGGAGGGCAAGGCCACAGTCACTGGAGTGCATGTCTCTCCCAATAGTTGTGGAGGAGGCAACATGCTCATTGCTTTGTCCTGGGGGTGCAAAGCCACAGTCTCTGGAGTGGGTGACTTACCCATTGGTTCTGGAGGGGGCAAAATGACCATTGCTTTATCCTGGTGAGTGCAAGGCCACAGTCTCTGCACTGGGTGTCTTTCCCACTGGTTCTGGAAGGGGCATCATGCCCATCTCTTTGTCCTGGGGAGTGCAAGGCCACAGTCTCTAGAATGGGAGTCTTTCCCACTGTTTCAGGAGGGGGCAACATGTCCATTGCTTTGTCCTAGGGAGTGCAAGGCCACAGTCTCTTGAGTGGGTGACTTACCCATTGGTTCTGGAGGGGGCAAAATGCCCACTGCTTTATCCTGGGGAGTGCAAGGCCACAGTGACTCGAGTATGTGACTTGCCCACTGGTTCTGCAGGTGGCAACATGCCCATTGCTTTGTCCTGTGCTTTCCAAGGCTACAGTCTATCGTGTTGGTGATTTGCCCATGGGTTCTGGGGGGGCAACATGCAAATTGATTTATCCAGGAGAGGACAAGGCCACAGCCTCTGGAGTAGATGTCTTTCCCACTAGTTCTGGAGGGGGCAACATGCCCATTGCTTTGTCAAGGGGAGTACAAGTCCACTGTCTCTGGAGTGGGTGACTTGCCCACTGGATCTGGAGGTGGCTACAAGCCTATTGCTTTGTCCTGGGGATTCCAAGGCTACAGTTTATCATGTGGGTGTCTTTCCCACTGGTCTGGAGGGGGAACAATGCCCTTTGATTTGTCCTGTGGAGTGCAAAGCCACAGTCACTCGACTGGGTGACTTGCCCACAGGTTCTTGACGGGGAAACATGCCCATTGCTTTATCCTGGGGAGTGGAAGGCCACAGTCTCTTGAGTGGTTGACATGCCCACTGGTTCTCGAAAGGGAAACATGCCCTTTGCTTTATGCTGGGGAGTGCAAGGCCAGTCTCTGGGGAGGGCAAGGCCACAGTCACTGGAGTGGATGTCTCTCCCAAATAGTTGTGGAGGAGGCAACATGCTCATTGCTTTGTCCTGGGGGTGCAAGGCCACAGTTTCTGGAGTGGGTGACTTACCCATTGGTTCTGGAGTGGGCAAAATGCCCATTGCTTTATCCTGGTGAGTGCAAGGCCACAGTCTCTGGACTGGGTGTCTTTCCCACTGGTTCTGGAAGGGGCATCATGCCCATCTCTTTGTCCTGGGGAGTGCAAGGCCACAGTCTCTAGAATGGGAGTCTTTCCCACTGTTTCAGGACGGGGCAACATGTCCATTGCTTTGTCCTAGGGAGTGCAAGGCCACAGTCTCTTGAGTGGGTGACATACCCATTGGTTCTGGAGGGGGCAAAATGCCCACTGCTTTATCCTGGGGAGTGCAAGGCCACAGTGACTCGAGTATGTGACTTGCCCACTGGTTCTGCAGGTGGCAACATGCCCATTGCTTTGTCCTGTGCTTTCCAAGGCTACAGTCTATCGTGTGGGTGATTTGCCCATGGGTTCTGGGGGGGCAACATGCAAATTGATTTATCCAGGAGAGGACAAGGCCACAGCCTCTGGAGTAGATGTCTTTCCCACTAGTTCTGGAGGGGGCAACATGCCCATTGCTTTGTCAAGGGGAGTACAAGTCCACAGTCCCTTTGCTTTATTCTGGGGAGTGCAAGGCCACAGTCCCTGTAGTGGGTGTCTTTCCCACTGGTTCTGGGGGGGGGCAACATGCCCATTGCTTTGTCCTGGGGAGCGCAAGGCCATTGTCTCTGGAGTGGGTATCTTTCCCACGGGTTCTGGAGGGGGCAACATGCCCATTGCTTAGTGCTGAGGAGTGCAATGCAACAGTCTCTGGAGTGGGTGGCTTGCCCACTGGTTCTAGAGAGGGAAACATGCCCTTTGCTTTATGCTGGGGAGTGCAAGGCTACAGTCTCTGGACTGGGTGTCTTTCCCACTAGTTCGTGAGGGGGCTTCTAGCACATTGCTTTGTTCTGGGTAGTGCAAGCCACAGTCTTTGGAGTGGGCTTATTTCCCAGTGCTTCTGGAGGTGGCAACATGCACATTGCTTTGTCCTGGGGAGTGCGAGCCACAGTCTTTGGAGCGGGCATCTTTCCCACTGGTTCTTGAGGGGGCAAAATGCCCATTGCTTTGTCCTGGGGAGTGCAAGGGCACAGTCGCTGGAATGGGATTCTTTCCCTCTGGTTCTAGAGGGGGCAACATGTCCATTGCTTTGTCCTGGGGAGTCCAAGGGCACAGTCTCTCGAGTGGGTGACTTGCCCATTGGTTCTGGACGGGGCAACATGCCCCTTGCTTTGTACTGGGGAGCGCAATGCCATGGTCTCTCAGGAGGGTGTCTTTCACACTTGTTCTGCAGGGGGCAACACACCCATTGCTTTATCCTGGGGAGGGCAAGGCCACAGTCACTGGAGTGGATGTCTCTCCCAATAGTTGTGGAGGAGGCAACATGCTCATTGCTTTGTCCTGGGGGTGCAAGGCCACAGTTTCTGGAGTGGGTGACTTACCCATTGGTTCTGGAGAGGGCAAAATGCCCATTGCTTTATCCTGGTGAGTGCAAGGCCACAGTCTCTGGACTGGGTGTCTTTCCCACTGGTTCTGGAAGGGGCATCATGCCCCTCTCTTTGTCCTGGGGAGTGCAAGGCCAGAGTCTCTAGAATGGGAGTCTTTCCCACTGTTTCAGGACGGGGCAACATGTCCATTGCTTTGTCCTAGGGAGTGCAAGGCCACAGTCTCTTGAGTGGGTGACTTACCCATTGGTTCTGGAGGGGGCAAAATGCCCACTGCTTTATCCTGGGGAGTGCAAGGCCACAGTGACTCGAGTATGTGACTTGCCCACTGGTTCTGCAGGTGGCAACATGCCCATTGCTTTGTCCTGTGCTTTCCAAGGCTACAGTCTATCGTGTGGGTGATTTGCCCATGGGTTTTGGGGGGGCAACATGCAAATTGATTTATCCAGGAGAGGACAAGGCCACAGCCTCTGGAGTAGATGTCTTTCCCACTAGTTCTGGAGGGGGCAACATGCCCATTGCTTTGTCAAGGGGAGTACAAGTCCACAGTCTCTGGAGTGGGTGACTTGCCCACTGGATCTGGAGGTGGCTACATGCCCATTGCTTTGTCCTGGGGATTCCAAGGCTACAGTCTATCATGTGGGTGTCTTTCCCACTGGTCTGGAGGGGGAACAATGCCCTTTGATTTGTCCTGTGGAGTGCAAAGCCACAGTCACTCGACTGGGTGACTTGCCCACAGGTTCTTGACAGGGAAACATGCCCATTGCTTTATTCTGGGGAGTGGAAGAGCACAGTCTCTTGAGTGGTTGACATGCCCACTGGTTCTCGAAAGGGAAACATGCCCTTTGCTTTATGCTGGGGAGTGCAAGGCCAGTCTCTGGACTGGGTGTCTTTCCCACTGGTTCTTGAGGGGGCAACATGCCTATTGCCATGTTCTTGGGAGTGCAAGGCTACAGTGTCTGGAATGGGCCTCTTTCCTACTGGTTCTGGATGGGGCAACATGAGCATTGCTTTATCCTGGGGATTGCAAGGCCACAGTCTCTGGACTGGGTGTCTTTCCCACCTTTCTGGAGGGGGCAGCATGCCCATTGCTTTATTCTGCGGAGTGCAAGGCCACAGTCTCTCCAGTGGGTGACTTGCTCACTGGATCTGGAGTGAGCAACATGCCCATTGCTTTATCCTGGTGAGTGTAGGGCCACAGTCTCTGGGGTGGGTGTCTTTCGCTCTGGTTCTGGAGGGGGCAACATGCCCATTGCTTTGTTCTGGGAAGCACCAGGTGACAGTCTCTGGAGTGGGTGTCTTTCCCACTTGTTCTGGAGGGGGCAACATGCCCATTGCTTTGTCCTGAGGAGAGCAAGTTCACAGTCTCTGGAGTGGGTGAGTTGGCCACTGGTTCTGGATAGGGAAACATGCCCATTGCTTTTTCCTGGGAGTGCAAGGTCACAATCTCTGGAGTAGGTGTCTTTCCCATTGGTTCTGGAGGTGGCAACATGCCCATTGCTTTGTCCTGGGAAGTGCAAAGCCACAGTCTCAGGATTGGGTGTCTTTCCCACTTGTTCTGCAGGTGGCAACATGCCCATTGCTTTGTCCTTGGAAGTGCAAGGCCACAGTCTCTCGAATGGGTGACTTGCGCATTGGTTCTAGAGGGGGTAACATGCCCATTGCTTTGTACTGGGGAGTGCAAGGAAATGGTCTCTCAGAAGTGTGTCTCTCCTACTTGTTCTGCAGGGGCAACACACCCATTGCTTTATCCTGGGGAGGGCGAGGCCACAGTCTCTGGAGTGGATGTCTTTCCCACTTGTTCTGGAGGGGGCAACATGCCAATTGCTTTGTCCTGGGAGTGCAAGGCCACAGTCTACCAGGAGGGTGACTTACCTATCGGTTCTGGAGGGGGCAAAATGCACATCGCTTTATCCTGGGGAGTGCAAGGCCACAGTCTCTGGACTGGGTGTCTTTGCCACTGGTTCTGGAGGGGGTAGCATGCCCATCGCTTTGTCCTGCGGAGAGCAAGGCCACAGTTTCTGGAGTGGGAGTCTTTCCCACTTTTCTGGAGGGGGCAACATGCCCATTGCTTTATCCTTGGGAGTGCAAGGCCACAGTCTCTGGACAGGGTGTCTTTCCCACTGCTTCTGGAGGGGAAAAAATACCCAATGCTTTGTCCTGGGGAGTGGAAGGCCACAGTCTCTCATGTGGGTGACATGCCCACTGGTTCTGGAGAGGAAAACATGCCCATTGCTTTATCCTGGGAACCGCAAGGCCACAGTCTCTGGACTGGGAGTCTTTCCCAATGGTTTTTGAGGGGGCAACATGCCC
The DNA here is from genome assembly GCF_031143425.1 of Pleurodeles waltl. Taxonomy (NCBI): domain Eukaryota; kingdom Metazoa; phylum Chordata; class Amphibia; order Caudata; family Salamandridae; genus Pleurodeles; species Pleurodeles waltl. The sequence continues at coordinate 396,912,606 of NC_090438.1, read as the reverse complement.
ATTGCTTTGTCCTGGGGAGTGCAAGGCCACAGTCTCTCAAGCGGGTAACTTGCCCACTGGTTCTGGAGGCGGAAACATACCCTTTGCTTTATGTTGAGGAGTGCAAGGCCACAGTCTCTGGACTGCGTGTCTTTCCCACTGGTTCGTGAGTGGGCTACATACCTATTGCTTTGTTCTGGGAGGGCAAGCCACAGTCTTTGGCTTGGGCTTCTTTCCCACTGGTTCTGAAGGGGGCAACATGCCCATTGCTTTGTCCTGGGGAGTGCAAGGGCACAGTTGCTGGAGTGGGCTTCTTTCCCATTGGTTCTTGAGGGGGCAACATGCCCATTGCTTTGTCCTAGGGAGTGCAAGGACACAGTCTCTCGAGTGCGTGACTTTCCCACTGGTTCTGGAATGGTCAACATGCCCATTGCTTTACCCTGGGGAGTGCAAGGCCACAGTCTCTGGACTGGGTGTCTTTCCCACTGGTTCTGGAGGGGGCATCATGCCCATTGCTTTGTCCTGGGGAGTGCAAGGCCACAGTCTCTCCCGTGGGTGACTTGTCCACTGATTCTGGAGGGGCAACATGCCCATTGCTTTATCCTGGGGAGTGCAAGGCCACAGTCTCTGTAGTCGGTGTCTTTCCCACTGGTTCTGGATGGGAAAACATGCCCATTGCCTTGTCCTGGGGAGTGCAAGTCCATAGTCTCTGGAGTGGGAGTCTTTCCCATGGGTTCTGGAGGGGGCAACATGCCCATTGCTTAGTCCTGAGGAGTGCAATGCCACAGTCTCTGGAGTAGGGGACTTTACCACTGGTTCTGGAGAGGGAAACATGCCCTTTGCTTTATGCTGGGGAGTGCAAGGCCACAGTCTCTGAAGTGGGTGTCTTTCCCACTGGTTCGTGAGGGGGCTATGTGCCCATTGCTTTGTTCTAGGGAGTGCAAGCCACAGTCTTTGGAGTGGGTTTATTTCCCACGAGTTCTGGAGGCAGCAACATGCCCATTCCTTTGTCCTGTGGAGTGCAAGAGCACAGTCTCTCGATTGGGTGACTTTCCCACTCATTCTGGAAGAGTCAACGTGCCCATTGCTTTATCCTGGGGAGTGCAAGGCCACAGTCTCTGGACTTGGTGTCTTTCCCACTGGTTCTGGAGGGGGCATCTTGTCCATTGCTTTGTCCTGGGGAGGGCAAGGCCACAATCTCTGCAGTGGGTGTCTTTCCCAAGGGTTTTGGAGGGGGCAACATGCCCATTACTTTGTCAAGGGTACTGGAAGGCCACAGTCTCTGGAGCGGGTGACTTGCCCACTGGTTCTGGATAGGGCAATATGCCCATTGCTTTGCCCTGGAGATTGCAAGGCTACAGTCTATTGAGTGGGTGTCTTTCCCACTTGTTCTGGGGGGGGCTACATGCCCATTGAATTGTCCTGGGGAGTTCAAGGCTACAGTCACTTGAGTGGGTGACTTGCCCACAGGTTCTTCAGGGAAACCATGCCCATTCCTTTATCCTGGGGAGTGCAAGGCTACAGTCTTTATGGTGGGTGTTTTTCCTTCTGGGTCTGGAGTGGGCAACATGCCCATTGCTTTGTCCTGGGTCGTGCAAGGCCACAGTCTCTGGAGTGGGTGTCTTTCCCACTGGTTCTGGAGGCGGCAACATACCCATTGGGTTGTCCTAGGGAGTGAAAGGCCACAGTCTCTTGAGTGGGTGACTTGCCCAGTGGTTCTGGAGAGAGCAACATGCCCACTGCTTTATCCTGGGGAGGGCAAGGACACAGTATATGGAGTGTATGTCTTTCCCACTAGTTGTGTGGGGGCAACATGCCCATTGCTTTGTCCTGGGGAGTTCAAGGCCACAGGCTCTGCAGTGGGTGACTTACCCAGTGGTTCTGGAGGGGGCAACATGCCCATTGCTTTGTCCTGGGGAGTGAACGACCACAGTCTCTCAAGAGGGTGACTTACCCACTGGTTCTGGAGGGGGCAAACTGCCCATTGCAGTGTCCCATGAAGTGCATGGCCAGAGTCTCTGGAATGGGTGTCTCTCCTTCTGATTCTGAAGGGGGCAACATGCCCATTGCTTTGTCCTGGGGAGTGTAAAGCCACAGTGTCCCGAGACGGTGACTTGCCCACTGGTTCGGGAGGGGGCAACATGTCCATTCCTTTGTCTTGGGGAGTGCAAGGACACAGTCTTTCAAATGGATAACTTGCCCACTGGTTCTGGAGGGGGCAAAATGCCCATTGCTTTATCCTTGGAGATCATGGTCACAGTCTCCGGAGTGGATATCTTTCCCACTAGTTCTTTAGGTGGCAATATGCCCATTGCTTTGTCCCCAGGAGTGCAATGCCACAGTCTCTCGAGTGGGTAACTTGCCCACTGGTTCTGGAGGGGAAAACATGCCCAATGATTTGTTCTGGGGAGTGCAAGACCACAGTGTCTGGAGTGGGTGTCTTTCCCACAGGTTCTGGAGAGGGGAACATGCCCATTGCTTTGTCCTAGGGAGTGCAAGGCCACAGTCTCTCGAGTGGGTGACTTGCCAACGGGTTATGGAGGGGGCAACATGCACATTGCTTTATCCAGGAGAGGGCAAGAACACAGTCTCTGGAGTGGATCTCTTTCCCTCTAGTTCTGAAGGGGGCAACATGCCCGTTGCTTTGCCCTGGGGAGTGCAAGGCCACTGTCTCTCGAGTCGGTGACTTGCCCACTGGTTCTGGAGGGGGCACAATGCCAATTGCTTTGTCCTGGGGAGTTCAAGGCCACAGTATGTCAGGTGGGTATCTTTCCCACTAGTTCTTTAACCTGGGGAGTGCAAGGATACAGTCTTTGGATTTGGTGTCTTTCTCACTTGGCCTGGAGGGGGGGACATGCCCATTGCTTTGTCCTGGGAAGTGCAAGGCCACAGTATATCAAATGGGTTCCTTTCCCACTGGTTCTGGAGGGCGCACCATGATCATTGCTTTGTCCTCTGAAGTGCAAGGCTACAGTTACTCGAGTGGGTGACTTGCCCACTGGTTCTGAAGGGGGAAACATGGCCATTACTTTATCATGAGGATTGCAAGGCCACAGTCTCTGTGGTGAGTGTCTTGCCCACCGGTTCTGGAGGGGGCAACATGCACATTGCTTTATCGTGGGGAGTGCAAAGCCACAGTCTCTGGAGTGGGTGTCTTTCCCCAGGTTCTGGAGGGTGCAACATGCCCATTGCTTTGTCCTGTGGAGTGCAAAGGCACAGTCCCTCGAGAGGGTGACTTGCCCACTGGTTCTGAAGGGGGCTACATGCCCATTGCTTTATCCTGGTAAGTGCAAGGCCACAGTCTCTGGGGTGGGTGTCTTTCCCACTGGTTCTGAAGGAGGCTACATGCCCATTGCTTTATCCTGGTAAGTGCAAGGCCACAAACTCTGGTGTGGGTGTCTTTCCCACTTGTTCTGGAGGGGGCATCATGGCCATTGCTTTGACTTGGGGAGTGGAAGGCCACAGTCTCTCGAGTGAGTGACTTCTCCACAGGTTCTGGAGAGGGCAACATGCCCATTGATTTATTCTGGGGACTGCAAGACCACAGTCTCTGGAGTGGGTGATTTCCCACTGGTTCTTGAGGTGCTAACATGCCCATTGCTTTGTCCTGGTGAGTGCAAGGCCACAGTATCTGGAATGGCTATCTTTCCTACTTGTTAAGGAGGGGGCAGCAGGCCCATTGCTTTGTCTTGGGGAGTGCAAGGTCACAGTCTCTGGAGTGGGTGACTTGCCCATTGGTTATGGACGGGACAACATGCCCATTGCTTTGTCCAGGTGAGTGCAAGGGCACAGTCTCTGGAGTGGGTGTCTTTCTCACTGGTTCTGAATGGGGCAACATACCTTTTGCTTTGTTGTGGGGATTGCAAGGCCACAATCTCTGGAGTGGGTGTCTTTCCCACTGGTTCTGGAGGTGGCAACATGTCAGTTGCATTGTACAGGGGAGTGCAAGGCCACAGTCTCTCGAGTGGGTGACTTGCACACTGGTTCTGGAGGGGGCAACATGCCCATTGCTTTGTCCTGGGGAGTGCAAGGCCACAGTCTCTCAGGTGGGTGTCTTTCCCACTGGTTCTGAATGGGGCAAAATGACCATTGGTTTATTCTAGGGAGTACAACGTCACAGTCTCTGGAGTGGGTGTCTTTCTCACTGGTTCTGGAGGGGGCAATATGCCAATTGCTTTGTCCTGGGGATTGCAAGGCCACAGTCTCCCGAGTTAATGACTTGTCCACAGGTTCTGGTGGGGGCAACATGGCCACTGCTTTATCCTGGGAGGTCAAATCCACAGTCTCCGGAGTGGACGTCTTTCCCTCTAGTGCTAGAGGGGGCAACATGCCCATTGCATTGTTCTGGGGAGTGCAAGGCCACAATCTCTGGACTGGGTGTCTTTCCCACTGGTTCTGGAGGGAGCAACATGCCCACTACTTTGTCCTGGGGAGTAAAAGGCCACAGTCTCTCTAGTGGGTGACTTGCCCACTGGTTCTAGGGGGACAACATACCCATTGCTTTATCTTGGGGAATGCAAGGCCACAATCTCTGGATTGGGAGACTTGACCACTGGTTCTGGATGGGGCAACATGCTCATTGCTTTATCCTGGGGAGTGCAAGGCCACAGTCTAAGGACTGGGTGTCTTTCGCACGGTTATAGAGGGGGTAACATGCCCATTGCTTTGTCCTAGGGAGTGCAAGGCCACAGTCTCTCTAGTGGGTGACTTGCCCACTTGTTCTATAGGGGGCAACATGCTCATTGCTTTATCCTGGAGAAGTCAAGGCCACAGTCTCTGGATTGGATGTCTTTCCCAATACTTCTGGAGGGGGCACCAAGCCCATTGCTTTGTCCTTGGGAGTGCAAGTCCACAGTCTCTGGAGTTTGTGTGTTTCCCATTGGTTCTAGAAGTGTCAAGATGCAGATTGTTTTGTCCTGATGAGTGCAATGCCACAGTCTCTTGAGTGGGTGACTGCCCACTGGTTCTGGAGGGGGCACCATGCCCATTGCTTTATCTTGGGGAGGACAGGCCACAATATCTGGAGTTGATGTTTTTCCCACTAGTTCTGGAGGGGGCAACATGCCCATCGCTGTGTCCTGGGGAGTGCAAGGCCACAGTCCACGGAGTGAGTGACTTGCCCAATGGTTCTGGATGTACCCATTGCTTTGTCCTTGGGAGTGCCAGGCCACAGTCTCTCGGGTGGGTGTCTTTCCCACTGGTTCTGGAGGAGGCAACATGCCCATTGCTTTATCCTGGAGAGTACAAGTACACAGTCTCTCAAGTGGGTGACTTGCTCACTGGTGCTGGAGGGGGCAAAATGCCCATTGCTTTATCCTGGGAAGGGCAAGGCCACAGTCTCTGGACGGGGTGTCTTTCCCACTGGTTTTGGAGGGAGCAACATACTCATTGCTTTGTCCTGTTAAATGCAAAGCCACAGTCTCTCTAGTGGGTGACTTGCCCAGTGGTTCTGGAGAGGGCAACCTACCCATTGCTTTATCCTGGGGAGTGCAAGGCCACAGTCTCTGGATAGGAAGTCTTTTCCACTGGTTCTGGAGGGGGCAACATGCCCAATGCCTTGCCCTTGGGAGTGCAAGGCCACAGTCTCTGGAGTTGGTGTCTTTCCCACTGGTTCTGGAGGGGGCAACATGGTCATTGCTTTGTTCTGGGTAGTGCAAGGCCATAGTCTCAGGAGTGGGTGACTTTGACACTGGTTCTGGATGGGGCAACATGCACATTGCTTTATCCTGTTGAGTGCAAGGGCACAGTCTCTGGAGTGGGTGACTTTCCCACTGGTTCTGGAGGGGGCAACATGCCCATTGCTTTGCCACTGGGAAGTGCAAGGCCACAATCTCTGGAGTGGGTGACTTTCCCACTGGTTCTGGAGGGGGCCCCATGCTGATTGCTTTGTCCTGGGAAGTTCAAGGCCACAGTCTCTTGAGTGGGTGTCTTTCCAACTGGTCCTGGTGGTTCAACATACCCATCGCTTTGTTCTTGCGAGTGCAAGACCACAGTCTTTAGAGTGGGTGACTTTATCATTGGTTGTGGAGGGGGCAACATGCCCATTGCTTTGTTTTGTCCTGGGGAGTGCAAGGCGACAGTCATTGGAGGAGGTGTCTTTCCCCCTGGTTCTGGAGGTGGTAACATGCCCATTGCTTTGTCCTGGGAAGTGCAATGCCGCAGTCTCTCAAATCGGTGACTTACCAACTGGTTCTGGAGGGGGCAACATGCCCATTGCTTTGTCCGGGGGAGTGCCAGGCCACAGTCTCTCAGGTGGGTGTCTTTCACATTGGTTCAGGAGGGTGCAATATGCCCACTGCTTTATCCTGGGGAATGCAAGACCACAGTCTCTCGAGTGGGTGTCTTTCCCACTGGTTCTGTAGGAGGTAACATGCCCATTGCCTTGTCCTGGGGAGTGTAAGGCCACAGTCTCTGGAGTGGGTGTCTTTCCCACTGTTTCTGGAGGGGGCAACATGCCCATTACTTTATCCTGGGGAGTGCAAGGTCACAGTCTCTAGACTGGATGTCTTTACCAGTGGTTCCAGAGGGGGCCACATGCCCATTGACTTGTCCTAGAAAGTGCAAGGCCACAGTCTCTGGAGTGGATGACATTGCCACTGGTTCCGGAGGGGGCACCATGCCAGTTGCTTGGTCCTGGGGAATGCAAGGCCACCATATCTCAGGTGGGTGTCTTTCCCACTGGATCTGGAGGGGGCAACATGCCCATTGCTTTGTTCTTAGGAGTGCAAGGCCACAGTCTTTGGAGTGAGTGTCTTTCCCACTGGTTCTGGAGTGGACAACATACCCATTGCTTTATCCTGGGTAGTGCAAGGCCACAGCCTCTGGAGTGGGTGTCTTTCCCAGTGGTTGTGGAGGGGGCAGCATGCGCATTGCTTTATCCTGGGGAGTGCAAGGCCACAGTCTCTTGACTGGATGTCTTTCCCACTTGTTCCGGATTGGGCTACATGCCCATTGACTGGCCCTGGGAAGTGCAAGGCCACAGTCTCTGAAGTGGGTGACTTGCCCACTGGGTCTGGAGGGGGCCCAATGCCAATTGCTTTGTGCTGGGGAGTGCAAGGCCACAGTATGTCAGGTGGATGTCTTTCCCACTAGTTATGGAGCGGGCAACTTGCCCATTGCTTTATCCTGGGGAGTTCAAAGATACCGTCTTTGGAGTTGATGTCTTTCTCACTTGGTCTGTAGGGGGCAACAAGCCCATTGCTTTGTCCAGGGGAGAGTAAGGCCACACTCTCTGGAGTGGGTCGCTTGCCCACTGGTTCTGGAGGGGGCAACATGCCCATTGCTTTGTTCTAAGGAGTGCATTGTGACAGTCTCCCGAGTGGGTCACTTGCCCACTGGTTCTGGAGAGAGCAACATGCCAATTGCTTTTCCTGTGGAGGGCAAGGTCACAGTATCTGGAGTGGATGTCTTTCCCACTAGTTCTATAGGGGGCAATATGCCCATTTCTTTTTCCTGGCGAGTGCAATGTCACAGTCTCTTGAGTGGGTAACTTGCCCACTGGTTCTGGAGGGGGCAGCATGCCCATTGCTTTATCCTGACGAGTGCAAGGACGCAGTCTCTGGACGGGGTGTCTTTCCCATTGGTTTTGGAGGGGGCAATATGCCCATTGCTTTGTCCTGTGAAATGCAAGTCCAGAGTCTCTCGAGTGGTTGACTTGCCTAGTGGTTCTGGAGAGGGCATCATACCTATTGCTTTATCCTGGGGAGTGCAAGGCCACAGACTCTGGAGTGGATGTCTTTCCCACTGGTTCTGGAGGGGGCAACATACCCACTGCTTTATTTTGTGTAGTGCAACGCCACAGTCTCAGTAGTGGGTGACTTTGCCACTGGTTCTGGATGGGGCAACATGCACATTGCTTTATCCTGGGGAGTGCAAGGCCACCGTCTCTGGAGTGGGTGTCTTTTCCACTGCTTCTGGAGGGGGAAACATGCCCATTGCCTTGTCCTGGGAAGTGCAAGGCCACAATCTCTGGAGTGGGTGACTTGCCCAGTGGTCCTGGAGGGGGCACCATGCCAATTGCTTGGTCCTGGGGAGTGCAAGGCCACAGTATCTCAGGTTGGTGTCTTTCCCACTGGTTCTGGAGGGGGCAACATGCCCATTGCTTTGTCCTAGGGAGTGCAAGGCCACAGTCTCTCGAGTGGGTGACTTGCTCACTGGTGCTGGAGAGGGCAATATGCCCATTGCTTTATCCTGGGAAGGTCAAGGCCAAAGTCTCTGGACAGGGTGTCTTTCCCACTGATTTTGGAGGGAGCAACATACTCATTGCTTTGTCCTGTTAAATGCAAGGCCCCAGTCTCTCTAGTGGGTGACTTGCCCAGTGGTTCTGGAGAGGGCAACATACCCATTGCTTTATCCTGGGAAGTGCAAGGCTTCAGTCTCTGGATTGGAAGTCTTTTTCACTGGTTCTGGAGGGGGCAACATGCCCAATGCCTTGTCCTTGGGAGTGCAAGGCCACAGTCTATGGAGTTGGTGTCGTTCCCACTGGTTCTGGAGGGGGCAACATGGTCATTGCTTTGTTCTGGGGAGTGCAAGGCCACAGTCTCAGGAGTGGGTGACTTTGCCACTGGTTCTGGATGGGGCAACATGCACATTGCTTTATCCTGGGGAGTGCAAGGCCACAGTCTCTGGAGTGGGTGTCTTTCCCACTGGTTCTGGAGGGGGCAACATGCCCATTGCTTTGTCCTGGGATGTGCAAGACCGCAGTCTCTCGAGTGGGTGACTTGCCCATTGGTTCAGGAGTGGACAACATACCCATTGCTTTATCCTGGGTACTGCAAGGCCACAGCCTCTGGAGTGGGTGTCCTTCCCAGTGGTTCTGGAGGGGGCAACATGCGCATTGCTTTATCCTGGGGAGTGCAAGGCCACAGTCTCTTGACTGGATGTCTTTCCCACTTGGTCTGGATTGGGCTACATGTCCATTGACTGGTCCTGGGAAGTGCAAGGTCACAGTCTCTGAAGTGGGTGACTTGACTACTGGGTCTGGAGGGGGCACAATACCAATTGCTTTGTGCTGGGGAGTGCAAGGACACAGTATGTCAGGTGGGTGTCTTTCCCACTAGTTATGGAGCGGGAAACTTGCCCATTGCTTTATACTGGGGAGTGCAAGGATACAGTCTTTGGAGTTGGCTTCTTTTTCACTTGGTCTGTAGGGGGCAACAGGCCCATTGCTTTGTCCTGGGGAGTGTAAGGCCACACTCTCTGGAGTGGGTCGCTTGCCCACTGGTCCTGGAGCGGGAAACATGCCCATTGCTTTGTTCTAAGGAGTGCAATGTGACAGTCTCTCGAGTGGGTCACTTGCCCACTGGTTCTGGAGGGAGCAACGCGCCAATTGCTTTTACCTGTGGAGGGCAAGATCACAGTATCTGAAGTGGATGTCTTTCCCACTAGTTCTAGAGGGGGCAATATGCCCATTTCTTTATCCTGGTGAGTGCAAGGTCACAGTCTCTTGAGTGGGTGACTTGCCCACTGGTTCTGGAGGGGGCAGCATGCCCATTGCTTTATCCTGGGGAGTGCAAGGTCGCAGTCTCTGGACAGGGTGTCTTTCCCACTGGTTTTGGAGGGGGCAATATGCCCATTGCTTTGTCCTGTGAAATGCAAGGCCACCGTCTCTTGAGTGGTTGACTTGCCTAGTGGTTCTGGAGAGGGCATCATACCCATTGCTTTATCCTGGGGAGTGCAAGGCCACAGTCTCTGGAGTGGATGTCTTTCCCAATGGTTCTGGAGGGGGCAACATGCCCATTGCTTTGTCCTTGGGAGTGCAAGGCCACAGTCTTTGGAGTGGATGTCTTTCCCACTGGTTCTGAAGGGGGCAACATGCCCATTGCTTTGTTTTGTGGAGTGCAATGCCACAGTCTCAGGATTGGGTGACTTTGCCACACGTTCTGGATGGGGCAACATGCAAATTGCTTTATTGTGGGGAGTGCAAGGCCACAGTCTCTGGAGTGGGTGTCTTTTCCATTGGTTCTGGAGGGGGAAACATGCCCATTGCCTTGTCCTGGGAAGTGCAAGGCCACAATCTCTGGAGTGGGTGACTTGCCCAGTGGTCCTCGAGGGGGCACCATGCCAATTGCTTGGTCCTGGGGAGTGCAAGGCCACAGTATCTCAGGTGGGTGTCTTTCCCACTGGTTCTGGAGGGGGCAACGTGCCCATTGCTTTGTCCTAGGGAGTGCAAGGCCACAGTCTCTCGAGTGCGTGACTTGCTCACTGGTGCTGGGGGGGGCAACATGCCCATTGCTTTATCCTGGGAAGGGCAAGGCCACAGTCTCTGGAAGGGGTGTCTTTCCCACTGGTTTTGGAGGGAGCAACATACCCATTGCTTTGTCATGTTAAATGCATGGCCACAGTCTCTCTAGTGGGTGACTTGCCCAGTGGTTCTGGAGAGGGCAACATACCCATTGCTTTATCGTGGGGAGTGCAAGGCCACAGTCTCTGGATTGGAAGTCTTTTCCACTGGTTCTGGAGGGGGCAACATGCCCATTGCCTTGTCCTTGGGAGTGCAAGGCCACAGCCTCTGGAGTTGGTGTCTTTCCCACTGGTTCTGAAGGGGGCAGTATGGTCATTGCTTTATTCTGGGGAGTGCAAGGCCACAGACTCAGGAGTGGGTGACTTTGCCCCTGGTTCTGGATGGGGCAACATGCACATTGCTTTATCCTGTTGAGTGCAAGGCCACAGTCTCAGTAGTGGGTGTCTTTCCCACTGATTCTGGAGGGGGAAACATGCCCATTGCCTTGTCCTGGGAAGTGCAAGGCCACAATCTCTGGAGTGGGTGACTTGCCCAGTGGTCCTGGAGGGGGCACCATGCCAATTGCTTGGTCCTGGGGAGTGCAAGGCCACAGTATCTCAGGTTGGTGTCTTTCCCACTGGTTCTGGAGGGGGCAACATGCCCATTGCTTTGTCCTAGGGAGTGCAAGGCCACAGTCTCTCGAGTGGGTGACTTGCTCACTGGTGCTGGAGAGGGCAATATGCCCATTGCTTTATCCTGGGAAGGTCAAGGCCAAAGTCTCTGGACAGGGTGTCTTTCCCACTGATTTTGGAGGGAGCAACATACCCATTGCTTTGTCCTGTTAAGTGCAAGGCCCCAGTCTCTCTAGTGGGTGACTTGCCCAGTGGTTCTGGAGAGGGCAACATACCCATTGCTTTATCCTGGGAAGTGCAAGGCTTCAGTCTCTGGATTGGAAGTCTTTTTCACTGGTTCTGGAGGGGGCAACATGCCCAATGCCTTGTCCTTGGGAGTGCAAGGCCACAGTCTATGGAGTTGGTGTCGCTCCCACTGGTTCTGGAGGGGGCAACATGGTCATTGCTTTGTTCTGGGGAGTGCAAGGCCACAGTCTCAGGAGTGGGTGACTTTGCCACTGGTTCTGGATGGGGCAACATGCACATTGCTTTATCCTGGGGAGTGCAAGGCCACAGTCTCTGGAGTGGGTGTCTTTCCCACTGGTTCTGGAGGGGGCAACATGCCCATTGCTTTGTCCTGGGATGTGCAAGACCGCAGTCTCTCGAGTGGGTGACTTGCCCATTGGTTCAGGAGTGGACAACATACCCATTGCTTTATCCTGGGTACTGCAAGGTCACAGCCTCTGGAGTGGGTGTCCTTCCCAGTGGTTCTGGAGGGGGCAACATGCGCATTGCTTTATCCTGGGGAGTGCAAGGCCACAGTCTCTTGACTGGATGTCTTTCCCACTTGGTCTGGATTGGGCTACATGTCCATTGACTGGTCCTGGGAAGTGCAAGGTCACAGTCTCTGAAGTGGGTGACTTGACTACTGGGTCTGGAGGGGGCACAATACCAATTGCTTTGTGCTGGGGAGTGCAAGGACACAGTATGTCAGGTGGGTGTCTTTCCCACTAGTTATGGAGCGGGAAACTTGCCCATTGCTTTATACTGGGGAGTGCAAGGATACAGTCTTTGGAGTTGGCTTCTTTTTCACTTGGTCTGTAGGGGGCAACAGGCCCATTGCTTTGTCCTGGGGAGTGTAAGGCCACACTCTCTGGAGTGGGTCGCTTGCCCACTGGTCCTGGAGCGGGAAACATGCCCATTGCTTTGTTCTAAGGAGTGCAATGTGACAGTCTCTCGAGTGGGTCACTTGCCCACTGGTTCTGGAGGGAGCAACGCGCCAATTGCTTTTACCTGTGGAGGGCAAGATCACGGTATCTGAAGTGGATGTCTTTCCCACTAGTTCTAGAGGGGGCAATATGCCCATTTCTTTATCCTGGTGAGTGCAAGGTCACAGTCTCTTGAGTGGGTGACTTGCCCACTGGTTCTGGAGGGGGCACAATACCAATTGCTTTGTGCTGGGGAGTGCAAGGACACAGTATGTCAGGTGGGTGTCTTTCCCACTAGTTATGGAGCGGGAAACTTGCCCATTGCTTTATACTGGGGAGTGCAAGGATACAGTCTTTGGAGTTGGCTTCTTTTTCACTTGGTCTGTAGGGGGCAACAGGCCCATTGCTTTGTCCTGGGGAGTGTAAGGCCACACTCTCTGGAGTGGGTCGCTTTCCCACTGGTCCTGGAGCGGGAAACATGCCCATTGCTTTGTTCTAAGGAGTGCAATGTGACAGTCTCTCGAGTGGGTCACTTGCCCACTGGTTCTGGAGGGAGCAACGCGCCAATTGCTTTTACCTGTGGAGGGCAAGATCACAGTATCTGAAGTGGATGTCTTTCCCACTAGTTCTAGAGGGGGCAATATGCCCATTTCTTTATCCTGGTGAGTGCAAGGTCACAGTCTCTTGAGTGGGTGACTTGCCCACTGGTTCTGGAGGGGGCAGCATGCCCATTGCTTTATCCTGGGGAGTGCAAGGTCGCAGTCTCTGGACAGGGTGTCTTTCCCACTGGTTTTGGAGGGGGCAATATGCCCATTGCTTTGTCCTGTGAAATGCAAGGCCACCGTCTCTTGAGTGGTTGACTTGCCTAGTGGTTCTGGAGAGGGCATCATACCCATTGCTTTATCCTGGGGAGTGCAAGGCCACAGTCTCTGGAGTGGATGTCTTTCCCAATGGTTCTGGAGGGGGCAACATGCCCATTGCTTTGTCCTTGGGAGTGCAAGGCCACAGTCTTTGGAGTGGATGTCTTTCCCACTGGTTCTGAAGGGGGCAACATGCCCATTGCTTTGTTTTGTGGAGTGCAATGCCACAGTCTCAGGATTGGGTGACTTTGCCACACGTTCTGGATGGGGCAACATGCAAATTGCTTTATTGTGGGGAGTGCAAGGCCACAGTCTCTGGAGTGGGTGTCTTTTCCATTGGTTCTGGAGGGGGAAACATGCCCATTGCCTTGTCCTGGGAAGTGCAAGGCCACAATCTCTGGAGTGGGTGACTTGCCCAGTGGTCCTCGAGGGGGCACCATGCCAATTGCTTGGTCCTGGGGAGTGCAAGGCCACAGTATCTCAGGTGGGTGTCTTTCCCACTGGTTCTGGAGGGGGCAACGTGCCCATTGCTTTGTCCTAGGGAGTGCAAGGCCACAGTCTCTCGAGTGCGTGACTTGCTCACTGGTGCTGGGGGGGGCAACATGCCCATTGCTTTATCCTGGGAAGGGCAAGGCCACAGTCTCTGGAAGGGGTGTCTTTCCCACTGGTTTTGGAGGGAGCAACATACCCATTGCTTTGTCATGTTAAATGCATGGCCACAGTCTCTCTAGTGGGTGACTTGCCCAGTGGTTCTGGAGAGGGCAACATACCCATTGCTTTATCGTGGGGAGTGCAAGGCCACAGTCTCTGGATTGGAAGTCTTTTCCACTGGTTCTGGAGGGGGCAACATGCCCATTGCCTTGTCCTTGGGAGTGCAAGGCCACAGCCTCTGGAGTTGGTGTCTTTCCCACTGGTTCTGAAGGGGGCAGTATGGTCATTGCTTTATTCTGGGGAGTGCAAGGCCACAGACTCAGGAGTGGGTGACTTTGCCACTGGTTCTGGATGGGGCAACATGCACATTGCTTTATCCTGTTGAGTGCAAGGCCACAGTCTTAGTAGTGGGTGTCTTTCCCACTGATTCTGGAGGGGGCAACATGCCCATTGCTTTGTTCTGGGAAGTACAAGGCAACAATCTCTGGAGTGGGTGACTTTCCCACTGGTTCTGGAGGGGGCACCATGCTAATTGCTTTGTCCTGGGAAGTTCAAGGCCACAGTCTCTTGAGTGGGTGTCTTTCCAACTGGTCCTGGTGGTTCAACATACCCATCGCTTTGATCTTGCGAGTGCAAGACCACAGTCTTTAGAGTGGGTGACTTTCTCATTGGTTCTGGAGGGGCAACATGCCCATTGCTTTGTTTTGTCCTGGGGAGTGCAAGGCGACAGTCATTGGAGGAGGTGTCTTTCCCCTTGTTCTGGAGGTGGTAACATGCCCATTGCTTTGTCCTGGGAAGTGCAATGCCACAGTCTCTCAAATCGGTGACTTACCAACTGGTTCTGGAGGGAGCAACATGCCCAATGCTTTGTCCTGGGGAGTGCCAGGCCACAGTCTCTCAGGTGGGTGTCTTTCACATTGGTTCAGGAGGGTGCAATATGCCCATTGCTTTATCCTGGGGAATGCAAGACCACAGTCTCTCAAGTGGGTGTCTTTCCCACTGGTTCTGTAGGAGGTAAGATGCCCATTGCCTTGTCCTGGGGAGTGTAAGGCGACAGTCTCTTGAGTGGGTGTCTTTCCCACTGTTTCCGGAGGGGGCAACATGCCCATTGGTTTATCCTGGGGAGTTCAAGGCCGCAGTCCCTCAAGTCAGTGATTTTCCCAATGGTTCGGGAGGGGGCAAAATGCAAATTGCTTTATCCTGGGGAGTGCAAGGCCACAGTCTCTAGACTGGATGTCTTAACCAGTAGTTCCGGAAGGGGCCACATGCCCATTGACTTGTCCTGGGAAGTGCAAGGCCACAGTCTCTGGAGAGGGTGACTTTGCCACTGGTTCTGGAGGGGGCACCATGCCAATTGCTTGGTCCTGGGGAATGCAAGGCCACAGTATCTCAGGTGGGTGTCTTTCCCACTGGTTCTGGAGGGGGCAACATGCCCATTGCTTTGTTCTTGGGAGTGCAAGGCCACAGACTTTGGAGTGAGTGTCTTTCCCACTGGTTCTGGAGGGGGCAATATGCCCATTGCTTTATCCTGGGTAGTGCAAGGCCACAGTCTCTGGAGTGGGTGTCTTTCCCACTGGTTCTGGAGGGGGGGAACATGCCCATTGCCTTTTCCTGGGAAGTGCATGGCCACAGTATCTCAGGTGGGTGTCTTTCCCACTGGTTCTGGAGGGGTCAACATGCCCATTGCTTTGTCCTAGAGAGTGCAAGGCCACAGTCTCTCTAGTGGGTGACTTGCCCAGTGGTTCTGGAGAGGGCAACATACCCATTGCTTTATCCTGGGAAGTGCAAAGCCACAGTCTCTGGATTGGAAGTCTTTTCCACTGGTTCTGGAGGGGGCAACATGCCCAATGCCTTGTCCTTGGGAGTACAAGGTCACAGTCTCTGGAGTTGGTGTCGTTCCCACTGGTTCTGGAGGGGGCAACATGGTCATTGCTTTGTTCTGGGGAGTGCAAGGCCACAGTCTTAGGAGTGGGTGACTTTGCCACTGGTTATGGATGGGGCAACGTGCACATTGCTTTATCCTGGGGAGTGCAAGCCCACAGTCTCTGTAGTGGGTGTCTTTCCCACTGGTTCTGGAGGGGGCAAAATGCCCATTGCTTTGTCCTTGGAAGTGCAAGACCACAGTCTCTCGAGTGGGTGACATGCCCATTGGTTCAGGAGTGGACAACACACCCATTGCTTTATCCTGGGTAGTGCAAGGCCACAGCCTCTGGAGTGGGTGTCCTTCCCAGTGGTTCTGGAGGGGGCAACATGCGCATTGCTTTATCCTGGACAGTGCAAGGCCACAGTCTCTTGACTGGATGTCTTTCCCACTTGTTCCGGATTGGGCTACATGTCCATTGACTGGTCCTGGGACGTGCAAGGCCACAGTCTCTGAAGTGGGTGACTTGCCCGCTGGGTATGGAGGGGACACAATGCCAATTGCTTTGTGCTGGGGAGTGCAAGGCCACAGTATGTCAGGTGGGTGTCTTCCCACTAGTTATGGAGCTGGCAACTTGCCCATTGCTTTATCCTGGGGAGTGAAAGGATACAGTCTTTGGAGTTGGCTTCTTTCTCACTTGGTCTGTACGGGGCAACAGGCCCATTGCTTTGTCCTGGGAAGTGTAAGGCCACACTCTCTGGAGTGGGTCGCTTGCCCACTGGTTCTGGAGGGGGCAACATGCCCATTGTTTTGTTCTAAGGAGTACAATGTGACAGTCTCTCGAGTGGGTCACTTGCCCACTGGTTCTGGAGGGAGCAACATGCCAATTGCTTTTTCCTGTGGAGGGCAAGGTCACAGTATCTGGAGTGGATGTCTTTCCCACTAGTTCTAGAGGGGGCAATATGCCCATTTCTTTATCCTGGTGAGTGCAAGGTCACAGTCTATTGAGTGGGTGACTTGCCCACTGGTTCTGGAGGGAGCAGCATGCCCATTGCTTTATCCTGGGCAGTGCAAGGCCGCAGTCTCTGGACGGGGTGTCTTTCCCACTGGTTTTGGAGGGGGCAATATGCCCATTGCTTTGTCTTGTGAAATGCAAGGCCACAGTCTCTCGAGTGGTTGACTTGCCTAGTGGTTCTGGAGAGGGCATCATACCCATTGCTTTATCCTGGGGAGTGCAAGGCCACAGTCTCTGGAGTGGATGTCTTTCCCACTAGTTCTGGAGGGGGCAACATGCCCATTGCTTTGTCCTGGGGAGTGCAAGGCCGCAGTATCTCGAGTGGGTGACTTGCCCACTGGTTCTGGATGTGGCAATGTGCCCATTGCCTTATCCTGGTGAGTACAAGGCCACAGTCTCTCGATTGGGTGTGTCTCCCACTGATTATGGAGGGGGAAAAATGCCCATTGCTTTTTATTGGGGAGTGCAAGGCCACAGTCTCTGGAGTGGGTGACTTGCCCACTGGTTCTGGAGATGGCAAGGTGCCCAATGCTTTGTCCTGGGGAGTGCAAGGTCGCAGTCTCTCGAGTGGGTGACTTGCCCACTGATTCTGGAGATGGCAACGTGCCCATTGCTTTTTCCTGGGGAGGGCAAGGTCACAGTATCTGGAGTGGATGTCTTTCCCACTAGTTCTAGAGGGGGCAATATACCCTGAAGTGGAGTTGTAGGCTCATGCAGCAATGCTGGGCATTCTAGGCATATCTTTGCTTTGACAAGGGCTCAGGCCCAGAAGCAAAGAGGACAGGGAAGCTTGGATCCTGGAACAATGTACCAAGTTCTCCCAAAAGCTAGGGGTAGAAAGGGTAAATCTTTGCCCACTATCCCTCCCTCTCCAGAAGATTCCCCTTTTGAGGAAGAAGAATCCTCTCCCTGTGCAGAACCTACACCAGATGAGCTGGCAGCAGACACTGCTGAGCTTTTGAGTGCAGGGGTGCCTGCTAGGGAAGAGCTGAGTGTGACACAGCAGACCTGTCCCACACTAGAGGGTTAAAGACAGCAAGCTGTCAAACAGCAGAATGGGGATGTCACTGATAGCCATAAGGTCTATTGGGAAGACAACCTCCTTTATACTGAGTCAAGGGACCCTAAACCTGCAGCTGCTAGGAGATTGGTTATCCCATTGCAGTATACGGAGTTTCTTCTGACCTTGGCACATGAAATTCCTTTGGCTGTGCATTTGGGCCAGAGCAAAACATGGGACAGACTTGTTCCATTGTTTCACTGGCCTCACATGTCAGAGGACACTAAGGAGTTTTGTCACTCCTTTGTGACATGCCAAGCCAGTGGCAAGACGGGTGGCACCCAAAAGCTCAGCAGTGTCTGCTGCCAGCGCATCTGGTGTAGGTTCTGCACAGGGAGAGGATTCCTCTTCCTCAAAAGGGGATCTTCTGGAGTGGAAGGGATAGTGGGCAAGGATTGACCCTTTCTACCCCTAGCCTGTGGGAGCACTTGGTCCATTGTTCCAGGATCCATGTTTCCCTGTCCTCTTTGCTTTTTGGGCTGAGCCCTTGCAAAGCAAAGATATGCCCAGGAATGCCCAGCATTGCTGCATGAGCCTCCAACTTCACTTCAGCCCAAGCTGATGTCTCCAAATCATTGCCTAGTAAGCAATCTACAGGTAAATCAGTGGCTACCACAACTTTCTTTGGACCAGTAACCTCCCACCTCCCCCATTTGAGATTCACAACAGCCATGGGGTGGCTAAGAGTGTTATTATGAGCATCAGTCACTTGGTACTGCTTACTGTAGGAGGCTGGCCTGGCTTGTAGTGGGTACCAGAGGTACTTACACCATGTGCCAGGTCCAGTTATCCCTTATTAGTGTAGAAGAGGTGTTTCTAGCAGCTTAGACTGATAGAAGGTAGCTATGGCAAAGCAGCTTAGGCTGAACTAGGAGACATGCAAAGCTCCTACTATACCACTTGTATCATATGCACAATATCATAAGAAAATACAATACACAGAGTTACTAAAAATAAAGGTACTTTATTTTTATGACAATATGCCAAAAGTATCTCAGTGAGTACCCTCAGTATGAGGATAAGTTATATACACAAGATATATGTACACAAACCAAAATTAGGTAAGTAATAGCAAGAAAAGTAATGCAAACAGTGTAGAATTACAATAGATTGCACTAGGAGCACATAGGTATAGGGGCAACACAAACCATATACTCCAAAAGTGGTATGCGAAGCACAAATGGACACCAAACCTATGTGAGCTTGTAGACTGTCGCTGGGACTGTAAGAAAACAGTGAGGGTTAGAAAAATAGCCCACCCCAAGACCCTGAAAAGTAGGAGTAAAGTACACCTACTACTCCCAGAGAGCACAGAAGTCGTGATAGGGGGGATTCTGCAGGAAGAACAAACACCAGCAATGCAACAGTGGATTTCCGGACCTGAGTACCTGTAAGACAAGGGGACCAAGTCCAATAGTCGTGACAGTGTCGAGAGTGGGCAGGAGCCCAGGAAATGCCAGCTGAAGGTGCAAAGAAGCTGCTACCGATTGGAAGAAGCTTGGAGTTCTGCAAGAAAGAAGAAGACTAGGGACTTCTCCTTTGGAAGATGGATGTCCCACGTCGCGATGAAGCTTGGAGAGGTGTTCCCACGCAGAAAGACAGCAAACAATCCTTGCTAGTTGCAAGGGTCGTGGTAGAGGTTTTTGGATACTGCTGTGGCCCAGGAGGGACTAGGATGTCGCCACTTGGAGGAGGAGATAGAGGGGGCGCCCAGCAACTCAGGGAGCCCTCACAGAAGCAGACAGCACCCGCAGAAGTACCCCAACAGGCACATAGAAGAAAAGTGAACCAGAGTCCATGCGAAGTCACAAAAGGGAGTCCCACGACGCGGGAGAACAACTCAGAAGTTTGAGCACTACAGGATGGAGTGCCGGGGACCCAGGCTTGGCTGTGCACTAAGGACATCCTGGAAGAGTGCACAGGAGCCGGAGCAACTGCAAATCACGCGGTACACAGCTTTGCAGTCTAGCTTGGGGAGGCAAGGACTTACCTCCACCAAACTTGGACTGAAGAGTCACTGGACTGTGGGAGTCACATGCACAGAGTTGCTGTGTTCCAGGGACCACACTCGTCAGGATGACAAGGGACCCAGAGGACCAGTGTTGAAGTCTTTTGGTGCCTGCGTTAGCAGGGGGAAGATTCCGTCGACCCACGGGAGATTTCTTCGGAGCTTCTGGTGCAGGGTGAAGGCAGGCTTCCCCCAGAGCATGCACCACCAAGAAACAGTCGAGAAAGGCGGCAGGATTAGGCGCTACAATGTTGCTGGTAGTCGTCTTGCTACTTTGTTGCGGTTTTGCTGGCATCCTGATCAGTCAGTGGTCGATCCTTTGGTAGAAGGTGAAGAGGGAGATGCAGAGGAACTCTGGTGAGCTCTTCCATTCGTTATCTGAAAAATTCCCCATATTAGAGACCCTAAATAGCCAGAAAAGAAGGTTTGGCTACCAAGGAAGGAGGATTGGCTACCAAGAGAGATGAGAGCCTATCAGAAGGAGCCTCTGACGTCACCTTCTGGCACTGGCCACTCAGAGCAGTCCAGTGTGCCCCCAACACCTCTGTTTCCAAGATGGCAGAGGTCTGGGACACACTGGAGGAGCTCTGGGCACCTCCCCTGGGAGGTACTGGTCAGGGGAGTGGTCACTCCCCTTTCCTTTGTCCAGTTTCACGCCAGAGCAGGGCTGGGGGATCCCTGAACCGGTGTAGACTGGCTTATGCAGAGATGGGCACCATCTATGCCCATCAAAGCATTTCCAGGGGCTAGTGGAGGCTACTCCTCCCCAGCCCTTCACACCTATTTCCAAAGGGAGAGGGTGTAACACCCTCTCTCAGAGGAAATCCTTTGTTCTGCCTTCCTGGGCCAGGAGGGCAGAAACCTGTCTGAGGGGTTGGCAGCAGCAGCAGCTGCAGTGGGGACCCCAGAAAGGCAGTTTGGCAGTACACGGGTACTGTGCTAGAGACCCGAGGGATCATGGAATTGTCCCCCCAATACCAGAATGGTATTGGGGCGACAATTCCATGATCTTAGACATGTTACATGGCCATGTTCGGAGTTACCATTGTGACGCTATACATAGGTAGTGACCTATGTATAGTGAAAACGTGTAATGGTGTCCTCGCACTCACAAAGTCTGGGGAATTTGCACTGAACGATGTGGAAGCACCTTGGCTAGTGCCAGGGTGCCCACACACTAAGTAGCTTTGCACCCAATCTTCACCAGGTGAATGTTAGACATAAAGGTGACTTATAAGTTACTTAAATGCAGTGGTAAATGGCTGTGAAATAACGTGGACGTTATTTCACACAGGCTGCACTGGCAGACCTGTGTAAGAATTGTCAGAGCTCCCTATGGGTGGCAAAAGAAATGCTGCAGCCCATAGGGATCTCCTGGAACCCAAATACCCTGGGTACCTCAGTACCACATACAAGGGAATGATATGGGTGTACCAGTATGCCAATGTGAATTGGTAAATTTAGTAACTAGCCTGTTAGTGACAAATTTGGAAAGCAGAGAGAGCATAACCACTGAGGTTCTGGTTAGCAGAGCCTCAGTGAGACAGTTAGGCATCACACAGGGAACACTTACAGGGCACATACTTATGAGCACTGGGGCCCTGCCTGGCAGGGTCCCAGTGACATATAGACTAAAACAACATATATACAGTGAAATATGGGGGTAATATGCCAGTCAAGACGGTACTTTCCTACACTTACCAAGTAGGTGTTGATCAGGGTGAACCAGTTTCTCAATCACCATAGTGACATTGGCACCTGCATCCCTGTAGGCCTCAACCTCAACACCATTTATTAGGGGAAGTTGCTTGTACTTAATCATATTAAGGGGACAAGCAACCAAGGTGGCAAAATCAATACCACCATCAGAGACTAAAACAGCCTCTGTGGTCTCCCTAACAAGACCAACCCCAACTACACTACCAATGGCGAGCCCAGCTACACCCTTTGATTGGCTATTTGTAGTAGGCTTCCCACCATCACTGCTATTACTGGGCACTAGAGGTGGCAGTTGGGGTTGTGGTAGTGGGAGCCTTGGTGTTTTTCTTTGTACAAGTGGAATCACTTGCCCAATGGCCTTTATTTTACATAACTAACACCAAGGCTTTTTTTGATTGTGGGAAGAGGATTAGGACCCACCACCCCAGAGGATTTTTGTGAGCCTGATGAAGACTCAGAATGTTTTTTTATCCTTGTCCCCACCCTTGTCAGAAGACTTACCATCCTTCTTCTTACCATCCTTGTCACCCCCTGTATGAATTTTTCTGTTCACTCTTGTTCTGACCCATTTGTCTGCCTTCTTTCCCAAGGTGGACTATCTTATGCAGGTTTCTGGAACCTTGTTCTCTTACAGGATTGTTATCAGAAACACTGCTGCTGCCACCATTGGGAACTAACCCCAACCTCTGCCTTTCCCTCTCTACATCTAGAGATTCCCTGTCTAAGGCCAGATGCTGCTGTCTTAGCTTCAGCCTGGCCTCTTCCAACCTTAGCTTTCCGAGTTCCCTTTCCATTAAGTTATCCTCAGGGTGGGAGGCTTGGGAATTCTGAGACACAGAAGAAATGTGGGAATTGGCAGAGTGTGACCTGTCTCTAACTGGTTGGACTCTAGTAATCTGGCTTTTGGAGTGAAAGGTGCCCTACTAGTGTGTGACCCCCTCCCACTATCAGTGTCACTAGAAGGCCTGTTAGCTGGCAGGTCTTTGGATGAACCCTCCCCAGAGTCCTCAGAGCCCTCCCCTGATTCCTGCTGGGTACCCCCTCCTCTACCTCCTGATCCTGGGATGGGCCAGACTGGTCATGGTCACTTTCTAGGAGAAGGCTAAGGAGAAGATCTTTGGTAGGGTTCTTACCAATGCTTAAACCTCTTTCTATGTGGAGACCCCTCAAACTTTTAAAGTTTAAACTACCATAGGTTGCATGGACAACTGTGGGAGTAAGGTCTACTGCAGACATGATTGTTAGGAAGGGTTTAGGATAGAGAGAATAACGTTTATACATTTTAAAGAAAAGAGAAAAACTTTTTCAAACTTTTCAAAACTTTTGAAAACCTTTCAGAAACTTTTTAGAAAGTTTAAAGAAAGAAAGTTAAACTGTTTAGGTTAACCGTGTTTATTTTTGAGTAGTGTGTATATGCTTTTCTAATGAAAAGCACCAATGAAAAAGTGGTAAAGCAGTTACAAGTACTTGTCCCACTGCTGCACCACCAACGTAGGAGGGTGGCCTGACTTATAGTGGGTACCTGATGGTACTTACACCTTGTGCCAGGTCCAGTTATCCCTTATTAGTAGATTAGTTGTGTTCTAGCAGCTTAGGCTGATAGAGGTAGCTATAGCAGAGCAGCTTTGGCTGAACTAGGAGACATGCAAAGCTCCCTCTATACCACTTATATAATATAGCACTATATCATAAGAATCACAATACTCAGAGTTACTAAAAATAAAGGTACTTTATTTTAGTGACAATGTGTCAGAAATATCTCAGAGGATATACTCCCTTAGGAGGTAAGTAAAATATACACACAACCCAGAATCAGGTAAGTAAACAGTTAGAAAAGTAGTGCAAACACTGTAGAATACAATAGGATGCAATAGGCCTAGGGGCAACACAAACTATATACTAAGAAAGTGGAATGCAAACCATTTAGGGACCCCAGGCCTATTGTAGTGTGTAGAGGGTTGCTAGGACTGTTAGAAAACACTAAGGGGCATTTTTATACTCTGTTTGCGCAGAATGTGCGTCAAAAAGTTTGACGCACATTCAGCGCAAACCATGCACCATATTTAAACTTTGACGCCCGAGCCCGCGGACATCAAAATCCTGCTGTGTGCGTCATTTTCTGGATGCAGGAAACTGCCTTGCGTTAATGACATGCAAGGTAGGCGTTCCCGTCCCAAAAATGACACAAACACCCGTGCGCCTTATTTATGCTACCGCACAAAAATCCTGCACGGCTGGGAGGCGGAGTTGGAAAATTAAGCACAGCCCGATTTGCGTCAAAAATTTATGCCTGGGTCAGGGCAGGCGTTAAAGTGGGGCAAACACACCTGTATGTAATGAAAACACAAAGAAGCAACAGCAGAGCTTCAAAAGGAAGACATGGAGGTGCTTCTCATCCAGCGTGCATGTAAACGCAGAGCACAGGACCAGCAACAGCAGCTTCCACAACACCAGCAGGGACCCCAAAGGCAACGCAGAAGGCAGGAGAGGATATTCCGCACCAGGACAACCATTCCTGGCCTCAGGGAACATGACATCATCTAGAGGTGCAGGTTGAACTGGCAAGCCATTCAGCAGCTGCTGGGCAACATTGAGCCACAGTTGGCACCCAGCTTGCAGACACCCGGCAACATCCAACCAGAAACCAAGCTGCTAGCTGTACTACACATGTTGGCAAGTGGCTTCTTTCAAACCACTGGTGCCCTGGTTGCTGGGATCTCACAGCCATCATTCTCCGCCTTCCTGCCCAAGGTACTGGATGCCATCATCACACTCACACCCTCCCACATCTGCTTCCCCAACACACAGCAGAAGCAGCAGGAGACAAAACAGGGATTTTACCTCATTAATGGATTTCCACACGTCCTTGGTGCCATTGACTGCACACATGTACGCCTTGTGCCACCTGCTGCAACTGAACATCTATACCGCAAGAGGAAGCAAACACACTCCATCAATGTGCAGGCCATTGTGGATTACCAGGGATTGATCACTAACATCGTGGCAAAGTATCCTGGGAGTGTACATGATTCATTCATCTTCCGTCACTGCACCATCAATCAACACTTCCAGGATGGATGATATGGAAATGGACTACTTGTTGGTAAGTACAGAAACCTACTTATATACACACTGCACAGCAACCCTCTAGGGCAAACAACACATACACAACGACATCGACATGTGGACAGGAACACACTGAGGTTGTGACACCGTTAGGCATGTTTGATATCCTCACTCATTTGGATACACACCTATGGACACATGACAGATCCAAATAACAACAGATGCCACTCTACAGACACAAGGGAACAATTTAAAACAACACAAAGACAATGACATGGCCTCATCTGGCAGTACAACTTGGAAGATTAATCTTTCAATATCACATCAATAACACTCAATCAAACACCCTTCCAACCAAAACGTACTGTGTAAGGGGTGTGGAATGTAATTTGCTGCAGATCAAACACCGTGACTCACATAGCATTATGATGACTACAATAAAGGTCACATGCAATCATTGAGGCCGTTCCAATATCTCACATCACTCCTGCTCTCACATTGCCCACTACCAAGAGGCAAGGGGACTCTGCGAAGAACACATCTTGATGGGACAATATGGAAGGTCGCGCTAATCGGAGAAGGCAGCAGGGGCGGGAGACAAGCCCCCTTTAAAACTGAACGCGTGCCCGCTCCCGCGGGACGCGCTAATCGGAGAAGGCAGCAGGGGCGGGACAGGCCCCCTTTAAAACTGAACGCACGCCCGCTCCCGCGGGACGCGCTAATCGGAGAAGACTGCAGGGTTGGGAGACAAGCCCCTTTTAAAACTGAACGTGTGCCCGCTCCTGCGGGTCGCGCTAATCGGAGAAGGTAGCAGGGGTGGAAGACAAGCCCCCTTTAAAACTGAATGCGTGCCCGCTCCCGCGGTACACGCAAGGGACGCGCCCGGGCCAAGGGAGGGCCCGTCCTGCTCCCGTCAGCGACTGGAGGAGGATGGGCCGGGCCACACCTCTTTATTTCTTCATCTATGTGCCCAGCATCGCTAACCTTGACCAACAATAGCGGGGTCTGAGGAGTTTTGAGTTCACTCTAGGTGAGGGGTTCCATTGTAGTGCGCTAGTAGGGCCACAGCCGGTGGGACTAGAGGGGCCAACTGCATTTTTACCAAGTGTCTGAGTGAGGAGTTTGTAGAAAAGTACGCAGTTGGCCTGAAATAAGAGGAAAAGATGGGCAGACGGAAGGGGGCAGGAGCTCAAGAAAAGCATGGGAACAACAAAACCCTAGATTGATTTCTTCAAGAGGTCGTTGGAGCACTAGAAAAAGAGATAGAAATGGTCCAGCGTCACTTATCTGCCCCTATACCCTCAGCCCCTAGCTGTCAAGCCCTACAGCCACTTCAGTCATTAGACTTACAGTCTGTACTGACCACCACTCCTACTATCTCCTCTAGAAACCTTGAGAAGCACCCAGTTGAAACTCTGGATGATTCTACTGCTCCCACTATCCTTTCTAGAAACCTTCAGGAGCATCCAGTTGAAACTCCGGATGATTCCACTGCTTTTTCTGCATCGATTCTGCCAATCCAGGGCCTTTCTAAAGGTGGGTCCCAAATTATTGTTGATTCCAATAATAAAAGGGAAAAGGAAACGAAGGGAGCCTATTATAATGAATAAACAAACCCGTATTTTGTGCTCCCCTAATCCGGGCCTGGTTTCTGGCACTGATGATATTATAATTCCCCAAGAAAGTGTTAATGGACAACCGGCAATTGATTATATAATGGAATCCCTAAAAGAAGAGTTTACTAAGATGCTTCACCCTATAGTAGCCCGTCTCCAAGCGATCGAGGAGAAATTGGATGGGCATATTAAGAGCTAGTTGCCGGCATCTCCTCCCCCTGCAGAATTTCAATCTTACCCTCACCTCTCCTACTTGAGTCAACCGTGCGTCAGTGACGGCAGACTTTCTGCATTAACGAGCAAGGGTCTTATCCTTTCCAAGAACCATGAGGGGGACTCATTTGATAGAGCGGTCAACATCTCAAAGGATAAGCATCCTGAGGTCCCCGCCCCTCTCTCAAAAGGAACTGGAGGTCCTGCTTTCTGTAATGATATAGCAACAAATGTTAGTGCAGCTAATTCCATTTATGAGTATTCCCAATCAGGCCCCTGAAGACGGTGCAGATTTACAGCAGGATCAGATCAAGAGCGTTACATCTTCCACCGGATTCATGTCCATACGATCACTAATGTCCCTGAACTCAAAACCAACACCCCGGAATCTTTCACTGAACTGAAAAACAAGGTCATACATTGGCTACATGGAAATGCTAGGTTTGTATTTCGTATGACACCTTCGATACTGATGGTGAGGAGGGTGGGGTGGGTGGGATTGTTGGAGAAGCTCGGCACGGGGGACTGTATTGTTACTAATTATTATTCACCCGCTCTTGTCCAGCAGCTCTCTTTAAATGTCCACAGACCCTATCCTTCATCAGGGGTAGTTTTCCTGTGCAGACTGCAAGTGTTCTATCCCCCAGCAGCAATAGCTGCTAATAGTGAGCCGTTAGTGGTGCATAGAGTCTACCCCGGTATCCAGCCACAGTCTGACCCCGAGTCAGGTCGTAGACCTTCCTCAGCTTCTCTTTCCGAGGTAGATTGACTCAGTGATAGACTACCGGGAGCAGGAATGAGTTGCTATGAGACTGAGCACATTGTCTTCCCAGTTCCTAGTGGATTTACTTCATCCATACCATCTACTCTGACAGATCCCTGTAATCCGGGAATTAGCAAGAATATCATCTTTGGAGCCAATGAGGAGGGGGGATCCTTCGCGTCTTGCGCACCCTGCAATCCTGGGTTTATTTCTCCTGTCAAGTTATCGGACATGAATATGATTGGTCTTGCACCTAGCTGAGTGAATAATCTACAGGGTAAGAAAGAAAAGGGTCAAGTTATGACCATGGGGGACACCAAGCTTTCTAGCTGTATTCCCCCTATCAGAGAGTAACCCCCAAGTGAAGCTTGGCAAGAAAAAACAGATGCATTTGATACTGTTCTTAGCTGGAATATAGCAGGGCTGGAGAGCAAAATGCAAATTCCAGGATGGGGCCAATTTATAGACGAACATCAGATATATCTATTCCAAGAAACATGAGCATTTGGGCCCAAATATAGATCAGGCTTTAAGAGCTACTGGGTTGCAGCGCGTAAGGCGTCTTCTGGGAGACCATCGGGCGGGCTACTTATATGGCTAAGCTGTTCTCTCAGGTGTAATGTTGAAGTGGTAGATATGGGCTGCCCTGATTTACAGGCCTTACTAGTATCGACCCTCAAGGAAAGACCTTTACTAATAATCAATATCTATAACAGGAGTGTGGGCAGTAATTATGATTCTGACGCTCTGACCTTACTGGACAGCTTTCTTCATAGCAACATTTCATCCTATTTCATCTTAATCGTAGGGGACTTTAATGTTACCTTCGAGCCCTACCCTCTGGTCCAAGAGTTATTTAAAGAAGAGGATGCCTATTGGGGCATTCCCCAGTTAGTGTCAAGTAAAAGACTCAGATTGAATAGAATAGCGCACCAAGTAGCTGATATTACACTAACACATGGTTTCCGAGCTTGCAACGGTCGCTCCCGTTCAGATGCCAACTTGCACTTCACTTTTGGGCGTGGAGCTCACAGGAGTCAGATCAATTATATTTGACTTGACATCCGACTGTGGGGCCATATGTCTGACATGAGGGTGCAAGATCATGAAGAGAGTGACCACGATCCACTGATCTTATCGACCAGGGGTCTGCTGCCTTTGCTTGAAGTTCCCCACCCTAAGGCATATGCACAACAGCTTGCCCTGACAAATAATAGAAGTAATGTCAAACAGGAGTCTGTTATTACTTCCTCTGGTTCCCTTTCATTGATATACAATTTATTAGCAGACCAAATGGAGCACATGCTTTTGCATCACATGCAGGGAAGCCCAGCATAAGCTATTGAGAACACTGAAAGAGGGTCATGCAGAGTATATAAGACAAGCAAGGAAAGATTACAAACAGGAGTGTCGTAGGGCGCGCAGGAGCTGGGAGGAGGCCAGATGGGTAGCTATCCTGGAGACTGCAAAAGTAAACAATATTTCGAGGTTCTGGAAATTGATAGCAGGTGACAGTAGAGATTCATCTCCCTGCCTGGTACCTCAATTCTCTCTGCAGCGTGGGCTGAGCATTTTGGTTGACTATATGAAGGGCCATTCGAAGCTACCTCTAGGAACCTTGACGATAGCTCGATTTCGGGGGCCACCCCAATCAAATTCACTCTAGCTGAGACCAGAGCTGCAATAATTTCACTGAATTTGGGAAAGGCCCCAGGACCTGATAAGATCCTGGGCGACCTATATAAGACAAGACCTGATATATGGGCTCCCTACTTAAATTTAATCTGTAATGCAGTTGCGGCAGGAGCACCCGTCCCACCCTCTTGGAAAGGGGCCGAGATAGTTCCCATCTTCAAAAAAGGCAGTCCCAGTGATCCTGCCAATTACCGTCCGATAAGTCTACTTGACAACTCCCCAAAAAGTTTTGCGAAGCAAGTCTTGTTCCATCTTGACAAATGGATTTCAGAGTGCGAAGCTATATCCGATCTACAGGCAGGGTTCAGACCCGCAGTTAGCACCATGGATCAAGCCCTGAGGTTCCTGGCAATTAAATGGAAGAATGTGGACCTGGGGGGGGAATTTGTATGTGGTTTTCATTGACCTCAGAGCTGCATTTGATTTGGTCCCCAGGAACTTGTTATGGTTGACACTATCCAATATGGGTGTTCCAATAGGCCTCCTGAAACTCAATATTCGATTGCATGAGAATACCTACGCACAAATTAGGTGTGGTAAGGACGGCGAACTGACAGACCATGTAGCTCTCAAAAGAGGAGTCAGACAAGGTTGTGTTCTAGCCCCTACCCTCTTCCTCCTATACATAAATAATTGTATTCAATATTTAGAGAATTGCATAAACGATTCGCCCAAGCTGGCTGGGAAGAAAATACTGTGTCTGCTATATGCGGACGACACTATCCTACTAGCCAAATCCCTGATGGGAATTCAAAATTTGGTCAATCAATTCTGTGTCTTCTGTAGAGACTACGGGTTGGATGTTAATGCTAAGAAAACAAAACTTATGATAAATAGTGCCTCAAGAAAAAGATTACATGCAAGAATAGTAATTAATTCAATTCCGCTGGAAAGAGTTGCAGAGTTCGATTATTTAGGTATTAGGCTAACGGACTCTGGCAGTTGGGAGGCTGCTATCTGTAAAGGGGCACTCATTATAAGCCAAAGAGGTGGGGCATTAGTACGCAAGGCTAGAACTGCAGCAAGCCCCCCCTTGAATCCAATCTCTGAGATTTATAAAGTTCAAATCCGTGCTGCGGCCCTGTACAGAGCGGAACTTTGGGGTTCCTAAAGAAAATTGGATATTTTACAAACCAAGGAAAATCACTTCCTTAGACACGTATCCAGGTTAGGGAAGGGTACACCAATGACCCCTCTCAGACTTGACTTAGTACTAAACAGCATCAAAGCCACAGCGGGTCTGAGACCGCTTTTTTACTGGATCCGTTTATGGAAAACTGATGAACTTGAACCATTTAGGGTGGCGATAAGAGAACTTATAATATCCTCACAGGGATGGGAAAAAATCCTTTGGCTGAAGGAGATGAAATCTGCCTGAGATAAGTTAGGTTTCCCTCACTATCGGAAGTACCCCGAACTGATTCCTGCTAACGCTAGACAACTTGTGAAAGGGAGATATTGGGAGAAAACCAACTAAGAGCTTTTCCACCGTAATAGGGTGGGCAGGTTAATAGCTGAATTTTGGCAAGTCAAACATGAACCCCGGCCCGAGAACCTTATGGACCTCCCTATACCTGCACGTGCACGCACTTTATTTCTGCAGCTAAGATACAGCACTTTGCCCGTTAATAGCTTTATGACCCATTGGTCAACAAGTAATCCCATGACCGACAGATGTATATTTTGTCATCAATGCAAGGAAACAACTAAGCACGTGCTGTTCTTCTGCCCCCTATACAAGACCCCCAGAGGGAGGTGGATCATTCCTCTGTGTAAAGTCTTACTACTGCAGGACCGAGCTAATGCTTTCAGAATATGCAAATATGATAAATCCACATTGGTAGTAAGCTCAGCTACCAAATATCTGTCTGCAGCTTGGTCCATTCGCCATAGGTTCACCTTAGCCTTGGGGCTCTAATCCGGCTAGGTTTGTTTCTGTCTATGGATGGGGATTTTAATTAGATATGTTTATTCTCCGTTTTTAAAATTCAAACGTAATATGTATCTTAATTCTGATGGGAATTTCACTTAATTATTGTATATATATAGATGAATTTTTATTTCAATTGGCATGGCATTTTATAAATTATATTGATATGATAAGAAATGTACTAGTCCACAAATCGATCATGTTATCGATTTTAGTTTTATGGAATGTATTAATTCTATTTATTCGAACGATGTACACAAGTTTTTACTACTGCCACGCATGATTGTTTTATTGTATCCACAAATCTATTACGTTACCGGTTTTAGTTTTAAGGAATGTACTAATGATATTTATTCAAATGTTGACCACAAGTTTTTTTTTTATCATTGTTATGTATGTTTGTCTTATTGTATTTTAATGGTCTAAATTTTAGACCGAATAAATAAAATAAATATGAAAGGTGCACATTCCTAAACATACGCTTTGTGACAAATTAACACACACACAACAGATGTACTGCCATACGGACCTCCTGAAACTCAAAACGACAACCTCACAACCAAGTTAGCCAGCTGAACTAGACCATGTGTAATAGTCTAGGTAGACGTTACAACCTGAGTCAACTTGCCAAGGGCAGAGAAATAGATCTGCAATGAACTTGTCACACATGTGAAATTAGAGTATAGTCAAATGTTAAGACGTCAATGATCACAGCATACGGAGAAGTTTGGCTAAGTGTCACCTTGCAAAATGTAAGCATCTCACTGATGGTTAATTTAATCTATTCCATATGTCAAAAGGTATGGGATGTCAAGGGTACATAGATGCAAATGTGTTACCACCACTGTCAAATTGATTCTGTGTATGGAACTATCATCTAAACCCCCAGTGAAGACACAGGGACACCTGTATCACAAGTAACAATGCAAGGGAGTACACACTGTACTGCAACTCTCCAAAAATACTGCTGACATCCGGTCAACAACCAAACACCCGTTCAGATAAGAAACAACCCACTGCTGATGGTACATCCTAGAAGCCTTGGAATCAACACTATAACACAAAGATAAATGAGTCACAGACAACTCAGGAGAACTACTGCCATGTAAGGTGATATTAATGGGGCAAGCTACATCAACATGATTTCAATCATTTTCTCTTTCAGCTGATCAGGGGTATGGGATCCAGCCTTGGATTATGACCCTATTTGCCAACCCAAGCACTGCAGCAGAGCGTGCCTACAATGAGGCACATAGGAGGACACGCACCATAGTAGAGAGGACCTTTGGCAGTCTGAAGTCAAGATTCAGGTGCCTCGACATCACTGGAGGCAGCCTCCTATACTCACCAGAAATGGTCTGCAAGATCATTTTAACCTGTGCCATCCTGCACAACATTTGTGTATGAAGGAACATTCCTCTATTAGAACCAGAGCCACAAATGCCTGAAGAGGAGGAAGAGGAGGATGCTGGCCATCAACATGAGGGGGAGCAACCAAACACAGCTGCAGGATTGCATAGGCGCCAACATATTGTCACCAATTTCTTTTGACTCAACTCACCATCACCACTGTATTAACATATATAAATAAACACCTATAATAATCACTATATCATGGTCTGGGTAATCACTTTTGCTTACTGTTAGACCTGACAGCCTTAGGGTGGTCACCCCTAACTTTTTGCCTGCCTCCCTCGACTTTTTGGACACTGTTTTTGCTGGCTTTTAGACTCTGCGCACTTTATCACTGCTAACCAGTGCTAAAATGCATATGCTCTCTCCCTTTAATCATGGTAACCTTGGATCATACCTGATTGGACTATTTAATTTACTTATAAGTCCCTAGTAATGTGCAATATATGTGCCTAGGGCCTGTAGATTAAATGCTACTAGTGGGCCTGCAGCACTGGTTGTGCCACCCACGTAAGTAGCCCCTTTACCTTGTCTCAGGCCTGCCATTGCAAGGCCTGTGGGTGCAGTTTCACTGTCACCTCGACTTGGCATTTAAAAGTACTTGCCAAGCCTAAACCTCCCCTTTCCCCACATATAAGTCACCTCTAATGTGTGCCCTAGGTAACCCCTAGAGCAGGGGGCTGTGTGGGTGAAAGGCAGGACATGTACCTGTGTAGTTTACATGTCCTAGTAGTGCAAAACTACTACATTCGTTTTTGCACTACTGTGAGGCCTGCTCCCTTCATAGGTTAACATTGGGGTTGCCCTCATACAGTATTGGAGTGGTAGCTGCTGATCTGAAAGGAGTAGGAAGGTCATATTTAGTATGGCCAGAATGGTAATACCAAATCCTGCTGACTGGTGAAGTTGGATTTAATATTACTATTCTAGAAACGCCACTTTTAGAAAGTGAGCATTTCTTTGCACTTAAATCTTTCTGTGCCTGACAATCCACGTCTAGCTGGGCTTTGCTGACAGCTCCTTGTGCATTCACTCAGACACACCCCAAACACAGGGTACTCAGCCTCACTTGCATACATCTGCATTTTGAATGGGTCTTCCTGGGCTGGGAGGGTGGAGGGCCTGCTCTCACACAAAGGACTGCCAGACCCCCAACTGGGACCCTGGCAGACAGGATTGAACTGAAAGGGGACCTGGTGCACTTCTTAGCCACTCTTTGAAGTCTCCCCCACTTCAAAGGCACATTTGGGTATAAAGCAAGGCCTCTGCCCTACCTCATCAGACACTTGCTGGAGAAGAAACCTAAACCAGAACCTGCTTCATGCCAAAAAGAACTGCCTGGCTGCCTAATGGACTCACCTGACTGCTTTCTACAAAGGACTGCTGCCTTGCTGTTGCCCTGCTGCCTTGCTGTACTGTTGTCTGGCTGTGAAAGTGCTCTCCAAGGGCTTGGATAGAGCGTGCCTCCTGTTCCCTGAAGTCTCAGGACCAAAAAGACTTCTCTTTTTCATTTGGACTCTTCGTGCGGCGAAATTTTAGACGCACAGCCTGTTCCGCGGCGGGGAAAACACCGCACACCGACGCTGATCGATGCAACGCCTTCGGGGCGACCGGAACTTCGACGCACGGGCTCGCAAGGACAACGCCGCCCGACTTCAGAGGAGAAATCGAGGCAACGCCTGCCGTGAGAGCGAAACTTCGACGCACAGCCCCGCGGAACGACGCGCAGCCGGAAAACAAGCAGGAGAATCCACGCACAGACCCGGGACATCTGGTAATCTCCGTGACCCATAGAAAGAGACTGTTGGCGCGCCGGAAAATGACGCACGACTTCCCCGTGTGAAAAATAACGACGCAAGTCTGTGTGTGCTGGGGAGAAATCGACACACACACCATTTTTCCACATATCTCTTCTTCTGCGGCCCTTTGCGGAGATTTTACACTCCAAACCAGGTACTTTGTGCTTGAAAGAGACTTTGATTGATTTTTAAAGACTTAAGACTCTTGGGGCCAGATGTAGCAAACCATTTGCGAGTCGCAAACGGCGAAAATCACCGTTTGCGAGTCGCAAATATGTGTTTGCTATGCAGAAATGCATTTTGCGAGTCGGAACCAACTCGCAAAATGCATTTCAGAGTCGCAAATAGGAAGGGGTGTTCCCTTCCTATTTGTGAGTCGCAGTGGTATGCAACTCCATTTGCGACCGCGTACGCGGTCGCAAATGGAGTCGCTGTTACCATCCACTTGAAGTGCATGGTAACCCACTCGCAAACGGGAAGGGGTCCCCATGGGACCCCTTCCCCTTTGTGACTGGACCCCAAATTATTTGTTCAGAGCCGAAACAAAAGGTTTCGTTTTTTTTTCTAAGTGCAGCTCGTTTTCCTTTAAGGAAAACGGGCTACACTTGGAAAAAAAAACTGCTTTATTTAAAAGCAGTCACGGACATGGAGGTCTGCTGACTACTGCAGGCCTCCATACCCGTGAGTGCCCATAGTCGCTATGGGGCCGCAATTTGCGACCCCATAGCGATTCGCAGACGGTGTCTGAGACACCGTTCTGCATAGCAAATTGCGACTTGCAATTTGCGAGTCGCACGGACTCGCAAATTGCAAGTCGCAATTTGCTATCTTGCTACATCTGGCCCTTGATATCACTTTCCAGTGATATCCCTACAATTTCACATTGCATCTTTATTCGTTTTGACCTACAATTATCCTTATAAATATTATATTTTTTTCTAATCACTGTGTGGTGTATTTTTGTGGTGCTATATGGTGTTATTGTATGATTTATTACACAAATACTTTACACATTGCCTTCTAAGTTAAGCCTGACTGCTCGTGCCAAGCTACCAGAGGGTGGGCACAGGATAATCTTAGATTGTGTGTGACTTACCCTGACTAGAGTGAGGGTTCTTGCTTGGACAGAGGGTAACCTGACTGCCAACCAAAAACCCAATTTCTAACACTTACCTTTATCTGTAACTATCAGAATAAGAGTGTAGCCTCATGGAGCATTGCTGATATACCGATCTGGACACAGATATTTCCAAAGCAATTGTGATGCGTATGAATCAACAGTCACATTCACACACACTGTAAATGACAAATATCCTGTACAAGGGCAATAGCAGAGGACCACACCTATTTCACACATACATGTTGGCAACATGGTTCATTGCAGCATATGGCACACAATTAAGACACCATCAGTCAATAATGGAACAAAAAGCATCACACATGAGGCAGTGGATGTGCAATTGCAATAGTAACATTAATGTATTGCCAGACCCTTGACAGCAGTAACTGTTACATCACCTATCTTTGCAAGGACTATGGGGCATATTTATACTCTGTTTGCACCGAATTAGTGTCATTTTTTTTACTCTAATTCGGTGCAAAACTAACTCCATATTTATACTTTGGTGCTAAACCCCTCTAGCACCAAATTTATGGAGTTAAAGTCATTTTTTGAAAGTGGAGACCTACTTTGCCTTAATGAGATGCAAGGTAGGCGTTCCCGTGCAAAAAATGACTCTATGGCCTTAACGCCATATTTAGGGGCATATTTATACTCTGCGGCATATTTATACTCTGTTTGCACCGAATTAGTGTCATTTTTTTTTACTCTAATTCGGTGCAAAACTAACTCCATATTTATACTTTGGTGCTAGACCCATCTAACACCAAGGCCCTGATTTAAACTTTTTTTGCACCGCATTAACGTCATTTTATGACACAAAAGTGGCGCAAACTTCCAAAATATTGGCCCTTATTTATACTTTTTGCTGCAAAACTGCACTAACTCAGTTTTGCACCAAAAAGTTTACCACCGGCTTGCACCATTTCTGTGCACCAGCCGGGCACCATATTTATGGAATGGTGCAAGACAGTGCAAAGGGTAGGCTAGAGTTAAAAAAAATTACTTTAGTTTGGTGGGGCTGGCAGTATAGAAGAAGAGGGTTTAGCACCAAAAAATGGCTCTAGGCAGGTTAGAGTAAAAAAAAAAATGACTCTAACCAGATTAGCGTCATTTTATGGTGCTAAACCTACCATGCCACATGACTCCTGCCTTAGAAAAGGCAGGAGTCATGCCCACCACCCCAGTGGCCAGCACAGAGGACAGGGGTCCCCTGGGCATGGCCATTGCACCCGGTGCCATGTATGGGGGCCCATTTCAGGGCCCCCTATGGCACTTTCAAAAATAAAATGCACTTACCTGTACTTACCTGGTATGGGGACCCCCATCCTCTAGTGTGGGTAGGGTGCCCCTAGGGCCTAGGGAGGGCAACTCTGGGCTTATTCCATGGTGTTCAACCATGGAAATAGGGCCACAGGTCCCCTAACACCTGCCCTGACCCAGGTCTTAAAAAATGGGGCAAAGCAAACTTTGCCCCATTTTTTGACCCCTCCTCCCTCCCTTGCACCATTTTTACATGGGAGTATAAATATGGTGTTAAGGCCATAGAGTCATTTTTTTGCACGGGAACGCCTACCTTGCATCTCATTAAGGCAAGGTAGGTTTCCACTTCCAAAAAATGACTTTAACTCCATAAATTTGGTGCTAGACGGGTCTAGCACCAAAGTATAAATATGGAGTTAGTTTTGCACTTAATTAGAGTAAAAACAAAATGAGGCTAATTCAGTGCAAACAGAGTATATATATGCCCCTTAGCGTCAAAAAATGATGCTAATCTGGTCAGAATCATTTATTTTGACTCAAAACTGCCTAACGTCATTTTTTTTAAAGCTAGCCTACCCTTTGCACCGGCTTGCACCATTCCATAAATATGGTGCCCAGCTGGTGCTAAAAAATGGTGCAAGCCGGTGCAAAACGTTTTGGGGCAAAACTGCCTTAGTGCAGTTTTGCACCAAAAAGTATAAATAAGGCCCTATGTGTGACTAGAATTCCATATAAGCAGAACATAGATAGCACAAGTGTCACACCTATGACAAACATTGCACACATGACATTCCATGTACATGTCAGCCCATGTCCTAAGTCCTGACACACCCATGCTCCCGGTCTCACCCCACCCGTCATAAGAGGTACCTGGGATGGTAATATGTGTACCCAGATAATCCCTCCTCTACACACACACAGACTCACAATGTTAATCCAGTGTGCTTCACCCTTTCGTATGGTATGCCATAGTCATTGTACTTATGTCTGCATGGACGTCAGGTTAAATAATGCACTGGCTTGTAGTCTCTAAGCCCTGTTATCACCTGTAGATTGCTTCCCATTTGAAAGGTACTGTTGGAAATTTGAACTTGAATCTCACCAACTGGACTTGTGAGAGATGTATGCAGCACACACCTGTGAGCACCTCCATGCAGACCAGCCATTTTAACATGCACTGCCCTTGCAGATGCTTGGAACAGCATAGAAGCTGCCATTTTATCGATTACACTGTTATGCATTGCCATAAGAATCAGCTGTGTAACACAGCCCTTGGGTTAATGTGTCACCTTCCAAAACACAGGACAAACACAGTTTTCCATGTCAACTGTCTTGTTCCTCCTCCGACCAGTCTCAGTCAGACCACTGGCTCTTGTCTGTGCCTTACCCTAAATGTTTCTTGTGGCTACAAATGTATCATAGTTGCTTTCCCAACCCTCACATTCCTCCTGGGGTATTTTTTCAGGTAGGTCTACAATGCATACTCAAATACATTGTATAGCATAATCTGTTTATTTATCGTACCGTTTTTGGGAACTTGTCTCCAAATACCCAAATCATGGCCTATCCCTTGTCTGGGTCTCATGTATGCATGAGTGACAAATTGTGACAGTGTACCATGGCCGTATGCAGGGATTGGGTATGGTGCCTCCAGCAGAACCTGCAATGTCTGATAATGTGCATGAAAAGTCCACACAAGTTAGGACCCTGACAGTCCACACGCTGATTCACATTGCTCACAACATATTGATGGGCCGTGCGTGGTAAATAGCTGCGAGAATAATCAGCACAGAAGCTATGATGTTCCCAGACGCAGTGGGAATTTTAGAGGCCAACCTGTGTACAAATGTTGTGATGACACCTGCCGGTACAAGAATCCTGAGATGTTATCTTACTCAGCACACCAAGGTTGCCCTGTTGACAGTCTCATAACACGTCTGCGGTGACAGGGTAGGGCCATCCCCGTGTGGGTTCTCAAATCCTCATTGGCTTTACTTCCATTGATCTTCGAAGGATACTCAGTAGATACAGGAATAGCTGCAACAGACTCATGACTAGATCTGGATGTAACTGTGACAACATAGACCCCTAAAAATATACAGGCTAAACATTGGCCCACACACATGAACCAGACACCTCTGTGCAATTGATCACTGGAAATATGTGGCCATGTGCTGCTCGGTCTGCTGGTCCTCCACTGCCACAGGAGAGTTGTGGCTCAGTTATATGACCTCAAGTGTGGCGTGACATTACAAATGTGGTTTATCTTTGGCTCTCCGTGTCACAAACACGGTACCCACTTAGTATGTACATATGCCTGACTCATGGTGGGTTCACCAACAAGTGCCTAGGAAGCAGTATCCAAAATTCCAGGACATGTGATGGCCAAGTTTTGGACCATTGAAATGAACAACTGTCTGCTATCTATCCGGTGGCTTTGGATGTCTCTCATGGATACACATGAAGAGACGAATACACTCCATGATTTTGTCTGCTCACTAATTAAGGAGCATGTTTGCCACCACATGATAGTTTGGGCCACAGCATGTGTGCAGATATGTGTGTATCACTCACTGGAGTCCCCGGGTCTGTACATGTTTGCCATGGTATGTAGGATGCAGTATCATCATGTCTGAGAGGCTTTACTTTCTGATGTAATCTTACACATAGTATTTGTCTTTGGAATTGTTGTACAGTGCACAGACATTGAGCACATTTCTCCCTTCCATGCCTTACAGGTGGACCGGCAACCTACACTGTTGGCGAGGTGGCTCGATTTGAGGACCCAGACATCTCCAGTAAGTGTTGATATGTCTGTTATGTGTTGTGTTTGCTGGTGATGTGTGATGGACTCCTTTATGTTGGACACATAGCAAGGTGTGATGCGCTGGCCAATCATTTGTTTTGTTCTATGAGTGGAATATCATTTTATCACCATCTTTGAGTTGGCCAATCCTTATCGTATTGTCATATTTTGGTATTCTAGGTCAGTCCTGTAGGCACGGCAATGTGAATTGGGATGAGTCATGTGGATAAAACTTGATTCAGAAATAGTCGCACTGGACCATATTAGTGAATTAGTCAGCCAGTCAGCCCGAATTCTCCCAGAATAGGGATGCCAGTGTCTTACCCACAGACTTCTGCTTCCCTATTCACTAATGAACATGTTTAACTGTATGTTAAACTTCCTAGCAGCATGTAGCTCCACATGTACTGCTACAAGTATGTGGCACTTGAGTACAATGGCCAAGGTGTGCATTCAACTCAGAGGTGTTCTTGCATCTCTCTGTTTGTTGTAAGTCATGGCATACTGGTAGTAAATGATGTGGACAAAGGTCTGCATTTCCACACATGAGTGTTGATGGGATTGGTCAAGGGTTAGCTGTCTCCTATTTGGAGATCCTCCTTACCTGTGATGTGTGTGCTGGGCCAAACCCATGTCCAGCTTTCCTAAGATTCCTGGGTGTCCTTGTTGTTAGAAATTATTAGTTGATAGTCCACCCCCCACCCCCAGACACAGGCATAGGGTTGTGAATAGTGTACCTAGGACTGATGATACAAGTTTGGTACACAGACATGTAAATCAGTGAATCACTTGTCTGAACCTAGTATACCCACTCATGATTAGCACATGCTTTCTATAATGGCAAGTCCATTTACAATGCGCAGATCATGTGGCCCTAGATTGCCATCCCGTCCAATGACATTTGAAGCCCTGGCAGTGGTGGAGGATGTGCAGCATTATTTTATAGCTGACAACTGGCAGAACTATGATGCCAAAATCATGCCAGTTGTTACCCATCTTGTAGGGTTTGGATGTGCTATGTGTGATAGGACCTTTGTAGGCTGGCTTGCCATGTACTTCCTAAGGGACAATCAATGATCTGTATGATGATATGGGCTGTTACAAGTACATTAGATGTATTGTCTGATTTACTTATAGTGCCATTTCACACAATGCAATACCTAATGTTAGATTTTCTATTTGTCTTAACAGGTGCAAAAATGACTCCCATCCAGGTCAGGGAGTTTTCACGGCGGGCAATGAGATACCGCCACATACTTGATGTCGAGTCTGGGTACCGCAACATGGCCCGAAGATGTCACCATGAACGAGCCTCCGGAGCCTGGAGGGCATTTGCACAAGGTGGCCCTTCTTTGTCTACCACAGCCACCACCAGCACCACCACCACTACCACCCAGGTGGCACCAACAGCAGCTGGGACCTTTGCGGGACCATCAATGGCAACTGCTCCTGGACCAAGCACAGCACCACCTGCAGGGCAGCCTACAGCAGTTGCCACAACACGGCCCCATACTTCCTCAGCTGGCACCCAAACCACCCCTGCTGCAGCCATTGACCCTGCTGCTTTTTCACAAATGCAAAGGAAACTGGACCGTGTCCTTAGAAAGATGACCAGACTGCAGCAGGAGGTGCGACAGGTCAACTGGAGGGTGCGTTCCATCAAGAAGACCCTCCAGAGGGCCAACCTATAGACATGTAGACGGAGATGATTCCCTCCCCTCCCTCCTCTTTCCTGGTTCTTATATTTGTGGGTTTAGGGGGCTTAGTGTTAGGTTAGTATGGGCTGTTAGTTTAGTTAGTGTTAGTGGGTGGGGGTTCCTGAATATTTCTACAGTTTATTTTTATGTGTGTGGGTGTGTGTGTGTTGATCAATGTTGGGGTTCTTGTGTTTAAAAAAAAAAATACAAAAAATATATATTTGTTTAGTATAGGATAGTATGTGTTTAGGTTAGTATCTGTTGTCCTCAATGTGTCCAGTCTCATAAAGGGGGGGGGTTGATTTTAGATTGTTTCGTTAAATGTAATAAGTAAGTTTAGCTTAGGTTAGTTAGGGAGTTGTGGGTAATGAGTAGTTAGAGTAGATTAGGTTAGGTAAGGTCTTTCCCTGAGTTTTCAATTCTGTTTTTACTGTTTAATAAACATCTAGGTAACCCTTTACAGTATGTGTCAAATGCTTGTAGATCAGGGCCTTGGCATGAGTGAACAGTGTCTCTTTTGTATTAGATTTTGTGTCCTATGCTGCAAACAAATCCAAACTGAGCTGTAACATTGGCAGCTACCCCAAAGCTACTTAGCTAAGATTCGGCCATTCATTGCAACCACCAATCACGGTTACTATGGATCCCAAAGTGTGTTTTTTTCATGATGTATGTTTTCAATGTCAAATACTGTGCTTCCAGATTTAGTATTGGGGACACTGTGTTAAGTCTGACTGCAGTCTCATGTCCAAGGAAATCCTTAAAAGGTGAGTGGTAGTAAGCTCTCTTGTAGTATAGTGTACATAACTCACATAGATCATTTGTTACACTGTTCAGCATGATTAATTATTTGGATGTAAACTCATACACCTCCATTCATGCAGTTTGGTGTGTGTTAGCTTAAATTTGTGGGAAATGTCACATACATTAGTTTTGCATTGAAGCAACAATTTGAAGGCACTATTTTCTGGATTTGACATCCCTTGAGGAAGCGTTATTCGGTCCAACACAGTATTATGGTGTATAGTTTCTCTTTTCCTCAGAAAAAACCCTCAGGAAAGGCAGAGTATGGTAGAATCCAAGCCACTGTGCATAGTTATCAGCCCACATTATTTCAGGACAGTTGTATTGACAATCTATGATAATTGACAGGAGGCACAATTCACTGATCTACTGCATGGCTGATGTGTCACATTACACAGAGACAAAGTGGTTGTGTAAGTGTTATTTATTGAAAAGTGCTGTAGTGCTATGTGTGCATTGTCCATGATTGTGAGTCCATTATAGTGACATCTTCCATTGTGATCCTACACAAGTGAAAAAGGACATGTCATTGGACATGCTGGGGTGAAATGTCAGACAGTGCAGAGGGACAGGACTTGCCAATGAGTTAGTGAGAGACAATCACAGGGCAGGCTGACAAGATAAACA
The DNA here is from genome assembly GCF_031143425.1 of Pleurodeles waltl. NCBI lineage: Eukaryota > Metazoa > Chordata > Amphibia > Caudata > Salamandridae > Pleurodeles > Pleurodeles waltl. Next base: position 396,870,600 of record NC_090438.1, on the reverse strand, counting down.
GTGGTTTGCAGAACAGTGCTTGAGTACAGTTGTTGCAAGACTGGCATGTTACAAAGCGCAGGACCTTGGTAATAAGTGGCAATGTGGCAGGGACTAGTGCTACTGGGTACTCTTGCGTGTGAAGGTGATCTGTTCCTGGTCTTCATCTTCTGATGTGTGTGCTGCCTCCTCTGCCCTTGGTGGTGGTGGTTGTGAAGGGGCAACACACACCTCAGTGTGTGTAGACGTGGAGTCAGACATCCTGGTAGCTGCTACCTGTGGGGGTCTTAAGGGCAGTACTGCTGCAAGGAGGATCTGCTGGTTCTTAAGAATAGCAGCCACATCACGATGGTTGGCAGCCAGGTCGGCCCTGAGGGGTTCAATGTTGCATTCATGCACACGTTGACAGGATTGCTGTTGTAGGTGTTTGGTCAACTGTATTACAGCTGTGCTGATTTCCTTCAGCCTTTTTTCTACTTCCTGCAAGATAGTTGTTCGCCCTTGCATAGCTGCTGCCTGTTCTTCAGTTGATATCATGCATGAATGCACCCCCTCTAGGCTGGCTGACATACTTTGCATCCCCACCCGCACCTCCTTGGCCAGCTCCGCTGTACTCCGACTACAGTTCTCTCAAAGCTGGTGCCAGTGTTGTCAGAGATCTCAGCTGTATTGGAGCTGACAGGTTGTACAATTGGGGTGGTGGGTGGGTCCTATGTGATGGCTGCTGTATCTGTGCTCCTCCTTGTGACTGAAGGTGGGGTCTGGAGGGTTCCAAGGACCTCTTGGAGGGTCTGCTGGCTAATGTTTGTCAGCTCATCATCCATGTCATCAGGGTAGTCCTGGACAGGCATATCCACACGAGATCCATCATCCCTCTGCAATGAAATATGGTACAATTAGTGTGTCAGTGTTGTGGGCTTTGTAATGTGACATGCCTGCCTTGTGATTATTTTCACATTGTGATCTTGGTTCCTGTTCACCGCTCCTGTCTTTCAGATGGGCATTCTCCCAGGCCTATGCCCCACCTGCATGTCACATTTATTGTGGTCAGTTTGTGAACTTGTCAGCATCATCTCCTCTAGGTGTTGGTTCTGGCCAAATAGTGATTTGCCACCTTCTTGTCCTACTCAACCCTCCGTCTACTTCCATTCTCATGGTGAGGCCTTTCACTGGCTGTGGGTGCCCTGATGGCACTAGCACCACACTTAACAATCTGGACCTGCCCCAGTCTCTGATCTTTCACATCCACCTATATGTAGTTGAAATGTAGCGTATACTATGTATAGCATTGTTATGGCACAATATGGATGTCTGCATTGGTAATATGTACTGCTGATGTTGGGGAATGTGTGGTACATTGTATTGCCCTGATAGTCGTAGCAGTGTCCTATTTCCTCCTCTGACTGTGCAGGTGTATTTCTGTGACCAGTTACATGTGTCCTCCCCCCTCAATGCTGGTGTCTGAGCAGTATGACATTTGGGATGTTGCATTGTGACCCAGGCACAGGGTGAACCCTGACATATGCAGCATGGGTATGACATTAGTGCTGTGTGCCTCCTAATGTGGATGACATTGTCTGATGTTTGCAGCAACTATGGACATTCACGTTTGACAGGACTGGAACATTTGTCTAGTTTCAGGGGATTGTTAACATTGTCATCCTAAACCCTCTCATTTGGGTGTGTTTGATCCATGGGACGTTACTGCTATTAGTTACTTGACCAGCACACACAGCGGAGGTGGTAGTGGCAACTGTTGTCAATGTTACATTCCAGTTGTCGGTATGGCTGGAGGTTGTTAATTGGGCCCTAGTTAATGTAGGGAGACTAGTGGCTAACGTGTGGGATGGGATGCCAGTTTGATGTTGTGCCCTTCCCTCCTGGCCTGGCTTTACCTTTGCAACATTGTTGGCATGGTAGCATACACCCATGTAAAGGTTGTTGGTGTTGCGTGGTGGTGTGCCCCAGATTTCCTCTGAACAAGGCCATGGCCCAGTGCTGTGCCCCTTCACCCATGCCACTCCCTGAATATAATGACTTACATGCATTGTGTAGTAGGTATTCCCCCCGCTGGCAGTTAACATTTGTGCATTTTAATCCCCCATGCAACTTCCCTGCATGTGCGTGGTCTCCTGGTAGTCTGCGTTGTCCTGTCCTTGAATCCCTGTGACGATCTCCTCAGGGATTACGGCTGCGACCATCTCCTCCTGTGGTGCTGGACTCCCATCTCCAGTCTGCAATGCTGCCTTCCTGTTCCTGGCCATCTTTTCCTTGGTCCTGCACTTGCAGTCATGCCAGCATTTCTTGCACTCGATGAATGTTCTGCGTTCCTCTGCCACACTGTTGATCTTGTCAACAATTTGTTGCCATATTGCCTCTCTCCTACTGATTGGCAACTTTGAGGTGACAAGCAGCTGGTGCTGGTGTTCGGTCACCTCTTTAACCAGAATTTCCTGCTCCTCTGCACTGAAGCGACACTTTCTTTTCTTCTTCTCCCTGTCCTGGGTCTTGTGTGGGTCCTCCTGGCTGGTTCCTGGTCTGTTGTCATCTTCCTGGGGTCTGTGCAAGCATCTGGGATCCATTTTGGCTCTCCTCTGCACAAATTGCTGTGTTTGCGGTGAGTTTTGATGCTATTGCGTCATAAAACGCTGCATATCCGGTTCGCGGTGTCGTAAATCGGCTCACAGTAATTTCTGCCGCGTTAACATCATTTTTCTTTAAGACATCACGGTGTGGTGTGCATCAAAGAAAATGACTCACAATTGTGGTTTGCACCACAGTGCGTCAAAGTATAAATTTGATGCCCGCATGGCGCACAGAAATGGCGTTAGCCAGCGGTAACATTTTTGACGCAAAACTGCATCGGCACAGTTTTGCGTCAAAAAGTATAAATATGGGCCTAAGGGTGTCCAAGATACCCCACCCTAAGACCCTGAAAAGTAGGAGTAAAGTGACCCTACGTCCCCAGAAACACACTAAAGTCGTAATAGGAGATTCTCCAAAGACAACAATTGACTGCAAAGCACTGAAGACTGATTCCTAGGCCTGAGGACCTGTAAAGGAAGTGGACCAAGTCCAAGAGTCACGAAAGTGTCCGGGGTAGGCAGGAGCCCACTAAACCCCAGATGAAGGTGCCAAAATGGCTGCCTCTGGGTGGAAGAAGCTGAAGATTCTGCAACAACAGAAGATGCCAGGAACTTGGCCTTTGCACAGTAGATGTTGCACGGTATGCTGGAGGACGCAGAGTTGTTTTCACACAGAAAGATTTCAAACAAGCCTTGCTAGCTGCAAAGGTTGTGGTTGAAGTAAATGGGTGCTGCCTGGGCCCAGGAAGGACCAGGAGGTTGCCCCTTGGAGGAGGAGACAGAGGGGACACTCAGCAGTACAGAAAGCCCATGCAAAAGTAGGCAGTACCCGCAGAAGCACTGGAACAGGCATTCAAGAAATCTGAGCACATCAGTTGTCTCAACACTGCAAAGGAGGGTCCCAGGAAGCCGGTGGTCAACTCAGCGAGTTGAGCAATGCAGGACGGAGTGCTGGGGACCTGGGCTGTGCTGTGTATGAAGGATTCCTTGCAAAAGTGCACAGAAGCCGAAGTAGCTGAAGATCACTCATTACACAGATTGCTCTCTGGCGTGGGGAGGCAAGGACTTACCTCCACCAAATTTGGACAGGATGACCACTGGACTGTCGGGGTCACTTGGATCTAGCTCCTGTCTTCCAGGGACAAGGCTCGTCAAGATGAGAGGGGACCCAGAGGACGTGTAATGCAGAGGTTTGGTGCCTGCGTTAGCAGGGGGAAGATTCCATCAACCCACAGGAGATTTCTTCTTGGTTTCCAGTGCAGGGTGAAGGCAGACAGCCCTCAGAGCATGCACCACCAGGAAACAGTCAAGAAAGCCAGCAGGATTAGGCGCTACAATGTTGCTTGTAGTCGTCTTGCTACTTTGTTACAGTTTTGCAGGCGTCCTGGAGCAGTCAGCGGTCAATCCTTGGCAGAAGTCGAAGAGGGAGATGCAGAGGAACTCTGGTGAGCTCTTGCATTCGTTATCTGAAGAGAAACCCACAGGAGAGACCCTAAATAGCCCTCAGAGGAGGATTGGCCACCTAACCAAGTAAGCACCTATCAGGAGGGGTCTGAGATGTCACCTGCTAACACTGGCCACTCAGAGGCCTCCACTGTGCCCTCACACCTCTGCATTCAAGATGGCAGAGGTCTGGGACACACTGGAGGAGCTCTGGGCATCACCCCTGGGGTGGTGATGGACAGGGGTGGGGTCACCTCCCTTTCCTTTGTCCTGTTTTGTGCCAGAGCAGGGGCTGGGGGATCCCTGGACCGGTGTAGACTGGCTTATGCAAGGAGGGCACCGTCTGTGCCCTTCAAAGCATTTCCAGAGGCTGAGGGAGGCTACTCCTCCCCAGCCCTCAAAACTTATTTCCAAAGGGAGAGGGTGCAACACCATCTCTCAGAGGAAATCCTTTGTTCTGCCTTCCTGGGACTGGGCTGCCCAGACCCCAGGAGGGCAGAAGCCTGTCTGTGGGTTGGCAGCAGCGGTAGCTGCAGTGAAAACCCCAGAGAGCTAGTTTGGCAGTACCCTGGGTCCATGCTGGAGCCCCGGGGATGCATGGGATTGGCACCTTAATACCAGATTTGGCATGGGGGGACAATTCCATGATCTTAGACATGTTACATGGCCATATTTGGAGTTACCATTGTGAAGCTACATATAGTTATTGACTTATATGTAATGCACGTGTGTAATGGTATCCCCGCACTCACAAAGTCTGGGGAAATTGCCCTGAACAATGTCTGGGCACCTTGGCTAGTGCCAGGGTGCCCTCACACTTTGTAACTTTGCACCTAACATTCACCAAGTGAGGGTTAGACATATGGGTGACTTACAAGTTACTTAAGTGCAGTGTAAAATGGCTGTGAAATAACGTGGACGTTATTTCACTCAGGCTGCAGTGGCAGTCCTGTGTAAGAATTGTCTGAGCTCCCTATGGGTGGCAAAAGAAATGGTGCAGCCCATAGGGATGTCCTGGAACCCCAATGCCCTGGGTACCTAGGTACCATATACTAGGGAATTATGAGGGTGTTCAAGTGTGCCAATCAGAATTGGAAAAATGGTCTCTAGCCTGCAGTGACAATTTTAAAAGTAGAGAGAGCATACGCACTGAGGTTCTGGTTTGCAGAGCTTCATTGACACAGTCAGGCACCACACAGTGAACACATTCATGCCACAAACTATGAGCACTGGGGTCCTGGCTAGCAGGATCCCAGTGAGACAGGCAAAAACAAACTAACATACAAGTAAAAATGGGGGTAACATGCCAGGCAAGATGGTACTTTCCTACACCCACTGGTTATAGAGGGGGCAACATGCCCATTGCTTTGTCCTGGGGATTGCAAAGCCACAGTCTCTGGAGTGGGTGTCTTTCCCACTGGTTCTGGAGGGGGAACATGCCCATTGCTTTGTCCTGGGGTGTGCAAGGCCACAGTCTCTGGAGTGGGTGACTTGCCTACTGGTTCTGGATCGGGCAACATGCCCTTTGCTTTTTCCTGGGGAGTGCAGGGCCACAGTCTCTGAACTGGGTGTCTTTCCTACTGATCTGGAGGGGGCAACATGCCCATTACTTTGTACGGGGTAGCGCAAGGCCACTGTCTCTCGAACTGGTGACTTGCCCACTGGTTTTGCAGGGACCAACATGCCCATTGCTTTGTCCTGGGGATTGCAAAGCCACAGTCTCTCAAGTGGGTGACTTGCCCACTGGCTCTGGAGGGGGCAACATGCCCATTGCTTTGTCCTGGGGAGTGCAAGGCTACAGTCTCTCGAGTGGGTGACTTGCCCACTGGTTCTGGAGGGGGCAACATGCCCATTGCTTTGTCCTAGGGAGAGCAAGGCTACCGTCTCTCGAGTAGGTGACTTGCCCACTGGTTCTGGAGGGGGCAACATGCCCATTGCTTTGTCCTGGGGAGTGCAAGGCCAGAGTATCTGGATTAGGTCTCTTGCCCACTGGTTCTGGCAGGGGAAACATTCCCATTGCATAATTCTGGGGAGTACAATGCCACAGTTTCTTTCTGGACTGGTTGTCTTTCCCACTGGTTCTGGAGGGTCAACAAGCCCATTGTTTTGTTCTGGCGAGTGCAAGGCCACAGTCTCTCGAGTGGGTAACTTGCACACTGGTTCTGGATGGGGCAACATACCCATTGCTGTACACTGGGGTGTGCAAGGCCTCAGTCTCTCGAGTGGGTGTCTTTCCCACTGGTTCTGGAGGGGGAAACATGTCCATTGCTTTGTCCTGGGGAGTGCAAGGCCACAGTCTCTGGAGTGGGTGTTTTTCCCAATGGTTCTGGAGAGGCAGCATGCCCATTGCTTTGTCCTGTGGAGTGTAAGGCCACAGTCCCTGGAGTGGGTCTATTTTACACTTGTTCTGGAGGGGGCAACATGCCCATTGCTTTGACCTAGAGAGTGCAAGGCCACAGTTTTTGGAGTGGGTGTCTTGCCCACTGGTTCTGGAGGGAGCAACATGCCCACTGCTTTCTCCTGGGGATTGCAAGATCTCAGTCTCTGGAGTGGGTGACTTGCCCACTGGGTCTGGAAGGGGCAACATGCCCATTGCTTTATCCTGGGGTGTGGAAGGTCACACTCTCTGGAGTGAGTGTTTTTCCCACTGGTTCTGGAGAGGCAGCATGCCCATTGCCTTGTCCTGTGGAGTGTAAGGCCACAGTCCCTGGAGTGGGTCTATTTTACACTGGTTCTGGAGGGGGCAACATGCCCATTGCTTTGTCCTAGAGAGTGCAAGGACACAGTCTCTGGAGTGGGTGTCTTGCCAAATGGTTCTGGAGGAGGCAACATTCCCATTGCATAATTCTGGGGAGTACAATGCCAGTCTCTCTCTGGACTAGTTGTCTTTCCCACTGGTTCTGGAGGGTCAACAAACCCATTGTTTTGTTCTGGGGAGTGCAAGGCCACAGTCTCTTGAGTGGGTGACTTGCACACTGGTTCTGGATGGGGCAACATACCCATTGCTGTATACTGGGGTGTGCAAAGCCTCAGTCTCTCGAGTGGGTGTCTTTCTCACTTGTTCTGGAGGGGGCAACATGTCCATTGCTTTGTCCTGTGGAGTGCAAGGCCACAGTCTCTCAGGTGGGTGACTTGACCTCTGGTTCTGGAGGGGGCAACATGCCCATTGCTTTGTCCTGGGAATTGCAAGGCCACAGTCTCTGGAGTGGGTGTTTTTCCTACTGGTTCTGGAGAGGGAGCATGCCCATTGCTTTGTCCTGTGGAGTGTAAGGCCACAGTCCCTGGAGTGGGTCTATTTTACACTGGTTCTGGAGGGGGCAACATGACCATTGCTTTGTCCTAGAGAGTGCAAGGACACAGTCTCTGGAGTAGGTGTCTTGTGAAATGGTTCTGGAGGGGGCAACATGCCCATTGCTTTATCCTAAGATGTGCAAGGCCACAGTCTCTGGAGTGGGTGTCTCTCCCACTGGTTCTGGAGGGGGAAATATGCCCATTGCTTTGTCCTGGGGAGTGCAAGGCCACAGTTTCCTGAGTGGGTAACTTGCCCACTGGTTCTGGAAGGGGCAACATGCCCACTGCTTTATCCTGGGGTGTGGAAGGTCACACTCTCTGGAGTGAGTGTTTTTCCCACTAGTTCTGGAGGGGGCAACATGCTTATTGCTTTGTCCTGGGGAGTGCACGGCCACAATCTCTCGAGTGGGTGATATGCCTACTGGTTCGGGAGGGGGCAACATGCCCATTGCTTTGTCCTAGGGAGTGCAAGGCTACCGTCTCTCGAGTGGTTGTCTTTCCCACTGGTTCTGGAGGGGGCAACATGCCCATTGCTTTGTCCTGGGGAGTGCAAGGCCACAGGCTCTGGAGTTGATGTCTTTCCTACTTGTTCTGTAGGGGGCTACATGCCCATTGCTTTGTCCTGGGGAGTGCGAGGCCACAGTCTCTGGAGTGGGTGTCTTCCCCACTGGTTCTGGAGGGGGAAACATTCCCATTGCATAATCCTGGGGAGTGCAAGGCCACAGTCTCTCGAGTGGGTGATATGCCTACTGGTTTTAGAGGGGGCAACATGCCAATTGCTTTGTCCTTGGGAGGGCAAGGCCACAGTCTCTCACGTGGGTCACTTGCCCATTGGTTCTGGAGGGGGCAACATGCCCATTGCTTTTCCCTGAGAAGTGCAAGGCCACAGTCTCTGGAGTGGGTGTCTTTCCTACTGGTTCTGGAGGGGGCAACATGCCAATTGCTTTGTCCCGGGGAGTGCAAGTCCACAGACTCTGGAGTGGGTTTCTTTCTCACTGGTTCTGGAGGGGGCACAGTCGCGTAGGCTCTCATTATCCTAATGAGACTACAGGATTTTTAGGTGTGAAGATCGTTTGCAGTGTGGGGACTAAGTCTGACCCACGGCGAAGGACCCTTGTCACCCCAAATCCGGGTTGAGCTCCGGCTAACTAGCAGTGCCTCATCTCTCCCAAGGGGAAGAGACAATTGGGCAGCCGAGCGCATGACATCTTAGTGCTTCCCATGGAAGTCGTGGTCACTCACATCCCAATCAGTTCTCTCATACACAGTGTGGTCTCATATATAAATGACAAAGGCAGTTTGAGTTTTAAAAGTTAGTTTAATAAAACGACTGCATTTTAGATAACAAGGCTTTAGCCGCAATAACCAGAACCATACAACACAGTAAGATTGAAATAGTAACGAGGAGAGTGAAACATAAAATAACGCTATCATAGTGCTACTATAGTACGTTCTCTCTTCTAACTTCTATTTTGAGCACAGCATGTTAAGCTCTAAGCCTGCCTTTCAGGTTCCCCACGGGAGGACATCAACCCTCAAACCTGAGCAAAGGCCGGTGATCTGGATCAGCATCTGCAACAGGGCAGTCAGCGTCTAGTTGTGGTTCCCTGGTCGGAATCTCCCTCTTACGTGTACCAGGACTAGGAAGTGTTTTTATAACTAACACGCCGGTATTCTAAGAAACGTCCCTATGTAAGAATGCGTACCTTCTACGAACCCTAAAGACTAAACTTCTACCACGTCTATCGGTAATGTACCAAACTGTATCCTTGACTGAAGCACAGAGCGAGCAACAATGTATTGTTTGAGAACTCCGGTGCTGAAGTAAGCTAAACAGTGTGATAGAAGAAAATAAAACAAGACTGTGAAACTGGCTATTGAAAAATAACAGTGCGATGCTGAATAAAATGCATCTAGGGCAAAGTGTACAGAGGCCTAATGCTTTAAGCAAATGCGGAAACGCTATATTAAAAATGGCTACGCTACACCCTCCCCTTGTCGGTAGAAAGTGGTTCAAATTGAAGCTAAAAACTGCCTAAGTTAAAAAATTAACTAAAACCTTACATAATTTCAACAAGTCAAGAGGACACCAAAGCACAATAATCCTAAATTTAAAAAATAAGCATGCAGCTAAGAGCCAAATCCATGTAACAGTGTCAATTTAGATCAAATCCAATTCAAAAGGTGGTAATTGAAAGCAGGAGGCTCTCCACTTCGGCAGATGACAAGACCGTAAAATCCACGCCAAAGACTATTAAGGAGCAGGTGTGTTCCAGAGCCCCGGAATCAACCAAGGCAGCATCCCGTACACTGTCCGTAAACAAGTTAATATCAACTTCCTCCAGGAAGGGTATTTCGTAATAAGACTCACGAAGCAAACGCAGCCGCAGCACGCATGTATGGGAATGAGCCCTCATCGGGGACATCAGCAGATCAGCATCAGCCACTGGGGGGCGTTGCTGTGAGAGACAGACGTCTAGTGCATGTTCAAAAGAGCACCAACGGCACCGAAACACGGGCTGCACACAATCCAAAACCGGTCTGGATGACAGAGACCAGTCACACTCCAAATTTCCCAGGAGTGTTGCTCCGAAGTGCTGCATCATGCGTTCACGACACAGCTGCGCCGATGGGAGGGCCCACATTCGTCCTTGTTGCGGCGGGACAGCCATTGCGGAAAAACCACAGCAACAGCAAAATGCCAGCTAATAAAGCCAAAGTGATCGGAAATCCCCCAAAAATGCTTCCGAAAATTGAATGAATAGCCAAAGGTATTAAACCGAATATGGAAGAGAAGGTGTGAATGAAACCAACATCTATGGCTTTGAAAAAATGTGCCAAACCAGCTGTGCTGGATGCATTAAATATACGTCCCACGAGTTCACCAAAGTGGCTTGGAAAGTTGGTATTTAACAGGGACTGTATTTCCGCCAATGACATTGCCACCTGAAGTGCGTAGGTCTCGCATGCAGATGTGAGGGCCACATGCTTCTGAAACAATAGAGCCTTTAGTCTACTCAACTTGTCGAAATTCACCTTGGAAGTAGCAATGTGAGGCCAGATATCTGCTTCCTCCCTCAATTTAGTGGGAGGAAACAACACATTCCAGCAGCAAGTAACAACCTTGGTGACTGAAAAAACGTAAACTATTCCGGCCCGCATGCCACAACAGTCTTCACTATTGAGGAGGATGTAGCTGCCGTTTGAAAGCACCTGGAATGTGCATTTAATCAAGGGGACCGGAACTCCCTTCAAATAGCAAGCCAAGTTTGCAACTGAGGCATCACATGCCCCATGCAAGAACAGCTGCTTACAAATCATCGAATGGCTGACTGAAGTCTCGCATTCACTACCGCTAAGAAAAACCTCTCTCATGCCATTGAGACATTTGTACAAGAAGGGAAGCTCCCACACCTCAAGTATATAACTATCTCCCAACTTTTCACATCTGCCACCGGAACATGTTTTAAACAAGAAGTGAATTGTAGTGTAGAAATAGGCAGATTAATAACCCCGTGTATCAACCACTCAGCTGAGGGACTCTCGGCCACGGTAAAAGGCAATCTTTCCAATTTTTCAATGTTAAGCATGACATAAGTCGCCTCCTTCTTAGCCATCAGTTGTTGTTGTTGTGTAAAATGAAAGGAAAAAAATATCTCCCTGGCCCTGATGTGCTGCCACGGAACGCGACCCTCCTTTAGTGTCTGAAGTGTCCAACCCAACTGCATAATGGACCTTGTTTGACTTTGTCCATGATATAAAGAAGACATATCAGATCGTATAATGTCTATTGCAGAAGAAACAATGTTGTCAATGGTATATATTCGGTCGGACAGGGTGTGAATTCCATTATCCACAACAGCTAATGCTTTTTTCAAATTTTCCTGATCTATCTGCCTTAACTGGGCCGCAGCCTCTTGTTGGGAAAGTTTCCATATTTCATTGTATACTTCGTACAAGAAACGCTTCCTACGTGGTGTCTTCGGGCCTGACAAAAAATCTTGCAAGTCAGTGGTATTAGACAGGAGAGTGAGATGTGTCGTTACTGCATCTAGCGAGGATGATTTTAACCATTGTTGACACAATTTTCCCACACTATATGTAGTAATAATTTCAGCATGTTCAGGTGATACGTAGCGAGGGTCTGCCCGATTCGTCCTGAAACCCCTGAGGAGGTGACAAAACGTTTATGACACCCATTGGTGTCTATAGGCCACAATAACCACCCGCCCGGACATGACAATGAAGTGTTAAATGTACCATTCTGGACCCAGTGTGTAAGTTCACCAAAAGTGGCATTGATATATTTCTGCCAATCCTTCATTTTTGTAGGGACAGGTATACTAGGCATATTCAATTCTATAAGTGTTGCTAAGCCCAAACAGCTAGTCTGTTGTACTATTTCATTAAAAAAAATAATTTGGACTGGAATGAGACATGCTCTAAACAATGTTTCTCTACCCTGTGTCTGCCAATGTTTTGTTCCCCAAACACTTTTCAAATCAACATTATTTGACCAATATTCATAACCTTCAATCGACAGTCAGGAAACAAAAGAATCTGAGTATATGAATTTCGTATTAGTCAACAACATTTGCTTATCTTTATACAGAGTTAACTTAAAATAATATGACTTAGCATTCATTTGATGATGCCCAGAAAAATATGCAAATTTGTCAGAATATGTTTTAGAACTCCCTTGCGGGGGAGTTGGGCAATGCTCCCATTGCGTATAGTCAAATATCATTTTCGGACTACTTGCTTTATGTATAAAGTGGTGCCCATAATAATTATACCAAAACATGTCACCATAATTGTCTTTAAACTGGTAAACATCTTCCTTCTCATAGACAGTATAGTATTGTAATTCAGTCATCATGGAATCAACTGTCTTCACATCCCAATCATCAGATACAATGCCTGGTATTACGATATCATTCATAGATAACTTTAGAACATACTGTATTTGAATGATCTCAGTGGGACCGTATATATCAAACATTACTTTATCCCACACAATCCCATCCGGAATTGGTACTGCAGAAATGTTCACAAAGGACAAGTCTCTTCGAACCTTATGTGATGAAAAATGTGGCTTCAACACCTCCTCCACCTGTTCAACCGCTGATCTCTCAGGAAGAAAATGACCATGTATCAACAGAAAAAAGGTAATGACAAACCATATCCAGAGAAAAAATGCTAACATAGTCAATAAGAGCCACAGGTAGTTCCAAGGAAAAACAAAATACGTATTTTTAAGCCAATAAATCAGCTTACGTGGACCTGGGTCAGCAGTTGAAGAGGCAAACGAGTCAGATAGATCATCGTTGTTGGTGGCAAAGTACCCAGAGGCAGTTCTTGTAAAAGGTGTCGCCGTATTCAATGGAGGAGTTGGTGTTTCTTGCGGTGGTACGCTGTAGATAGCACCACCCACAACATCAGTAGTCATGGTGACTCAATCAAATGTTTCCAAATTATTTGTCGTCAGTGGAACTAATGAAAGATCATCTTCCACCCTCCCCAAGCTTGGAGAGGCAACAGTGTTGGTATAAATAACTTGGAGCGGAACATCTTCCCCAGTAGTGAGAGGGATTCAGGAACTACTGGACGTTCCTCTTGGTCTGTTGTGCAGAATCGGCCACATGTTGTAACTTGACGTTGTCAATAGAAACAAAGCGATTTTCTTTGGCACCTGGCAACGGTGGTAAAATAACAGGTCTTGTTCCGTGTATCCCCAACACAGGGACTGGTGCTCGATAAGAAGGGCCAAATTATTTTTTCACTGCGACCTTTCTTACGCACAAGATCCCCAACTCTGGGAATCCAACCAGTAGGCATTACTGGCACATCCTTAAATCCTGTGGAGGCAGCACTTTTAGAAGAGTTATCTTCACAGAACTGTTGTAATTCCTGCAAAACAGTGACACGATCATTTATGTCAAAAGGCGTTTCTGCCGCCTCCACACCAGGACCATCTAAATCCGAAACAAACATGCGTGTTCCGAACAGGCACTCATATGAAGTACGACCCCCCAGGGACCTTCTAAGCAGGTTATTCAGTGCTCTCTGTACTCCATACAGGTGGGTTAGCCAACTACGACCCGTACCTAAGACTCTTGCCGTTAAGGATTGCTTTAAATCACGATTTAATCGCTCCACGACAGAATTTCCCTCAGGATGAAATGGAGACGAGAACTGGAGCTGGACCCTCAACGAAACCATGGTGTCCATGAATACCCTTGAGGCAAAAGCAGGGCCCTGGTCCGAATGGAACGCCGCAACTGCATATGTACCGACAAAGACACGCAAATCTGTAATAACAGTTAGAGCGTCAGCCGAGCGCTGTGGCCATACCCACACAAATCTGGAGCAAGAATCTACAGCCACCAGTATATATTTGTATGCACTATCCGGTGTCAGTGGACCGCAATGATCCAAGAACAAACATTGTAATGGTCTGTTCGATATTAAGAGGGGCGTCTGCGGCAGGCACTTAGCTGTTGAAACTGTAATTTGTTGACAGATGTCACAACAAACGACATACTGCTTAGTCTCCTTATAGAGACCAGGCCACCAGTAACGGGCCTGTAATAGCGAAATTGTAGCGGCCACGCCAGCATGTGCAGATGCCACCCCCTCATTCGCTGCATTAATCAATTGAGGTCTTACAACTTTATTGGGGATCTCGCGTACGCCTACGCCTGGAATTTTAACCTCAGCATTCAGCATACTTCCCATAAAGTATTGATATTTATTAGGAAATCCTTTAGGATAAGGCGTGCCATCAACCGTAGCTTTTATGGCAGCCAAAATCTCTGTGTCTGGTTTGGAACTCGAACGAGTCACTGCGGCCACAGTGGCAAATGCCGACTTTCCGGCTTCATCAGCCAAAGTATTCCCAGCAACGTGTATACCAACGCGCTGGTGTCCAAGAGTATTTACAACATGGACTTTGGGTGGCGTCTCCTTCAGATCCGCTACCTTCCCCCACAGTAGTCTGTGTTTTATGGTGTTGCCCTTTGAGTCTCTGAACCCATTCAAGCGCCAGTAATGTAGGTATTTATTAAAAGACTGGACACAATAATACGAATCACAAACTATCAGTGTGAACTGTGTTGGATCCGTATGTTCTAATGCCATCAATAGAGCTTTCAGCTCAGCCAATTGTGCCGTACAGTCCCCTAAGGTTTGTGTATAAGTATGTTGGGGCAGAATTTCTCCCCCGCCATATGGTCACTCACTACTGCACATGCAGCAGAATATTGGCGTTTTGTCCCCACCGCCGGTTGCGCAGAGCCATCGGTGTACATGACTACTTGATAGTGATCAATAGGCAACGTGTCAGCGGGAACTGGGTATTCAATTTCATATTGCAGAAATTCCTGAGTCTGTAACTTTGGGTCAAAAATGTAATCTACATCACTGGCTATTAAAGACGTAGCCCATTGTATCCATCGCGGGTGCAGTGCTTTCGCGTTAGGAACACTCGCTTTTGTAACAGCCTCAAGGGCCGGAATAGGGGAAACAACTATAATGCGTTTGCCCTGGGCAAGAGGTCGTTCTTTAATAACAGCCATCTGTACAACAGTGAGAATTTTCTCAGTTGGTGCGAATCGTTGTTCAGCAGCCGAATACAAGTGGGACTTGTATCCATTCGGGACTGTCTCACCTTCATTAAATGTGACATACGTAAACCCAATGGGCCCAGCTATTACCCTGATGACCAAATGTGTCTTATTGTCCTGTGTATGTAAATGTTTTGCAGCTAGGAGGTCTGCTTGCAACTCCCGAATAGTATGTGTATGCACAATTGTCCAGAATTTGCTTGAAAAATCAGGACGTATTAATTCGTATAATGGTTTTATGCATGTAGCATAATCAGGAATGTATGTTCTGCCAAAATTTAGAAATCCCAACAATGATTGTAATTTCTTAATCGTATTAGGTGGTTGCAATTGTGCACATGTTTCTAAAAATTGTGGCGCTAGGCTCTTACCTTCATTTGACAGCTCATATCCCAGGAATATGATGCTGAGGAAGGCTATTTTTGATTTTTTTAAGTTAAATTTGTAGCCAATTTTGGCAAACCCAACAACAATGCGGGCTACCCGTCTTAAATGTTGTAGTAACTTGTCATCCATGAGATATATATCATCCACATATGACAATGCTTCAGGGTCCAACCCGTGTAAAATTTCAGTCACACGAGCCGCAAACAGTCCCGGGCTATTCTTATACTCCTGAGGCAAACAACAGAATTTTTTCTGGGAGCCTAATTCACTAAAGCTTGTAAGGTCCTTACTTTCAGGTGCTATATTCTGGCAGAAGAAACCATTCGAGATGTCCAAAGTTGTTTTGTACTTTTTCTGCACAATGTTGTTCATTAGTGCGGCGCTATGTGCATTTTGTATTGCATATGTCGGTGTATGTCCATTCAAGTGTCTGTAGTCTAAAACTATTCTATATGAATGGTCCGGTTTAGCTACAGGAAATAAGGTATTATTTATCGGCGAGACACAGGGTTCAATTACTCCCTGGTATTCTAATTGCGTAAGTATTTCTCTCACCGGTGCCCTTGCTTCATGTTTTATTGGATATTGTGATTGTGGCTGAGGTTCACCTTTAATCGGAATTACATGATATGGAGAATCCCTATCCCACCCTACGTGATTTCTATATAAGGCAGGTGCTTGCGCTAGAGCCCATTTGATGCTATAGGACTCTGCGAGTTCCCCTGGAACAAGTGGTGAGAACGAAGGTTTAATAACCTCCTCCCCAACTGGGCAGGTGCAAACAAAGTCAGGCGGCCAATCCTGCTCAGCCAGCAATATGTCATATATCTTGACTACACAATCCCAAAAGATTGTGTTTATAGTGCGTTCAATGTCTCCTTCCAATTGTAAAGTCACTGTATATATCCTATCGGGTTCAGAGACACGCATATCTGCTGTTTCGACTTGTATGAAGTCATCAGTTGCTTTCACCTTCAGATGCTCTAGAAGATTCCAGCGAACTATTGTGACCTCTGCCGCACTGTCTAGCAGTGCTAGCGCCCATGTCTTGCTCTTCAAGAGAACTCTCTTCCTGTGTGGCATGTCTAACTGAGACTGCCGCCACTTTTTTCTTTTTAAACTGTTGTTTTTGTTGTATCGGTTTCTCTTCCTTCTTGACAGAAACCTCTGAAGAGCGTTGTGATTCCTGTATTGGTTTCACGTACTCTGTTCTCCGCTCTGACCGCCCACCTCTCTCATTTCTCTTTTCCGATGAGTCCTGAAAGGAACGAGATTGGCGTGTATCAGGCGTTTTCAAGTTATCCCTATTTCTGAGATTATACCTAGTCTGCGGGGTCTCCGGTCGTGGAGATTATCCCCTTTCTTTTTTAGGTGTCTGTTGTTTTTTCTCCCAGCGCTTTTTATTACCCTCAGGTTGCTGTTTAGTATTATCTTTACTAATTTGTCCTTGAAACTGTGGTTTCTGTGGTCTAGCCCGTAGGCTATCTCGACCGATAATGGAATATGTTTTCGCTATTATTTTAGTTAGTTCCCGCTCCTCATCTAGTTGTGGACGTCACGAAGACGCATACGCACCGCTAGTGCAACTGTCTCCCCTTTAAGATTACTTAGTATTATTGAGGAAACTGTGGCAAAATTGCCCATCAGTTGCATTTCCAAATCTAAGGCTGGGGCAGCCCCGTATTCATCCTGAATTTGTTTAAGCACTTCCGGTAGGTTTGCCAATGCCGGTGTACCGTGTGCTGTTGTGTAGAGCGCGGCAAACACCGTGCCCTATGTATTACAATGTTCCACTGTGGGAACCATGCCAAATGGTAAACACATAGTTAATATTCTATGTTTGTCCTAAGGTCCCGTATGGGGAAATACCGCCTCCAGCGTTTTAATTTTTTGCGCCAGCCAAAATGGAGTCTCCTCCCGTTTTGCTGGAACTTTACCCATGATAGAGTGTACAGTCACCGGGTTTATACCTGGAGCTACTGCATGTTGTTGTGCTGGAGCAGCACGCGCTGGGTTTGTATTTAGTGTCTGCATCACAAATTGTACTAAGCGTGTATATGTAGCCGTTAAGTCTGTATATAAACAACGAAATTCAGCCACCGGCATATTTGCAACCGCAGGATGTGGTGTATATGTGGCCAATAAAGGCCAGGTCGGACCATCATTACTCAGTGGACCTAACCTTACTGGCAATATTGTATGGGGTAGGGCGTCATCAAGCCAATTATTATGTCCTTGATAATATAGAGGTATCTCTAAATATGCGTACGCCCTGTACTGGCCAGGCGCATTCGCAATCGTGTATGTGTGAAATGTATTTGTATTCCCATCAACTGCTGGAAATGTGACCCAAGAGTAAAAAAGTTCAGTTCTATAGGCTGCATAGGCAGCCACCACAAATGTGACTGGACCCCCCTGGATCGTAAGACCATGTGCAAGCAAATGCGCTGTGAGCGGTTGTCTCATATTAAGAGCTATTTGTATTACCTGGGGATTCGCCATTAGAAAAACAGCGATGGTTCAGAGAAGGCACACCAAAAACGGGGTCTTTCCTTTTAAGGTTCAAGCTTGAACAACCATCCGCTATATCCAGGGTTACCTATATCGCGGTGGTGGAAGTCCTCAGTGCCACGGATGTCTCCGTTAAAGGAACTGAGGGATCATTATAATATATGAGACCGAGAGAGACTGGTGGACCCGAAAATTAGTGCCAGACCAAACGTTGGCGGCGCCATGGCGCGTAGGCTCTCATTATCCTAATGAGACTACTGGATTTTTAGGTGGGAAGATCGTTCGCAGTGTGGGGGACTAAGTCTAACCCACAGCGAAGGACCCTTGTCGCCCCAACTCCAGGTTGAGCTCCGGCTAACTAGCAGTGCCTCATCTCTCCCAAGGGGAAGAGACAATTGGGCAGCCGAGCGCATGACATCTTAGGGATTCCCAGGGAAGTCGTGGTCACTCAGATCCCCACCAGTTCTCTCATACACAGTGTGTTCTCATATATAAATGACAAAGGCAGTTAGTTTAATAAAACAACTGCATTTTAGATAACAAGGCGTGAGCCGCAATCACCAGAACCACACAACACAGTAAGATTGATATAGTAACGACGAGAGTGAAACATAAGAAAAACGCTATCATAGTGCTACTATAGTACGTTCTCTCTTCTAAGTTCTATTTTGAGCACAGCATGTTAAGCTCTAAGCCTGCCTTTCAGGTTCCCCACGGTAGGACATCAACCCTCATACCTGAGCAAAGGCCTGTGATCTGGATCAGCATATGCAACAGGGCAGTCAGCGTCTAGTTGTGGTTCCCTGGTCAGAATCTCCCTCTTACGTGTACCAGGACTAGGAAGTGTTTTTGTAACTAACACGCCGGTGTTCTGAGAAACGTCCCTTCGTAAGAATGCGTACCTTCTACGAACCCTAAAGACTAAACTTCTACCACGTCTATCGACAATGTACCAGACTGTATCCTTGACTGAAGCATAGAGCGAGGAAGAATGTATTGTTTGAGAACTCTGGTGCTGAAGTAAGCTAAACAGTGTGATAGAAGAAAATAAAACAAGACCATGAAACTGGCTATTGAAAAATAACAGTGCGAGGCTGAATAAAATGCATCCAGGGCAAAGTGTTCAGAGGCATTATGCTTTAAGCAAATGCGCAAACGCTATATTAAAAATGGCTACACTACAGCACCATGCCCATTGCTTTGTCCTGGGGAGTGCAAGGCCACAGTATCTGGATTGGGTCTCTTGCCCACTGGTTCTGGAGGGGGAAACATTCCCATTACATAATGTTGGGGAGTACAATGCCACAATCTCTGGACTGGTTGTCTTTCCCACTGGTTCTGGAGTGTCAACATGCCCATTGCTTTGTTCTGGGGAGTGCAAGGCCACAGTCTCTCGAGTGGGTGGTTTGCACACTGGTTCTGGAGGTGGCAACATGCCCATTGCTTTGCCCTAGGGAGTGCAAGGGTACAGACTCTTGAGTAGGTGACTTGCCCACTGGTTCTGGAGGGGGAAACATTCCCATTGCATAATGCTGGGAACTGAAAGTCCACAATTTCAGGACTGGGTTTCTTTCCCACTGGTTCTGGAGGAGGCACCATGCCCATTGCTTTGTCCTGGGGAGTGGAAGGCAACAGTCCCTGGAGTGGGTGACATCCCCACTGGTTCTGGAGGGGGCAACATGTCCATTCCTTTGTCCTGGGAAGTGCATGGCCACCGTCTCTGTAGTGGGTGACTTGTCCACTGGTTCTGGAGGGGGAAATATGCCCATTGCTTTGTCCTGGGGGTGTGCAAGACCACAGTTTCCCGAGTGGGTGACTTGCCCACTGGCTCTGGAAGGGGCAACATGCCCATTGCTTTGTCTCTGGAGGGAAGGCAACAGTCTCTGGAGTGGTTGTCCTTCCCCCTGATTCTGGAGGGGGCAACATGCCCATTGCTTTGTCCTGGGGAGTGCACGGCCACAGACTCTGGAGGTGGTGTCTTTCCTACTTGTTCTGGAGGGGGCTACATGCTCATTGCTTTGTCCTGGGGAGTGCGAGGCCACAATCCCTGGAGTGGGTGTCTTCCCCACTGGTTCTGGAGGGGGAAATATTCCCATTGCATAATCCTGGGGAGTGCAAGGCCACAGTCTCGGACTTGTTGTCTTTCCCAATGGTTCTGGAGGGCCAACATGCTCATTGCTTTGTCCTGGGGAGTGTAATGCCACAGACTCTGGACTGGTTGTCTTTCCCACTGGTTCTGGAGGGCCAACATGGCCATTGCTTTGTTCTGGGGAGTTCAAGGCCACAGTCTCTTGAGTGGGTAACTTGCCCACTGGTTGTGGAGGGGCAACATGCCCATTGCTTTATACTGGGGTGTACAAGGCCTCAGTCTCTCGAGTGGGTGTCTTTCCCACTGGTTCTGGAGGGGGCAACATGCCCATTGCTTTGTCCTGTGGAGTGCAAGGCCACAGTCTCTCTGGTGGGTGACTTGACTCCTAGTTCTGGAGGGGCAACATGCACATTGCTTTGTCCTGGGAAGTGCAAGGCCACAGTCTCTGGACTGGGTGTTTTCCCACTGGTTCTGGTGGGGGCAGCATGCCCATTGCTTTGTCTTGGGGAGTGTAAGCCACAGTCTCTGAAGTGAGTCTATTTTCCAAAGGTTCTGGAGGGGGCAACATGCCCATTGCTTTGTCCTAGAGGGTGCAAGGCCACAGTCTCTGGAGTGGGTCTCTTGCCAAATGGTTCTGGAGAGGGCAATATGCCCATTGCTTTATCCGGGGGAGTGCAAATCCACTGTCTCTGGAATGGGTGTCTTGCCCACTGGTTCTGGAGGGAGCAACATGGCCATTGCTTTGTTTTGGGGAGAGCAAGGCCTCAGTCTGTGGAGTGGGTGACTTGCCCACTGGTTCTGGAGGAGCCAACATGCCCATTGCTTTATCCTGGGGAGTGCAAGGTCACAGTCTCTGGACTGGGTGCCTGTCCCACTGGTTCTGGAGGGGGAAATATGCCCAGTGCTTTATCCTGGGGAGTGCAAGGTCACATTCTCTGGAGTGAGTCTATTTTCCAAAGGTTCTGGAGGGGGCAACATGCCCATTGCTTTGTCCTAGAGGGTGCAAGGCCACAGTCTCTGGAGTGGGTCTCTTGCCAAATGGTTCTGGAGGGGGCAAAATGCCCATTGCTTTATCCGGGGGAGTGCAAATCCACTGTCTCTGGAATGGGTCTCTTGCCCACTGGTTCTGGAGGGAGCAACATGGCCATTGTTTTGTTTTGAGGAGAGCAAGGCCTCAGTCTGTGGAGTGGGTGACTTGCCCACTGGTTCTGGAGGAGCCAACATGCCCATTGCTTTCTCCTGGGGAGTGCAAGGTCACAGTCTCTGGACTGGATGCCTTTCCCACTGGTTATGGAGGGGGCAACATGCCCATTGCTTTGCCTTGAGAAGTGCAAGGCCACAGTGTCTGGAGTGGGTGTCTTTCCCAGTGGTTCTGGAGGAAGCAACATGCCCATTGCTTTATACTGGGGTGTGCAAGGCCTCAGTCCCTCGAGTGGGTGTCTTTCCCACAGGTTCTGGAGGGTGGTAAACATGCCCATTGCTTTGTTCTGTGGAGTGCAAGGCCACAGTCTCCCAGGTGGGTGACTTGACCTCTACTTCTGGAGGGGCAACATGCCCATTGCTTTGTCCTGGGAAGTGTAAGGCCACAGTCTCTGACTGGTTGTCTTTCCCAATGGTTCTGGAGGGCCAACATGCTCATTGCTTTGTCCTGGGAGTGCAATGCCACAGACTCTGGACTGGTTGTCTTTCCCACTGGTTCTGGACGGGCAACATGGCCACTGCTTCGTTCTGGGGAGTTCAAGGCCACAGTCTCTCGAGTGGATAACTTGCCCACTGGTTGTGGAGGGGGCAACAAGCCCATTGCTTTATACTGGGGTGTGCAAGGCCACAGTCTCTCGAGTGGGTGACTTCCCACGGGTTCTGGAGGGGGCAACATGCCCATTGCTTTGTCCTGTGGAGTGCAAGACCACAGTCTCTCTGGTGGGTGACTTGACTCCTAGTTCTGGAGGGGCAACATGCACATTGCTTTGTCCTGGGAAGTGCAAGGCCACAGTCTCTGGACTGGGTGTTTTCCCACTGGTTCTGGTAGGGGCAGCATGCCCATTGCTTTGCCTGGGGAGTGTAAACCACAGTCTCTGGAGTGAGTCTATTTTCCAAAGGTTCTGGAGGGGGCAACATGCCCATTGCTTTGTCCTAGAGGGTGCAAGGCCACAGTCTCTGGAGTGGGTCTTTTGCCAAATGGTTCTGGAGGGGGCAATATGCCCATTGCTTTATCCGGGGGAGTGCAAATCCACTGTCTCTGGAATGGGTGTCTTGCCCACTGGTTCTGGAGGGAGCAACATGGCCATTGCTTTGTTTTGGGGAGAGCAAGGCCTCGGTCTGTGGAGTGGGTGACTTGCCCACTGGTTCTGGAGGAGCCAACATGCCCATTGCTTTATCCTGGGGAGTACAAGGTCACATTCTCTGGACTGGATATCTTTCCCACTGGTTCTAGAGGGGGCAACATGCCCATTGCTTTGCCTTGAGAAGTGCAAGGCCACAGTGTCTGGAGTGGGTGTCTTTCCCAGTGGTTCTGGAGGGAGCAACATGCCCATTGCTTTATACTGGGGTGTGCAAGGCCTCAGTCTCTCGAGTGGGTGTCTTTCCCACTGGTTCTGGAGGGGGACAACATGCCCATTGCTTTGTCCTGTGGAGTGCAAGGCCACAGTCTCTCAGGTGGGTGACTTGACCTCTAGTTCTGGAGGGGCAACATGCCCATTGCTTTGTCCTGGGAAGTTCAAGGCCACAGTCTCTGGAGTGGGTGTTTTCCCACTGGTTCTAGAGGGGGCAGCATGCCCATTGCTTTGTCTTGGGGAGTGTAAGCCACAGTCTCTGGAGTGAGTCTATTTTCCAAAGGTTCTGGAGGGGGCAACATGCCCATTGCTTTGTCCTAGAGAGTGCAAGGCCACAGTCTCTTTAGTGGGTCTCTTGCCAAATGGTTCTGGAGGGGGCAATATGCCTATTGCTTTATCCTGGGGAGTGCAAAACCACTGTCCCTTGAATGGGTGTCTTGTCCACTGGTTCTGGAGGGAGCAAAATGGCCATTGCTTTGTTTTGGGGAGTGCAAGGCCTCAGTCTGTGGAGTGGGTGACTTGCCCACTGGTTCTGGAGGAGCCAACATGCCCATTGCTTTATCCTTGGGAGTTCAAAGTCACAGTCTCTGGACTGGGTGCCTTTCCCACTGGTTCTGGAGGGGGCAATATGCCCAATGCTTTATCCTGGGGAGTGCAAGGCCACATTCTCTGGAATGGGTGTCTTTCCCACTGGTTCTGGAGGGGTCAACATGCCCATTGCTTTATCCTGGTGAGTGCAAAGTCACAGTCTCTGGACTGGGTGCCTTTCCCACTGGTTCTCTAGGTGGCAATATGCCCAGTGCTTTATCCTGGGGAGTGCAAGGTCACATTCTCTAGAATGGGTGTCTTTTCCACTGGTTCGGAGGGGTCAACATGCCCATTGCTTTGTCCTGGGGAGTGCAAGGCCACAGTCTCTGGAGTGGGTGTCTTGTCCACTGGTTTTGAAGGGAGCAATATGCCCATTGCTTTGTCCTGGGGAGTGCAAGGCCACAGTCTCTCGAGGGGGTGACTTGCCCACTGATTCTGGAGGGGGCAACATGCCCATTGCTTTGTCCTAGGGAGTGAAAGGCTACAGTCTCTCGAGTGGGTGACTTGCCCACTGGTTCTGGAGGGGGCAACATGCCCATTGCTTTATCCTGGGGAGTGCAAGGCCACAGACTCTGGAGTGGGTGTCTTGTCCACTGGTTTTGGATGGAGCAACATCCCCATTCCTTTGTCCTGGGGAGTGCAAGGCCACAGTCTCTCGAGGGGGTGACTTGCCCCTGATTCTGGAGGGGGCAACATGCCCTTTGTTTTATTCTGGGGTGTGCAAGGCCACAGTCTCTGGAGTGGGTGTCTCTCCCACTGGTTTCAGAGGGGGAAACATGCCTATTGCTTTGTAATGGGGAGTGCAATGCCACAGTCTCTCGAGTGGGTGACTTGTCCACTGGTTCTGGAAGGTGCAAAATGCCCATTGCTTTATCCTGGGATGTGGAAGGCAGCAGTCTCTCGAGTGGGTGATGTGCCTACTGGTTTTGGAGGGGGCAACATGCCCATTGCTTTGTCCTTGGTAGGGCAAGGCCACAGTCTCTCACGTGGGTCACTTGCCCATTGGTTCTGGAGGGGGCAACATGGCCATTGCTTTGCCCTGAGAAGTGCAAGGCCACAGTGTCTGGAGTGGGTGTCTTTCCCAGTGGTTTTGGAGGGGGCAACATGCCCATTGCTTTGTCCTGGGGAGTGCAAGGCCAGACTCTGGAGTGGGTTTCTTTCCTACTGGTTCTGGAGGGGGCACCATGCCCATTGCTTTGTCCTGGAGAGTGCAAGGCCACAGTATCTGGATTGGGTCTCTTGCCCACTGGCTCTGGAGTGTCAACATGCCATTGCTTTGTTCTGGGGAGTGCAAGGCCACAGTCTCTCGAGTGGGTGATTTGCACACTGGTTCTGGAGTTGGCAACATACCCATTGCTTTGCCCTGAGGAGTGCAAGGGTACAGACTCTTGAGTGGGTGACTTGCCCACTGGATCTGGTGGGGGAAACATTCCCATTGCATAATCCTGGGAACTGCAAGTCCACAATTTCAGGACTGGGTTTCTTTCCCACTGGTTCTGGAGGAGGCACCATGCCCATTGCTTTGTCCTGGGGAGTGGAAGGCCACAGTCCCTGGAGTGGGTGACATCCCCACTGGTTCTGGAGGGGGCAACATGGCCATTGCTTTGCCCTGAGAAGTGCAAGGCCACAGTGTCTGGAGTGGGTGTCTTTCCCAGTGGTTTTGGAGGGGGCAACAGCACATTGCTTTGTCCTGGGGAGTGCAAGGCCAGACTCTGGAGTGGGTTTCTTTCCCACTGGTCCTGGAGGGGGCAACATGCCCATTGCCTTGTCCTGGGGAATGCAAGGCCACAGTATCTGGATTAGGTCTCTTGCCCACTGGTTCTTGCAGGGGAAACATTCCCATTGCATAATTCTGGGGAGTACAATGCCACAGTCTCTCTCCGGACTGGTTGTCTTTCCCACTGGTTCTGGAGGGTCAACAAGCCCATTGTTTTGTTCTGGGGAGTGCAAGGCCACAGTTTCTCGAGTGGGTGACTTGCACACTGGTTCTGGATGGGGCAACATACCCATTGCTGTATACTGGTGTGTGCAAGCCACATTCTCTGGAGTGGATGTTTTTCCCACTGGTTCTGGAGAGGCAGCATGCCCATTGCTTTGTCATGGGGAGTGCAAGGCCACAGTCTCTCGAGTGGGTGACTTGCCCACTGGTTCTGGAAAGGGGCAACATGCCCATTACTTTGTCCTGGTGAGGGCAAGGCCACAGTCTCTCATGTGGGTAACTTGCCCACTTGTTCTGGAAGGGTCAACATGCCCATTGCTTTGCCCTAAAAAGTGCAAGGCCACAGTCTCTGGCTGGGTGTGTTTCCCACTGGTTCTGGGGGGGGCAACATGCCCATTGCTTTGACCTGGGGAGTGCAAGGCCACAGACTCTGCAGTGGGTTTCTTTCCCACAGATTCTGGAGGGGGCAACATGCCCATTGCTTTGTCCTGGGGAGTGCAAGGCCACAGTCTCTGTAGAGTGTGTCTTGCCACTTGTTCTGGAGGATGCAACATGCCCATTGCTTTATCCTGGGGAGTACAAGGCTACAGTCTCTAGTGTGGGTGTGTTTCCACCAGGTTCTGGAGGGGGCAACATGCCCATTGCTTTGTCCCAGGGAGTGAAATGCCACAGTCTCTCAAGTGGTTGACTTGCCCACTGGTTCTGGAGGGGGAAACATTCCCATTACATAATCCTGGGGAGTGCAAGGACACAGTTTCTGGACTGGGTGTCTTTCCCAGTGGTTCTGGAGGGTCAACATGCACATTGCTTTGTCCTGGGGAGTGCAAGGCCACAGTCTCTCGTGTGGGTGACTTGCCCACTGGTTCTGGATGGGGCAAAATGCCCATTGCTTTATCCTGGTGTATGCAAGGCCTCAGTCTCTCGAGTGGGTGCCTTGCCCACTGGTTCTGGAGGGGGAAACATTCCCATTCCATAATCCTGGGGAGTGAAAAGCCACAGTCTCTTGACTGGGTGTCTTTCCCACTGGTTCTGGATGGTCAACATGCCCATTGCTTTGTTCTGGGGAGTGCAAGGCCACAGTCTCTCGAGTGGGTGACTTGCCCACTGGTTCTGGAGGTGGCAACATGCCAATTGCTTTATCCTGGGGAGTGCAAGGCCACAGTCTCTTGAGTGGGTGACTTGCCCTCTGGTTCTGGAGGGAGCAGCCTGCACAGTAGCCCCAGGAGGGTGGACTACATGCCGTCCGCCGGCAGTGATCGTTTCATGGTGGTGGTAGTTGGAGGAGGCTCCTGGGCAGCCCTTGCACTCACTGATGGCTGCAAATCCACAGCTGGTGGTGGGGGCCCGTGACAGCTGTTGGTGGTGGTGGTGCTAGCCTGACCACTTCCTCTGGCATAGATTGACTTTTTTCCTCCTGTTCATGTGGAAGGGAGCCCTTGCCCTTCCTCGCAGGGGGGGATGGGCCCTTCCCCTCTCTGCCTGGTGGTGCAGGTTCCTTCCCCTTCCTCATTGCTGGTGCTTGCTCCTTCCCCTTCCTTACAGCTGGTGCAGGATTCTTCCCTTTTTTCCCTGGTGGTGCTGACTCCTTCCCCTTCAGTGTCATAGGTCTTGTATCCTTGCCACCACGAGTAGGTTGTGCTACCACTGTCCCGGGGGACTGTTTGGCTGAGTTCCTTGGCTGTGTCCTTTGTACCCTGTCCATACATGCAGGACAGGGAGTGGGGTAGGGAAAAGGTCAGGTTGGGCAAGGAAAAGCCTTTTAGGGACATTGGGGCGGGAGGAGTAATGGGAGTGGAGGATGAGGGAGTTGTTGTCAGAGGTGTCTGTCTGCTGGATTTGGCTGTATGCTGATGTGAGGTGGATGGCTGTTGGGTGTCTGATTGCTTGCGTTTGTGTCCTTGAGGAGGGGGGGAGAGACAGGTGGGGAGAGGACACAGGTGACGCGTGCATCAATGTTGTGGAGGTGTCTGCCAGTGAGGTGTGTGTTCCGCTTGGTTTAGTGGTGCCGGTAGTGGATGTTGATGTAGGGCATGCAGGTGTGAGTGTGGAAATAACTGGGAGGGAGGTGGAGGAGAGGAGGAAGGGGGGACAGTGGAGGCTTTGGATGTTGTCGTACCTGTAACTGTACTGTGTTTGTGTGAGTGCCTGTCGGCTGAGGTGTGGTGCTTGTGTTTGCCTGTGCCACTCTTGGGTGTTTTGCATTGTGTGCATGCTCGTCTGTTTGTGTGCTTGGGATGGGTTGGGGTTGAGGAGAATGGGACTGGGAAGTAGGAGTTGGTAGGGGGACGGTTGAAACATGGAAAATGGCTGCCATCAGAGAGGAGGCCAGAGTCTAAATTGATCTCTGTTGGGCCGCCAATCCAGTGTGAATGCCCTCCAGGAATGCATTGCATTGCTGCATCTGGGATGCCAGCTCCTGGATGGCATTCACAATGGTTCACTGCCCTACAGAGATGGATCTCAGGAGGTCAATAGCCTCCTCAGTTAGGACAGCAGGGATCACTGGGGCAGGGCCTGAGGTGGCTGGGGTGAAGGAGATGTCCGCTCTCCTTGGTGAGTGGACACGGGCAATTCTGTGAGGGGCTACTGGCAGGATGGTGCTAGGATGGGGATGGCAGCTGTACCTGCAGCTGGGGTGGTCACAGAGGTGTCCATCACCACCAGGGAGCTCCCATCGGAAGAGGTATCAGAGTCTGTGTTGTCTCCTCCAGTCTCTGCCGTGGTGCTCCTCTCACCCTCCGTCCCACTGGTTCCCTCAGCGTCGGTGGACACTGCCTCCAGGGTCCTGTGGGATGCAGCTCCCTCTGTCACTGGTGCCTTTGCTCTTACCTCAGATGATGCTAATGCACATAAGGACAGGATAACAAAACAAGAAAGGGGGAAGAGATAAGGAAACACTGGGTCAATGACTGCACCAACACCACTGTTGGTGTACACAGCAAGCTCACACACAGGGAACAGGCCTCTGCACTATGCATTGCACTACCAGTGATATGGCTGGTCACCAAGGCATGAGGAGGAGCACACACCGCCAACTGCGTCACACCTGGGACCAACGCAGCCCTGCCTAGAAGTGAATACTAACAGTCTAGGTTACCTGTATTTGCCATGCAACACTTACCCTTCAGAGGACCTAAACTGGTATGTCTTGCCTGGCCTTAGGGGCACTCAGTAACACACAACCACCACCCGGATACCACCCCACCAGTCATAAGTTGTAACTATACTCACTGTACTCACCCCCTTGTGGCTTCTGTGATGCCCTCAAGCACCCATCCAGGGTAGGCCACCACCAGTATGCAGGCCATCAGGGGGGTTAGGGTCTGATGGGCACCCCTTCCTCTTTGGTAGGCCATCCCAGCTGGGCCTCCGTGGTCTCCTGTGCCCAGCATCTCCGGTCCTCCCACCGTTTGCGACAGTGGATGTTCCACCTGCCACAGACCCCCAGGGTCAGCCCCTCCTTGGCGATGGCACACCATAATCCCTTCTTTTGATGGGTGCTGACCTGCAGAGGTAATACATACAGGAGAACTTCATTAAACAAACAGTCCAGCCTGTCACACACATGGCCCACCATAACCGATCCCATCTACATTGCAAAACACATAGGCCAGCTCACTACATGTACATCGCTGAGAGGAAATCTACCACACACCCTTACACAATGCCTTCACACACAACTCCATGTATTCATGCCACATTCATCGTGCCCACAGTGTACTCACTCTTGGTCTGGAGGCCCATACAGCAGTCCCTTTTGGGGTAGGACCCCATCCAGCAGTCGCTCCAACTCCTCGGAACTGAAGGTTGGGGCCCTTTCCCTGGTCATACGGGCCATGGTTGGTTCCAGACACAGGTCACAGCAGCACATGCAGTGTAGGTCTTCTCCTGTGGAAGGTCAGGAAACAAGTGATGATTGTGAAATAAAATGGTGGTCACGTCTGCGGCAGTGTATACTGCCACCGCGGGCGTACATCCCCATTGGCCACTGTACCCCATTGTAGGAGGCTGGCCTGGTTTGTAGTGGGTACCTTGGGTTCTTACACCTTACACCAGGTCCAGTTATCCCTTGTTAGTGAATGTAGTTATGCTCTAGCAGCTTAGGCTGATAGAGGTTTCTATAACAGAGCAGCTTAGGCTGAACTGGGAGACATGCAAAGCTCATGCAATACCATTTATAGTTACATAGTACTTATACACAAGTGAAGACAATACTCAGTGTTTCCAAAAATAAAGGTATTTATTTGGGTGACACAGTACCAAAAATATCTTACGGACAATAATCCTTCTGGAGGTAAGTATTATACACAATATATACACTAGACACCAAAATTAGACAAGTAAATAGTCTTAGAACAATGCAAACAGTAGGAAATCCTATAGAATGCAATAGGAGAAAATATGTCTAGGTGCAACACAAACCATATACTAAAAAAGTGGAATGTGAATCACAAATTCCTCCCTAGACAAGTGTAGTGTGTGCAGAATAGCTGGGAGAGTAATAATACAGTAAAGGTAAGCAAATTACCCCACCCCAGAGCCCTGAAAAGCCGGAATAAAGTACTGCAAGTTTCCTTAGGACACACTACACCTCGTTTTGGGGATTTTGCAGCAGCCAACCAAGTCTGCAAAGAACAACTGCTGGATTATTGGACCTGAATACCTCCAAAAGAAGGGGACCAAGTCCAGAAGTTGAAAGAAGTTCCAGGAAGGACAGGAGCCGCAGCCAACCCAGAAGAGGGTGCTAAAGAAGAGTCCCTGGTTAGTAGGAGACTGCAGAACTGCACCCTAGGAAGATGCCAGTGGGTCCCTGCATGATGCAAACGATGTTCCACGGCGTGACGACCGTTGCAGATGAGATTTCATGTTGGAAGGCACCAACAATCCTTGGCTATGGCAAAAGTGTGTTTTTCATCAGAATGGTGCTGGATGGACCCAAGAGGGACCTGGGGGCCTCAACTCTGTGTGAGGAGGAAGAGAGGGCTCTCAGCACTTTAGAGAGCCCTCAGGATGCCAGCCAGCACCCCCAGAAGTCACAGGATCCGGGTTCAAAGGAGGTTCAAAACGTGGATGATGTCGCACAAAAAAAGAAGGTCCCACATCGCCAGCGAGTTGAGCGTCGCAGGGTGGAGTACTGGGGACCTGGGCCAGGCTGCGCACAAAGGAATTTTGCAAAGAGTGTGCAGAGGCCACAGGAGGTGGAGAAGACACAATACACAGGGTTACCGTTGTTCTCGGGGAAGGCAAGGTCTTCCCTCCTCCAAATTAGGTCAGCAGGACCTCAGGACAATCTATGTCGATGATGTCCACCCTCTGTGTCCTTAGGAGCATGCTCGTCGCCGTGAGAGGAGTCCCAGAGTACTGGTTGTTGCCTTGGAAGGTGTCTGCTTGGAGCAGGGGAGTGACTCCATCACTCCATGGGAGATTTCTTCAGTCCTTCTGGTGCAGGATGAAGACAGGGAGTCCCCACAGAATGCACACCATGGAAACTGTTGCAGACTTGGAGCTGAGGTTGCTGAAGAAAAGTGTCCCTTTGTTGCAGTTACAGTGTTTCTTGGAGAAGGCTGCGGTTTATCCGAGCTCAGAGGATGCTGAAGTTGTTGCAGAGGATTCCTGAAGGAAACTTGCAAGCAGAATCTGAAGAAAACCCACAGGAGAGACACTAAATAGCCCTGAGAAGGGGATTGGCTACCTTATCAGGTATGGACCTATCAGGAGGGGTCTCTGACATCACCTGCTGGCACTGCCCACTCAGAGCCCTCCAGAGTGCCCCCACACCTTGCAAAGCAAGATGGCTAAAGTCTGGGACACACTGGAGGAGCTCTGAGCTCCACCCCTGGGGTGTTGATGGACTGGGGAGTGGTCACTCCCCTTTCCTTTGTCCAGTTTCCCAAGAGAGCAGGGGGGAAAGGGTCCCTGAACCGGTGTAGACTGGTTTATGCAAGGAGGGCACTATCTGTGCCCTTCAAAGCATTTCCAGAGGCTGGGGGAGGCTACTCCTCCCCAGCCTGTAACACCTATTTCCAAAGGTAGAGAGTGTAACACCATGCTCTCAGAGGAAATGCTTTGTTCTGCTTTCTTGGGACTGGGTTGCCCAGACCACAGGAGGTCAGAAACCTGTCTGTGGGGTGGCAGTAACAGTAGCTGCAGAGAAAACCCTCAGAGAGCTGGTTTGGCAGTAACCAAGGTCCATAGTGGAGCACCGTGCATGTATGGGATTGGCACCCCAATACCAGATTTGGCATTGGGGACAATTCCATGATCTTAGACATGTTACATGGCCATATGCGGAGTTACCATTGTGAAGCTACATGTAGGTATTGATGTATATGTAGTGCACGCGTGTAATGGCGTCTCCGCACTCACAAAGTCTGGGGAAATGGCCCTGAACTATGTGGGGGCACCTTTGCTAGTTCAAGAGTGCCCTCACACTTAGTAACTTTGCACCTAACCTTCAGCAAGTGAAGGCTAGACATATAGGTGACTAATAAGTTACTTAACTACAGTGAAAATGGCTGTGAAATAACGTGTGCGTTATTTCACTCATGCTGCAGTGGCAGTCCTGTGTAAGATTTGTCTGAGCTCCCTATGGGTGGCAAAATAAATGATGCAGCCCATAGGGATCTCCTGGAACCCCAACGCCCTGGGTACCTAGGTACCATATACTAGGGAACTATAAGGGTGTTCCTGTGTGCCAATTAGAATTGGTAAAAATGGTCAATAGCCTATAGTGACAACTTTAAAGGCAGAGAGAGCATAAGCACTGAGGTTCTGGTTAGCAGAGCCTCAGTGACACAGTTAGTCACTATACAGGTGCACACATTCAGGCCACAAACTATGAGCATTGGGGTCCTGGCTAGCAGGATCCCAGTGAGAAAGGCAAAAACAAACATGTAAAAATGGGGTAACATGCCAGGGAAGATGGTACTTTCCTACAGCATTTCACTGCCCCAAATTCAGGCAGTGAAATGCACGATAGGGCTGTGCCTGGGGGCCCCTGCACTGCCCATGCCAAGTGCAAGGGCAGTGCAGGGGTCCCCAGGGGCACCCCAAGTCCCCCTTACTGCCAGCCTTTCCATGGTGGTGTTTACCGCTGTGGACAGGCTGGCGGTTGGGAACTCATAATCCCCAGGGCAGCAGTGCTTGCACCGCTGCTCTGGGGATTATGACATCTGGAGGTATGTTGGAGGGGCCGGCGGTATGGCCGTGGCTATTGCGCAACGGTCATAATAGCTGGAGGATCAATGCCAGCCAGTTGGCGGTGTTACCGCCAGCTTACCTCCGGCCGCTAGGGTCGTAATGAGGCCCCAAATGTTTGTTAGAGCATAGAAACTAAAAGGGCCAATCTGGACATCTGGTCGCACTCGAGGGGAGCAAAGTCAAAAGTTGAGGCTCAGAGCGATGGAGCCCTACTCGGCTACAGTACAGGGGAGGCCTTGGCTAAAGCTTTACCTTCTGACTTAGGGCCTTATTATGAATTTGGTGGGCGGTGGAGGTCGCCCGCCAAACCCATAACACCAGTAGACCGCCATTGGGGGCTAAACCCCGCCGGCCCTATTTTGAGTTTCTTGCTGAGCCGGTGGGCGGAAACACTGTTTCCATCTGACGGTCCAGCGGGGAACAGGGCCGTAACATTGCATCCAGCTCGTAATTGTAGAGGTGCAGCAGGTGCAGCAGCACCAGTCAAAAATTCCACTGCACAAAATGAGGGCAGTGGAATGCATGACGAGGCTGTGCATGGGGGCCCGTGCAGTGCCCATGACAAGTGCCTGTGCAGTGCATGGGCCGCCAGGGGCCCCACAATGCCCCCATTCCACCAGCCTTTCCATTGCAGTGTAACCACCATGGAAAGGCTGGCGGTATCGGAACTCGTAATCCCCAGTGCAGCACTGGCTGGCGGATTATAACTGCTGGGGCTGCCAGGCAGCAGGTTGGCGGCAGCCTGGCGGTCAGACCTGGTCATAATAGTATGGTCGGACCGCACTGTCTGCGGCGGTCCGACCACCATCGCGAGTATGGCTGTCTTGAGACCACCACACTTGTAATGAGGGTCTTAATCTTAATTTTTTTCTGGTCAGGGATGGTCACAATTTGAATCCGACCTAGGAGACCTCTGTCAAGGATTCTACATTTGGACTTAGATCATTTTTGAGGATGGAAATCTTTGTCCGGGGTCAAGATGAAATTGATGCTGACCTCCCCGGAGCCCTCCTCGGTTCCACTTTGTGGGAAGCCTCGGTCAACTTTTTATGTTCAGACCTAAAAACAACTTTGGAGCTTTTTCTTTCTGATGTCAGACAACCCTCCACAGCAGGCCGATTTTGAGTCAACATCATCGGATTGTCTTTCCACGAGCCCCCATGAAATCCTGGAAGTCTGCAGCTCCAGATCTTTTCAGCGGGATGAGCCTGAAAGTCAGGCCGGGTCACGGTCGAAATAAGTCAGCTTGACTCACGACGTTGGGTCGGTCCACTTATAGAGCTTTTTTTCCAAACTTCTTTCAGAAGTTCCACTGAAGTTCTTTAGTAGTCCGCAGTTAACCCCAAGGTTCCAGAAGCTCTAAGTTGCTCCTTGTGGGATAGGACTCCAACTCCCAGAATGCACCTGGCTCAAATCCAAAAATGACCACTGGTCAGTTTCTTCAGGGCTTGATGAAGGGAACTCTGGTCAGCTATTTTCTACATGTAGCAAACAGGGAGTCCTGTGATAAAGCAGTAGAAACCAGGCAAAGTTTTTTTTGTGGTGAAGCCCAAGTGTGCAGCTGGTGCAGTCGTTATGAGTTCAGGGTCCAGATGCAGGTCAATGGTCCAGCAGGGCAGGTCTTCTTCTTGTTGTGATCCAATAGGGATGTAAGGTGGGGTGCAGCTCTGCCAATTCTATTCTTGCTCCTGGAGTGGAAAGCAGAGTGGGGCCTCTGTCTAATCACACACAGGCAGCCAACCTCTTGAGTGACCACATCCTGGAAACCATGGCAAAAATCTGTCCCAGAGAGCCACATTCATCAAAAATCCAAGATGGCAAAAATTCAGTTCCAGAGGTTAGGTCTGGTTGAGCCCACCCTCTGGTGGCTATGTTTCCTTTGATACACCCCTTTCCAGCCTTCTCTTAATCTAATCAGGGGGCACCTGGATATCTGGGTTTGTAGGAAAGTGGCTGTCCCAAATGTTCTTCCCTCCTTTGAATACCAGTTTGGTTGGTCGCCCCTTATCCTGTTCTACCATCTGCTGAGGCAGATCTAGTCCCACCAGATGCTTCCATTGTTTCAGTGCAGACCACTTCACACCTCATCAATGCAGCCTGGCCTGCCAGAGGCAAAACAATTAGGGAAGAACTTTTAGGAAGTGTTCTAAAACTCTTTCTAGGTACAAGTTAAATTAAATTAAACAGTAGCAAATTGTTGGATTTATTATAACTTTTGATCTGATACTAGAATAGCCATATTTTAGCTCCTGCCTATGGGAAATAAGACTTTATTATTTTAGAATAAAGTCTCTCCATGATAGCCTACGGAACCCATTCACTGCAGGGGGGGGGGGAAATGATTTAGCTATTTTCCCCTCACCAGGGCTTATGAAACATCTTTTATAAAGTCCCTGCTTACAGTTACGCTGCTCCCAACCCTGGGGGCACTTAGGGCATACCTTAGCTGTGACTTATTAGTAAAAATAAGGTAGCTTAGGACTTTGAAAGTACTTTTAATTCCAAAGTCGAATTTGTGGTTAACCTTAACTTAAAAGCAGCCAGCAAGGCCAGCCTGCCTTTAAAGTGAGATTGGGTGCAACAGCAGTGCACCTGTAGGTGTTATACTTATGTTGGGGCTCCTAAACCTACAAGCCCTACCATATACAAGGAACTTATAGGTAGGCTGGTACAGCCAACTATAAGTAGCCTAATTTGCATATCCATTTTATTAAGAGCACAGGCCCTGAGACTGTTTGGCAGTGCCCAGGGCACCATCAGTCAGAAAAACACCAGCATCAGTAAAAAATGAGGGCAAAATGTTAGGGAGCTTCTGCAATTAGTCCATTTTTCCCACACATACTAGCTCCTCCTTGCCATAGGAGCAATTTTGAATTTCCATGATCAGAACAATTATGCTCAATACTCACAACTTTGTAAGCTTATGTACACTTAACAATGTAAGAATATGAAAAAGTAAGGAGAATCCATGCCCTACAGCAAGGCTATATGTTAGACCTTTGATAACAAAAATGTAGCCTGCCTTAAATATTGGGACCTACATATAGTTTACAAAAATGTTGCTCCAACAGGATAATATTTTGTAAACTATATTTATTACTCTATATTTTTATCAGGAGATATTTAGGCCACAACTGTATGGTAAAATGCTATATTCCAAAAATTATTAATGCGTTTGAGTCACTGTAGAGTTGGAACGTCTACATTTTTAAAGCAACTTTATGAATGTAACATTCTCCCAATCCCAGGTCTGTAAATCTTTTGTGCATCCATTTGTAATTAAGGTGTGCTAAATACCTTGTGAATCACCCATAATGATTATCTTGATGTATTAGGAGCGGCATCACACTTAAGACACATAGGCCCTCATTCTGACCCTGGCGGTCTTTGACCGCCAGGGCGGAGGACCGCGGGAGCACCGCCGACAAGCCGGCGGTGCTCCAATGGGTATTCCGACAGCGGCGGTAAAGCCGCGGTCGGACCGGCACCACTGGCGGGGTCCCGCCAGTGTACCGCGGCCCCATTGAATCCTCCGCGGCGGCGCAGCTTGCTGCACCGCCGCGGGGATTCTGACCCCCCCTACCGCCATCCAGATCCCGGCGGTCGGACCGCCGAGATCCGGATGGCGGTAGGGGGGGGTCGCGGGGCCCCTGGGGGCCCCTGCAGTGCCCATGCCACTGGCATGGGCATTGCAGGGGCCCCCGTAAGAGGGCCCCTACATGTATTTCACTGTCTGCTGCGCAGACAGTGAAATACGCGACGGGTGCAACTGCACCCGTCGCACAGCTTCCACTCCGCCGGCTCGATTCCGAGCCGGCTTCATCGTGGAAGCCTCTTTCCCGCTGGGCTGGCTGGCGGTCTGAAGGAGACCGCCCGCCAGCCCAGCGGGAAAGTCAGAATTACCGCCGCGGTCTTTCGACCGCGGAACGGTAACCTGACGGCGGGACTTTGGCGGGCGGCCTCCGCCGCCCGCCAAGGTCAGAATGAGGGCCATAGGCCCTTATTTATACTTTTTGGTGCAAAACTGCACTAACTCAGTTTTGCACCAAAAGGTTTAGCACCGGCTTGCACCATTTCTGTGCACCAGCCAGGCACCGTATTTATGGAATGGTGCAAGCCGGTACAAAGGGTAGGCTAGAGTAAAAAAAACATTACTTTAGTTGGGGGGGCTGGAGGTGGGTTTAGCAACAAAAAATGACTTTAGGCAGGTTAGAGTAAAAAAATGACTCTAACCAGATTAGCATCATTTTATGGTGCTAAACATACCATGCCACATGACTCCTGCCTTTAAAAAAGGCAGAAATTATGCCCGCCACCCCAATGGCGAGCACAGGGGACAAGGGGCCCCTGGGCATGACCATTGCACCCTGTGCCATGTATGGGGGCCCATTTCAGGGCCCCCTATGGCACTTTAAAAGATAAAATGCAATACTTACCGTTACTTATCTATACTTACCTGGGATGGGATCTCCCATCCTCCGCAGTTCCCCTGATGTGAGTGGATGTGCCCCTGGGGCCTGGGAGGGCACCTGGGGGCATATTCCATGGTGTTCCACCATGGAAATAGGCCCACAGGTCCCCTAATGCCTGCCCTGACCCAGGAGTTAAAAAACGGGGAAAAGCTAGCTTTGCACCATTTTTTGACCCCTCCTCCCTCCCGTTCACCATTTTTGCATGGGAGTATAAATATGGCGTTGAGGCCATAGAGTCATTTTCTGCACGTGAACGCCTACCTTGCTTCTCATTAAGGCAAGGTAGGTTTCCACTTTCAAAAAATGGCTTTAATTCCAGAAATTTGGCACTAGACAGGTCTAGCACAAAATTATAAATATGGAGTTAGTTTTGCACTGAATTAGAATTGAAAAAATTATGCTAATTTGGTGCAAACAGAGTATAAATATGCCCCTCAGACCCTCATGTATGGGTTTTTGGCTTAGGGCAGTGCAGGACGGCACCAAAAGTAAGACTCAGGCGATGAGAGGAGCTCATAAATATGCCACCCATTGTATTTACCCTCTTTTGAGCTATTATACCACAAATTCTCCCATGCATTACTCTATGGCACAAAATAAATAAAACAATAAAGAGGGAAAGTTTCTCAGGAAAAGGAAAATTTGGAGAGTGACAGAAGCAGGAGAGGTAATGCAAGAACCACATCCCTTGCTATTTCGGAGACTTTGTTTAAGATTATCATTTGAGAATACATGCATATCTTGATGGCAAAGAGTTGTTAAGGATAGTACATTGAGCATTGGAAGATTGAACTGACTGAGGCCTCAGTATGTTTACAATGTTATGGGTTTGCTAGATATAGAAAATATGAGCTGAGATAGGGAAACAGGAACGCTATGCATTGGGTAATTCTACTTTGTTGTCCCACACCTGGCTTTGCTTTGATAAGACATGCATATCTATTCAGAAAAGTGCATCTCAAAAAATAAACTGTGTGACTTGGCAAACTCAGGTATGGCATTTTCAAGCAATTTCTAAAGTATGAATACAAATGTTCAGAGAAGCATTTCTTGACATCATTATTTTCCTGTCCAGCTGGGAATAAGCATTATAAGAAGTCAGTGAAACTCAATCAAAAATAGCTTCAGGCGTGCCTTTATAATTTCTTAGCAGAATCTGTTACCGGGCTGAGAATACAGAATCATTCATTATCCCTTTTTAAAGAAAAATGAAATATATGGGCACTAATTTCTCAGTTATGTCAGCTGAATCGAACTCCCACTGACAAATTATTTGCCATGGCACCAAGGTTAGATAAGTAGCACCTCAAGCTAGTTCCAACATTTAGTTGTGTATAAAAGAAGAGAAAACAATACTATACTGTCTAAGTGGGAACAATCACTCAAAGCATTTCACAATGGCACACTTTTCTTTTACATAACTTAACAGGCATAGTGATCTAATTCGTCTTTCTCCATACCATATATTCGTATTTAAAAAAATGCAAATTTAATACATATTTTGTACTAAAGTAAGAATACTGGCAACCACAGATGACAATTGTCTTTCTGTGTCAACAGAATATTTAGGAAAATTACGTTTATGCTGTGGTACCATTAAACCCTAAAGTCGTGTATGAATGCAGGGTTAGTATGTAGCCATGTACTTTTCTCATTCTACAACTATTGATTTCAGGAATTAGTAGTCATGCATTTTTAGGAAAAATATAATCCATTTATTTTGCTTAAGATTTACTGTACGGTTATCCATATTGTTAGACCTGGCATCTTTTGGTGTGGTTCCACTGTCTTTTTGCCTTCTGACCTCCTATCTTTATGGTATGCTGCACTCTGTTTTTCGCTGTTTTATTGTCTCTGCACACTTTACCACTGCTGATCAGTTCTAAAGTGCAAGTGCTCCCTATGTAAATTGTATTGGTGATTGGTTTATCCATGAATGGCATATTTGATTTACTAGTAAGTCCCTAGTAAAGTGCACTAGAGGTGCCTAGGGCCTGTAAATCAAATACTACTTGTGAGCCTGCAGCACTGATTGTGCCACCCACGTAAGTAGGCCTGTAACATGGCTCAGACCTGCCACTGCAGTGGCTGTGTGTGCAGTTTTAAACTGCCAATTCTACCTGGCACGTTTACCCACTTTCTAGGCCCAAACCTTCCCTTTTACTACATGTAAGGCACCCCTAGGGTAGGCCCTAGGTAGCGCCAAGGGCAGCATGTGGTGTATGTTAAAGGTCAGACGTGCACTGGTGTGTTTTGCATGTCCTAACAGTGAAATACAGCCAAATTCGGTTTTCACTGTTTCAAGGCTTATCTCTCTCATGGGTTAACATGGGGTCTGCTTTAATTATCCTTAAAGTTCAGTTTCCCTTTGAGAGCTGATAAAGATGTGGAGTTTGGGATCTCTGAAGTCACAATTTAAAAACACATCTTTTGGTAGAGTTGTTTTTTAAACTGTTAGTTTCAAAATGCCACTTTTAGAAAATGGGCATTTTGTTGCTTAAACCATTCAGTGCCTCTGCCTGCCTGTGAATTCCACATCTGGGTCAGACTGACAGTTGGGCTGTTGTGAATTCCCTCTAGACAGTGACACAAAGAGAGCTGGGGTGAAGCCTGCATATCCTGATGGGCCATCTGGGCTAGAGTGGAGGGACGAGTAGTCACTTACACCTAAAAGGGCTGTGCCTGCCCTCACACAATGCAGTCTCCACCCCCAGGTTTGTGTCTTGGGCCAGGCCCGGGCAAGGCAGGATCTTATAAACAACAGATATTTTCCTTTTAAATATGACTTCTTTAAGGCATTAAGGGGTATAAGTAGTGGACCTAAAACCCTAGACTTTTAGAATCTTTCTAGATCAAGAGAAACCTCTGCCAAGCAGAATTGCTGAAGAGCTGGAGGAGGAGTACTGCCCCGTTGCACTGTGTGCTTTGCTGGGTTGGCCTGCAATTGCTGCTTTTGCCTTAAAAGAGAGCAAAGAGTTAACATTGCTGTGTATTCTGCTTTAGAGAGTTCTCCAAGGGCTTGGAGTAGAGCTTGCCCCCTGTTGGAAGTCTCAGGAATATCAAATACTTCAGTTTCATCTGTCTAGAGAACTGGGAACTGTGTGTTTTGTCCTGCAACAGAAGAAAAACCAATGCAACACTGTTGACAATGCCTCTGACTTCACACTGACCTGCCAATGCTGCATGGAGCCTCACAGCCCTGGCCCGCTTCATACCACAACCCTGGTCTCACCGATGCCACCATGTGACGCCACCACCAAGCTGATGCTTGCACCATGACCTGTTGGCACCGCACATCACATCATCCCGCTTTGTACCGCAGCCCCAACGCCATCCACGCATCCTCGCCAGCGCTCCAGACTTCCTCATCCCGTAGTTCGATATGAAACGTGTGTGACTTCAAGCGCCCGACGACCCCCCACACCAACCTCCAGGACCGACACCACAACGCCAGCGACGCCATTCTCCGGACCTCATCGTGAGGATCACAATGTCCAGCATTTCCAAAATACTGTTTGTGGGTCTTCCTGACACCGTAGCTGGTCCACAACTTCTGAGCCGGCCTGAACTGTTTGATTTGTTGTTCACAACACCATGATAGCCCCAGATGTACCTATTGACTTCATGGAACTGTCTTTTTAAGTAATTCTTGCAAAATTTGTGTCTTATTTATCGTATGTGTGATTTTGATCATATTTGGTCTTTTTTTTATATAGATAAATGTTGGCTATGTTTCTAAAACTGATGTGGTGTCCATTTGTAGTGTTTTCACTGTATTACTGTGTGTTATGTGCGAATGCTTTACACATTGCTTCTGAGATAACCCTGACTGCTTGTGCCAAGCTACCAAGGGGGTGAGCAGGGATTATCTGAGCAGGTATTTCCCTTATCCTGACTAGAGAGAGGGTCCCTACCTGGACTGCCAATTGTAGACCCCATTTCTAACACATATGATACTAAAGAGTGAGTTTACATTCTGGCTACGTGAACGCTTGGAAGGTACACCTAAAGGGCATTTGGAAAACATCATTTTAGTTTCATGCCACTTTACATGCCCTTTTTCTGCATTTTTCAAGTACCGTGTGGGCTTGTAATAAAGTGGAACTTGTTAACAAATAAATATTTGCATGCATGTGTAGCTGGCATGCACAAGCATTGTTTATTAGGTAAATTAAAAAAGGTTGTTCCTGCTATAATTCCTACTATTTTCCCATTTGCTATGTTTATGTTTCATTATGAATCTCATACTAAGATCCTAAAAATATTTCACTACTGTGCAGTGAAAAGTGAGGCGGAATAGGGCGGACTGGCATAAAACAATTGTTATGCAATATTTGGATTTCTACAGGCATTTTATTATGGATGAAGAACTGCTATATTTGCTACACTTGTACCCATGGCTACAGTAGCTTATGCAAACCAGGATCTGACACTTAAACTTACATGGCGACTCAATCAATGGAAACCACACCTCTCAAATTCTGTGATACTCATTTGTAACTGCTAAGATCTGTACCTTGCACACTGAAAAAGGTTGTGTAAATGCCTAATTGGAATTCATGAAGGCAGGCCATGCTCACTGATCAATTAGCACTTGTTGAATTTGGAATCTAGCCCTGAATAGGCTTTGGCATAATTATTGTTATGCTGGAATATTATGGCAAATTCTTGGCAGTATTGAGTTGTGAAAATGATGTGTAATGCCTATGATTATGCCATTATATTGCCT
Organism: Pleurodeles waltl; assembly: GCF_031143425.1. Classification (NCBI taxonomy): domain Eukaryota; kingdom Metazoa; phylum Chordata; class Amphibia; order Caudata; family Salamandridae; genus Pleurodeles; species Pleurodeles waltl. Next base: position 396,829,210 of record NC_090438.1, on the reverse strand, counting down.
TGCTTTAAATGGTGAAAACAAATCAAATCACAAGAGGACTGAAACAATGCAATTGACTTAATTGCAACAATGGGAGCGACCTGAACTTTAACATAGGCATTGTTAAATAACTTGAAAGGTCAAATGGTGTTAACTGTTTTACCCGAGCGGGTCATTCGTGTAAATTTGGAGCTCATCATGTACCTTTTAAAAATGTAATTGGGTTACACACAGAGGAAGTGCCATAGACATTGCAAATATGGTATCATTGTCCTTTCTGTCCGAGGACTCTTATCTAAAGCAATCTGAATCAACGCAGGATACTCAACAACATCGACAGTCTCCTTCATCTGGTCTTCCAGAGGTAGGAGCAGAGCAGGAATTTTGAGCAAGATGTTGAGACTGCTCTACCATTGGACGCATCAGCCAAATGGTGCTACATGTACCTGGGGCTTATAAATTAAATGCTACTAACAGGCCTGCAGCACTCATTGCACTTGTTGCGTCATTCTCTATAGTAGTCTTTTAAAACATGTCTCGGCCAGCAGGGCAGCCAACAGTGCAGTTTTAACTTACCATCACAACCTGGCAAAATAAGCCTTGTGCCAGACCTAAAGCTTCCTTTTTATTAGTTATTTGTCATTGAAAGGTAGGCCATCAAAGTCCATATGGGAAGGGCCATAATATTTAAAAAATGAGGCATCTGGGTTTAAGTTTTACATATCCTCCTAAAGTCGTATCTCACCAATATAACACATATCATTACATTGATTAAGACTGGGATTTAATAAGTGATAATGTATGATTTGGAGCAGATAGAAATATGGTGTTTAAGTTCAAACGAACATTAATTTAAAATCTGCTTTAATGTTAAAGTCAGATTTTAAGTCACAATTCTGAAAACAGCACTTTTAGAAAGTTGATTCTTTTTTGTCCTAACCATTTGTGCCTTCTGCCAATGTCAGGATCACATGACTGGCAGTGACTCTGCCGTTGGGATTTGTATATTACTGCCACATAGTGCACCAAACTGGACTAGAAATTGGCAGGATTGGCCATCCTGCTAGGATGATTGGAGGCAGAGCTGTTCTCTTCTGCACTTGCTTGCCTCCAGCCCACACAAAGGAAACTCAACTCTTATCAGTCCAGACTTCATGGAGCCCTGACAGCAGAAGGGAAGAACTTTCCAGAACCAGATGTGGAAATAGTATGGGAAATCTCCATACTTCAAAGGTTGATACCAGGTATAAATATTGGACTTCCAGAGCCACCCATCAGTACACTCATGGATCTATGGACATTACAGAAGAAGGACTGTCTTACTGCTCAGAGGACTGCCCTGCTGCTACCAGAGGGCACCCTGCTGCTTGAGGATTGTCTTTATCTCCAAGAAGGAAGAATGGATCTGATTCCTTCATTCCAGGCTACCTGAGTAACTCCAAAGGTCAGTTGGATGATATGCTGTCTGAGCTACAGGAACACAAAGAGCTCCAGAAGCCTAGCTGGAACTGCCCAGCTGACTTTCTTCACTGGACCTGCAACTGGACATACCTTAGTCCTGCTGGCCTCTGCTTGAGTCAGTTCCTCCTCCGCAGGTCCCAAACCCTTGGCTGGCATCAGTTGACTTCCTCCTGTGAAGAAAGGTGAAGTCCTGAAGTTTTGGTTGCTCACTACCAGGACTTTTTGCGTGACAACTCTAATGCCTTTGACTACTGCCAGCATGGAGCTCCAGTGAACCTGACTTTCTGCATTACAGCCATCACCAAAGACGACTAGTAATGCAAGATCTGCACTTTGTGCTACAGCCATGACAGTCTGTGTTGAACACCAGCATGAAGCTCCACTGACAACTTTATTTATTTTATTTTGTTGAGAGTGTTTTATAAAGTGCAAACATCACCCAGGGGTATAAGAGCGCTGTACATAGGGTTGATGAAACAAAAACAGATACATCAAAAGAAGCAGATTCAAGTAAGATAATAGTATGTAGTCACAGAGATATTAATAAACGTCAGTCCTTCACTTATTAGACCACATGATAGAATCTTCATGGGGGTTTCCTGAGACTGTTCAGAATCTGCTCAGTTCCAGGGACCTAGGGAGTAGAGGTTGAGTGGGGTTGTCTTGGGAAGGGTGTGCTTCTGTCCATTATAGATAACACTGTCATTGTGGTGCCTTTTGGGCCCAGGGATATACAGACCAAGTCATTATGGGAGGAATCTATTCATTATGAGAGGAATCTATTCTGCGACACCTGACTAGATATTCACACTACAGCGTAACCACCCTGGACACTCTCCTTGCTCCTCTGGGTTTTTTCCAGTATGAACTGAGCTCTTCACTCTGTACAGTGGGGCTCACCTTGTTCCTGTACTTGTGACTTTTCAAAGGTCTAGCAAAAGCAGATAACCTTGAGTGGTGCTTTCTGCTTTGAGGCACTCTACTTAGCTAAAACATTAAAAGTGATTATTTCTGGTTCTACAAATTGATTATTGTTATCCTGGTCTCATTTTATTTATTACATTCTACTCTATTTTTTAAAATTGATGTGGGATTTTATTATGTTGTGTTTTCACTTTAGTTCTGTTTCAGAGCTGCATAAATATTTTACACTTTGCCTCTGAAATAGGCATGACTGTTTTGATCCAAGGTGCCAGAGGGTTAAACAAAGGTTAACTTTGTGACTTTTGTGTGATTCAAATAGAGAAGGATTGGAGTCGGTGTCTGATTGGGTTTCCAAACTCCCCAATCAACTCAATTTCCTACACTGGTGTTCATTAGTGGGATTCAGAACTTGTATTTGTGCAGTGTCACTCAGTGATTTATGTAAAAAAAAACAAAAAAAAACTTCCATATAAATAATCTAACATCAGGTTAAAATTATTTTTAATCTCTCCTTGATCAGATACTTTTCCATGTTCCAAAGTTAATGTCTACCTCACATTTTGTGTACCCATGACTGTTGCCTTCAAAGATGGAGCTGGATCTTGACAGCCTTGAAAGCAGCAGTATGGCTGAGATGCATAAAGTTGTGCAGGAAGGGGCTTGAAGCCATCTGAGCCTGGGAGGAAACTTGGAAAACAAAAGCTGAAGTGCAGGAAAATTAAATGAATGAGGAAGAGGATAAACTGGAGGGTGAGGAAGATTACTTTGCAACAGCTGCGGAGCTAGATGGAGAGGAGAATCTTCTGCCTCTATCCCCAGAATCAGAAGACAGTGGGAGACCCACTGGAAAGAGATGCCCTACTGTGTCCAGCAGAGGAAGAAGTGTGTACTTTTACTTCCTGTCCTGTAAGAAATTGGAGGACAGGAAAGCTGAAAAGGAGTACAAGCTGCAGCAGGCCCAGCTATAACTAACTGGCTGCAAACATGGCAAGGGCTGAGACATAGAAAGCCCAGGAAAAGGCCCTGGAGGAGAGAAAGTTTGTTATGGATGAAAAGCTCAGGAAGTGAGCTGAACGCAACCGGACTTAAAGATCAAACAAGTCAAAGAGTGTAGTGGCTATGGTGGCAGTAACTGCACAGTGTACAACGGAGAGAGGAGGGTCTATATAACCAAGGATATGATGTCTAGATTTGTGGTGTGGGTCGATATAAGCCAGTGATTTGAGGTCCGTGAGGCTGCTGTAAAGATGCACATGATCACTTAGGAGGACTGGGGAAACAGTCTTTGAGATAAGGAATTTACTGCTAGCCCTAGGAAAGAGTGACATGATCAAGTATTTCCTGATGAAGGCAGCCTTTGTCTGAAAATATGAACTTACCCCTGAGCAGTATATATTAAAGTTTAGGGACAGCCAGAAACTATCTCACCTGTTCTGGGTGTATTTTGTGGACTACATTTCTAAGACGCTAGACTGCTGAGTGAAGGGTAGAGAGGTAAACAATTTTCGCAAGAGAGCATATGCCAACACATAATTGAGAGCATGCTCACTGATGCCAGGGAGCTTACTTAGGAAGAAGACATCTGGCTCAGCACCAGGATGTACGAGAAGGTACCTGGGAATGACCCTGAGGATTGTAGTTCAGATTCCAAGCAGAGTAAGAGGGAGGTCCACAGTGACCCAGGAAGGTTCCATAATAGTGTGGAGGAAAGAGCTCCACTGCCCCTTCTAAGAATATGGATGAAATTCTGGTGGGGGATTGTCCAGGGTACCTCATTACCAATCCCAGTGCTTCAACTGCTCCCAGTTGAGGCTCAAACAAGGGAACCTGGTCTGTATCAAGAGGCCATCCACTAACGGGAACTTCACAGGTGTGGCCAGTGTGGCATTCAAGGGAAGTAATCCACCAGAGCAAAAGGTAAAGCATGCCCTGGTGTCCATTAGCTGGGAGTTATGATCCCTGAGGGTGGGAGTTGTCATTTCCATCAGGTAACAATTAATAGGGTACCTGTCTGCCCTAAGAGATACCTGTGGCATTGAAACCATGAGGGTGGAAAGACTGTTTTCCTCTGAGCAATAGACAGGACAGGTGTGTTAAGTAACTCAGGCCCTTGGGTTGGACTTCTTCCGCCCTATGGTACTGGTGTGACCTTGAATGGGATAGGAAGGTGACCCAGAGGAGGGTCATGATCAGGCCCCAAGTGGCCATTGCCTGCATTCTAGAAAATGATCTACCACCATTTGAGGTGGAAGGACTGGTCGCCAAGAGTAGTATGAAAGCTGTTGATCTGGGCTTTCAACTCCCAACAGTAAAATGCGGAGGCCCAAATAGAGTGCAGGAGGTGGGAGGACCAGTGGATCAGGAGTTACCAGCCCTGAGTACAAAGTACCCCAAAAGTGACCTCGGTGAGGCCACTTCTGAACTAGGGGGGGTTTCCTGTGCTGTTATAGAGACAGGGGTTGAGTTACATGCACCAGGCAGACCCCTGCATGACCAGAATCTGATTCACAAAGGTAAATGAATACTTTTGTGTAAATTTATGTTCTTTTTGGTATTCACAAACTACAAGTTTATGACTATGGAGACTCTGCAGTTGGAGTGGGGAACTCCTCACATATAAAGATAGGTTTCTCCTGCATTACATCTTAGAAAACATTTATTCAAAAAACAAAAATGAGTCAAAGCATCACGGGACCCAATCTACTAGGTGTATCAAGCAGGGGCTCCATTGTGGTCTGCCTCAATTCACAATTAGGTCCCATTGTAATTAGTGGCTTGACATTTTTTCTGCTATATTTACATTAAACTTTTAATAATATATCTTCAGTTCAACTTATTTTATGTTGGATCTGTATCTCATTTTGTTCATTAAAAAGTATTTTATTCTCATAAATCAGTTTACTGTTTTCACTTTATCACTCTTTTCATACTTGATAAATACTTTACCCATTGCATTAAGTTAAGACTGTCTGCTAGGAGCCACACCAACACAGATGGGGTAAGTTTGAGGGTTCACCATGATAGGAATTATTTTTAATTGAGGTAAACAGTCATCTACCACAAATAAGAATCCAATTTCTTACATCACTCTTTTTAATTTTTTAATATACGTTTTCAGAAACATCATTTTTAGTATTTTATGATGTGGAATGCCCATTTATAAAATTCATTTCCAGACTAGCAGGGGTTACAAATATTAATACTCAGTTATGACACACACACACACCCCTAAACAATAAAACAATATTTCAAACATAGCACTCACTATGGCCATCACATTACAAACTACAATACTTCTTATCGACCTCATGTAGACTATGAATGTTAGTATGTTGATGACTTTGTGCGTGCAAACATAAGTGATATCCCTTCTGTATTATTGAAAGTTTATTTTTAAGCCATGCCAGTAGTAATTTGTGGACAGTATTGCCATTATGTTTGTTAAGAAGCCACCCTCTGCCTAACTGGAATTCAGCCCACATTATTTCATATAAAACAGTTTGAATACTACTACTACTACTAATAATAATAATAATAATAATAATAAGAAGAAGAAGAACAACAACAATAAAAATAACAATAATAATAAAACACATCAGTAAAGGCCCTCAATGTGATCAAGTGATATCATGTGATGATGTATGATCTGTTGGAGATGGTCTAGTATATCTGCCAAGTCTAAACCAGCACACAAATGTTATGAAGTGTTGGATTTTGTTTTAATTATATAATAGGTAATCATTTGTTAAATTTGTGTTCTCAACAGGTAAATTATCCAGATCACAATCAAGATCTTCCAATATGGTGATCACTTGAAACACCACACCAAGCTGTCAGTGAGAGAATGCTCTTCTGCAATGAAGAACCTCATTGCCACTACTTGCCAAACTAGAAAATTATAAGAGGACTAGAGGTGGGTGGAACTCATAGAGTTTCACTCCACGGAATTCCACGTTGTTACATAAAACATCTGTGAGATTGCTTGGAGTTACACCAACAGGGAAAAAAAGATGTGTTTAGTGCTGCAATTCAGTACCAGTAGCATGAGCAGCTTTGGAAGGTCAGCGTGAATGGCATCATGCGGTGGGCAAGAGCAGGTGGCCATTGAAGTTGATTTTGCTGCTGCTCGAGTACACAATCTACTCGAGCTGCAGCAAAACCTACCAGAGAAGCAGCCTTCAGACTGCTACTGCTCGCGACCGCCCACAACCTGCTGTGACCGCCCGTGTTTGGAAATCATGGTAAGGGATCCCTAATCTGGCTCACGCTTGCCAGATCACATTTTTGGAGGCTCTTGTCAATTGGTGGAATTTGACCAGAATGTCACATTACAAGAATAATGAGGAGTCACCAAATTCCATCAATTCCATCAGCAGAATAAAACATTCTGTTCACCCCTAAATCAGTCACACTGCTTCTAGTCCTGGGCAATACAGATGATTCTGTACCTGTGGTAAAGTCCTCTCTCTCCACTAGTGCTTCCTCATTCTCTTCAACATTCTCTTCTAAGGAGATCTACACCTGGCAGACCTCTTCACAGGCATTGAGGGCATTTTAGAAATTCTCCTTCTTAGATTCCTTGGTACACTTCTGCCCTCTCTATCTGGCCAGGGATCTCAAATCTTGCATACTGATGAATACTAGGTCCACCTCTACGTTTCAAAAATGTTAAGTTGCAAACACTGGTATGACCCAATCAAGACCATGTAACAATTAAAAATTCTAAAAAAAAACAAACATTTTTGTATGTCCCTTTATGGCAGGGATTTTTTAATTTCAGCTTTTAGAATTGAGTGGTACTAGTTAGCATAAGTTGTAGATCCCACCGCTAAATACAAGTGTAAGAAAGAGAATTATTAATCACAGTGGGTGGAAGTCCAGAACAAGTAATAAAGTAGTTAACCTCAAAGATCCAGTCAAAGGTTTTAGTAAATGAAATCTGATCCTACTTCCAGTTAGCTATGACACAGAGCAAACATGCTTAACTTAGAAAAGTGTACAAGCTTACAGAAGTTACAAAACAGTTAAAAGGTCAAAACCACAACACAATATGAATCCCATCCCAATTTAGAAGCACACAGACAAACAAAAATGAAAAATAAAACACCAAAATGTCAAAATTCTAACAAGGGGAAACACAGATATAAAATTTGACAATTTTTAGTTAAAAGCACCAAGAAAAAGAAAACTCCGGTAGTAGTCTAAGAATTGGCCTTAGGCTTGTTTTGAAGCTGACCACCCAAGAGTTTGGGTTGGCACATGGAACAGGATCATCTTTATTAGAGATTTTACTTTGGGAGCCAGTCTCTGAAGTTGTAGTTGAAATCCTGCGGGGGGTTCAAAGTGTAGACTGCATCCAGTGATGGGTTTCACAAGGCTGGATACATTCTCACAGAGGACTTTCCAAAATGTATTTATTCCTGAAGAAAAGCTCCAAGTGGTAGAACCCTGTTTCTTTTCCCTAGAGAATTTGCACCTTGGCCAGATCAATTCAGGTGGTTTGTCCCAGTCCACCAGCGGCTGGAATTGTCAGGACCAGTTCCTCAGAAGCATTACTCTCAAGATGTAGTCTTTCTGTCAGCAACAATTCTGAGCTTTATCTACAGGTAGTCTAAAAGGGGGAAGGAGAATTTGGGGGGTCTGCAGGGAAGGGAAAATGTTACTAAACAATTCTTAATTGTACTTTCACAAATAATTGTTTTTACATTTCACACAAGAGCTCCCTGATTGTTTTCACTAAGAGAACAGTCTAGAATTATGGTTCATTATGTTAAACAACACAACGTTCTTGATACTCCTGAATCAAAAGAAAGCTGTAACAACTCATTTCTAGGTTCATTGTGATTTCCCAAAACAAGCCTATAAATCCAAAGGTAAATCTCTATAAAGGAGAACTAGGAGTTAATACGCAATGTGCTATGGTTGGTTGATCTCCCTTCACCAACCACAAGTGCAGATCTCAACATGCCCTTCAATTTGACACCTTAGAGGAGTGCTGTTTTTACCCAATTCAACAAACAAATGTCTGCTCAAGCGCCAGAAGGAGGTGCCTCACCTGAACACCAGAAGAAGGTGAGCGGGGACTGAAAGCATTCAGTTAGAGAGTGTGGTGCCAGCAAACACGTGCACCCTTGATTAATTGGAAGACCGGAACAGCTCTCTGAAATTGAGAACCACTCTTGGGTGTTGGGTTTCTTGATTTGGAAGCTCCCTGTTGCCAATGGGCAACAACAGTGCGTTCATTAGAATCAGCACAAACAGATGTCATCAGGGTCAGCAGGTCATTTGAGCATGTGCCAGAACTGACACCTGCTGCCAAAGGAAAACAACAAATGAATCATCAGTCAGCACAAACAAATGGGTCACATAATGAAGCCCCTTACTGGCATGAGTGTTAAAGCAAACAAAACAATAACAATAAAGGCATTACACTAATATGCATATCTTGTTGTTTAAGCATTGGAAGATTATTGTTACATACATGCTGATGAGACAAAGTTTTAGTACCTGTTTTAATATGTGGAGATCTTGACAAGAAGTCAGTATTTTTTATAAAGCATACTTCTTTTCAGGCATTCTAGGAGACGTCCAGTGAGACTCAGGCAAATGTCCAGGGCCTCAGAGACTGCACTTGAGAGTAAAAAATCACTCCAGCCAAGGCCACCCGCAGGGTCCAGTCCAGGTTCAGTTGCTATTGGCCAGTTTGATACTTCAGGGAAAAACACCTTTTGCTGCTTGTTGTTTCCCTGACAGGAGGTGAGCCAACTTTTGTCTTTGGTACAAGGGAAGCAGATCTAACCCTTCAGGCCTCCTCAAAGATTTCACCCTGCAGCAGTAGTCCTTATTCCATTGTTCCACAGGTCCAGAAAGTACTATGAGGAGGTTTGTCTTATGGTGCCATGCTAATGGCTGACACTAGCAAGTGGGTATGGGTGACACTTGGCTGTTCCCTAATCAATGAGCTAACATTTCCCAGCAACAAACCTACTCACTTTTGAAGCAGTTCATATTTGCCTTATTGTAAACTATCCCACAGTGCATCTTACTGCCAAATTGTAACAGAGAGAGACAGTTTGTCGTGTGTGTAGGGAATGTGTACCCACCCAGAGTTGTGGTTAGGTAAGTGACCAATCCTCTCCTCTGTGGTCACTCTAAAGCCGTTCTGAGAATCCTTTCCATCCCACTGGGTATGCAACCGGCCTGGCTTGGGAAAGAAAAGTATGTCCTCTCCATCTCTCACCATATATTCACTCGTGAAAGGATAGGCCCTTTAAAGTGAATGAAGTTTTTGGTCCATCTTGACTGGTCGTCCTGCAAGGGGAAGAAATCCATCTTCCCAGACCATTGTCTGTGCTCTAGGAGTAGTTTCCACAACTCATTAAGGTTGGGCTGTGGCTGGGCAGCTGCTTGAGTGATAACAGCCTTCAGGAGTTTCAGGCAGGCAAAAGGTACATTTCTAAAAGTCACTTTTTAAGAATATTTTTTTTTAATGCAGCATTAAGCTGAAATTTTAATAAATATTAAAATTATGGTTGAATCCCTTTTTTTAGCTGGATCCTAATAAGGGTGAAACTGGTCCTGTGTTGCTTTCTGGTTCATTGAAGTCCTGGGCTGGCAGACCCGGCTGGACTGCTCCCAGTGGGGCAGGGTGAAGCCCAATTTGCATGTGGCTGGCTCCAAGCTTAGGTAACATGTTGGGCATAAAACAATGGATTGGCTTGCTGCCCAAATGACGGACAGTGGCTGAGATTAATGTAAACATTCTAACATCACCTTGTTTTTGATGATCTAGCTGGACACAAGCTCAAGACAGTAACATTCATAATTTCAGGTGCCCTTTAGTTTTCCTCTTTGGACAGTGAGGGCCTTCTCTGATGAAAATAGCTTTTGGGGGCTTGTCATTAGAGGGGCACAGCAACATTACATTTCTGCATGCCCCATTTCAAAATACAATGCACCCTACCTTGTAGTCTACAAGTTTAACTGCATGTCCACTACAATGCCAACAAGATAGGTGCTGCTGAACTCAGCTGACACTGTTTTACAAGCTATTACTGCTTTTCCATCTGTGTCTTTAACATCTGCATTCCTGAGATGATTCAAGTCAACTGAGACATCTAGAAAAAAGTGATAATATCGAGATTGCATTGAGATGTGTACTGCAAATATCAGTTTCTCCTATTAAATTTAAAAAAACGGATAAAGCTTGCATATTTTGTAACCAGCCACAATAGGGAACACAATTAATTTAAGCATCCAAGTTCCTTCATTTACCATTGCAAACATAGCTTTACATACATACTTGTAAATATAGGTGTAGCATATATTTTTATTTTATTTTTCCATGGAAGTCATGGTTTTAGATGCATTTTCCTGTCTCCTCTTTTTTGAGTTGTGCGTGTTCATCATTCAAAGTGTCAGAGTGGCATTAAAAAAACCACTAATTTAGTTTACATTATTTTAGTTTTTAACATGCTATTCTAGTTTGCTTAAACATGCCTGCTGTACGTAATCTAAAAGCTGACTGTTAAATCAATTGTTCATTTCTGAGAAGTAACTAGAAGGTTAAGACCTATGTTTCTCATTTATTGTTAGTATTAAAAAAATTACAATCTTGCAGAATGAAATTAAGTAAAATAGTGTCGGGCCACTCTCTAATAATTGTTTATTCTGAGAGTTTCCAGCAATGGCTAATTAATGTTATAAAAGCTGATCTGAGGGAGTGCGAGGTGAGAAAAGACCCTTCACACCAGGTGACAGGTAGACAGTCTATATAGAATTGTATTATCCACTCTAACTGAAGGCGCTGGGGAAGAAGGCAACCAGCCTTTGCTTGGCCTATTAGCTCAGCAGGCCTCACATGACAAAAATAGCAGGCTATGCATTTATAATGAATGTAAGCCTTACTGTTCATCAGCTGTGAGGGTGTGAACCATATTTGAAACTAAGGCCCACATTTATGGGGTTTTGACTCAAGCCAGCACAGCAAGTCACTTTGCTGCGCTGCCCTGCGTAAAAAGGAAAGGACAGGAATGCACTGTATCTATGCAATGCGGTGCATTCCTGTCCTTTACCACTGCACTAATGCTGTTTTGGCTGCATGTCATCAATGCAGGTAACCCTGCACTATGGTGCAGGTCTATCTGTGGAGTATGCAGGCTTTCTCCTCTTTCTTTGTGTGCTGGAATGTTGATGAAAGAAGAAACAATGAGGAGAAATAAAGATATTTCTCCTCGTTGCGCATCCCCTGAAGCATAAGGTTTTGGAGCATCCCTAGGTTTGCAGACTCATAAATATGGGGATGCATCAAAATCCATGGGTGTTGCTTGGGAACACCCGCAGCAACGCCCATGGAATACCTCCCTCACACAGAGTAAGGAAACACAGTGATTTGTATGGCTGGACAGATATGTTTGAAAAGTTAGCACCACCATTGTGTCACTAAAAACGATGCAACAGCAGCACAAGCCTCTCATAAATATGCCCCTAAAAGTAGAATTTTCCTCTTCTATGTTAAGGCTAGTTTTAGTGAATAGAAGTTGAGAAGTGAGGGTATCCAATTGTACAGCAGGAATGTTATCAAATGTTCTTGTTATTTACTTGTATAGCAAACATTGGAGCTACCATTCTATTTGTCTTTATGGTACTTACTATTCATATTGTGTGCAACAGGATAGGGTTTTGATTTTAAAAATCCATATTCAATTTGTTCAACTTTTCCTAGTGTTCTTGAATGTACTTTTCCTAAATTAAAGAGGGTTTGTGTTCTACTTACTAGCTCTTTAATCTCTCACATGGATTTGTTGTTACCTTAAATACAGCTCACTCAAAAATTGCTCAGTGGGTTGTGGGGTGGCTACAGTCCAACTTTTTTTTGACTTGGGTTTGCACATTGACTGTATGCTTAGTGTTAAGGAGCCTATAAAATCTGAATATTTGCTCTTGAATAATCTAGAAAATGTGGCTACACTAATTTGTGCACTACAAGGCTTACCGATATTTAAAACAAATGTTTTTGCCCTGTCGAAAAAGGTTATTTTTGCATGTCAGGCTACAGCTTTAAAATTAAGCAGTCAGGGTCCAATGGTATGCCTAAAACCATGTTTTCATTTGATACCCTAGTGGATGACACAATAAATGCAGCAGTTCACAGGTGATATTTAACTTTCCATGCAATGATGCATTTCTGCACCATCTATTATGCTCCTATATGAGAGTTAAATATGCCAATCAGGGATAAGCCAATTTCTACATATTGTAAATAAGGGTAGGCAGTAAACTCTACCCTGCCAGTGCAGTTCGCAGAACTTTTGCTATGCCACACTCCACTTGGACACAGAGTTTGTCAAAAATGTCTTTGACCTCTTCATTTACCGCCCAACCGGACCCTATGCAAGGTGTCAAGCCGTAGTGTCACCAGCAGGGGGAGCAGATGTGAACTACACCCTCCCCATAGCCGTAACAGGTATGACAAAGGTATAGGAAGCCAAACACTAAAATTGCTCTGAACTAAAAGCTAAAAGCATAAAAAATCAGCTAAAAAATCTTTAAAATGTGTTAAAAAGATAATAAAAACAATGTCACTAAAACACATACAGAAATGTTAATGTCAACCATGACAAGCACAGCATGCCAGAGCAAGTTAATTGAAGTGTACAATTTTAAAACGGGAATGGCAAATCAAATCATCAAATTATGTGCTCTACGCATGATCTTGAAGAGTGTCATCGAAGTCATCAACCAAGGACCTCAGAAATGAGTCAACATCATCTGATGTAAAATATAGTTCAGGGCGGACAAACGGATCCACAGAGCAGTAGTGAGCAGTAGTTCCTGGTGCAACGTTATCCGTTGCGGTGCCCTCATCCGCGGTAGATCTCAAAACGGAAGGCTCATAGGTGGCCTCGCGGAGCAATTTCAATCTCAAGGGGCAAGACCGTGTATGAACCCTCATCGGGGACATCAGTAGTGCGTGGTCCACAGGAGATGTTGGTGCAACAGCAAGACAGACCATAGGCAGATGTTCAAAGAGACACCATATGCAGCAGAAGACTGGTTGTACGCAGCAGAGAAGGGGCCGGAATGACAATGGCCAGTCGTACTCCAACTGCACCAGCAAGGGTGCAGTGAAGATCCAAACTATGTGCTCACGGCACAGTAGAGTTGGTTGGAGCGGCTCCATTGCTCTGTGTTGCTGGAAAGAAACAACCACTGTGAATGAGAAGAAATAGCAGTAGTAGTCCACCAATCAAAGCTAAAATGATTGGAAAGCCACCAAACACACTTGAAAAGAGCGAGTGAATGACTGACGGGATGACTCCAAAGACAGTCTGGAAGATGGATACAAAACCAGACCCGACAGCCTTAAAGAAGTGAACAATCCCAGTTGTACTTGAAACATTGAATATTCTGGATACCAGCTCTCCACAGTGCTTTGGAAAGTTGTTATTTATTAGAGATTGTATCTCGGCTGATGATCTCACAATCTGGAGAGCATACGTCCCCTTTGCGGATGTCAAGGTGACCTGTTTTTGAAACAATAGCGCCTTTAGGCTGCTCAGCTTGTCATAGCTCACATTAATAGTATCTATGTGGGGCCACATGTCAGATACTTTTATCTCTCGTGTGGGGGGAAACAAAACATGTCCACAACACGTAACGACCTTCGAGACTGAGATTGCTAAGGCAATTCCTGGTCGCATGCAGCAACAACTTTGATCGTTCAGTACCACATAACTTCCATTGGAAAGTACATGAAATACCGGGCGAATCAAAGGGAAGGAGTACCCCTCAACAAGCAGGCCAAATTCGTGGTCCCCGCATTGCAAAGACGGTGAAGAGACACCTGCCTTCATATCATCGAATGACGAACAGCAGTCTCACATTTGCTTCCGCTAAGAAAGACCTCTGTTTCGCCATTCAGACATCTGTAGTCAAAGGGCAACTCCCACTCTTCCTTAATATAGCTATCTCCTAGTTGTTCGTACTTTCCTACTGCAAGATGTTTCAGGTAGTTTGAGAAACGAAAAGTTAAAATTGGCAAGTTAATAATGCCATGTAAGAGCCAGATAGTTGAAGGACTCTCTGCTACCATGAAGGGCAACTTATCTAACTTTTCTACGCGAAGCATGGTGAAACTAGCCTCCCTTTTAGCCATTGTCTGTTGTTCCTTGGAGAAATTAAAAGCAGTGAAGAAGACACTCCCGTTAATATACTTCCATGGAATGCGGCCACTTTTCAGTGTTTGTAATGTCCAACTCAGCTGCATGATTGAACGTAGCTATGTTTGCCCATGATATAACCGGGACAGGTCTGTCTGAGTGATATCAATAGCAGACGATACTATATTTGACAAGGAGTAAATCCTGTTGGACACTGTATTCATGCCGTTGTTGACAACAGCTAATGCTTTTTCTGAATTTTCTCTATCCAATTGCCTTAAACGTGCAGCGGCCTCAGTTTGGGAAAGTTTCCAAATTTGATTGCACATAGCATATAAAAACCTTTTCAAACGCTTTTTCGTAGGGCGCAGCAGAAAATCCTGCAAATCTATATCTTCAGAAAGGGTGTTCAGTGGTTGCTTAACTGCGGCTAACGTGTTGGTCTGTACCCATTGCTGGCACAGCTTTCCCACACTGTATGTCGTAACTATACCTGTATGTTGACCCAAAATAAAGCGAGGGTCTGGCCTGTTAATTGAAAAAAACCCTGAAGAGTTCAAAAAACGCGTTTGACACTCATTCGTGTTAGTGGGCCATATTAACCACCCACCGGGACCGGAAAGTGAAGAATTATAAGTACCAGACTTAAGCACTGCATCTAGCTTGTCCTCGGTGATATTGATGATGATGATATTGAGGAAGTATTGCCAATCTTTAACCCCTTCGCTGCCAGGCCTTTTCCTCCTCCTGTGCCAAGCCTTTTTTTGGCTATTTGGGGTAGTTCGCGCTTATGCCCTCATAACTTTTTGTTCACATAAGCTACCCACGCCAAATTTGCGTCCTTTTTTTCCAACATCCTAGGGATTCTAGAGGTACCCAGACTTTTTGGGTTCCCCAGAAGGAGGCCAAGAAATTAGCCAAAATACAGTGAAAATTTTGTTTTTTTTAAAAAATGGGAAAAAGGGGCTGCAGAAGAAGGCTAGTGTTTTTTTCCCTGAAAATGGCATCAACAAAGGGTTTGCGGTGCTAAAATCACCAGCTTCCCAGCTTTCAGGAACAGGCAGACTTGAATCAGAAAACCCAATTTTTCAACACAATTTTGCCATTTTACTGGGACATACCCCATGTTTACGATTTTTTGTGCTTTCAGCCTCCTACCAGTCAGTGACAGAAATGGGCACTAAACCAATGCTGGATCCCAGAAACCGAAACATGTAGACAAATTTCTAAATTCAGCAAGGGGTAATTTAAGGGTAATACAAGGGTTTCCTACAGAAAATAACAACTGAAAAAAATAATATTGAAATTGAGGTGAAAAAATCTGCTATTTTTCTCTACGTTTTACTCTGTAACTTTTTCCTGCAATGTCAGATTTTTTAAAGCAATATACCGTTACGTCTGCTGGACTCTTCTGGTTGTGGAGATATATAGGGCTTGTAGGTTCATAAAGAACTCTAGGTACCCAGAGCCAATAAATGACTTGCACCCTGCCTTGGGTTTTCATTCATCATCATCAGCTTTATTCAATCAATGACCATAAAAGCACATAAAAACAAAGATAATAAGTAATACTTAAGTAAATAAATAAATACACATCTATAAATTGGTATAAAAACATTAAAACAATAACTTGAATTACACATAAGACTCTAAAACTTATCTATAAAAGAAATGGGGCCTTAGATTACTTTTTGAAGATGGCACCGTATGCGCCAAGCTGTTACTAAATACTTGCTTACTAAAAGAATTACGTCGGCTGAATTATGGCTTTTTAGAACACGTAGAGCCAAAGAGCAGTTCTTAAATCCCATAGCCCTGCAAATATTGCGAATCCATTTTGATCGCGGAATCGCATAGGCTGGGCAGAAGAACATGAAGTACTCAATGGTTTCAAAAGTACTGCCACAGGCAGGGCATATATCGGGAAGATTAATCAATTCCCACCTATGGATCAATGACATCAAGGGCAAAGAGCCAAAACGAAACCTTGCATATAAGCTCTTGCCCTGCAAATCCGGTATAATATCCAGATAGGATTAAACTTTGGGGACCATTTAATATCAATGAAGGAATTAATTAAGCGACCATGGGATTTGTGGGTTATGTAGTTATCCCTAACATAGACCAATAGGTTAACTTTAAAACATTTTTATGCCGTCTCTCTAGTTTATGGGGATTTTCCCAATAATCACCCAGGCCCAATAGCCAAAGCCAATGGGCCACATGGCGAATCCAGGGAAGAGTGATTGCGTTTTGGCATTTTAATAGATCGAGTAATGAGGTCTTATATATATCTAGTTCGGGGGTTATCCATAACCTGATCCAATAAAGGAGAGGTCTTAAAGTAGCTAGATCTGCTACTCGGCTTAACCCCAGATCTAGAAATAATGGAAGCAGGGGTGTGGTGCGTGGACATGCAGTTAAACCCCTTGCAAAATTGTTTTCCCCCACACTAATCTTGTTAAAGTTAGCATAACCCCATACCTCCGCTCCGTACAGGGCTGCACCTTGAGCCTTAGCTGTATACATTTTTATTGCTGGGGAAACAACTTTTGTAGAGGTGCTTTGATGAAAACGCAATATGGATGAGGCTCTGTGTTGTAGGAGCCCTGCACTTTTTGTAATCTGCTCTTCCCATAATAGTTTACTAGTTAGCCTGACTCCCAGGTAATCTATAGAGCTTACTTCCTTCAAGGGTACTCACTCAATATGAATGGAAAAAAATTTCCTAGGTCCCTTGGATAACACCATCAGTTTGGTTTTGTTAATATTAACCTCCAACCCATGATCGCTACAAAATTGGTTAAACCGGTCAACGAGGATTTGCAACCCCATTGGTGTCTTAGAGATGAGAAGCGAATCATCGGCGAAGAGCAGGATGGGGATTTTTTGTGTGTTCAGGGAGGGGGCATCGTTCTGGCCTATGGGTTTTCATTCTATACCGGGTATACATCAATTCATTTGCTGAAATATAAAGAGTAAAAAATAGCTATCAAGAAAACCTTTGTATTTCCAAAATGGGCACAAGATAAGGTGTTGAGGAGCAGTGGTTATTTGCACATCTCTGAATTCCGGGGTGCCCATACTAGCATGTGAACTACAGGTCATTTCTCAAATAGATGTATTTTTTACACACTCTCTTATATTTGGAAGGAAAAAATGTAGAGAAAGACAAGGGGCAATAACAATTGTTTTGCTATTCTATGTTCCCCCAAGTCTCCCGATAAAAATTATACCTCACTTGTGTGGGTAGGAATAGCGCCCGCGACAGGAAATGCCCCAAAACACAACCTGGACACATCCCATTTTTTTTACAGAAAACAGAGGTGTTTTTTGCAAAGTGCCTACCTGTAGATTTTGGCCCCTAGCTCAGCCGGCACCTAGGGAAACCTACCAAACCAGCACATTTTTAAAAACTAGAGACCTAGGGGAATCCAAGATGGGGTGACTTGTGGGGCTCTGACCAGGTTCTGTTACCCAGAATCCTTTTAAAACCTAAACATTTGGCTAAAAAAACAAATTTTCCTCACATTTCGGTGACAAAAAGTTCTGGAATCTGAGAGGAGCCACAAATTTCCTTCCACCCAGCATTCTCCAAAGTCTCCCGATAAAAATGGTACCTCACTTGTGTGGGTAGGCCTAGCGCCCACGAAAGGAAATGGCCCAAAACACAACGTGGACACATCCCATTTTTTTTACAGAAACCAGACGTGTTTTTTGCAAAGTGCCTACCTGTAGATTTTGGCCCCTAGCTCAGCCGGCACCTAGGGAAACCTACCAAACCAGCACATTTTTGAAAACTAGAGACCTAGGGGAATCCAAGATGGGGTGACTTGTGGGGCTCTGACCACGTTCTGTTACCCAGAATCCTTTGCAAACCTCAAAATTTGGCTAAAAAAACAATTTTTCCTCACATTTCAGTGACAGAAAGTTCTGGAATCTGAGAGGAGCCACAAATTTCCTTCCACCCAGCGTTCCCCCAAGTCTCCCGATAAAAATGGTACCTCACTTGTGTGGGTAGGCCTAGCGCCCACAAAAGGAAATGGCCCAAAACACAACGTGGACACATCACAATTTTTTTACAGAAAACAGAGGTGTTTTTTGCAAAGTACCTTCCTGTAGATTTTGGCCCCTAGCTCAGCCGGCACCTAGGGAAACCTACCAAACCTGTGCATTTTTTAAAACTTGGCTACATGGTCACTCCCCTTGCGTGATGGCGCAAAAAAAAAAAGATCCCTGGTGCCTAGTGGTTTCTGCCCCCTTGGGGGCAGATTGACCTAAATCAGCCGATCTGCCCCCAAAGCGGGCAGAAATGGCCTAAATACAAGTTGCCCCTCCAGGGGAGCGACCCTTGCCTAAGGGGTCGCTCCCCATCTCTAAAAAAAATAATAAAAAAAAAATTGCCCTGGCGCATAGAGGTTTCTGCGCCCCGGCGGGGCAGAAATGGCCTAAAATAAATTTGCCCCCCCACACCCCCCGGGGAGCGACCCTTGCCTACAAGGTCGCTCCCCTTGCGTGACGGCGCAAAAAAAAAAGATCCCTGGTGCCTAGTAGTTTCTGCCCCCTTGGGGGCAGATTGACCTAAAATCGGCCGATCTGCCCCCAAAGCGGGCTGAAATGGCCTAAATACAATTTGCCCCTCCAGGGGAGCGACCCTTGCCTAAGGGGTCACTCCCCATCTCTAAAAAAACAAACAAACAAAAAAAAAAAAGAAAAAAAAAATTTGCCCTGGCGCCTAGAGGTTTCTGCCCCTCTGGGGGCAGATTGACCTAAAATTGGCTGATCTGCCCCCAAAGAAGGCAGAAATGGCCTAAATACTGTTTGCCCCTCCAGGGGACCAACCCTTGCCTAAGGGGTCGCTCCCCATCTCTAAAAAAACAAAACAAAAAAAAACAAAAAAACGCAAAAAGAAAATTAGCCCTGTCGACAAAAGGTTTCTGCCCCCGGGGGGTCAGAAATGGCCTAAAATATATGTGCCCCCCCCCAGGGTGCGACCCTTGCCTACAGGGTCGCTCCCCTTGCCTGACAGCGCAAAAAAAAAGATCCCTGGTGCCTAGTGGTTTCTGCCCCCCTTGGGGGCAGATTGACCTAAAATCGCCCTATTTGCCCCCAAAGTGGGCAGAAATGGCCTAAATACAATTTTCCCCTCCAGGGGAGCGACCCTTGCCTAAGGGGTCACTCCCCATCTGTAAAACAACAACAACAACAAAAATCCTCGGTTCCTAGTGGTTTCTGCCCCCCTTGGGGGCAGATCAGCCTAATTAAAATAGGCTGATCTGCCCACCTGGGGGGCAGAAATGGCCTAAAATAAAGTTGCCCCCCAGGGGAACGACCCTTGCCTAAGGGGTCGCTTCTCTTACGTGAAATTCACTAACAAAAAATAACTCCCTGGTGTCTAGTGGGGGGCAGAAATGGCCTAAATATAATTTGCCCCCTATGGGAGCGACCCTTGCCTAAGGGGTCGCTCCGCACACCTAAAACAAAAAACAAAACAAAAAGAAAACAAAAAAAATATATATCCCGGGTGCCTAGAGGTTTCTGCCCCCCATGAGGGCAGATCGGCCTAATAATAGGCCAATCTGCCACAGGGGGGGGCAGAAAAGGCCTTAAAAAAAATGCCCTCCCTGGGAGCGACCCTTGCCCAAGGGGTCGCTACCTTCTGACAATTTCATTTTAAAAAAAATATCCCTGGTGTCTAGTGGGCGTTTTGACAGCCGGATTGCTTTCAATCTGGCTGCCAAAACGCAGAGAGGGACTTCAAAGGGAAGGAAATACATTTCCTTCCCTTTGAAGCCTCTCTCGGCCTCCCCCACGTGATCGGAAGAGAAATGCAAAGTATTTCTCTTCCGATCGCGCTGGAAGGGGGAGGCTCTGTGACAACCAGCGCGCGCTCGCGCGCTGATGTCACGGGGGTGGGGGGGTCGGGGTGGAAGGGGAAGGGCTTCCCCTTCCATCCCTGCCTTTGGGGGGGGTGGGGGGAAGCCCACAGAGGGAGCGAGAGCGCTCCCTCTGAGCTGTGTGCCGAGGACGTAATGGATTAAACGGGTTAAACTTTGCCAGGGTGGGGATACTGGGCGTATTCAAGTCTTTAATTTTTGCTAACCCCAGAAAAGATGTCTGCTGAATTGTGTCATTTAAGAATATCATTTGTACAGGAATCAGGCATGCTCGGAATAAAGCCTCCCTACCCTGTGTCTGCCAATATTGTGTTCCCCATACACTTTTCAAATCAATAGTGCTCTATGAATCAATATTCATAACCTTCAACTGCGAGCCAGGAAACAAAAGGATCTGAGTAAATCAGTTTTGTATCAGTTAGCAAAATTTTCCTAATTTGTGCCGGAGGTATTTTAAAATAATATGACTCTGCTTTTTTTGTATCATGCCCAGAAAAGTATGTAAATTTATCACTATAGTACTTTGGGCTCCCCACCGGTGGTGTAGAACAGTGTTCCCACTGTGTGTAGTTTAATACTGGCCTATATCTAGTGGCACGGTGTAGGTAGTAATGTCCCCAATTGTTATAGAAGAACATTTCCCCAGAATTCATTGCATATTCATATACATCATCACTTTCAGAAGTGGAATGGTCCTTCATCTCAGTTAGCATGGAATCAACTGTTTGGACATCCCAATCATTACAGACAACATCAGGTGTAATTACATCAGTCATCGAAATTTTGAACACATATGATATTTGAATAATTTCAGTAGGTCCGTATATATCCAATGAAACTTTTTCCCAACAAAAAATTGGTATTGCTGTAATATTTACAGGGGACAAATCTGTCCGGACCTTATGTGAAGAATGATGTGGTGCTAAATCTTCATCAACAGGCTCCACAGAGGAGCGATCAGGAATATAATGGCCATTTATAAGTAACAGGAAAACAGTAAAAAAAACAATCCATAAAAATAATGCAAAAAATGTCAACCAGAACTATAAGTAGCTCCATGGGTATCTCAAATAGTTCTTTTTAAGCCATTGATACAGCTTACTACTTTTTGAAACATTGTCAATCACAGTAGTGGATGAGTCTGAAGAAAAATCATCAATGTCAACGAAATAGCCAGAGGCAGTCTCTGCAAACATGGGAGCCGGTGCACCATCCGTACTTTGGTCCACTTCACGTGGGGGCTCTTGATAGACAGGGTCGTTAGTGTGTGATGTGTTTGTGTAAAAAACAGCTAGATCTTGAATCAGGGTGGTCACTGAAGAAGTGATTGGAACCAACAAAAGTTCATTTTCCGCCCCCCCGATGGTCAAGGAGGTGTCTGGAACAGCAGTTGACATTGTTGCATAGTCTGTAGTAGTGATGTTCATCCTATTATGTAGATGTATGTCCTGTCTTGTAGTGAGAGGGGATCGGGAACCACCCAAGGGACCTCTTGGTCTACTGTGAAGGATCGGCCACATGATGTAGTTTAATGTCATCAATGGAGATGAATCTGTTCATTTTAGAACCAGACAGTGGTGCTAAGATGACAGTCCTGGTGCCTTTTATTCCCAAGACCGGTACAGGTGCTCTGTATGATGGACCGAATTCTTTCTTCACTGCAATCTTCTCACAAACCAGCTCCCCAATTTTAGGAATCCAGCAGGTCGAAGTTTTCGCTAAGTCCCTTATTCCTAAGGTGGCAGCACTTGTAGATGATTTATCATCATGAAATTGCTGAAGCTCCTGTGAAACAGTGAGAAGTTCATTTATGTAAAATGGTGTTTCTGCTGCCACCATACCACGGGCATCAAGATCTGGGACATACATAGGTATCCCAAAGAGAACCTCATATGGAGTGCATCCCCCCAAGGACCGTCTTGGCAGATTATTCAATGCTCTCTGGACCCCATATAGGTGATGTAACCAACTGCGGCCTGAACCTAATACTCGAGCTGCTAAGGACTGCTTTAGATCACGATTCCACCTCTCCACAACCGAATTTCCCTCGGGATGGTATGGTGAGGAGTAATGGAGTTCAACACCCATCGTCCCCATGGTTTCCCTGAATGCCTTAGAGGCAAATGCAGGGCCCTGGTCCGAATGGAATGATGCAACCGCATATGTACCGATAAAGATCAGCAAGTCTTTCATAACATTCCGGGTGTCAGCCGACTGCTGTGGCCATACCCACAGGAATCTAGAACAAGAATCTACAGCGACTAAAATGTATTTATATGCACCATCAGACTGTAAGGGACCTCAATGGTCCGGGTATACACAATGTAGTGGCTTGTTGGACACTAAGAGTGATGTCTGCGGCAGGTGTTTGATATTAGAACCCTTAATCTGCTGGCAAATGTCACAGCAAAGGACATACTGCTTTGTTCGTCTGCATAGACCAGGCCACCAGAAGTGTTTCTGTAGAAGTGTTATTGTGGCCTGTACACCAGCATGTGCAGAAGCAACACCCTCATGCGCTGCTTTAATTAGGTCTTCATTGGGAATCACTCGATCTCCAACCCCAGGAATTGTTGTGTAAGCAACATTCTGCGAACTGATATGGTAAGTATAGTTCGTAGGGTATCCTTTAGGAAGGGACTTGCCTGCAGCCGAAGCTTTAGCGGCAATCAATATTTCATTATTCAATCTCGTCTGAGAACGAGTCACTGCAGCCACAGAAGCCGTAGCTACTGCTGCTTTGGCCGCTTCATCAGCCAAAGTGTTACCAGCAACGTGTACTCCTACACGTTGGTGTCCCAATGTATGTACTACATGGACACATGGCAGCTGATCCTTAATATCAGCCACCCTCCCCCACAGTATTTTGTGTTTAAGGGTGTTCCCTTTAGAATCCCTAAACCTGTTCAGTTTCCAATGATTGAGATAGTCATTGTATGACTGGACCCAATAATAAGCGTCACAGACTATTAAAGTCTGGCAGCCTGGCTCAGTATGTTAGAGCACTAGAATAAGAGCTTTAAGCTCAGCCAACTGGGCTGTGCAGTCCCCTAAGGTCTGCGTGTAGGTATTGCGAGGGTGGAAAACTCCATCTTCCATCACTCCGCTCACGGCTGCACAAGCTGCAGAGTATTGATGTTTAGTACCTACAGCCGGTTGTGCTGAACCATCAGTATATATGACAGTATGGTAGTTGTCTAATGGTAGGATATTTAGAGGAGCGGGGTACTCTTGTTCGTACTGAAGAAATTCTTGTGTCTGAAGTTTTGGATCAAAAATGTAATCGACATCAGTGGCGGTCAGAGACGTTGCCCATTGAATCCAACGTGGATGTATTACTTTAGCATTCGGAACGCTTGCTTTGGTGACAGCCAGCGCCGGGGAGACAACAATAATACGTTTCCCCTGGGCAAGTGGCCTCTCTTTTATGATGGCCATCTGAACTGCCGTCAGAATCTTTTCTGTAGGTGCAAAACGCTGTTCAGCATTGGAGTATAAATGTGATTTATGTGCTATGGGTACTGTGTCATCTTCATTAAAGGTGACATAAGTAAATCCAATGGCACCAGCTATTATTCTGATGACCAAATTATTTTTATTGTCACGGGTGTGCAAGTGTTTAGCTTCTAGCATGTCCCGTTGCATTTCTCTAAGGATGTGTGTGTGTTCAATCGTCCACTGCCAACTAGAAAATCTGGGCTGAACCAAGTCATAAAGTGGCTTGATCCGTTGTGCATAATCTGGAATGTATGTTCTGCCAAAATTAAAGAAACCTAGTAATGACTGGAGTTTCTTCAGCGAGTTAGGAGGGTGCAGTTGAGCACATTTTTCTAGAAAGTTCGGGGACAGGCTCTTTCCCTCGTTTGATAGCTCGTATCCCAGGAAGAATACACTAAGAAAGGCTCTCTTGCTTTTCTTAAAATTGAATTTGTAACTGAGATCTGCAAATCCCAAAATGATCCGATCGACCCTCGCAAGATTAATGTCGAGGACGTCGTCTGTGAGATATATGTCATCCACATAGGATAACGCCTCGGAATCGATGTCATGTAGTATCGATGTTACACGGGCTGAAAGGAGCATTTCTGCAAGCCAAATGAGAACGCTCTCAGGTCCTGACTTTCAAGTGCTAAGTTCTGGCAGAAGAATCCATTAGAAATATCTAATGTTGTTTTATATTTTTTACGCACTATATTATTTATTAGTGCTGTGCTGTGAATTCTGTATAGCAGATGTACGTGTATGACTATTTAAGTGTCTATACTCAATGACTATCCTATATGAATGGTCTGGCTTTGCAACGGGGAATAATGGATTATTCATTGCAGATGTACAGGGCTGAATTACTCCCTGACACTCAAGTAGGGCGAGTATTTCCTTCACCGGAGCTTTCGCTTCATGTTTGGCAGGATATTGTGGCTGTGGTTGGGGTGTTGACCTAACGGAATAACATGACAAGGCGACTCCTTGTCCCAACCTACATGATTGCGGTATAACGCAGGTGCTTGCGCTAAAGCCCATTCATAAGCATAGGCATTTTTGTCTGCTTCCAGAACAAGATCGGAGAAAGAAGGCAAAATGACTTCTTCCCCATGCGGGAGCTTGCGGACGTGTTCAGGTGGCCAGTCTCTTTCGGCCAATAGGATATCACCTGTAAGTTCATCCCAAAATATTACACTAATAACTCGCTCCACGTCTCAATCAATCTGAATTTTCAAATCATAAACCCTATCGGGGGGAGTATGCGGCCATCCGCTGTTTCAACTGCGATGAAATCGCTAGTTGCTGTTGCATCCAGATGATCTTTCAGATTCTGGTGACATATCGTGACCTCTGCCGCGCTGTCTAACAGGGTCACTGCCCACGTCTTGTTTCTCAACAGTGTTCTCAAGTATACTGGCATTCTTAGCTGTCAGTGCTGCCACCTTCTTCTTTTTAAACTGTGGCTTTTGCTGAGGAGGCTTTTCTTCTTTTTTAATGATAGACTGAGGAAAGTCTTTCTTTTCTTTCACGTATTCAGGACGTCTATCTTGACGGCCCCCCTCTCTCGCTACGTCTATCCGGTGCATCCTGAAAGGAACGAGAGGGACGTGTATCAGTACATCTGTCTGGAGTTTTAATATTCTCCCTATTTCTAAGATAATGGGGGTCATTTACCCGCCAGGCGGTAACCGCCGTGCGGCCGCACTCGCGCGGCCCCCATTATGACATTCCAGCTGGGCCGGCCCAGCGGGGATGAGGTCGCAACATAGGAGCCGGCTCCTAATGGAGCCGGCGGTGTTGCGGCCGTGCGATGGGTGCAGTTGCACCCGTCGCGCTTTTCACTGTCTGCTGTGCAGAAAGTGAAAAGCTGGCCGGGGCCCTGTTAGGGGGCCCCTGCACTGCCCATGCCAGTGACATGGGCAGTGCACGGTCCCCCAGGGACACCCCTTACCAGAAACAGGCTGGCGGTAGGGATGTCATAATCCCCAGGGCAGCGCTGCTTGCAGCGCTGCCCTGGCGGATTATCACTGCCGGGGCTAAAATGGTGGGAAACCGCCGGCCCCGGCGGTGCGAGCGCGGCGCTACCGCCGCAGTCGTAATGAGGGCCTCCGTACCGCCAGCCTGTTGGCGAGACCGCCAGGGTCGTAATGACCACCTATATCTCTTTTCGGAATTCCCTGGGTGTGGAGAATCAGCTTTCTTATTCCTTCTTTCTTTAAAGTATTTTTGTTTGTCCCAACGCTTCTTTGTGCCCTCTTGTGCCTGCTTCGTACCCTCCTTATGGGCGGTACCTTGCAATTCCAACTTCTTTGGTTTGGCTCCCAAACTATCCCATCCTATACTAGTGTAGGTATCAGAGATAATTTTCGGTAGCTGTCTCTCTTGTTCCTAGTGTGGAGTTTCCCAGAGACGATGATGAATTGCCAGTGCTACCGCTTCCCCTTTAATGTTACTCAGTATTATTGAGGACACAGCGTCAAAGTTACGCATTAGTTTCATCCCCAAATCCAGGGCTGGTGCTGCCCCATGCTCATTTTGTATTTGTTTTAACACTTCCGGTAAATTGGCAAGTGTCGGGGTACCATGTGTGGTAGTGTATATAGCAGAGAAGACTGTACCCCATGTGGCGCAGTCATCCACCGAGGGAACCATCTCAAAAGGCAAGCACATTGTGAGTAGTCTATGTTTTTCCTGTGGTCCCGTATGGGGAAACACAGCTTCCAGCTGATTAGTTTTCTGGGCAATCCAGTACGGTATTTTTTCCCGTTCCGCGGGTACCTTACCCATAATAGGATGTACTGTTTGCAGATTAATCCCAGTAGCCAATTGATAACCACCAGATGCTGGCAGTGCTGGACGCGCTGGTGTTGTGTTCAATGTTCGCGTTATGAACTGAACTAATCGTCTATATAATATCACTAATTTATTATATAAATCTCGCAGATCTGCTAGTGGCTTATTCTGTATGCCTGGGTGAGGTGTGTACGTGGCGAACATAGGCCATGTAGGTCCTTCATTACTTAAGGGACCTAACCTCACTCGTTGTAGTACATGTGGTAGGGCGCCTTCAAACCAGTTCTGATGCTCTTGGTATGTGAGTGATATTTCATGATACTAGTATGCTCGGTACCACTGAGGTACGTTCGCAATTTCATATGCGTGGAAAGTATTTGTTCTTTGGTCCACCTCAGGAAAAGGTGACCCAGCAGTAAAATGTTTCTGTTTGGTATGCTTCATTAGCTTCTATAATCAGAGTAACATCCCCGCCCTCATCTGTAAGGTCATGCATTAATAAGTGTTGTGTTAGTGCTTGTCTAGCATTCTCAGGAATGTCAATGGTGTTAGCCATATTTGTTTAGAAAATCAGAAACACCAAAAAATGGGGAGATAAGTCCTTTTATGAGTTCGAGCTCGAACAACCTACAGCGTAATCAGGTGTCACCTTTTCAGATGAGGAGGATTTTCCCAAAGACCTGTGAGACAGTGATAATCGGCGTATCCGTAAATTAGTGCCTAAACACCATCGTTGGTGGCGCCATGTCGTAGTTTGGACACTTGCTCTAGGCAAGACTGCTGGTTAAAGGATGACAGTACTTTTGTTTGTAGGCGACTACGTCTCTCCTACAACAAGTCGCAACTGTTGTCCCAACCTTAACGGCTCACTAGCAGTACCTCACCAGAAACACAATAATAAAAGGTGATTTGTGGCAGCCTTTATGCATGGACTCGAGAGTAATGCATCTCAGGGAGTGTTGTGGTTAAACGGAGATTACCCTTTCTCACAGATGTATCATGTCTCATACAAACCCAGGCAATGACAAAGATGCAGTAAAGTTTCAATAGTTTTTATTCAACATAACTGTAATTTGCGATAAGTTGCATGGGCTGCAATGATTAGGATAATGAATAATGCAAGTAACAGAATTGTGAAGACGAGAGTCATTATTACAAAGACCCCCACCATCTTGCAATGCATGAAAAAGACATACGGAATGTAATATGCCCTAATACCCTGGTGCGCAAGACCTAACCTCCTACCTAAAGGAGAGCTGGGTTTGTTAAACCTAATCTGCCAATGCCAAGTCCATGAAAGGAGCCCCCAACCCTCATTACCTTGGAATGAGGTCTCTATCTCAGACTGCATAGGGACACGAAGACTGGGTCAGCGTCAAGACGACTGCAGCATCGATATCAGCGATGGTGGCGATGCCCTCTGGTCGGAATCCCTCTGATTATCTGTCTAAAGTGCAATATATTTATACAGATCTTCAAAGACCCCTGACGTAGGTGTGTTCCCAAACAAAAAATAACAGACATGCTTGGGATGGCAATTATCCCACGAAAGTATAGAGAGGGAAAATCCCTAAGTGTGAAGGCCTACTGTTTGTTTGTCTTTTGTGCTAGATCTTGGCGCCTTAGCGTGGTGACACTGATAATGTAACCCATAACAAGTGGCCTAACTCTAAACAAGGCAGCCATCTTAGAATTAATAAATAATTAAATGTGCTAAGACAGAGCAAGCTAAGTTGGTTAAAAGTCACTAGGTGACAGGGGCACGAGTCTGCAATCCAAAGGATAAGCTAACTCCTGTTATCATATTAAAATGAAGTAGGATTTACTACAGTATCATCGTCCAGTCTAAAAGGCCTCATCAGAGAAGATCTGAAAATACGCCCAGGAGAAAGAGTGGTGGTCACTGACACTGAGTTAGAGCATTTACTAGGGAACCAATAGCTTCCCAGAATAAAAACCTTAGTGATGATTCCTAATATAAACTGTAAGTCGTTAATTAACAAGAATATGAAAATAATATCCTATAATAGCGATTTAGCTGCTGTAACCAAGAATAAGAGTTTTCACTAGACATATGAACCATTCTCAAAAAGAGGCAACCTTATTGAGACTCTAATTTAAATCCATGGACCAAAAATACCTTTTTACGTTTTATGCTTTTTATAGATCCCACAACTGTCACGGAAAAAGTCTACGGATAATAACAGGCCATGTTGCTTGTGTAACATAGTCTCTAAAACCATAGAACATTTAATCTTCCCAGGTCCTTCTGTACAGTACTTGAGAAATAAGTACTTGAAACCTCTCTTTTGACAAGCGGGTGCAAGGGGACTCAAAGATGCTACACTGCAGGACATTCCAACAAATCAATTGGGTGCATCATCAAATTTCTTTTATTGTCAGAGTTACACCTAAAGGTTCAGTAGAAACAATTTATAGAAGTAGTGTTAACTTTTAAAGTTTTACCTAAGAATTGTAACTGATGGTTGATAATCTATCACATTGGCCATTATAAAGATATACTAGGTTGCTTTTGTTATTTATGGTATTGATATTTAAATGTAAAATATGCAATAAACTATTACTTACACATGCTCTCACACATGATTACAGGGTTTCAGAATATACTTAATTTCATGCAATCACTCTCAAACACTCTCACTCACAAATGCAGAGGACAACAACCTTGGAATTATTTTTTCTGACCTTGATTCCTCTCCTCTGTTGATGACTCCTCCTATGCAGCAGCAGGGTAGGACTTCAGCATTGGACATAGGAATGAGCAAGTCAAACGAAAAGCCACACAGATGCAAGAGGACCAGTTGCCTCAAGCCCTCTCCTAGCTTCTGATAGTGCTGAAATCCCAGCCCTGTTAGAGGCAGTGCTTAATTCGAGTTTATTCTGGAGGCCTGGCACTTATTTTTCGGTATCATTGTATCAGACATTTACTGTGAGCAAAAAACACATATGGGAAAGACTGAGGAAGAGAAAAACAAAAAAGTGTCACAAAGTGAGAAAGCTGAAAGCTGCAAGAGTGAGCTGAGGGAGCAGGGAGTGGCGCTTTAAATGTATTAAAAAGGTCCCAGATTGCTTCAGGATTAAGCTGCCTCAGTGTTCTGTGCTCGCACATTTAATTGCAGCAGACATATTTTTATTTACAAATTAAGCACTGCTTTGTGTGGATTCTGATTGGGCTCAGAGATGCAAGTATAGCGCCCTGATTCCCCTCTTCAGCAAACATGCAGAAAGACACGAGGATATGTTCAGAGTGTCTGTTAAGTAAAATTAAGTTTGCATGTGCGAGGGGGCCATAGTTGATTTATGCCCCCCACACATGTGCGGTTCAGACATCTATCTAGAGAATGCTGTATTCTTAAACAGAACTCTGTAGATAGAACATGGCATAGCACCCTCATCCTCGTCTGTCTCAGGATTTTGGAGAGACTGAGAGCTCTTACTTGTGCATGAAGGACAAAAATTATGTTTTCATGAACAATTCTAAGTTACAAAAAGAACATTTAAGTGTAGGCAAAGGCTTGAGGCAATATGTAGCATCTCACAAAGAGCTGGAAGGGATCCCTTTGGCTTGTTTCAAGTGACAACATGTCTGGAACATTGCAACAAGGGTCAGGCAAGGACTGCCAAGGGCCAGACAAGATCTTTTCAGCCACTCAGTGCCGTTCTGCAAGGTCCCGTTCACATTTCTGTAAAGCTATTTTAGATACTTACAGCAGTATGGTCGCATCAGCATAAATGTGACATATACATATGAACGCAGTCATTTGTAACGTAAGGCAGGTGTTCATGGCAACTTCTACGGGCTGCCTTCATGAACAGACTGTGTGAAATGAGTGTCAAATCGTAAATTGATTCCATTGTAACTATCCCAGTCACTATTATTTCACTACTATTTAACAACATTTTAATGTGCTCAACAATAACTATTACTGCAAAAAAATGATCCTTTGTCTTCCGATGTGTGATGTGTGCCAATTAGATGGCACTTTGAGCTCACTACTGAAAATGAGGAAATACATCCGTTCAGTGTTTCCGTCATAACAAAGTAATGTCTAGAAAATGAAGACTAATGCAGATCCTATTCTTCTTAACCAGAACATCGAGTTTTCAGTACAATTCTCAAATAGTTTGAACCATAGTTTTAAAAAGAGCAAACCCTTGAGACTCTTTGTTGTTGAATTGATAAAGAAAAGAAGGTCAGTTCTTAATGTGCTGGCATCAAATAATGCTAATGCCCCATTGCTTATTAGAACATTGGAATGTTGAGAGCTCCAATGAAGACAATGGAGTAGCTACAACATTTTAATGGATGGTATAAGTACAGAGCTCTAAAATTCCAATGTTTTTCTTCTAATTTCCTCCTTTTTCATTTAGAACCTTCTATGCTTAGTGGATGGAATGTTATAATAGCCATATAGCCTTTATACCTCAGACTGTACCTGAAGTTAAAGGCCCTCACCATCGTTATAGTCCTGAGCAGTAAAACCCTCAGCAATGGCTATAAGGCTATATGGAACTATATTAAAACCCTCTCGGACTCCATCATGCCTTTGTTCACAGCAACAGTCCAAATCACTCCATTGTTTTCAGTGGAACTCCCAACATGCCAATATTCTAATATTTGTCACAAACTCCATTTTGCGATTCTTAAAAAAACCTTTATGAATAACAAAATGGAGGTAGAAATATGAAAAAGGTTTTTTGCATCCATAGACACTGGTATTTTGTGAATCACAAGAATTGTTATAGCAAAACCCCTGGGTGCAGCTGGCCAATAATAACAAAGCTGAGACATGCACAGATTGCAAACTCCAGATTCTAAAACAGTCTTTTGTGCTATATGAGAGGCATGCAGTAATGACAAATGCTGCTCTCACATACTCTTCAGAAATAACTAAGAGAAAGCTTTTTGAATATTTGTCAAGCCAGTGCAACATGACATAGAGAAAGGCAAACTAGTCAGATCTTGATGAAGTATAAACTTTCTAGTGTAAGTTTTTTTGAACCATAATCTCCTTAAGCTTCATAAATTGCACGTTTCTTTGTACAACAAACAGTCAATGTATGAAAAGTGTTAAGGTTAATATCAGAATGGTATTTTGCACTTGAAGTTGCAAGGGTGTGTGGTGACAAGCAGTCTGTTTGTGTGACAGCGCTGGTGAATAGAGCAGCAGTGCTATATCGTAGAAGATATGGTTCTGTGATTCTTTCTCCCCAAGTGGAATGCAGAGCAGTACATTCGGTTCCTGCGCTTTGTTGCACTACTTTTTCTTAAATCTGCTCCTAAGAGTTTGTCGTGCAATGTACGCTTGAGTATTCTGTATTCCTATCATAGATATGGGTTGAGGGGCATTGCTTATTTTTGCCAGTACATCGCCATACAACAAAATCAGTGACATAACAATAGATCTTGATAAGGAAGTTGCGTTTTATGCTCACTGTTTTAAATAATCTTGTCCATTTTTTGCATTCATTTTGGCTTTCTTTCATGCAGTCTTTTGGACTGTGGGACATTCACTAGTACCCATTTTGCAGCTCCCTTTTTATCCTTTTGTTCTATGCTGGTAAACTCCTCCTACACCATTCTGGAATGTGTGTGTGAGAATAAAAAATGTTCTAGCTATCGCGTCAAGAATTTTCAATTCTATTAAGGACACGGAGGCGAGGATTATGCTTTCTCTTTCTTTACTGATATATACAGCAGCCAATGAAATACAAGTAACTGAAAAAACTACAATACCCAGGACACCAAATATCCTGTCACATGGTCCAATCACCATCCATGTCCTTGCTATAAGTCCTTTGACCTATGAAGTCACTTCCTCTTTCTTTGTTTAAACAGATAATGTCAATATGAAAACGCAAACTTCTTACACCATCCCGAATCCGGAGTCATAAACTTCTTCTCCATACTGAAGAAACCGCAACTTGGAGGCTCCATGCCGGAGAAACAACCGGTAGAACATATAACTCAAACTTTCCTTGAAGTTATGACTTTCAGGTGTTCTTCTGATCAGAAGCTGTAACAATAAACATGTAGGTAATATCTCAAAAAATATACGTCATCTCAAACTTTAATTGCAAATACTGGGAGGGTTAAATGACAATATCACATCAGCTATAGATATTAAATAACAATAAATATTGTATAAATATAATAAGGGAGGGATAATCCTCACCTCTGTGTCCTTAATAGAATTGAAAATTCTTGACGTGATAGCTAGAATTTTTTTTATTCTATGTCAGGACCGGAGGCTCCGATTATGCTAGTTTAAAGCTGTTCCATCACCACACTGGCTACATCCAATACAGGTTTATGATAAAACTTGCGAAAAGTATTTTCTGAAGACCAATCTGCAGCTTTCATTATGTCCTCTAACCGAGAACCTAAGGCAAATGATTTTGAAGCCATAGCCCCTCTAGCAGAATGGGCCCCAAAAACAGAGGTATCAATACCTGCTTCACTCATCAACCATCTCATCCATCTAGCTAAAGTAGCTGAGGAAACTGGTTTAAAAGGTTTTTGCAAAGCAATTAATAATTGCCCTTTAGAATCCTGTTGAAATTCTTCTGTGACAATTTCATAATCCTTCAAGCATTGAACCACACATAATTTCGAATTTTCCGTATAAACCGGATATGATACTGACCTGCAATTTGTTTTGGTTCTTCTTGTCACCGAAAAGGAGACTCCTTCTGGTGAAAAAGTTCTACCTGTTAAATCCAAAGCTCTGACGTCCGCTACTCTTTTACAAGAGACAAGGCATAAAAGCATGGTTAACTTAGCTGAAAGCTGTTTGCGAGATAAATATCTGTTGGCACGCCAAGAATCAAGGAATTTTAATGTAATATTAACATCCCATAAAACAGTATATTTTGCCTGAGGTGGTTTAGAAAGACGTATACCCCTCAAAAGCTTGCAAATTAATGGATGTTCACCAATGGGCTTGCCTTCTAACTGTGAATGACCTGCTGAAATGGCAGATCTAAAATGATTGACCGTCCGATAGGCCAAACCCGAGCTGGCTAATTCTGCTAGAAAATTAACAATCAAACCAATATGTGCTTCCACTGGATTGGCACCCCTTCCATCACACCAACTAGACCGTATGCGCCAGGCTGAATCATATCTCTTATGGGTACTACTGGCCCAGGCTTGTTTAATGAAGTCCGCAGCTTGTTGCGAAACATCTGGGGTATGCCATCTCGACCTGAAATTAACCAGACTAGAAGTGTTAACTTCCCTGACAAAATCAGAGGATGTTGAAGGCCCTCTGGACTCAAAAGAAGATTCGGACGAGGAAGAATCAGAAGAGGAGAGGCACTGGCTAAATGAAGTGCACTGGGGAACCAAGGCTGTGCTCTCCAAAACAGAGTCACCAGAACAATCTCTGTTTTCTGTCTCCGCACTTGAGCCAGAACTCTGGCAATCATAAGAAAAGGAGGAAACGCGTAGCCTCGAAACTGGGACCAATCCTGAAGAAAAGCATCTGTCTTTAATGCGTAAGGGTCTGGACGCCAACTGTAAAATCTTTGAATTTGGCAATTGAGACGTGATGCAAACAGGTCCACTTCGCAATTGCCCCATTCCCTGATTATCTGAGCAAAAATCTGAGGATCTAACTTCCAATCGCTGGAGTCTGATAGGTACCTGGAGTTCCAGTCTGCTACGATATTCTGGTCCCCAGGTAGGTATTCCGCTATGACTACTAGGCGCTGAGACAGGCAATAATGCCAAAAGTCCTTGGCAATATCCGCCAGGATTCTGGACTTCGTGCCTCCCAGTTTGTTGACATACCTCACAGCTGATATATTGTCCATCCGTAATAGTATGCAACAATCTGTTTTCTGCGGGGAGAGACTCTTTATGGCAAATTAACCCGCTAGAAGTTCCAGACAATTGATGTGAAGGGATTGTTCCCATTCTGACCATCTGCCCCCGTCACCAGGGAGTTGCAACGAGCTCCCCATCCCCATCTGCTGGCATCTGATTCTATCACTACTTCCGGTCGAGAACCGAAAATCGCTCTGCCATTCCAAGCTTCCATATGATGAAGCCACCATTGAATCTCCGATCTTACTTCGGTCGTCAATGGGATTTGTTCTGAATAGCTCAGACCCTGTTGTAAGTGTCTGATCTTGAGCCTTTAAAGTGCCCGGTAATGCAGGGGAGCAGGGAATATCGCCTGAATAGAAGAGGCTAACAAGCCCACTATTCTGGCTATATTCCTCAAGGATACTGTCTGACAGGTTAAAACCGATCTCAGTTCTCTCTTGATGTTGCGTATCTTCTGAGATGGAAGGAGAAGTTGACATAACGTGGAATTTATCTGGAAGCCCAGAAACTCTATTATCTGTGAGTGTTTCAACAATGATTTCTGTACATTGATCACGAAACCTAAATCTTGTAGGAGACTGATGGTCCAATCCAAGTGTGATACTAGGATTTGAGGGGACTGAGCCATCAGCAGAATATCATCCAGATATATAATCAATCTGACACCCTTGGTTCTGAGACATTCCATCACTGGTCTCAATAGCTTTGTGAAGCACCATGGAGCTGACGATAAACCGAATGGGAGTGCCAGGAACTCCAGGCATTGACCCTTCCACTGAAATTGAAGAAATCTTCTGTGGGGAGGGAAAATTGGAATCGACAGATAGGCATCTTTTAGATCCAGACGTACTATCGAATCTCCTTCTAGCAGAATGTCTCTTAACATGTGGAGACCTTCCATCTTGAAATGCCTGTACAGAATCCACTGGTTGAAATCTTTTAGGTTTAAGACTAATCGGTGACCTCCTCCCTTCTTGTCTACTACAAAAATAGGACTGAGGAAACCGAGAGGGTGCGGGGAAGCAAATTGCACGGCTCCTTTGTCTAAGAGAGCTTGCACTTCTTTGTCTATGAAATCTTGAATTGCTTGGGAAAAATACATTAGTACAGGGGGGTAGAGTTGTTTGGGGGTACTGACAAACTCCAGTCGAAATCCCTCTACTTTTTGTAGAACCCATGGATCCCCTGAGATTCGTTTCCAATTTGCTAAGCAAAATGCAATTCTGCCCCCAAGTCTGACCTGAGAAAAGTGAATGATGCTCACCTGTGAAACTTGAGTCTTGAATGGCTCCTTGTTGTCCTCTGCGATAGCCCCTACGGAAACGGGGTCGACCCCCTCTGGGTCGTGTGGGGTAGAAGGTGGAGTCTTGATCACCATACCAACCACCCCTGCCTCTTGGATAGTAGTTTTGGGGACTGGAAAAGGAGCTGCGGCTGGATATACGTCCCCCGTAATGACCTGCCCTGCCAAAAAGGCCTCGTTTTAACACCTTTTTAAGTGACATCTGTGCTTTGTCCAGCGAGGAAAAGGTGGAGCAAAACTTAGCTATATCTTTAATGAATGAAGATCCAAAGAGCAGTCCTTCGGCCGAAGGTCCCGCTTCTCAAGACGCAAGATCTGATAATTTAGGGTCGATTCTCATAAGCACTGATTTCCTTCGCTCAGCAGAAATGGCACAGTTAGAGTTACCCAGAAGACACACAGCTCTTTGTGCCCACCCGATAAGAACATCGGTGTCTACCGGAGAACCAGATTCTTTGGCTACGTATGCCAGCTCTAGGATCTTAGTCAAGGGTCCTGAAAGGTCCAATAGTTTGTCTTGGCAGCTGCGCCATGAGCGGTCTAGGCCTTTTTTGGGATCTTTAGGGAACTTCTTCATAAAAGTGACCATGGTGGGGTCTATCTCTGGAGTTTCAGATACCTTGCCTTCCAGATCAGGTCTGGGACATTCCGCCTTCAAGCGTAATCTAATTTCCTTATCGAAGCTTTTTCGTAAATTGTCTTGCACATATTGCGCTACTTCGGTAGGTGGAACCCAATTGGAGGATCTGGGATGAATAATTTCAGTAGGATCAAAGTCTAGGACCTGAAGGGGGAGGGGTGTTTTCTTACTTTTCTTGCTCGGTACCGGATCGTCAGACCCATCTGAGTCATCCGAGGAAGAAGACTTATCAGAGAAAGAGGAAGAAAGGGGAGTTCCGTTTTTCAAACTGTAACTGTGTTCGCCACTGCGTTTTTTACGCAGTTTCTCGAAAGCGTCAGCATGAATAGCACTGACCTCTGCTCCTGGCTCCAGATTCTTAGCTTTATCTTTAACAATTTTGGGTTCTTGTTGTCCTTGCGACCAGCCCTGGGATCGGGCGAGATCAAATATTTGCCCAGAAAAAGGGCCCAGAGCTTTCAGGAGAGCATCATTAACTGATTGTTGGACCCTGGTATCAAGGGCTTCCACCATATCAACTTCAAGTTGATTATTCAACTCCTCAGTATAGTACTCGGTTTCTTGCTCATCCCATTGAGCCATGGTTCAAGGATAGTCAGACAATGAGGAGGAAAAACTATTAAAACTCAAGAGCTTAATTGGGGGAGGGCAAAAACCCCAAGTTCAGGCCAGAAAAGGAGCCCTTAATTAAAGTGTGGAGGGAGCGACCTCAAGAGCACTCTAGGCAGAAGCCTAATCTTTATTTTACAACCCAGATAGTTTTTAACTAACTACTGGGCGTCAGGGAGCAATATTTAGTAAAGGGAAGTCACTGACACACACGCAGTATACACGAGCCGATCGATTTCCAAATTGGAAAGAGATCGGCTCGATAATGCGGGCCCGCGCGTAAGCGCGTTAAAAATAGAAAAAAGACTGCCCGAGGGCAGTCGAGCTCCCGCTCCCACTCCACCAAAAACGGGCTGAAATTCTGCAAAAAATGCCCAAAATTATTAAGCGCGAAGGCACTTGCACTAATTAAAGAAAGCGCGCTGAATCGCGACGCTTTTTTACACACTTATACATTCATAAAACATTTGAAAATACAATTAAATACAATTCAATACGGGAGAGAAAAGAATCATGTCCTTATCTGCTGCGAAGCAGCAAAGAAAGAGGAAGTGACTTCATATGTCAAAGGACTTATAGCAAGGACATGGATGGTGATTGGACCATGTGACAGGATATTTGGTGTCCTGGGTATTGTAGTTTTTCCTGTTACTTGTATTTCATTGGCTGCTGTTTATATCAGTAAAGAAAGAGAAAGTATAATCGGAGCCTCCGGTCCTGACATAGAAGTGGGAATACACATTGCTTTTCTCAGAGTGAGTATTTCCTCGTACCCTTATACCCTCACAACCACATACTACCTTATTATATGAAAACATGCATGCTGATTCCTAAATGTTGTTTCGAATCCAGTCTTCAATATTGCAGGGCCCTCTATTAAACAATAAACAATACCTCCATTAAAAACGGAGTCTTATCTAGTTACCATTTGCTTGCTGCTCTGTAAATGAACAATCCTGCTGTTTTTAGAGCCTCTTTACATTGTGTGTAATTTTTTGTATCACAATATAATCTCTTCAAATGCTTCTTTTGTGAAGCCTTTTAGTCTTCTGGTCAGCAATGTTTACCAAGTAAGATAACGTGAGCCCATGACAGATGACAGAGAATGAGCTCAGAGGAACTATCTGCTG
This sequence comes from Pleurodeles waltl, assembly GCF_031143425.1. NCBI lineage: Eukaryota > Metazoa > Chordata > Amphibia > Caudata > Salamandridae > Pleurodeles > Pleurodeles waltl. Next base: position 396,790,975 of record NC_090438.1, on the reverse strand, counting down.
AAATTCATGCTTTTATTTTTCAGTCCCAAGAACTGGAGACGTATGAAAATGTATAGCTAAGCTCACCTAGAGGTACAGGACACAAGTTACTGGTGAATGCACAATTCATTGTATGGGTCTTTAAACGCTCTGTGAAAAGCAGGTTATTGTGCATTTTAAATATGTGTGCAGAATAATTACTTATGCGCCTACTTCTGCTACATTAATCTCTTCTACCCAAATCCCACTCTGCACTATATTACTGACAATTTTGTGATTTTCTTACAAATATCAATCCCTCATTGTTATAACACCTTTGAGAACACTTGCAAGCAGTTGCAATGATCACCATCTCAAGGATCAAATCATTCATGGTCAATTAATTGAAAAACAAACCAGAAAATAATTCAAGTGTAATTATACTCTATGAAAGAGCTAGATACCGAAACAGGTCTGACCTTAAGCAGAGGAATCGGTCATTCAGAATATTGAATGAAATACGTGTTTTCCTGTGTAAATGGTTATTATAAATTAGTAAGAAATAGTTTCATGTGTACAACTGAGAAAAGTGGAAACTCTACCGATATCAAGTGGGAAAACCATTTTCTCAATTTGTTAATGGCAATTTCACTAGAATTGGAAGAAAAACAATTCTATTTTAAGAGCAAAGCGCATTTTGGCAATTGGTCATTTTTTACTGTAGTAAAAAGAAAATTTTGCCCATGTAGTAAAAGCTAGTGTCCTGTCTAGGGTTACTAGTGCTAACGCGACCTTTATGATATTTTATTACACACCAGAACTCGTTTTAGGCCAATTAATCTTTTGACCCAGTTGAGAGACACCGTAGGACGACATAGCTAATTAATATATGAATCAATACATCAATAATATCATCAATATTTATCACGACAATGCATTTCACTTTAGCCAAAGTCATTAATCAGTTCAAAACGCTACCATGACCTTTCAGTCATGAATAACCACACCAGTTTAATAGAATTTTATGAGTTTTATTCCCTATTAATTACAATCTAATAGCAAGAGTGTTAATCTCAATACCAAGAAACATAATAGTATAGTCACGATATGGCAATTTTGATAAGGTTTCATTAAAGCGAGAATCACAAACATCAGAACATAACACAGTGTGAACATAGATCAAGTTTAGCAGAGTGTCAATATTGCGTCAGTTTCAACAAAGCATAGTCTTGGTCGTTTGTCTAATTGCGTCAGTTTGATGAACCCCTGTCCTAACCACTGATTAGCATTCTCATGTTGGGCTTCATGCAAAACAATTTAGAACACCAATTTGGAAAACATCTAGCTATGGTCTCTGTCAAAAGCAAGCAGCTGGTACCTAGAAAGGAAAAGCAAACAGACAAGTTATAAATGCATTGTCATAATTACCCTCCAAGGATTAGGTCAGCACCCAGGTTCAGTCAAATCGCCATCAGTCAGGACTCAGCTCTGGGGCAAAAAGGGCACTTCCCTCATAAGGAGGTAAAGTGTAAATGGACAAACTAAGGGCGAGGATGGTTTTAATAAAATCTCAAGTCATCAAACAGAGTGACAGAGTTTCTGGATAAAATCATTAGCGTTCCCCAACCCACCTAAATGACCTCCCTGTGACATGGGTTTTTATCCCTTTTTCGTAGTACATTCGCCCAAAATTCTATTGGACATTTGCTATACTCCACTATCTTTAACCTATCATATAACACATTAGGTAATCTAACTCCTCACCCCATATTATTTTACAAGTTTCTGATTGGTCTTCGTAATTGACGTCTTCAGAGGTGGCACGTCCGGTGTGACTTCATCCCTTTGTAATTCTTTGCACATCTTTCGTTCAGCAGTTCCATTGTCTTCACCGGTTTGAATGACCGTGTACATTACATTAATCTACACTGTTTCAATTTACTTTAACATTTATTTTGCAAGACGATAAGAAGCGGTGTGAAATGGATTTACATGGTTACATTCATCTTCCAAGTCGAAGAAAAAGAATAAACAGGGTCATGGCCCTTTGTGAGTCAGCACAACGCAAATGTTAGTATAAACTTAATTGAACATAACATTAACATTTTTGATTATCATTACTAGTTTGCGTATACATTGGTGGCCACTCGTCGTGGTCATAATTCAAGCGCACGTTTAAACAAAATTATTATTATTATAGTTTCTATGCGACAGCATCAAACATTAATTCATAAACATTTCATGTTAATATAGATTATATAAAATACGCTCTCTCACTAGTAATCACAATATCAACATTATTGTGGAGAGTAAGTGTGAGGATGATGACAGTTAATGTACTGATGATGAATGGTAATTCTGATCAGAATGTTGTCATTGTTGAGTTGGCAGCTGTAAGACAGGGTTCCGCTGAATCTGAAATATTTCAGTCACTGCTTGTGAAATAAGGGTCATGGCAAACTCAGGGATAACATTTACTTTAAGATATAATAAACTACAAATGTGCGGTCAGATAATTTTGAATCACTCTAATATCAGATGTTTTGCACATGGTGTTAAAAGAATAGAAATGTTATGCAAGTTTCTTGCCAAGGTGATGCTTGAGGATATTGTATCAAAACGTTGGGTCTACATGGTTAAGGATGTGTCTAATTTGTCAGGTTGAATAAACAAGGTTATCTAGAAATAATTTGTGACTCAAATCATCCCAATTCTCTAGTGGAAAACTATTTGAGATTGGATAGTGGTGTGACAGAGGATGCTGTAGATTCAGGAGCCAAGGAATTTCTGTAGTATTCAGTAACAGATTTGGAAAAAAATTATAATTCCAAGATAGTCTTCTATTAAAAAAAGGTTGCAAAAGTTATAGTGCAGAGGTTCACAGGGTACTCTTAAACATGAGGGAAGAGATTTGAGTTGACCGTGAAAGGTTAAATGGTTTGGTCATAATAAAACCTATTGAGGGATCTGAATGGTTGGCCCCAGTTGTCATGGCTCAAAATGTTGACAAGTGTTTGAGACTACGTGTCCACCTACCAGAGCAACAGCAGCGGGTTGTTGCCTTTGCTTATTCACCTTGCTTGATATGTCTGCTACATATTACCAAATTTAGTTACATGTAGATTTCAGACTCCTTGATCCTTCATGGCTCAGGAGGGTGTGTTCTATTAAATACTGATGCAATTTGGTCTGATGTTCACTGCCTCCAATTTTTTGATGGGGATAATATTACAGAAAGCTACTGGAGTAGCATACTTCCAAGATGACATCCTTGCATATGGCAAGGATAGTTGTGAACATGAAGAAGGTGACATTTCAGTACTGTGATGCTATTAATTGTGTTTGACCAATGACTTTGTGTTTCACCACTGTGCATATTAGTTGCTCAATGTTCACCAGTAGCACTTTATTCAGGTTAGCTGCCTATTGGCTTTAACGTGGCATTAGACCTTACATTTGATATTTAGGTAAGCTGCCTATTGGCTTTAACATGGCATTAGACGTTACATTTGGTATTTAGGTTAGCTGCCTATTGGCTTTAACGTGGAGTTAGACATTGCAGTTGAGACATTGCAGATGAGCTGTGTTTTTCCAAGCTGTGTTTTTCTACATGGTAGACCAAGCTGTGTTTTTCACACCAAACCCTAGCTGATAAGAGCATGTAGATTTTGTGTTTACTTCTCAATCCAGTCTGAGAACGAGTGAAGTTTGGAGAATTGGCCACTCTCCAAGTTTATTCTGTTCTCACACTGAGTTTGCTTTTAACGATGGCCCTGGACAACAGCGAGGGAGAAATATCTTGACTTCAGAGAGGAACGGACGTCAGTTGCCTGTCCCCGTTTGGGTACAAAATCTCTTTCTCGCAGTTGAACCGGAGTCATAAACTTGCAGGCCCCAGAAAGATGAAGCAGAGTGATAGGCCCTACGGTGATGCAATTTTGACTTTGATGCTTTGCTTTGAAGTTATGCTATAATAATATAATCACATGTATTTGCTGTGTGCAGTGCACCTGACAGGTACTTTGATATATTTTGCTTTCATTGCTGTGACTACTTTTGAACGTGTGCTTCCAACCTACTAATTTCGTCTCTCAGGAACCTCGTGGTGAAGTAATAATAACAATAGATGTCTTCTTTAAACTGAGAAGTGCATTGCAGAGAGGTTTTGTAATCTCAGTAATAAGATAAGAGAAGGAAAGCAGAACAAGTACCAAAGAGCTTAATATCTAATAAAAGTAAATGCAAGTTTATGGAAGATGATGTTGAATATCTAGGGCAAAATTTGAAAATGCATTGAAGCAAAAGTTACGATTCTTAGGGACATTGTGTGTATACCAGCCACCCGATATAAGGATCAGCTCTGGTCCTTTTTGTGACTTATAAAATACCATGCAATATTTGTTCACAGATACATCAAGTGTGCTAAGGAAGCTGTTGAGAAATGTAGCAGTACATGTGAAGTGATCAGAGTAGTGTGACTTTCACACTAATTAAACCAGGGAGTTTCACCACTTAATCTCTCAAACCATTTAGTATAAATGACAGACACATCATAGTTACTGATGCAAGTAAGCATGACCTCTGAGATAGTTTGAAGCAAAAATAGCATAAGAGAGAAAAATAGATTGTTGCCTTTGTTTTTCAAGCTTTCAGAGGTGGGGCATGCACACACTCTACTACTGAGAAGGAAGCATCAGTGATGTTGTGGGGAATGCAATATTGTAAGAGGTTTCTGTGGGGAAATAACTTCCTAATAAGAACAGATCTCTCATCTATCTACTTAACGCTCATGGAGAAATGTATGTCACTCTCTCACCATCAAAGTTTTGTACTTTTTGAAGGAATGCCTGTGTAGACTTTAATACATCGCTATTAAAAAAAACACTGCTTAGATAGTTTATCCAGGGCACCTCTCAGACAAAGAACCTGTGACAATATCATTGCAAATGATGAGATTAAAATAGTTTGTGCTGTTCTTGAGTTGTGTTAAATGTTCACTGGAGTATTGGAGGAATGAGACCTGGAAAATGAAGTTCTGCTACAGAAGGTTGGTAAGCACATTGTGATTAGTTGGTCATATGTCAAAGATGAACAAGATGAGTTGCTTCCCTTCAAGAGAGTCACAAAATAAACATTGATGGTGACTTGCTAAGGCATGATGGGTGGTTAGTTATAGCTAGGAAGCTTCAGGTAGAGATTTAACTTTAGCTTGTGAAGGGCATGGAGGAATGCACGCCTACTACATAGGATCAGGGAAGATTTCCGATGGTCTCCATAGACAGAGCTAGTTAGCATGTCACTCTTTTTGACTTGTGTAATTTGTGCCTTCCTTGTGTGTTCTATCAACCCCTTCATTTCTCACTTTAGGTATCGTTTTCCATCATTCTTCCTACCTGTCATATTCCCTGGCATACGTATTTTTCATTGTGTCCAGTTCCCAATGTTTTATTTGTAATGTGATATTGGTAGTGCTTCTTTGTTTACAGTTAAATGTGTAGTTTTCTTCTGTTTAGAAGGAAGGGGTGTGTCTGGAGTTCCTTCCACACTGCCATTGACCATTTTATTTCGTGGATTTCTGAGGAGGGCTTAAAAGATAATATTCTTCATGATGGCTATTGATGTTGGGAGATGAGAGCTGGTGGATGTGTTATGATGAGGAGAATAAATACATGAAGATATCAACATGTTATGTGCTAGATCCATCCTTACAGAGTGTATTTGAGAGAAGGTTGCTGTTGGCATTTTAAAGTGTTCTTCATTGATAATTACTTGGTAATGACCTGTCAGCCTTCGTTTCTATGACCATAAAAATGCTAGCATTCCACTGTTCTGGAATGCAAGGCAAGTACTTTTAAAACCAACAGTTGAAATTAAGTTGTGCAAAAAAAAGCAAATTGAATGAAAAGAAAAATTGACTGCTCAAGCAGCCGTCAAAGATTAACTTTGATTCCAAAGTGCACTTATCACATACATCTTCCACTGGCATATTCATATTTGTATCTTGGCCTCGTGGAGTACTATTAGTGATCTGTGAGTGGGTATGAGAACACTGTTACATCTCTAACAAAACTGTGACTCAAGAAGCAGCCAAAAAAATTAATCAGTACAGAAGAATATTATAAGATTTGGGACAACATGGGACTGATTCAAAAGGGTAAACTTAAATGTATGTGGAAGTTTACTCTTGCTCAATCTTCACAAAACTGCAATTTAAATGTCAGTTTATGAATGTGAAGTCTCTGCAATCAGAGTGGAGAACTCAGCACATAAAAAATATAGGCCTGTTCTATCTTTTTATGTGCAGACACTGACTTTTGCAAATGATTTGTAAATCCGGTATTATTGCTCATCAGCTGTTTTAGACAGAAGGAAAAGTGTTTGTAAGTTCAATTACACATTTTTACTTTGATATTGGCATTAACTCTAAGAATATTTTTTGGAAAGTGTGTTTATTAACTCTACCTTAAAACAACCTCACAGGTGAACCCTCAAGATAATAGTTTATCGGATGATCATAAATGAACAAATATTATGAAGGGGATTATGTTATTCAATGTCCATTTCGTTCTTCTAATTGATGAATGAATTGAAGTTATAGTTACGGGAAGTTTCTAACAACAGTTGGTTACAGTTTTGTGTTTCTACTATATATTTCTACTGGATATTTTATTTTTTACTTTTAGACATCAGGAGTATGCTGTCTTTCTATGTCTGTAGTTGAATTAACTCACTTTTCCTATTGACAGAATGACTAACACAAAGCTTCACATGCAATGCAACGATTTGTGACTTTAAGAGATTTTGGGCCATATGTACGAAAGCTTTTTCCCATAGACACAGAATGGGTAAAATCCTTTGGTACATCTGGCCCTTTGCTCCATCCTACAGACAACAATGTGGAAATCAGATTAATGCTTCATATTTGCTGCCTTGTGCAAGCAGCTGGGATGTGTGGCCCAAGGCAGCTAAACCCACTAGGAACCTTGGAGTGATCATGTTTGGCGACCTTCCATTAGAAGTACACATCAACAATGAAATCAAACCATGATGTGTTCATCTCAATACCTGTAAGCCTATAACATTAAACAAAGTTACAAGTAAAATCTATCCTGTCTCACCTAGAATTCAGAACACACTTTTCTTTGGTTGTGCACAACAGGGAGTTGCTTGCAGGACATTGACTAAGGCTGGGTCCTGCCCCCCAACCACCAGCGGGAGGCCAATTCCCCAGGAGAACCCAAACAGCTACAGAACTCCCATATTTTCTCCTATTTTAATCTATTGTTTGAGGATTCCCAGGCATCACACAGGAGGGGAGAGGCTATGCTGGATCCCACAGAAGTCCTTTTGATTTGTCTTTTGGCACTGGGGGGGGCTATCTACAAGGCCTAGGTGTTCAGGTTATCTCTACCCTGCCCTTTTTTGCATTTTTGAAAATATCTTCAGGACTTAAAGACTGAGCCCCTGAGTCCAGTGAGATGGTTATAACATTTGTATTCATGTTAAGACTGACAATCACATTGTCCAGACCCAGGAGGCTCCTGTGGGCCTAGGCAGTCACATTTATTTTGTAATTTTTTCCAGCCACAACAAATAACACTGTTTTTTAAACCTTTATTTCTATGGAACAGCTGGACAGAATTAAACCAACCATAAAAAGAACAGTTTCTGGATAGCAATCTAGCCTTCTGCCACATTTGGTGAAATTCTATTCAGCCATTTTCTCTGTATACCTGTACATTAACCCTATGAAAATGCATGGTAAAAAAAGTGTTTTGGGACCCCCACTTTTTCTCTGCACCACCACCTCCTCTTGACAGAGTACTCTGAAGCTTTCCTGGAAAGGAGGTGGGAAGGATAAAACATTTTTATAGATGAAATATTTGATGGAACGTTGTGGGAAAATTCAGTTATTAGCAAAACAAAAAACTCTCTTCCTTTGGAAACTCTGACTCATTTATAACTACACAATGGAACCCTGGATAGTTCCCAGGTTCTAGGTGGTGAGACGTTTCTTCATATGGAACATCTACCCAAGCTGTAATTTAAAACTGCTCACCTCAAATGTCTGTTTTTCTAGCAGAGTTTTTAAGTATAGCATTAGCTAATGCCATCCACGTGAAGCTTAAAAATGACAAAAGCTTTTTACCACTTTAAGCACAGTATTACAGATTAGCAATGGTAAAATATTGTCCATGTCAAAGAGGGAGAAAGTTTTCCTCTCAATCTTATGGTGTAATTATTCAATAACCCACACCAGTGGTTGTATTACCTTTGTCTATCGACAAGTAGTAAGTAGTAATCATCTACATCGATCCAATATCATGATAAATCATTTATAATGTTTTGTGCAGTCAACAAAGGGAGTTTTATCAGAGTTAAAGGGTTTCAATTTTAAGTTATTTTAGTTCTTAATCATTTTATTTAAAGAATTTGACTTTTAAGGATCAGCATTAGAAATGAACATGGAGCAATAGTTGATATTTCAATGTAAGGTAAAGAAGACATTAGGCAATTTTACAGTGATTATCGTTGTAATGCAGCAAGCATCTTCAATAAAGGAAGTTTCCTGATCTAAATATTAGAAAGGGATAAAACAAGGTGTCAGTTCAGATTCTCAATTAAGAGTTCTGATGAGAGAAATCAATGCATAAGCATAAAGCCTATGCATGTCAAGCTAGAAATTATTCTCAGCTCTTAAATCACCTGAAATCAATAAAAATAGGATAAGCAACCTCTCATGTGTAGATGTATCAGAAACTTAAAGATGGGTCCAATGAGAGAGTTGAAGAAGGAATACTGCTGCTATTCTATGAACAACACTAACATAAACATTCCGGCAAGATCCTGGGAACAGGCAAACTCCCTATTTTCTCAGACTGGAACAATAGACTTTAGACATTAGAAGTTGAAAAGTTAAATAGTTTGCATTCTGTCATCTAGATTATTCTTCTCATGACTCCTTCTTCCTGTTGCCTCCTGGTGAGAACCTATCACTGATCTAACACAAAACAAGTGGCTATTCACTAGCTAACAGAAGGCTTCTGGAACATTATAACAACTGTAGAAAAGAGAGAATACCATTTTGTGCAGGCTTCACGTGAAGGCTTATATCAATAAGTATGATTGCCTACTACAAAACATGTTTTAGAATATGTGCCTTCTTATATTTTCTATTTTGTCTCTCTTCTATTTCTTTTTCTTCTCTGATATGCAGGAGTCTTTCTTTTTTCTTCTTGGTTATGTAACATTTAAATCCTTTGTACAAATCAAATATGCATATTAAACGCTTATTAAATACTAATGATTTGTGCAGGCCTCAATATCACAGTGAAAAAGTCCTCCTCCTAGTGTTGTAAACCGATTACTAATGACAAAAGCTCATTTGCCTAAACTCCTCAATACACTTGTGGTCTCTAAAGGTTCTAGTTCGAGTTTCAAGTTAGATGTTTTCTACTTTTCTACTCTTGTCAGGAATGGTGGAGCAATTCAAAATTTTGCAGACTTCTCCTTTCACTGCCAAAAAAATGCCTAATGCTAATGTATCTTGCATAACCATTGATCTAATAGCCACGTATTCTCTGTCAACAGCCAGAAAAATACCAAGGGGCACACATCAATATTTCACACAGCACAGCAAATCACCTTGCAACACTGTGCTGCATGAAAGGGCCAGAATGTGCCATATTTAGCACTATTTGACAAACTATGGCATAGTCATGTCCTTTCCTTGTGCTTGTGCCCTTTTTGGTGCCTAGCACTAATTTGGGCACCATTGCTTCATGGTGCAAGGGTGCCTGTGTTGCACATAGGATTGTTCTTGTGCAGGAATGGGCACCTTCCTGCATACAAATATTCCTCTGAGGCATCTTCCTCTTTTATCTGTGCAGCAGAATGCATCACACATAGCAGGAGAAACAAAATGAGGAGACAAAAATATATTTTTCCTTATTACGCCTAACCTGGGAAGGCATAGCATTTTGACACATTCCCAGGTATACCATTAATGACAAATATGTGTATGGTTCAAAATCCATGGGTGGATGCATGGGAACACCCACACTCTCTTCCTGGGGCAGACTAACGCATTGCAGCAAGTTGTGCTGCATTGCCTTACTCTAGATTAATCAAGCCAAATAGGGCCATGCAAGGTGACCTTGCATGGATTGATTAATCTAGCTTGGTATTTGCCTCACCCTTGCACCTCTTTGTGTGGTGTAAAGGCAGCACAACTACTTGATAAATATGATAAATATGCCCCTAGATGTACTAGCAGCTAGTTCATCTATTATCTATTACTGTTGATAACCTTTGAATTTTCTCATTGTTTAAAACTACAGGCTAAAAATATGTTGCCCATCATCAGTACTTCGTCTGTACCTGTGGGGAGGTGTCATGGTTAAAGCATCTTTGCTATTCACATGATACATTTTAGGAAACAATAAAGCTAAAAAGCAAACACCCTCTCAATCAGCATGAAACTGAAAATAGGCATCCTGTTCCCACATACAATGAACTCCAGGAATACTGCCTCTTCCCCTTTTAAAATTTGAAATGGCCCTTACGAAACCTTAAATGTTTTCACAATTGCGTATCCCAATTTGCCTCGTCCTAAACCAATATCTCCTCTTATAACTTCCTATTTATTGTCTATCAAATTTCAATTTACGGTATAACATTTCCTTCTTGTATTCCTTTTGCTTTTTCTTCCAAATATTCTTTAAAACATTTCCTTTTTATTTGCATTACAAAAAGTGTGAGCTCTTTTCTCCTTTAATGTTAATTTTAATTTATTTTCTAACGGGTTCATTAAACAGGGTAGATACAATTTGTATGCCTTAACAGTGGCTAGTAAGATCTAAGGTAATATCAGGCAATTTCTATTTTTTTCACTTGTGGATCAGGATTTATTCATTTCTGAAGGGGAACCTTAGAAAGGATCATGTCTTAATTGGAAAAATAATTTTCAAAACATTTCTGTCTGTAAAACAAACTAAATAACAAGTAAACTAAGTAACATACTACATATAATGGCATATGAAAGTGGGATATGACGGTATGTCACATTTTCAACAGCTGAGGAGGGTAGGTATGTGCAAACATAACAAACCTTGGTGCCTAAAGCTTGAGAGTATTTCTGAATTAGTCTAAATTGGTAAAAAAATATGATTTTTAGAAATCTATGAATTACGTTTTTGCTTTCATCCAATTTATTGTGTGAGCAGGCCTCATAGGTGCTGATGTAGATCTAAATGTTTCTATTTCTGTTGTAAAACTCATTACAGCTAGAAGAAAAATAGCTGCTACTTTAATAGCTATTAGTTTTCCAATAATTGTTAGACCTGTCATCCTTGGTGAGGTTTCCCCTGTCTTTTTGCCTATGCTTCCTGTATTTTTGACTGTGTGCTGGACTTCATTTTTGCTGGTTTTGGTACTCTGGGCACTTTACCAATACTGCCCAGTGTTAAAGTATAAGAGCTCCCTGTATAAATTGACTATGATTGGATATCCCTGATTGGCATATTTGATTTACTGGTAGGTCCCTAGTAAAGTGCATTAGAGGTGCCCAGGTCCTGTAAATCAAATGCTACTAGTGGGCCCGCAGCACTGTTTTTGCACCCCTATGAGTAGCCCTGTAAACATGTCTCAGACCTGCCACTACAGTGTCTGTGTGTGCAGTCTTGAACTGCCAATTCGACCTGGCAAGGGCACCCACTTGCCTGGACCAAACCTTCTTTGTTACACATGTAAGTCACACCTAATGTCGGCCCTACTTAGCCCCATGGACAGGGTGCAGTGAATTTAAAACATAGGACATGTACTGGTGTGTTTTATTTGTCCTGATAGTGAAATACTGCTAAATTTGTTTTTCACTTTTGCAAGGCCTATTTCTCTCCCATAGGTGAACAGAGGGACTGCTTTTAATTAGCTCTTAAGTGCAATTTCCCATAGGGAGCAGATAGAGATGTGGAGTTTGGGGGTCTCTCAACTTACAATTTAAAAACACATCATTTGGTAGAGTTGGTTTTTAGATTGTGTGTTTGAATATGCCACTTTTGGAAAGTGGTTGTTTTCTTTCTTAACCATTCTGTGCTTCTGCCTGCCTGTGGAATCCATGTGTGGGTCAGACTGGCAGCTGGGCTGTTTGTGAACTCCCTCTAGACAGTGACACAAAGGGAGCTGAGGTGTGTCCTATATATCCTAATGAGTCTCCTGGGCTAGAGTGGGGAGGGAGGAGATGAGACATATGCCTGAGATGGTTGTGCCTGTCCTCACACAATGCAGTCTCCAACCCCCTGGTGTATGTCTGATACTAGGCCTAGGTAAGATAGGATCTTGTGAACAACAGAGACTTTCATTTAAAGTTTGCCTACTTCAATTACAGAAATGAGTATAAGTAGTGGACTCAAAGCCCCAGAATTTAAAAAAAATTCTGGTTCAAGAGGAACCTCTGCCAGGTAGAAGAGCTGAAGAGCTGGAGGAGGAGTACTGTCCCTTTGTTGTCCGTGCTTTCCTGGGTTGGCCTGCAGTTGCTGCTTCTGCCTATAGGGGGAAAAAACAGACTTTGCTGTGTATCCTACTTGTGAAGTTTCTCCAAGGGCTTGGACTGAGCTTGCCTCCAGGTAAGAAGTCTTAGGGACATCAAAGACTTCATCTGCCTGTATCTGGGATCTCTTGCTGAGACCTCCTGACTTGCCAAGTGGTGCTCCATCCATTTCCTGGGCCCCGGCAAGGAGAAACAAAAAATTCATGCTCTGGAGCCGAGTGACAGAAACATTGATGCAGCACCTGCAACGCAGCTGAAAAATTGATACATCACTGGTAAAATCGATGCATCACCATCTTATCGCGAACCCATTGCTGCAGGGCATCTGGATTTTCGACCGGTCGTCCCTGGACGTCAAAATCTTCAACAACACTGCACAAACCCAATCCTGCTGGTCTGGAAACTCATGCATCGCTTGCCCGGCGGACAAAGAATCAGCACACAGCCTCACTAGCGAGTAAGAAATCAATGCATCACTTGCTTTTCTGACGCACGCTCGCCTGTGTGGCATTATTTTTCACGCATACCAGGTACTTTGTGCTAAAGCAACGCATGCATTGATTTCTATGGATTAAGGCTCTTTTTACTTTTAAAATTGATATCTTTGCCTGAATATGTTGGATTTTTTCATTTTGGTCTTGTTTGATTTAGATAAATATTGGCTATTTTTCTAAACTGGTGTGGAGTAATTTTGTGGTGTTTTCACTGTGTGTTGGTACAAATACTTTACACATTGCCTCTGAGATGCCCATGACTGCTTGTGCCAAGCTACCCAGGGATAACCCTGTTTTGTGAGGGTTTTTCTAACAGGAAAATCTTTTTTTCGTTGTGAACCCTGTGGGACGTCTTTGGGTCGGGCCTTTTTTGTAACGTTATTTAGGTTATAAAGAGAACAGACTCAGCCCTACAACCTCCTTCTCCCTCTCTGTTATTGTATACTATCCGGTGTCGCCTGGTGTCTAAAGAGCAGGTGGTCCCTAATATGGTTCACCAAGTAATTATTATAGACAACTCAGAGTGCCTATGTAAGGTGAGCAGGTTCCCTTTGATTGGGGGAAAGGGGTCTCAGGTTCATAAGGATAGCTGAGTCCAACCATGCCTGTTGATTGTCTTCTAGGTAACGACCTGGAGGATTCCCCTTGGAGTGAGCTAGAATGCCAGAGATGTTGGGTCTGCCTGAGTGGCCATGCATGACCACCCGGTGTATGGCAGCCAGTCTGGGTGATCAGGAGACCCTGGAGCCTGAAAGAGTGGCTGAGTTGCTTGCCAGGAAGTGTAAGGGCAAGTTGAACTGTAAACCAGCTCCAGCAGTTCCCACAGTCGGGGAGGAGGCTGAACATAAGGAGGACACCCCAGAGCCTACAGGGGAACAAGTGGCTGAACTAGGGGATGTGCCCGAGCTGACCCATTGGCAGCAGGAAGGAAGTGTCACCAGGGAACAGTTCTGTGAGGCACAGAAGTCATGCTCTTCTCTTGAGATTCTGCAGCTGCAGGCTGCAGACCAGGCCTCTGGGAAGGAGTCTGGATCACACTTGATTTACTGGGAGGATGGCCACCTGTATAATGAGCCTGACGTTGCTGAACCTGGGGCAGCCTGTGTGCTGGTGGTATCCAAGTGCTTCAGAACCTTCCTACTGGGGCTGGCTCATAATGTGCCTTTGGCAGGACATTTGTGACAGGACAAAACTTTTGAGGGAACTGTTGCCCACTTTTACTGGTCCCAAATGCGCAGGCACTCTGACACCTATTGTAGGTCTTACCAGATTTGCCAGGCAAGTGGAAAGAGTGGAGCGATATGTAAGGCTCCCCTCCAACCATTCCCTTTTGTCAGCACCTCCTATGAGCAGGTGGGACTTGACATTGTGAGGCGTCTGGACCCCAAGACAGCCATGGGCAACAGGATCATTGTGGTCTTCGTGGACCATGCCATCCGGTACCCGGATGCCATCCCTCTGAGGTCAGTGACAGCCCCCATGATGAGCCAGGCTCTGATGGGGATTTTTACCCGCATGGGGCTCCCAAGGAGATGATATCTGACCAGGGTACCAACTTCATATCTACCTCTTTGAAGTTGCTGTGGAAGGAGTGTGGGGTAACCTACAAGTTCACCACTCCTTACCACCCCAAGGAAATGGGTTGGTTGAAATGTTCAGCCTCACCCTGAAAGGCATGATTATGGGCTTGTCAGAACCCATGAAGCATAACTGGGACATCCTTTTTCAAAGCCTTCTCTTTGCCTACAGGGAGGCACCACCAAAGGGACTTAGGTTTAGCCCCTTTGAGCTGCTATATGGCCACCCTGTGAGGGAACCTCTAAGTCTGGTGAAGGAGAGCTCTCAATTGGGCCTCGTGGTGAGGTGATTAGCTAAGTACTGGCCTTTAGGAACCAGACTGCCCGCTTCAGGCAACTCACTCAGACTAGCACTGATTGTACCCCCACATGAGTATCCCTGTAAACATGTCTCAGAAAGGCCTGGGTAGAGTTAACGTAGCAGCGGAAAGCGGAACTAAGCTGAGTAAAAAAAAAGCTCCATTGCGCTACATGGAGTTCCGCTACTGGGCTGATTGTCTTGTGGTACCCATTCGCGTGACGTTTAACATCACTGCCAGCATTAAATTGTTCCTCGCACTGGAATTGTCACTCCAACAGCACCACGAGGTTCGCATGGACGCCGCCATAGTGTTCCTTTTGTTTGCGATGCTGGGGCCTACTTTTCTATCCATCTATATCTCTCCCATCCATCAGTTTTAAAAATTATTTCTCCTTAGTTTCTTTTTATTATATTACCTTTTCTCTTTCTCCTATTTTTGTGTGTTTTTTGTGACTTTTTAACTTTCTTTTTTCTATGCCTTTTCCCCCCTTACCTTTTTTCCTAATACCCCCTTCCTTATCTCTTTCTCAGGAGAAAGGAGAGCTGCAGCGCCAGGCCCCCATCCATTAGCCACCTTCCTTGCGGACTGGGGCAACATCAAGGGGTGCAGCCATGTGCCATATTTTCTGAGGATGAGGTGGCTGCCGTGGTGTTCTATGTGCAGCGCCACCTCCCCTCCACCCTGGCAGCATGGGGCAAGGCCAAGGTCTGGGTACAGCCTCTGGGAACACCAGCTGTGGTGGGAGAGGGTGCCCCAGGCAGTGCGCCGCAGCTGTGGGGTCCAGCACACCCAGCAACGGCTGACGCACCTTTGGGCCGACATCCTCGATCAGGAGACAGAGTAGCTCGACCTGCTAGGCATCAAGGTTGTGGGGTTTAGTGAGTGAAAATGAATTATTAGTTGTGCTTTATGCTAATAGTTTCTTCCCAAATAGTAAGCATGCTGCTCACACGCAGGTAAGTTAACTTTATGTTACTACTATAATATTACGTGATCGTCATCTAGACAGGTGCTCAGCACTACCTAATTGTACTTTTTTTGGCCTTTGCTTGGGCTGATTAAGAAATAATGCAGAAACTCCTCCTGTGTCCTTTCTAAGATATTAATTGTTAATATATTAGTATTAGTGATTTTGCATGTTCTCTCACCTCTCTGTGCCTTTCCGTGCCTTTTTGTAGCTCATACAGTGTCAATTGCAAAGCAATTTCCCAGTGATGTGTAGTAGTTTTGCATGCATCCATTCTAGGCATTGACAGATTGAAAATGAGATGATAGCTGTAGAAACCATTCATTGCAATTTATTAGAAATTCCAAAACATAATTTAGACAATCAGGAATAGGTTTAGGAAATTTGAAATAAGCTACTCATTGAAACTAATATTATTATTATACAGGGCCCTGAACCTCTGATGTAGAAATGTTTCTGTATTTGTCTTTTCCTTTAAAAAAAAATATTCTTGGATAGATTATTTATTAACAGTATAACTAATCTTTTCTATTTTGTTTCTTACAACATCCAGCATCCAGGGGCAGGAGGAGGGCTTTTGTTGAAGTGGGCGAGGCAGCTGAAGGTGGCCCCTCCACAAATGCTGGGGCAGATGGCTCTGCTGGCCCCAGTTAGTCCTCCTGTTGTTGTTAATATTAATATTTATTTCCCTAACTTTTATGGCTCCACACTTAGAATTATTTTCTACCTTTTTACTGTGCCTGTCTCCTAATTTTTGTCCAACTCCACCTTGATGTATCTGTTTTGTACATTCTTCTTATCCCTGCATTATGCTATTTACTTATTTTCTATACTTCAAGTTTCTTTACTCCGAACCATCTGGCTATGCTAGTCTGTCTGTAGCTTCCTTTTTTCTGCTTTGTCTGTGAGCTTCCCATCTCCCCTTATGTATCTTATCTTGCGAAGTGGTAGTAAGGGTCAGAGAACACATGTACTAAAGATTACATGCCCATGTAAGGTATTCTACACGTTTTGTGAGAAGGCTTTATTTTGTTGCTCCAGCTCAATCATTAAAAAAAGGAAAAAAAGAGTTTTTGAACATGGTCATGTAATTGTTTGTACTCTCCAATTTTGTGTATGTATTATAGGTATACTAGCGGTTGTTGTGCACCATGGTTGGAAGTATGAGGAGGATGGCCCCCCACTGCATTAGCCAATCAATACCATATGTCCTTCATTTACCAATTCTTGCACCCTTTTATTTCTCTCGAAAAGCTCAGTTTCATCAATAGCTAGTTCTGCCTCTCCATTATAATTTTTTTTATTTGAGTACGTGGCTTTTAAAAAATTCCCAACCAACACATTTCCCACCTGATATTTTGATAAAAGAGAATCCGTACCGGAAATATAGTCATGTATTTTTGGTAGTATTTTGCTATTACAAAAAAACAATAGGGGGAGGCGTATGTGGCATCTTAATTGTGTAATTTGTTTTTGTAGCCGCACTGGGCACCGGTGGCAGGGCCAGAGCCAATGAGGCTGTGGGAAGAGATGCAGGGGGAGTCTCTGCGGCGCACAGTGGCAGGCAGTGGTAAGTCCTATTGCTTGCTTATTGTCAATTTGTGAGATAGTCACTTCAAGGGTGTACTACTGTGGTTGACTCACTCATCAACAGTCAATACCATGCTTTTTGCAGATGCAGCGGGAGTTAAGTAAGTATTGGACTCTTCTATCTGCAACTTAGCAGACCAAGATTTATAAAATGAACTTGAACTATTATGTGTTTTGGAAAATTGAAAGAAGGATGGATGTAGAATGGATGGCTGAAATATAATATGAGTGAAAGGATGTGTGTTTGGATGAAAGGGCACATAATAATATTCATATAGGTGGGTGATGAGGAGGATGATAGCATGCATGCGTGGGTAAAGGATTGATGAAAGTGTATATGGGTGAATGATGCCAGCCCAGGTGGATAAAACGGTATGGGTGAAAGGATATCATGCATGGGTGGATGAACAGACTCCTCAGGTGGGTTAGATCTCTTTAATGGGTGAACAGGTAAAAGGATGCATGGGTGGTTACTGGGTAAATGTATGTTGGTGAAAGGTTAGTAGAGAGCAATGTTTGAAATTTGGATGTTTTAAATGGCGAAGAACTGGATGAGAGAATGTAAGGATTAGCTTAAATGGTGTGTATCAAAGCCAAGGGTGAAAAAGAATAAGAGTACTAGAAGAACAAATTTGCAATGATGAATAGATAAATGCTTGGAATGAAGAAAAAAGGGAGCTCTTCTGGACAGGGGCACTCCTCTCAGCTATTTTATTTGCTGGAAATGATTTTATCAAAGGTTTGATGCAAAGATTTGAATGGTATTTCAGAATATTCCCTTGACTCACACTATTTTTTTAAGCGAGACAGGTAATATGTATCTCGGCATCTATTTACCATCGCCTCCACCCCACACTATTGTCTTTCACCAGTTCCACCCATGACCTAACAGCAGCATGGTTCAATTAGCCAAAACCAGCACTGCTATGTTGGCTGTGAAATGTGCGTCTGACAGCTTAAGTTAAGTTAATGTATCAAACAATTTTCAGTGCCTGGCAATGCAAAAAAAAGTGTGTTTCTCTTTCCTCCCAGTGCCCACTGTGTCAGTCACTTCCTAGTACTTCACTCCTTTAATCTTTTCTGTCCCAGACTTCTGAATAATTTGAAAAATCAAATCTTTTTTTGCCTCACATTTTTCAAGCTAAGTGATAAATAAAATGTATTATGACCTCCATAATGGATTTACTTTTGTTCTAATTTTTTCTTTCAACATTTGCCAACCTCAGTGAGTCACACTACTAGCGAAACGTTACTCAAAGTGTGTACTCTGCCAACACATCTTAATCCAGGTTACCTTACTCCACAGTTGAGTACGTTAGGAAGATTTCTTTCCTTACTGCAACGCAAATGTATTTTTTGGGAAAAGTAGTTATTATAATGTGTGATGGAGAAGGGACATGAAGACAGTGAGTAAAGTGATCCATAAGCAAATGCCTTGATTTTCCTGAATGGGATAGTCTGTGACAATGTGAATGCACCACATATAATCTATATCCCAATCCTTAAACCTTTTCCTTTACTACAGTGTATCGATTCTCCCACCACCTACTTATGGCAGACAGGATGTCTGCATGATTGATTATATTAGGTGGTGTATTTCATTCTTAGTATTCATCAGCCTTGTAGTCCAGGTACAAAGAAGAACAAGGCCATTGGAAGAAAATAATTTTCTAGTACAGCTGCCCCAGTTGCAGACACTAATGAGTACTATTATGGCACCAGCTGAGCTAGCTATGCCATCATTGATTTAGCAGAACAGTAAAGAAGAATACTTGTACTCCTTAGTGCATATTATGACTGTGACTTTTATCACCTTATGGTCTGAGGTGACCACCAAATGTACTGCTACTGTGTCACTACATTACATGATTTTAAACAAGTGCTTTGCTCAGAGCATTGTTTAACATTTCTATTTTTCCTTTCTTGATATAGCTATTCTTGCTGGTCCACCATCAGGGCAGGAAATATCAGCCCGGCTGTGGTAGACAAAGCTGGAGGCCATACAGGCCAAGTACCAGAGGCTGGTGGTCCTCACAGAAGAGAAGCAGTCACTGCTGTCAGTACTCAGGGCCTCAGTCAGGCTCTACTACCTGCAGCCCGGCAATACCCACGCCACAGTGCCAGGGCAGCCACCCGCCGCCGTATTATCCCTCCTGCCCTCTCTCAGACACCATCTTCCAATACTGTGTCATTATCTTAGGCTGCAACAGTTAGAGCTCCGTTAGGCACTTGTTGAGTGGCTCCTCAGGAGAATCCTGGCCTGCCTTTAGTGCCCTCCTCTGCCCCTTTTTTAACCTTTTATTTTGGTGGGTGGGACTTGTTGTGAGTGGAGAAGGTATTAATGGGTTTTTGCAGGACTTAATTATTTTTTTTTTGCTCCTTCTATGCAACATTGGACCATTGGACATGTTCTGTTTTGAACATTGGTTGGAGAAAGGGACATTTGTTTGGGGCTAGGGAAGGGACAGTTGTGGGTGGAAGGGGTGGGTATTTATCTATTATTTTTGTTAGGGGCGGCATTAAATAAATAGTTACTTACAGTTCTTTATGCCTAAAATCTTTTTTGGGGATTGTTTTATTTTACACTGCTGCCTTTACACTGCGTTCAAAATCTGCTGATAGTCTTTTCCTTTTAGTGCAGCATGTTTTTCAAATCTGCTGATAGTGTATAACAATTATTTATACAGTTAGGTAACCATGTCCCAATACTCTTCTAATCTCTGAAGTGCATTCTGTAAAATTTGACCCATAGGACTGGGGCAGAGAGATTTCCATTGACAACTATATTGCTTGAGCTAAAGGTACAACAATGCTCCATAATTCTTTTACCTGAATGGATTAAGTGAGGTGTGCATGATTTTTAAAGGTACCATGGTGGTGTAGTAGTAGTATGTCAGCGCAGTGAAGGCATCAAAAGCGGAGTATCACTCCATCCTAGGTGAACTCAAATGAAGATCCTACACACTGAGCTGAGGTTACTTCTACCACATCTGCCCCACCAAGTGTGAGATTAACCAATGTTATAAATTATTAAGTAACACCTCAATCAATCACATAGCCTGCAGGAAGATGGTTAGGGATTTGATGAATGGATAGGAAAGGGATTTTGGGAATGGTCTGACAAAAAGAAAAACACAACGCAAACAGAATATTAATCTGGGAAATGATCAGTAGTCTGTTGCAGGAGGAATAGAAAATAAATGGGAATATGTATGACACAGATAACTTTACGTTCTGCTCTGATTCCTTCCATAATACACCAGACTCTGAAAAAACATGTCCAACTCCATAAAGTGGAGAAGTGTGGCTCAATGGTTAGAGTGGCAGACCCTGAAGCAGAGATCTGGCTCAAGACCAGGGTTCAAGTCCCGCTTCGGCAGGTCTTGGGCTCAATTCCCCTTGACCAGATAATTCTCGCCTCGGTGCCTAATCTAATTCATGGGTCCCACTCTGCAACTCTGGGCAATAGCTTGCTTAATCTCCACAACGGCCCCAACAGCGCTTGGATGCCTGGCTTCACCCTGGGGGTGCTCAGGAGTGGGCGCCTCACAGGGAAAAGCCAGGAGGGGTTCCATAGCGGTATGAGTACAGCACCTTGAGACCCTAACGGGTGAGTAGTGTGCTATACAAGTGCTAATTTACATTACATTTACATAACAACTGCTACTCTCCTAAGATACACAGTCTCACGACCCAATTGAGTGTGACCTGTAACTGTTTAACAACAAGAGAAACATTGAGTATTTATATTTTCTATACTAGAATTTTTATGTTAGCTAATTGGACTGGTCAGGTCTTCTTTGACAAAAGTGAATCAGAAAGCAGAGCACCAGAAAATAAAGCAGTTTGAAAATGCTGCTAAACAAATTTCAGTAAGTGTGAAAGTGGAAGGGGAAAAAAAATCACCTTCAGGAAAAATATTATCACTGTCAGAGCGTCCAATTCCTCTGAGTCTACGCGCTGCTGAACAAGAGGCCCACCTCCCGGCAACACCACCTCAGAATGTCTTTATAGCGCTGAGTATTGGAGGTGCCTGAAGAGGGGAAGGGAACAGCTGGGAAGGAGATCTGAAAGACAAAAAGTTTTCAACACAAATGCAGCACGTAAAAACTATAATGACAATTGTCTCCTTTAAACATATCACATTTCGTATTGGTATGAATAGTAATCTCTGATTATCAATAGTTAGTCTACATAAGACTTGGACCGACCATCAATTGCTAATAACAACATTAAAAGGAAACCATTAAGTTTTTTCTAGAGGTTATCATTAAATGAAATTGTGGCGATATCTTGTAGAGCAAAGATTGTTTTTTCAGAAGAACTCTCATCGAAAAATGTTCCACTGCAAACACGGACTAAGTTTCAATTATAAGCAAAGAATATTGTTTCCCTTTAAAAACATGAAACACGATAAATCCAAAGTCCTTTAAAACTCTAAATTTCCACCGTAAATCATTTACAAGGAACAATGCCAATGATGTTTAGATAATCCGTTTGTATACTGATATGTGCCAAGATTAAACATCACATAAACCTTCATACTATTGTTGAGTACGCTTCTCTGTAACACGAGGATATTCCTGAACTCTATTTGAACTCTAGGAAAGAGCAATAAAGAATCAACGATGCAAGCGTAATTAGGAAATGCTCATGAAGGGAGAAACCCCCATTGGCAACAAACTTACTGTTGCGAGTACGACCTACTCGTCATTCTTTCTTGCAACTCTTTACCTGGAAATAAACCTGATGCAGGAATTCCCAGCTCTCTGTCTCTCACTTGATTCTGATTCCAAAATAGTGAGCGTCTTTGGCAGGGGGTAGCTGGTATTTATAGCCTCACCACACCCCAAAATGGCCGCCAGCAATGCATACTGGGAGTTGTGGTTCTCTTATTGTTTACCAAGTAGCAGTTGGGACGGGCAAAGGCATGATGGTTGCAGCTCAACCACCAACGTCCAAACCCAGCAGAACAGTAAGCTCTGCCACATGGGAAAGGTGAACAACGTGTACAGACACAGGTTGGGAGAAACAAGGCACTGCAAACACGCGCAATAACGGGCAAACCTCTGGATGGAGCAGGTCCGAGACCGAGCAGTGTTTTATACCTGACAATCACCTATTATTATTTTTATGGGACCAACAATGTAAATACATCACAACACAAACACAAGCCAGGATAATATATTTAAACAATACAAACACCCACTCTCGCTATCAGCCACCACTGGACATGATGCATCACAGAAACCATCTCAATTCTCAACACTGAAACACATATCCCTCATATCAATCGTTGAGGCATACATATATATAGCATTATTTGCCTGTTCCAATCATCTATAGTGGCCCATTGCTGGTCCTCTTTGATTCATGAAACAAAACACACATTGGCCAGTAAGTTGTAAATCAAATATCTGGGGCAGTACTACTAGGGGACAAAAGAAAGGATAGGCACAGAATAGGGGCAGGTATTGTCTCTCAAATCTCCTTGAAGTCATTATGGTGGATTTGAGGGCTTCTTCAATGCACACTGGTCCAACTACAATTCGGCCATACATGTGTCTAAAGCAGTTGAGGTTCATTAGTCATTTTGACAGAAACAAACTATGTACAAAAATGCGGTTTCCACAGCTACCTACTTTTTTTCCCCAAAGCTGTTATAGTAGAAAGCTCTTTGGTGCCCCAGGTCTAGTCAAGGAAGTAGAGTTCATGCTCAAACTCAGGTGATCCACCCAGAAGTTGGTCGGATAACACACTACCATGACCTGAGGGTGACCAATCATCACTCTTATCCACCTCCCGTTGTACTTCAGGTATGCTGTACTTTGGTGGTATAAAGCGCTGATTCATTTTGATCATGGTCAATTTCTTGATGTTTTTTGGAGTGAGAGGCTGGTCCTTCTCACTGTCACAACTGTACCAGCTGCACTAAACACACGCTCAGCAGACACATTGGCTACAGGGTAATCCACATACTTTATTGCCAGCCTGCGGAGCACTGTCTTTTTGCGCCTCTTCCCATACCAGTACATCAATGGGCTTTAATTTAGCTAGACCTACAGGTAGGCCTGGCCAATCCCCCTAATAGTCATTGGTTCTCCCCGTTGCTTGAGCTCTTTTGCTGCCTCTGCAGTGGACTTAAGCCCTGCCTTTAGAAATCAATCAAATGCAGATTTCTGGGCTGCTGCTCCTGTTCCTGTTGTTGTTGCTGGGGTTGGTTTTGGCTGCTGTGAGCCAACAGCCATGTCCGCAGGCTCTATGGAAGTTGTAGGCTGCACCCCAGAACTCCTGCCGTTCTTTTTCTAGGTCTCTGGCTTGCTCAGCAATTCATGTTTTGTAGGTTGAAACATCCCCTTCTGAAAAAGGAATAAAAGTGGCCAGTAATTGATTGTACCGTGGGTCAAGAATTATGGAACAGATGTAATGTTTGGATGACAAAATGTCTCTTTGAGACCTTTTTATTAACAAATAAGCAAAGGATTCAGCTCTCCACCAACTGCTGCTCATCTGTTTTTCCATCCACACCTGCGAACGTTTCAGACACCTCCTTGCTGTTTCTGCAGTATATGCACTAATGGCATAGCCTGGCCCATGGTACAGTCCTCCTTGCTGACTTCCCTTGTGAACATTTCAAAGGGAAGCAGCATCTCTGTCAATCATTTGACCAGGCCCATCTCAATGATCATGCATCAGTTGCATCCCCTCTTTGTATGACATATTCATTGATCAGTCCGTACTGCTCAAACAGATGTTGAAACATGTAATAAGTAGAATTCCAGCATGTTGGCTCCTTCTGTATGAGGGCTTTAACTGGCATTCTATTATCACGCTGGGTAATCCTCAACAGCTCACAGGCTTTGGCCTTAACTATATTACTGCCATTGTCCATGGCAACAAATCCAACGTTAAGCCCTTTGGGGTGTAGCCATTCAAAGAACTTGTTGTTAAAGTCATCCAAGATGTTTACAGCTGTATGGGATTTCTCCATGGCGAACATAGATAGTGTTGTATGCTTCTGAGCACCATTAAAAATTGCAGCTTTGTCAGCACCTGCAGATTCATTTTTCTAACCCTCACAAAAGAGATCCAGGAAGCACGTGTAATCAGTGGCTTGGCAATTGGTCCACATGTCTGTTGTCAGGTGGATTGTCTGGACAGTACTCTGCTGCAAAGCTTGTCCAACCAATTCCAGCACATCGTGATGTAGCGCTGCAATAGCAACTCTGGTGAAATAGGTCTGGCTGGGAACCTTCCATTTCTGGCAGATAGCCGCCACAAATTCTAGAAAACACACTCCTTCCACAAAACAAAAAGGGAGGAGGCCCAATGCTAGCATTTTAGCCCGCTTCCCGTTGTACAAACGTGCTGTTGCGTAGTTGCATTCAAACTGCTCCTCATGCCTAAAAATGGCAGTAGTAGTACCTTGGATTTTTTTCTTTGCTGGTGCCACTGATGCAGTTGACTTAGAAGGTGGTGGTATGCTCAATGTGCATCTCAGTGGGCAGCCACTGTAGGTTCTTGCCTTGGTGTTTTGACCTGACTCTGAGTCTTCCTGTACTCTTGTGATGTCGCTGATGTGATAATACTATTGCACTGCTGATGTCAGGTCTGAGCTGTGTACCAAAAATGTCACTCTCTTCTTCACCTTCCACCATGATTGGATCAGATTGCATGCTTTCAACACCTTCACTCACACCACTGTGCCTTCTTCTTCTACTGAGGTGGGTGGGGAGGATGTAGGTCACACCCAGGGCCTTGTAAATATGGAAGCTGATGTAGGTGGTGGTATTGCTCTCACATCTCTCGGGTCAGATTGAGAAGATGGGGTATTGCTTGACTCCACTGGGGCTGGACTAACATCCATGATGACTGGCTCACTGTTAGACTTGTCAACCTCCTCTTTTTCATCCATAACTCCAAGGCTTTCAGGAACCTTCCTTTTCACTCCTTGCCTCACCTGGTGTGTCTTAGACTGATGTGGCATCCAAGTGGAGTCTTGATCATCAGAAGGGGGGCTTGAGGAAGAAGATTGCGGAGATCTGGAAGACAAGGGATATTGTGAAAGAGGGGCTTCTTTGGATTCCTCTGTATGGATCTCAACAACCTGATGTGCTCCTACATTTGGAGGAACTGCTATTGCTGGCTGTGGCTGTGGCTGTTGTTATTCACTGGCCTGAGTTTCTGGCAATGACTGTGTGCAACTTACAGAAAGAGATAAGTCCAATTCAACGTCACTGCTCATTGGTGTTCCTGTGATTAGAGAGGCTGCCCGTGTGGCAGATATGAGATTAGGCCTAGTTTGGAATGGGGCTGCCGATGTGGAAGTGGTGTTTCCAGCTTGCGCCAGTGCTAGAAAGCTCCTTCTCATCACTGGCTACTTTTTTGGTAGCAGCTTTCTTTGGGGCCATCTTGAAGATTTCAGTTGGCAGTAGCACTTAGCTTCACCAGCTGAAGAGATGTCTGTATGAACGTGAGTGTGGTCATACAACATGTTGAGTACAGGCCTTCTGTCTGGCAGAACTGTGGGTGATGTTTCTTTCTCTTTGTGCACCTAAAAACAAACATGCAAGAAGGATCAGTGAAATGTGGCATTGCTGTTGCATTTACCATAGTAGTAAAAACAAACAATATCATGGAATGGTTACTGAAAAAAACATACAAATATTTATGAAATACAGTGTATCAATTTGTAAAAACAACACATCAACCTTAATTTTCATTATCATGTACAATACAGTAATGAAGGATAAGAAAAAGCCACAACTACAACATACAACATGTAACTATTAGCTTTATCTGTCTGCATCAAGTTGGCATGTGGCACTCAGGGAGGTGCTGCTGACAAATGGAATAATAATCCTTGAATAATGTAATGTTATGTAATGAAGTGCAATTATACTCCTATGGCAGGCATGGGGCTAAAGGGGTAAACAGGAATTTAAAAGAAAAAATACATACAATAAAATAACAATTTAATTTGTTTAAAAGAAATCAAAAAGTAAGAAAAAAGTTTAAAAAATATTTAAATATTATTATTATTAGACTGACATTATAAAATTGAGTAAAATGAAGGTTGTGAAAAAAATTAGAAGAAAAGGATAAAACAAAATTAAAATAGATTGCAATTGCTAATGTTCTAGGGGAAGGAAACTAGCATGAAAAATCACAGGGATTTGGGAGACAAGGAATGATGGAGGGGAACAATGCAAAAAAAAGAATACTATAAAATATAAAAAAAAACTGCTCATTCAGTAAATTTAGTAATAAACATTGACTTATTAGACCTGAATAAACACACACAATGGCTGCCAGCCACATAATCAAGGAGGCATGCTCCACACAACAAAGAAGAACACATGCTACACTGGCTGCCTACACAGATGGCCACCAGCAACATGGTCAAACAAAAACCAGCAAAGAGGCATGGCCACCACAACAAAGAAGAACACATGCAAGCCTAAAGCACACTGGCTGCCTGCACAAAATGACAGCCAGCCACGTGGTCAAGCAACAACCCGCAAGGAGGCATGGCCACCACAACAAAGAAGAACACATGCAGCCCTAAAGCACACTGGCTGCCTACACAAAATGGCCAACAGCCACATGGTCAAACAACAACCAGCCAGGAGGCATGGCCACCACAACAAAGAAGAACACATGCAGGACTACTGGCTGCCTAAACAAAATGGCCACCAGCCACATCAAGCAACAAGCTGGTTGAATTGAAATAAAAAAATACATACAGGTATAGGACTATAATTATGACTCTACAAAAATGGTGCCTAGTCACATGGCATGGGGAACAAAGACAAGTGGTGGCCTATGACAAACACTCACTCACTGGCCAGACAAAGAAGGCATTGGTACAGGAGAAAAAAAACAGCATGAAGTCACTATTAGTAATTCTAAAAACTGTAAATTAAAATTAAAGGGGCTAAAACATTTTACAACACATCATATAAAGGCATTAAGAACTTTAACACCCCCATATACTGCTTGCAGAAACAAAATGTGAAATGCCACCAAACAACATTTTGTTATCTTTTTTCCAATGCCATCCGTGGTAATTCAGTTCCACGGACACCACAAATGGTTGTTTTTAATCATGCACTCATGACTAGTACTGGGCCTACAGCAACAAAATTGCCTCTAAGCAGTGTCGCACCATTTTCTGGCACACAACCCCCATGGACATGGCTCCTGTCTTCGTAAAGACAGGAGCCATGGCCATTGGGGCCAGAACCAGGTAGGGGGCCCCAAGTCAGAGCCCTCGATCGGTGTTTGCGAAAAAGAAAAATATTCACCCGGACATACCAGGGATGGGTCGCCCATCCTTAGGTGTCCTCCTGGTGTGGGTGGGTGGGGTGTCCCTGGGGCCAGGGTAGGTCATCTGTGGGCAGTGTCCATGGTCTCCAACCATGGAAATATGCCTACAGGTCCCCTTACGCCGGCCCAGACCCAGGCTTTAAAAAATGGTGCTAAGCAAGCTTAGCAACATTATTTAAGGCCCCCATCCTGCTGTGCTGGATTTTAGCACAGGGGATAAATATGGGGCAAAGGCCATATCATCCTTTTCTGGACGGGAATGCCTACCTTGCATCTCCTTGACGCAAGGTAGGCTTTCCCTCCAGAAAATGACGTAAACTCCATAACTTTGGTGCTAGACTTGTCTAGCGCCAAAGTATAAATAGGGAGTTAGGTTTGCGCTAAATTAGTGTAAAAAAATAAAATGGCGCTAATTCAGCGCAAACCGAGTATAAATATGGGCCTTAGTGCAGGGTGGAACAATATGTGAAGAGATCAAATGAACAGTCTAAATTCGGATTTGATGCCATCTGTTATTGTTTATGTTTTGCCATATTAATTAAAACAAGTGTGTATCATAGGTGGCTGAGAATGGTAACTGTTTTGTTGGAAAAAAAATAAGATTTTCAGGAATTGAACCTAGAAATGTTATGCAAGCATAATCAGTGGATTTGGTATAATTAATTAAGTCGGTCTTTTAACTTATTATCACTTACAATTTCCATAAATAGAAGACATCAGAATATTGACTGCACATTTATTGTGACCTTATTTTACTTTCTTCTAAGGTTTGCAATATCAAGCAGCATATTTTTAAGGATGAAGGTATATCATCTGCCTTGGAACACAACAAAAGTTACTTTCAACTCTTCATAGCTTGAGAATAGTGATTACATATTAGTTTCAGATGATTATGTTTTGACTGAGATTAGCTTTTCTTAGAAGTAAAAAAATAAGACAATTCTCAAATTACTGAATTTAAATTCACCCATTTCAGACTGGCTCAATTGGAAAATTATGTATGATAAGTTTGTTTGTTTTCTTTAATTTGTTAATAATTTTTGGTTGTAAGAGTTCACACAGATTCATCAAGTGGAAAACAGAAAGAATAAAAAATAAATCTTAGAGGAGAGCCACAACACTCTAGCTTCATACATCATCCCCTGTAAAGCCCTTGCCAAAACCTAAGATACTAAATTATCATCTTTTCACCCCACAAAAGAAAACATATTCCACCCATAAAACATCTCTGTGCTCATAAAACATTCCAAAGTCTAAGGCATTTGAGGCCAGATGTATCAAGATCCCAGTTTGCATTTCTTAATTTTAAGAAATCGCTATTTTAGAAATGCAAAATGAGATGTATCAAAATTGCTAGTCGGTATTTGTGATTTCTTAAAATTCGCAAACGCAATTTGAGATTAGCAAATACCAAATCGTAAATCATTTGCGATCCGGTATCTGAAACTCACAAATTGCGAAAACGGCAACCTGGAACAGCCTGATGACATCACAACCAGGAAGTGAGTCAGCCCATGCTGTTTCCAGCAGCCACACCCACGGGAGCAGGCAGCACTGAGGAGGTTGTCAGGAACCATTACAAACTCTTTGGGAAGAAGTCACTATAGGTCCCTGAAAGTGAGAAAAGGAAGCTCTGGTTGGAAATCCAGTCAAAAATATGTGCAGTGGGTGTTGTGCAGTGCTCTGTGGAGGAGATTCGCAAAAGATGGTATAACCTGCATTACCATGCCAAAGAAAAGGTAGCCACCAGGCTAAAGGAGGCAAGGAGCACCGGAGGAGGAACACCCATCCAGACACCGTCCCCACCAATGTAAGGCATGGTGGACTCCATACTGCTTCCGGAAGCCATCAGTGGTGTCACTGACATTGACACCTCAGGGACACCCAGCACCAGCGAATGTAAGGCCAGCATTGATGCGTATCCCCATATGTGCATGTACAAATGTCCCCTAGAAATAGCTATTAGCTTGATGCAGCATGTAAGTAGTCCATGCCACATCTTACAACACAATAATGCCTTATGGGTGTGATAGACCACAATCCTAAGGTCAATAAACCACATTAAAAACAAGTAGGTTTTAAGCCACATAGAGAAACAACACACACAAGTCACAGTGATACAATGTCAGAGTAGAAAATTTACTATTGTGCTACTTATTGCGAGATATAAAGAAATTACATGCTGCACATTGTCATTGCAGATGTCTCGGGCCCTGCTGCAGCAGAAAGTGGAAATGTGGGGGATGCCGAAACACAGCCACAGTCCAACTCCAACACAAGTGAGTTTCTAAGTATTGCACCAACCAGATGCAGGGCAAGGGTGTTACCTCTCCCAGAGTAAAACCTGGACTCAGATGAGATGCTGGATGAACTCCCCACACCACCCACAGAGGATAGAACCACAGGAAGACAGCAGTCCCTGTTCCAGCACCAGTCAACTCCCCTCGGGAGGCATCACAATGCAGGCAGACAGCGCACAGAGGAAACAGGGGACCCATCAATCTTTGCTGAAGCTTCCATGCTGAAAGTGCAACGCCTGCAATGCAAACACATGTGGTCAATTCACAGGCCGTTGGTATCATTTGATCAGAACATGGGCACAATGAACAAGCATTTGGAGTCACTGCATGAGGGACAGCAAACAGCAGCCGAAAACACAAAGGACTTGACAAATGCAATTAGGGGCCTCTGCACTGAGAATCAGCAGGAACATGTCAGCCACCCTAGGCACCATCACCAATTTATAAGAAGGTTTGATGGGTTCTGCAGATCGGTCAATCGGCTTGCAAGCTCAACTGCCATGATTTCATGACGTGCTGTGGGCATACAGGAGATGGCACACTGCAGTCGGGACGCTGCACAGTCCTTGGTGCAAATAACCAATGTCCTGGATGCGATGCAGACAGCACGCAGTGCTACAAACAGCAAACTGGGTGGTGGAGATAGTGAGGAGTTCTCTAGCCTCAGCAGTCTTACAGCCCCTGTGATGGATCATAGGCGTTGCAGTACCAGACACAGTACTGCCAGTAAACCCGCTACAAGAGGTGAGAGTGAGGCCACTGAGCATTCAAGTGGAGTGGAATGCGTGGTCGTAGGAAGTAATGTTAAAGCCTACAGGGGACTACTGTAACGTAGCTGTACAGTTATTCTATGATGCTAATAGTGTGACACTGTTTTTTGCACATGGTAGCCTATACTTCAAGCCTGTGTCCTATTGACAACATACGTTACCTGAAGTCAAGGTTATAAAGTTGCTAACTACAGAAAGACATAAAATTGCAGTGGTGTTGTCATTACTTACATAAGAAATGGTTGTGTGTGATGTCAGCACGTCTTTGCCTGCCCTCTGCTGCACTGGTCCTGTCTACTGGGTGATGGGGAGGTAAGGGATCACTATCTTCTTCTGAGTCCGGCTCCATTGGTTCAACAGGTATGCTCCTTCTTGTTGCTATGTTGTGCAACATTGCACATGCGGACACTATTTTACATATTGTGTCTGGGCTGTACTCTAGTGCCCCTCCACTTTTATGGATGCACCTGAAGCGGCTCTTCAGGAGACCGAAAGTCTGCTCCACCACACTGCAGGTTGCCCTGTGCGCAGCATTGTACCTCCTCTCTGCAAGTGTTGCAGGGTTCAGGTAGGGCATCAGAATGTAGGTGCACACTGTGTAAGCACTGTCTCCTGGAATGAATAGAGGGTAAAATGAGTACTGTTGGAATCTGACGTCACTAGAACTTCAATGCAACATAGTCTATTACTTTACCCAGTAGGTATCCTTCGCCAAACTCCCCAGCTAGCAGTCCTGTATGAATCCCGCTGTGGGGCGAAAGATGAAGGAGTCATGTGTGCCATCTGGGCATCTGGCCACAAGATTGGTGATGATGTTAGACGCATTGTTAATCACCTGTATGTTCATGGAATGATGGTTTTTATGGTTCTGATAAACATACTTGGTGGCCGATGGTGGACAGATAGCTACATGTGTCCCATCAATGGCACCTATGACATGAGGGAATTTTGCAATCTGATAAGAATTGATTTTGGTTTGTTGGATTTCCTGTGGGGTGTTGGGGAATCTTATGTGCTCTTGTATGTTGCTCAGCATGGCATTTAGAAATGCTTTGAAGAATCGTGAGAGAGCACTCTATGATACCCTTCCTGCTGCTGCTATGACACCTTGATAGCTCCCTGAGGCTAATAGGTGCAGGGAGCATACTACCTGCACATGGGTGGGTATGCTATTGGTCCTGTGTGTGTTGCGCTGCAGTAGGGGTTGTAGATCTGCTATCAGGTCAAGTATCATGGCTGAGCTTAACCTGTACTTCTCACAGATTTCCTCCTCTGTCTGGTCAAAAAGGGTTATGCGCACTCTGAAAATGTGCTCCCCCTCCCTCCCCTCAAATCTTCCAAGATCCTCAACCTCCTTGCCATCACGTAGAGTGCAGCCATTGTAGAAGAGCGGCTGAGGAATTCTGGGCCTCTTTATATAGGTTGCACCTGGTTACCGCTTGATTTCAATTCATGGTAAATTGCACGTGCAAGAGGCCATTCTGCGAGTTTTCGCAATTTGTGAATTTTTGATGCATCCCATTGTGACATGGTTTTGTGTGTCGCAATCAGCGTATTGCAAATTGTGCCATGATTTTGTGGATCGCTATCTGCGATTCGCTAAACTGTGTCGCAGTTTGGGTCTTGCAAATAGCAATTCGGTATTTCATGTTGCTATTTGCGATACACTGACTGCGACACACAAAACCATGTCATATTCGCAAAAAATTCACAATTTATGTGATTCTGTATTTTCACACTGCAAATGCCTTTTGTTCATCGCAGGGACCATTTTTGCATTCGCAAATGGTCGATTTTTGCATTTCCGGGCGTTTGCGAATGCAAAAAAGCTTGATACATCTGGCCCTTGGTGTAAGAGCCGAACTGCAGCAAATAAAAGCATTCTAAGCCCTTATCTTCGACATTTTGGTCCACCAATTTTCAAAGGTGGGGACTACATCGGTCTTCCAGTTTTGTTGGATTATGGACCTGGCAATTAAAGTAACCACAAAATCTTCTTTATATCTTCCATATTGATACTTACTTTTGAGGAATACTCCAATAAGATCACTTGAGCATCCTGAGAGAAATTGATATTCAAGGTATGTATACAATACTCAAAGACAGAGGTCCAATACTCCGCAATCTTTGTACAGTCCCAGATAATATGCTTCCAGTGACCCTCAAATCTTTTAAACATCTGAAGCATTTCATCTGTATCTCGTGGTTAATCTGATGCCACAAATCCAGTGTTCTGTGTAACAGTTGCGTGGCGTAGAATTGCATCCAGTGAGGTTAGCACCCTTCACCAAAGAGAAATTCAACAAATTGATCTTGCTTCAGACCTCCCCAAAATGAGCATTCCCTCTCTTGACAACCATTTCTGCCTTGCTTTACAAGACAGATCAGCCTCCTTATATTTTCAAAATGTGGCTATTCAATACCTAACTGATCTATGTGTGCTTGATTCAATTATTCTTCCATTAATTCAAGACTGGCCTTAATTTTTTATAAGATCTAGTTCAATTGAAAAAAAACTAAAATGAATAAAGGACTATTGAAGAGAAGTCTTGCAGTATCCAAAGTGAGTCTCAATAGCAAGCCCCTGTTTCCAAGTATCCACTTTTACAAAATATCCAATACTACAAACACCATTCTTCCCACACCTATTAGTAACACTACCGTCTAGTACGGGGTATGATACTTTAAAGATATCAGTAAATTGACTTGAACCTTTGGTAATTGGTATATTAAAATGTTCGAATAATTGCTCTTTGTATTTTAAAAGCCATTCGAGGGTTTGTATCAAACTTTGTGGGTGATTTTGTCAGGCATAAAAACATTCAGTTCATATTCCTGCATGGTTACAATTAAAATAAAAATATAAATTGTTTTTTTGACAGGACCTTGTGGGATAAAAATGTGCATGTAAAATGTGCAAAAGTGAAATAGTAATATTCTTTTACATTAGGCAGAGCAAGACCACCTTCTGTTGCTGGCATATATAAGGTACTAGTGCAAGCTGCAATTTTTTACTAGGACAGATAAAATTGGAGTAGAATCCCTCAATTTCCCTAAACATTTTGGGGGCCATTCTGACCCCGGCCGGCGGAGGAAGCCGCCGGCCTGGCTGGGACCGCCAGAATACTGCTGCGCGGTCAAAAGACCGCCGCAGGTATTCTGGGTTTCCCGCTGGGCTGGCGGGCGACCGCCAGAAGGCCGCCCGCCCAGCGGGAAACACCCTTCCATGAGGATGCCGGCTCCGAATGGAGCCGGCGGAGTGGAAGGGGTGCGACGGGTGCAGTTGCACCCGTCGCGATTTTCAGTGTCTGCATGGCACTGTTACGGGGGCCCCACAACACCCCATACCGCCATCCTCTGCCTGGCGGCCAAAACCACCAGGAACAGGATGGCGGTATGGGGGTCGGAATCCCCATGGCGCCGCAGCAAGCTGCGCCGCCATGGAGGATTCCCCAGGGCAGCGGAAAACCGGCGGTACAACGCCGGTTTTCCGTTTCTGACCGCGGCTGTACCGCCGCGGTCAGAATGCCCAAGGGAGCACCGCCAGCCTGTTGGCGGTGCTCCCGCGGTCATTGGCCCTGGCGGATTTTACCGCCAGGGTCAGAATGACCCCCTTTATCTCCAGGGCACAGGGTAAGGCAGCAAATACAAAACTGAACAAACGTAATACCGACTTGGGAATCAGTGTGATTTGCCCTCAGCAAAGATATAGGCAAACCTGTCCACTTGGAGAAAAGATAAGAGGTACACAATTCAATACAAATAATTCATCAACATCTTCTGTGGTGTAGAGTCCCAAGTATCTCTTGGGGTTCAGATTCACCAAGGCTCAGAGCTCTGGGGGTAAGGTATCAGTTGTGTATAAAAGAATTTCTGTTTTAACCTAATTATCTTGTAGCTGTTGTTCTCCTATGCATTTGCCCTTTCATTAAGGGGTAAGGAGCAGTATACCAAAGTGCAATGTGCAAAAGTGCTCAAATGCTTAAAGTGCCTAAAATGCCGGCTGCTGTTTGTTTTAGCAAGGCCATTTGTCCGAACCCACACTTTAGATGGCATTGGGGTGCATGCATGTGAAATGTGCTTTCCGAACAGTTTTCCAAGAATAGACACACATAAGTGCTCAATCCTATGGATTTCTCACAGTGTGAACTCTTCCAATTTTGTATACCTTTCCCCTATATACCTCCTTTGTCCTCCCCCAATCTGGAGCCCCCCCCCCATTGTGACCCCTGAGTCCCATCCTTTCCCCATCTGGCACCATGGTTTTGTATCATGCTCCCTTGTGCCCCTGCCTCCCACTCCACCACTCCAAAGCAGTGGTATTACAAAACTTAGAGAGGCCCCCTTCAAAGTACCTGTAAAGGGCCACTTTCCTCCTGGACTAAGTCATGGGCCTGCCCCTTGCACAAGGTACTGTGCAGAGGGAGCCCTCAGGAGCTTGAGGACCCCTGCACCAGAGGCCTTTGTTATGCCCCCGCTCCAAAGTGAAAAAGGAAATTGTGCTTTAGAATTTAGTAGACAGTCTGCCAAGTCTTTACACTCTCTGATATTCACCTTCAGTAGTTTATGTTCTTCATCAACAGTTGAAAACCAACTAAATCGGTCCTAATATAGAATTTTCATCTTGGAAGGGTGAATTATGGCAGCATGCATCCCTGCAGAGCCTTAAAGTCCTTCTGCTCCCACGGTGATGTTAGAGAAAATTTAGATTCAATATTCATGGTTTACATCAAATGCTTTCGCCAGTATTGCCTCCCGGAAGACCTTCTCTTTAATCCAAAAGTCAGCATAATGTATCAGTACACATGAAAGAGTTTTTAGAGTTGGCCAGAGCTTGAGCAGGCACAAGGTGCACAAGCAGCAATGTTAAGTCCTGTGAATAGTTAGGGAGGATGTACTTCTTTATCAAATTATTCACATAAGTGACGGTCCCTCAGTGTCCTCCTTATGTTCCGGCAAACTCATACATCACAGATTAGTCCTTCAGGAATGATTTTCTAACTCCTCCTCCTTGATCTTTAGTGCCCCTAACTGTCTTTCAATGTGCTGCATCTTCCTAGAAGCCTGGGCCAGCTTATCCCTGCAATCCGAGATATGCTGCTCCAGCTCATTCATTCTATGAAATATTTGCAATATTTTCCCCTCAAGGCTGGACAAGTGATCTGCCACTTGCTTGGCAATTACTTGTTGGATATTTTTCATTGATGTTATTTCATTGCAAATCTCACATAGCACTTATTGCAAAGCAGCAGGAGACTCAGTAACTGTCGGGCCTTCAACTGAAATGAAATTCCCCCTACAGCTTGAGTGTACTAATTCCACTTCCATTGTCAAAAACTCATCTCTACGGGGGTTCCAAATATTTACCTCTAGTTGCCCAGGTGGTGTGTCAGATATCGCAAGCATAGGGGAGGTGGACTCAAAACTCGATTCCAAGCCTGGAACTGTTGTATTACTCAGCGTACTTAGTTTCTTATAGAATAGAGGAAGGAACTTCATATCCCTGTTGTTCATATGTTTCTCCATTGAGTTTGATGACCCTTCTGGCTCCATTTGGCTCTTGTTAGGGCAGGGAGGTGAAAAACTTTCTCAACTCTCACAAGGTTTTGGATTGGTCTCTCTGCTATTAACTGCTGCAACCTCTACATTGTCTGCTGGGGGCCGTCCCTCTCTCATTGGTTCAGAATTTTGCACATCTCCAAGCAGCAAACTGCTAACCTCCAAGCAGCAAACTGCTAACTTTGCCAGTATCTAGCCCAGCCCCTGGGTATCCTCCAGTAGCTGAATAGCAAAGTCTTGTAAGACCACCTCAGAGACTGCCCTCTACGACTCTTACCAATCTGCGAGCAGCTCATCATGAAAGTTCTCTGCTAGAAAATGCTGCTAGACTGGATCATACTGGTGTCTCTCAAGCCCCCGCCCACCAAATGTGCACACATCCTAGTGGGAGTCACCCAGTGTGCTTTAATGCCTTGTCTAGTTGACGTAATATTCTTCACCAAGTTCCCTCAACACCTCAATGTCAGGAATTGCAGGTGAGCCCATGCCCTGCCAGTCAAATACCTTGCTTACTTGTGGGTTTTCTGGGGCTTCAGGAGCATAGCCTGCCTTTTGGAGAAGAGAGCACCTTAGGTAGATAGCTTAATTGCAAGGAGCTGGGCAATTATAAAAGAACTGCTTCAAGAGCCCAATACTGTTAGGCAGGATCCACCAAATCTCCCTGTGTTGTGTCGTGTTGTTCAGCTGGAGCCTTTAATCTTCATAAACTCTGCTGCACACACTGGTTCCTGTGGTCTATTGTTCCCCGGTCTTGCCATACCCTTGCTCCTAGTAGTGGGTTAGTAGTTCTTCAATCCCACAGTTCACGCTTGTTTCAGTGCTGCTTCATAGCTGCTGTGTCTCTCCCTTGCCCAAGTGGCGGCAACAGGACAAAATGAGGGAACTGGTATGCAGCACAGTATGGGGAATACCGACATGCCATAACTTGTCAGACCCTAGTTGTTTGTTGATTTGTTTCAAATCTCCTAGAAGGCATGCAAGGCACAAGATTGCCACAAAAATAGAAGTTGGAATCTATGACATTGTTCACTGGAGACAAAAACATGACGAATACTGCAGAAGTTTGAGGAGGTGTGGGTATGTTTCTTTTGTGAATGAACTTTCCTCCTTGCTCCTTGGGCCACACATTAATTTACCACTTGCAACACCCATTTTAGGAAACATGCTTTTTTTGGGGACCCACCCTTTCAAAACATTAATTTTTGGTCATTGGTAGTACAACTTTGAACACATTATTATACTGTTTGGGCATATATTACATTGCAAGTATTTTTAAGCTTGAACATACGCCTCTGAATGGGGTTTTATGAATTGAAAATATTTTAGAGGCCTCATTTAGAACATGGCGGAATGCCCCACCGACAACCATGCTGACAGTCGATGGAAGACCGCATTGGCGGCAGCAGGCATCCCGCCATATTATGACACCTGGAGCATCACCGCCACTGATGGCGGTGAGGGCTGCCATGCACCATGCTGGTGGTCAGTAGTGGGGGAAGAGGCTGCTCCACCCTCACGCCACGTCAGTCCAGACACCGCCACACCTATAATGATGCAAT
This sequence comes from Pleurodeles waltl, assembly GCF_031143425.1. NCBI lineage: Eukaryota > Metazoa > Chordata > Amphibia > Caudata > Salamandridae > Pleurodeles > Pleurodeles waltl. The sequence continues at coordinate 396,753,023 of NC_090438.1, read as the reverse complement.
CATAGGCATGGTGGTGTATGGAGATGCGACAATGCCGGTGGAGCATCATCCTAGGAGCCCGTTGCCTCCCGGAGCAGTGCATCATAGCAGGTAAGTGCAGCCTGAGAGAGAAGAGGGGTGGGGGTGTGTGTTGAGTGAGTGAGTGAGTGCATGCGTGCATGGTGGTGTGTGTGTGTGTTTCTGAAGGGGGGATGTTTGTCCTCATGTATGAATGAGTGTGTGTATGTCTATGTATGTGTATTTGGGGGGCCTAAACAATGGTGGGGGATGGTGAGGGGGGTTTGGGGAAGACTCATAGGATGATCGGGGGAAGGAGGAGTAGGGTGGAGGATTTCAGGGGTTGGGGTGTCCAGGGGCGGATATTTTGGAGTTGTGGCAGTGGGGGGGAGCCTAGCGTGTCACATACTGGTGACCGGTATGCTTTCCGGGAGGGTTTCCTGCCAGGAAATGCCTGGTGGAAATTGGATCATTATCCCACAGGCAGTCTAGGCTCCACTGCCGGGTCAAAAGTGGCTACTGTCAGCCCGGCGGTCGAATCAGGCCTGGTAGTGGGTAGTACCAGTTTACTACTGTTATCTTTATATGGTGGTCTGCACCACCATGCCGTCGGCGGTAATGACCGCCACCGCCGGCGGTGCAGTCATTACTGCCAATATCAAAATGACCAACTTACTAACCCTCTTTGGGCCATAATTTTATACATTTGTTTTGGTGAATCGTGGCATTGAAAGATTATTGAGCCGTCAATGTTAATAATCACCATCGGGCACTACATAGAAGGTTGCTCTTGCCACACCTGTGGTCTCTACCACTTTGCATAGAATTACAATTTCGGGCCATATTTATCACAAATTCATGCAATACAACGTAGCAAGCCACCTTGCTACACTGCACTGTGTGCAAAGGAAAAGGCAGGAATGCACCATAAATACCATTATGCGACACAATCCTGTCCTTCTTCAGAGCTTGCCCACTTTTGGTTGGCTAGCACCAACGCTGACACCCTTGTGTCATGTTGCAAAGGTGCCTGTGTTGCAGGCAGGATTTTTTTTGTGCAAGAAGGGACACCTTCATCCACACAAACAATCCTCAGAGGCGTTTCCCACTTTCTAAATATGCTGCTGAATGCAGCACACTTAGAAAGAGGTAATAATGAGGAAAATAAAGATATTTCTCTTTTTTTGCCTCTGGTGGGGAGAGGAATAATTCTGATGCATTTCCAGGTCTACCAGGTGTTGATAAATCTGGGAATGTGTCAGAATCCATGTCTCTCTGCTGCAGAGTAACTCAAGGGAGTGACTAGAACTGCCTTGTGTTAATGTAGATTTATGAAGCCACTCAGGGCCACACAAGGTGACCTTGAATGACTTAATAGATCTTCGGTTTTGCATTGCCTTTGCATGGTAGAAGTGCAATGCAATACCTAGATAAATGAATTTCGAAAACCTAAAAGCATAGAAGGGAGTCATCCCACTATTCGAAATTTCTCAAACAAACTGGTAACTCATTACTCAACCAAGACAGACACATTGGACTATTTAAAACAGAAGAAAACCATCAGCAACAACCCCTTTCCTAAAATACCCTAAAAATAAACCAACCCAGCCTCTGCACTCCTTCAAACAAATATCACAAGGTGAATTTATGGATTTCGTCAAAGCAAGTAGGCCTTTCAGTTGCCCTTCTGAACCTTGTCCACCACACAACTTCAAGAACATTCCTTTATCTACTTCTGCTGACACACCTGTATGAAGAATCATTAATAACTCTTTAACCACAGGAACTTTTCCTGAATACCTGAAAAAGGCATACATATGTCCGTTATTAAAGAAAACCCGCAGGACCTGCGCTCAAGATTGCCACCCTGCCTTAGAACACCACTATACAAGTAAAAGACAATAGGTGGTACATCCTTCTCCGTTCAAGCAGCCAAACTATGGAATTCATTACCCCCAAATATAAGATCCACAGATAACTATCTTCCCTTCTGAAGACTGCTCAAGAGTTGGCTCTTTTGTTCATAATCACCAAATTCAAACAGCAATGGAGTGCATATGCCTGTGTTGATAAATGTTTATAATCTGATTATGTGTATATTCTAGATATGTATAATTCTTTAGGAAATATGTATTGTTACTATGTCATAACTATAAATGATACCATTATACACATACTCTTTAACCCTTTTTAACAAAGGGATATTTACTCACAGTTATATATAGATAGATATATATATTTAAAATTTGTGTGTGTGTGTACATGCATGTTGTATGTATATATATATATATATATATATATACATATATATATATACGTGTATATACATATATATGTGTATGTTATTCTATGCTCATATTTATGTTCATAGGTCATTGCATAGCTCCTAGATATTTTGTTATATTAGGTACTTATGAATCCCTGCTCTCGTTTTTATATCACACTGATCAAATGTTTTATTATCATAAGCATTTCGCTATTTATAATTGAGTAAAGATAAATATATGTTAGAAAATTAAACTTAATAATTAACTTCAAATATTGCAAATCTTGAGTCTGTGTTTATACAATACTACTTTTCTTGAACCTATATTTCCTTACTATGCATTTACATATCTATTTATTTATTAATCTAGTCCTACTGTACTAGAGAAAAACTGAATAAAAATAAATAAAATAAAATCTGTTAATACAATACAAATGATAAATAATTCAATTAAAGTAAAAAAATAATAATGAATAAATAAATGAAAGAAAAATCAAAAGTAAAATAATGATTACAAATTACATATCTATATATATATATATTTCAAACAAACAAAGCGGCTCAGTTAATGGCGCCACGCTCCAAAACACCGGTGCTCAAACCAAGGGCAAGCCGATCCCTCAATATAATATTCCAACACAACGTTCGGTTGAGCACTCCACCAAGAGAAGTGATTTAATCATTTATTGACTGTGAGAAAAGAAAGAACAACGCGTTTCGACCATTTCGGTCTTTGTCAAGTTCAAAATTTCCCAATTCCATTAACACCCTATTTATAGCTAATTATAATTATACCCAAGCAATGCAAGCTGGGACTTGTAGTGTTGACTGAAAAAAGGAGGAGAAGATGAGCAAACAGTGCCAAACTACAAAACACCTATAAACTTAAATCAACAAAAACACATATATATATTTTATACATACTCTTTGTCACAAATGTAATTCTATTAAGAATTAAATGATTCTACTATCACATGCAATGATGACTGAATATCCACATCAATTTGTCATTGCTCGAAATATTTACATATAAGCCTTAGTACCCTGAAACTGAATTGAATTAAATATTATTACATGCTTTGCCCTATATATTAAAACGTCGTATAATATATGCAGAAATACTTACTAACCCCGGTAGCCAATTCATCAACAGAGTTTTTCAAAATTCCAGAATTACATTGATGTATTTTATAAATGTACATAAAATTCCTCATCGTAATTCATTCCATGCGGGACTCTCGTTGGCATTTGAATTATGTACCTAGACTCCAGCTGTCGTAACTTTTTGATTCGGTCACCTCCTCTTTCCTGGTCTGGAGTGTGATCTATTCCATAATATCTCAAACTTCTCCAATCACTCAATGTATGTGTCTACATGTGTTTTGCTGTAGCATAAGTCATATCTTTATTGGTTATTGCTCTCATGTGTTCTAATATTCTTTTCTTAAGTATGAAAATGGTGCTTCCAATGTATTTAAGACCACAATGGCATTCAATAATATAAATTACAAATTTGGTATTGCAAGTGATTCTATGTTTAATTTTTCTCACCTGCCCATTTGCAAATGGAATATTTTTCATAGATTGGCCTATTTTACACGCTTTACAGCTATTACACTTGAAAAAACCTTTTTGTTCCTCTTCCAACCAGTTTGAATCTTTATTAAGAGTGAAGTGACTTCTCACCACTAAGTCTCTAATACTAGGTGCCTTTCTAAATGAAAACTGAGGTTTGGAACCCACTTATGGCCCCAAATCCAGATCCTTCTCAATTATTTTCCAATGTTTCTCAATTATATTCCTTATACAACCACTTTCTTTTGAGTATCTCATAACCATTCTAACTGGTTCCTTCAGGTTAGATTCTCTTTTCTTAAATAAAGTTTCCTCTAGTTTTTTTGATTTAATTAAGATCATGTTTTTCTTTAATATGTTTTTATTATATTCTCCATTCCTGAATCTTTCATAAGTTTCTAAACATTTTATAGATAACTCTTTGTCATTAGAACAAATTCTCCTCATTCTAATAAATTCTCCCATGGGTAAACTCCTCATCAAAGATTTAGGATGAAAACTCTGTCCGTGTAGTACACTGTTGCAAGCTGTTTCTTTGCGATATACTGTTGTTTCTATTTTACTGTTCTCAATATAGATGGTAACATCTAAAAAATTAATCGATGTTGTGCTTGTTTCACATGTAAATTTTAAGCCTACCTCATTATTATTAAGGATGGTAAAGTACTCCATGAATTCAACTTTGGACCCATTCCAGATAATAAAAAGGTCATCAATAAAGCGGACCCACAATAATACTCTCTCAACATATTGATCATTCATTCAGGCCCATGCTATTTCTCTTTCCCACCAACCCATTACTAAATTCGCATAATTTGGGGAAAGAGAAATGCCCATAGCTGTACCACACAATTGATGAAAGATTTTGTGATTAAACATGAAAATATTGTTCTTTAAACACATATCAATCATGGATAGTAACATGTTCGAATGTTCTAATTCAGAAATATTCCGTTGTTTTAAAAAATATTCTACTGCTTTTAATCCAACTTCATGATTGATAGATGTATAAAGGGAGACTGCATCAATTGTAACTAATAAATACTCTTCCTGCCAATCAGTATCCAACAGAATTTTTAGTAAGTCTCCTGAATCCTTGATATATGAACTTAAGGTTCTAACCATAGGGGCTAGAAAAATATCAACATAGTCCGACAATCTTTCAAATAATGAATCACATGCCGATACAATTGGTCTTCCTGGTGGTGATATTGCTGATTTATGAATTTTTGGTAGAAAGTAAATTGTCGGTAAGGTTGGATTTTCTTTTCTCAAATAGGTATATTCCTCACGATTCAATAGTCCTTGTTGAAACCATTCATCCAATTTAGAATGTAAATGTGCAGTCATCCCTTTTAAAGGATTTTTGGTCATTTTTTTGTAATCATGTGGATTGTTCAATTGCCTATAGGCTTCTTTCATATAGTCAGATATGTTGAGAATCACTATGTTTCCTCCCTTGTCTGCAGATTTTATTACTATCTGATTGTTTAGCATCAAATTCCTCAAAGCTAAACGTTCCTTTTTTGTCAGGTTTTCCAAATGACTGGTTTGTCTTTTATTGCACAACCGTTCTATGTCTTCCAGCACCAATTCGGAAAATAAATCCACTTTGTTTCCAGGCGAGAGTATTGGACAGAACTTCGATTTCTCTTTTAATCCAGAAGGTTTGTGAGCTTTTGTATCAATATCTAGTTGTTGTAAAATTTCCTTTTCTGTGTACATCTCGTCCTGTAAATTATGAGATAAATCAAACAGAGTTTTTAAATCAGAGGCTTGTTCAATCCTTAATTGAATTGCTTCCGGTTCTTCAATCATCTGATTAATCATACTGGATGTTACCTTTTTGGTTTGCTGTGCATGAAATTTCAGTAATTTTAATTTCCTTACAAATTTGTAAATGTCAATTCGAGTATCCGCATAGTCAAAATGAATCTCAGGACAAAATGACAGTCCTTTGTTCAAAATATTCATTTCCGAGTCATTTAGTTGGTAATTTGAGAGATTCACTACTAAATTTGGTGTGGTAATTATTTCTTCTGGCTTCGCAGGGGATATTGTCTTGTTTCTGCCTCTTTTGGCTCTCCTTGTTTTCCTCTTGTTGGTCCTGTTAGGTTTCGCCTGAAACCCACACCCCGACCCCTGCTCCTGCCTCTTCCTCTTGATAACTGTTGGTCCAAATAAAGGACCTGCATTTCCTCTAAAAAAGTAGTATTGCCATTCCCCGATCCTTCTCCTTCACTTGATTCTACTTCTGATTCAATTGAGGTTTCTTCACCATTGCGGTTCAGTAGTGACTTATTATATCTCGACTCTTGTTTCAAATGTTCAAATCTTTTTGCAAATGTGTACACTCTGCCAAATTTATAATCCCTTTCATCCATTAAATATTTGTTTCTTTTTCTCTCTTGAATTTCATCCTCATAAACATTAAGACGTTTCTCCATCGTTTTTGGTCTTAAATACATTGGGAGCACCATTTGCATAATTAAGAAAAGAATATTAGAACACATGAGAGCAATAACCAATAAAGATATGACTTATGCTACAGCAAAACCCATGTAGACACATACATTGAGTGATTGGAGAAGTTTGAGATATTATGGAATAGATCACATTCCAGACCAGGAAAGAGGAGGTGACCGAATCAAAAAGTTAAGACAGCTGGAGTCTAGGTACATAATTCAAATGCGAACGAGAGTCCCGCATGGAATGAATTACGATGAGGAATTTTATGTTCATTTATAAAATACATCAATGTAATTCTGGAATTTTGAAAAACTCTGTTGATGAATTGGCTACCGGGGTTAGTAAGTATTTCTGCACACATTATACGACGTTTTAATATATAGGGCAAAGCATGTAATAATATTTAATTCAATTCAATTTCAGGGTACTAAGGCTTATATGTAAATATTTCGAGCAATGACAAATTGATGTGGATATTCAGTCAACATTGCATGTGATAGTAGAATCATTTAATTCTTATTAGAATTAAATTTGTGACAAAGAGTATGTATAAATATATATATGTTTTTTTGTTGATTTAAGTTTATAGGTGTTTTGTAGTTTGGCACTGTTTGCTCATCTTCTCCTCCTTTTTTCAGTCAACACTACAAGTCCCAGCTTACATCGCTTGGGTATAATTGTAATTAGCTATAAATAGGGTGTTAATGGAATTGGGAAATTTTGAACTTGACAAAGACCGAAATGGTCAAAGCGCGTTGTTCTTTCTTTTCTCACAGTCAATAAATGATTAAACCACTTCTCTTGGTGGAGTGCTCAACCGAACGTTGTGTTGGAATATATATATATATATATATATATATATATATATATATATATATATATATATATAATAAATACATACAAATAATATAAACTTACTTTCTTGTAAGCTTCACTTTGTCTACCCATCACTCTTTGTCTCTATCAATCTATCTTCCATCCCCACTCTGACTCATTCCAAACCCATTCTGCTACTTTCATCTCCAAAATAACCCTGCCTAAGCTCTTCCCTTCTCTACCACATCTAGCTCACCCCAAACCTCAGTTTACTGCCATGATCTCCCAAACAACCCTTCTGAATTCTCCCTCATTTATCTCACCTTTGACTCATCTAAATCTCCTCCTGATACTCTGAACTCTCTATCCCTTTCCACAGGCTCTTCCCTCCTCCATTTCTCCTTTTCTCATCCCAAGCCTCATACTATTACTATAAACTCCCAATTAACAATACACACAATTACAATACAGTACAATTATTATTCCACAATTTTTTATTTTTTCTGTAGCAGCAATGTTCCATTACTGACAATATTTAGGCCCTGATTTAAGAAATGTGGCACTTCACCCAGTGCAACGCAACTTTTCTTGCACCTCTTAATGTCCTAAAAAGATGAATCCTTAAACAATATGTTTCCGTATACTTTATTCAGCATATACGACAGCTTCAATGTAAAGGGGCACAGGGAAAAATAACTGACTGCAATGATACATGGAACTTCATGACATTATAAACACATAATGTCATGAGATTCCATACAGCTCACATCGGTATCACCTAGTAACCTCACCACAATTCTCCCTTCCTTAAAACAAGAAAATGAACTACACAAAATAACATTGCATTAAGCATTCAACCATGAAATTAACACAATATCCTATCCTAGGTTACCAAACTGTTCAAACAGAAATAACACTATAGCTCTTCATGTGAAATACCATAGAGAAAACATAACAAAAAAAGAAATAAAATATAAAAGAATAAAATTAAATATAAGCACCAGTACCACTAAGACATCACATAATCTTGACTTTTTTTGGTTTAACATATACTCTTGTGCTCCTCTTATATTTGTACTTCCCATTTTCATCAGAATCTCTGACAGTTCTCTTGACAGGTCAAGTGTTACCTGGCCGTACCTGTACACTCTGATCCAAAGCTATACAGGAAGTGATCCACCAACTCCCATCTGAAAATTTCACGGCATTCTTACGTATATCACAAATTTGTTGTGAATCCTTGAACTTGGACAAACCTTTCCTTATCAACAAAGGGTCCTTCACTCTTACCCAATCAACCACCTTCAACCTTCCATGAGTGTCACAAACGCCACCTGGCTTCCTTTTGCTCGCATTATTGGAATTGGACTTTGTGCTTCTTGTCAAATTTCTTTCAAATTACACCCTTCATAAAATAATTTAACCATCTAAAAAGGACATAACTCGGTGGATGCTATCCTGCCTCTCATTAGTTCAAATGGACTTTTGCCAGTAGCCACATGTGGAGTGGTGCGATAAGACCAAATAAGTTCATTGATGGCACGGTCTACAGGCATATTATTTCTATACGTGTCTTGAATACAATTTACTAGCACACAATTGAATCGTTCCACCATTCCATTACTTTGTGGATGATAAAGAGGTGTCCTAATATGTTTAATGCTGCATTTGACCAAAGCTGTTAAATGTCTGTTGAAACAAATTGGACACCATTGTCTGTTAATATCTGTCCTGGGAACCCTTCACAGATAAAGATTCTTGTTAAACACTGAATTACACTCTGAGTGGTTGGAAACCTTATCGGTTCTACCTCCACCCATCTCGACAAATGATAAATGATTACCACAAAATATCTTATGTTAGGTGGTAAAATGTGATATGGACCAAGAAAATCAAGACCAATTTTTTGCTAAGCTCTAGCTGGCGTGGGAACAAATGAGTCCTTGACAATCTCAGTGATTAAAACCTTATCACTACTACTACATCTTGTTGAACTTCTGACATACTCCTCAATTTCATTGTCCATTCTGGGCCACCAAAAATCAGATCTTAACTTCCTTTTGGTAATAGTGGCACCCAAATGTCTAGAGTGAGCTTTAACAATCAAATGTTTCCTAAAACACTGTGGAGGAATAAGCTTGTTACCTCTAACTAATTTTTCTCCTTCAATGGATAACACATCAGATACTTTCCAAAACTAGTGTAACTCTGGTGATAAATTCTTCTCCTTCAGCCAACCAGACTTAACCAAAAACATCACTTCACCTAATAATTTATCTTTTTTCACTAAATCAATCCATTTCTCTTCATCCGCAATCAAATCACTTTCTGTAACACATGCACGAAACATTCCTCAATCTCTGTTTCCCACTCTTGTTCTTCGTCATCAATGAGCAATCAAGACAAACAATCCGCTCTACAATTTTTCCCACCAGGAATGTACTCAGCAGAAAAATTTAATTCTAAAAGTTTAGCTGACAATCTCGCAATATGAGCCGTAGACCATTTCATTTTCCTACCTGATAATATTTCTACAAGTGGACAATGATCTATTTTCAAAATAAAATGTCTACCCTGTAGATATTGTTTAAACTTTTCTGATCTCCACACACAAGCTAAAAGTTCTTTTTCAATCACTACGTACTTACATTCAACCTGCTGCAAAGTTCTTGAAGCAAACCCAACCCTGCTCTTACTTCCTTCATCTGACATTTGTGACAACACCGCACCCAAACCATACTTGCATGCATCCACTGTCACAATAGTGCTCTTCTCCTCTGAAAAGGGCTGTAAAGCTGGAGCTTTGACAATTTCTTGCTTGATTAAATCAAACAGCCTGTGACACTCATCTGACCAAAAAAAGTGGCTTTTTTTTAACATCAATTTGAAACATTCAGAGTTCTTTCCAAAGTCTTTTAAAGAATTGGCATAAAATTCACATAAACCAAGGAAAGATAATAATTGTTCTTTAGTTTTTGGAGTGGGGGCTTCCAAAATGCTTTTTACCAAACCCGGCCTTGGTTTAATGCCTTGTTCTGATACAACTTTACCTAAATATTCGATTTCCCTAGACTTTAAAATACATTTATCTTTACTTTAAGTCACATCTCTCTTTTCTAATGTACTAAACACATCTTCCACAATCTTATCATGTGCTTCTTCACAATATGAAAAAATCTAAATTTCATCCTGAAACACTACTACATTGGTATTGTCAATACACATGCCAGACATGAGTCTCTGAAAAACTGCAGCCGCTGACGCTAGGCCAAAAGGTAGCCTGCAAAACTGAAAAGTTCCATCAGGAGTGACAAAAGCTGTTAAATGTCTGGAATCAACATCCAATTCTGCTTGATGATAGGCAGATTTTAAGTCTAGTTTTGTAAACCAACTGGATGAAACAACTTTCATGATCAAATCATCAATCCTTGGAAAGGGAAAATTATCCACCCAGATTGCCTCATTTAAGCTTCTTAAATCCACTGATCTCTTCTTAGCTAGAACAGTAGGAGACAACCATAAAGTCGCCTCTACCGTCTCGATTACGCCCTGTTCACACATGTCCTTTAATAACTTGGATACGTCTGTTCTTATACTCAAAGGTACATTTCTTAATTTGTTTTTCACAGGAGACGCATTTTGCTTCAACTTTATTGTGTGTGTGAAATTAGTTATCTTTCATAATTGCTCCTGAAATAACTTTTAAAATTTCTGAGGCCAAGTGCATATATTAGACACAACCAAGTTTGCATTACTTCTCTCAAAGTAAACAGGTTGGTCTTTTCCAGGTTTAATAGTCAAATTAAATTCAGCTTGATGAACTAAACCCAATACATTGATACCCCTTTTTGCTACATAAACTTTTCCCTGAATAATGTCATTCAGAATACCCAATGATACCCAAAAATAACCAATCAAGTCAATTTTGCTACCTTCAAAAGCAACAGTAGAAACATCAGCAGGAAGAAGAGTTTTAGAAGATAAAGATTCACAAAACTTTTCATGTGACACTATGGTGATGCGAGCTCCTGTATCTACCAAAAGTTTTACCATAACATCTTTTATCAGCACATCAATGTCATGATCTACCACTACTTTGTTTGTTGGTGTCTCTTTGACCACTAACACATAATCTCTGTTATCTTGATCTGCAAGACTGTTTTCCACATCATCACTGAGCACACAACGGACATTGTTTTTCTGAGCCCTCCTGCAAACTCTTGAAAAATGTCCCATTTTACCAAAGTTTCTGCACAGTTAATTTGCCGCTGGATAGTTCTTAAATGTAGAAACATTAGCCAAAGAACTGCACCTATAACAACGAATCCTCAGGTTGTTCTTGAAAAGATTAGCGTTTCTCAATGCTTCTTGTTTTTTTTTCAGAAAGCACATGTTTTCTGTTATCCCTAGTGTGCACACTGGTCACTGCTGCAGAAATAGTAGTATTAGACAAGGATACTTCTAGCTGTTTAGCATCTTCCAAAGAACATTCAATGCTTTTCGCTATGTCAATAGCTTTGTCTAAGGAAGGATCCTTACATGTTAGCAATTTTCCTTGAATTCTTTTAGAGTGACACCTAGCTACCAGTTGATCTCTGATAAGTTGAGATGTGAAATTCTCAAATTCACACTTAGCTGCTATAATTTTCAGTGCTGTAATAATTGTATCAATACTCTCATTGGGATTTTGTGACCTGGTGAAGAATTTATATCTGTGAACCACAATGTTCTTTGTTTTAATAAAATACGTGTCCAATTGTGCAATTGCCATTTCAAATTCATCCAATTCTTCTTCTTGGCCCATCTCATAAGTTGGCAAGTGGTCAAAGATGTTTTGTCCCTCAACACCCAATTAGTAGTGCATTAAACTTTTTTTTTTCTTTCAGGTCTGAACTTATGACCGTCAGTAGCTCCTAGATAGGCTTTGAAAGAATGTAGCCATAGTTTCCATTCGAGAAAAGGCGCTGGAGGTGCTACATTCTGCATTATATTATGTTAGTTGTGATATTATTTCTTTTATGATGAAAAAAGATGCTGCTCCTATTTTTATTTTTTGGAAAAAAAAACTGTATTTTAAAAAAAATAAAGTGAAGGCACCACACTTTTTTCACTTATAACTTCCCAGTCTAAGATGGCTGAGCTGCTAGTAGAAGCAAGTCCACTTTTTATGTCATTGGAAGCAAGTGAAGGTCGTTCCTCAGTTTGTGTGACAGACCGTAAGGCAGCGTTATAGCTTCTTAAAGTATTTTCTTTAATAACCAAAGAAATGGTCACGAGATCCGACATGAGATAAGAAGCTGTGACAAGGCACATACAACACAGTGTGCATATAACACAGTGCACGAGTCAAGACGGTAAGACAGCGCGAGCGGTCTGCGTGTTAAAAATATGCGCTCCGACCTGCATGCACGTTAACTGGTTAAAGAAATCTCTGTGCCCCAAGTAAAAAGAACAGCTCTGTTGTGTCATGAGACTCACGGTGCGTAGTGCGAGTGGCGCTGAGAGTTGAAGATCGCAACGTTGAAAGTTAAAAATCAAGCGCTCACCCACAACAGCCGACAACGGTGCAGATCATTAAGCCCCATGATTGCCAGGCAAAACATCAACTTCCTTGTTCCACGTTCCTTGTTCCTTGTTTCATCCTCGTCGTGACCTTGAAAAGATGAATCCTTAAACAATATGTTTCTGTATACTTTATTCAGCATATACGACAGCTTCCATGTAAAGGGGCACAGAGAAAAATAACTGACTGCGATGATGCATGGAACTCCATGACATCATAAACACATGATGTCATGAGATTCCATACAGCTCAAATCTGTGCCACCTAGTAACCTCACCACATGTCCCCCTAATGCCACCATGTGTGCCACGTATCTAAGATACAGTACACCATGGCAGTAGTCAGGGGAACTAGTGTCAACATATTTGATGCTAGTAAGAAGTTTGGCAGGATTAGTGTAAAAAATGTTGACGCTAATTCTACAAAGCCCATCGAGGCCCATTGAAAACATTGGCATGCCTCCTTTTAACTCCTGCTCCTGCTCTGAGCAGGCTTTAAAAGTGGTGAGATAAATGATGCAAATAAATCTTTTAGATTTCGGCCCTCATACTGGGGGAATGCCCCCTTTGCATAAAGGGTTCCAATGTGGCCCGAGGAGGCACTAGGAGCGCTTAAATCAGCCCCTTAATGTTTTACAGGTGCATTAAAAAGACATCTGCAAGCACTCCTAATGATCCTGTGCTTGTCCACTGCTTCTTTGATGATTAGGTGAAAAAGTGTCTTTCTGAAACTATGTTGTTTACTTTTGCATTTTAAACTATTACAAAATCACTAATACACTTTGGCAGTTTAAACAGGTTGCAACTAAAATGAGCTCTGAGCAATACCTGTGGAAGTTTAGGTTGCATTATTTTGTTACGTCTCAACTTCATGATTTCGTAAATTTTGTATCTTAGACGTATTTGGTTATGTTACCTGACTGCATCCTTTACACCATTAAGCATCACAAAGATGTTTTCGTCCACTTAATTTTTTAAATAATATAAACTTCACTGTGCCCACAGAACCAATTTCTTGTGGTCTCCACCTTTCTGTGAGGGCACATGGGAAAAGTGTGTAGGCTTCATCAACCTTGTTTCCATCCCTCTGACACCCAATGCACTGTGCCTTGACTATGGAAATGCATAATTCACAATAGTGAAGCAACCAAATAATTTCCACATGACCTTCCCCAAGCTCATTAACAGCTTTCCTTCCAGTCAGAGCATATGTCCTTTGGTCAATGCACAGTGGCCACTGGCATGTGCAACCATCCTGCTTCTGATCTTTGGCACCTCAACCCATTGCACCTCTAGGCACAGTTACTACATTTTAATCATTACTTGAAGATAGTTCTCGAGCATTTATACTAAACTGTGTGCCCTTCAGCTAAGTTCAGTAGTCAATCAATGCTTTTAACAATGCCCTATGCCCACTCTTGTGCTTGCTTTGTTGAGCTAATACTTGGCTCACAGTGCAACATCACGCCATGCATTATGCCAGGTCCTTGTGTTTATTATATCTCTCCACAGCTATTTCCCCTCCGTTGCACGCAGTGGGTAATAGTACATGACATGGCATTTGATCATGCTATGTTCCCTGTCTTTGGGTCTTTCACCTCTTAGCTGCCCGGCCTCCCCCCCTCCCCAGTGCTGAGCCCTTTTTTGGCTATTTGAGATAGTTCACGTATAGGCCTTCATACCGTTTAGTCCACATAAGCTAGCCATGCCAAATTTGAGTCATTGTTTTTCAACATCCTAGGGATTCTAAAGGTACCCAGAGTTTGTGGTTTCCCCTGGTGGAGACCAAGAAATTGGCCAAAATACAGCAAACATTTCATTTTTTTTTTTTTTTAAATGGGAAAAATGGCTGCCGAAGAAGGCTTGTGGTTTTTTTCCCTGAAAATGGCATCAACAAAGGGTTTGTGGTGCTAAAATCACCAGCCTCCCAGCTTTCAGGAACAGCCAGACTTGAATCAGAAAACCACATTTTTCAACACAATTTGGGCATTTTACTGAGACATACCCCATTTTAAAAAAAATTTTGGTTTCAGCCTCCTTCCAGTTAGTGACAGAAATGGGTGTGAAACCAATGCTGGCTCCTGGACAGCTAAATATTTTTGAAAACTAAACAAAATTCTGAATTCAGCAAGGGGTCATTTGTGTAGATCCTGCAAGGCTTTCCTACAGAAAATAACAGCTGAAATGAAAACATATTGAAATTCAGCTGAAAACAACAGCCATTTTTCTTCATGTTTTACTCTGTACCTTTTCCTGCAATGTCAGATTTTTTTAAACAATATACAGTTATGTCTGCTGGACTCTTCTGGTTGCGTGGATATATAGGACTTGTAGGTTCATCAGGAACCCTATGTACCTAGAGACAATAAAGGAGCTGCACCTAGCAATAGGTTTTTATTCTGTACCGGGTATACAGCAATTCATTTGCTGGAATATAAAGAGTGACAAATAGGTATCAAGAAAACCTTTGTATTTCCAAAATGGGCACAAGATAAGGTGTTGAGAAGCAGTGGTTATTTGCACATCTCTGAATTCTGGGGTGCCCATACTAGCATGTGAATTACAGGGCATTTCTCAATTAGATGGCTTTTTTTACACACTGTTTTACATTTGGAAGGAAAAGTTCTTAGAGAAAGGCAAGGGCCAATAAAACTTGTTTTGCTATTCTGTGTTCCCCCAAGTCTCCTTATAAAAATGGTATCTCACTTGTATGGGTAGGCCTAGTGCCCACGACAGGAAATGCCCCAAAATACAACGTGGACACATCACATTTTCCCAAAGAAATCAGAGCTGTTTTTCACAAAGTGCCTAGCTGTGGATTTTGGCCTCTATCTCAGCCGCCACCTGGGAAAACCTACCAAACCTGTGCATTTTTTAAACTAGACACCTAGGGGAAGCAAAGATGGGGTGATTTGTGGGGCTCTCACCAGGTTCTGTTACCCAGGATCCTTTGCAAACCTCAAAATTTGGTAAAAAAATATTTTTCCTCACATTTCGGTAACAGAAAGTTATGGAATCTGAGAGGAGGGATAGGGTAGAATTCTTCCCAGTATACACTCTCAAGCTGTACACATAGCCAGAAGAGCTCTCACACAGCATGTACAGCTTTATGCCATAGCAAGCTCTTTTGCTCGCAATATAGTGTCTGAAAAGCAGCTGTCCTTTGTTCAGGCTCAAGGACTCATCAACTGCTATATTCGTTCCAGGAGTATAGATCTCTGGAAACCTGGCAGAAAAATGTTCCATGACAGGCCAAATTTTGAACAACCTGTCATGGTCTGGATGGTCCCGGGGCAATGCAGCAGAATTGTCATTGAAATGCAGCATGCTCTGCAGTAGCAAAAAACAATCTCTGCTCATGTATGGTGCGAAGATGGTGTTACCCAATCCGTGCAAGTCGTCCAGTAGGACTGCAAGGTGGGTTTCTGCACTAACCCAATTTGAGCGTAAGGCCCAAAAATATCTTCAACTCTGCCAGCAAAGTGGGTGTCCACTGGTGTGCCCTATAACGGGGCCCTGGAGTGCCTCCATGCTCCCTCAGAGATTGGTCTGCACGCAAATTTGTTTGCTGCACAATTTCCTGAAGGAAGTTAACATCCAAAAATAGATGGATGTAGTAGACTGGCAAAAGGTTAGCTGTATCGTATTTACACCCAGCATCGCCAGTAAAAGGTGGAATTTGTGGCTGAACTAAACAGGGGGGCTGCCAAGTGAGCACTCTCTCTGTGCTTGTGGCCGCATGCACCTGCTCTCTGGGTTCGGCTAACTCAATGTTGTTGAAGGGCCACTAGACAAAAGACATATACATGTCTATATTTATATACATAGACATTAATATATATAAATATATATATATATATATATATATATATATATATATATATATACACATATATCTATAAAGATTTGTCATATATATATATATATATATAAATTTCAAAAAGTATTCACTGCACTCCACGAGGTATCAATAGTGCAAATTTAATCCAAATAACAACCACCAACGCGTTTCAACTCCCTCAGGAGTCTTGTTCTACTGTGAACAAGACTCCTGAGGGAGTTGAAACGCGTTGGTGGTTGTTATTTGGATTAAATTTGCACTATTGATACCTCGTGGAGTGCAGTGAATACTTTTTGAAATTTACATTTTTACGAGACTGGTCCTCTCCGTCACTGGCACCGACAGTGGAGTGCGCCGCTCAACAATTTTCAGACCATACTTGCTTGAGGATATATATATATATATATATATATATATATATATATATATATATAGAGAGAGAGAGAGAGAGAGAGAGTGAGAGAGAGACTAACTCTACATCACTTATTTTTTTCATACAAGAATGCTTTCCCTTGGCAAAGCACACATGTATAAAACAAATATGGCCCCATAGATGGTCATCCTAAGGGCAGACCCCCAACATTTTCTATTTTTTATTTAAATATTCTATGGGGGGCCCCGATCGTCCCCCCCAGGGAAAACTAGAATGTTTGGTCATTCCCCAGGGAGGCCGACCCCACCATTTTTTTTTTTTAAATTCATCTATTTGTTTTTTAATCTGGGGGTGCGATCGCCCCCCAAAATGACTCCAACTTATTTTTTATTATTACTGCCCCCACGGGGGGCGGCCCATTTACAAGGGGGCGACCCCCCCAAAGAAGATCCCTGGTGCCTAGGGGCGTTTCCTGCCCATGGATCGCAGCCGCGCTGTGATCCATGGCTAGGAAACGGTGCCAGGGAGGCATTGATGGAAAGGGGAGAGTCTCCCCTTTCCATTGATACCTCCCTGGCATCTGGGGAGGCCATTTTGGCCTTTTTTTCCACACCTGAGTAGGGAGAGGGCCCTTACCCGCTCCTTTGCTGCACCGGTGGGGAAAAATGTGACATCTGGGCGCCTCGCAGCGCACTGACGTCACAGAGGGATGGGAGGGGACAGGGGGGAGATGCTGAAGTTGTTCCGCGTCTCCGAGCCAAAAAATAATAATGATAATAATCCTCCGGTGCATTGCACCAGAGGATTTTTCAACCCCCTCCCTGGTGTCGGCCACTGGTCGTGACCCGCACCAGGGAGGTAGTGCGGGCATCGGCCAAAGGCCGATGCCCGCACATTAACGGGTTAAACCAATCACATGTGGATATGTTCACCAGACACTGGGGATAGGGTGGCACATCTGGAGAAGCCCTGTGCCTGGTGTTTGTTGCATTGTTGCCACTGCAGAAAAACATCAATCATCTTGCACATAGTCCACTGAGTTATCTTTTGGAAGTTTCCTTTTGCCCTGCATACAGGCCATGTATCCAACTTACTGGACACAGTATTTAGCTGCTCAGAATAGAAACTGGGTATGGGGTGGCTTTTGGGAAGACGCTGACCTCATTTCTTGTACTCTTAAATCCACTTCAACCAGTGTTTTGCACCACCATGCACCCATTTTTTGGATTCAGAGAACTCACTTTGCCTATGTAAGCAGTAAGCAGTTAGAGTAAAGAGTAATATACCTCCTATTTTGCACCAGTTGGCCTTAAGTTTTTGTGAGAGTCAGAAGTCCCTGGACACAGGGTGTGGTGAAAGTATTTTCTCTACATCATTTCACCTGTCCATGAATCCGCTGAGCATGTCCCAAGGCCTTTTAACAAAAGCTACTGGAGACAGTATATGGTTTCTGACAATGTTCTTCAGTCAGCCATGTGCACGAGGCTTCTCCTGGCAACCTTTGACAAATAACAAAGCACCTAACAAGTGCTAGACATGCCTTCCGGTCATGCCTTACCCACTACCCTGGGTAAGTGCACACAGAAGCAGTGTATGTCACTGCTTGATGCATAAAATACAGAGTACAAGGTCCAACGAGTCTAAGTATATGGTGCTTAAACCTGTGTTTCATGTTTTTCATTACTGAATAAAGTCATTTATTTGATTTACATAAAGTACTCTGAGTATTCTCTTTCTTCTCAAAAAGATGTGTTTTTCATTGAATGAAACAAAGTGCTGTCGACAGAAGTAGTACAAGTGACACAGGGCTTAAGTAGGTGATGTCATACACATAATCATATAAATACACAATTACAAGCCAATACTGGTATTAATACTTTATGTCACACATGATCTTGAAATTAAGGGTTTCTGAGGTATTCTCAAGAGTAAATTCTAATTCATCCAAGGTGGGGGAGTCGCCGTTTCGACCAGCAGTGAGTTTACACGTCTCATTAGGAAAGTGGCCCTTTGTTTGTGCTCCTAGATAAAGAACTGTCATTAATCCTCTATATCCACAGTAACTCAGTCAATGCATGTAGTATTTAGTCATAAACCATACCTTAGTGAAGTTTCCACAGTATGGGTGTCCAACTAGTTTGATAGAATTATTCCAACGTTGCACCAAACCATTTAGCGCAGAATTGACCACAAGCTGGATGAGCTAAAGTAGACATTGCTTGCAGCTCAATAATAAGAGCCTGATTTAGAGTTTGGCAGCTGTGATATTCCGTCTCAAATGTGACTGTTATTCCATTCGCAGTATTACAAGTGTCTGGATAAGATGCACATAATACAGCAATTGGACGTACCACCAACGTCGCCTCATGGGAAACAAAACACAGCAACCCACTATTGAACTAGACAAATAGTATTGCCTTCTGCCACCATACCAAACAAGCTTAAAGCAGACACATGTAACATGAATTATGGATTAGCACCCTTCAAGCTATCACCTTTTAGCAAATTGTAAAATCTTTTAGTCAGTGAGCTATATATTTGAGGTCAAATAACTAGTTAGTTACTTTCCTCAGAGGAGCAGTTGGTTGCAAAATAGCAATCGTGAAGAAGCCAATCACTTAAGAGGGTATACAACGAAAAAATAATTCTCCCAAAGACCGTATCCTGATATAATGCCTGCCCTTTATTTTCCTCTGCAAACAGTGCAACTGCAGTAACAAAAACACCTTTGTGTTTCTTATCCAAATCAAGTGCAGGAAGACTCTTTCATCTGAATCAAGGATGGGAAGACATTCCTTCTAAGATTAGATCAAATGGGCTTACAATGCATGCTGGGCACTAGACGGTAGAAACATATGTGCAGTCCCCATGTTAGTAGTGTCAAATGTATGTAACAAATATGTCCTGCTATCAACCAATCCAAATAATCTATCCAAGTCTCACTCGCAGCTCGATGTATGAGGAAGTACGTTCATCCCATATCATGCATATTAAACTAAACCATCAACTAAGAGAAGTGTCTGAATGAGATTTCAGAACAATATTGTCAAACCTTATATAGTGATATGTGTCAATCGTGTCTTTAGGTCATCTCAAACTTTCAGCTAGAGGTATCCCTGAGGTATGTTACACCATGTTTTATATGTGTAGCCAAGCACAATCCAGTACAGATACAGTTCTATATGTGATACAGATGAACCCACGGTTCCATTAAGCAATGTGTTGGCCAGTCACCTTCACAGGGCTGCATAGTTCATACACCTCAATGAGTTCATTAATCATACTCTGCAGTTGGTCCATCCATTTACACTCTGTGATGTTTATTACAGATGTGATGTTTCCACGTCAGGTGTCATGTATGATTATTTCACAGACCTGCTGCTTGATGTCGTCCTTACTGTATTCCAATTCAATGTGATGTTTGACCAGCAATCCTGCTCTGGTCTGTGCGTACCACATGTTTGTGCGTGTTAATGTCATGCACTAGATTCCAATGTGTTCTGATGGTTTTATAAATGTTATTGTTAGCAGGGTTATATGCGACTTTCCAAAAGTAGGCTCGGATTTAGTAGTATGGATTTTTTTAATGTAAATTCCAGGCTGGTTAAGGGCATGAAAGTTGCAGGGGCCCCAAATGTGTGTTCCCTGAAATTCCTATGTAGAATTTTTGAAAAGTGAGAATGCAAAACACAGTGGCTGGGGATGGGAAGATGGAGAAGGCCGATGAGGCATGGCCAAATAGTAAAACAAATAACCAAGTGTTGTTTTAACCATGCCATGCAGGTGCAGGGAATTTCAGGTTCTTCAATTCTTATTATTTAACCTCATATTAAGTTGTTCTATTTCATTTGAAAGACAAAAGTAGAATTCTAGAGTCCTTGAGTCCGTTCAACAATGTACAAGTTGCCATTTACATTTGTAGAATGTGTTTTTTTTAATGTTTTAATTTACATACTTACTCTTTGAGCCCAACCTTCACTCTCAAGGGGTCTTTTGCAGCTGAGAGGAGTGCAATGGAGAAACAATTCTAGAACCTGAATAGTATTTGTTGAGAGTAGATAGTCAGTGTTACTGGTTCCAAATGGCGCACCAGCCAAGCCATTATGTTTGGTTTTAGCAGTGGTGAAGTGGCATGAGTCTGAGTTTGCAGAGCTCGAATAGGAAAGGAATTTTACAAATGTCGGCATCTGAAGTTTGATCTTTTTAATGTTTGCCAGCTGGTGAAATTTATTAAGATAAGGAAAGGCACTGTTCATTTCCTGGAGATTGAATATGAACCTTACAATGATATTCCGTATACTACGTAATTTAGCACTATTTTTAATAAATAATGCAAATACATCTAATTTCAAACTTCTAATTTAAACTCTGCAAATGTGCTGGCTACTGGGACCTTCTAAAAAAGGCTAAAAAAGGAAAAGATGTGTTTTCAAGATATACAAATTAACACAATTTTGTCACAGCACCCATTCGAGCCATGTATAATAGCCTGGAGACTATGAGGATGCCTGGCTCCTTTAACTGGGTTGGACAGCTACCTATTTGGGTCCCATAGCTTTACGTTTTCATGAGTATTTCTGGTTTAGAGGGGATCAGTTTCTCAACATTGTTTCCAAATTAATGTTTTAAAGAATGTAAAAAATCCTTTCCTCTGATTATCCTCAATATCGATTAGCAATTGTATGTCACCTGCCAATGGTCTTAACTGATTGCACTAAGGGTTTAGTAAACCATGTATTTCCGAAAATATGTTTTGTTGACTCGTGACAGCGCTCTCAATTAATTTGGCAAATTAAAAAATGATTTTGGCTTATGGTCTATTGGATAGTCTATTGGATCTTGAACACACAGGTCAATTTCTTTGACAATAGTCACAGTATTGTTTTTACCAGAAAGGTACCAGAAACCAGAAAGGTATAAACTCCAATATAACACAGGTGCAACAGTCCCTCAGGATATCCATGAAACACGGAACAATGGGGTAAAACATTGGTCTGCTGAGGTAGGTAAAATGCCCAGCCTCCTCATTTGTAAGTATGATAAAAATATGAAATGAAGTTTGAAAGGCAAATTTAAATGTAGTTAGAGTCAGAAAATCTAATAGTTCTAGCTCACAAATTAATGTTTTCTGGCTGCAAGACTCTGGGTTAAGGGACTGGATTGACACCATGTCTTCCATGATTTTTGCAACTGTGTCATAAAAGTAATCTGCTAGTGCATTTGTCAGTGCCTTAGAGGCGTACTGAGTTGATGGATAATTTAACATCTTAATGTTGGAAATGATTTCCTCAGAGTTTTTTAACTGCTGGAAATTTACAAGAGTAATATTTAATTAGGCTCTCATTGCATATTTATACTTCCATATGGTTTGAACTTATCTTCTTTTACCAGCGTCTTCCCATCTTTTCCATGAGATTATTTAGAATATAAACAATGTCAAATTCTGCTGATTCAATTCCTGAGTGAACTATTGGCACTTATTTAACTTATGCCTAATTGCAATTTCTTTCAGTTTTGCTATCAATTCCAATTTTGATGTTACGATTTCATTATAACTGTCATCCAGCTTTTTAAGATGTTAAGGCTGAATGGGTACTAGAGAGACATCTATTTTTGAAAGGCATTTTTAAAAACTTGAGGTATTGCTAGTTTCAAAGTATAAACAATTGTTTTCTGACTCTTAAATTGACTAGTTCTGAGATATTACAGAAATTCAAAGTGGATTCATTTTCTAACTATGTTCTGTCAAAAACAGTACTTTTAGATTCTCATTAGTGATCAAAGCAATAATTAGAGTTTGATTTTTGACTACTGATGCATCACTACCGAGGACTGTGTTTTACAAAAATGCATTTTTGAAATTGATTAAAATAAATGTCTTGCTTTCAAAGTATGTTATGCAGATTTGCTGAATGCACTATCACCCAGGAGGATATCCCGGCACTGAGCAGGTGTGAGTCTAGGTACATCTAGGGCCTAGTGTAACTATTAAAAAAGCCAGGTCTTAAGCTTCCTATGGAATTCAAGAAGTGAGTAGGAGGCTCTTATGTATAGTGGCAGGTTGTTTTATTCTTTAGGATCAATGTAGACAAAGGCTCGACCATCGGGGTCTGGTTTTCCATATGTGTGAGATTTGTGCAATAAAGCATACAGCAGGATGCTAACTTCACACCCTTGATTTGAGCACAATTCTTTTTCTTTTATTGGATCTTGGGAAATTGAGGTAATTGAAGTCTTTATTTACTGATGCCTTCATGTAGTTCTTGTCGATTTACAGGTTCAATTAGTGCTGACATTTTTAGATCCTCAGATAAGTATGGTTGTTCTATTTTTTCTTCTTTCGTTTTTTAGGTGTTTTTCTCAGTTGGTTCCTCACAGGCACCCTCGAAAGAAGAAACCATAGGTAAGTCTTCTGTTTAATGTCTTCATCTTCTTTTCGTTGATATTTCAGTTTCTGTGTTGTCTTCTTTTCTCTTTATGCTGTAAATTCTTTACTTTCTAATAATTTATCTCTGTTAACTGTCACAGAGATTGACTTCTTTTTTGTTTATAGTTCCCTTCTCTTTGACTGCTATCAGTTCCTTTCTGAAAAGATGCTGGATAGACTAGAGTATAAGTCTGGTGAAAAAGGAAAAAACAGAAAGAGAAAAAATATATATGCGACTAATATACCTCACAACTTGACTGAAAGTAAATAAAAGATAATATTTTTTGTAATAAATCCTACAAGATTTCCGAACAACGGTAAAAGGAATACTGTTTAGGAATTTTAAGTAGTAATTCATGTAGTTTACTTTCATTAGCCATGCACTGCATCATCTCTCTATTCCAGTAACTTAGCATTCCATGGAATACCCACCTGATTCCCCGTCTTGTCCCCCTTTTTTGCCACATGTGCCCCCTAGTATCACCTGGGAAAGCCACGCTCCTCCTAGAGTGTAGCGGTAACATGACAAGGCCATCGATGCTCTCTGCAATCTTCTGGTCTCGGGCTGTTGTCTCAGTTGCTTCATTGAGCACCAGTTTCTGCTTCTTGGCTCCCACTGAGCAAGGCATTTTCAAGTCTCAAACCTGATGTCGTGGGGTCTGTGTCCCCTTCAGATTTCGGTGATGTCTTCAGCCCAAGAACAGTCCCTCATATATACCACAGTGGCCCAATGGTGCTTAGCATTCTTCTCATATTCATTTCTCTTCTCAGGCATCTTCATTTCCTTGTTCCTCCTCCTCTGTCCTCTCTGTCCCTTTATCCCTTTGTACTTTTTCTTGTCTTTCATTTGTTTCCATCTCCTCCTCGGCTTCCTGTAAAAATAGAAGTCTTTCTTTTGTTTCTCTTGCATGGGAAGCCTTTGTTGAAGATCAACAACACACTTTGGGTAAGCCGTCTTCTTCTCCTGTATTCCTCTCTGTCTGACATGCAAGTAGGAGGCTGGATCAGTGTAGGAATCTGGAAGGTTTATGAAAGCAGATGCAATTATTGAGGTATGCTGTGCCAGTGTTATGTAGTGCCTTGAAAGTGAGGTTGTGGAGTTTGAATTATGCTCATTTGTAAATGGTGAGTTAGTGGCACTCCTTTAGGTGTGGTGTGATATGAGTGTGACATGAGAGATTAATAGTGATTCTTATTGTAAAGTGTCCCCTTTACCGACATTGAGAGGGGGACGTACCTGGAAAAAGGTCCTTGTGAGTTGTTCTTGATTGGAAATCAACATGGAATGAGCAACATTATTGGCTGCTAGACACAGTTGGCTGCAGATGATTACAGCTGCGTATTACCCACTAATCATCATGCGTAAAAACTGCAACAAATTGGAGATAAAAAAAATTGCCATGAAAACCCTTAATTAGCGCAGATGAGACCAATCGTGTATCACCTGTTCATGGTCGTAAGTGAAAATTGCCTTTACTACGCCACTGCAAACACACTGTGTGCATCTGCTGTGTGACTCTAAATACTCTTGCATGGCTTTGCACATGATCTTTACTGTGTACACTCTAGAGCAATTATGTTTCACATTTGTGGATCTCTGAACACCTGGTCCTGTGCACTCTACCCACTAGACTACTTTCCTCTCTAGCCTGAAAAATGAATAGCACAATTATAAAGGTGTGGGGAGTTAATAATACCAGAAGCAACATGTGTTGGCTTTACATGTGCTGTTTTCTTATTAACTATGAATAACAAGAATATACGCTCTTAAAGCCAACATGGGCTGTTTTCTTATGAATTGTGAATAACAAGAATGTATTCCTTTAAAGACAAGATGGAGCCTGAGATTTTGTGAACATTGTGTCAAATTGTAATATGGTTTTTGCAATAAGATCTAATGGAATTTGTGTTCAAAAGACTTTCTTTTGCCAAACAAGAAGAATAAATGTTATTTAATGCTAAGAGGCATTACCCTGTTGGCTGTGCTTTACACTCCACG
The DNA here is from genome assembly GCF_031143425.1 of Pleurodeles waltl. Lineage (NCBI taxonomy): Eukaryota > Metazoa > Chordata > Amphibia > Caudata > Salamandridae > Pleurodeles > Pleurodeles waltl. Next base: position 396,727,698 of record NC_090438.1, on the reverse strand, counting down.
GTACAAACCGACCACTAATTTAATGTGATCTCAAGTCAGCAGGAGAGAAATGTGGAATTGAGAGATTCACTATGCTCTCATGTTGGCCGCCACATCCCCAAACAGGGATAACTCCTAAAACCTAGATAGAGTTAATTTCAAAAGTGTGCCTCTCAAATCAGCTTTAACAAAGGACAATGGCTATCATTATGACTGCGGTGGTCTTTTCCGAAGACCACCAAAGCCGTGGCCACTGGAATACCGCCAGTGCCGGCAGTCTTCTGACCACCAATCATGACTGCCACTGTAAATCCGCACCTCTCGCGGTCAGATATCCGGCGGCATTCACTACGGCAGTCAACGAGGTGTAGGCGGTTTCACTGCCGGCACCGCCATGCCAGAAAAAGCCAGCCCATAGAATTATGACCAGTAATTCTGTGTTGCGGTCTTTTTCTGGCATGGCGGCACCAGCGGTGGGAGCACCGGGTCCCATCCTGTCACGGAGGAGTACCTCGTCGGATGAAGTAAGTGTCGTCCACAAGGGGAGGGAGGTGGGGGGGTATGAATGGGTGTGTATGAGTGTGTGTATGCATGTCATGAATGTGGTGGGGAGGGAGGGAGAGTGATTGTGCATGTGTGTGTGTCTGTGTGTAAATGTGGTGATGCGTGTGTCTATATGCATGTGGACTGGGTGGGTGTGTGTGCTTGAGTGAACGAGTAAGGTGTAAGGGGGTGAGTGAGTGTGTGCGTACAGGTGTGTGTATGTTTGTATGTGTGTATGGTTTGTGTGTGTGCATGCGGTGAGGCACGATTGGGGGTGGGGGGTGGTTATGTGAAGATGAGTGTTGGGGTGGGGGTTGTGTATGTATGGATGTATGTAGTTGAAGGGAGGGGCTAGGGGATGAAGAGTGTATGCATGCGTGTGTGATGTGTATGGGTATGTATGCATGTCAATGGAGTGAATGTTGTGAGTGCATGTGTGAGTGGGGGTATGTCTGTGTGTGATTGTGTGTGTTGGGGTGCATGCATGCATGTGTCCGGATGTGTTGGGGGTATCCCAGCAACAGGAACACAAGTTCCTGTCATTGGAATAACTTTCCGCCTGCATTTTCGTGGTGGTGAGACTGCCATGAAAAAGCTGGCAGTGTCCCTAGTTGGAATAACCTCACCAGTTATTCCACTCCCGCCGGTCTGCAGGTGGAAACCTCCAGCCTGGTGGGCTGCGGTAAAGCAGCCTGATGGGCTGGGGCGTGGTGGTTTGGCAGTGGCCAAACCGCTGCTGTCATAATATGGCAGTCTGCACTGCCGGTCCCACAGCGGTGAGACTGCCACTGTGCCCCTGGCAGTCGATGGACCGATAGGATCATAATTAAGGCCCATAGCTGGATTAACACCAGTAGCCATAAAAAGTGTCTCATCAGTATTTGTGAATGTACAGTTTTCAGACCAGCTACATATTCAACACACTCAGCTGTTTAACAAATCCATTTTGCCTCATTCGACACATCAGATTAACTGAGATAAAAATTAGCTCACTTTTCTTCCAACTTTATAAATGTAAGGGCTCTGGAAGAACTCCTGACAATTCAATGAAGGGTCATCTCTTCACCTGTCAAATATGCCTAACATTATTTGATGTCTATAGTCAGCTGTAGATAATATAATAATATCTATTTTTCAAACATCTCTTAACAGAGCTTTAGCTGTTTGCTATCTGAGACATAATGCCTTCAAATCAACACAATGAATGAGCTTGGTTCTGTCCCTTTCTAATGATTGGATGGCTTTCCTCCTGGTTCTTCTGTCTTTCCCAACCATGGTGAATAACTAATTTACCATGCTTCCGATTGGATGACATGTATCCAGTGTTGACATTAGGGAACATCTTAAATTTGTGCACAGGGCTATACCTGTTCTCGGCCTAATAAGCTCAGTACCCATGACATCTCTACCCACACACTTGCTGTTACTACTTCTCTCTCTACCTTCACTTGTCCATTACTCCCTGAACCCCTTTACCACTTGTTGTGAGGGCCAGGCAACTAAAATTGGCAGTGGATTCTGTGCTTTTTCCATTTTGTGCTCCCCTGAATACTTTAAAAAAAAATAATCATTAATAAAATTCCCTCTGGTCATATTGAAATAGTAAACTAAACTTTAAAGAAATCCCAAAATACCCACTGTTTTGTCATGGATGCACATGCATTCACACACATGGCTGGTTATCTTGTAATGCTTTTTCTATATGAGATGGCTGTCTATGCATGCATATAGATGTGACTGTGTGGTGACGCACCTGCGGTCATTTTGGAATGGTTTTTATCATAAAGTAACTGAGAAAACATTCCAATATGGCTGCCTGCGGATGTGTCTTACATCCAACAGCCATTTTGACTTTTCCGGTTGCCAATCCCAAAGCAAACGAGGATTATAAAAGCCAACAATACAGCACTCACACTTTAGAGGTGATAACGCGTCCCTTTATGATTAATTTACTCACTTTGGGACTCGTTTTAGGCCAATGAATCTTTTGAGCCTGATTGAAGACACCTTAGGACGAGATAGCTAATCAACATGTCAATCAATACCTCAATAATGTCATCAATATTTATTATAACAATACACTTCACCTTAGTCAATGACATTAATAAGACTCAGAAACCACCATGACCTTGCAGTCATGAATAACCACACCAGTTTAGTATGAATTTCGTGATATTTATTACCTATTGATTACAATTCTACCAGTAAGTTTATTAGTCTCATAACCAAGAAACACATTAGCATAGTCACAATATGGTAACTCTGATAAGATTTCATCAAAGCAAGAATCACAAACATTAGAATCTGTAGCAGGCGTAAACATAGGTTATCCCCAGCAGAATAACATTAGCGCATCATTCAACAAAGCATAGATTCAGTCATTTGTCTATTTGCGTAATTTCATTGAACCCCTCACCTAACCTCAAATTAGCATTGGCATGTTGGGCTTCATGCAAAACAATTTAGCAACACCAATTTAGAAAACATCTAACTATGGTCTCTGTCAAAAGAGAAGCAGTTGGTACCTAGAAAGTAAAAGCAAACAGACAATTACAAGTTTATTGTCATATAGTTACCCTCCAAATTTGGGGTCAGCACTCAGGTACTGTCTTCGTCTTCAGCACATCAGTTGAATCGCCATCAGCCAGGAACTCAGCTCAAGGCAGGAAGGGTAAAAGGGCACTTCCCTCATTAGGAGGTAAAGTGTAAGTGGGCAATCTAAGAGCAAGGATGGTTCTAAAAATTAGCAAGTCACCAAGCAAAGTGACAAAGTCTCTGGATCATAGCAAATCGCATCAGCTTCTCCCCCTTTCCTAGTCTCCTACTCCCTAGTTCTAATTTACTTCCTGGTATCAAGGGTTTTTATCCCCTTTCCGTTGTACATTCCCCTAAAATCTGGTTGGACAAAAGGTGGCACCCCACTATCTTTAACCAATTAACTTTACATTAGCTCGTCTAATTTGTTACCCCATAACAGTTCTCACGTATTTTATTGGTCCCTATGATTGACGTCTTTAGCGGGTGGAATGTCCGGTATGATTTCATAGTCTTGTGGTCCTTTGCGCATCTTCGGTCAGTGGCTCCATTGTCTGTACCAGTTTAGGCGACCTTGTACCTAACATTAATCTACACTGTTGCATTCAGCTAAAATGTTTCTATGAGCAAGATGAATTTCATGAGAACGGATCTACTACAGTTACATTCAGCTTCTAGATTTTGGAAAAAACAAGAGTTCATGTCCTTTAGCAAGTCAGCACACTGCATTTTAGAAAAATACATTTAATCTGAGAGTCAGATTTTAATAAAACATTTCACAATTATTAGTCAGTTTCATTAGTCCCCGTATACATTGGAGGCCACTCCCCGTGGGCACATTTCAAATGCACGTTTTAGCAAAATTACATTAATACAGTTTCTATGTGGCATTATTATACATTAGTTCATAAACATTTATGTTAATATAGATTATAATAGCTACGCTCTCTTAGTCCCTCCTCTGATGACACTTGTCATCACACAAACCTTTCCCTTAACCTTTCACTTTGCGCATAATGTGCATTTCAACATCCTGTCCTTTGTGTGAGCATTCCAAAATTTCATTAAACATTTTCTCCCTTTCGTTTTCTTCATTTCTTTTACTTCATTTTGTCAAATTTCTTTTAACTCTTTCATTAATTTTGCATGATCCCCATAAAACCAATAAACAAATCAGAACAATCAGTAGACCCCCTAATAATTTTGCAAGCACCACATTCCAAATATTACTAAACCAACTCCCTACTCTGGTTCTTCCTTTCCCAACTTTTTCCCAAACTGCAGGTTCTTTCAGCTCCTTCAAATCTGCACTATCTCTTGTTAGGTTAGTAAGCATGCCTCTGATCTTTTTGCTATTGTCAGGTATGAATGCACAGCAATGGCGCTCATTAAGCATCTTACAGACTCCGCCGCTCTTCGCTAAAAGACTGTCTAAAACAAGCTGGTTTTGAAGAGTCATAGCTCTTTCCGCAGCAAGTTCAGTTTCCATCAGGAGTATAGCCAACGTGAAGTTTGTCAGCAATAGTAGACGACTTTCGAATCTTTGTGGAATTTAAGATAACCCCTACTGAAGGAATTATGGCTCCAAATATGTCACCAACGACGGCAGCCGCTGTCTCTCTCTTTTGTCTAGCATGTTGTAATTCAGACATTTTAGGTATTTGCTTTAAGTCATCAATCTGGTAAATCTTTGGGAAAACTATTCCCAAATAACATGGCCCATACCATCCCTTAGGGAGATGGTAATAAGCATTAAGTCCACATATATAATAGATCCCAGGGATCGCTGGATCGCTGGATCCTGTCTATTTAACATGAATGTCCATTTCCTCTGAAACAAAAATACATGCCTACATTCACTCGTTCCCACAAATAAAGTATCATGTTCAGATTTCAGCCTATATATACAAAGCCTACCTACATGTAATGCATCTATAGCTAATTTGCTCTGCGTCTTTATTGCGGTGTAAGCATAATATTTGCATATGTGCGTTTTTCTAACCCTTTTTCTAGCCTTTATTTCAGTGCTTTGCGTCTATCATCAGTGTGATCTAAGAAGCTCTTTTCTACAGGTGTTAGTAAGCAGGTTAAATTATTGCGGTGCGCATAAGCTGTCCCAAATGTTAATGTTGGTTCAAAGAAACCCCTAACTAATTTTATGCTATGCTAATTTGTTTAAAAACTCAATCACAGGCACAAAAGAAAACACTACATCTAAGTTTGAATAGAAATATTGCACATGTTCTTGGTCATAGAATCTTGTTAATAGCAAACTACAGCTTATCCCATATGTTAAAGGTAGACTATGATAGGTGACCCCTTCTTGTACTGATGAAGGAATCTTTGTACACACATAACAATTCTGTGCATCCACTGTGTCAACATACTCATTCAACAAGTAATAGAAGACATTAGTAGAGAGTTCCCCTTTTGGATTAGTTCCCTCATGCAAGTATTTTGCATCCTGCTCAAACTTTTCCCACGGTGTTAGTGTAGCAGTCTCAGATTTTGAAGCATTGTTAGTCACTTTCTTATCCATACATGGCATTCCCACAATCACACCTATAATTATTATTGCACACACAATACCTAAGATGGCACTTAACCAACCACACACCCTACCCTTTTTGCTATCACCTCTAGTGTAAGCCATGATCTGTAAAGAATCAAATAGCAGAATAATACAAAGCAAACAATCAACTTGAGGACGATATAAAAAGCTCTTTTTTTTTCTATAATGTAAAGTCTCTCTTTCTCTCTGTGAGTATTTACAGCGTTTTACTCACTCCAGGACCCCTTTTGTAAAATCAGGTTTAGCAGCTTGTCATAATCTATTTTCAAAGTCAATTCCGGTTATTAATGTCACATCCGGTAATTTATCAGTCTCTTTTCTCAGCTTTTCAGCTCTTAATTTTTAAATTTCACTTTCAATTTTAACACAGTTTCTTTCTCAGGTTGAATTCAGGTGTCGTAGTACTGACCTGGTACCTCTCGATCAAAACAGAAACGCCAAGAATTCTTGTTGCCATTCAGCTGATGTTGCATATGCCCATTCAGGACCTGCGTACCTTCTATTTGCGACTCTTTTTCTTTTCAGTTTGCGTTCACTCTGCAACTCTCCTTCACTGAGATCCTCATCTCTAGTTGTATCAATTTCTTCCTCTATTGTGTCACAAGGGACCACTTTCTCTCCTGCAGCTTGTTTCTTTGGCCAGTTATCAACTATTTGCCTTTTCATCCTGCTTGGCCTTTTAGGACGATGAACAGCGCCCTCCTCTTGTGCTATGGTGTTTTCTCTTGACGGACCTGCAAGCTGCTCAGGAGGAGTCGATGCACTTTGGTCTCCTTCTGCTTCTACTCCCTCGTCTTCAGGGTCTGTTACAGGCTCAAGTTCGAACCCGTATCCGTCTACTTCTGGGAGATCCTCTCCTTGTCTTTGTTCTCCTGCTGCATCCTCTAAGATGGGCTCACTGTCACCTCTCTCAAACTCGTTTGCTGTTTGAGGGACTAAGCCGTCCTCAGTGGGCTCTCCTTCAGTCTCAGTTCCCCTTTGAATACTCTCCGGCCATGCAACTTCCTTCTCTGCAGTTGTTGTTTTGGACACTTCAAGTTCCTCATCAGTTGGACACAACACCTTCTTTGTGTGACTGGCATGTATCCAGTTTGGAACGCCTGCACATTTCACAGCAGTGGTTGTTGTCAGTATTAATTGATATGGCCCTTTCCAACGCGGCTCCAAACAAGACTTCCTCACGTGTTTCTTGACAACCACCCAGTCACCGGCTCTCAGGATGTGACCTGGATCACTGATCGGTGGCAATGTGTTAGCCTCCACCTTGTGAGAGAAAGAGCGGACCACATCAGCCAGACCCTTGCAGTAGTCCAACACCATATCATCCGTGATATTCACAATGGCATTTGCAGGCACTGCGGGCAATCTCATAGCTCGGTCCATCAGAATTTCATGGGGGGATAGTCCTGTCTTCTTATCAGGTGTGTTTCTCCTTGACATCAGCACTAAGGGCAATGCATCTGGCCACTTCATATTGGTAGCTGTGCACATTTTTGCCATTCTTGACTTCAAGGTACCATTCATCTGTTCGACTAGTCCTGATGCTTCAGGGCAGTAGCTACAATGCAGCTTCTGCTCAATGTTCAATGCAGCACACAAGAGCTTAATCACCTAATTGTCGAAGTGTCTGCCCCTATCTGATTCTAAAGAGATCGGGAATCCGAAATGTGGTATTAACTCCCTAAGCAACAGCTTTGCTACTGTGAGACTGTCATTCCTACATGTAGGGTAAGCTTCAATCCAGTGACTGAAAACGCACACAATCACCAACACATACCTCAAGCCTCCAAACACAGGCATCTCAATGAAATCCATCTGAATCTTGCTAAACGGACCTCCAGCTCACCCTATGTGGCTCAAAGTCACCACAGTCCCTTTCCCTGCATTCATCTGTTGACAGATGATGCACCTGTGACAGATAACCTAGGCAGCTTGTCTGAATTTCTGATTGAACAAATCAATTTTTAATAATCTGATAATTGCATCTCTCCCAAGATGTGCCTGACCATGGTAAAGCCTTGCAAACTGTGACAAAAGACTGTTTGGCAAAACCAATTTCCCCTCCTCTGAGACCCACAAGTCGTCAGACCTTTGTACACATTGCATTCTCTGCCAGGAGCATTTCTCCTCTCGGCTAGCATGGCCCTGCAGTGATCTTAGCTCATCTAATGTGTCAACCACTCTTAATGCAAAGTTTAAGCATGTTTCATTTTCAGTTTCAGGTAATAGTTCCCACTGATCCTTGAACGATATACAGTTCAATGCGCAAAACCTTGCGACTTGATCTGCATAGCCGTTTCCGATTGACACAAAGTCTTGTGATTTAACATGAGCATTGCATTTCACCACGGCAATTTCAAGAGGTAACTCAATCGCATGCAACAAATCCTTAATCTTTTCACCATTTTTCACTGGTGAGCCAGAAGAGGTCATGAAACCCCTCTGTGACCATAATTGGCCAAAATCATGCACAATTCCAAATCCGTATCTGCTGTCAGTATAGATAGTGACTTTCAGATTTTCAGCTGCGTGGCATGCCTTAGGAAGGGCAATTAATTCAGCCACTTGTGCAGAGTACACTCTTTCGAGCCAGGAAGCTTCTAGAATACCGGTGATTGTACACACGGCATAACCAGCTCTCAGAATTCTGACTGAGTCTCTCAAGCATGAATCATCAACAAACATAATATAGTCATTTTCTTCTAATTGTGTATCCTTAATGTCAGGTCTGGGTTTGGTGCATAGTTCTGTTACCTTAAGAAAATCATGTTCCACTTCCTCAACATTATTAATCTCAGCATTTTCAACAGGAAGTAAAGTTGCCGGGTTCAATACAGTACACCGCTTGAGAGAAACATTTGGATACCCTAGTATAATGGTCTCATATTTCGTCAGCCTAGCATTTGTCATGTGCTGAGTTTTGGTTTGGTTAACAGAATTTCAACTGAATGTGGAACCATTACTGTTAAGGGATGTCCCATCACTATGCCTTCACACTGTGTGAGGCTCTGACCAACTGCTGCAACTGCACGCAAACAACCCGGTAAGGCTACTGCAACTGGGTCCAAAGTAGCTGAAAAATATGCAAATAAGGGGTTTGCACCTCCATGGACCTGTGTTAAGACAGACAAAGAACAAGCATCACGTTCATGACAAAACAGTAGAAAAGTTTTAGTGTAATCAAGCATACCTAAAGCTGGTGCCCTGCACATACATTCTCTCAATTCCATGAATGCCTTCATCTCTTTATCGGACAAGATTATGTTACCCGGGTCATCCTGAACTTCCTTGCCTGTCAGTTTCACCAATGGTTTAGAGGTAATCGAGAAGTTGGGAATCCACTGACGACAATAGCCCACCATTCCCAAAAACATCCTGACATCTCTCTTAGTTGTCGGGGGATTCATCTGCAGTATGGCAGTCACCCTTTCTTTGGATATTCTCCTGGAGCCCTTTTCAATCAAGTGACCTAAATACTTCACCTCCTTCTGACAGTATTGCAACTTCTTTGGGGACACTTTATGTCCGTTCTTTCCCAAATCGTTCAGTAAGGCAATTGTGTCATACCTGCAGTCGTTTTTTTGCTCTGGACGCAATCAACAAATCATCAATGTACTGTACTAGAGTCGAACTGAAAGGTAGTTCTAAAGACTCCAAATTCTTCTTCAATATCTGATTGAAGATGGACGGTGACTCAGAAAACCCTTGAGGAATTCTGCACCAACTGTACACCTTATCCAGGAATTTGAAACTGAAAAGAAATTGTCTGTCCTCGTGAATAGGCACCGAAAAGAATGCTTGAGACAGGTCAACAACTGTGAACCACTCTGCATCACACGGAACCTGAAACATGATTACTGCTGGATTTGGCACTATGGGGCAGCATTTTACCACAATCTCATTTATTTTTCTCAAATCCTGCACAGTTCGGACCTTTCCACATGGCTTTTTCAGACCCATTATTGGTGAAGTACACGGGCTGCTCAACACTTCTTTCAGAACTCCTTGCTTTACAAAGTCTGTAATTATCTGTGATACCTGGATGAGGACATCTTGTGCCATGTGGTACTGCGGTACCTGGGGAAATACTGCATTCGGCGTAATCTGTACTTTAACTGGTTCTACTCCCTTTATCAGTCCCACTTTTTCTCTGTCACTGTTCCCTGCAGCTCAGGTGGCAAGTCAGTCACTGTAAGCATTGGGAATAAAGTTATCAAAAGGGTATTCTTCATTTGTGGTCTCCGTCTCTAACTCTGAAAATTGTCCATCATCCCCTTCATCATCACTGTTTGTCTGCACCTCAATCCCTTCATTGGAACAGGTAACAGAACACCTAGTTTTGCATAGCAAGTCTCTTCCCAGTAGGGATCCGGGACTAGAATCACAGGCTACAAACTTGTGTAATCCCTGGAAGTTGCCAATCTCAACTTGGACCGGGTCTGTACTCGGATTTGTCAAAAACTGGTTTGTTACTCCTACTACCCTTATGGTACGCCCCGAAAGAGGTAATTTCGGAAACTCTGCACTTCTGACTGTAGATCGTGTAGCTCCTGTATCAACTAGGAATGAAACCTTATGATCCATCACCTTCCCCTCTACATAGGGACCCCTCTGATCTACCTCTAGGGATGCTGCAAGCCTGCACTCCTCACTGTCTGAACAATCATCCGACCATTCATTGTTTAATCCATCCTCACCACGCAATGGGAATTGCTGTACTGTATTATTTTGACTCATAGTTTGACCTGTGACCTGCTGAGGAAGCATCACCTGTTGCTGTCCCATTGGAGCTAATGGTATCTGCATTTGCTGTCTAGGTACCATGGGAATCTGCTGTTGTACCTGCTGCATTTGTGCTGGTTGAACATGCAGCATTTGTATTTGATGCATTGGCTGTAACCCCTGCATCTGAACCATGTTATTCTGGAAGTTCTGACTTTGACCCCTCATTTTAGGACCCCTCACATTTTGAAAGGTACCAACATCATTGCTTTGTTGAACAACACCATCCTGCACCACCATTGGGCATTCCCGCTACCAATGCCCCAAGCCCCCGCACGTGTGACATGGTGACATCTTTTTCATCCCCTGCACATCGTTTTGAACCACAACAGTATTCAAGTCTGGACCGCGGTTCACAAAACCTCGACTTCGGCCTCTTGGCTGTGTCTGAAACATGCCATTCCCTTGCGGTTGCTGCTGTATCATCTGCAGTACTCCATTTCCCTGCATCCCTGCTTGCTCTGCCTTAATCTGCATCACCATCACCCTTTCCCTCAACTTTCTCTGCTTCAACTCAATTTCGTCACTACAGTATTTGGCATACTGCAACACTTCATCAATCGGCTTTGCTTGCCAACAGATCAAATGATTCTTAATCATCTGACTAATTTCTGGCCTCAACCCTTCAACAAACCTGAACACAAGATGATTCATGTCTTTCGGTTCTATGGTCTCAGTGCCACTGTAATGTTCGAACGCTTTCAACAATCTCTCATAGTAAGCATGAATTGACTCTTTGGCTTCTTGTTAAGTTCGATCGATTTTCTGCCAATCAGTTACTTTTGGCGACACTTTCTGCTTCAAAAACTCAATCACTTTATGATAATATTTCATTACCTCCTCAGATGGTGCTCCGGTCACCTTATCCCTTGCCGGCTCTTGCGTCGGCCAGTCCACAACTCTCTTGCATTCAAGCCAGAAGTCAGGTGGAACTATAATTTCAAACAGGGTATTCAAGTCCTCCCAAAGACATTTTGCAAGCTTCACAAATCTATCTGTCTGCTGGTACCATTCTATCGGCTTCTCCCTCAACCTGGGGTAATCATTTGTGAATTATAAAATGTCAACCCTAGACCACAGTACATGGACTAGAACCCCTCCGGCTGTTTCTCTCATTGGTAATATTTTTATTGTCCCCGTGTCCGGTGCAGCTTTAGCCTGATTTGGTTCCGGACCGTCACCTTTCTCTTTATCTCTTTTCTTTGCCCATCTGCCTTCCCACTTCTCTAAGGCTCCCCAGATTTGCGCACTTTGCAGTATCACTTTAAGATGCGCTTTCATTCCAGTGGACCTCATGTGATCAAAATCTTTAGAATCAAAGTCTAATCTGTAGCTTCTTTTCAAATGTTAAGTATTCTCAATGTCTATGCCGTATTTGTCTGCCAGCTTTGCCAACCTCTGATGCACCTTGCCCACTTCTTTAGTGATTTTGGGGCACAGATACCTCAATTCTGCTTCTGTGTATGATTCCAATCTGTTCACTCCCATTGTTCCCTCCACTAGTTCCGCAGCTTCTACACCTAATCTCACAAAATTCAGGTATTCTTCTCTTTCTGACTTATCTGTGGTTACTGCAGTAGTCTGTGAAACAGGGACTTTGTCTAACCACTCATTCAACTGTTGCACAGAAAAACCTTGCAACTAAATGTTCCCTGACTGCATCAATGGTGACTGTGATGTATTTGTACTCAGCGTCTGTGGGGCTAGCACACTTAGCCATGCTTGTCTCATTGCCTCTAAGGGAGCCCCAATCAGACTGAGGTCTAGTTAGACCTGAGTCCTTCTGCTGCTTGTTCTCTTGGTGTCATTAGTTGGGGAGTTCCTGTGAACCCTCCTCTTATTGCCTCTTGGGTCATCACTCCCTGATCACACACGCCAGTCTTACCCTGTGCATACAGCGGTACTGGTGGACCAACAGTAATTGGTAATGATATGGCAGCTGGTGTCTGACCAGGTCCCAAACCCCGTGGAGCAGTAACTCCCATGGGTTGACCCATCATGGGGGCTGTTGGTACTGAGTGCAGTTTAGCAACTGGAGCGTAACCCGGAATCAGCTGTTGCTGCGGCTGGGGCAGCAATTGTGGAGTTGGCTCAATCTGCACTAGCTTTGATCTTGTGTATATTGGATCAGGCGGCACCATCAGACTCGTATTTGTTTCTAGTACTGGGACATCTGGATAAATCCTCTGTATCTGTGGCGGAGGATGCAACTGTATCTGCGTGTCTGTTGCAGTGGGTACACTGACACCATTTTGTATAAAAACTGTATCACTTGTCTGCACTGTACTTGTAATTCCCTTGCTCTGTGCCAGATTCTCAGGACCCGCACTGGTGCCTGGGGCATTGTCGTTTATGGCATATGGCGGCGGGCGATCATGTAACAATTGATTAAGAAACTCTTCATCGTCTGAATCATCTTCATCTACCCAAGACCTCTGAGTCTCCTTAGGCTTACTAGAGCCCTTGTCTGTCTTACAGGTGGCTTTCTTTCCCTGTGTCTCATCTTCCTGGGTTATTGCTGGAAACAATTTGAGTCTGTCAACTATTCCCCTTCTCCACATTCTGCTCTCATTATCCCACCTAGCCTCGGCTAAAGTCTTTTCTGCCCTTTTTATTCTCCTTTCAAGTTTTTGCTGTCTTTGTCGTATAGCCATTAAATCCCAGACTGCTAACGCCTCATACTGAGCTGGCCTCGGGGTGGTTTTTGTACACTTAACATCCATCTCAAGTTCTCTAAAATTCTTGTATTGAATGTTCCATGCTCCGGAAACGCTAAACATCCCTCCTCCTCTGTTAATTTGCGCCACTGCTTCATCCACAGACAAGGCGTGACTCCCTTTTCCTCCATTACTATATAAGCTGGAGTACCCTCAGGCGGTGTAGGCTCCCCTTCACTCGCCATCATATATGTGTCTCCTTTCAGAGCGCTCTTTAAAGCCTTGAAAAACTTCATTTTTGCATCTTTTATTTTGTTTTGAATCAAATCAGAAAGTGACTTTAATTCCCAGAATACTCTTCACCCACCTTTCTCAACCTATTGCCTCTCACGGATGGCTGCCAATCTGTGCGCGACCCCTCTAGGCACCTGACCTATCCCAGCGCAGCACCACTGACGTCACACACTGCAGCTGACAATGTCTTGCGGCTTGTCCTCCTCACACAAAACGAATGCAATATATTGCGAGCACCTTTAACCACAAAAACCCAAATTTGCCGGTTTGCTACAGGAAGGGTGACACATTCGCTTCACAACTTTACAGAGATTTCACTTGAAGCCTCGGCCGCTACTCTCTCCTTCTTAGCTCCCGCACCCGCAAGCAGAATTTGACCCGCAAATCCTACTCTCGACTTGTCAATGGTTTATTCTAGTGCACTTTTGAACTTGCCAAATCTTCATTGAAGGTTTCACTCACACAAATTGATCCAAACTCGACTTGTCAACCACGCCTGATTGACCTATTAAACCGCACAAATTACAACATAAAACCCAAGTGTCTCCTACACTTGTCAATATACTCCGGAGTCTTAGACCACAACGGGTCCGTACATCACCAACAACCACGATGATAATTTTTTTAGCACAAAGCGCCACACTTACGTTAAGTTCGCTGACTTTCCTACTCTCATACTGCGGAGTATGCCCACTCCTACTAAAACAACATTACCTGACCTAGAACACACAAACTTCACAAAACATCTGCAATATGCATAAGCTGAGCAAGCGCGATTTTTATACCACACATGCTAAAATGCCGAGAACATACCCAACTCACTTAGGCAGGATCCGAGATTCCAGGAAAGTCATGGGGAATTTAGAAACACATCATACCTCCAATTTGCATTATCTCAGAAAAATAATCTAAACAATAGTCCTCCGTCCTAGGGCCCCAAAGGGCCTAAACCGTCGCTCTGCTACCAGAACTGATAATGCGTCCCTTTATCGCTAATTTACTCACTTTGGGACTAGTTTTAGGCCAATGAATCTTTTGACCCTGATTGAAGACACCTTAGGATGAGATAGCTAATCAACATGTCAATCAATACGTCAATAATGTCATCAATATTTATTATAACAATACACTTCACCTTAGTCAATGACATTAATAAGACTCAGAAACCACCATGACCTTGCAGTCATGAATAACCACACCAGTTTAGTGTGAATCTTGTGATATTTATTCCCTATTGATTACAATTCTACCAGTACGTTTATTAGTCTCATAACCAAGAAACACATTAGCATAGTCACAATATGGTAACTCTGATAAGATTTCATCAAAGCAAGAATCACAAACATTAGAATCTGTAGCAGGCGTAAACATAGGTTATCCCCAGCAGAATAACATTAGCGCATCATTCAACAAAGCATAGATTCAGTCATTTGTCTATTTGCGTAATTTCAGTGAACCCCTCACCTAACCTCAAATTAGCATTGGCATGTTGGGCTTCATGCAAAACAATTTAGCAACACCAATTTAGAAAACATCTAACTATGGTCTCTGTCAAAAGAGAAGCAGTTGGTACCTAGAAAGGAAAAGCAATCAGACAATCACAAGTTCACTGTCATATAGTTACCCTCCAAATTTGGGGTCAGCACTCAGGTTCTGTCTTCGTCTTTAGGACATCAGTTGATTCACCATCAGCCAGGAACTCAGCTCAAGGCAGGAAGGGTAAAAGAGCACTTCCCTCATAAGGAGGTAAAGTGTAAGTGGGCAATCTAAGGGCAAGGATGGTTCTAAAAAATTGCAAGTCACCAAGCAAAGTGACAAAGTCGATGGATCATAGCAAATCGCATCAGCATCTCCCCCTTTCCTAGTCTCCTACTCCCTAGTTCTGATTTACTTCCTGGTATCAAGGGTTTTTATCCCCTTTTCGTTGTACATTCCCCTAAAATCTGGTTGGACAAAGGGTGGCACCCCACTATCTTTAACCAATTAACTTTACATTAGCTCATCGAATTTGTTGCCCCATAACAGTTCTCACGTATTTTATTGGTCCTTATGATTGACGTCTTTAGCGGGTGGAATGTCCGGTATGATTTCATAGTCTTGTGGTCCTTTGCGCATCTTCGGTCAGTGGCTCCATTGTCTGTACTGGTTTAGGCAACCTTGTACCTAACATTAATCTACACTGTTGCATTTAGCTAAAATGTTTCTATGAGCAAGATGAATTTCATGAGAACGGATCTACTACAGTTACATTCAGCTTCTAGCTTTTGGAAAAAACAAGAGTTCACGTCCTTTAGCAAGTCAGCAGGCCTCGACTCATGCTAACTAAGGCCTAATGATTTATTAGCAGGAGTTTAACATTTAACCTTTCAATAGTAGTCCAAAACTACATTTTAATAAAACATTTCATAATTATTAATCAGTTTCATTAGTCCCCATATACATTGACGGACACTCCCCGTGGGCACATATCAAAAGCACGTTTTAGCAAAATTACATTAATACAGTTTCTATGCTGCATTATTATACATTAGTTCATAAACAGTTCATGTTAATATAGATTATATAAACTACACTCTCTCAGAGGCATCACCTATTGGCTTTGCAAATGTTAAAAAAATATTTGCATTTGCATTCAATACTTTATTTATTTATTTATTTATTTATTTATTCATTTACTTACTTACCTATTTAGTTATTTTACTTTTTAGGTGGAGCGTAGGCAGCGCGCCGCACTGTCTTTTTGACATTTTGTATTCAGTCTCTGTGCTTTGTATAAGTCCACCGTTTCCATTTTTTGTTTCAATTACCTTTCTAAATTCCTTTGTCTTCAGTTGTTAATTGTGCCCATTTGTCCCTCCTTTCGGTGCGTCGTTCCCTCCCATGGTTCTGGCCCTGTTACATGTGCAGGTGAAAATACAACTTGCAATACTTAGCCTATGTCTTTCATTTGTGTGAGGGAGGCCATTTTGCTGATGCCACTGATATGAATCCAGTGAATGGGAGGAAATCTGCATTGCTACAGAACGCCCAAGATGACTGAACATGAGTTATGTGTGCATTAGAATGTTTGTGCTGCTACTGCTTGAACCACCCCTCTTCTGTGTGAGTGATCACAGTAGTCTCTTTTCTAACTCTTTGTGCCTCAGGAGCTGAACCAGCTTTACTCCAGTGTCCACGAGTGATAGCGTTTAAAAAGTTGTTCCAATAAGGTGACAGAAGTGATGAAAAGTGACAGACTTAACAGAAGATGAACAGCCGAGTTCTCTAACTCAGGGTTTTTAGGAAGGGTACTCTGCTTAAATACTGTCAACTGTCCCAGTCCCAGGGTCAGCATGCATGTATACTTCTGTTTCAGTGATGTAACCGCGCATACAAGTATTGTGTGCATCCACCTCCAGCTCCCTGATTTTTTGGGGTCATGGTATGCTGCCGTGCCCTTTCTATAACGGCTGCATGCCAGAGGACTGTTCCCTCTTTTTTTTCCCCAAAGGTATTTTCATGCAAAGTTACAGGGGATGAAGTCTTAGCATGGGTTGGAAAAGATGCTCTGGATCTGCCCTGTTTGCAGGCCAGCTTCAGATTTTTACTTTGGTGTACTAAAAAACCTGCACGTTCTCTGGTGGAGCTCCATGATTTTTTGTGCCACATGGCACTAAAGCATATGCTGTATAAGTTAGGAGGTGCGCTTAAAGTGTACCACAGCTCTTCACTGATCTCTACTGCCTGTTTCATGCTACGCCATGTGTTACTGTGTTTCAAGCCTTCTTTGTGCACTTCTGATGGGAATGTGGCCATCTCTATGTAAATTCCAACTCTCTCTTCATAACTGGAGTCCAAGAGTGGGTGTGGTGTGTTATTGCGGTCTGCTTACTTGTTAAATATGTGCAAAACCATGACACCATGTGCAGGGCACACATAACACTATATTTCGTAGGTAATGAATGGAAGATCTACAGAGGTGAAAATTGCATGGTTTCTCTTAATATAAGTACTTTCATTAGTGTTACATGGGCTCACAAGATAGGTAGCCTTGTACCATAAAGCACAACCGAAAGGAACAAAAATCTATTGGTAAGTACGTTTAACACATAAAAACAACACAATACAAAACAACAACAAAAAAACACAAATGACCTAGAAAAATCATCATAGGAAACCAGTAAATGCTGCGTTTTCAACTTTTTATGAACAATCATTAGAGAAAATTCCAATCTCCGAGACGCTACAGAGAATTCCATACAACTTTGGCCATATCAATAAACTAGTATTTCATAAATCGTGAAATCTCAAGTCCTAAAATTCGTTAGTATTTTTTTTTCTTTTCTTTTACCTTTCGGGGCGGTGAAAGCTGTATTCTATTCTAATTAGCATGGCAGATTTAAATTAGGTTACTAAATGGCAATATTTGCATTTTTGCTGCAGGTAGAGGAAGAAAGTAAATGGAAGTGCTTCAGATATATCCAGGGCCACTGGAATTATGTGGGAGGGAGGACGAAATTATGCAGCATGGTTGACCAATTTATGTGGAAAGAAAAGATCAGTTATGCATTTACAACATCAATAGATATAATTCTCACAAATGTGAGACCTATTGCATTGCAAATGCTTGTTTTTAGATGGGTCCCTTCACTTTATACTTTCTGTCGGTTCTAGACAATATCTCCAACTCACCAATGCCACTGTGGTGCTCCCCCAGCCCTCCTGCATGTAATATTACATGTTTTTCGTTGAGGCCTCGGTCGCTTCAAACTGCTACTGGGTCGCTCCCATTATTTTTTAGAGTCCGTTCTATTTTCTATTTTCATTTTAGCATCCCAACACGGTCAACTGCCTTGTTGGAGTGGTAAAGTAAAAAAATCTTCATCAATGAGTCACAACACAGCCATCCTGCATTGGTTTACAAGATGGCACATGTGCAAATGTATCTGCATTCTTGAAGCACCACAACAACAAGCATTGTCAAAGTCAGTACGGTCGCACTCAACATCTCAATGCTTGTCTATTTTATATATTTTCCTAGTAAAAATATCTGGAGTAATTTGAGGAATTTGTTTATGTATTAGAATACGCATCTAGACATTTCCAAATTATTATATGGTAGCTGTTTCTCTGCTTTCTTCAAGCTTGCAGAACTATACATTTTGTTTAATGACCAAGAACGAAAAAAATCACAGTTTTGTAAGCATGTTGTTGCTTTTCATTTGAGCCACGATTGTAAGCAAGCAATAAATTCATGTTTTCTCTTTCTGACAACCTTGTATTTACTGTATATGTTGCCTTTACAAAAGAAAAACACAATGCAGTGTCGGCCGATAATTTCAATGGCAGATGAGTTTCTGGATTTTTTCAACTACGTTATTTGAAGCCTACAAGCTATCTATTCCTAATCCCATAATGAATGTTTCCATGTGGTGCGCAGCCATCTTCATTTATGGATTCCAAGGTGACTTGAAATCTGGTACTTAAAAAGTGCTATTGAATATGTCAATTCATTGCTTACTAACAGTGCATTAACCGTTCAAGGAGTAGTTCTGAGGCTTCATTTTTCTTTTCAAACATTACATATTTTCTGAACATTTGAATTAACGTAAACGATGTTATATGTATATTATCAAATATACAGTTAATACTGAATTGCATTACTATACTGTAATGTACTCGTAGTGTACAATATGTGCGCTTCCACTTTGGATTGATACTGGTCCATATGTACGAGTATAGCATTAAATCTATTTATGATTTACAAAACTTTTAAAATGAAACACTCAACACACCAGCAACATGTGCAATCCTTTTTTTGTGGTAGCAAATACTCTGATACGAATTTAAAACCACACATAAGTCCAAAAATAGGTGTGAGACTTCATACCAAATTGATATTTGAATAGGTCATGTTTTAGGAATAATTTCCAAATAAGGAATTGGTACCAGATAATCAATGGCTTGAATCACATTCTCAAACCATTGAAAAATGACCAGCCACCAATATCCAGATAAACAAGGAATTTCTCTGGTTGGAAATGGCCTGATTGCCTTTTCTGATGTACACATTGCAAATAGAGATTCAGTAACTTCTTAGCAAATCACAATTTGCATTTGTGCAAAATGCAATTTAGTAACTTGTTACCGAATCACAATTTGCATTTGCGATTCAGTATTTGGAAGGGGCATGTTTTGGGCATCCCTTACAAATACTAAATCAGTGTGGTACATATTACTGTTTAGCAACCGAATTTCAGTCGCAAAACAGTAATACTTTACTACCATTTAAAAAGTGTTGGCAACACATTTTCCACAATTACAAAGCTTCGAATCATCCCTTTTGGGACAGGAAACATGCTTTTGGGATTTACAAAACCCAAATTGTGATTGAATAACTTGCTACCAAATTGCAATTTGGATTTTGCAATTTTGTATTAGGAAGAGGTGTGTTCAGGGCATCCCTTCCTAATAGCAACATGCAGTGGGATTTGTGGTAACCCATTCACATATAGGAGGGGGTCTTTAAGGGACTCATTCCTCTTTGGGAATGTGGGTGCAAATCATTTTTTAGAAGAGGCAGAGGTCTTTGAAAAATGAAAAGAAAACATTTCATTTTTGCTTTTGAAATCCATTCTGTTTTCCTTTAAGGGAAACCAACTGCATTTAAAAACAATGATCCATTTAAAAAGCAATCACAGATATGGTGGTCTGCTGACCCCAGAAGGCCACCAC
This sequence comes from Pleurodeles waltl, assembly GCF_031143425.1. Taxonomy (NCBI): domain Eukaryota; kingdom Metazoa; phylum Chordata; class Amphibia; order Caudata; family Salamandridae; genus Pleurodeles; species Pleurodeles waltl. Next base: position 396,707,622 of record NC_090438.1, on the reverse strand, counting down.
CGCAGTGATATTTGACCATTCCCAATGGGTCGCAAATTGCAACCGATCTCATGACTATTGATGAGGTAGGTCCATTTGCGACTTATTGGGAATTGCTAAATGTATCTGAGGCACATTAGTACATGGGTGTTTGCAACTTCCTAATTGCAAATCGCAAACATTTACAACTAGGAAATTGCAAACATATTGTTTTGTACATGTGGCCCCTAGCTTCATGAGTATTCACGATATCCAGCTAATATCCCCTGTGATCAACCCAATTTTGCACTAAGATATATAGAGTGCTGTTTAAGACAATTGAAGGGGACATCTAGTTAGGAACTGCCACTCTTATGGCAGTCACCCAAGCACATATGAAACTTTCTTGGTGTGGCCACTTCTCTCCCTCGAGTACCACCAGGAAAATATGCAAATTTACTTTGTCCTTGCATAGGTTTATGGAGCAAGCATTAAGCTCTGATGTGTTTACTTTAAGAGACCTTTAAATATAGTGACATTGGGATATGTTTTTTTGTGTTTCCAATTAATACTGCCCACTGGAACATTTTTTCACATTATGGTGCCTTGCAAGTACCGCTGACCCATGTCTTGGGCAACCACTAATTTGTGCCTGGACCACGATTGAGTCTCAGTGTTCTCACAGTCCCAGCCTGCTCACTGTCTGTTTTGTGCTCTTTTCTCTGCACGTGCAGGAGAACTAGTTCTGTTTTCTCTTCTTTTCCTTTGGTCCATGTTACTTGGCTACTGGCATAGAGAGCCAGGTATGGGAAGGTATAATGTAACTGTCATTGGAGCATCCCACTTACAGAATCACTGAGGCAAGTAGAAAATGGGTTCTCAGTCTTGAAGGACAATCGGGTAGACCTCCACCTCTAAATTTGGGGACAGCAGCAGGGTTTGGTCTGTATGGGGTACTGGCCCTCTTTGGAGATTCAAATTAATGACTGAAAAGCCCAGCATGATGCATTCTTTGGTACTAAAATGCATTGGCCATGCCCTAAAGATCATTTTAAAAAACCTCTTGATGCAGTAATGTTTTATTTATCTGGCAGAACTGTTAATTTGAAATCAACACTGATATCTTGTGCCCTGTGGGGCAGTTTTGGGTAGAGCTTTGCAGTTTTACTGTTGGCAGCTGAAACATATGTAACTTTATGACCTCTTGCCCTTTACAATTTCAGCAGCATTGTTTGGTGTACTAAAAATGTGTTTTTCATAGCCCCTTCACTCTTCTTGGTGCTGTATCATAGACTGCTCTGTTTGCTAGGGAGGAGCGCTGGGGACCAACACTCCTGCTGCTCACCTCCTAATAGGTCAATAGCCTAGAGTTCCCAAATAGCAGCACTCAGTTGGCACTCTATACTGACTACACTGCATGGCTCCACTCCCCAGGTGTCAGAGCTCCCCGAACAATTGCATGGCACCTTTGTGGTTTGCATTCTATCTCTATGGGGTTTGATCCAGTGACGGCCCATGGGAGAGGAATCGATTACAGAAAAAAGAGGAGAATCTTCTACTTGCCATAGATTGCAACAATCATTCAATCATTATAAAAGTACATCATTATTTCAATTCAGTTAATTAGTTTATTCGATTTTCATGTTAATAATCATAAAAGCATGCAAAATGTAACACATTATAATTTAAACAGGTTTGCATAAATATATAAAAACTGATGAAAATTAAAAAATGTTATATCATTAAGTGCAAATTTTGCAATATGGAGAAGTTCAACTCACCATCCTGAGTAGCCAGATTCTTCCTAAGATGAATCACAGACCATCAATAACTTGATAAGGAACAAAAAATCATGAGAGTAGGTAGTGACTGCAAAAGTAAGAAAGCAGGGCTACATTGTTTAGGGTGCTCTGAATAGATAAATTGTCACATGCGCATTTAGTTCAAACTTCATACCAGTCATTGATCGTGGGGAATGTGACCAGTTGGTGAAAAATATCACATTTAAAGCAGGTCAAGACAAACGTGTGATGACAAATGTGAACAAATTTGAGGAAGGTTTGAATGTCGTAGGTAACCAAAATCAACTGTTTCATGAAAACGCTAGGTTTTGTAAGTTCTGTATTCCATCTATGTACCTCAAACAAATATAGACATGCCTTTTTAAATTCCTTCCTACTAATTTGCTGTATTTTGTTAGGGTTCTCAAAGTATTCAGCATGTCCTAAAGCCAAACAGATTTGCTTGATAAAATTTGACTAAGGAATTTGTAAAGGAGAGGACAATTTAAGATAATTGTTGATGATCTCGTGATTTAGTACAGTCATAACAATACCAAATCTTCCGCCATAAGAGAATTGGCTGAATTCTATTTGTGTCTGTTATAAACGAGGCTCAATTTCAGAATGACAGACAAAGGAGGAACAACTCTTGGGGACTGAGAGGAGGTACCTAAAAAAGACATTCTCTACAAGTTGAAGGAAGTGGATGTTACTGTATCCCCAAATACCTACCCCGAACAGAGCTGTCAACACACACTTGGCCTTATAAATAGTTCACATTGCATTTAAGGGTGTAGTTACAAGTTTAGTATCAAAATCTGACAGTGTTGTGAAGGCTTTCATAAAGTACAACTTCCTGGAGTCAAAAGCCTTTTTCCATGAACCATACCCCTCAAACAGGATACCCAGAAAAGAAAAAGGAGAAGTAAAATTTAACTTAATGTCTCCAACCTTAAAATCTCTGCACTTCGAGATTTTCCTCCCACACTTCATCATAAATGTGTTGCACAGGTTCCCTGTAAGACCCAGATCCTGCATCTTATTAACAAATCCAGTGAGTAGCTGCTGTAAGCCCACAGGTGTATGTGCCGCAAACCCACCATTGTCAGTATAGAGCAGGGCTGGGATTGGTCGAGGACCAATCTGACAGAGACCCCTAAACTTTTTCTATCAGAATGGTGCCCAAATTGTTAATACACTGAGTAAACAAAAAAGGAGCAAGGACACAACCCTGCCTGACCCTCCTCTCTATACCAAACACAAGGGTACATTTGTCTCTGAGGCCATAATGTAACCTATCCCTGCTCCCCGACTACAACTCTCCGAGAAAAGATATTATCAAAGAGTCTACTCAAAGCTCTGTCTTGGTCCACAGTATATTGTGTGAAACACAATCAACCCCACTGGATAAATCTACAAATGCTAAAAAACAGGTGGCCCTTCCTAATTAGAGTATGCTTTCCAACTAACAGGTTGAGGTTGAGTCCCTGTTCGATCGTCCCTAGGCCTCTGGAAAAACATTTTGTAGATAAATCAATAAATCAATCACTGCATTTGTAAAGCGCGCTACATACCCGCAAGGGTCTCAAGGCGCTGGGGAGGGGGGGTGCTACTGGTCGAAGAGCCAGGTCTTGAGGAGTCTTCTGAAGGCCAGCAGATCCTGGGTCTGTCGTAGGATGGTGGGGAGAGTGTTCCAGGTCTTGGCGGCGAGGTAGGAGAAGGATCTGCCGCCGGCGGTGGTTTTTCGGATGCGGGGGACTGTGGCGAGGGCGAGGTTGGCTGAGCGGAGGCTTCGGGTGGGGGTGTGGAAGCTGAGTCGGTTGTTGAGGTAGGTGGGTCCGGTGTTGTGCAGTGCTTTGTGTGTGTGGATCAGGAGCTTGAAGGTGATCCTTTTGTTGATGGGGAGCCAGTGCAGGCCTCTCAGGTGGAGTGTGATGTGGCTGCGGCGGGGGACATCGAGGATGAGTCGGGCCGAGGCGTTCTGGATGCGTTGGAGTCGTCTTAGGAGCTTGTTTGTAGTTCCTGAGTAGAGGGCGTTCCCGTAGTCGAGTCTGTTGGTGATGAGGGCCTGGGTATCAGAGAGTATCTCATTGTTTTCTGCCCATTGTTTTCTGCCCATTATTCTAATCTGTTCAGTAAAATGCAGCCAGTGACTTTCATCAGGGAATCAAGTAGTGAAACAGGGCAATAACAGGCTGGGTTGGAGCGGTCACTCTTCTTGTAGATGGGGACTATTAAAGAATTTAATTAAATGTTAAAGGAACCACAGCTACAGCACGACCCCATCACCATGGTCAGAATGGGGCCCCAACAGGGTATATTTGCCTTAAAAGGATCAGTGGGGAATTCCGTCCAGGCTGGGATATTTTCCACCCTTTGTAACAATGGGGGCCCTGTTAATCTCATCCAATGAAAATTAAAGACTACCATGCCTATGTGGGGGTTCCACTGAATCAACGGGAACCGGTCCTGCAGACAGTGGCTGGAAATGGAATAGATCTTTGAAAAGTGAGCCACCCAACCAGATTTAGTAATGGCAGCTGCCAGTCTTGGGGCTCTCTCATCCCTTAAGTGGGGACGGTTAATAACTCAACATAAGGCTGAGCAATCTTCAGTCATACTTGCTTCAATTAGGAACTTCTAGGATGCGATCTTTAATTCTTTATTCCTATCCATTAAGGCTGATGTATAGTCACGTCAACACAACTTCACTTCCCAACTACACCTTGGGGATTTATTTGGAGCTGCTTTAGAGAATTTAGGGTCAAACCAACCTGATCTGTTATTATTAGATATAGGGCCAGTTAGACGTTCCTTAATCCCCTTGGAAAGCATCATGTAGGCAGATATTAAAGGCTTCTCTATTTTCGATGACCAGATTTTCAAAAACATTGATCGCGTTAACCTGGGACCAGCATAACGAAATGTCATCATGTTTGGCTATTTTGTTATTATCTACTTTGCAGTCAATATAGATCTTCAGCTGACTTATCAAATAACTGAAATTAAGATGGTGGGCACTTAATGAAATAATGATGGCCAAAGCCAATATGCTTACCTTGTATGTTGGCGTGGAACATGACAAAGTTAGCTGTTGTGTTTCATTTAAAGTAACACATTTGTATTGGGATGTTCTATCTGATTTAGGTTCAAGGCATTGTGATTTTGGGCCATTAAGGGTCAAATGTGATTTCAGAATGTCACCAAAATTAATGTCATCTTCCTGCTGTATGTATTTGTAAATTAATGCATAATATTGAGTTGTGTGTGTGTAATAAATGTACTTTTCCCTTTTCAAATAAAAAGCACAGACTAAACAATAATTTGTGTTTATTATTGCTTGCCAACAGAATGGTGATTATTAGCAAACACCACCTCCCTGACTGCTCTGCCTCTATCCTGAGAGTGTCAACCTCTACAACGGTGTGCTTGTTTCCCAGCGAGGGCATAATTGTGGACCCCCTACTTGCACAGGTCTCACATTCTACACAAATAGTAACCTGATTTCCCTACTGGTGGTTTACATACTCTCAGTTCTGTATTTAATGTTGCAGGGTGGTACTTGTTATGTTATTGCTTATCTATATAATACAGATGAAGGGTCACACAGTATAAAAAATTCAACATGCTTCTGTTGCCACTGAAAATGCTTCCTGCATTATAGTTTGCAATAGGAATGCCATTGTGATGCTAATGGTTTAGCACTAAGAAAAATAATTGCCTAAATCATGATTTTCACCAGAACGGGGAGAAATTGTAATTATACCTGGATTAATTTCAGTAATTCCACAGTACTGTTCTTACACAAAGTTACTAAAAATGTGCAATTGCACCAGTTTGAATAAATGTAAGTAATTTGGCACAAAAACACCTACCTCGTGAGCACAGGAGCACTGAATTTAGCAGCATGGGTAGCTGCTGGCTGCTGCTATTTGTGTGGTCTTGTGTTAGCGCTATTTAGCACAAAATGCATCCTCAGATCTGTTTTGGAGAAGGTGGTGCATTTTGTGCTATAGCGCTAAATGCTGAGCTCTGCTCATCTCGTAATTAGCCCAATCTGGCAAAATCTTACTGTAATTTTGCATGATTAAACTATAGAAAATTATGTGCATTATGCCTACCACTACTTTTCATAGACTAGACAAGGACCTTCTAAAGCTTTACATTATATGCAAATGTTTTATTAAGCTTTCTTGATCCTTGCAGAAAAAAGTTTCGGAATAAAGTTACAACTTTGCCCATCCCTACTTTTTACAAACATTAATCCTTCTCTGTGCTTTTTAATTCTTGCCTGAAATGAAAGTTACTAAAAGTTCTGTAAGCGATTAGGGGATCATTCCTGAAAATATCCCTCTTCTGACACCCATTCATTATATGTATTTCCATATGGGGAGTGCGCACGACATTCTGATCTTCATCTGTCTCCTTTGCTCTCATGCCAAAAGTTTGTCATTGATAGCTTGTTCTCTTGCACATGCATTAGTCTTGTTATTTAATTTGATTTGCAGTCATTAGCACAGGTACACAACCTGAGGTAAACCATTTTCTCTCTGCTTCCTGTCGGCGTGGGGTAGTGAATCAAATTCAGCGACTCTGACTCCTTTAGACAAACCAATTCTGAAGCTAGGTCCCTGTGTCTTTCATGAATCGTAGTTGGACTATATCTTTCCCCAATAGATGAAACACTACACTAAAATAAAATCTGATGTTTTACTTAGAATACTCCGGCCTGTATGTTTCGTTGCTACGCCTTGCAGTCTCCAAGACATTTAGGGCCAGATGTGTCAAAGGTTTATACCCATTTTATGTCTATGGGAAAATGTGTTCATACATATGACTCTTAGAGTATAATGTGAAGCATGAACTACGGTAGGTTTGCTTTCGTACTTTTTGAAGTGTTCTTCATAGACCCTCCATACAAATATGAAGATATTTGCTTTTACTTTGAGTGTGATCAGCTTCACATTAATGAACCTTATGATAAGCCTTAACTATATTCAATAACTTGTCGCAGTACATATATCATACCTCCCAGGGTTAGTGATGATTAATGAATAGACTTAAGGCTGCAGAGCAATATCTTCTGGCCTTCTGGTCGCCTCTGACACAGTGAACTATGGGCTACTCATTTACGTTTTAAAAACAGAAATGTGACTTTCCGGGTACGTATTTTGTTGCTTTCTATTTCTCACTGCCATTAATTATAATCACGTATTATAGTGCCAAAAAGAGCATTAATATGAGGCAATAACACCTTTTTTTTAAATTTCACAATGCAATATTATAATGGGAGGGACATACTGCAATGATCATTGACGATGATGGTTTGCATTCTCCTGAGTGTCAACCTGTGGCAGTGCAGTTGAAATCTCTCATGTACACAGTGATGGTTCACTTCGTTTTTGCTTTGTTTACCTAAGCAAGATACGTTTATGATTTCATTACAAATGTCTGAGAAGCACATACTTTTTTACCCATTGAACTGCTGGCCACAGACTCGCGCACTGCAGTAATGGTTCTATTTTACAAATATAGGAAGAAAACCACTTAGGAAACGTGTTACTTGTACGCCTACGGGATATATCGCAATGGTCGACACTAACTAATTAACCATTACCTTGCTGTTAGACAGGCACATAGTGTAAGGACATTTTTACCTATATATGAAATGTAATGTTTTATCAAATATCTTATAATGATATATTCTATTTGAAAATTCTTGCATTTATTATTTGGCTTAAAGGTTGCGTTGCCGGATATGCTATAGTTTTCAGTAGTAGTGGACCCATAGTGGTACATTTACTCTAATTTCCTGAAACACAGAGCAGCAAAGGAACTTGCTGTGCTGTTTTGTGTGAAAGGGAGAATGCAGAAATGCTCCATGTTTATAAAGACATGGAGTATTTCGGCTCTGTCCTTGCACTGGTGCATGGGTCATCATCGAGGATTCCGCTGATGAGGGTCTGTGATGCAAACTCTGGAGCTGAGGATGCAAATGAGGCAAAACCCACTAATTCTTTGACCTGGTTATATAAGCAATAGTAATAATATGTGGTCACTACAAGGGGAAAGTAAACCTAGACTTTCACAGTAGAATATTTATTATTATATTCAATTCATCCGATCTCCTTCGGTTAATTTAAATTGTATTTATTTTATCAATTCAATTAATATTGGAAGGTTACACTGCTTTTAACCACATATTTTGTATATATTGTACATAACACTGTCATTCTTGTTCACAATATTCACTTTCACTGTGTTTGTAAATATAGGAGCACCTATTATACATCATATAGTTATATTGTTTCTTAAATAAGAAATAATTAATCTTGAGTTTTTTAGATGGTATTAATTGAACTGATAAAAGAAATACAATTTAAATTAACCCAAGAAGAACGGATGAATTGAATATAATAATAAATATTCTACTGTGGAAGTCTAGGTTTACTTCCCCCTTGAAGTGACCACATATTATTACTATTGTAACAATGCAGGCACCCTGGCACCATAAAAAAGGGTGAAGGTATTATAATCAGTATTGTTTTGAGCAGGAAGGGATACCTTCCTGCACAAAAGCAACCATTAGAGGCATATTATCCTTTCTATGTGTGCTTCAAAATGCAGAAGCATGGGCAAAGGAAGTAACGAGGAGAAATAAGGATGTTTTTCCTCCTTATGCCCGTGTTGAGTAGAGGTTCCATTTTGGCTCAAAAGAAACGCCCATTCTCCACCCATGTAATGCTGTAAAGAATGCATCACGCAGCCGAGGCAATGTTTTGGTTCTGAGGAGCTGTGGAGGTGCGAGGCCCTGGTTAATCTTCAGGGATTTGGCCGACAAGGGTTTACAATGGGAACGTCTAAGATCGCGAATCAGTCACTCAGCCAAGGTGATGCTACAGCTCCGAAGAGCTGGTAGGCGATTATGTGAGAACCAGCATTATCATTGATGCTGCCACTGACAAGAGATTTGCCGGCGTAGTTTTTCATTTTGTTAATCAATGGCTGGCAAATTCGTATAAAATAGCTCCAGTCCGGTTGAACGCATTACTGAATTACTGCCTGTGCTCCCTATGATTTCATTAAGCTCAGGCACTGTCTTCATTGTCCTGAGGAGGCTGAAGTTGATGATGCCGAAACGCGTTGACTATAATGTACTATGGAGTGACTGTTGGAATTCCTGAAACATTTGGATTGAATAATTAATGGATTGGATCAGACTCTTATTCAGTGATAGACTTTTCTCACTGGAGCTGGATACTTTCCTTCTACAACTGTCACTACCTGGAAGAGTGACTGCTTGCCACTTGATGGTTAAGCAGCCTATATTTTATGTACCACGGTGCTCGTTTGGATTGTTAGGGTTGTTTTTGATCTGTATATTATTTGATTGTGTGTATGAGTAGTTTAGGTGTACAGGCGATTTGTTGACATTATGAGTGAATTAATTTATTTGTAATAAAGAAATTACTATTCAGTAAAAAATTGAGTTTTTTGCTTAGATATTTTGTATAGTTTTGTCCCTGTTGGATATTTTGATTTTCATATTGTTATTGTCCCTAATCCAGTGGGGGTAATAGGGACTTTCCCTCTCTTCTGTTGGTAACTGTGTCACTGAGGCTCTGCTAACCAGAACCTTAGTGCTTATGTTTACCCTGTCTTTAAAATTGTCACTGCAGGCTAGTGACAATTTTTACCAATTCTGATTGGCACACTGCAACACCCTTATAATTCCCTAGTATATGGTACTTAGGTACCCAGGCTACTGGGTTTCCAGGAGATCCCTATGGGCTGCAGCATTTCTTTTGCCATCCATAGGGAGCTCAGATCATTCTTACATAGGACTGCCATTGCAGCCTGAGTGAAATAACCTCCACGTTATTTCACAGCCATTTTACACTGCACTTAAGTAACCTATAAGTCACCTATATGTCTAACCCTCACTTAGTGAAGTTTAGATGCAAAGATACTTAGTGTGAGGGCACCCTGGCACTAGCCAAGGTGCCCCCACATAGTTCAGGGCAATTTCCCTGGACTTTGGGAGTGCGGGGACACCATTACATGCGTGCAGTACATATAGGCCAATACCTATATGTAGCTTCACAATGGTAACTCCGAATATGGCCATGTAACATGTCTAGGATCATGGAATTGTCCCCCCATCCCAAATCTGGGATTGGGGTGCCAATCTCATGCATCCCCAGGGCTCCAGTATGGACCCCGGGTACTGCCAAACCAGCTCTCTGGGGTTTTCACTGCAGCTACCGCTGCTGCCAACCCACAGACAGACTTCTGCCCTCCTTGGGTCTGGCAGGCTCAGTCCCAGGAAGGCAGAACAAAGGATTTCCTCTGAGAGAGGGTGTTACACCCTCCCCCTTTGGAAATAGGTGTTAAGGGCCTGGGAGGAGTAGCCTCTCCTGGCCTCATGGAATGCTTTGAAGGGAACAGATGGTGCCCTCCTTGCATAAGCCAGTCTACACTGGTTCAGGGATCCCCCAGTCCCTGCTCTGGTGCGAAACTGGACAAAGGAAAGGGGAGTGATCACTCCCCTGTCCATCACCACCTCAGGGGTGGTGCCCAGAGCTCCTCCAGTGTGTCCCGGACCTCTGCCATCTTGAATGCAGAGGTGTGAGGGCACAATGGAGACCTCTGGGTGGCCAGTGCCAGCAGGTGACATCAAAGACCACTCCTGATAGGTGCTTACCTAACTAGGTGGCCAATCCTTCTCTGAGGGCCATTTAGGGTCTCTCCCGTGGGCTTCTCTTCAGATAACGAATGCAAGAGCTCATCAGAGTTCCTCTGCATTTCCCTCTTTGACTTCTGCGAAGGATCAACCGCTGACTGCTCCAGGACGCCTGCAAAACCGCAACAAAGTAGCAAGAAGACTACCAGCAACATTGTAGCACCTAATCCTGCTGGCTTTCTCAACTTTTTCCTGGTGGTGCATGCTCTGAGGGCTGTCTGCCTTCACCCTGCACTGGAAGCCAAGAAGGAATCTCCTGTGGGTCGACAGAATCTTCCCCCTGCTAATGCAGACACCAAACTTCTGCTTCACCGGTCCTCTGGGTCCCCTCTCATCTTGACGAGAGTGGCCTTGGAACACAGGAGCTGGATTCAAGTGACCCCGACAGTTCAGTGGTCCATCTGTCCAAATTTGGTGGAGGTAAGTCCTTGCCTCCCCGCCAGACAGTAAGCCTGTGTACTGCGTGAACTGCAGCTGCCAGGGCTTCTGTGCACTTTTGCAAGGAATCCTTTGTGCACACCACAGCCCAGGTCTCCAGCTCTCCAGCCTGCATTGCTCAACTCGACGAGTTTACCACCGGCTTCGTGGGACCCTCCTTTGTAGTGTTGAGATGACTGCCATGCTGAGTTCTCTTTAACCTGTGTTCAAGTGCTTCTGCAGGTATTGCCTTCTTCTGCATGGGCTCTCTGTGTTGCTGAGCACCCACTCTGTCTCTTCCTCCAAGGGGCGAGCTCCTTGTCCTTCCTGGGCCCGGGCAGCACCCATTTTCTTTAACCATGACCTTTGCAGCTAGAAAGGCTTGTTTGCAGTCTTTCTGCGTGAAAACAACTCTGCATCATCCAGCACACAGTGGGAGATCTTCTGTACAAAGGAGAAGTTCCTGGCACCTTCCGTTGTTGCAGAATCTTCAGCTTCTTCCACCCAGAGGCAGCCGTTTTGCACCTTCATCCTGAGTTTAGTGGGCTCCTCCCCCCTGGACACTTTCGCTACTCTTGGACTTGGTACCCTTCTTTTACAGGTCCTCAGGTCCAGGAATCCATCTTCAGTACTTTGTAGTGAGTTGTTGTCTTTGCAGAATCTCCTATCACAACTTTAGTGTGTTTTTGCAGAAGTAGGATAACTATGCTCCTACTTTTCAGGGTCTTGGGGTAGGGTATCTTGGACACCCTTAGTGTTTTCTTACACTCCCAGCAAACCTCTACACACTACACTAGGCCTGGGGTCCCTAAGTGGTTTGCATTCAACTTTCTTAGTATATGGTTTGTGTTGCCCGTAGGCCTATTGCATCCTATTGTATTCTACAGTTTTTGCACTACTTTTCTGTTTACTTACCTGATTTTAGTTTGTGTGTATATTTTGTGTATTTTACTTACCTCCTAAGGGAGTATATCCTCTGAGATATTTTTGGCACATTGTCACTCAAATAAAGTACCTTTATTTTGAGTAACTCTGATTATTGTGATTCTTATGATATACTGTTATATGATATAAGTGGTATAGTAGGAGCTCTGCATGTCTCCTAGTTCAGCCTAAGCTGCTCTGCTACAGCTACCTCTATCAGCCTAGGCTGCAAGAACATTACTAATCTACTAATAAGGGATAACTGGACCTGGCACAAGATGTAAGTACCATTAGGTACCCACTATAAGCCAGGCCAGCCTCCTACATTTTCTCAAGGCTGTAGTGAGATAGGTTGCCGGCAAAAATGGTCTGCTTTGTCTCCAATGTTCACAGAAACATACGCACTCTTACTTGGGGATCCTTTCTTGGAACATCAGCTGTTTTATTATAAAAACACTACTTTGACCCATGTACATGAGAGGGAGATTCCATCCAGATGACCACGACTGTATGATTGGTGAGTGCTTTGCTGCAGCTGCTTATGTAGACCACAGGCCTCTTGCTCAGGTATGAGGGATGATGTCTTCCCAAGGGAACCTGAAGGGCAGAATTAGAGCTTAACATGCTGTGCTCTAACACAGTCTAACCAGGAACTATTCTTGAAAGCTGCAGTGACAACATGGTAGCGTTATTTTTGTGTTTTACTCTTCTTGTGATAATTTTAATCCTGTCATGCTTCATCGTCCTAGTTATTGCAATACATGCTTTATTATTTAGGATGCAGTTGCTTCAATAAAACCTTATTGAACTATACTTTGCCTCTGATTGTCCTTGCATACGTGAGACTAATGTAACTGAGAGAAATGATTTAGATCTGAGTGACCACGATTTCATTTGTGTCATGTCCCCGGTTGCCCAATCATCCCTGCTCTTTGGTGGAGACGAGGCACTGCTAGTTAGCTGGAACAAAACCTGGATTAGGCCGACTGGTGTCACCTCGTGTGGGATGAGTCCTCCGCCATACAAGTGATTTTGCCACACGAATCAAGTAGTCTCATTAGGATAATGAGAACCTACGCGACACAGCCAATGATGGGCCACCTAGGCACTCCTAAGCTCCCTACTGCATGTGGCTGTCTAGGAGGAATACACACAGCCCAACTGTCAGCTACACGCAGTCAGGTGAACCAGAGAAAGGCTGCAGGCACTAAATAGATAAGGCAGAAAAATGCATACTTTCTAAAAGTGGCATTTTCTCAATTGTTGTTTAAGACAACCAAACATGAGCTGGTTACCTGACCCCTTTTCAAATGACCACTTATTAAATGTGATATGGGACCGTCAATGCTAAACAAGGGGGAGGCAGAACTTGCAGTAGTGTAAAACTAATTTAAGAATTTTTCAAGCCCAGGACATGTAAAATTAAAAGCACATGCAGGGCCAGTTTTAGGGAGGTGCGACAGTTGTAGCCGCACTGGGAGCTGACCTAAAAAGAAGAGGCACTATCCTCAAGGGGGTGCTGTGTTGAGTCATAATGTATTTTGTAAAAGTACCTGCTTCAGAGTTTCTTGTGTGTCCAGATTTTAATTAGTAATAAAAATGCCAAGATAATTATTGTAATTAATGTCCCTGCTATAAATGAGAGATCAGAGTTTTGTCTATTGTCAGTTTTGACTGAATATAAAGTAGCGCAAAGGGTTAATATGCCTGCTGCAAAGACAAGATCTGTATTTTATATAGATAGCTTAGTGAATTAGTAAGGCCAGTCTTTACCAGCCTTTTAAAACAAATTAAATGTATGTGAGAGAGGGGATATGAAGCGATGAGAGACAATTTTACCTCTCGCCTATCTGAGGAGAAGACATAAGAGGCATTTTTGCCTCTCATCAGAATCTGAGGAGGAAATCATGGGGGGAGGCGATGCCAAAAAAGATTGTGCCAAAAATGATTGTCACAAGGCATCACCAGCTTTAATGCAGGCCCTGAGTACCTGTCCTACTTTTTAAACACACTGCACCTTGCCTTTGGGGCTGCCCAGAACCTACTCTAGGGGTGACATGTATGTGTTGAAAAGGAAGGTTTGGGTGTATTATAAAAGTTAATTTTGACAGGTCAAAATGGCAGTTTACAAACCAAACACACAGGCTGCAATGGCAGACCTGAGACAGGTTTTAAAATGCTACTGAAGTGGGTGTCACAACTAGTGCTGCAGGCCCACTATTAGCATTTATTTTACAGGCCTTGAGCACAGATAGTGCTACTTTACTATGGACTTACAAGTAAATTAAAAATGCCAATTGGGTATAAGGCACTTCTACAATGTTTTAATGAGAGAACACAAGCACTTTAGCACAGGTTAGCAGTGGTAAAGTGTGCAGGGCTCTAAAACTAGCAAAAACAAAGTCAGCAAACAGGAGGGTTTAAAGCAAAAGGTTAGGGAAAAATCACCCCAAGAATGCCAGGCCTAACACTCATAGGTGAAACCAAATGACGAAGAGAGTACATTTTCACTTTGCATATATGAGTACTAAATTACTCTGCCAACGATGGACACTTAAGACAAAGCAGCTCATTTTCCCATCATCCCCCAATGACCTTGTGGGTATGTCCCTTATTGGGTAGCTTTGTGACATTGTAAGTATGGGTGCCTGTCTGACAGACTGATATCAGTAATGTTTTAGTTTCCATTGTTAGTGAACATAGTTATCACACTGGGGTCAGATGTACAAATAATTTTAGCATTTGGAAAAATTTCTGCTTTAGTAATCAGAGTGTTTGCAGATGCTAAAACCCTTTTCAAAAGGATTGGTGTACTACAGGTTTTAACGCTTGCAGACTCTCTGATTAAGTAGATGTACAACACCCATTAAATGATTTTGAAATGTTTTTTCTGAATCATTAAATGGCTTAGAAAACCATTATGAATTGATATTTGGAATGGGTGTGTTAAGGACATCTCTTCCAAAAACTGATTCATTATGGTATGTATTAATGTCCTGTGACTCAAATCCATTTGCAAAACGTTAATATTTTACTGACAACTCAAGTAAGGCAGTAACACAGGTGCAAACAGGAAGAGGTTACCAAGAAACCCCTTTCCTTTTTTGAATGTTTCGAAAAACATTTTTTCGGAGAAGGGGGTGATCAACGGAATCACTGCTAACTGTTAAAACAAATTGTGAACGTTTTCAGTTTTTTTGTACACAGGTCCTAAAATGCTTTATTTGAAAACAATCACATACGTGATAGTTCGCTAACCCCATGGCCCACTCCCTAGTTTTTAAAAAGGTTTTGTAAATCTTGTCATGTTCTTTTTTTAAAGCGTCGCGGTAGGTCGAATCCACTTGATATTTTGTGAACGGACCTATTCGCAAATTTACCAAGCGCATTGTTTGAGACCTTCGACATAGTTTCTGTTGCTCCATTTGACGCATGTTTCCAAATAATATTTAAGACATTTCAACATTTGGAGCAAAAATTGTACTGCTTACTTAGTCGCCTTGAAATAAAATTACGAGTATCATTTTTCAAACATAGTGCTAATGTAAAAGCTGATGATATGCCATCTGTTGCCATAAATCAGAGTCCTCAGATGCGTTTTGGTCTGAACAGTGATTAAAAAATTTTGTTTGGTCGGACTCATTAAAAAACAAAAAAAAACAGTGATGTTATGCAGTTAACACTTTGCTAGAAATCATTTAAGCTTAAATATGCTGCATTCAAATAAAAGAAAAAAATATCACCAGGCTAGAGGCTATACATGTAAATAAAGATGTCCACAGAGTACTCTAACAAAGTATACCCGTAGTTCATTCTATCTCATTCTATTTCTCTTTTCTAAACAATAAACCTTTATTATGCTTCCTTGAAACCTAGGGAAGGAAAGGTGAAAGTATATTATTATTTACTGAAGGGGTTTCAGGTCAGGAGGTGGATGAGGTCAAAATTATTTAGACCCCGTTTATTAAAAGTTCCAAAAAGGGAGGGAGCATTTGCTTTGCTGGTTTGCATGAACCGGAGAAAGCAGAGTTGTGCTATATCTACTAAGAAATGGCAAAGTTCTGGTCTATCCATGGGCTGCTGCACCGTGTACAGCCTTACACCAATGCAGACATACTTGTGCAATAGTGTAAGAATGTCTGCGTTCAGGGACATTTTAGCGATTTTGGCGTCTGGGCTAAACATAATTTAGGGGCCTGTGCGTTGAACAACTCTGAATTTATTAGCCATTTTAGGCTCATTCTCGACTATTATGATGATATTTGGACAATTGACAACCCTCTTCCCTGCCCAACCTACATCTGAGCTCAAACTGGGAGCAAAGAGTCTTTCTCAGTACGAGAGAAGCAGAATGACTAGTGGTCTGAACAAGCCTGCTGCATGTGGTGCAATAGACAGATGTTGCAACATGGGGGCCTGTGCATATCAAGAGTGATAGTTTTGTTTACTTTGCTTTAGTCCCTGCTCCATGAGGAAGAGGGATTCTGAGTCAGTTGGCACTAGGCTACAAATACACCAGCCCTGCAGTTGCTTCACTTGGATGGTTCAATCTCAGAGGGGGCAAATTATCCTGCTCCGCACTGCACATTGGTACATGACCTACTCAGCAGAAAATCAAAAACGTCTTGCAGGTCCGTCTAAGCCTTCTAACCTCAATGTGTGTTGTTGTGAGTATGTCATCAAAATGTGTGCATTCTGTGAAGATGGTTGATTTTTTTCTACTGCACTGCTTTTGCCGTATGTGGAAGGTATTTGCACTTAGGAGGCAGAAGGCTGTTATTGCACCAGCTAGCAGCAGACACTCAAGGATGATGCTGTCACAGAGGAGCACACAATGCCTTACTTTACTTTCCATAAGTGGTTTATGTTGAACAAAGGCAAAGGCCTGTGGAGTTGGGCTGGGTTTATGCATTTTAAAAAGTTAGAGAGTTTGCTGAATCTGACCAGATCAAACAGGTATATTTCTTTATTTTTCTAACGCCCAAACCCAATTTCCCATGCAGGGTAGGACTGGTCAGGTGTCCCTTGCTGTCTCACAAAAAAGATAGTAAGTAAACATACAGATATTTTAAAACTCAAAACAAATGCTCTATTTTCAAATACAATGTTGATTACCTACATCAGTGTAGTTCAAGTAAAGGAGGTGTATTGAAACAAACCCTGTTGAAAGGCACGAGAGTATGACACTAATACAAGTTACTTTCATTTGACAGTTTACATGAATACTTTAGCAAGTTTGTAGACTATTAGGTGAAATAAACAAACTCCTGCATATGCTGGTATGAAACAGGAGGTTGATCATTCACCTACCAAGCCAGCTATCCCTGAACGACTGTCCCTTGAATTCTACAAGAAGCTGAAGAGGCAGATTTTCAATTAGTCTTCTTGCGGGGACATCAAGGCTGCCTGTACCTAGCCTCATCACACTCTCACCAACTTAGCACCTGGATTGCCTCACAGGTGTCATGCAACAAAGATTTTGATTGGGTTGATAGTCAACTGGCGCTTTGAGAACATCAAGAAACTCATTTTTCTGCTCCTGCTTGAAGAGCATCTCTACCAGAAAGTCTTGTATTATAACAGGAGATTCCAGGCCATCTGGACTAGGTGCTGTTCTTTCTCAATTTGGAGAGCTTGCAGGACTCTGAATAACACAGAAAGCAAGGAGGCAGGTAGTATGAGAGTGTTTGGCTTGTACATGGACCACTGACCACTTTATACACTATGTTTGATGAAGGAAATTCATCCTAATATCAGTTCACTATCCGTTGAGCAACATTGTCAACCCTGGTGTTAGTTATTCTGCCACTCTGTGGATTGCTTATCTTTGTTCCAAAATGTAGGAATGTGCTTCCTGCTGATCAAATATGTTCTATGCAAAAGCAATACCAGAGCTGATTCTTTATCACACCTTCCCAAGCTCAAGCAGCACCTAGAGGATACCACAAGTAGACAAGTGGATTAGATTACAGCCATCAGCAACATTTTGTATTCATATCGTTTTAGGATCAAAGAAGTTGAGTAGTAGCATCTGCTTCAAAAGCCTGTCAAAACATTACTTGGAGCATTAACCGACAATCTACAGAGGTCCCTCTTCATTTCAGTGCTCAAGTGTCCATTAAGTAATTGGTAAAAGTCTCTAGTCACATCAGGAATGAGAAATTAATCCAACAGGAAGGTATTTGTCATTCAGACTATGACAAGGATTGCCATCGTGAAATGGGTCTGTCTTCTTTGAAAAACATTCTTCTCACAGTCTTCTTCTTGTGGCCTGGTAGAGATTTGGAAGTGGACACATTTGTGAGTAGGTGTGATGTATGACCATCCTTAGATGTGGACTCAAACACTGATGCCCTTACAATGTAACCAGTACGATGGCACACATTTCATCCCAACATCTGTTTGACTTCTTACTTGTTGATTACCACTCTAGGAGGCCTGAATTCAAATAGTTCAAAGACATTACAGTATAGTTCTAGATTTCCTCTGGTACTATTCAGCCAAGAGCGATTTCCTTATACCACTTTTGCAGATGATGGGTACAACTTTTTTTTAGCATTCTCACTCTAATTGGCATGCAGATTTGCCCATTCTGCTCTGGATAATGAGAGACAGACCATTGTCTTCTAGGATTACTCTTGATTTGATAACAGGGGTAAGTCCTTTTGTTCTGTTGAAGAATAGTCATTTGGCATGTAAAGTATGCCCATGGTGACTCGAGAAAACAAATTTAGCAACTCTCAGTAGTTCTCCTAGTTGACTAGGATAAAGACAAGGACTCAAGATTAGATCTCTACATCTGAGAGAAAGGCACATATGTGTTTTCTGAACATTTAAAAATTGTGAAAGTCAACTAGAGTCGTAAAGTGATTTAGGATGGTAGATGTTGGAGTAAAAGGAAAGTGTCAAAATGTATAATGTGGGCCAGCACCATCAACTTGCCCTCTGTGAAGACTAATCAAACCTCTCAATGGTCTATGGAGAGTGACCACACTTCGAAACTCATGCCACATAATCTTGCTACTATTGTCATGTCTTAATCTATGCACACTCTAGGGATCCTCTCACAGGATAAACTACAAGCTTGCAAGTGGCTCATGGTTCTAGTAATTCTTACCAACAAGACATGATTACTTTTAGAGTCAAAACTAAAGAAACACTTTATGGATAATTTTACAGGATTTTAATTTGCTATTTCAATAATGCATAATTGGCTTTTGTTATAATGGTGTAATATTTAAGGCTATTAAGGAAAAGGATGTGATATATTTATAGATTATTTTTACATTTATTCCCATATCTTATTCCTGCTTTCACTCTTCTGGTTTGGTCCATCAACCTTTTTCACTATTGTTCGCTAGTTCCAATAGAATATTGAGGTTGAAGGTTATGTGACTCAAGTGCACATTTTGGAGTTTCTATGGGATGTCCATGAAGAAAGATACCTCACTGAAGTATCTGTTTTTAAAAGTATTCTTAGTTCTGTATTTCAAATGCAGAAAAAAGAATACTACACGTGTCAGAATGAAAGGGCAGTAAAAACGGTGTCACTCAAGCCTAAACTGAGACTATTGCAGCTCTCTGTGAAAGATTTTAATTTCTCAGTGCAAATACATTTATTTTCACACTGTGAACATGACTGCTCGGAAGCACCCTTATTGGCAGAAAATGAAAGAGCGACACAGGCTAAAATTAAATTGCACAAGGTCACACAATTTTAAGATATATGGAAACCAGGATGTCAGTCTAGGACTTTCAGTTCCCTCACAAGCAATAACTACAGCAAAAACCAGACAGGGATTTATTGGAGACAATTACAGAACAGCCTAATGCAAATAACTTATTTACACATAACTGTGTTATGAAAAAGTAATTTAGAATGATGCAGATTTCTTGCTCTGCTTTACCGAAGCTGTGCAATAAATAAAATACTGTGAACAATGTATCTTTATCATCTGAATAGTAAGATCCTGGTACAAGAACATTCTTGTATATGTAAGTTTGAATTCCAAGCACAAGTGCCGTTTTTTCAAGTGCAGGCACAACTTTTTGTTGAATGTTGCTTTTGCTCTAATAAAATATTTTATGCACACATAGATTTTCGTGCGATTACATCTAAATCTAACCCCAGGGGTTGAGAATAGTAATTCAAGAGTTGTCCAGTGAGTTTGCTCACGAACTTACATATATGTTTCTAGAAGCCTTTGACCCTTCCAGCCAAAGAAACGAACAATTGAAGGGGTGTTTCATCGAGAACAAAGCAAAAACACATAAGGCGTCATTGCAAAAAAGCAAAAGTATTTTCTTCATGGCTAAATGTGTCTTATTTATGCTTTCACTGCCAGCTGGTGTTCTGTTTGTTGGCTTTAGTGGCTGTCCTTTTTGACTTTACATATGATGTGTAAAACATAATTACCTTGGATACTGCGGATCATTGCGTAAATTTGAACATTGATGTTACAACTAGACTACAAAGAGTAATTAGGTAGGGATAGATGATGATAACGCGTCCCTCTATGTTAATTTATACACATTAGGACTCGTTTTAGGCCGATGAATCTTTGGACCCAGTGGTGAGACACCGTAAGACGAGGTAACTGATCAATACATCAAGCAATACATCAATAATATTGTCAACATATATCATCACAACGTAATTCACTTTAGACATTGGTTAAACTTTCGGCGCAACCATGACCTTTCAGTCATGAATAACCACACCTTATAGAAGTTTTTGTGAATTTATTCCCTATTGATTACAATCTAATTGCAAACGTAATAATCTCGAAACTCAAAAGGCAATGAACATAATCACAATGCAATAACAATGCAAAGATCTCAAACATAGAATATTAGCACGAAGTATAACAATTATAACACGTAGAACTTCATAGGTATTTAGTTCAGCATAGCACTACGTCAGTCTCGTCAGTTTATTTGTCAGTCAAAATGAATGCTTCATCTACCCACTAATTAGCATCGGCATGTTGGGCTTCATGCAAAACAATTTAGAACACCAATTTGGAAAACATCTAACTAAGGTTTCTAGTTGAATACACAGCAGTTGGTACCTAGAGAGAAAAAGCAAATGAATGCATTTCAATAGTAACTAATAATTACCCTCCTCAGGACAGGTCAGCATACAGGATCAGTCTTCGTCTTCAGGACATCAGTTAGTTCGCTGTCAAACTATCTAATAAAAGCAGGGTCACTTCCCTCATAAGGAGGAAAGCGTATGGGGATGGTCTATGGGTGAGGATGGATTTGTCTAAGTCTCAAATCACAAAATAGAGTGACAGAGTTTCTGGATGCAATCGATATCATTCCCTACCTAGTTCCCTTAAGCGTCTCTGTCATGGGTTTTTATCCCTTTTTCATAATCCATACCCCCAAATTTCTATTGGATGACCACTTCACCCCACTATCTGTAACCTATCAAATTATACATTAAGTAATGCACTTGTCATAAGACGATAATTCTTTAAATGTTCAGTGGTCTTCATAATTGACGTTTTCGTAGGTGGCATGTCTGGGGTTACTTAATTTTCTGGCACGATCTTCGGGTCAAGAGTTCTCTTTACCGCGTTTCAATGTCCTTGGAAGTATCTACACTCTTGTTACAAACCTACGTTTTTATACCAAAGGCAACTACATGCGGATGAGACAGAGCTAGTTAAAGATACATTTAGCGAAGTAGAAGGAACAAATGTTGGGTCATGGCCTTTACAAATCAGCACTCTGAAGAAACAGAAAAATATGCTTTAATATGAGAGTTACACAGTCAGTTTTCCAACTCACGCTAACTTAAGACTTATGAATCCTAATAATGGGAGCTTCGTATGTGCTAATTAATTCAAATTCGTAATTCAAACAATTATCATTATTAATTTATGCATATATTTATTTATGTATTAATCACAATTCTACGAATAATGTTGTTAGTTCAATCGTCAGTAGTATGAACATTTCACGTCTAATTAGGTAACGTTTTAAACTACACTCTCTCAATGACATCCAGGTGTCTCTGAAAATCGCTTTCCCTAATGAAACTAAATTTGTTGCAAAATTCCTTGAAGACAAATCTTGGTTGTCACACCCACTCCTCAAACTTAACACAGCGAAAACCGCGCTTTTTATGTTATTCCAAATTAAAGTTCACTATCCTGATTTTAACATGACTACCCTACTTGAAATGTTGAACTGTAGTAATGTAACCATTGAGTCACCATAATCTTTCAGCTTCTACTTATGCAAACGTTTATTGGAGGGTGGGAATGTCCTCAACAGGCAGTGACACCATTTAGCTCATCAATGCTTGTATTTGGATCTTGGGCCGTCCATCTCCAGGGAGGGCTAAAGACTACTTCATGGTTATATATATCTGAGTCTCTGAACTCCTTTTGCAGGCTTAGGCTTCAGCTGGTGCACCCCATCCTTGGCTATAGGGCCACAAAGCATTTTCAGTCAGGTGGTTGGTGACATTTGAAAGTGGTGTGGTGTAAAAGTTGGATATTACTTTTATGTAGAGAGTGAAGCGAGCAAACCTAATGGACACACGTGTGCACCAGGGTGGGTCCTCCTCCCAAGAAATAAATATGAAAAAGACAAATGGTGCATTTGAAAGCAAATGAAAAAGCAAGTGCATAAAGCAGTGCGAATGTATAGCCTTGACATATTAAACACATTAGAAACTGCCCCATATCTTACTGAATTAGTAAGTTCAACAGTTTTTTCAATGGCCAAATTGTACAACGCGACAACTTCAGGCACTTTAAAGTGTGTGCTTTCCCAGTGTCTTGCACTGCATGGGGCATCAACTTTGGATGAAAATGTTCTAATCGAGCATCAGGAAGCACCCACTGCTGCTGGCTACAATCAGTCATACAGAAATATGTGCAGACATGTATTTAAGTGGCATGAAAAAAAGGTGGGGCTCCATAAAAGGGACATGTTACATACATTTCTGTGATTCCCTTAGTGTGCCACCCAGCCTGTATTTTAGTTTCTCTCTGAGATGTTACTGTATCCAGAAATATAATACAACTGACATACACCTAAAACTTGTTAGCCCTGTTGGTTTTCTCAATGGTCATCTGTTTAAGATTAATTAGTCAAGACAATGATTTGTTATAAATAATTAACATTGGAAATGTGTAGGAAAGTAGCCTCTTTCTTGCATGGTTACCCCCACTTTTGGCCTGTTTGTGAGTGTATGTCAGTGTGTTTTAACTGTGTCACTGGGATCCTGCTTGCCAAGACCCCAGTGCTCACAGATAAAAACCTATATGTCAGTGTGTCTTGCCTGTCTCACTGAGATCCTGCTAGCTAGGACCCCAGTGCTCATAGTGGCCTAATGTGTATGCCTGTGTAGTGCCTAACTGTGTCACTGAGGCTCTGCTAATCAGAACCTCAGGGCTTATTCTCTCTCTGCTTTTAAGTTTGTCACTGTAGGCCAGTGACTTCATTTACCAATTTCAATTGGCACACTGAACCCCACTTATAAGTCCTTAGTACATGGTACCTAGGTACCAAGGGCATTGGGGTTCCAGGAAATCCATATGGGCTGCAGCATTTCATTTGCCACCCATAGGGAGCTCAGAAAAACCCTTACACAGGACTGCCACTGCAGCCAGCGTGAAATAGTGCACACACTATTTCACAGCCATTTTCACTGCACTTAAGTAACGTATAAGTCACCTATATGTCTAACCTTCACTTGCTGAAGGTTAGGTGCAACGTTACTAAGCGTGAGGGCACCCTTGCACTAGCAAACATGACCCCACATAGTTCAGGGCCATTTCCCCGGACTTTGTGAGTGCGGGGATGCCATTTCACGCGTGCACTACATATAGGTCAATACCTATATGTAGCTTCACAATGGTAACTCCGAATATGGCCATGTAACATGTCTTAAATCATGGAATTGTCCCCCATTCCAAATCTGGTAATGGGGAGCCAATTCCATGCATCCTGGGGCTCCACCAGAGACCCCCAGTACTGCCAAACCAGCTCTCTGAGGCTTGCACTGCAGCTACAGCTGTGGCCACCTCACAGACAGGGTTCTGCCCTCCTGTGGTCTGTGCAGCCCAGTCCCAGGAAGGCAGAACAAAGTATTTCCTCTGAGAGCAGGGTATTACACCCTCTCCCTTTGGAAATAGGTGTTACAGGCTGGGGAGGGGTAGCCTCCCCCAGCCTCTGGAAATACTTTGGAGGGCACAAATGGTGCCCTCATTGCATAAACCAGTCTACACCTGTTCAGGGGCCCCTTCTCCCATGCTCTGGTGGGAAACTGGACAAAGGAAAGGAGAGTGACCACTCCCCTGTCCATCACACCCCCAGGGGTAGTGCCCAGAGCTCCTCCAGTGTGTCCCAGACTTCAGCCATCATGGTTTGCAAGGTGTGGAGGAACTCTGGAGGGTTCTGAGTGGCCAGTGCCAGCAGGTGATGTCAGAGACCCCTCCCGATAGGTCCATATGTGATAAGGTAGCCAATCCCCCTCTCAGGGCTATTTAGGGGCTCTCCTATGGGTTCTCTTTAGATTCTGCTTGCAAGTTTCCTTCAGGAATCCTCTGCAACAACTTCAGCATCTTCTGACATCGGATCAACTGCAGTCTGCTCCAAGAAATGCTGTAACTGCAACAAAGTGTCTACAAGAGACACTTTTCTTCAGCAACCTCAGCTCAAAGTCAGCAACTGCAACAGTTTCCACAGTGTGCATGCTCTGGGGACTCCATCTCTTCATCCTGCAACAGAATAACCAAAGAAATCTCCCGTGGAGTGATGGAATCACCCCCCTGCTCCAAGCAGGCACCTTCCAAGGCGACAACTGGTACCCTGTGATTCCTCTCATGACAACAAGCATGTTCCTAAGTACACAGAGGGTGGACATCATCGCCATAGACTGTCCTGGGGTCCTGCTGGTGCAATTTGGAGGAGGTAAGACCTTGCCTTCCCCGAGTATAACAGTACCCCTGTGTTTAGTGTCTTCTTCACCTCCTGAGGCCTCTGTGCACTCTTCACAAAATTCCTTAATGCACAACCTGGCCCAGGTCCCTAGCACTCCACCCTGCGATGCACAACTCACTGAGTTGTTCTCCGGTGGCGTGGGACCTTCTTTTGTTGTGCTGCATCAACTGCAATTTGTACCTCCTTTGAACCCAGATCCTGTAGCTTCTGGGGGTGCTGGCTGGCATCCTGAGGGCTCTTTAACGTGCTGAGAGCCCCCTCTTCCTCCTCACACAGAGTTGAGTCCCCCAGGTCCCTCCTGGGTTGATCCAGTGGCATTTTGATGAAAAATGCACTTTTGCTGTAGCCAAGGCTTGTTGGTGCCTTTCAACACAAAATCTCATCTGCAACAATCTTCACGCTGTAGGGCATCTATTGCGCCACACAGGAACCTGCTGGCATCTTTCTAGGGTGCATTTCTGCAGTCTTCTACTAACCAGGGACTCTTCTTTTTCACCCTCTTCTGGGTTGGCAGGAGCTTCTGTCCCTTCTGGAACTTCTTTCGATTTCTGGACTTGGTCCCCTTCCTTTGCAGGTCTTTGGGTCCAATAATCCAGCAGTTGTTCTTTGTTGACTTGGTTGGCTGCTGCAAAATCCCCAAAACGATGTGTAGTGTATCCTAAGGAAACTTGCAGTACTTTTCTCCTGCTTTTCTGGGCTCTGGGGTGGGGTAATTTACTTTTAATGTTTGATTTGATTTTTATTTTTTTCATATCTTTTTTAATTTCTATTTTTTTTAATTGCAATTTTTGTTTCTTTTATTTTTATTTGTGTTTTTTATTTATTTCATTTTAATCAATTCTGCATTTTGCCTTGAGCCACCCAGCCATCCAAATCCAATACCATTCCTCAATTTAGTTAGGTGTATATTTACTCCACTTCCTCCGGGACACCCTGGCTGTGGCACACTGCAGACAAATCACTGCTGCAAAGAGCATTTTTTTAATGATTATTCCATTTTCCCTAGGCCACCTTGCCGCCATAGTTTTTTTTAAGGATTATTCCATCTACCCGTGCACCTCTCTCTGGCTATCACAGGTGACACCTTTAAAATAGATGGAGATAGGCAAAGAGCTATATCTGCATGTTGTGCTGCCCGATTTGAAATAAAGAAGTTTGGTGTGGTGATGTGGTTTGACTTTACATGTTTGATTACATTTGTTTTTATTATAAATAGTAAACAACTGCACTACATTTTCATTTGTTTGTACTATTTCAACGTGCAACAATGCCATGTTTCACTAACTACATGTTTTTCTTGCTTGGTTGCTTTTAGGTGCACAAAGAAGAGACGTCACACCCGCAGAACTGCTGAAGAGAAGACCTACATAGTTAAGTCCTAAAATCTCTTCTGCTTGCACAGCTTAGTGCCACTGCCAAATGAGAGCTTTAGGATGGCCCTAAAGAATGTTGCTCCCAAGAAAGTGGTCAGTGAAGAAGAAGCAGCTGTCCATTGATGATGTGCCGACAGCAACTTTTCAGGAGACATGTGCCTGCAACACCTGCTTGTGGGAAGGAACCTAGGAGCAGCACTCCGACATGCACAGCACCACCGTAACTTAGTCCCAAGATCATTTCTGTCACTGAGACAGCCACTGCAATTATGCCAAGGCTTACAAGCAGTGTAGTTGAATTGGATTTATCCCTTTTGCAAAGTAATACCTAATAGTTTCAGGAAACAGAGCAAAGTGGACAGCAGCCACAGCCAGCAACAGTAGGTCTTCCCAAAATTGGAGCAGAACAGGAAGTTCAGCATCCTGCTCAGCAAGAACCTCCTCTTTTAGAGTCAATGGCTCTCCTATCTCCAGAAAGAAAAAGGAAGGGTACTGCTCCACCATCTTCTCTAAGCACCACTTCTGATGACAATGATAGGGCAATCAATGCACCCACCTACCTCCAGTTCTTCCTCAGGTATTGGCAGTGGCCCAGTAACAAAGTTCTTCTCCCAGGTTTGGGACTTTTTGGCATTAGCAAACATGAAGAGAACATTGCGATATGCTCCATTTGGCACACAAATGTTCGTTGAGGTAAGCTTGGTTCACATTATGGTACTGGAGGCCAGAGAACCCACATAAAAATCATCATGCAATTCGGGGGGAAGCACACCTAAAAAAATGCTGAACTTGGCCGCGGTGGTGAAGCTGAGGAGAGCTGGGAAAAATCAGCTACAACTGATCAAATCACATTTAAAGGTGAGTAAGATGAGGTGACAAAGTCAAGCAAAACAGCCCTGTCTTCAGCAGTGCTCCAGAATTACTCACCTCAGCGACTTCACAAGGGCACAGGATGACTCAGTGTCAGATGGAGACACCCTGGCATATGGTGATTGCACGATGATGCTTATTGAGTCTGCCAGTATCAACGTCTCAAAAGTCGCCTGGGTCAGTGGCCTCAGAAAATAAGAAAATCCAGGCTACAAGTATGGGCATATTTAGGTGGGAAGGGCCCTATGAGCCAAGAGTGAGAGTGTTAGGGCCTCATTTACAGGAAAGTGATGCAGCACTGCATCCTCAATAGGCATTGCCAGGCTGCATCATTTCAGAAACGCCGGGATGATCCGTATTTATGAAAATACGATGGACCCATGTGTTTTCCCCAGGCCCAGAGCTAAAATTAGCTGCCTAGCACCAACACAGGCACCCTTGCACCATAGTACATTCCCTTTGTTGCAGGGAATTAGTGTTTGTGTGCAGGAGTGTATCCCTTCCTCCACATAAACAATCAATAATGGCAATTCCTTATTTCTATGAAAGAAGTTGAAAATCTTCATTATTTCATGATTGTTTATGTGCAGGAAGGGACACCTTCCTGCACGTAAACAATCATTTATGGCATTTTCCTCTTTCTATGTGTGCTGCAGAACTCATAACATGTAGAAAAAGCGAAATGAGGAGAAATAAAAGTATTTCTCCTTGTTGCATCATGCTAATGCCACCCCTGGGGAGGCCTTAGTTTTTGGAGCTGCCTCAGGTTTGCAATTGTTTGTAAATCTGTGGCAGTGTCAAGAGCAATGGGGGTTTTGGTTGAATGGCCACCACAACACCCATTGTACACCCCTTTCATACTAAAACATGCATGTCAAGGGGTCATATTTACAAAGCGTCATTAAGCCACCAAAAGTGGCTTAACGTTGGCTTGTAAATATGGCACAGGGCATTATGCCACAGGAACGTCACTATAATCTACGCTCTGGTGGCGTAAGGGCCTCACAAATGAGGCCCTTATAGTTTGTGGCAGCTATTTGCCTAAAATGGAAGGTTCCATGTTGGACCTATTTGCCCAAGTTACTGTTCCATCACTGCATCATGATGTGCTGCACTTGGTTGAACAAGCTTTGCAGCAAAGTATTGTCTGCACTATCCATCTGACAACAGACATGTGGACCAGTTGTCAGGCTACTGATAACATGTGCATCACTGCACACTGGATCTCTTTTGTGGGGGTAAAGCAAAGGTCTTGTCCCTGAAGAAAGTTTTAAGAGCATTTGGCGGCATGCAACATTAGCCATTCACAATGGAGAAATCACATGCAGCTGGAAACATCTTGGAGAAATTTAATAGCAAGGTGTCTGAATGACTGTGACTCAAAGGTCGCCAAATTAGATTTGTTGCCACAGCCAATGGAAGTAACATAGTCAAGTCCATGGCAGAATGTGGCTATTTCAGGGTCCTGTGTTTGGTGTACTACAGCAACCTGGTTGTCCAAGACTTTCTTAAAAAAGAAGACGAAGACAGAAACATACCAACCACCTTCAGATTAAGCTGCACTCATTTCAGCCATTATTTTAAAGCCTGGAAGCAGTTGCGGATTATTCAGGGTGGTAACAAAGTACCAGTTAAAGCCCTGATAAAAGAGGAGCCAGCACATTAGAACTCAACCTATTATATAATGCAATGTATGTTTGAACAGTAGAAACAAATCAATGACTATGTCATTCTTAGAGGCAATGTAATTGGGAAAGCTTTGACCATGAATGTGGACAAATGGGTCCTGACACAAATGCGTCTGCCTTTTAAGGTTTTCACAGGGGAAGTTAGCAAGTAGGACAGTATAATGGACAAAGCTACTGTGGTATCCGAATGTTGTGGATGTGTCCTGCGTGTACTGTGAGCGCGAGTGAGAGAATGACAGAGATGGAATCTAGAACGTTGGGAGTTCGTGAGAGACGGTTGAGACTCGGAGCGGATGTGGATGAAGCAGGACGTGGTTGGAGTAGGACTTTTCACTCAAAAAAAAAAAAATGCTAGTGGAACAACATGTTTGTGTCAGATTGATGCTGCCTCACCATGTTTTACTCACGTTAATGGCCAAATTAGGGCTTGACCTGTGTGCAGTGAAGAAGCCCCCACATTCTTTTCAGTACAATTGAGACAGTGCCTGCCTCCCTCACATGCAACTGTCTATCCTTTTTTATACCACCTAGCAGGGCTGCCCCAGGAGATCATTGATTAAGAGACTGCCAGTTCCAATATCAAATTCCAATGTGTTGCTACCATCATAGAGGAGATAATATTTTGTTCAACCACTGTGCTGGGATTGGAATGGGTAACTACTAACTATTGCACCAATGACTGGTAATATAGTGAGTGATTGTGAGTGTGATTGTGATTGTGATTGATGATTTATGTAGTTGCTAACAGCGGTAGATGGAGTTCAGCACATTTGTTAATGTGTTTCTGATGATTTGCAATTTTTAGGGGCTGATGTGTGATCATTTGTTTCAAAAAGTCGTTAGCTTTGCAAACGTAGTGAAATTTACCTAAAGGATCCACTCTTTTTTTCTGGTTCTTCAGACCGCAAAATATACACAAAACACTCCGGTTCTGTTTCTCTATTTGTTCTTCAACAGCAGTGCACGACACAGGTCTACCTCCCTCGGTTTGGAACTGGGAGAGAGTTACTCAGATTCAGGAGGAGGAGGATGGAAGGACACAGGGCTGGACTACCTCAAAGCTAGAAGGAGAAAGGCATCAACTTCAAAGAGAAACCATGATGATGTTGAAGACTCTGAGGCCTAATACTCTCTCACCTATGTGAACTGGAGAGAGGTCTGTTGATTTGGGAAATGCTGCTGAGTGTGTGTGTGCTGCATTGCCTGTTCAAAGGTGAAACTCCTCTTATGTTCTTGCTATGTCTCAGAATCTTCTTGGTACACTCCTGACTCCTCATGAAGTTTACCTTGCTTCCTTTTGCCATTCTCCATTACTCTGTGTCACAGTTAATGTTTTTCAATATGCAGGCCTTCTTCTAGTCCTCTCCTGCACAAACAAAACTTGGTGAAAGCTCAAAATACTCCAGTTTACCTACTGGACAGGTTCAGCCAGGCACCCAAGATTGACAGATATTCCGAGAATGGAGACACATCACCCAACTTGGCAGTAAAGAATAATTTTCCTTTTAACAATCATAATTTTTAGAACTGGGTGGGTTAACTTCAGTCCTCCATAATTTGTATTTTTAAAACCTAGAATCAGAACATTTAGAGGTATACTATCTTTGGTCTCTCTTAGGCAGGACTGTTTGCAATATATTTATCTGCACTGTGTCTTACTTATCATTTCATTGTTCCTGTTCGACATGGCAGCTCTTGAGGTGGTTTCCTTGTACATTTTGCTTCTGACCTCCTGTTTTTATGTCCTCTGCTGAAATTTGTGTTTGTTGGATTTGATACTCTAACCAGGGGTGCCCAGGGGTGCCCAGGGCCTGTAAATCAAATGTTACCAGCGGGCCTGCCACACTGATTCTGCCACCCACATGAGTAGCCCTGGAAACATGTCACAGACCTGCCACTGCTAAGCCTGTGTGGGCAGTTTTAAACTCCCAGTTCAATCTGGCAAGTATATCCACTTGCTAGGACCAAACCTTCCCTTTTACTGCATGTAAGTCACCCCTAAGATAAGCCCCATTCAGACTCCTGGACAGGGTGCAGTGGATTTAAAAGGTGGGACATGTACTGGTATGTTTTACATGTCCTAATAATGAAATACTGCCAAATTTGTTTTTCAGTATTGCAAGGCCTATTTTTCCCATAGGTTAACACGGGGATTGCCTAGAAATACCTTCTAAGTGTAACTTCCGATTGGGAGCAGATAGAGATGAGGAATTTGGGGTATCTTAACTCACATAAAAAAATAAATTTTTAGTGAGTTGGGTTTTAGATTGTGAGTTTGAAAATGCCACTTTTAGAAAGGAGGCAATTTTTTTTGCTTAACCATTTTGAGACTCTGCCTGGCTACTGAATTAACATCTGGGTCAAACTGATAGCTGGGCTGTTTGTAAATTCACTCTAGACAGTGACACAGAGGGAGCTTAGATATGTCACAGACTATCTAGGTGTAAGTGAGGCTGGGTCCTCCACCCCCCTCCCATCCTACTCAGCATAGTCCTTCAAGTACAATTAAGATACCATTGTTTGAGGCTGTCTAGGAGGAATACACAAAGTCAAGCTGTTAACGACAGTCAGTCATGTAACTAGGCTGCAGAAACTAAATGGTTAAGGCAAGAAAATGCCAACTTTCTAAAAGTAGCATTTTCACAATTGCAATTTACAATTCAACTTCACTAAAAATTAGGGTTTTAAATTGTGATTCCAGAGAGACCAAACTTGAATGAATTATCTCTTGTCATTTGAAAATTACGCTTCTAAAATTTAGTAAGGCATCTCCATTGTTATCCTATGGGAGAGATAGGCCTCACAGTAGTGAAAAACAAATTTAAGAGTTTTTGAATACTGGGACATGTAAAACATAAATGTACATTTTCTGCCTTTTAAATACATGGCAACCTGCCCTTTGGGTTGGCCAGGGCCTACTTTAGGAGTGACCTATATGTATAAAAAGAGGTGGTTTGGGCCTGGGAAAGGGATTATTGTGTCAGGTCGACATGGCGGTATAAACCTGCATACACAGGCTGTGCAATGGCACGCTTGAGCCATGATTTGAGGGCTACTTGAGTAGATGGCACAATCAGTGCTGCAGGCCCACTGGTATCATTTAATTTGCAGGCCCCGAGTACCTGTAGTACCAATTTACTTGGGACTTGCAAGTAATTTAAATAGGCCGATTGGGGATGAACCAATGTTACCAGTTTAAGGGGAGAGAACACAAACACTTTAGTACTAGTTATCAGTGGTAAAGTGTGCAAAGTCCTACTACCAGCAAAATTGAGATCAGAAAAGGGGCGCAGGTAGGCATAAAGTTGGGCATAAGACCACCCTAAGTCTGTCAGGTCTAACATATGTTTACTCACACCAACATGAATTCGTATGTACATATCAACAGTACTCTTCCAAGAACCTTTCAGATTGGGCGCTGAGCCTCTGTTACAATCTTACATAGTTGGTTTGCTTTATATTCTATCTGTTACAGTCTTACATAGTTGGTTTGCTTTCTATACTATCAATCAATCAAGATTTATAAATTGTGTCTGATCACCCAATAAGGTTTCCAGGTGCTTTCAGTACTGTGGGCTCATTCAAACAGCCTAGTCTTGAGAACCATGCAGATTTTCCATGAGTGAGGATATGGCCTATAGTTGCGGGGGGAGAATGTTCCAGGCCTTTTCTGTGATGTGGGAGAAGGAGAGTCCTCCACTTCTGCTTCAGTAGATGAGTGGAGTGTGGGTAAATGAGAGGGAGGCAGAGTGTTGTCTTCTCGACAGTTGGTGGAAGTTCAGGCAGTGGTTAATGTAGAAGGGTCCTTGGTTATGTAGAGTCTTATGTACATGGGTCAGCAGCTTGAATTGGCATGTCTTTGAGCCAGTAGAGTTGCCTGAGGTGGGGTGTGATGGGGGCTTGTTGAGAAAGTCTGAGGATGAGTCTGGGTGTGGCATTTTGTATCATCTGAAGTATCTGTAGGAGGTGTGTGTGATTCCCACATAAAGTGTGTTGCCATAGTCCAGTTGGCTGGTGATAAGGGCCTGTGTCACGGTGTGTCTTGTGTGTTGGGATAGCCTCTTGAACATCTTACATAGCATGCGCCAAGTCAGAAAGCAGGCAGAAGAGATGCCATTTATCTGTGATTTCATGATGAGCTTGTTGTCAATGATGAATGAAGGTTTTTTGTGAGGTTGGAGGGAGTGGATACTGGTCCTAGGTCTGATGGCTCCCAGAAATTGTTCCATGTATTGCTACTATTACCGAAGATCAGTACTTCTGCCTTGTCTGTGTTCAGCTGCAGGAAATTGTTCTTCATTCAGTCAGTAACACTTGTTATGCATCTGTGGAAGGTGTCTCTGGTGAAGGAAGATGTTTTCAGTGTGTGATAGTATGAGTTGGGTGTCATCTGTGTAGGAAATTATGTGAGTCCTTGGAAACTGACAATATTGCCCAATGGGTCATATGTGCGCTGAAGAGTGTGGGACTGAAGGATGAGCCCTGGTGGACACCGCAAGTGATCTCCTTGGGTTCCGAGGTTAAGGTGGGAGGTGGATCCTCTTGGTTGTTCCGGTGAGGAAGAAGGGGATCCATCTGAGCGCGTCTCCTTGGATGCCGATGTGGTGG
The DNA here is from genome assembly GCF_031143425.1 of Pleurodeles waltl. Classification (NCBI taxonomy): domain Eukaryota; kingdom Metazoa; phylum Chordata; class Amphibia; order Caudata; family Salamandridae; genus Pleurodeles; species Pleurodeles waltl. Next base: position 396,674,294 of record NC_090438.1, on the reverse strand, counting down.
AGCCTTTCAGTCAGCATGTGGTGGGATACAGTGTTGAAGGATGCTGAGAGGTTGAGGTTGATCAGGGCTGGTATTTCTCCTCAGTCAAGGTCAGTTCTGATATCATTGTTAGTTGAAGCAATCAGAGTGGTATTGGGGCTGCGATTGTGGTGGAAGCTTGATAGGGAAGCATTGAGTAGCTGTTTCTGCTCCAGGTGTCTCATGAGATGCTTTTTGGTGATCTTTTCCAGTACCTTTTAGGGGAATGGGAGCAGGGAAACTTGCCTCTAGTTTTTGAGTTTGCTGGGGTCAGCAGATGGCTTTTTGAGTAGTGGTCTGACTTCAGCGTGTTTCCAGGAGTTGGGAAATGTTGTGGTGATAATAGAGATGTTGAGCAGGATGGTAAGGTCTGGGCTGATCCTTTGGTTTCCAAGGTTGAACATGTGGTGGGGGCATGGACCTCAGAGCTCCAGAGTAGATGGATTTCATGGCGGAGTTGGTATCCTGGATGGGGAGGACGTTTCAGGCAGTCAGTCTGTGGTTTGTTTTGGTTGCAGTGGTAGAGAATCTGTTGAGGAAGCCCATAGGTGTGGGTTGGAAACTTTCTGTACATGGTTGTGAATCTGACATGGGAGAAGTCAGCGAGGTTGTTGCACAGCTCCTGTGATGGTGTGATGTGTTCACTGGCAACTGGGTTGTAGAATTTCTTAATAACGTTGAAAAGTTCTTTGGTGTTGTTGCCATTGGTTTTGATGTATGCAGCTAGTGATGGAGGTCCTGAAGGATGGCCTGTTGGACGTGTCCTTGCTGGCGCAAATCCCTGCTAAAGCTGTTTGCTGTCTCGGTTTGCTGTTCTAATGTTTTGGGAGCACCCACTTGCCATTTTGGAAGATGAATTTTGCTCTTGATGAGGATAATGCTGCCAGTACAAATTGTGATCCAGGCATTAAAGTTCATCACTCCCTGTCCTAGGTTGGTGGCAGTAGCAGGTTTGGAGGTATTGAGGGCATTCACCAGCTGGTTTCTGAGTTTTTCTTCCATCTCCGGTGGGAGCGCTAGTCAACCTTGGGGTAGTGGTGCAGGGGATGAAGATGCTGAAGTGGACAATGGAGTGATCAGTCCATGTGAGTTCTATGACAATGCTTTATATGACATGGTTGCTGGGACACCCAGGGGACATCTACCAACCCTCCCACACGAGGACTTCACACACACCACTCCATGCATTCATGCCCCATGCATCGTGTTCACAGTGTACTCACCTGTTGGTTTGGAGGCCCATACAGCAGTCCGTACTAGGGTAGGACCCCATCCACCAGTCTCTCCAACTCCTCCGCGATGAAGGCAGGGGCCCTTTCTCCAGTAACACACACCATGGTAGGTCCCAGCACAGGTCACAGCAGCACATGCAGTGTAGGTCCTCTCCTGTTGAAGGTCAGGTAGCAAGTGAGAAAACAGAAAATGGCAGTGATGTACGCGGTGGTGCGTACCGTCGCCGCCGGCGTACACCACCATTGGCCACTGTACCCCATTGTTATCCAATGAGGAGTTGCACGGTGGTTCCCGACTGCCTTCCGCAACGGTGCACAACGTCAGCGGAATTACCTCACTTCCACCTGTCCCTCCACACAGGACAGGCAGGCGTTATTTCAAGGGGTGGCAGGCCATGGATTTTAACTGCATCACTTCTCATAATTGGACATACAGGACATATGCCACTTACACATTTACAATTGACTTCATGCATTGTACTGTTGTGGCTACAAAGTTCAGTTTGTGACCAGCTCCTCACTCTTTTGTCCCTAGACTGCAACCGCTGTGGATGAATAGGAGATGGAAACATCCCCCATGTACAGACCCCTGGTGGACTTGACAGCAATGGAGGACAGGCACATTATCCTCACCTACAGACTTGACAGGGCCACAATAACGGATCTGTGTGCCTAACTGCAGCCTGACCTGATATCTGATATCTGTCACCCCACTGGGATTCCCCCTCTTGTGCAAGTTCTATCAGTGCTCCATTTCTTGGCAACTGGATCTTTCCAAGTGACAGTGGGCTTGGTAGCAGGAATGTCACAGCCAATGTTCTCCATAGTGCTGACCAGAGTGTTGTCTGCCCTGATTAAACACATGTGCAGCTACATTGTTTTCCCCCAAGTGGGTGATTTGGCCACAGTGAAGGCTGACTTCTATGCAATGGGACATATCCCAACATAATTGGGGCAATTGATGAAACTCATATTGCATTTGTTCCCCCCCGGCAAAATGAACGGGAATTCTGAAATCGAAAAAGTTATCATTCCATGAGTGTCTCGATGGTGTGCCTGGCGGACCATTACATCTCCCATGTCAATGCTAATTATCCTGGGTCTGTGCATGATGCCTTTATCCTGAGGAATAGCAGCATCCCTAATGTGATGGCCCAACTACAGAGTCACCGGGTGTGGCTAAAAGGTGAGCCCTGGTTCCAACCCAGTGGATGTTGGTGTATGGGTATGGTGTAGGCCATATGGGATGGTGTGTGGCTAAATGTTGTCCCTCCATATTTGCAGGTGACTCAGGTTACCCTCAAACTATCATGGCTACTGACCCCTGTGAGGAATCCCAGGACAAGGGCAGAAGAACGTTACAATGAGGCACATGGGCGTACAGGGGGGATTATAGAACACACATTTGGCCTCCTGAAGGCCAGATTTTGGTGTCTCCGTCTAACAGGTGGATCCTTGTGGTACTCACCCAAGAAAGTCTGCCAGATCATCGTGGCATGCTATATGTTGCACAACCTTGCCTTAAGACACCATGGGGGTCATTCTGACCTCGGCAGTAAAAGGCGCTTACCGCCAGTCAGAAGACCGCCATAACACCGCCACGGTCGCGGTAAACCGCCACGGTCATTCTGACCCGCTACTTGAAAACCTCCAAAAACCCGACATCCACAAAAGTCCGCCACACCAAAGGTCAGCGAAAAATGGCGATGACCAAACCTCCACCGTCACGCCAACAGAAATACGCCCATGCCATTCCGACCCACAAATCCACGTGGCGGTCTTTCAACCGCGGTATTCTATTGGCGGTACACACCGCTGCGGTCAAAATACACACACCCTTACAAAACACAACCACATTGGACAATTTGAAATACACACACCTGATACACATACACACACCACTCCCACACACCCAATACAAAATAAAACACACACCCACATCACCCACAAACCCCTACGACCACAATTGCGAATTAAGGACAGAGAGAGACAGCACTGCTTAGAGTAGACCATCACACAGAGGCAAATCACAACATCACCCACACAATTACCACGCACAAAACACCATACACCACCACCACACATCACACTCTACAACACATACAACATCCCTCACCTCATCCACACCACCCCATGGCACCCCAAAGACACCCCAGGTTCTCTGACGCAGAACTCAGGGTCATGGTCAAGCTCTTCGGGGCACAGGTGCAGCACACCACAATTGCTAGGAAGATGGAGCTATGGCAAAGGATAGTGGACAGGGTCAACGCGGTGGGACAGCATCCACGCAATCGGGATGACATCAGGAAGCGCTGGAACGACCTACGGGGGAAGGTGCGTTCCATGGTATCAAGGCACAACATTGTGGTGCAGAAGACTGGCGGCGGACCCCCAGCTGCTCCCCCAGAATTTACAACATGGGAGGAGGAAGTCTTGCACATCCTGCATCCTGAGGGCCTTGCAGGAGTAGGCGGAGGAATGGACTCTGGTAAGTCAATTCTTAACTACTTCTTCCCACCCCACCTGCATGCCAGCACATACCCCCACCCCCACCCCCATCACAACAACTCCTTGCAAATGGCTCACCATCACAACCCACCCATCCCAACACCAAGCCCTGCATGCGACCACAAAGCATGGACACCCATCACCAAAGCATGCCCACTGCACACACACATCACCCCCACAAGCCACCCTCACAAAAGCCCCCTCAAGGGAATGCCTGCACTTGGGTACACGGCCACCCACCCATCACACGAAATGCCACATACAGAAGCAATAACCATTCCCTTATACCCCTGCAGGACACGAACACCACCACACCGCCACGGAGGGTACAGAGATGTCCATCCCACCCCCAGAAGAGGCCCCCAGCGATGACAGCAGCTCTGTCTCCCTGGACCCAGATGACCAGCCTGGCCCATCGGGGACCTCTGGACAGTCGGTTCCCCACAGACAGCCACAGGCTACAGCAGACCTAACCCCCTCTGGGAACACCAGCACAGCTCCCACCCAGTGGGCCCATGCCTCTGTCTCCAGGACACGTCAATCAGCGGTGTGTCCGCCACAACAAGGCACCCAGGTTGACCCACCACCCCAACCACAACAGGGACCTGGGGGCAGTGGTAGTGGGCACACCGTCCAGGGGACAGAGGCCCAGGAACACAGGGGAACTGGGAGGGCTTCTGTGCGACAGGGGGGGGACAGGCCCAGGGAACCCACTCTCCAAGAGGCCCTCTCCTCCATCATGTGAGCATACCACCACTCCCAGGAGACGATGGTGAAGGTACTGTCCAGGTTCCAGGAGATCCAGGCACTGTGGTTCTAAAAATTCTGGACCCATGTAATTTACTTTGCCACAGCAGTACGATTTTAGTATCAAAAGACCGATAATGACTAGTACACTAAGCATGAGCATTTTCGCTCAATTCCAGCAGCGTTTTCACCTCGAAATCGCCATTTTCGTCCTGCACTCATGGCTCCCATTTTATACACGGCAGCCATTTTTAAAAGTTGCCCTCACATAGGCTTATAATACAGTCAGATTTGATTCCAAGGACACGTACACCTTGAATGACTTTTCTCTGACTTGGGCAAGCTGGAACCATTGCCTCAGGCCAAACCTGTTTGGTCAGTCCCTCTCCCAGTGGCCGAATCAGATAGCATCAAGGCACACCATGCCATAAAACCCTTATTATCGCTCACACACCCTGCCTAATCTTGCTCACACCTGCACCTGCTCTTTTCTTCTTCATACTTTACGAGGGGGAGGTGCCCGTTTTTATTGGGGGTCCACACTTATCTGATGTAAAATACTAGGCCTTGCCGGGTAATTTATTATGGGTTGGATGACATGAAAAATGAGGTTTCATCATGACACTGTTTTTTCCTTTGTAGTGAAAACATGTGAATGACCAATCAAAATGTCAAGAATGTTTGCCTGAAGCTTAAAAAACTGTATATAAGGAAACCTGACTTTGCATTGAAACACAGTCTCCTGAGAACATACAAACCGTGCTGTTGTACTTCTAGGACGCTTGTCACTTGGTTGCAGCCAATAAATTCGATCTTTGACTTCACCTAGAAGACTCTGAGTTTCTGTGGTCTGAATCAGGAAAGTACCCGAGTTCTTTGGGTGTACCCTGGCACCGCTGGGTTACCGGATCAGTACCGGTTCTGAAAAACCCAGTACCTCAGTTGGCGCCCAACGTGGGGCGATACCAGCGGTACCGGTCCAAGCCTGAGGTCCGTGGGGAGCTTCGTGTGAAAATTCTGGAGGAAGGCCGCCACTTCATCGACCCCTGCATGTCGACGTGGTCCGAAAGTCTTTGCTGCGAGGTTCCCCGCTTCCCGACGGCTACGAAGGACTGCTGCCCTGGCTATCGCCCTGATTTGGACCCTTGATGTTTGGTAGAGCGAAATGATAAGACGAGTCTTCTGGTGACGTCATCGATATTTTCAGTTAAGTATAAGTGGAGCGTCTCCCAGTCCTTAGTTGGACACTTGGTTTGGTCCTTAGTTGGACATTTGGTTTGGTATCCCTTCGGGATCACTTTGATTTGGAACTTGCAAGTACCAAAGCCGAAGGACTCGTGTATTCACGAGACTATCGTAAACGATAATCCTTTGAAGTTTGAAGCTAGACTAGTGAGCGAAGATGCCTGGTCTTAGCAGACTTGGAAATTTGTTTTGTCTTGGTTGTAAAAGGGACTCCCGGTTGGAGGACTCATGTCCGGTTCCTCCGATTGGAACTCCAACCTATGAACTATATGTGAAGCACGGAGTAGGCCCCATCACGTTTAATAAAGTATGGGTCCGCTATTCTTGGAAATAATTGAGAAAAGTTTTCTTTTTTCTTGTAAATATGACTTACAACTAGGATCTGCAAACGGTTCTGTAAGTAAATTGCGACGGCGCTATTTATGAAAAATGGCTAAAGCGCGCTGTATTGTGTGTATAGAGTGTTTTCTGTTTATATTTGAAATGAGCTCAATGTGTGTTTGTGGGTCTTCTTGATGTTTACAGTTTGTTAAGTAAAATGTTGGTTAATTAATATTAAGTAGAAACTTAGAAAAAATACAGAAATGAACCATGTGATGTGCTAACATAGCTATATGTTGCTCTTTAATTTATAGAATGAGCAATTGTGCACATATACAAAACTGACGTTAAAAGCTTAATAAATTAGAAAACACATTCAATAGATATAAATAGGGCCCCAACAAAAACAAAATTATCTATTTTTGCAAAAAAAAAAAAAAATACATTTACAGCATTTTTCTTAGATGCATTGTATTAGATGTTCACAGGCAAACTTTTCAGCTGCAGTATATTTGATAGGAATGTTCAATTCAGCCAGCACTTTCCCAGTTAAACATGGGTGGAATTTTGCATAACCTTCCTTTTAAATGAAAGTGGCGCAAAAATGTGACGCATTTCAAGTTAGGCTTATGCGCTTAGGCTTGTGAGTTAATGTATCCCAAATAATAGGCAAGGGATGCAGCTTGCTTTTATATGTGGAATTATCACAAAACAAAGAATAATTGGGTTTTTATTTTTATTTTAAAAAGAAAATTATTAATTATGGAAAAATTATTTAAAAAATAAGTGCCTTTCAAAATCGTTTTTTAATATTTATAAAGCTTAATACCTATACTATGACCTCCTAACATTAAAATTTAATTTAAGTTATGTTGCACCGCTAAAATGACATTTGTATGTGCAATTTTCCCTTGGCGCAGGAGCAAACAAGCTCATTTCTATAAAGTATAAGTTAATATTTTCAATGGCTGACTCATGGATTGTGTAATAGACATTCTGGTAATGCATATTATGCAAGAAAATTGTAGGATATTGATTTTTTAATGCCTAAAATATCAAAGTCGGTTTTGGGCAAAAGCACTGTTTAAACTGCATTTTCTTTCATTCAGAGTACTTTTTAAAGTGTCTCAGGCTTCAGTAAATGCATACATTTAGGTTTGATATATATTTGCAGGTTGTGCCTTCTTATGATTCAATGAGTCAATGTGCCAGTACACAGGCTTGTTTTAATATCAAGGTTGAAGGTTCTAACTTCAGCTGGGCCTACTGAGACGTTCATTCATTCGAGGTTGATGAAATATGTACCATTGCATGGGATTGCAACAAGCATCTGTTCTTACAACTGGTATGTGTGTTATTAAGGTTTGTGAATTATTCACAGTAAATGTAGTTTAATAATCTGGAAATAGAGATAATTTTTTTAGCGCCTAAAAAGGAAAAATTATTTTTTTTAAATAGAGTAAATTATTGCAGGTTAGAAGGAAAATAGGAAGGCCTACTGTCTTTGACAGATTCAGAGTGGCAGAAGCTAGGAGAGCTACAGACGCTGGCTCAAGTCACGCTGCTGAGATGCTATCTTTAGTTTTCCCATAAACAATGGAGGAGGCTGTCATGTTGACACTTGTGACCTTTTAAATTAGGGCCTTGTCTCTGTGAAATGCAGAATGACCCTACGGGCCTCTAAAAGTGGGATTTCTGGTTTCTCCAGAAGAACATCAATACAATTAAAGAACTTAATTCCAAAGGGAAAATATAAAAAAAAGGGGTTTCTTCGAAAGTCCCAACATCATGTTAAGTGCTCTGCAGAACTGATACATTTGTGTCTCCGGTCTAAAAAAATAAATTGATGCCTGCTAGTTGCTTTTATTTGACAGAAAACGAAGTGTTGCATTACGTCTTAGACAGAAAATAAGATGCAGCCCTTTTCTAAAATTTTGAAGGCTACATGCCTTAATGAGAACGATTTGCCAATTAAGACTTATTTTTCACAGTGGAAATTGTAGGTGCCAAATTAATATGGAGTGTCAGTGTAACAATTTTTACTTTTAGAAAGGTAAAACTAAGGTGGCTTGATGTTGCGAAGTAACTGACAAGAGGGTAACAGTTAAGTAATGGAAATTTATTTTCATGTATTTGGTCCTATCATGAATTGTTCTTGCTGGTCCTGTATGTTAGAAGAGAAACAGTAAAGTTATATTTGACAGCAGATTTCCATTGCCTGTTGATCTACTGTCAAAAGGAGGGTAAGGATTTTAAACCTGACAAATTAAACAGGCCCAAATATTGGGTTTTGGGCTGCAGGTTTACAGTGCATAAAATACATGACATGGTGTTGTGTGTCACCGCTTATTCACACATGCTATTGTTTTGTCTATGCTTTTTGTGCTTGATACACAGCAAGTATATCTGATGGCTTGACGTTTTGTGTGTTTTTATTATTTGTTTTATTTGTTTTTTGCATGTTTGTTGCTGCTTTTGATACTATTACAAGCTCCCCTGTGTTGTGAGGGGATGGTCATGACGATGCCCATCGCTACGCAACAGTTGGTTGAACTTGTTCTGGTTACTAAATTCCACAGATAATGATATTTCATGCTGTGAACATAAAAGACAACACTTCACCAGTGCATGTCTATTTGGCTATAATGGTATTGAAGGAAAATAAAAAGAGATATACAGGATCAAAGTGTGTCACCTGTAGTTAGTCACGTTACTGCTCCTTCCCTTAAAGGAACAGGCAGCCCTACATTTATGTAGCCTTGATTGGACCTAAGGATGAAATTATAGATCTGTGACTCAAGGTGGCCTAATTTCTATATTACATTAGTTAATGATGTTCTGTTTCCTAAGTAGCATATGGCTTTCGTTCCTAAAAAGAAAACCAGGTTTTCATTTTTTCCTGAAGAAGGAACTGAAACATTAGCTAGGAGTACCGTATATGGTGTAGTCGCCAACGGTAGAGTTAAAATTTGTGTAACTTTGGCCTTTGTGTATCACCTGTACTCTCGGTGTTGTGTCACATGCCTGACTATCACCCAAATCATTTTTTTTTGTTCTTCCTATAGATTTTTTCTTTTGTTACTTCCCCTGACCAATGTCGCATCATGCTTAGTTATTGAGATTTTAGCTATGTCCTAGTCCCATTTCTCTTTTTCGAATTCCTTTCACCAGTCACCCCTTTTATTATTATTGATGTATTGTTCAGGTTCACATTTCCAGACTGCAGTGATGTACCAGGGACCCCCATGTTATGTATAATTCCCTTTGGTATGACCAGACTGGTTTTCAAGAATTTGCCTTAGGCCTGCTTCAATGTTTTCCAGCCTGACTGTCAGGGTAGCGATAGACTGGTTAACTGACTCAATATTATAGTAAGACAAGTTTTCCATTTCAATAGGAGATATCTTATGTTTACCTTTTTGAACATGACGAATTTTCAATGTCTATTTTAATTTGGTTTTCGGTTCCCTTCTGTTCCTGCTACTTTAATTTTTGGTGGGATCAGATGTGTCCTAATCATGCAAATATCAGGACCCTCTAGTTCTTGTCTTTTTGTTTGCACATTTGACTATTAGCCTGTGTATTGCATAGTGCACCTGATGCACAGTTTTTAAAGGAAGGTTTCTACATGTCCCTGATAATCTGTATCATGTGATTTCTCTATTGAGATGTTCTAAGGTAAGGAGGAACACCTAGACTTAATCATTGAGGAAAATATGTGTTTACCCCATTAGACAATGCCACTGTGTGAGGAAATCCATTCAGATAGAATTCTCATGTAGCTATAGATGGCAGAGAATAATGGAGAGAACCCAATTAAAGATGCTAGAGACCCTGTTTTGCCCTTCTGCCTTTGTCTTTGTATTTTATGCCCATGGTGTATGGCTACTCCTTTGAAGATTGCAGACCACCTGCTTGCAGTCCCCTTGCTAAAAACCATGAACTGTTTTTTTTACTAAATTGAAGGAAACTAACAACTGTGGCACATTTCCTACGTCACTAGATTCTGCAGGTATCAAGTCATAATAACCTGCAGGACATTGATTTAAGCCTAATTCCCATCAGTGACAGCTACAGATGAAAGACGGACGTCTTGGCCCTACAGTCTCAGCACCCAGAAAGTAGCAAAGCTGGACAGCGATCGCCAGCGCATGGTATCGTACTTGCTCCATCAGAAGGCGTTGGACATCACAAAACCAAAGTTTCAGTGTAAAAGAGCTAAAGAGAAGGATTCCTGTTGTTGATAGCAGAGCTGTTTTGAGGTTTCATTTCTCTACCTGTCATGTGCTGGTAACCTCTGACAGTGTGCAATCCCTTGAGCCCCTTGGCCTGAGTTTTGGCCACACACCCCCTTTTCTTTGCTCCAACGGAAGAAGGGCAGTGCACCGGAGATTTCAAGTTTGGAAAAAGGCACTATATTGTGGTGCCCATGAAAGAGCAGCTTGAGTGTCCTCTGACACTAAATAATGAGTATTGGAGTCTGAAAGTGCTGCTGAGCTTGAGCTATTTCCCAATTAATGGTGCTTGGTCTGCACGAGCTGATTTGTGCCCTTGATCAATGAAGAACACATTGTTTGTAGTGTCTGCCACAGAGGAGAGACACTGGTGCATTACTTTAAGACATTGAGACTTTCGAGTGAGCTGTAGGTGTTTGCCAGGAGGGCACTCCAACTAAGCAGTACTTTTCTCACGAAGAGGCCTGAATTGAGAGGCCCATGCGAAAGAAAACAACAAAAGAAAATTTGATGGACAATAGAAGCCTGCCAGAGAGGCTTTTTGAACGGACTCTGGGCATAGTTGGTTTCACAAGAGGTTTCCGTGTGATTGTATAGACTAGGTGTTAGGAGACTGATTGTTTTGCTGGCATTGTTTTAAAGTACTTTTCTGTTTAGTAAAAGCAGAATAAAGTCAATTTTCTGTGGAAAGAGTACCCCCTTTTCACCTTAGAGCATTGATGAGAGTCACCACTGTTCCACCTGAACATACAAAAATTACTGAAATACAGAGGACCCCTAAAAATGTTACTAGATAATTTTAGAATTTGCTTTTTGGTTAGGGTTGTGAAAAATTATTATTTCATTTGTAATAGTGGTCACTACTTTCTCCCGTTGTCTATATGTTCTTAATAACGTGTTTTCTAGTGTCTTTTAAACATGACGTTGTCATTTATGGGTGGGATTGTTTTTCTCTACTCAATTGACTTCTGCACCCACTTCCCAACCTATGTCTTTTCCTACTATTGTTTCTTTGCACTCTTTTTACCCTTTTCCTGAACATGAGCAGGTTAGAAGATCAGAATTCGTAAGCAATTCTTTTGTACAGCTTCTGCATCAACACTAGTTAGTAGTGAACATCACTAATTGTTGGGTGTGTGATCTTATGCCACCTACTGCAGATAGAGGTATTCCTTATTTTGTCCTGCCATATGTGGCCTTTTGTGCTACTTCACGTTCAAGGAGACCTGTCCAGAGAGAGTTACCAAGTACTAGAATTTTGCTCCAGCAACATCTCCATGGCCTTATAAACATAGACCTGGACTCAGATTAGCATGAGAATAGGTTTATTACCTATGTAAGGGCAAAAGGAGGGTTTGTGGTTCTAAAAATTCTGGACCCATGTAATTTACTTTGCCACAGCAGTACGATTTTAGTATCAAAAGACCGATATTGACTAGTACACTAAGCATGAGCATTTTCGCTCAATTCCAGCAGCGTTTTCAACTCGAAATCGCCATTTTCGTCCTGCACTCGTGGCTCCCATTTTATACACGGCAGCCATTTTTAAAAGTTGCCCTCACATAGGCTTATAATACAGTCAGATTTGATTCCAAGGACACGTACACCTTGATTGACTTTTCTCTGACCTGGGCAAGCTGGAACCATTGCCTCAGGCCAAACCTGTTTGGTCAGTCCCTCTCCCAGTGGCAGAATCAGATAGCATCAAGGCACACCATGCCATAAAACCCTTATTATCGCTCACACACCCTGCCTAATCTTGCTCACACCTGCACCTGCTCTTTTCTTCTTCTTACTTTACGAGGGGGAGGTGCCCGTTTTTATTGGGGGTCCACACTTATCTGATGTAAAATACTAGCCCTTGCCGGGTAATTTATATGGGTTGGATGACATGAAATATGAGGTTTCATCATGACACTGTTTTTTCCTTTGTAGTGAAAACATGTGAATGACCAACCAAAATGTCAAGAATGTTTGCCTGAAGCTTAAAAAACTGTATATAAGGAAACCTGACTTTGCATTGAAACACAGTCTCCTGAGAACATACAAACCGTGCTGTTGTACTTCTAGGACGCTTGTCACTTGGTTGCAGCCAATAAATTCGATCTTTGACTTCACCTAGAAGACTCTGAGTTTCTGTGGTCTGAATCAGGAAAGTACCCGAGGTCTTTGGGTGTACCCTGGCACCGCTGGGTTACCGGATCAGTACCGGTTCTGAAAAACCCAGTACCTCAGCACAGCAGGAGGAACGGTACATGGGGTTCAGAGAAGAACTGAGGAACATTGGTTCCGCAATGGGGACCATCATCGTGGCCCTTAACCAGATAGTCAGCACATTGCGGGACCATGTGGCACCCCAAAGGGCCCCTGTCACTAGCCTAGACCAGGAACAGCCTACCACCTCCGCCGGTGCTAGTGGACAGGAGGCCCCCACACAACAACAGGCCACCAGAACCCCACCTCCTGCTGAAGAAGAACCACCCCGCAAGCGGAACCTGAGATCTCACAAGAAGAAAGAGTAGGATGCCAAGACCCCCGCCAGCATAAGATACCCCCTGATGTCATCCCACTGTCCCACATTGTCACCCTGTCCAACCTTTAACTGCCCCTGCTCCATCCTTCCACAGGCATATGCACAATGCACCTGTGAGACTGAGAACTGGACTCTGCCATGGACATTACTCCACCCCCACCCATCACCGTTTTACAATCATGTACCTATATGTAGCACTTGAAATAAATCACTTATTGCACTTAAAATAACAGGAGTCTGCTTGTATTCTTAACAAATGTATTACACATAACGGTGCAATAATGTTCAGTTACATTGTGATGAGAACATACCAATGTCAATAAGCTTTAGTCGATGAGCAAACAAAGCAGAAGTCACGCAGTGGGTCATACAGCTCTGAAAAGGGAAGGGAAAGTCACAAATCACTTAACAGGAACTGGGGGAAACACAGACAGTAGAGACGCATGAGGCCTTAAGTAAATGTAAAATGGCGTGGGTGATTCTTACCTGTGTGCTACTGAAAATGTTGTATGACTGTATCCCTGTTGTCCGTGTCGTCCCCGTCGTCTTCCTCCTCTTCACTCTCCACAGGGTCCACAGCTGCTACAACACCACCATCTGGACCATCCTCCTGCAGAAAAGGCACCTGGCGTCGCAAAGCAAGATTGTGAAGCATACAACAGGCCACGATGATATGGCACACCTTCTTTGGTGAGTACATTAGGGATCCACCTGTCATATGCAGGCACGTAAACCTGGCCTTCAGGAGCCCGAAGGTCCTTTCTATGATCCTCCTAGTTCGCCCATGGGCCTCATTGTACCGTTCCTCTGCCCTGGTCCGGGGATTTCTCACTGGGGTCAGTAGCCGCGACAGGTTGGGGTTACCAGAGTCACCTAATAGCCACACATGATGTCTCTGTAGCTGTTCCATCACATAAGGGATGCTGCTATTTCGCATGACATACGCGTCATGCACTGACCCAGGGAACTTGGCATTTACATGGGAGATGTACTGGTCAGCCAAACAGACCACCTGGACATTTATTGAATGATAACTTTTTCTGTTTCTGTATACCTGCTCACTTTCTTTGGGGGGGAACCAAAGCCACATGGGTCCCATCAATGGCACCAATGATGTTGGGGATATGTCCAAGGGCATAGAAATCACACTTCACTGTAGCCAAATCGCCCACCTCAGGGAGAACAATGTAGCTCCGCATGTATTTCATCAGGGCAGACAACACTCTGGACAAAACATTAGAAAACATAGGCTGAGACATCCCTGATGACATGGCCACTGTTGTCTGAAAAGACCCACTCGCCAAAAAATGGAGTACTGACAGAACCTGCACCAGAGGGGGAATCCCAGTGGGTTGGCGGATGGGGGACATCAGGTCTGGCTCCAGCTGGGCACACAGTTCATGTATAGTGGCTCTGTCAAGCCTGTATCTAAGTATGATATGTCGTTCTTCCATTGTCGACAGGTCCACCAGCGGTCGGTACACGGGAGGATTCATCCTTCTCCTCGCAAGTCCCAGCGGACGGTGCCTAGGAAGGACAACATGGAGCACAGAGTCAAGCAACCCACAGGTTTGTTCACACAGCTTGCACAGCTTGCACAGTACACGAATCGCTATGCATTGAAAGGCTTGTATGAGTGGCAATGCAAGGCCTAGGCCTGTATGATGCTGTAGAAATTATGCCATGTGGGCCCTTGAAATGGCGGCTGCCTGACCTGTGAAGTGTGACAGTGGGATGTGAGGTCAATGCACTGGCTTGGCACACCGTGGCGGTAGGCGGTCGATGACCGCGGTGCTAAGCCGCATTGGTTAACATTGCACCCTATGGGTTTCAGTAGCCAACCGCCGCGGGCGTGACCGCCATTTTCTATCTGATTAATCACTCGAGACCTGATCATCCACAGGAGAGGACCTATACTGCAAGTGCTGCTGTGACCTCGGTCTGGGAGATACAATGGCTGCTGCGACTGGGGAAAGGGCCCCTGCCTTCACTTCAGAAGAATTGGAGAAACTTGTTGATGGGGTCCTCCCCCAGTATGCGCTACTCTACGGTCCTCCAGACCAACAGGTTAGTACACAGGGTGCACGTTGAATGGGCTATGCCTGTGTTGAGTGGGGTGGATGTAAGATGTGGGGAGGTGAGCGAATGAGGAGTGCAACGCACAACAGATGAGAGCATGTGCCACATGGCAAGGTTGGGGAGGGGGGGCCACTGACATTGACCAGGCAGAAAAGTGATGATATTTCCTTTCACACCCTGTACATGTCACATAGGTCAGCGCCCATCAGAAGATCGAAATTTGGCGTGCCATCGCCAAGGACGTCCGGGCCCTGGGGGTCCACAACAGACGGGGCACCCACTGCCGAAAGAGGTGGGAGGACATCCGCCGCGGGACCAGAAAGACAGCCGAGTCTCTGCTGGGGATGGCCTCCCAACGTAGGAGGGGTGCCAGCTGCCAATTGACCCCCCTGATGTCCCGGATCCTGGCGGTGGCCTACCCCGATTTGGATGGGCGCGTGAGGACATCACAGCAGACACAAGGGGGTGAGTATCAGCACATTCTGCTATCTTTGCGCGCAGTGGAGGTGTCTGGGTGGGGGAGGAGGGCTGTGGGTATCTCTAGGCCAGGGCGCATTCTGTAGGCTAGGCCCCTCTGTTAGGCATGGCCCTGTGCCCCCGCCCCCCACCTCTCTAGGGTGCCAAGTACAGCTATCCATGGTCCTGCCTCACCCATGTGTGCATTTGTCGTCCATAGACCTGTAGGCCTAGTCACAATAACTGAGTAGTGTACCCCGATTGCGCGGCCTAGTGCTGGGGGCTTCTGTGTCTGTCCTCTCCGACAACGGTGCTGCCAATGCATGCACTCAACCTGTCTTCATTTCTCTCCCCCCCCCATTTTCTTGGTCTTCCTGTTCATGTGTGCATTAGCATCATCAGGCGGAGGAGAAGTGGCATCGGCGCACGAGGGACCTGCATCTCACATGGCCCCGGAGGGCCATGCAACAGACTACGAGTACACCAGTGAGACGGAGGGCGAGGGGAGCTCCACAACGGGGACCCGTGGAGACGTCAGCGACACCGACACGTCCTCAGAAGGGAGCTCCCTTGCGGTGGCGGCAACATCCGTGCCCACCGCCACAACAGGTACAGCCGCCACCCAGCGCACCAGCCCCGCCCTCCCAGCAGCCCCTCAGCCTTCGATCCGTGCCCGCTAGGCCAGGAAGCCGGCCATCTCCTTCGCCCCAGGCACCTCAGGCCCTGCCCCAGTTACCCCTGCTGCCCTCAGTAAGGAGGTCATTGACCTCCTGAGGACCATCATTGTTGGGCAGTCTACCCTTTTGAATGCCATCCAGGGTGTAGAAAGGGAGGTGCATCGGAGCAATGCATACCAGGAGGGCATTCATTCGGGTCAGGCTGCCCATCAGCGATCGTTCAACGCTCTGGCCTCAGCACTGACGGGAGCCATTGTCCCTGTCTCCAGCCTCCCTCTTCTAACTCCCTCCACCCAGTCCCAGTCTCCTGTTCCTCTGCCTATCCCATCCACACCATCAGACCAGCCTGCACACACCTCAACACCCAAGGGCAGCTCATCCAGACATAAGCAACACAGATCCCACAAGCATTCACCCAAGCAACATCCAGATGCAGACATGCCAACAGTCACTACCACCTCTGTGTCCCCCACCTCCTCGTCTCCCTCCTCCCTCCCTGTGACGTCTCCACTCACACCTGCATGCACACCACCATCAGCCAGTACTTCCATCACCAGCACACCCTCCAGTACAGTCCGCACACGAGCAGTCACCACCCCCACTGCCATTTACACATCCCCTGTGTCCTCTCCCAGTGTGTCTGTCACCCCCTCTTCCAAACCACACAAACGCAGGCAGCCACCCACCCAACAGCCATCCACCTCACGACAGACTCCGTCACAAGCACCTGCACCCAAAGACAGCACACTTGACTCTCCTACAACCACATCCTCTTCCTCCGCTCCCATACCCACTACACCTACCCGTCCCTGTCTTTCAAAATTGCTTTTCCTTTCCAACCTTGACCTCTTTCCAACCACTGACCCACCCCCTCCATCTGGTAAGAGTCCAAAGAGCACCTCAGCCACCACCAGCCCTGCATCTACTAGGACCATAGTGCAGGGCTATTGGAGTCCACCAGCCCCTAGGGCAGGAACATCGGCCAGCAGAAAGGGGACAGCCAGCCCACCCCCTGGGAAGAGGACCAAAAAAACTAAGGGCCGGCGCGACAAGCCTGAGACGGCTGCCACCAAGGACAGTAGCCTTGCCCCGTCACCTGCCACATCATCAAAGGGAGGCAAGGGCCACAGAGCTTCAGCGAAGGAGGGCAAGGGCAGCAGGGCGGAGAAGTCAGGCAGCAGGCGAGCTGACCAGGCGGGCCCCACCAGCCCCATTCCGGGTGTGACGGACGACACCCACGGGCCCTGGACTCCATCACAGGAGGGCCCCGCGACCGCAAGGTCGGATGGCGACTGAGCGGGAAGTATTGGCCAGGTCTGGCTCCCTAGAAACACAGGACAAGCACCGCTGAACAGGGGCCGCCATGACAAGAACCACTGAACAGGGCCCCGGCGTGACAAGAACCGCTGAACAGGGGCCGCCGTGACAAGCACCACTGAACAGGGCCCCGCCGTGACAAGCAACGCTGAACAGGGGCCGCCGTGACAAGAACCGCTGAACAGGGCCCCGCCGTGAGAAGCACTGCTGAACAGGGGCCGCCGTGACAAGAACCGCTGAACAGGGCCCCGCCAAGAAAAGCACCGCCCCGCTGGGCCCTTCATGTCAAGCACCGCTCCG
The DNA here is from genome assembly GCF_031143425.1 of Pleurodeles waltl. Classification (NCBI taxonomy): domain Eukaryota; kingdom Metazoa; phylum Chordata; class Amphibia; order Caudata; family Salamandridae; genus Pleurodeles; species Pleurodeles waltl. The sequence goes on along the minus strand of NC_090438.1, from coordinate 396,656,626 downwards.
CTGGGCACCGCCGTCTCAAGCACCTCTCCGCTGGGCCCTTCCTGTCAAGCACCGCTCTGCTGGGCACCGCCGTCTCAATCACCGCTCCGCTGGGCCCTTCCTGTCAAGCACCGCTCCGCTGGGCCATTCCTGTCAAGCACCGCTCCGCTGGGCACCGCCGTCTCAAGCACCGCTCCGCTGGGCCCTTCCTGTCAAGCACCGCTCCGCTGGGCCCTTCCTGTCAAGCACCGCTCCGCTGGTCCCTTCCTGTCAAGCACCGCTCCGCTGGGCACCGCCGTCTCAAGCACCGCTCCGCTGGGCCCTTCCTATCAAGCACCGCTCCGCTGGCCCCTTCCTGTCAAGCACCGCTCCGCTGGGCCCTTCCTGTCAAGCACTGCTCCACTGGGCACCGCCGTCTCAAGCACCGCTCGGCTGGGCAACGCCATCTCAAGCACCGCTGGCCCATTGACAGTGCCGGTTCTGTGTCGAGCAGGGCTTCACGAAGCACTCTGGGCACCATGCCTCCTCCATTACCAGTGGAGTCGGTAATCCATCTGATGGACTGTGGCTTTGCACTCCCCAGGATGGCACAGTGGGCAACCCTCCCACTGTAGAGACTTGTGAGACTGTGGCTTTGCACTCCCCAGGATGGCACAGTGGGCAACCCTCCCACTGTCGAGACTTGTGAGACTGTGGCTTTGCACTCCCCAGGATGACACAGTGGGCAACCCTCCCACTGTAGAGACTTGAGAGACTGTGGCTTTGCACTCCCCAGGATGGCACAGTGGGCAACCCTCCCACTGTAGAGACTTGTGAGACTGTGGCTTTGCACTCCCCAGGATGGCACAGTGGGCAACCCTCCCACTGTAGAGACTTGAGAGACTGTGGCTTTGCACTCCCCAGGATGGTACAGTGGCCATGGAGGCCCCTCGTGGATCTGGCATCATGGACTCATGTGGCTGAGGTGCCCCCCCTTCCCTTCCCCCTGAGGTGCCTGTAGATTATCATCTGATGCCCCAGCAGTGTTCTCTCCAATGGTATCTGGTCTCGTGTGTGGGCTTTGCCCATGTGTTTGTGCACATTGGCCCACGGACTATGGAACTTTGACAAAATGTGCAGGACTTATTGCCTATGTATGTATTTTACACTATGTTCATTCTTTATTTTGTATCTTTCATATTGCATATTTCCCATAACTTCAATAGAGCTATAATATACATAAATTTTAAAGATCATTTTAATTATGTCTTTGCATTATTCCGGGGGGTTTGGGGGGTGTCACTCTGACTTGTTGCTCTGCATTGGGTTGTAGGTATTTGGGGTGGGGTGGTGGGTGTATGGCGTATGTGTGTGCCCGTAAGCTTTCCTCCTCCCCCCTCCCCTGTGTCGTAGGTGCAGTACTCACCGTTGTCGTCTGCGCCGGCGTTCGTACTCCTGGTAGACGAGCAGGTAGACAATAGCTGGTAGAATGTTTAATTCGGGTTCCATGCTGTCCTCCTTCCTCGTGGAGTGTGTAGAGGTGAGCGTTTTCCCGTTCGTAGTCTGTTTCCGCCGTGTTTTTATCGGCGGGGCTCCCGCCCCGGAAAAGGTGGCGGATTGGTGAGTTGTGATAGGGTGGGCGGTACATTGTCTGCCGCCTGCCTGTTGGCGGTGACCGCCGCGCTGTTTGTCTGTCCCGCCGTGGCGGTCGGAGTGTTAAAGTGGCGGGCTGTGTTGGCGGTTCCCGCCAGGGTCAGAATTCCATTTTTTTGACCACCTGCCTGTTGGCGGGTTGGCCGCCGCTTTATCACCGACCGCCAGGGTAGGAATCACCCCCCATGTGCCTTTTCTGCAGAGGGAGGAGGAGGCTGGACATGGCTGTGTTGCAGCAGTGGACCCTGTGGACAGTGAGGATGAGGAGGGAGAGGATGAAGATGAGGACAACAGAACTGCAGTGATCAGACAATACTCCCAGTGACAAACAGGTAGGACAGTGTTACTTCACATGTTTCTTTGTCACTGGCATGCTGTTATTTCCCACTTCTTTGCCCACTTAATGTACCCTTTGGTAACTCATTTTGCAGATGAGTGAGATGTGATGGTGGGGGGGGGTGGGACGTGGTGATGTAATGGGAGTTAGGGTGAGGGTGGGAGTATGTGATGGCATGCAGGTAGGGGGGTGATAGAAATAGAGAGTTGACTAACCAGAGTCCAGTCCTCCTGCTACTCCTGCCAGGCCCTCAGGATGCATGATTGCTGAGACTTGCACCTCCCATGTTGTTAGTTGTATGGGAGAAGGCTGGGGTACACAGCCAGTCCTCTGTACAGTGAGTTGGTGTCTTGCTGCAATGAAACATACCTTCCAGTCCTCCTGCTACTCCTGCCAAGCCCTCAGGATGCATGATTTCTGAGACTTGCTCCTCCCATGTTGTTAGTTGTGCGGGGGAAGGCTGGGGTACACAGCCAGTCCTCTGTACAGTGAGTTTGTGTCTTGCTGCAATGAAACAGTATCCCCTGTAGGTCGTTCCACCTCTTTCTGATGTCATCCCTGGTTCTTGGGTGATGTCCCATGGAGTTGACCCTGTCACAATCCTCAGCCATACCTCCATCTTCTTAGCAATGGATATTTGCTGCACCTGTGCTCCAAATAGCTGTGGCTCTACCTGGATGATTTCCTCCACCATGACCCTTAGCTCCTCCTCAGAGAATATGGGGTGTCGTTGTGGTGTCATGGGTGTTGTGTGATTGGTGTGGATGAGGGTGTGTCAGTCATGTGTTGGGGTGTGTGATGTGTGTGATGTGGGGTGCGTGGGTGGTATATAGGTGATGGTGGTGTGTAGGTCTGGTCTTGTCTGTAGTGATGTCAGTTTGTTGGCAATGCTTTGAAACTGAAAGGGTTGTGGGTAATGTGAGTGTGTTTTATAGTGGTGTGGGTTTGGTATGTGTATGGGTGTCAGGTGTGTGTTATTTCAATTCACCAATGTGCTGGTGTTTTGTTTGAGTGTGTGTATTTTGAGCGCAGCGTTATGCGCCGCCTATTGTTTAACGCCATTGAATGTCTGCCGTGGTGATTCACAGGTCATAATGTGATGGACGTAGTTCTGTTGGCGTAACGGTGTGGGATTTGATACCGCCAGTTTATCACTGACCTTTGGTGTGTCGGACTTATGTATGTGGCTGAATAATGACGGACTGGTGTTTGTGTGTCATAATATGATGAACGGCTATCTGCCGCAGCAGCGGTATGTTGGTGGCAGTCTGCGTGGGGGTAAGTGGGATTTACCGCCAATGTCATAATGAGGGCCATAATGCCTATGTGCCACATTGTCAATATATGTTTGATTGAACTCTAATGGGAGCCCATCCCCTCCTAGCGCCCTACCACTAGTAATCAATCAATCAATCAAACATCTGTAGAGTGCACTACTCACTCGCAAGGCTCTCAAAGCATTGTGGGGGTCAGTCATCTGTGCTTCAGTTGAAGGGCCAGGTCTTAAGGCCCTTCCTGAATTTAGGGAGCAATAGTGGCTGCCTGAGGTTGAGAGGCAAGGTGTTCCAGCTTTGTGCAGTGAGGTAGGCGAAGGTTCTTCCTCCAGATGAGATCTTCTGTATGTGAGGTACGGGGGCTAGTGCCTGTTGAGAGGAGCACGGAGGTCTGACAGGGGAGTCGAAAGTGATGCGGTGGCTAAGGTAGGTGGATCCCAAGTCCTTGAGTGCCGTTTATGCATAGATAAGGAGTATGAAGTTGATCCTTTTCTCGACTGTGAGCCAGTGGAGATCTCTCAGGTCTCTGGTGATGTGTTTGCGGCAGGGAACGTCCAGGATGAGCCTGGCAGAGGCGTTCTAGATGCACTGTAGTTTCTTCAAATTCTTCTGTGTGGTGCGGGCGTAAGGGCGTTGACAAAGTCGAATCTGATAGTGACCACTGGAAAATCTTCCAGAGAAGTCAGAATGTGTGGAAACAGGAAGATGTCACAGAGTTGACTTGGCGGGTCATGGCGAGAGCTGAATCCAGGATGAAGCTGAGGCTGCGTGTGTGGAGTAGGGGAGCTGCTGAGTGTAGCAGGCCACCAGGAGTTGTCCCAGGCTGATGTGGAGGGACCCACAATGAGGTTCTTGGTCTTGTCTGAGTTGAGCTTGAGGCCACTCTCCTTTATCCAGGTGGCAACAGCTTCCATCCCATTGTGGAAGTTCTTTTCAGCAGTTGTTGGGTTTTCAGTCAGTGAGATGCTCAGCTGGGTGTCATCAGCATAGGAGACAATGATCAGTCCGTGGCTCCTGACGATGGATGTGAGCAGGGCCATGTAAATGTGGAAGAATGTGGGGCTCAGGGAGAAGCCCTGGGGTACTCCTCAACTGATATCCGTAAGTTCTGACAGGTATGGTGGGAGTATGACTTTCTGTGTTCTGCAAGTCAAGACGGAGCATATCCCCTTTTAGAGCCTTGCCGTAGATGCCTGCTGCATGGAATCTGGAGCAGAGGCTGTGATGGGAGATTTTGTCGAAGGCAGCTGATAGGTCCAGTAGGATGAGGGCTGCTGTTTGGCTGCTATAGAAGAGCAAGCAGATCTCATCTGTGGCAGCGAGGAGGGCAGTCTCCATGCTGTGATTGCTCCTTATACCTGATCGGGAAATTTCCAGGATGTTGTTATCCTCAATGTGTTTGTGGAGCTGTGCGTTGATGGCCTTTTCAATTTACTTGGCTAGGAATGGCAGCAGAGAGATGGGGTGGTAGTTCTTGAGATACAGGGGGTCAGCCGCAGGTTTCTTCAGGAGCGGGCAGATCTCTGAGTGCTTCCAGTCCCCGGGGGAGGTTTTCATGGCGCAGTTTAAAGTGTTGTGGAGCTTGGGTGCGATGGAGGTGTTGGCTTTGTTGAAAATGTGGTGGGGACATGGCTTGGTAGGGGCTCCAGAGTGGATGCTGCTCATAATGGGGCGGGTCTTCTCCGTGGTGTGGGGGATTCACCACTGCAGGATCTGTGAGGGTTCAGAGGATCCAGGCTGGAGGGTTGTTGGGGGGTTTGGAGGATCATGGCGTCCGAAGTTATCGTATATGTCCTTGATTGTTTTTATTTAAGGAGGTGGCTAGTCTGTCCTTAGAGGTCCTAAGATGGAGGGATATTTGCAGCTTTCGATTGGGGTTTGGCAAACTCTTTAACCAGTGCAAAGAGCCCTTTGGTATTGTGTGCGGTGGTACTGATACAGTCCTGCAGGGTGGCTTTCCTAGCCGATATCATGAGGAATTTAATGTCAAATTTGAATCCCGTAAGGTCCTCCGGGGACTTGCTGTTTCACCATCATTTTTTCTAGCCATCTGCAGGTGTGCCTGGAGTCCTGGAGTGCGGGGGAGAACCAGCTGGCCTTCTTGATGTTGTATTTACCTCAGGGCATTCAGAATAGAGCTAGGGTGTTGGAGCATTCAGCGATCCATTGGTAAACGTAATGTGCTGAGATGTGTAGGGAGCAGGGGGTGTGGGGTGGACTGTAGGTGTGGTGATGGAGAAATGAATGCAGTGGGGGTCGGTCCAGTGTAGCGTAGAGGTGTTGTCAATGGTGCTGTTGTTGCTGGTGGGACAAATTGGGGTCCAGCGGTGTGTGTTGGTGAGGTGACCAGTATTGCATGAGGCCGATTGTGGTGAGGTTCCCGATCAAGGAAGCGCTGTTGTGGCCATTGTGGTTGTCGATGTGATAGTTGAGGTCACTGAGGAGAAGGTAGTTTGTGGAAGTGAGTGCGTGGGGAGCTACTATGTCAACGATGGAGTTGCTGAAGGCTGGGTGGGGAATGGGGGCCTCTAGGTGAGGCTGCCATGGAAGGTGGATTTAGGGGTGATGTGGATCTGGAAATGGAGGTGTTCCATGAGGGGGGAGTGTTCCTCTGTGTTTGTTGTCAGGTGGAGCGTGGTTTTGTGTCATTCCCAGTCTGCTGCCTGGTTGAGAGGCCTGGTTTTGCAGAGCAGTTTGTAGTCGCTTGGGATGGTGATATCTGGTTCTGATGCCGGGTTTGTCCATGTTTCGGTGAGAAATGAGATGTCCGGGCAGGTGGAGGCTAGCAAGTCCCAGAGTTCTGCAGTCTGTTTGTGGAGGGAGCTTATGTTGAGGAGGATGAATTTGAGGTGCTCAGGGTGGGTTTTTGATGGTCCTGTGGTGGCTGCTGGCATTTTGTTTAGGGTGAGGGTTCAGTGGCAGTTGAAGCAGGAGACAGGTCCATGGGTGTCTATGGGTGGTGTGAAATGTTAGGTAGTGGAGAGTCCTGTGTTCAGTGTGTGGAGGGTCTTTGTATTGTAACATCTGGTGGCACGGAAAACAGGGTCTGTAGTGCTGGGTGAAGTTTAGGCATGGACAGACGCAGATGGGCATGTCTTGGGCACATCAGCAGCGCGCCCGCTGCGTGCAGCTGCTCAGTGTCCACCATTAAGAAGAGGAGGGCAGAGGGAGGGCCTGGTCAGCTGGGAGGCAGAAGGGCTGGAAAGTGCTCCACAAGGAAGGGGCGTGGCCACAGGGGCAGCAGTGGCTGTGGGGGAGTGCAAGCAACTGGCGTGAAAGTGAAAGGGAGAAAACAGAGAACCATGCAAAAAGAGGAAAACAGACAAAAACGGTGAAGAGTCATAAAGAGGAAAGACAGAGACAGAACAGAGGCAGATGGCACCTAGACCACCAAGGATGAGGTGCAAACGGGAACCTGTGGTTGGAGGTGGGTCTTGATCTCTTAAAGCTGATGGCGCTCTTAATGCTCATTAATGCCATGGGGACATATAGGCCCATATTTATACTCTGTTTGTGCTAGATTTGCATCTTTTTTTTCACACAAATTCAGCACAAACTTAACTCCATATTTATACTTTGGAACTAGACCCGTCTAGTGCCAAAGATATGGAGTTTGAGTCATTTTTTGTACGTGAAACTTACCTTGCGCTAATGACATGCAAGGTAGGCGTTCACGTGCAAAAAATGACTCTAAGGCATGTGCGTCTTATTTATCCTCTGGCATCAAAACGACGCTGTAAGGAAATGCCTCCTTGGCATGGTTGCCCCCTGACTTTTTGCCTTTGCTGATGCTATGTTTACAATTGAAAGTGTGCTGAGGCCTGCTAACCAGGTCCCAGCACCAGTGTTCTTTCCCTAACCTGTACTTTTGTATCCACAATTGGCAGACCCTGGCATCCAGATAAGTCCCTTGTAACTGGTACTTCTAGTACCAAGGGCCCTGATGCCAAGGAAGGTCTCTAAGGGCTGCAGCATGTCTTATGCCACCCTGGAGACCTCTCACTCAGCACAGACACACTGCTTGCCAGCTTGTGTGTGCTAGTGAGGACAAAACGAGTAAGTCGACATGGCACTCCCCTCAGGGTGCCATGCCAGCCTCTCACTGCCTATGCAGTATAGGTAAGACACCCCTCTAGCAGGCCTTACAGCCCTAAGGCAGGGTGCACTATACCATAGGTGAGGGTACCAGTGCATGAGCATGGTACCCCTACAGTGTCTAAACAAAACCTTAGACATTGTAAGTGCAGGGTAGCCATAAGAGTATATGGTCTGGGAGTCTGTCAAACACGAACTCCACAGCACCATAATGGCTACACTGAAAACTGGGAAGTTTGGTATCAAACTTCTCAGCACAATAAATGCACACTGATGCAGTGTACATTTTATTGTAAAATACACCACAGAGGGCACCTTAGAGGTGCCCCCTGAAACTTAACCGACTATCTGTGTAGGCTGACTAGTTTTAGTAGCCTGCCACAAACCGAGACATGTTGCTGGCCCCATGGGGAGAGTGCCTTTGTCACTCTGAGGCCAGTAACAAAGCCTGCACTGGGTGGAGATGCTAACACCTCCCCCAGGCAGGAATTGTCACACCTGGCGGTGAGCCTCAAAGGCTCACCTCCTTTGTGCCAACCCAGCAGGACACTCCAGCTAGTGGAGTTGCCCGCCCCCTCCGGCCAGGCCCCACTTTTGGCGGCAAGGCCGGAGAAAATAATGAGAAAAACAAGGAGGAGTCACTGGCCAGTCAGGACAGCCCCTAAGGTGTCCTGAGCTGAGGTGACTCTAACTTTTAGAAATCCTCCATCTTGCAGATGGAGGATTCCCCCAATAGGATTAGGGATGTGACCCCCTCCCCTTGGGAGGAGGCACAAAGAGGGTGTACTCACCCTCAGGGCTAGTAGCCATTGGCTACTAACCCCCCAGACCTAAACACGCCCTTAAATTTAGTATTTAAGGGCCTTCCCTGAACCTAGAATTTAGATTCCTGCAACTACAAGAAGAAGGACTGCCCAGCTGAAAACCCCTGCAGCGGAAGACCAGAAGACGACAACTGCCTTGGCTCCAGAAACTCACCGGCCTGTCTCCTGCCTTCCAAAGATCCTGCTTCAGCGACGCCTTCCAAAGGGACCAGCGACCTCGACATCCTCTGAGGACTGCCCCTGCTTCGAAAAGACAAGAAACTCCCGAGGACAGCGGACCTGCTCCAAGAAAAGCTGCAACTTTGTTTCCAGCAGCTTTAAAGAACCCTGCAAGCTCCCCGCAAGAAGCGTGAGACTTGCAACACTGCACCCGGCGACCCCGACTCGGCTGGTGGAGATCCGACACCTCAGGCGGGACCCCAGGACTACTCTAAGACTGTGAGTACAAAAACCTGTCCCCCCTGAGCCCCCACAGCGCCGCCTGCAGAGGGAATCCCGAGGCTTCCCCTGACCGCGACTCTTTGAATCCTAAGTCCCGACACCTGGGAGAGACCCTGCACCCGCAGCCCCCAGGACCTGAAGGACCGGACTTTCACTGGAGGAGTGACCCCCAGGAGTCCCTCTCCCTTGATCAAGTGGAGGTTTCCCTGAGGAACCCCCCCCTTGCCTGCCTGCAGCGCTGAAGAGATCCCGAGATCTCTCATAGACTAACATTGCGAACCCGACGCTTGTTTCTACACTGCACCCGGCCGCCCCCGCGCTGCTGAGGGTGAAATTTCTGTGTGGGCTTGTGTCCCCCCCGGTGCCCTACAAAACCCCCCTGGTCTGCCCTCCGAAGACGCGGGTACTTACCTGCAAGCAGACCGGAACCGGGGCACCCCCTTCTCTCCATTCTAGCCTATGTGTTTTGGGCACCACTTTGAACTCTGCACCTGACCGGCCCTGAGCTGCTGGTGTGGTGACTTTGGGGTTGCTCTGAACCCCCAACGGTGGGCTACCTTGGACCAAGAACTAAGCCCTGTAAGTGTCTTACTTACCTGGTTAACCTAACCAATACTTACCTCCCCTAGGAACTGTGAAAATTGCACTGTGTCCACTTTTAAAACAGCTATTTGTGAATAACTTGAAAAGTATACATGCAATTTTGATGATTTGAAGTTCCTAAAGTACTTACCTGCAATACCTTTCGAATGAGATATTACATGTAGAATTTGAACCTGTGGTTCTTAAAATAAACTAAGAAAAGATATTTTTCTATACACAAACCTATTGGCTGGATTTGTCTCTGAGTGTGTGTACCTCATTTATTGTCTATGTGTATGTACAACAAATGCTTAACACTACTCCTTGGATAAGCCTACTGCTCGACCACACTACCACAAAATAGAGCATTAGTATTATCTATTTTTACCACTATTTTACCTCTAAGGGGAACCCTTGGACTCTGTGCATGCTATTCCTTACTTTGAAATAGCACATACAGAGCCAACTTCCTACATTGGTGGCAGCGGTGGGATACAAGACTTTGCATTTGCTGGACTACTCAGCCAATACCTGATCACACGACAAATTCCAAAATTGTCATTAGAAATAGATTTTTGCAATTTGAAAAGTTTTCTAAATTCTTAAAAGACCTGCTAGGGCCTTGTGTTAGATCCTGTTTAGCATTTCTTTTAGAGTTTAAAAGTTTGTAAAAGTTTGAATTAGATTCTAGAACCAGTTGTAGATTCTTAAAAAGTATTCCAACTTTTAGAAGCAAAATGTCTAGCACAGATGTGACTGTGGTGGAACTCGACACCACACCTTACCTCCATCTTAAGATGAGGGAGCTAAGGTCACTCTGTAAAATAAAGAAAATATCAATGGGCCCCAAACCTACCAAAATACAGCTCCAGGAGCTTTTGGCAGAGTTTGAAAAGGCCAACCCCTCTGAGGGTGGCAACTCAGAGGAAGAGGATAGTGACTTGGAGGAAAATTCCCCCCTACCAGTCCTATCTAGGGAGGACAGGGTCCCTCAAACCCTGACTCCTAAAATAATAGTCAGAGATGCTGGTTCCCTCACAGGAGAGACCAACACCTCTGAAATCACTGAGGATAGCCCCAGTGAAGAGGACATCCAGTTAGCCAGGATGGCCAAAAGATTGGCTTTGGAAAGACAGATCCTAGCCATAGAGAGGGAAAGACAAGAGATGGGCCTAGGACCCATCAATGGTGGCAGCAACATAAATAGGGTCAGAGATTCTCCTGACATGTTGAAAATCCCTAAAGGGATTGTAACTAAATATGAAGATGGTGATGACATCACCAAATGGTTCACAGCTTTTGAGAGGGCTTGTGTAACCAGAAAAGTGAACAGATCTCACTGGGGTGCTCTCCTTTGGGAAATGTTCACAGGAAAGTGTAGGGATAGACTCCTCACACTCTCTGGACAAGATGCAGAATCTTATGACCTCATGAAGGGTACCCTGATTGAGGGCTTTGGATTCTCCACTGAGGAGTATAGGATTAGATTCAGGGGGGCTCAAAAATCCTCGAGCCAGACCTGGGTTGACTTTGTAGACTACTCAGTGAAAACACTAGATGGTTGGATTCAAGGCAGTGGTGTAAGTAATTATGATGGGCTGTACAATTTATTTGTGAAAGAACACCTGTTAAGTAATTGTTTCAATGATAAACTGCATCAGCATCTGGTAGACCTAGGACCAATTTCTCCCCAAGAATTGGGAAAGAAGGCGGACCATTGGGTCAAGACAAGGGTGTCCAAGACTTCAACAGGGGGTGACCAAAAGAAAGGGGTCACAAAGACTCCCCAGGGGAAGGGTGATGAGACAACCAAAACTAAAAATAGTAAAGAGTCTTCTACAGGCCCCCAAAAACCTGCACCGGAGGGTGGGCCCAGAGCCTCTTCACAAAACAATGGGTACAAGGGTAAAAACTTTGATGCCAAAAAGGCCTGGTGTCATAGCTGTAAACAGCATGGACACCAAACTGGAGACAAGGCCTGTCCCAAGAAAGGTTCCACTCCAAACTCCCATCCAGGTAACACTGGTATGGCTAGTCTCCAAGTGGGATCAACAGTGTGCCCAGAGCAAATCAGGGTCCACACTGAAGCTATCCTAGTTTCTGAGGGTGGGGTGGATTTAGCCACACTAGCTGTCTGGCCGCCTAACATGCAAAAATACAGACAGCAACTCTTAATTAATGGGACTAGAATAGAGGGCCTGAGGGATACAGGTGCCAGTGTCACCATGGTGACAGAGAAACTGGTTTCCCCTGGCCAATACCTGACTGGAAAAACTTACACAGTCACCAACGCTGACAATCAGAGAAAAGTACATCCCATGGCAATGGTTACTTTAGAATGGGGAGGGGTCAATGGCCTGAAACAGGTGGTGGTCTCCTCAAATATCCCGGTGGACTGTCTGCTTGGAAATGACCTGGAGTCCTCAGCATGGGCTGAGGTAGAACTAAAAACCCATGCAGCAATGCTGGGTATCCCTGAACTGGTGTGTGTGAAAACAAGAGCACAGTGCAAGGCACAGGGTGAACAAGTAGAGCTGGAGTCTGGAAGAATGGCCCAGCCTACCAAGAGAACAGGAAAGTCAGTTGGGAAACCAACTGCAACACAGCAAAAGAAAGGGAACCTCTCTTCTCAGGAAGAAATTCTGCCCTCTGAGGGAACTGAGCCTTTGGAGCTTGAACCTTATCAGGTTGAGCTCTTAGGCCCAGGGGGACCCTCAAGGGAGGAGCTGTGTAAGGGACAAGAAACCTGTCCCTCTCTTGAAGGCCTTAGGCAGCAAGCTGCTGAAGAGTCCAAAGGCAAGAAAAATGGAACACATAGGGTCTATTGGGAAGATGGACTCCTGTACACTGAGGCCAGAGACCCCAAACCTGGTGCCACTAGGAGAGTGGTAGTGCCTCAGCTGTTCAAGAAGTTCATCCTAACATTGGCCCATGACATTCCCCTTGCTGGACATTTGGGACAAACCAAGACGTGGGAGAGGTTAGTCAACCACTTCTACTTGCCCAATATGTCCAACATGGTTAAGGAGTTTTGCCTCTCCTGCCCCACCTGTCAAGCCAGTGGTAAGACAGGTGGGCACCCAAAGGCCCCCCTCATTCCACTTCCAGTGGTGGGGGTTCCCTTTGAAAGAGTGGGTGTGGACATAGTTGGTCCACTGGAACCTCCCACAGCCTCAGGAAATATGTATATCCTGGTAGTAGTGGATCATGCTACCAGGTATCCTGAAGCTATTCCCCTTAGGTCGACTACTGCCCCTGCAGTAGCCAAGGCCCTCATTGGTATCTTTACCAGAGTGGGTTTCCCTAAGGAGGTGGTGTCTGACAGAGGTACCAACTTCATGTCAGCATACCTAAAGCACATGTGGAATGAGTGTGGAGTGACTTATAAATTCACTACACCATACCATCCACAAACTAATGGCTTGGTTGAGAGATTCAACAAGACATTAAAAGGCATGATCATGGGGCTCCCAGAAAAGCTCAAAAGGAGATGGGATCCTCTTGCCATGTCTGCTTTTCGCTTACAGAGAGGTGCCACAGAAGGGAGTAGGATTCTCACCCTTTGAACTTCTGATTGGTCATCCTGTAAGGGGACCACTTGCCCTTGTTAAAGAAGGCTGGGAGAGACCTCTCCATGAGCCTAAACAGGACATAGTGGACTATGTACTTGGCCTTCGCTCTAGAATGGCAGAGTACATGGAAAAGGCAACCAAAAACCTTGAGGCCAGCCAACAGCTCCAGAAGTTTTGGTATGACCAAAAGGCTGCACTGGTTGAGTTCCAACCAGGGCAGAAAGTCTGGGTTCTGGAGCCTGTGGCTCCCAGGGCACTCCAGGACAAATGGAGTGGCCCTTACCCGGTACTAGAAAGGAAGAGTCAGGTCACCTACCTGGTGGACCTGGGCACAAGCAGGAGCCCCAAGAGGGTGATCCATGTGAACCGCCTTAAGCTCTTCCATGACAGGGCTGATGTCAATCTGTTGATGGTAACAGATGAGGATCAGGAGGCAGAGAGTGAACCTCTCCCTGATCTTCTGTCATCAGACCCAAAAGATGGCACAGTAGATGGAGTGATCTACTCAGACACCCTCTCTGGCCAACAGCAAGCTGATTGTAGGAGAGTCCTACAACAGTTTCCTGAACTCTTCTCCTTAACCCCTGGTCAGACACACCTGTGTACCCATGATGTGGACACAGGAGACAGCATGCCTGTCAAAAACAAAATCTTTAGACAGTCTGACCATGTTAAGGAAAGCATCAAGGTGGAAGTCCACAAGATGCTGGAATTGGGAGTAATTGAGCGCTCTGACAGCCCCTGGGCTAGCCCAGTGGTCTTAGTCCCCAAACCTCACACCAAAGATGGAAAGAAAGAGATGAGGTTTTGTGTGGACTACAGAGGGCTCAATTCTGTCACCAAGACAGATGCCCATCCAATTCCAAGAGCTGATGAGCTCATAGACAAATTAGGTGCTGCCAAATTCTTAAGTACCTTTGACTTGACAGCAGGGTACTGGCAAATAAAAATGGCACCTGGAGCAAAAGAGAAAACAGCATTCTCCACACCTGATGGGCATTATCAGTTTACTGTTATGCCCTTTGGTTTAAAGAATGCCCCTGCCACCTTCCAAAGGTTGGTGAATCAAGTCCTTGCTGGCTTGGAGTCCTTTAGCACAGCTTATCTTGATGATATTGCTGTCTTTAGCTCCACCTGGCAGGATCACCTGGTCCACCTGAAGAAGGTTTTGAAGGCTCTGCAATCTGCAGGCCTCTCTATCAAGGCATCCAAATGCCAGATAGGGCAGGGAACTGTGGTTTACTTGGGACACCTTGTAGGTGGAGGCCAAGTTCAGCCACTCCAACCCAAGATCCAGACTATTCTGGACTGGGTAGCTCCAAAAACCCAGACTCAAGTCAGGGCATTCCTTGGCTTGACTGGGTATTACAGGAGGTTTGTGAAGGGATATGGATCCATTGTGACAGCCCTCACTGAACTCACCTCCAAGAAAATGCCCAAGAAAGTGAACTGGACTGTGGAATGCCAACAGGCCTTTGACACCCTGAAACAGGCAATGTGCTCAGCACCAGTTCTCAAAGCTCCAGATTATTCTAAGCAGTTCATTGTGCAGACTGATGCCTCTGAACATGGGATAGGGGCAGTTTTGTCCCAAACAAATGATGATGGCCTTGACCAGCCTGTTGCTTTCATTAGCAGGAGGTTACTCCCCAGGGAGCAGCGTTGGAGTGCCATTGAGAGGGAGGCCTTTGCTGTGGTTTGGTCCCTGAAGAAGCTGAGACCATACCTCTTTGGGACTCACTTCCTAGTTCAAACTGACCACAGACCTCTCAAATGGCTGATGCAAATGAAAGGTGAAAATCCTAAACTGTTGAGGTGGTCCATCTCCCTACAGGGAATGGACTTTATAGTGGAACACAGACCTGGGACTGCCCATGCCAATGCAGATGGCCTTTCCCGGTTCTTCCACTTAGAAAATGAAGACTCTCTTGGGAAAGGTTAGTCTCATCCTCTTTCGTTTGGGGGGGGGTTGTGTAAGGAAATGCCTCCTTGGCATGGTTGCCCCCTGACTTTTTGCCTTTGCTGATGCTATGTTTACAATTGAAAGTGTGCTGAGGCCTGCTAACCAGGCCCCAGCACCAGTGTTCTTTCCCTAACCTGTACTTTTGTATCCACAATTGGCAGACCCTGGCATCCAGATAAGTCCCTTGTAACTGGTACTTCTAGTACCAAGGGCCCTGATGCCAAGGAAGGTCTCTAAGGGCTGCAGCATGTCTTATGCCACCCTGGAGACCTCTCACTCAGCACAGACACACTGCTTGCCAGCTTGTGTGTGCTAGTGAGGACAAAACGAGTAAGTCGACATGGCACTCCCCTCAGGGTGCCATGCCAGCCTCTCACTGCCTATGCAGTATAGGTAAGACACCCCTCTAGCAGGCCTTACAGCCCTAAGGCAGGGTGCACTATACCATAGGTGAGGGTACCAGTGCATGAGCATGGTACCCCTACAGTGTCTAAACAAAACCTTAGACATTGTAAGTGCAGGGTAGCCATAAGAGTATATGGTCTGGGAGTCTGTCAAACACGAACTCCACAGCACCATAATGGCTACACTGAAAACTGGGAAGTTTAGTATCAAACTTCTCAGCACAATAAATGCACACTGATGCCAGTGTACATTTTATTGTAAAATACACCACAGAGGGCACCTTAGAGGTGCCCCCTGAAACTTAACCGACTATCTGTGTAGGCTGACTAGTTTTAGTAGCCTGCCACAAACCGAGACATGTTGCTGGCCCCATGGGGAGAGTGCCTTTGTCACTCTGAGGCCAGTAACAAAGCCTGCACTGGGTGGAGATGCTAACACCTCCCCCAGGCAGGAATTGTCACACCTGGCGGTGAGCCTCAAAGGCTCACCTCCTTTGTGCCAACCCAGCAGGACACTCCAGCTAGTGGAGTTGCCCGCCCCCTCCGGCCAGGCCCCACTTTTGGCGGCAAGGCCGGAGAAAATAATGAGAAAAACAAGGAGGAGTCACTGGCCAGTCAGGACAGCCCCTAAGGTGTCCTGAGCTGAGGTGACTCTAACTTTTAGAAATCCTCCATCTTGCAGATGGAGGATTCCCCCAATAGGATTAGGGATGTGACCCCCTCCCCTTGGGAGGAGGCACAAAGAGGGTGTACTCACCCTCAGGGCTAGTAGCCATTGGCTACTAACCCCCCAGACCTAAACACGCCCTTAAATTTAGTATTTAAGGGCCTTCCCTGAACCTAGAATTTAGATTCCTGCAACTACAAGAAGAAGGACTGCCCAGCTGAAAACCCCTGCAGCGGAAGACCAGAAGACGACAACTGCCTTGGCTCCAGAAACTCACCGGCCTGTCTCCTGCCTTCCAAAGATCCTGCTTCAGCGACGCCTTCCAAAGGGACCAGCGACCTCGACATCCTCTGAGGACTGCCCCTGCTTCGAAAAGACAAGAAACTCCCGAGGACAGCGGACCTGCTCCAAGAAAAGCTGCAACTTTGTTTCCAGCAGCTTTAAAGAACCCTGCAAGCTCCCCGCAAGAAGCGTGAGACTTGCAACACTGCACCCGGCGACCCCGACTCGGCTGGTGGAGATCCGACACCTCAGGCGGGACCCCAGGACTACTCTAAGACTGTGAGTACAAAAACCTGTCCCCCCTGAGCCCCCACAGCGCCGCCTGCAGAGGGAATCCCGAGGCTTCCCCTGACCGCGACTCTTTGAATCCTAAGTCCCGACACCTGGGAGAGACCCTGCACCCGCAGCCCCCAGGACCTGAAGGACCGGACTTTCACTGGAGGAGTGACCCCCAGGAGTCCCTCTCCCTTGATCAAGTGGAGGTTTCCCCGAGGAACCCCCCCCTTGCCTGCCTGCAGCGCTGAAGAGATCCCGAGATCTCTCATAGACTAACATTGCGAACTTGACGCTTGTTTCTACACTGCACCCGGCCGCCCCCGCGCTGCTGAGGGTGAAATTTCTGTGTGGGCTTGTGTCCCCCCCGGTGCCCTACAAAACCCCCCTGGTCTGCCCTCCGAAGACGCGGGTACTTACCTGCAAGCAGACCGGAACCGGGGCACCCCCTTCTCTCCATTCTAGCCTATGTGTTTTGGGCACCACTTTGAACTCTGCACCTGACCGGCCCTGAGCTGCTGGTGTGGTGACTTTGGGGTTGCTCTGAACCCCCAACGGTGGGCTACCTTGGACCAAGAACTAAGCCCTGTAAGTGTCTTACTTACCTGGTTAACCTAACCAATACTTACCTCCCCTAGGAACTGTGAAAATTGCACTGTGTCCACTTTTAAAACAGCTATTTGTGAATAACTTGAAAAGTATACATGCAATTTTGATGATTTGAAGTTCCTAAAGTACTTACCTGCAATACCTTTCGAATGTGATATTACATGTAGAATTTGAACCTGTGGTTCTTAAAATAAACTAAGAAAAGATATTTTTCTATACACAAACCTATTGGCTGGATTTGTCTCTGAGTGTGTGTACCTCATTTATTGTCTATGTGTATGTACAACAAATGCTTAACACTACTCCTTGGATAAGCCTACTGCTCGACCACACTACCACAAAATAGAGCATTAGTATTATCTATTTTTACCACTATTTTACCTCTAAGGGGAACCCTTGGACTCTGTGCATGCTATTCCTTACTTTGAAATAGCACATACAGAGCCAACTTCCTACAGACGCACAGAAGGAGGCGGGCCCTAAAACATGGCAACCCGCCAGATTTGCACCGTTTTTTATCGCCGTGGTCAGGACAGGCGTTAAAGGACCTGTGGGCTCATTTCCATGGTGGGAGACCATGGAAGCAGTTCACAGGTGCCTTTCCCTGCACCCAGGGACACCCCTGCCACCCTCGCCCACCCCTGGAGGACACCCATGGATTGGGGGGACCCATCCATTGTGAGTGCAGGCAAGTATATATATATTTATTTTAAGTGGCATTAGGTGGCCTAACTTGGGATCCCCTACATGCCACTGTGCATAGTGGCCAAGCCCAGGGGACAGAAGTCCCCTGGGCATTGCCATTGGACAGGGGGACATGACTCCTGTCTTTGCTAAGACAGGAGTCATTTCCATGGGGGTTGTGTGTTAAAAAATGGTGCAAGTCAGGTTAGAGCCAATATTTTTTACTCTAACCTGACTTGCACCATTCTTTGGTGCACAACCCCAATCTTCCCTTCCCCTCCGCTACCCGGTTACCATATATTTTGATGCTAACCAGGCCGCAGCGCTGGCTAACTTCATTCCATAAATAAGGCGCCAGGCTGGCGCATTGGAATGGCGTTAGCCGGCGGTAAACTTTTTGATGCAAATCTGCCCTAGCGCTGATTTGCATCAAAAAGTAATAATATTGGCCTAACTACCTTCCTGGCCGAACATTTTATGAGGTCTCTCCTCTTCACCAAATGGAGAGGCACATGCGTGTTCACCTATGTAGAAGGCTTCCCATTTGGCCATGCCTCTAAATTTAACAAAGATCTCCTATTGGCTAGAGTCATGTTATTGTTGGTGCTGGCATTATCTAGCAGTTTAAGCTCGGTCTCCAGATGGTCCATATGATTACGCAGCAACTTAAGAATCCTCCCACTTTCAAATATACATATTCCCCCATATGTATGCCTAAAATGATCCTCATAGCATGCCAGTTTCTCTGACAGATTGTTCATTCAATTTATAACAATCCAAAACATATATATATTTCTTTTGTCCCAAACACTGTAGTGTGGTCGGGTATATGTATCCTTTGCACGTTTGCTTCAGGCGTTAGCCCTTTGTGCACTTTGCTCTGGGTGTATTTTATTCCTTTACTTGTAGCATTGAGCCCTTGTGCGCTTTGCTCTAAATGCATTTTATTCAGCTTCGTACTGTTATTTTTCAAATAGCCAGTTCTACGGTCTTGTTTTATTTTTTTATATCACACTGTTTAGCCTACTTCAGCACTGGAGTTCTCAATAACACATTCTTGCTCACTCTGGGCTCCAGTCAAGGATACAGTCTGGTACATTGCCGATAGATGTGGTAGGAGTTTAGTCTTTGAATCCATTCTTGCGTAGGGACATTTTGTGGTCACACTGACATGTTAGTTATAAAAACACTTCCTTGTCCTAATACACGGAAGAGGGAGATTCCGACCAGGGAACCACAACTAGACGCTGACTACCCTGTTGCAGATGCTGAATCAGATCACAGGCCTTTGCCCAGGAATGACGGTTGATGTCTTCCCAGGGAATCTGA
This sequence comes from Pleurodeles waltl, assembly GCF_031143425.1. NCBI lineage: Eukaryota > Metazoa > Chordata > Amphibia > Caudata > Salamandridae > Pleurodeles > Pleurodeles waltl. The sequence continues at coordinate 396,637,679 of NC_090438.1, read as the reverse complement.
AAGGCAAGTTAGAAGCTTAACATGCTGTGCTCGAAACATAAGATACTGAGAGAGAATAGAACTTATTAACACCATGATAGCGTTGTTCTTATGTTTCACTCTCATCGTGACTGTTTCAATCCTACTGTGTTGTATGGTTCTGGTTATTGCGTTCATGCCTTATTATCTAAAATGCAGTCGTTTTATTAAAAACAATATATAAAACTTAAACTACTCATGTCATTTGTATATGAGATCATACTGTAAATGAGAGAGCTGGTTGGGACCTGAGTGACCACGACTTCCCTGAGAAGTTCTATAGATGTCATGCGCTCGGCTGCCCAATCATCCCTTCCCCTTGGGAGAAATGAGGCACTGCTAGCTAGCTGGAGCAAACCTAGATTGAAGGTGACAGAGGTCCTTCTAAGTGGGTAAGACTCAGTCCCCCACACCAGGAACGATCCTGCTACCTAGAAATCCAGTAGTCTCATTGAGGATAATGAGAGCCCACACGACAACACTGCATCACACAGTTCTGTGTCCTTCAGGTGCCTGCTGAAACTTTGAGGGGGGGTGAGTATGTCTTTCTAGGAAGAATGACCAGAGAATGATCAGACAAAGTCCACAGGGAAATCCTAGCCTCTCTTACCAGTGACATCAGTCTCAGAGAGACAATCCACATATCAATACGAGGACATATCATAGAGTGGGAAACAAAATGTAAATTTAGCTATGTTTAGGTGCAAAGCTCTCAAGACAACTACTAAGTTGCATAATTCTATTCCGTGGTTGAGTGTCGGACAGGACTCAGGGCCTGATTCTAACTTTGGAGGACGGTGTTAAACCGTCCCAAAAGTGGCGGATATACCACCTACCGTATTACGAGTTCCATAGGATATAATGGACTCGTAATACGGTAGGTGGTATATCCGCCACTTTTGGGACGGTTTAACACCGTCCTCCAAAGTTAGAATCAGGCCCTCAGTGTCTTAGGACAACTCACTGCCTTAGGATGACTCTCCTAGATGGATGGCATCCTTTCTCTCCAGGTGCACACAGAGGATTCTCTCCCTCCCTTCACCTCACAGTCCAAGCATATCTTCTGCAGTGACCCACAAGGCTCATCCATCAGCTCCACCCTCTTCAACGTCTACATGACACGTACAGCAGACATTGTCAGAACCCATGACATCAACATCATCTCCTACAATGATGAAACCCAGCTCATCCTCTCACCCTCAGTAGAGGAGGTGTGCATTGTTGTTATCATTGGGGTAGACTATGTGGAAATTTAGGTCACCCAGGAAGATGTTGTCCTTGGAGTCTAAGGCTAGGGACACAATTAAGTCTGTGATGGTTTTGGTAAAGCTGGAGTGCAGGCCTGAAGGACAGCATGTGAGAGTGCCTCTAATGGTTGTCTTATCGTCCATGTGGAGTTTGAAGATGAGATGTTACATGGAGGTGGTGGCGGTGGTGGCGGTGGTGGCGGTGGTGGCGGTGGTGATGGTGCACTGTATTGTCATTTTGTGGTGAGATCTGTTCCTCCTCCTGGCTTCTTGGTGTGGTCTTGATGAGTGATTTTACATATGCCGGGGATCGCTGTGGCAGTGCCAGGGCAAATGTGATGTTGAGCCAGGTCTCAGTGAGGAAGCTGATGTTGGGTGTGAGGGTGGCAATGAGGTCCCATAATTCAGTATAATGATTACATAGTGAATATGTGATGAGAAGAGAGCATGCAAGTTGGTGTTTTTGTGAAGGTGGTGTCTCTGGTGTGTACAGGGTGGGCTGGTGTATGTGTGCTGTGGTAGGTGAAGAGGCAACAGGTGCAGGTGAAAGGTCCTACCATGAAGTGTGAGTCAACGAGGTGACAATATTTGTTGTGGTTGTGGTGTTCAGGGTTGAGGGTGTAGAGCTTGTCGATGGTGTGTCTTCGAGGAATGGGATGGCCAAAGGTTGTGCTGTTGGGATGGTCCAGGCTTGGACAGGAGCAGATGGGCTTGCCCTTGGCATGCCTTTGACTTGCCAGCAGTGCACCCGCACCAGTGCACCCGCTGCAGGCATCAGGCTGCAGGCATCCATAGTAGCCTCTAAATAGGTTTTGGGTGTTTGTTTGTTTTTTGGCGGAAAGAACGGTGGGAATACCTGGGCGAGAAACCCCAGGCTGCAGTAGTATCACTGGATCAGTCTGGAACATGCAGGAACTGAAGGCCATAGTCAAGTAGCAGGGTAGGTGTCCAGGTGCCTATTATATGCTAAATATTATCATTTGGATTGGATGGGAGTTTGGAACTCCTACAAACCATGACAGGTGTTAGAATATTTGGATGGGCACAAGGTGGATATTGCTATGTTACAAGAGATGTTCTTTCTTCCAGTGGGTCACTCCTCATTAGCAACAGCTTTCTCTTCATTTTCTGTCTGTTCTAGAGGAGTGATTATTATGATTAGGAAATCTCTAAACTTCAAACTGGTGAAACATATAGTCGACATGGCAGGGAAAATGGTCATTGTAGCTTGTTTACTGAGGAGTGACAGTGGTTGCTGTTAAATGTGTATGGTGCCAGTGCTGATGGGCTCAGATTTTTAGACAATGATTTACTTTGGTGTAACAAATACAAAGATTGGTCCATAGTGTGTGTGTGTGTGGGGGGGTTAATTTAATGTAGCATGCCCAACACAGCCTCTAATCAATCAAACTGTACTTATAAAGTGCAGCTTATCACACACAAGGGTGTCCAGGCCCTGGGCTGATGGACTCCATCCAAGAGCCAGCTTCCTGAAGACTGATAATGAGGGTGCTGTTTGAAGGTGGATGGGAAGGGTGTTCCAGGAGTTGGCGGTGTGAGAAGGCTAAACCTCCAGTGTGGCAGTGACAGATGCATGGTCTCTGCGTGAGGGCAAGGTGAGCAGAGCTGAGGTTCCTGGATGGTTGGTGGAAGTTGAGGCAGTGGTTCATGTATGTCACTCCTTGATTGTGGAGGGCTTTGTAGACATGGTTAAGGAGATTGAAGTGGTATCTCTTCTGGATAGGGAGTCAGTGGAGGTCTCTCAGGTGCTGGGAGGTGTGGGTCTTTTTGGGCAGATTGATGGATCAGTCTGGACAGTGTGTTTTGGACCGTCTGGAGTCTTCGCTTGAGTTCTCTGGAGGTGCCTGTATAGAGTATGTTGCCGTAGTCCAGATGGATGGTGATGAGTGCCAGGGTCACTATTTTTCTGGTGTTGTTGGGTAGCACTTGAAAATTCTGCAGAGAATGTGAAGCGTATAGAAGTAGGCTGAGGTGACAGTGTTGATTTGTCATTTCATGGAGAGTTCACTGTCAACGATTATGCCAAGGTTGGGGGCATGATTCTCAGAGTAGGGGTTGGGACTGAGTTCCAACTGCCACCAGAAGTCTTCAAAAGGAAAGAGTGTCTGCCAAAGATCAGCACTTCTGTTTTGTCCGTGTAGAGCTTCAGGCAGTTGTCTCTTATCCAGGCTGAGATGTTCTAAGTGCAGTTGTGGAAGTTGTTTTTTTTCCGTAGTTTTGTCTACTGAGAGTGAGAGGATGAGCTGGGTTTCGTCAGTGTAGGAGATGATGTTGATGTCATGGGTTCTGACAATGTCTGCTGTACGTGTCATGTAGACGTTGAAGAGGGCGGAGTTGATGGATGAGCCTTGTGGGTCACTGCAGAAGATATGCTTGGACTGTGAGGTGAAGGGAGGGAGAGAATCCTCTGTGTGCACCTGGAGAGAAAGGATGCCATCCATCTAGGAGAGTCATCCTAAGGCAGTGAGTTGTCCTAAGACACTGAGGGGGTCATTCTGACCCCGGCGGTCATGGACCGCCGGGGCCAGGGTTGGCGGGAGCACCGCCAACAGGCTGGCGGTGCCCCGCAGGGCATTCTGACCGCAGCGGTTTGGCCGCGGTCAGATGCGGAAAACCGGCGGTCTCCCGCCGGTTTTCCACAGCCCAAATGAATCCACCATGGCGGCGCAGCGAGCTGCGCCGCCATGGAGGATTCTGACACCCCATACCGCCATCCTGTTAATGGCGGTTCGCCCGCCAGGAACAGGATGGCGGTATGGGGTGTCGTGGGGCCCCTGGGGGCCCCTGCAGTGCCCATGCCAATGGCATAGGCACTGCAGGGGCCCCCGTAAGAGGGCCCCACTTTGTATTTCAGTGTCTGCTTTGCAGACACTGAAATACGCGACGGGTGCCACTGCACCCGTCGCACCTTCCCACTCCGCCGGCTCAATTCTGAGCCGGCATCCTCGTGGGAAGGGTGTTTTGCACTGGGCTGGCGGGTGGCCTTTTGGCGGTCGCCCGCCAGCCCAGTGCAAAACCCAGTGCAAAACCCTCCGTATTTTGGAAGGGGAAACTCTGGCGGGCGGCCTCCGCCGCCCGCCAGTGTGAGAATCACCCCCTGAGTCCTGTCCGACACTCAACCACGGAATAGAATTATGCAACTTAGTAGATGTCTTGAGAGCTTTGCACCTAAACATAGCTAAATTTACATTTTGTTTCCCACTCTATGATATGTCCTCTTGTATTGATATGTGGCTTGTCTCTCTGAGACTGATGTCACTGGTAAGAGAGGCTAGGATTTCCCTGTGGACTTTGTCTGGTCATTCTCTGGTCATTCTTCCTAGAAAGACCTACTCATCCCCCCTCAAAGTTTCAGCAGGCACCTGAAGGACACAGAACTGTGTGATGCAGTGTTTGGGACAAAAAAAAATATATATATGTTTTGGATTATTATAAATTGAATGAACAGTCTGTCAGAGAGACTGGCATGCTATGAGGAACTTTTTAGGCATACATATGGGGGAATATGTATATTTGAAAGTGGGAGGATTCTTAAGTTACTACGTAATCGTATGGACCATCTGGATACTGAGATTAAACTGCTATATAATGCCAGCACCAACAATAACGTGACTCTACCCAACAGGAGATCTTTGTTAAATTTAGAGGCATGGCCAAATGGGAAGCCTTCTACTTAGGTCAACACACATGTGCCTCTCCGTTTGGTGAAGAGGACAGACCTCATAAAATGTTAGGCCAGGAAGTTAGTTAAGCCAATATTATTACTTTTTGATGCAAATCAGCGCTAGGGCAGATTTGCGTCAAAACGTTTACAGCCGGCTAACGCCATTCCAATGCGCCAACCTGGTACCTTATTTATGGAATGACGTTAGCCAGCGCTGCAGCCTGGTTAGTATCAAAATATATGGTAACCGGGCAGCGGAGGCGAAGTGAAGATTGGGGTTGTGCACCAAAGAATGGTGCAAGTCAGGTTAGAGTAAAAAATATTGGCTCTAACCTGACTTCCACCATTTTTCAACACACAACCCCCATGGAAATGACTCCTGTCTTAGGAAAGACAGGAGTCATGCCCCCCTGTCCAATGGCAATGCCCAGGGGACTTCTGTCCCCTGGGCTTGGCCACTGGGCACAGTGGCATGTAGGGGGGCCCAAGTTAGGCCACCTAATGCCACTTAAAATATATATATATACTTACCTGCACTTACCTGCACTCACAATGGATGGGTCCCCCCAATCCATGAGTGTCCTCCAGGGGTGGGTGAGGGTGGCAGGGGTGTCCCTGGGTGCAGGGAAAGGCAGCTGTGAACTGCTTCCATGGTCTCCCACCATGGAAATGAACCCACAGATCCCTTAACGGCTGCCCTGACCCCGGCGTTAAAAAAATGTGCAAATCTGGTGGGGTGCCATGTTTTAGGGCCCGCCTCCTCCTGTGCGTCGTTTTGACGCCAGAGGATAAATAAGGCGCACATGCCTTAGAGTCATTTTTTGTACGTCAACGCCTACCTTGCATGTCATTAGCGCAAAGTAGGTTTCACGTACAAAAAATGGCTCAAACTCCATATCTTTGGCGCTAGACGGGTCTAGTTCCGAAGTATAAATATGGAGTTAAGTTTGTGCCGAATTTGCATTAAAAAAAAAGATGCAAATCTAGCACAAACAGAGTATAAATATGGACCTATATGTCCCCATGACATTAAAGAGCATTAAGAGCGCCATCAGCATTAAGAGATCGAGACCCACCTCCACCCACAGCCTCCCGTTTGCACCTCATCCTTGGTGGTCTAGGTGCCATCTGCCTCTGTTCTGTCTCTGTCTTTCCTCTTTATGACTCTTCACCGTTTTTGTCTGTTTTTCTCTTTTTGAATGGTTCTCTGTTTTCTCCCTTTCACTTTCACGCCAGATGCCTGCACTCCCCCACAGCCACTGCTGCCCCTGTGGCCACGCCCCTTCCTTGTGGAGCACTTTCCAGCCCTTCTGCCTCCCAGATGACCAGGCCCTCCCGCTTCCCTCTCCTTATTAATGGTGGACACTGAGCAGCTGCACGCAGCGGGCGCACTGCTGATGTGCCCAAGGCATGCCCATCTGCGTCTGTCCATGCCTAGACTTCACCCAGCAGCACAGACCCTGTTTTCCGTGCCACCGGATGTTACAATGCAAAGACCCTCCACACACTGAACACAGGACTCTCCATAACCTAACATTTCACATCACCCAGAGACACCCATGAACCTTTCTCCTGCTTCAACTGCCACTGAACCCTCACCCTAAATAAAAATGCCAGATCCCACCACAGGACCATCAAAAACCCACCCTGAGCACCTCAAATTCATCCTCCTCAACATAAGCTCCCTCCACAAACAGACCGCAGAACTCTGGGATTTGCTAGTCTCCACCTGCCCGGACATCTCATTTCTCACCAAAACATGGACAAACCCGGCATCAAAACCAGATATCACCATCCCAAGTGACTACAAACTGCTCTGCAAAACTCGGCCTCTCAACCAGGCAGCAGACTGCGAATGACACAAAACCACACTCCACCTGACAACATACACAGAGGAACACTCCCCCTCATGGAACACCTACATTTCCAGATCTACATCACCCCTAAATCCACCTTCCATGGCAGCCTCACCTAGAGGCCCCCATTCCCCACCCATCCTTCAGCAACTCCATCGTCAACATAGTAGCTCCCCACGCACTCACTTCCACAAACTACCTTCTCCTCAGTGACCTCAACTATCACATTGACAACCACAATGGCCACAACAGCACTTCCTTGCTCGGGAACCTCACCACAATCGGCCTCAAGCAATGCTGGTCACCTCACCAACACACACCGCTGGACCCCAATTTGTCCCACCAGCAACAACAGCACCATTGACAACACCTCTACGCTACACTGGACCGACCACCACTGCATTCATTTCTCCATCACCACACCTACAGTCCATCCCAACCCCCCGCTCCCTACACATCTCAGCACAGTACGTTTAGCAATTGATCACTGAATGCTCCAACTCCCTAGCTTTCTTCTGAATGCCCTGAGGTAAATACAACATCAAGAAGGCCAGCTGGTTCCCCCCCGCACTCCAGGACTCCAGGCACACCTGCAGATGGCTAGAAAAATGTATGGTGAAACAGCAAGTCCCCGGAGGACCTCACGGGATGCAAATTTGACATTAAATCCCTCCACCTCCTCATCATATCGGCTAGGAAAGCCACCCTGCAGGACTGTATCAGTACCACCGTCCACAATACCAAAGAGTTCTTTGCACTGGTTAAAGAGTTTGCCAAACCCCAATCGAAAGCTGCAAATATCCAACCATCTTAGGACCTCTAAGGACAGACTATCCACCTCCTTAAATAAAAACAATCAAGGACATATACGATAACTTCGGACGCCATGATCCTCCAAACCCCCCAACAACCCTCCAGCCTGGATCCTCTGAACCCTCACAGATCCTGCAGTGCTGGAACCCCCTCACCATGGACAAGACCTGCTCCATTACGAGCAGCATCCACTCTGGAGCCCCTACCATGCCCTGTCCCCACCACATTTTCAACAAAGCCAACACCTATCGCACCCAAGCTCTACAACACTCTAAACTGCTCCATGAAAAACTCCCCCGGGGACTGGAAGCACACAGAGATCTGCCCGCTCCTGAAGAAACCCGCGGCTGACCCCCTGTATCTCAAGAACTACCACCCCATCTCTCTGCTGCCTTTCCTAGCCAAGTTAATTGAAAAGGCCATCAACGCACAGCTCCGCAAACACATTGAGGATGACAACATCCTGGACATTTCCCAATCAGGTATCAGGAGCAATCACAGCATGGAGCTTGTCCTCCTTGCTGCCACAGATGAGATCTGCTTGCTCTTCTATAGCGGCCAAACAGCAGCCCTCATCCTACTGGACCTATCAGCTGCCTTCGACAAAATCTCCCATCACACCCTCTGCTCCAGATTCCATGCAGCAGCCATCTACGGCAAGGCTCTAAAAGGGGATATGCTTCTTCCTGACTGGCGGAACACAGAAAGTCATACTCCCACCATACCTGTCAGAACTTACGGATATCAGTTGAGGAGTACCACAGGGCTTCTCCCTGAGCCCCACATTCTTCCACATTTACATGGCCCTGCTCACATCCATCGTTAGAAGCCAAGGACTGATCATTGTCTCCTATGCTGATGACACTCAGCCGACCATCTCATTGACTGAAAACCCAACAACTGCTGAAAAGAACTTCCACAATGGGATGGAAGCTGTTGCCGCCTGGATAAAGGAGAGTGGCCTCAAGCTCAACTCAGACAAGACCAAGAACCTCATTGTGGGTCCCTCCACATCAGCCTGGGACAACTCCTGGTGGCCTGCTGCACTCAGCAGCTCCCCTACTCCACACATGCAGCCTCAGCTTCATCCTGGATTCAGCTCTCGGCTTGACCCGCCAAGTCAACTCTGTGACATCTTCCTGTTTCCACACATTCTGACTTCTCTGGAAGATTTTCCAGTGGTCACTATCAGATTCAACTTTGTCAACACCCTTACGCCCGCACCACACAGAAGAATTTGAACAAACTACAGCGCATCCAGAACGCCTCTGCCAGGCTCATCCTGGACGTCCCCTGCCGCAAACACATCACCAGACACCTGAGAGATCTCCACTGGCTCACAGTCGAGAAAAGGATCAACTTCAAACTCCTCATCCATGCATAAAAGGCACTCAAGGACTTGGGATCCACATACCTTAGCCACCGCACCACCTTCAACTCCCCTTTCAGACCTCCCTGCTCCTCTCAACAGGCACTAGCCCCCGTACCTCACATACAGAAGACCTCATCTGGAGGAAGATCCTTTGCCTACCTCACTGCACAAAGCTGGAACACCTTGCCCCTCAACCTCAGGCAGTCTCTATTGCTCCCTCAATTCAGGAAGGGCCTTAAGACCTGGCCCTTCAACTGAAGCACAGATGACTGACCCCCACAATGCTTTGAAAGCCTTGCGAGTGAGTAGTGCACTCTACAGATGTTTGATTGATTGATTGATTACTAGTGGTAGGGCCCTAGGAGGGGATGGGCTCCCAGTAGAGTTCAATCAAACATATATTGACAATGTGGCACATAGGCATTGTGGCCCTCATTATGACATTGGTGGTAAATCCCACTTACCCCCACGCTGACTGCCACCAACATACCGCTGCTGCGGCAGATATCCGTTCATCATATTATGACACACAAACACCAGTCCGTCATTAACCAGCCACAGACACAAGTCCGCCACACCAAAGGTCAGTGATAAACTGGCAGTATCAAATCCCACACCGTTACGCTAACAGAACTACGTCCATCACATTATGACCCATGAATCACCACGGCAGACATTCAATGGCGTTAAACCATTGGCGGCACATAAAGCTGTGCTCAAAATACACACACTCAAACAAAACACCACCACATTGGTGAATTGAAATAACACACACCTGACACCCATACACACACCACACCCACACCACTATAAACACACTCACATTACCCACAACCCTTTACCATTTCAAAGCATTGCCAACAAACTGACATCACAACTACAGACAAGACCAGACCTACACACCACCATCACTTATACACCACCCACGCACCCCGCATCACACACATCACACACCCCAACACATGACTGACACACCCTCACCCACACCAATCACACAACACCCATGACACCACAACGACACCCCATATTCTCTGAGGAGGAGCTAAGGGTCATGGTGGAGGAAATCATCCAGGTAGAGCCACAGCTATTTGGAGCACAGGTGCAGCAAATATCCATTGCTAGGAAGATAGAGGTATGGCTGAGGATCGTGACAGAGTCAACTCCATGGGACATCACCCAAGAACCAGGGATGACATCAGGAAGAGGTGGAACGACCTACAGGGGAAGGTATGTTTCATTGCAGCAAGACACCAACTCACTGTACAGAGGACTGTCTGTGTACCCCAGCCTTCTCCCGTACAACTAACAACATGGGAGGAGCAAGTCTCAGCAATCATGCATCCTGAGGGCCTGGCAGGAGTAGCAGGAGGACTGGACTCTGGTTAGTCAACTCTCTATTTCTATCACCCCCCTACCTACATGTCATCACATACTCCCACCCTCACCCTCACTCCCATCACATCACCACGTCCCACACCCCCTCCATCACATCTCACTCATTTGCAAAATGAGCTACCAAAGGGTACATTGAGTGGGCAAAGAAGTGGGAAATAACAGCATGTCAGTGACAAAGAAACATGTGAAGTAACACTGTCCTACCTGTTTGTCATTGGGAGTATTGTCTGATCACTGCAGTTCTGTTGTCCTCGTCTTTATCCTCTGCCTCCTTATCCTCGCTGTCCACAGGGTCCACTGCTGCCACACAGCCATCTCTAGCCTCCTCCTCCCTCTGCAGAAAAGGCACATGGCGTCTTAAGGCAAGGTTGTGCAACATATAGCATGCCACGATGATCTGGCAGACTTTCTTGGGTGAGTAGGACAGGGATCCACCTGTTAGACGGAGACACCGAAACCTGGCCTTCAGGAGGCCAAATGTGCTTTCTATAATCCCCCTGTATGCCCATGTGCCTCATTGTAACGTTCTTCTGCCCTTGTCCTGGGATTCCTCACAAGGGTCAGTAGCCATGATAGGTTGAGGGTAACCTGAGTCACCTGCAAATATGGAGGGACAACATTTAGCCACACACCTTTGTAGTTGGGCCATCACATTAGGGATGCTGCTATTCCTCAGGAGAAAGGCATCATGCACAGACCCAGGATAGTTAGCATTGACATGGGAGATGTACTGGTCCACCAGGCACATCATCGAGACATTCATGGAATGATAACTTTTTCGATTTCAGAATACCCGTTCATTTTGCCGGGGGGGAACAAATGCAATATGAGTTTCATCAATTGCCCCTATTATGTTGGGATATGTCCCATAGCAATATGTCAGCCTTCGCTGTGGCCAAATCACCCACTTGGGGGAAAACAATGTAGCTATACATGTGTTTAATCAGGGCAGACAACACTCTGGTCAGCACTATGGAGAACATTGGCTGTGACATTCCTGCTACCAAGCCCACTGTCACTTGGAAAGATCCAGTTGCCAAGAAATGGAGCACTGATAGAACTTGCACAAGAGGGGGAATCCCAGTGGGGTGACGGATATCAGATATCAGGTCAGGCTGCAGTTGGGCACACAGATCCGTTATTGTGGCCCTGTCAAGTCTGTAGGTGAGGATAATGTGCCTGTCCTCCATTGCTGTCAAGTCTACCAGGGGTCTGTACATGGGGGTATGTTTCCATCTCCTATTCATCCACAGCGGTTGCAGTCTAGGGACAAAGGAGTGAGGAGCTGGTCACAAACTGAACATTGTAGCCACAACAATACAATGCATGCAATTGTAAATGTGTAAGTGGCATATGTCCGGTATGTCCAATTGTGAGAAGTGATGCAGTTAAAATCCAGGGCCTGCCACCCCTTGAAATGACACCTTCCAGTCCTGTGTGGACGGACAGGTGGAAGTGAGGTAATTCCGCTGACACTGTGCACCGTTGCGGGAGGCAGTCGGGAACCACCGTGCAACTCCTCATTGGATAACAATGGGGTACAGTGGCCAATGGTGGTGTACGTCACTGCCATTTTCCATCTGTTTTCTCACTTGCTACCTGACCTTCAACAGGAGAGGACCTACACTGCATGTGCTGCTGTGACCTGTGTCTGGGACCTACCATGGTGTGTGCTACTGGGGAAAGGGCCCCTGCCTTCATCGCGGAGGAGTTGGATAGACTGGTGGATGGGGTCCTACCCTAGTACGGACTGCTGTATGGGCCTCCAGACCAACAGGTGAGTACACTGTGAACACGATGCATGGGGCATGAATGCATGGAGTGGTGTGTGTGAATTCCTCGTGTGGGAGGGTTGGTAGATGTCCCCTGGGTGTCATGCTGCTTGTGTGCTGGGCCGGGTCTGTGCAAATGGGGATTGGAAGGGGTATTGTGGGCCATGAGTGTAACAGGGAGGATGGTGTGACTTATACCTTTCCATGTGTCTATTTCCTCTGCAGGTCAGCTCCCTTCAAAAGAATGGTATATGGTGTGCCATTGTGAAGGAATTGTGGACCCTGGGGATCTACAGCAGGCAGAGCACCCACTGTCAGAAATGGTGGGAGGACCAGAGATGCTGGGCACAGAAGACGGTGGTGGCCTAGATGGGGATTGTCTCCCAACAAGGAAGGGGTGCCCGTCGAACCATGACCCCCCTGATGGCCCACATACTGGCGTTGGCCTATCTGGAGCTGGATAGGTGCTTGAGGGCATCACAGCAGCCACAATGGGGTGAGTAAAGTGCCCATCACTACTACTTAGGCCTGGTGGGCTGGAATCCGGGTGGGGGAATGTGTGTCTGTGGGTGCCCCTAGGCCAGGCCTGACATTGCAGAGTAGGTCCCATGTTGGCAAGTGTTCTGGTGTGATAATCCTCCTGCCTAGCTTATAGGCATCCACTACTGGGCTGGGCTGTGTGGGTACCATGTATGCTGTAGTTGGCAGTATGTGTCCCTCCCCATGCCCTGGTGACTAACATTGTTACTGGTAGTGCATTGCATAGTGCGTAGGCCTGTTCCCTGTGTGTGAGGGTGCTGTGTACTCCAATGGTGGTTTTGGTGCAGCCATTGACCAAGTGTATCCTTTGTCTCTCCCCCCCTTTTTGTTTTGTCATCCTGTCCTTATCTGCATTAGCATCATCTGGCAGAGAAGAGGCACCAACGACAGAGGGAACTACATCCCACAGGACCCAGGAGGCAGAGTCCACTGACGGTGAGGGCAGAGGGTGAGGGGAGCACCATGGTGGAGACTGGAGGGGACAGTTCGTTCACAGATACCTCCTCCGATGGAAGCTCCCTGCTGGTGGTGGATACCTCTGTGACCACCCCAGTTACAGGTACAACTGCCACCCCCGTACCAACGCCACCCTCCCAGCAGCCCCTCATAGAGTTGCCCATGCCCGCTCAACCAGGAGGGTGGGCATCTCCTTCGCCCCTAACCACAGTTAGCCCTGCTGTCCTGAGTGAGGAGGCTATTGACCTCCTGCGATCCATCTCTGTTGGGCAGTCAACCACTGTTAATGTCATCCAGAGGCTGGCAGCCCAAATGCAACAGACCAATGCATTTCTGGAGGGCATTCACATTGGCTTGGCGGCACCACAAAGATCAATCCAGGCTCTGGCCTTCTCCCTGATTGCAGCCATTGTCCCTGTTTCCACCCTCCCAAATCCAGTTTCCTCTACCCAATCCCATTCCCCTCAACACCAACTTATCCTAAGCACACAGGCATAGGAGCATGCACGCAAGTTAACACACAAGTATGGCACAGGCAAATACAAGGAGGACACATCATCCCACAGGCACTCACACAAACACCATCCAGATGCAGACATACCAACATCCACTGCCTCCACTGTTTTCCCCTCCTCCTCCTCCACCTCCCTCCCAGTTGCGTCTACACTCACACCTGCATGCACAACATCCACATCCACTATCACCATCACAAGCACACCTATCAGAACACACACCTCACTGGCAGACATCACCACAACTGCCATGCACACATCCCCTGTGTCCTCTCCCACTGTGTCTGTCACCCCCCTCCCAAGGTTTCAGACACCCAGCAGCCATCCACTTCACAACAGCATCCAGCCAATGCACCTGCTCCCAAACACCACAAGAAGACACCTCCCACAACCACTCCCTCTTCCTCCTCTCCCATACCTTGTCCCTCTCCCGGCCCCCAATGTTCCTAAGCAGCATTTTCTCTCCACCATTGACCTCTTCCCTACCCCTTCCCCGTCCTTCATGTTGGGCCAGGGTGGCTAAATCCCAGGCAAGCATCTCAGCCACCCAGTCCATGGGCCCAATAGTTCCCACACCTGCTCATGGTGGGAAAGCATTCAGGGCACCAGGCTGCCTCAAGGAAAGGGTGCCTGCCCCAAGCACTGCCAGGAAGGGCAAGTAGCCATCCCCAGTGCTGCCAGGTAGGGCAAGGAGCCATCCCCAGCTGCTTCCCAGAAGGGAAAGGAGCCATCCCCTGCTGCTGCCAGGAAGGGCAAGGGGCCTGCACCATCAGGCAGGAAGTACAAGGGGCCTGGTGCTGGGACTCAGTTGGAGCCCCCATCACCAACCATGGTTGTGCAGCCATTTAAGGCTGCAGGGGATGGGCTGGAGCTTCCCCCCACAACCACCACCAGCAGCAGCACCACTACCACTAGTGGGCTGAAATCTGAGGCTGCAGGGGATGGGCTGAACCTTCCCCCCACAACCACCAGCAGCAGTACCACCACCACCAGTGGGCAGCATCCTGAGGCTGCAGGGGATGGGCTGGAGCTTCCCCCCACAACCACCAGCAGCAGTAACAGCAGCACCACCAGCACCACCACCACCAGTGGGCAGCCGTCCGAGGCTGCAGGGGATGTGCTGGAGCCTCCCCCCACTAGCACCACCAGCACCACAACCACAACCACCACCACCAGTGGGCAGCCGACAGAGGCTGCAGGGGATGTGCTGGAGCTTCCCCCCACAGCCACCAGCAGCAGCACCACTGCCACCACTGAGCAGCCATCACCACCTCCAGACATTCTGAAAACCTGTCTCAATGGGCTGTTATGCGGCCTGCTCCCTGTCCCCCTGCAAATCTTGTGGGTATTACACCCATTTGAAAGACTGTGACCTTGCCCTCCCCAAGATTTGCGTCACAGGGCACCGACCGCCATGGTTTCCGTGGCTTTTGTACCGCCATGAAAACCATGGTGGTAGGCACTATCAGTGCTAGGAAACTAGATTTTTCTTTCTTTTTAATGGCAACATATTCTATAATAAAGCCTCGAGCAGTAGCTTTAAATGCATCCCATATAAAGTTCATGTGAGCATCAGAAGGTAGATTGTGCATAAAAAATTCTTTAGAAAACATTGTACATTGTTCAATAAATAAGTGATCTTGCAATAAAGTGTTATTAAACCTCCAGCGATTAGAAAAGGAGGAATTTCCTGGAAGGCTCATGTCAATTATTACTGGGGCATGATCTGATAAAAGAATAGACCCAATATCAGCATCTGAGACTGTTTGTATAACACTTTGTGTAGCAAATATATAATCTATTCTAGAACATGAGTGGTGTACTGGAGAATAAAACGTGAATTCTAGTACATCTGGGTGAGCAATTCTCCATACATCACGTAAACCTCTGGAGGAGATTGCTTGATAAAATGTTTTCTGCATTTTATTAGGGATATAACGAGTTTGAGAGTGACGATCTACAAAAGGATCCATAAGTTGATTGCAATCACCTCCTACCACAAAATTGTCAGAGTTGCAAGATATTAATAAAGAAGAAAAGTTAACCCAAAATTGAGGCTCTACTCCAGTTGGACCATAAACTTGCAAATGAAAAACAGTATACCATTAATCTTAACTGTCAGTAAAATCCATCTTCCTGTATCATCCTTAATCTCCTCCACAACATGTATTTGTATTATTACCCCATTCTTATTATGAGCTGCAGCGGAACCACAAACATGACCAACCCAATTTCTATTCAAACTTTTAAAGTCCTGCTCTTTAAGATGGGTTTCTTGTACAAGAACAACTTTACAATTCAATTTAGAGAGATGTTGAAGCACTTTTTGTTTCTTAACTGGTTTACGTAAACCCTTAACATTTCATGAGATAATACAAGACTGGTCATTTAACTGGTAGAAGACATTTAGACAACAGAACCTTGCCAAAACCTAAGAGACAAACAACATGTGAATCATAGAAGAAGGTCAAAAGGAAACTTATGAACATATATCTAAGTGAGGCTACGTGGTTATGTCAATCTTGCATTGTAAGACATGAAAAATAATAAAAGAAGAAATAAAAGTAGAAAGAGAAAAAAACAGAGAGAGAGAAAAAGAAAGGGGTAGCAAAAGCACCCCATTGATAAAAGAAAGAAAAAATTACAAAAAGCCAAGAGGCTTCAGTCATAATTGTCTTAAAGAAAAGAAAAATACTTTGCATGGGACAAAGGGAGGAGCAAGAAAAGAAAAAAAGGCCAATCAGCAACAGTACCCTCGAGGAACTACAATGATTGGATCAAATCAAATCAAATCATTAACATTTATAAAGCGCGCTACTCACCCGTGCGGGTCTCAAGGCGCTAGGGGGAAGGGGGGGTTACTGCTGCTCGAAAAGCCAGGTCTTGAGGAGTCTCCGGAATGCGGAGTGGTCCTGGGTGGTCCTGAGGCTGGTGGGGAGGGTGTTCTAGGTCTTGGTTGCCAGGTAGGAGAAAGACTTTCCACCCGCCGTGGAGCGGCGGATGCGAGGGACGGCAGTGAGCGCGAGGCCGGTGGAACGGAGGAGGCGGGTGGGTGCGTAAAAGCTGAGGCGTCAGTTGAGGTATTCAGGTCCCTTGTCGTGGAGGGCTTTGTGTGCGTGGGTGAGAAGTCGGAAGGTGATCCTTTTGCTGACTGGGAGCCAATGCAGGTGTCTCAGGTGTGCGGAGATGTGGCTGTTGCGGGGTACGTCGAGGATGAGGCGGGCGGAGGCGTTTTGAATACGTTGCAGACATTTTTGGAGTTTTGCGGTGGTCCCAGCATAAAGGGTGTTGCCGTAGTCCAGGCGGCTAGTGACAAGGGCATGGGTCACGGTTTTTCTGGTGTCGGTGGGGATCCAGCCGAAGATCTTGCAGAGCGTGCGGAGGGTGAGGAAACAGGAGGAGGACACAGCGTTGACTTGTTTGGTCATGGTGAGAAGAGGGTCCAAGATGATGCCGAGGTTGCGGGTGTGGTCTGAGGGGGTCGGTGCGGTGCCAAGGGCCGTGGGCCACCAGGAGTCGTCCCATGCGGTCGGGGTGTTGCCGAGGATGAGGACTTCCGTTTTGAAAGAGTTCAGTTTTAGATGGCTGAGCCTCATCCAATCTGCAAAGTCCTTCATGCCATCTTGTAGGTTGGTCTTAGCGCTGGCGGGGTCCTTGG
This sequence comes from Pleurodeles waltl, assembly GCF_031143425.1. Lineage (NCBI taxonomy): Eukaryota > Metazoa > Chordata > Amphibia > Caudata > Salamandridae > Pleurodeles > Pleurodeles waltl. The sequence continues at coordinate 396,620,355 of NC_090438.1, read as the reverse complement.
TGAGGGAAAGTATAAGTTGAGTGTCGTCGGCGTAGGAGGTGATGATGATGTTGTGCTTACGTACGATGTCGGCGAGGAGGCTCATGTAGACATTGAAGAGTGTCGGGCTGAGCGAGGAGCCTTGAGGGATGCCGCAGATGATCTCGGTGGGGTCTGAGCGAAAAGGTGGGAGGTAGACTCTTTGAGAGCGGTTGGAGAGGAAGGAGGCGATCCAGTCCAGGGCCTGGCCTTGGATCCCGGTGGAGCGGAGGCGGGTTATTAGGGTGCGGTGACAGACGGTGTCGAAGGCAGCCGAGAGGTCGAGGAGGATGAGGGCCACTGTTTCATCGTTGTCCATCAGGGTTTTGATGTTGTCTGTGACTGAGATGAGGGCGGTTTCAGTGCTGTGGTTGGTTCTGAATCCGGATTGTGAAGGGTCGAGAAGGTTGTTGTCTTCCAGGAAGTTGGTAAGCTGTTTGTTGACTGTCTTCTCTATTACCTTGGCAGGGAAGGGGAGGAGCGAGATGGGGCAGAATTTCGTCAGGTTGCTTGGGTCAGCCGTAGGTTTCTTTAGTAGGGCGTTGATTTCGGCGTGTTTCCAGCTTTCGGGGAAGGTAGCAGATGAAAATGAGGAGTTGATGATGGTCTGGAGGTGCGGGGAGATGATGTTGTCGGCTTTATTGAAGATGAAGTGAGGGCAGGGGTCCGAGGGGGCGCCGGAGTGGATAGAGTTCATGGTGGTTTTGGTCTCTTCAGTGTTGATGTGGGTCCAGGCGTTGAGGGTGATGGCAGGGGGTGTGGGTTCGGTGTTGCTTGGCTGGGTCTGATGTCCGAAGCTGTCGTGGAGGTCGGTGATCTTGCGGTAGAAGAAGGTGGCAAGGGAGTTGCACAGGTCTTGTGAGGCCGTGATGGCGTTGGCGTTGGGGTTGGAGAACTCTTTAACGATGCTGAAGAGTTCTCTGCTGTTGTGGCTGTTTTTGTCCAGTCTGTCGGTGAAGAAATTCCTTTTGGCTCTGCGGATCAGGTGGTGGTGTTCGCGGGTCGCGTTCTTGAGGGCGGTCATGTTGTCAGCGGTGTGGTCCTTGCGCCAGGCTTTCTCGAGGGCGCGACAGGTTTTCTTCGATTCCTTAAGGGTGTCAGAGAACCAGAGAGGTTTTTTGGTGATGGCCTGTCGATGCGTGCGTCTGAGGGGAGCAAGGTTGTCTGCGCAGTTGGTGATCCAGTTCGTGAGGCTGAGGGCTGCGTCGTTGGGGTCGGTGGTGAGGGTAGGTTGGTTGACGGTGAGCGCTGAGAAGAGCTGTTCTTCGTGGATTTTGTTCCACTGTCGACGAGGGATGGGTTGAGTGCTGAGGTGGCGGGTCTCGCGTCGGAATGTGAAGTGGACACAGCTGTGGTCGGTCCAGCGTAGAGCGGAGGCGTGGCTGAAGGAGACGTGTTTGCTGGCGGAGAAGATGGGGTCAAGCGTGTGTCCGGCGATGCAGGATTGGATAACAAGAGAGAGGAGAGATGAGGAAACAGAATAAATACATCACAACACGAACAACTGACGACGTGACTTACCAACAAGGGAAAAAAATACTATGAAGTCGAGATATACAGGAATATAGACACAATCGGAAAGGGGATTTTCCCAACCTGAGATTTCAATGGTTTCAATATCTGTAAAGAAGAAATAAATCATTTAAGAATTTCACATTAACCAATCAAGTCTTGCTTAGTTCCATTGCCTCCCCTTTGTGAGTATAAATAAACAGTTTCAGATCAGAGGGATTTTCAAAAGTAGTTGTTCTGTCCCTGAAGGTGACCCTAAAGAAGCAGGGGTGAATAAGGCCAAATCTAGAATTCATAGATCTTAAGGCTGGTCGGAGATCCAGAAATTCCTTCCTTCGTTTGACAGTCGCCGTGGCCACATCCTGGCTAAAGAAAATCTTTTGGCCCGACCACAAAATTTGTTTACGTTGTTTGGCGGTATCCACACCGGTTATTAAATCCGAGTACTGCAGGAAGTAGGCGATAATTCCTCTTGGTTTTGATGGAGAAGAGGGACCTATTTGATGGGCTCTCTGGATGTTGAGAGCAGTAGCATTCTGAAGACCATCAATCTTTGGAATATGTGTTTGCAAGAATGTTATCAAATCTTGGCTTTCTGACCCTTCCGGAATGCCATAAATGTGAAGATCATTTCGCTGATTGCAATTGTCCAAATCTTCTGTCTGTTTTTTAAGTAGTATGACTTCTTTAGTAAAGTTATCAACTTTAGTAGCAGTATCTTGTATGTCACTGATCCTCTGCTCCACCTCAGAAAGTCTAGAATCCAGATGTGACCATTTCTCCTCAATTCGCTGTATCGCAATATTTGTCTCCATTACAAAAGGCTTCATTAGCTTAAGCTCATCCATAATGTCATCTAATGTGAGGGGCAATGGAGACTTAGGGGGTTATTACAACTTTGGAGGAGGTATTAATCCGTCCCAAATGTAACGGATATACCACCAGCCGTATTACGAGTTCCATAGGATATAATAGACTCGTAATACGGCTGGTGGTATATCCGTCACTTTACCGTCACTTTTGGGACGGATTAACAGCTCCTCCAAAGTTGTAATAACCCCCTTAGTTGGAGAGGATGGGTCTTTTTTAACTCTTTTGTGGGCCACGGAGTCTTTATGACCATTAGAGTTAGAGACAGAGGATACAGAAATTTTGGAAGTATGAGGGGCTTCCATTTCAGCCATACAGCATATTTTTAATGCAATAGTTTGGTTAATGTTCCTGCAACAACGATGTTGGTTTACAGGGGTAAAACTCAATCACCTAATGCTCTAATTTTTAAGGTAGCTTGGTTGAGCAGTTAAGCCAATCTTGGAGAAGTGCAAAGCATTTGTTGTACTCACAGTATCAATCTTGCAACTCACACACTCAAAGGAATAACTTAAGACCAATTTATAAACATACTTTAGATTTTTATGTAATTTTGAAGACCAAGATTATCAAAATTAGTGCAGTACTTTTCGAGATATGAATTATTTAAGTTTAATAAAAATAGTATTTTTTGTGTGCAATTACGCACCGTAGGAATCAATGGAAGTTCACCTTTAAAAATACATATAAAATCGTACAGTTGGTTTACCAAGTTCTTCTTTTGCAGGTTGGTTGAGGTCGTTGGTAGGCACACTGTGCGAGCTGGAAAAGTTCAGGTGGCTCCCGGTTCCTATAGGAGCACTGGGAGCAGGTCTCTGGAGCTGGTGCAGGGCCACGGCAGGGGACCACTTGGAAAAGCACTGCACAGGTAAGTTCAAAGATGATTTTTTAAGGTCACTTTGGAGTGTAGAAAAGGCTAGAGTAGGGGACAGCAGTAGGGCACAGCAGGTTCATCGTTGCAGGGCACAGGGTGCTTGGGTGCAGAGCGAATTGGTGAGATAGGAGCTGTGCACAAGGATTCCTTTAGAAGCAGGAGGTAAGATGGTTAAAGGGTCATTTTCAGGACAACGAGGGCACTGTGGTGGGAGGTTAAGGGTGTTCCTGAAGTTCCTCAGCTTGGGCTTCCTCCATGCCCTTTTTCAGCCCTGGACGAGCTCGTTTTCTTGGTATCTGACATTGGCTGACCAATACACAGGGTATTGGCATCGTTTGGACACTGGACAGTGCAGGGGCCCCCAAACGTCACACACTAGCAGGGTTTCTCCTCATCATTGTTGGTGTATAGTTTGATTAAACTGCAGCATCCGGTTCGGGAGTTAGCAGGTAGTCAGTGAAGTGACCTTCACTGGCTTTCTGGTTTCTTGCTGTTGTAGAGTGGTACCTCCACTCTGGAGGGAGTTCTACGGTGAATATTTGTGTAGCCTGGAGGTCCTCTGGGGTTCTTTAGAGTTTTTCCAGCTGTCAAGCAGCTTCTCAGCGGTGATTGTCAGGTCCTGGGTGCAGCAGGCAGGGTTTGGTGCCATTTCTTTGTTGCAGGAGATCCACAATTTTGGAACCTTGGATATTCTTGATGCAGGTCTTATTTTATCCATTGAATCTGATTTCCTGGTCTAGGGAAGCCCACTAAATACTGGACTTACTGGGCATTTTAGGGGGAACCTGGTAGTGACCAATGGGTCATCTACCTTTGTGTGGCAACACCCACCAAAGTAACCACTTCCTGTGGGAAGAGTTACTTTCCTATCTCTCACTGGCTATTTTCCTTCCATATAAGAAGGAGGAAAATGAAATGGAGTGCCCACTTCGCAGGCAACACATTAGGGGTTGTGCATGTCAGGTGAGGTCTTTTCTACTCTTTGTTTGAGCTTAGCTCAGTTGGTCCTGCCAAAAGTGGGGATTTGCATGGGGGTCACCATCTGCTGCTAGCAGCAAGCCTGAGGGTTGAGTTTCAAAGGCGGTTAGACCTTTGAAGCTTGCCACCAGGGCAGTGCACATTCCTGAGGGAAGCGGTGTTGGCACCTCTACCCAGGAAGGGCTTTGTTCTACACACCAACGAGACAGATCTTTCCCCCAAGGTTTGTAAATTGGATGTCTGGAGGTGGCAGATTGGATAGAACCAGTCAGCCACCATGCCAGGGTAGTTAGCTTTTGCAGGGGGTTCTCATAAGGTGACCCTTGGGTACCTTCTATAATAAATCCAACACTGGCAGCAGTGTGGATGTATCATTCTGAGTTGTTTAATACCAAACAACCCAGGTTTCAGAGTGGCCATCATGTTGCTGTGAAACTCCTACTAACTAGTGTCTAGTACATGTTTTTAAAATGGTTGCTCTGTTCACTCACTATGTCCCAGTTTTGACAAGGACACAGTGGGGGCATATTGCTCATGCAGCTATGCCCTCACGTACAGTATAGTGCACCCTGCCTCAGGGCTAAAAGGCCTGCCAAATGCGTGACTTATCTATAGAATATGCAGTGTTGAGTGGACAGGGCATACAAGCAGTGTTCCATGTCGAGCTTTTAATTAGGTTTGCATCAGGGCACTCAGCCTGCAATGACAGTTCCGGGTGCATCTGGATGCAGGTCCTGTCAGGGAAAGGACCTGCCTCTGACAGCCCTCCCTCTGTAACAGCATAACCTCCTGCAAGTGAGGATATCTACCCAACCATCAAGGAGCATCAGATGGTAAGACACCAACCACTGCCAGCAAGTGACCTCTTCCTGAAGGAACTCCTTTGTGTACCACATATTTACTCTGTTGACTGTTCTTTGACCACCTTCCATTTCCTATGATAGTAGGATTCAGGACATTGGTCTTCAAATGTTGTGGCATCTACTAATATGATTACATGAACCATGATTAATTCCTCCACTTTACTTTTCTGTTGCATCGCTCAGTTACTTTCTGCTCCTATGTCAATAAACGTACCTATTTCTAAAACATTGTCTGATACCTTCTTTTCTACATTTTGAAATATTGAAATGTAAGCCTGTGAGATGCACATAAGGAAGATACAGGATGGTAATCGAAGGAGGAATATGTATCAGGTAGTGTCATGCTGAGGATTACTAGCAAAACAATAATAAAAGTGTCTGATCACACCAAACACTTTTTTGCACTGTATAGGCTGTTAAAATATCTGGATTGAGTCAGGCTTGGTTTTCCCAAGGTACCGTCCCCCAGACCACAGAAGAAAGGGCTTTGTCAGACCTTGTCCAGTAGAATATGCTAACGGATTGGTGGATGTTGTCTCCAGCTTGAGCCATATCACATACCAAAACTAGGTCTGTCAACATAAATACAACATGGCACAGACAGAGGGCAGTTTAAAAGTTGCTGATCATAGGTCCATCCCATTACAATGACCAAACATCTGGTGGTATGATACAAACCTATGTCAATATTGAGGCACAGGCACTGTAGCCTGAAATGATGAAACACATCTATAGCTACAAAAAGGGCATACAGGATCATTGTCAACACAATGTGAATGGAGAATGCATGGATTGCACTTGATGAGAACAAATCTCAAGGCCATATTATCATACACATGACACAATTGCACCAACACGCCACATCAAACCAGAGTATTGAACACTTCAGAATTCCACCCACCCACTGTCCAAGCTGCATTGGTACAGGGCTCATACACCCTAAATCTATGACCACCATTACCTGAATCAATCCATGTCCACTTCATACGTCAGACCAGCAACAGATACCTGCCAATGTCACAACTCTGAAATGCCCACATGAGGATGGCATGGTTAAGGTACCTGGTCAAAAACAATACAAATAGCTTAGGCTGGAAATGTAACACCTATGACCAAAACCTCATATCAAACATCAGTAGATCCACCTACATTGCAATGAGACTGACACAAACAAAGCAGATAATCAAGGTAGTGAAATGTTCACGTCTGACTTAGCAATCAAGCTATGGCTATATACTGCAAAGCATAAGAGTGGGTTAAGTTCCTCCTGTCCCCCAAGTCTAGTGAGGGTACTGTAATCATTATACGGAAAATTTGGAATGCCAGTAGGCAATTTACAGGTGGTGAGTCATAAAGAGGCAGACAGTGGGCGGTGAACACCCAGTGTATTATGTCTTGGGTTGTGACCATATGTTTTGGGGTCAGCTTGAGCACGGTGATAAGCAGAGTGAGTTGGGCACTATGTAGGAGCCATGCTAATAAACAGCCTGATTTGTTCCCCTCTGGATGCATATCTGCTTGGTACACCCTGAAGTCTAAGCAGCGTAATTGCTCTATGAGCTGTCCATGTCAGTTTAGCGTCTCTGCCAGTTCAATCTGGCATGAACAGTCTGTGTAGGCCACTAGCTCCAAAGCCCCTTACATCGTTTCAATGTGCACTAAGGCTTTCTGTAGATTGGCTCTGGCTCCTACCACTGCATGGGTGCAAGGTCCCCTCAATGTCCCCTAAGGACTACTTTTAGTGCCTCACAATCTATTGTTATAGAGAAGGTGGTGCCCCTGTTTTCTGTTATGTTATGCAACAGCATATCCTTAGCTTTTTCTCAAAAAGCTTGGTCTTTGAGAAGTGAGGGCTGCAGTCGCCAGTAGGGACTGGGTGCTGTGGTGTACCCCATTCAAATTGGATCTGTAAGGGGTTGTGGTCAGAAAAAGGTTTTCCTGGGTACTCCACACCTTTCACCAGCAATCTTGTAACTGGGTCACAGAGTATTTGATCCAATCTCACATGCAAGTCATGTGGAGTTGAGTAATGGGAACATTCTCAGGTAGTCAGATAGAACGATTGCCAGCAGTCTACTAAGGACCAATGCGTGACTCATTGAGACAGATGCGCAGTGGCAATCACCACTAGGGAGGTGAGCTGGGGGATGAGAGTGATCTAAGGGGGTATCTAGTATGCAGTTGAAGTCTCCTCCAATTATCCACTGAAAGTGTGCCCACTGTGTATGTACCTCTGAGAAGCGGAACAAAAAGGTTGGTTGGTCTGTATTGGATGTGTATATACTCCCCAATAGGATAAGTCTTCCATCTAGCTGCCCCTCAGCTTATTCATAATGACCAACCGTCATCTTTGCTGCCAAGCAGAGTAAGTAGTGCAATAACATTGACCTCTCCAGCGTTTCTGTAGTCTAGTGTCCTCCCAACTGCAATATGTGTCTCCTGCTGTAATGCTATCTGTGTACCACTCTGTTTGATGTAGTGCTGCACCGCAAATCGCTTGCACGCTGTGCCCATACCATGGGTATTCCACTTCAATAGGCTGACTCTTACCATTATTCTGGAACTGGCACAAGGTAGGTGCAGCAACAAGCAGTGGAATGCAAAGCTACTCCCACACACTAGACCCCGGATGGAGCATCTCATTGAAAAGCAAAACAGTATCCAGCACTGACTTTATGAGCTTTAAAACCATAACCCTCAACTTCCTTCCCAGGACAGCCTCAGAATGAGAAGTCACCCAAACAGTGAAGAAACAACCCCATGTATGGTGTGCCTCCAACCTCGCATAAGCAAGCACAAACAACACCTAGGAGTGGGGTGGGAGGGGGAAGCCTGCCTTGTAACAGCCTTCATCAGTTCTGGTCTGGCATCATGGCTTGCTTACAGTACATCTGTGTGGGATACTCATGTCTTCTCAGTGTCTACCAGAAGCACAGTATTAACATAATCAGTTTCAGCAGCTCTTGCTCTGGGCTCCCATCCTGCAACATGCACTCTCAAATAAAAGGATCATATGGGAACTCTTCTGGCCCTTCATAAACAGCTATCTGCCATCTGCGATGTTACCCCGGGGAGAATCGTCAATGACTTGCTGCTTGTAGAGTGGTGGAACTCCATGTCTGTAGCCCTAGCCTCCAGGCTATGGAGCAGTGGGGCCCTCTGGTTCACCCATAGCACAGTCAGGGTGGACAGAGCATGTGTCTGTTCCTTTCTGGCTTGCTCCAGAGTCGGGGCTCCCTCAGTCAAGGTACATGTTGGGATGTATGCCTGAGGTAGCGCTTACATTGTTCTGGGCATGATTGATACGTTCCTGATGTTGGAACAGAAGATTCATTGTTGTGCTGCTTTACCCAGTCCCATGCATCTGCTGGCTCTGTGAAGAAGTAACTCCTGCTGTCATTACCTTAGACTTAGCAGGGAAGAGCAGCGAAGAGATCAGTCCAACTTGTCACAACTGATGCTTCACTCCCAGGAAGGAGGCTCTGCGACTTTGCACAGATAGCATGTAATCTGAGAAAATAAAGATGCAGGCATTCTCATAATAGTGTGGGGTGCCCATGAGTGTCACCTGCAACACGACTTTTTAGTCTCTATAGATCATAAGTCATGCCAACACGGGTCTAGGAGGGGCCCCCATTGGCAGTCATCCCCCAGGGCACAGTGGGTCCACTCCACTAGGAAGTGGGGAGATGGTTTGCCTGGGGCCACCATGTGTGCCAGACAATTTTCAAAGGACATGGCTCCCTGTGGAAAGCCTACAATACACAGGTAATTGCGGCGAGACCACCCTTTAGACTCCTTTGCCCTGGCCTCCAGTTCCAGGACTTTGGTGATGAGTGAACGAACTTGATCCACACCAAGTCATTTGCCAATGGCTGCAGCTCCTTGATCATGCTCTCATTCTGTGCAACTGAGTCCATGAACTTTCGTTGATCATCCTGGAGCAGGTTTAGTCCAACTGCCACAGCGTTTACTCTGGCATGCAGATCTTGTCTTGTCTGCTATTGCCTCCAGAATTCGTCCATCTTACTGTCAGTGCATCTCAGGGCTCCAGTGTCCGCTGTGGTCTCTTGGTTGAAATGGACCATTGTGTCTTCACCAGAGCATCCCTGCAGCTGGGGTCCTGCTCCACCCTTACTTCCCATAGTCAGTCACAACTAGTAGGTCAGCCAAATGATTTGTTCCAGTCCCCTCTGCATGCGAGGGGCTCTTAAATTCATACCATCAGGATGTCATGGACCTGCCTGGCCCCCAACTCACTTTCACCGGCTATTGGTGGGGCAGCACCAGCAGTCTTTATGGCGTGTCAAGTTGGCAGGAGGATACATTCAAAATGATGGATTGCAGTCTCTTGTCGTATAAGGTGGGGGCTCCCTACAGCCCTCTGGGTAGGCCTCATTTGTGCTGCCGGTGATTCTCTTTGCTGGATCCACCTCTCCGCAGGGTTTCAAGGGATCACATTCACCTGGGGGACACAAGCAGTCCTCCAGCATGTCAAGAAAGGTTCTCATCTACTCATAGCAATGAGAGCCTTCTATATCCATTCAGTCCAGAGATTGATGCCAGCGGACTCAGGGTGCAGTCCACCGCGAGGCTCCCAATGCACCTGTATGCTTGCACCACCCTTGGTCCCTCACAGTCCAGACGGCTGACATAGGAAGATGAAATAACTCAGTAATCAGGTGCTGATAGACTAGGCACTTTTGAGGTCTACAATATAGTTCCATTCCCATCAGCAATCCTTAGGTCACATCATATGGCCAGTGCCAGGCAGAAAGAATTGTAAGGAGGGCCACTGCCAGATGTTCATTTAACTGTCTATTTGGAGTTGCAGTGGTATATTAAAGTTCTTCAGGACCCCCTCTATGTTGTCAAAACTGGCATGTTGTGGGCCATTAAATGCTGTGCTGGACTGCCCCTCTAGCCCATGGCATTCCGTCGATCCATTCTAGGAGCTGCATAGAGGCAAGCACATGCCTGTCGGATCGACCTCCAGGAAGTTCCCTCTACTCCGTTATAGTCTTTGCATGCTTCTGCAACACTAGGACGAAGGTCAGCATCCAAAGAGGCCCGAAGGGACCAGAGCAAAAAACCCTCTAGGGCTTGCAAAAAAGCAAGCCCGGATTCCAGGAGGGGAGTGCAGTTAAAAATGGGCGATACATGGAAGTGGCCACCCCACCCTTTTCACCGTTTGCTGCAGGGTACCAGGATGTTGGTCAGTGGAGGGTAGGTGTGGCCAAGATGGTGTTGAAAAGAAAGGGCACGAAGCCCTGGCCAATGGCTGACATTGTATAATTTTAAATTCTCCCCTCACACCTTCGGGGCTCATGGCCCATGAGGCCGTGCAGCAGTGGAGGGTGCAAGGGTGCAAGGGGGCAGGCTGCCGAGCAGAGTTCTCACCCACATGTAGGCCCCTCTAACCTCCTTGGGGTGCGGGTCTTTGCTCAAACCCCCTCTATGCAGTGTACTCCTGAAACAGCAATACCTGAGTCTTCAGAGACCCCAGCTGCTGGCATCCACTGCAGGGCCTGGGCGGCTGCAGCACCCAATATCTGTCACAAGGGGAAGGTTAAAGCAGTAGCCTCCATGAAATCCCAGGGAACACTAAGCCACACTTCTCTGCGGTCTCCCCACCCTCAGGGCCGTCATGCTGATCCACAAATATGGTGACAACCCCTGTAGTCAGACACGACTCAGCCCACGATGGGGGCGAACTGCACGTCAGTGTACAGCCACGGCACAGGCCCCACAGGTGCGATGAGTTTCTGGCATCAGGGACAGGTCTCCGACGCCTCAATCTTCCCGTTAAACAGTTCGGTGTATGCTGCAGCTGGTTGCAGGCTCAAGTTTGTGAAAAGCAACGTCACAGCAGTGTAGATGGTTGCGGGTATTGAAGGATCATGAGTCTCCTACAGTAGACGTTTTAAAACCTGACCACCCTCTTGCAGCGCATGGCCACGGATAATAATAATAATAATACTACTACTACTAATAATAATAAAAATAATAATAATAATAACAATAATAATAACAATCATAATAATATCAAAATCAAATATACGCACCAGGGATTGGGGCTGACATGCCATATTTGTGCTTTCCATCAATCGATGCATATCCAGGAAACGGGTGTTGATTTTACCTTGTTGAGTACTAAGCCATGTGGAATCACTGTTTCACAGGTTTGCAAAGTGTATAAACCATGTAAAAGTGGCCGCAATAAAAGTAAGCACTGGCATTTTGCTGAAGCCGTAACTGAATTAAAAGAACGAAATCAAATCAGCTGACAATGTGTCTGAAGGTGGATATTGATGTTCATTGTAAAGACCCAGCCTTGGAATAAAAAATAAGTGGCAAATGTTATGCAGCAGAGTGAAACTATCAAAAAGTTTTTGGCTATAAGCATTAATTGAGTCAAGATGTTGCTATAGAAGGTGATACAATACCAGGACGCATGTTTTATGTCCAAGTTTACAATAGTGTACTAACATTAAACATGGGCTGTGTGAAGGCATGTTTTTTCACCTTTTTATGTTTTAACTCCAGACTATTGTAGACAATATTTTGAACCTTCGGCTTGAATTGTTTCATTTTTTAGGGGTGATTTATTATAACCAGGAACCCTGTACAATTGCAGATTGGGGAGCGTTCCCAGCCTTCAGAGATATAGACCGTGAGCACAATAAGAATACGTTGTAATATATTAATATAAAAGTAAGAAAAGCATACCGAGCACGCAAATGCAGTGGTCAAACAATCTGAAAAAACAGCTGCATTTGCATTTAAAATAGTATTGTTTGATATTGTCATCCTATTCCAGCAGCTGGAATAACATTTTATAGAAAATATTAGAGAGAAGCAGGTTATGAGAAGTAAAAACAATATGAGAAATGCAGAAAATCCGATCATGGTAGAGTATCATCCCTCCTTTCCAAATGTATATTTGTTATCCCCATCAGATCTGCTTTGCGTGTCATTTTCATATGTTAATTATCGTATTATGGAAATAACAAGGAAGACAATACACACCCTTACTTCAAGATGTAACCAAATGATTAAGTAATTAAAATAAATGTTTGTGTGCATGAGGGTATTGTCCTCCCGCCCAGGACATGGATCCACACTTTTGAAACCGCACTACCTCCGAGTAGTATCCCCTCCTTGCATCACTTGAGGCCTCAACCTGGGTCTTTGATAGTGACTTTAACTCCTTCATTCAAAGTTCATGTAAATAGATCCATAGCATTCATCCATGTGATTTGTTCATTCAATGGACTTCTTTTCATAGAAAATGAATTGTTATACATCAATATAAATTATTCATTGTAAAGAACGCCATCCTGTATGTACCTAAGCAGTAATCTCAGCCCAGTGCATTTCGTGCTGTTGCTCTTCATCAGGGTATGTTTATTCTAGCAATTTCGAAAGCGTCACAGACATCAAATGAGAGGGTGATGGAGTTGGTTGAGTTGTCTCAGTGGTGAATTCTTTGATGGTGCTAAATATCTCTTTGCTCTTGTTGGAACTGGTTTTTATATGATCTGTGATGTCTGTGATAACCACTCTGACAGACACCTAATCAACTGGAGAACACTTACTGAGGAAGACACCACCTCAATCATGTCCACTCCAGGGACCCCACTGACTCATGTTCACACCATATCTACAATCTAGGAAGAGAAATAATCGACAAATTCCACTCTCACATCATCAACTCCTCCATCAAGCCTGAAACGTTCCCCTAGGAGTAGAAGCATGCTGCAGTTACAGGCCTCCTGAAAAACAAAAAAACAAATTGGCTGAATCCAATGAACTTAGCAACTTCTGACCCATCTCCCTACTACCATACCCAGAAAGGTTGATAGAAATACAATTAATCAGCAACTCACCAACCACCAGGAACTCCACAATCTTCTTAACCACTCCCAATCCGGCATTCAGAGCAATTACAGTACTCATCTCATCGATGCCACAGATAAAATCTGCACCCTTCTAGACTCAGGAGAAGCTGCCACCCTCATACTGCTGGATCTCTCTGCAGCATTAAACATCATGTCACTCCAGCCTCAGCAAAAGATTACAAGCTACAGGTATCCAAGGCCCATCTCCTCAAAATGATATGTTTCTTCCCCACAAGAAAAACACAGCAAGTCAGGCTTCCTCCTCTACACATCAGAGTCCAACATTCTGATCTGCGGAGTTCTTCAAGGATCATCCCTCAGCCTCACTCAGTTCAACATGTACATAACTTCACTTATTGTCATCAAATCTCTTAGCATCTCATTCATCTCCTACACCGATAACACCACCTCAATTTCAAACAAGTTCGACAAGTGCAAATCCAACGTTACCAAATACATGATCCGCACAGCAGAATGGATGAGAATATACTGCCTGAAACTCAACAAGGGCAAGCCAGAAATGCTGAACTTCAGGAACAAGAACACCCCCTAGGACTAACCACCAACAAACTTGACTACAGCAACATACTCTATGCCAAATCCCTAATCACCTCCTCCACCATTGCAGACCATCCACGATGCTGCTGCTAGACTCACCCTGGATCTTCCTCAGTGCACCCACATCATGCCTCACTTCCAAGAGCTCCACTGGCAGCCAATAGATGAATGTTTTCAATCCAAACTCCTCACAAATGCATACAATGCACTGCAAAACAATAGACCAGCCTACCTCAACAGCTGCCTCCTCTTCCACCAGACACTTACACTCTGTCTCACTATCTCTTGCACATACCCCTAGCATCCTCAAAAGCAGAAGAGGAGGCCTAGCCTTGTCCTACCTCACACCCAAAACATGGAACAATCTCCATCTACACACAATGGCCTCCTCCTTGCTTCTGGAATTCCATAAGAAGCTGACGACTTGGCCACCAAGCAGATGACCCTACACCTGCTCCAGCACCTGGCTGCCCCTCAGGTGACCTGTTGTGCTTTGAAAATCCTGTTAATATTTGAAACAAATCTGTGATATTATGCAGAATTACATGAGAAGAGTAAATCTAAATTTAGCCTAATTTTCTTAGGGCAAAAATGCCCGTTTGTGTCCAAAATGGACTCAAGGATCCATTTTGTGCTGTGAAATAGCACTAAATTGTCTCTAAGTGTGCATCTGGGATTCGATTTTCCCCTAACTTTCTCCTAAGGTTAAGCGCTTGTTTCTTAGTGGAAATAGCGTCCTTGACTCCAAAAGGGACTCATGAATGCATTTTATGCTATGAAAGTAGCACTAAATTCAAGAGAACATAAACACCTGTGTGAGCAGTTCGAGCAGCTGCTGGCTCAATGCAATTTCACTTTAGGATTTTTTTCCTAACATTACTAGGCCAAGTATAAAACAGAGACATTTGAAATACTAGCAACATTAGAAATGCAAGGATAAAGGACACCATGACACTTAGGGGCATATTTACAAGAAATAGGCGTATCAGCTATGATGTGTCTTTTTCTTTTTTCTTACGCCCTCCCCAACATCACCATGGGAGTGCTGTATTTACAATACAGCAGACTATGGTGCAAGTTATCGTCAATATTTTTAATGCTATTGTGCCGCCTGGATCAACTAGCGCTCATCCAGCAATGCTTGGGTAAGCCCTTTGGAAACAATGGGATTGTCACTTTATCACCTGCTTTGGGCAGGTGTTAAAAATGACAGGAAAAATGGCGCATAAAAATCTTGCAAATTTCACTGTGATATTTTTCTGGGCCTCCTAATTGGGGAAGGCCCACCTTGCATACATTATGCCTGGTGCAGGTATAATGTTGTGCAAGGGGTTACACAGTAAACAGTGCGGCACAAAGAGGTGCTAAGGTCCTGTAAATGTGCCTCTAAGGGACATATTTATACTCTGTTTGCGCTGAATTAGAGTCATTTTTTAATGCTAATTCAGCGCAAACTTAACTCCATATTTACATTTTGTCGCTAAACATGTATAGCGCCAAAACATTGGAGTTAAAGTCATTTTTTTCCTGTGGAAAACTACCTTGCGTCAATGAGATGCAAGGTAGGCATTCCTGGGCAAAATAAAATGATTTGACCTCAGCGCCATTTTTACCCCCCCATGCTAAAATCAAGCATGGGGGATGGGGACCTTAAATAAGGGTGCTAAGCTCGCTTAGCACCATTATTTAATGCCTGGGTCAGGGCTGGCGTTAGGGTACCTGTGAGCCTTTTTCCATGGTCAGAGACCATGACCCAGGGACTCCCCCACCCACACCAGAGGGACAGCGAAGGATGGGGGACCCTATCCCAGGTAAGTATAGGTGAGTAGAGGTAAGTATTTTTCTCTAAATTTTGAAGTGCCATAGGGGGGGCTTAACTTGCCCCCCCCCTACATGGCACTGGGCCCAATGGCCTAACCCAGGGGACAAATATCCCCTGGTCAAAGCCATTGGGGGGGTGGTCATGACTGGGCATGACTCCTGTCTTAGCTAAGACAGGAGTTATGTCCATGGCATTTTAAAATCAGAAAATTACGCTAGTCTGGTTATAGGCATTATTTATGCTTCTGTCCATACTAGTGTCATCCTTTGATGCTAAACTTCCTGTTCCCCCTATGCCTCCCCCACCTTTCTAGTGTCCTTTTTTATGAAACTAGCCTGGTCTTACTGTCGGCTACCATCATCCGATAAATATGACACTAGGCCAGCATCTTGGGAATGCGCTAGCCGGCGGTATACTTTTTGGCACTAAACTGCGTCAAAAAGTATAAATCAGGGCCCAAGTGTCATGAAACATGCAAAAACAGGAGACTTGTCAGGGAGGAAAATCATGGCACCCAAGTAATTATTATCTGTACAGAGAAACAGCTGCCCAGTTCAGAACGCTTCATGTATCAGTGTGAAAATATTGGTAAGTGTCGTCATCTGAGAAGGCTGTGGCTTTGAGTAGAGGATGTGTTTTATCTCAAAGAAAGATATTTGTTATCTCTTCCACTGATCTGATCACCTTCTCTAATTCAGACCACTCAGTTTCCATAGGTCAGCATTCCCTTCCAAGCCTTATACTCTTCATCCCGGTTTATGAACTTATTTCTACTTGTGGACAGTGGAGTTCTATATCCATGCCTGGTTTGTACCAGGTGTGCACAAAGCAGACTAGTTCCATTGGATTGACACAGGGCCTAATTACAAGTTTGGCAGCCAGGAGCACCTGTCTGATAAAATCTCCCAACAGGGTGGCTGCCGCTGTAGTGGCAACCTCCCTGCTGGGTCCATTATGACTTTCCCACTGGGCTGATGGGTGGAAACAAAGGTTCCCGCCCATCAGCCTAGCTGAACAGTGGCTGCAGCATTGTCACTGGCTCGTAATTAAGTTGGGGGCAATGCTGTCGCCTGCAAGGGGCACCAGCTAGGGGGGCCCCTGCACCTCTTCTCTACCAGCGTTTTCATGGTGGTTTTACCACCATGAAAAGGCTGTAGGAGAACAAGGTTGTAATTAGCAGGGCAGTGCTGCGTGCAGCAACGTCCTGGCTGATTACAACCTGCACTCGCCATCGGCGACGCAGTATCCTGGTGGTCCAGCCACAAGAGTGGTAATGGGGCAGTCAGACCACCACAGCAGTGGAGGTCCAGACCTAGTGACCGTCAGAGTCGTAATTAGGCCCTCAGTCTCTGGAATTCCTGCCCATCGTGATCCAGATAGTGACCAATAATTTCTGTCCCATTTTTTCAGCTGCAGGCATAGGGGCAAGAAGGTTCTTCTCTTTGCATTGGTATTACTGATAATCTGAACATCATATGGACCATCTGAATGGGCTTCCAGAAGGATCTGGTGTGTGTGCATGCTAGGTCAGGGCCTGGAAGGGTCTTGATTGGGTGAAGTGGATTAATGAACATTTGTTTAATGTACCATATGTCCAGACCCAATGCTTTATCTGTCTAATCCTTTTCTCTGTCATGTTGACTTGCAGGTCTGTTCCATCCACACCTATGTGAAATGATCCAAGAGCCACCTCAATGATTTTCATGTCTTGGGTTAGATCTGTCATTTTCATGTCAATGGCGAGTAGCTGGGCCTCCATTAAAGGTATTTCTTTGAGAATTAAGTTGTGAGAGGCTTCCTTTGGTATGGGACTGGTTGAAAACTTAGCACCCCTGACATCTTCTGTGAAAAGAAGTTGTCAAGAGCGCTTGCCTGATGCCACTGTCTAATGATTATACAGTTGTTGGTGTGTACAGGTTTGATCTCCTAAACTATTGTACTGCAGTGGCCCTCGATTGCTTGCTCTCATCCACATTATAAGAGTTCCTAACGGTGTAGTTGACACTGATCTATTTCATATGCTTTAAACTTTTCCAGATCCAGGATGGGAGCAGTAACATTGCAAGGGATGAGGAGAGTGCCCAATAGAAGGCTACAGTCATTCAGGGAAGCAATATATCAATTCCTGTGGATTGTAGTCCCATGTAGCAGGTGTTAAAAGAGATAACTTCTCCGGTTCGCTAGGTTCACCTGGGCCTCCACCAGAGGGCTCTGTGCAGACCAGCAGTGATTAGGGGACTTTTCCATTCATTGTTAAAGTGTTGGTAGCACTGTGATTCAGATTCTGTTAATCTCCCAGACCTCTTTGATAGGCCTATTGACCTCTTGCTTACGAGTACTGTATAAAACCCTCAAAGGCCCACAGCCTCCACTTATTGTGTCACAGAGGATCGAGGACACACAGGGTAATATTTAAGTATGACGACCAAGTGTTAGTGGCACAGCAGTGGTCTGCTAGGAGTGAGACATTTGGCAACTTTAGCTGTAGTGCGGCCCTGAGAGTACTTTGAATGCAGTCCAAGTGTCCATTTACAACTATCAGTGTGGTGCAAGGTGGTTGTGCTTTAGAACTCCCCTGTTGTAACGATATTGGAGCTTGGCAGTGAGACTGAGCATAAAAAAGGAAACGGGCTGGTGTCCAGGGACATAAGTTATCACCGATTAGCCCACAGTCTCTAATGTACCGCTATTACACCAATGGGGTGTTTCATGTGAGAGAGCGTAGTTTTAATATCATATATTATAGACGTGAAATGCTTACATTTGACTAAAACACTATTAAAATGTATTAATAAAAGCTCATGTATGAACGTTAATGCTAAATTAATAATAATCTTCAGTTTAAGTAGTATTACAATCAAAATTGTATTCAATAGAACTCGTATGTCTTAAGTTAGCATGAGTCGCGAACTAGCTATGTGTCTCTCATTTAAAACCGTATTTTTCTGTTTCTCCAGTGTGCGGACTTGCAAATAACCATGACCCAACTAGTGTTCTCTCTGTATTAGTTTGTAACATGGGGAATTTTTCCCATCCGCATGCTAGCAGCTTTTAGTATAAGATTGTGTGCTTGAAACATTAAATGGACACTTACAAGGACAACGAGACGAGAGAACGAGAACTTTTAACCTGAGACGTGTGCCAAGATGGTGAAGTAACCCCGGACGTACCACCTACGAAAATGCTGATTATGAAGACCAATTGAGAAGCGATTCCATATCAAGAAATGACTAATGCATTACTTAATGTATAATATGATTGGTTACCAATGGTGGGCTATAGTTATTAACCAATAGAATTTTGGGGGAATGGATGACGGAAAAGGGGATAAAAACTCACGACACGAGAGACGAGAGACATTAGGTAGGGAATGATATTGATTGCATCCAGAAACTCTGTCACTCCTTTTGGTGATCTGAGACTTAGAAAATTATCCTATCCCCTAGATTGCCCTTTACATTTTCCTCCTTAAGAGGAGAGTGTCCCTTGTTTCTAATTTAGATAGATTGACGGTGAACTAACTGATGTCCTGAAGACGAAGACTGATCTTGTATGCTGACCTATCTCGAGGAGGGTAATTATTAATGCTAACAGAATCTATATGCCTTTTCTTTCTAGGTACCAACTGCTGTGTACGTTTAATTAGGTATCTTAGTTAGATGTTTTCCAAATTGATGCTCTAAATTGTTTTGCATGAAGCCCAACATGCTAATGCTGATTTGAGGTTAGATGAGGTGTTCATTTGACGGACGGAACTGACGTGACTGACATGTATCTATGCTGAACTGATATTCTATGGTTTATCATGCACTATGAACTATTGTCTGCTAACGTACCTATTCTAAGATCCTGATCATCGCATTGTTGAAAGTTCAACGTAGCTGCCACTTTGTGATTATGCTCTTATGTTTTCTGGTATTGAGATTAATATGTTTATTATTAGATTGTAATCAATAGGGAATAAATTCACAAAATCTTTCTTCAAGGTGTGGTTATTCGAGTCTGAGAACTAATGCATGCGCCGAAGGTTCATTTATGGTTTTTGTGAAGTATATTTGATGTTTAGTAATCTCGTCTTACGGAGACTCACCACTGGGTCAAAAGGTTCATCGACCTAAAATGAGTCCTGATGTGTATAAATTGACATAGACGGACGCGTTAGCACATGTAAGGCATGCGGCCTTGAATATCATGTTAAGCCTTCTCACACTGTAGTAATGCTAGGGTGCTCCTCTGCCACTCACCTCGTGCTATTATATTTTTGCCGCCTGCTAAATCTTATGTCAGCTCTGTCCCCATTTCAGACTGCCACTGTTGGTGCATCACCTGCAACCAGGCAGGTAACCCTGGCTTCCTTTAACACCCAGTAAGGCTTAAGATAATTTATAGGAGAAGCCATCTGGAGAAGAGGAGGGAGGCGTGTTGATGTGGTCACGCCCAACTGCACTTTAGGGTGGGCAGCTCCAGTAGACGTTAGCAGTAGGAAAGTAAGGAGTCATACACTGTTATGGAGGCAGGGTTATTCACTTCTCTTCCAGGGGATCCTCATCAAAGTCATAAACATTGAATATTCCCGCCCTTGTCCGGGGACCCCGGAGCATATATAAAATACACACATATTATACATGTGTAAAACAGCAATGCAGGTTATAATGTTAAAAACAGGCAAAAATGCTTTCTTTCTATGAATGTTTTTTTTTCTTTTTTTATTTTTTATTATAAAATTACAATAGAGAATAAATATCTACCCAAGCCCCCAAAACTGGGCTTAGGGAAGTAAGCAGCAGTAAACTCTAGAGAAAAAGAGAAAAATCTGCATTGAAAAACAATGGAGCATTCTTAGCCAATAGGCTGCATGCAGGTTAACACAGGAGAACCATAAAAACGTTGGCACCGTGCCTTTAAGACCCTGAGCACCTCCAGTATCCCACCATGCCTCAGGGGTGAAGGAAAGGTGACAGTTGGTTCACAGTTAGGTCAGTTCTTTTTTCCGGCTTCTTCTGAGAGGATCCTGGAGCATTGAGCTCTCAGTTTTTCTCAGAAAAATCCTTTAAAAAAGCGTTTTTTCCTTTTTAATTCGACAGATAACATCTTTGTCTGAGCGTGGCAGTTTTTTCCAAACAGAAAAATGCCTTCACTTTTTGTCAAATGCCCTGCTTGTGGGAAGAAGAAGGCCCAGTCAGACCCACACTCTCTGTGTATAGTGTGCCTGCCTCAGAGTCACTGCCCTGACACTTGTAAGCACTGCAAGAATATGTCAAAGAGGACTCTGAAGGACAGAGAAAAGATCAGGCTACATGGGCTTCAGGAGAGGCAGAAAACATCGTCCTCTTCACTTCCCAGACAACCAGCAGGCCATTCTCAGGAGAGAATGGCTAGGTCGACGTCAGCAGGTAGGAAAGTACCTGTTTGTTCCCCGTCGACGTCGTCGCTACCACCGTCTCACTGGCATAGATCGCCGTCGACGGCGACACACCCGACGTCGAAGAGACGTCGACGAGGGAACACCATCACAGGGGCAGGTCTCCGTCGACGGCAGCCCGCCGATCAACGTCGAGCCATCGCCGGCGTGCCCGGTCGCCGCCAAAGGCTGTGCGCCCCCGACGTCAAGAGACACAGCGTCCAAATCGCCACGACGGCATGAGAGACATCCGCCGTCGGCTTCCCACCACTCAACATCGAGGCACACGACGGCGAGCAGGTCGAGGTCCAAAGATCGCCGTTCGACGTCGAGACACTCAACGTCGAGGCAAGAGCAACCGGTGGGGCGCCCTTCGACGTCGACACAGCCGTCGACGTCGACACAGGTTTTACCTGTCCCGCAGAGAGTAGAACATCGCCCCACGCCAGACAAGGCCGCACCATCTCCAGTGGTCTCCATACCGAGCGACTCATCTCGTTCAAGAGCGGCATCATCTGGGCATGTCTCTCCCATCAATTATCTCCAAGATGGCTAGAGAGCCTTAACAGACCAGCGGCCTCCCCGGATTCATAATATTCGCGAATGTACTCGCCTACTGCCTCCCTGCCAAGAACGCCATCACCGACAGCAAGGGCAGGATGGGCTTGTTCTGCTCCTCGTCAACCGGTCGCGAGGCCTGGGCGCTCTGCTACAGCGTCTCGCAGCAGGTCTCGTTCTCAACGACGATCCAGGTCTCGTTCACGAAGAAGATCACCCTCTTGGTCGTCGTCAGAATCATCTGTCGGGCGTTACTCCCCCACCCTAACAGATTCTCCACCTGCTAGGGTCTCACCGGTGGATGACATTACCACGTTTAACGAGGTGCTGTTAAGAGGAGCGCAGAAACTAAACATAGAGGTTCCAGAGCCATCTACCTCCTCGTCAGTCATCTTTGAGACTCTACAACAGAGATCAGCATCAAAAAAGCTGCTGCCTCTAGTGCCTGGTTTGTTGCAGCCAACCATGGACACTTTTCTGGCCCCAGCCTCGCTCAAATCTGCCCCGGCTAGGATTCTCAAAAAATACAAGGCTCCCGAACAGGACCCTTTGTTCCTCAGGAAGGATCCGCCACCGGACTCGGTAATGTTAGCCGCAGCCCGAAAGACCCACTCGGTGGCATCATCATCCACGGTCCCCCCGGATAAAGAGAGCAGGCATCTAGACTCTCTGGGGAGAAAGATATGCGGGACGGCGGCTTCAGCAATGAAAGTCTCTAGTGCTTCTGCACCCCTGGGCAGGTATGATCGTTCTCTGTGGAACTCTCTCAATAGATTCACAGAGAAATTGCCCAGAGAGGACAGACAAGATTTTCAAGAGATCCTGCAAGAAGGATGCCTGTTATCCAACCAGGTTATCAGCGCGGCAGCAGATGGGGCGGATTTAGCTGCGCATGGGTACGCGCATGGAATCTGTGCAAGGAGGTCTTCCTGGCTGAGGCTCACTGGTTTAAAGCAGGAAGCACAACAACGCATCCTGAATCTCCCATTCGCCGGGAACTCTCTATTTGGTGCCCATGCAGATGGGGAAATGGCCCGCATGAAGACCAGGTGGATACCATGAGGGCAGTGGGCCTGGAAAGAAAGAAAGATTTCAGGCGGAGGTATAGGCCTTATGACAGGCGACCTTTCCAGCAGAGGGTTCAAACCCCTCACTGGTCCCAAAGGTCACAGCAATGGCAGGGACGCCCTCTTTTTCAGCGAAGGAACACAAGGGAGCGAGGGTCAAGTAGACCTCAACAGTCCACTCCGAAAGCACCGGCCAAACAATGAGATCGCGCTTCCCTCGACACTGTACACTACTCCGGTGGGGGGAAGTATTACAGCTTATCTTCACGAGTGGCACTCTATCACAAGAGACAAATGGGTGCTCAATATTGTCGAACATGGCTACTCTCTTCTTTTCAAACAGCCTCCACCACACTTGCCACCAACCAAAGGCAATCCATCTCATCTCAGCCTGCTGCGCAAAGAGGCTCTCGCCCTCCTACAAAAGAATGCCATAGAAAAGGTTCCACCTGCACACAGAGGAAAGGGGGTTTACTCCCGTTACTTTCTGGTGGCGAAGAAGGGTCGAGAGGGCGTTTTCAGGCCAATTCTGGACCTACGGCTGCTGAACAAATACATAAGGAAACAGAAGTTCAGGATGCTAGCGCTTCACCAGATTTTCCCTCAGCTACATCAGGGAGACTGGATGTGCTCCATCGACCTGCAGGATGCATATTTTCACATCCCAATAGCTCCCAAACATTGAAAATTCCTGCGCTTCCAAGTAGCGTTACAGCATTATCAGTTCAGAGTTCTACCATTTGGCCTGAAATCTGCCCCACGCGTCTTCTCGAAATGTATGGCAGTGGTAGCGGCGCATCTTCGAAAACAAAAGATATTCATATATCCATACCTAGACGACTGGTTACTGAAGGCTTCTTCTCCGGAGCAGGCGAGAAGCCATCGGGACATTGTGCTCGGAGTTTGCAAGTCTCTAGGTCTTAAGGTCAATTACCAAAAGTCAACCTTGATTCCAACACAGAACCTTCACTACCTGGGAGCTATCATAAACACAGAACTCCAAAGAGTGTATCCTTCGGAGGAACGACTATCCTCAATAGACAGGAAGTGTCAGGACCTGTTGAGAGCCAACGCACCTACGGCACGTCAGGTGACATCGCTGCTGGGCTCCATGGCATTGGAGAGCAACTGGAGCCAAAGGACAGGTCGCTGGGAGGACAGAGTGCGACTACCGGCAGTAGCACTTCAGTCATTGAGATGGTGGATGCACAGACCTCACCTGTCAGTGTGTGCTCCGTTTCACCAGGTAGTTCCATCCGACACTCTGGTAACGGATGCGTCTCTTCAGGGATGGGGGGCTCATCTGGGTCCCCTTCAAGCTCAGGTCCTGTGGTCAGACAAGGAAAAGCAGTACCACATCAATCTGCTAGAACTCAGAGCGGTCCACCTGGCTCTCTAGTCTTTCATACCACTAATTCAGGGGAAAACTCTCCTAATACAAACGGACAATACAACCACGATGTATTATTTGAACAAACAGGGGGGAACGAGATCCCTACCCCTATCTCGAGAGTCCCAAACGATATGGCATTGGCTCCTGGCCAGAGGAATGTCACTTACAGCGGTTCACCTGCCAGGTCAACAAAACGTGGAAGCAGATTTTCTGAGCAGACAACTAGAGGACGTATGTGATGAGAAGAGTGCATGCAAGTTGGTGTTTTTGTTAAGGAGGTGTCTCTGGTGTGTACAGGGTGGGCTGGTGTATGTGTGCTGTGGTAGGTGAAGAGGCAACAGGTGCAGGTGAAAGGTCCTACCATGAAGTGTGAGTCAACGAGGTGACAATATTTGTTGTGGTGTTCAGGGTTGAGGGTGTAGAGCTTGTCGATGGTGTGTCTTCGAGGAATGGGATGGCCAGAGGTTGTGCTGCTGGGATGGTCCAGGCTTGGACAGGAGCAGATGGGCTTGCCCTTGGCACGCCTTTGACTTGCCAGCAGTGCACCCGCTGCAGGCATCCATCGTAGCCTCTAAATAGGTTTTGGGTGTTTGGGTTTTTTTTGGCGGAAAGAACGGTGAGTGGGAATACCTGGGCGAGAAACCCCAGGCTGCAGTAGTATCACTGGATCAGTCTGGAACATGCAGGAACTGAAGGCCATAGTCAAGTAGCAGGGTAGGTGTCCAGGTGCCTATTATGTGCTGAATATTACCATTTGGATTGGATGGGAGTTTAGAACTCCTACAAACCATGACAGGTGTTAGAATATTTGGATAAGCACAAGGTGGATATTGCTATGTTACAAGAGATGTTCTTTCTTCCAGTGGGTCACTCCTCATTAGCAACAGCTTTCTCTTCATTTTCTGTCTGTTCTAGAGGAGTGATTATTATGATTAGGAAATCTCTAAACTTCAAACTGGTGAAACATATAGTCGACATGGCAGGGCAAATGGTCATTGTAGCTTGTTTACTGAGGAGTGACAGTGGTTGCTGTTAAATGTGTATGGTGCCAGTGCTGATGGGCTCAGATTTTTAGACAATGATTTACTTTGGTGTAACAAATACAAAGATTGGCCTATAGTGTGTGTGAGTGGGGGTTAATTTAATGTAGCATTCCCAACACCGCCTCTAATCAATCAAACTGTACTTATAAAGTGCAGCTTATCACCCACAAGTGTGTCCAGGCCCTGGGCTGATGGACTCCATCCAAGAGCCAGCTTCCTAAAGACTGATAATGAGGGTGCTGTTTGAAGGTGGATGGGAAGGGTGTTCCAGGAGTTGGCGGTGTGAGAAGGCTAAGCCTCCAGTGTGGCAGTGACAGATGCATGGTGTCTGCGTGAGGGCAAGGTGAGCAGAGCTGAGTGGAAGTTGAGGCAGTGGTTCATGTATGTCAGTCCTTGATTGTGGAGGGCTTTGTAGACATGGGTAAGGAGATTGAAGTGGTATCTCTTCTGGATAGGGAGTCAGTGGAGGTCTCTCAGGTGCTGGGAGCTGTGAGTCTTTTTGGGCAGATTGATGGATCAGTCTGGAGAGTGCGTTTTGGACCGTCTGGAGTCTTCGCATGAGTTCTCTGGAGGTGCCTGTATAGAGTATGTTGCCGTAGTCCAGATGGATGGTGATGAGTGCCAGGGTCACTATTTTTCTGGTGTTGTTGGGTAGCACTTGAAAATTCTGCAGAGAATGTGAAGCGTATAGAAGTAGGCTGAGGTGACAGTGTTGATTTGTCATTTCATGGAGAGTTCACTGTCAACGATGATCCCAAGGTTGGGGGCATGATTCTCAGAGTAGGGGTTGGGACTGAGTTCCAACTGCCACCAGAAGTCTTCAAAAGGAAAGAGTGTCTGCCAAAGATCACCACTTCTGTTTTGTCCGTGTAGAGCTTCAGGCAGTTGTCTCTTATCCAGGCTGAGATGTTCTAAGTGCAGTTGTGGAAGTTGTTTTTTTTCGTAGTTTTGTCTACTGAGAGTGAGAGGATGAGCTGGGTTTCGTCAGTGTAGGAGATGATGTTGATGTCATGGGTTCTGACAATGTCTGCTGTACGTGTCATGTAGACGTTGAAGAGGGCGGAGCTGATGGATGAGCCTTGTGGGTCACTGCAGAAGATATGCTTGGACTGTGAGGTGAAGGGAGGGAGAGAATCCTCTGTGTGCACCTGGAGAGAAATGATGCCATCCATCTAGGAGAGTCATCCTAAGGCAGTGAGTTGTCCTAAGACACTGAGGGGGTCATTCTGACCCTGGCGGCCGGTGACCGCCAGGGTCACCGACCACGGGAGCACCGCCAACAGGCTGGCGGTGCTCCCAAGGGCATTCTGACCGCGGCGGTTCAGCCGCGGCCAGAAAGGGTAAACCGGCGGTCTCCCGCCGGTTTACCACTGCCCTAAAGAATCCTCCATGGCGGCGGAGCGCCGCCGCCATGGGGATTCTGACACCCCCTACCGCCATTCTGTCCCTGGCGGGTCTCCCGCCAGGAACAGGATGGCGGTAGGGGGTGCCGCGGGGCCCCTGGTGGCCCCTGCAGTGCCCATCCCAATGGCATGGGCACTGCAGGGGCCCCCGTAAGAGGGCCCCACAAAGTATTTCAGTGTCTGCAATGCAGACACTGAAATACGCGACGGGTGCCACTGCACCCGTTGCACCCCTGCAACTCCGCCGGCTCCATTCGGAGCCGGCATCCTCGTTGCAGGGGCATTTCCGCTGGGCCGGCGGGGGCTCTTTTGGAGAGCGCCCGCCGGCCCAGCGGAAATGTAAGAATGGCCGCTGCGGTCTTTTGACCGCGGTGCGGTCATTTGTCGGCGGGACTTTGGCGGGCGGCCTCCGCCGCCCGCCAAAGTCGGAATCAGGCCCTGAGTCCTGTCCGACACTCAACCACGGAATAGAATTATGCAACTTAGTAGATGTCTTGAGAGCTTTGCTCCTAAACATAGCTAAATTTACATTTTGTTTCCCACTCTATGATATGTCCTCTTGTATTGATATGTGAATTGTCTCTCTGAGACTGATGTCACTGGTAAGAGAGGCTAGGATTTCCCTGTGGACTTTGTCTGATCATTCTCTGGTCATTCTTCCTAGAAAGACCTACTCATCCCCCCTCAAAGTTTCAGCAGGCACCTGAAGGACACAGAACTGTGTGATGCAGTGTTTGGGACAAAAAAAATATATATATGTTTTGGATTATTATAAATTGAATGAACAGTCTGTCAGAGAGACTGGCATGCTATGAGGAACTTTTTAGGCATACATATGGGGGAATATGTATATTTGAAAATGGGAGGATTCTTAAGTTGCTACGTAATCGTATGGACCATCTGGAGACCGAGATTAAACTGCTAGATAATGCCAGCACCAACAATAACGTGACTCTACCCAATAGGAGATCTTTGTTAAATTTAGAGGCATGGTCAAATGGGAAGCCTTCTACTTAGGTCAACACACATGTGCCTCTCTGTTTGGTGAAGAGGACAGACCTCATAAAATGTTAGGCCAGGAAGTTAGTTATTACTTTTTATTACTTTTTGATGCAAATCAGCGCTAGGGCAGATTTGCGTCAAAACGTTTACAGCCGGCTAACGCCATTCCAATGCGCCAACCTGGTGCCTTATTTATGGAATGACGTTAGCCAGCGCTGCAGCCTGGTTAGCATCAAAATATATGGTAACTGGGCAGCGGAGGCGAAGGGAAGATTGGGGTTGTGCACCAAAGAATGGTGCAAGTCAGGTTAGAGTAAAAAATATTGTCTCTAACCTGACTTCCACCATTTTTCAACACAAAACCCCCATGGAAATGACTCCTGCCTTAGGAAAGACAGGAGTCATGCCCCCCTGTCCAATGGCAATGCCCAGGGGACTTCTGTCCCCTGGGCTTGGCCACTGGGCACAGTGGCATGTAGGGGGGCCCAAGTTAGGCCACCTAATGCCACTTAAAATATATATATATACTTACCTGCACTTACCTGCACTCACAATGGATGGGTCCCCCCAATCCATGAGTGTCCTCCAGTGGTGGGCGAGGGTGGCAGGGGTGTCCCTGGGTGCAGGGAAAGGCACCTGTGAACTGCTTCCATGGTCTCCCACCATGGAAATGAACCCACAGATACCTTAACGGCTGCCCTGACCCCGGCGTTAAAAAACTGTGCAAATCTGGTGGGGTGCCATGTTTTAGGGCCCGCCTCCTCCTGTGCGTCGTTTTGACGCCAGACAATAAATAAGGCGCACATGCCTTAGAGTCATTTTTTGCACGTCAACGCCTACCTTGCATGTCATTAGCGCAAGGTAGGTTTCACGTACAAAAACTCCATATCTTTGGCGCTAGACGGGTCTAGTTCCGAAGTATAAATATGGAGTTAAGTTTGTGCCGAATTTGCATTAAAAAAAAGATGCAAATCTAGCACAAACAGAGTATAAATATGGACCTATATGTCCCCATGACATTAAAGAGCATTAAGAGCGCCATCAGCATTAAGAGATCGAGACCCACCTCCACCCACAGCCTCCCGTTTGCACCTCATCCTTGGTGGTCTAGGTGCCATCTGCCTCTGTTCTGTCTCTGTCTTTCCTCTTTATGACTCTTCACCGTTTTTGTCTGTTTTCCTCTTTTTGAATGGTTCTCTGTTTTCTCCCTTTCACTTTCACGCCAGTTGCCTGCACTCCCCCACAGCCACTGCTGCCCCTGTGGCCACGCCCCTTCCTTGTGGAGCACTTTCCAGCCCTTCTGCCTCCCAGATGACCAGGCCCTCCCGCTTCCCTCTGCTTCTTAATGGTGGACACTGAGCAGTTGCACGCAGCGGACGCGCTGCTGATGTGCCCAAGGCATGCCCATCTGCGCCTGTCCATGCCTAGACTTCACCCAGCAGCACAGACCCTGTTTTCCGTGCCACCGGATGTTACAATGCAAAGACCCTTCACACACTGAACACAGGACTCTCCATTACCTAACATTTCACATCACCCACAGACACCCATGAACCTTTCTCCTGCTTCAACTGCCACTGAACCCTCACCCTAAATAAAAATGCCAGATCCCACCACAGGACCATCAAAAACCCACCCTGAGCACCTCAAATTCATCCTCCTCAACATAAGCTCCCTCCACAAACAGACCGCAGAACTCTGGGACTTGCTAGCCTCCACCTGCCCGGACATCTCATTTCTCACCAAAACATGGACAAACCCGGCATCAGAACCAGATATCACCATCCCAAGTGACTACAAACTGCTCTGCAAAACCAAGCCTCTCAACCAGGCAGCAGACTGCGAATGACACAAAACCACACTCCACCTGACAACATACACAGAGGAACACTCCCCCCTCATGGAACACCTACATATCCAGATCCACATCACCCCTAAATCCACCTTCCATGGCAGCCTCACCTAGAGGCCCCCATTCCCCACCCATCCTTCAGCAACTCGATCGTCGACATAGTAGCTCCCCACGCACTCACTTCCACAAACTACCTTCTCCTCAGTGACCTCAACTATCACATTGACAACCACAATGGCCACAACAGCACTTCCTTGCTCGGGAACCTCACCACAATCGGCCTCAAGCAATGCTGGTCACCTCACCAACACACACCGCTGGACCCCAATTTGTCCCACCAGCAACAACAGCACCATTGACAACACCTCTACGCTACACTGGACCGACCACCACTGCATTAATTTCTCCATCACCACACCTACAGTCAATCCCAACCCCCCACTCCCTACACATCTCAGCACAGTACGTTTAGCAATTGATTGCTGAATGCTCCAACACCCTAGCTTTATTCTGAATGCCCTGAGGTAAAAACAACATCAAGAAGGCCAGCTGGTTCCCCCCCGCACTCCAGGATTCCAGGCACACCTGCAGATGGCTAGAAAAAATTATGGTGAAACAGCAAGTCCCCGGAGGACCTCACGGGAATCAAATTTGACATTAAATCCCTCCACCTCCTCATCATATCGGCTAGGAAAGCCACCCTGCAGGACTGTATCAGTACCACCGTCCACAATACCAAAGAGTTCTTTGCACTGGTTAAAGAGTTTGCCAAACCCCAATCGAAAGCTGCAAATATCCAACCATCTTAGGACCTCTAAGGACAGACTAGCCACCTCCTTAAATAAAAACAATCAAGGACATATACGATAACTTCGGACGCCATGATCCTCCAAACCCCCCAACAACCCTCCAGCCTGGATCCTCTGAACCCTCACAGATCCTGCAGTGCTGGAACCCCCTCGCCATGGACAAGACCTGCTCCATTACGAGCAGCATCCACTCTGGAGCCCCTACCATGCCCTGTCCCCACCACATTTTCAACAAAGCCAACACCTCCATCGCACCCAAGCTCTACAACACTCTAAACTGCTCCATGAAAAACTCCCCCGGGGACTGGAAGCACACAGAGATCTGCCCGCTCCTGAAGAAACCCGCGGCTGACCCCCTGTATCTCAAGAACTACCACCCCATCTCTCTGCTGCCTTTCCGAGCCAAGTTAATTGAAAAGGCCATCAACGCACAGCTCCGCAAACACATTGAGGATAACAACATCCTGGACATTTCCCAATCAGGTATCAGGAGCAATCACAGGATGGAGCTTGTCCTCCTTGCTGCCACAGATGAGATCTGCTTGCTCTTCTATAGCGGCCAAACAGCAGCCCTCATCCTTCTAGACCTATCAGCTGCCTTCGACAAAATCTCCCATCACACCCTCTGCTCCAGATTCCATGCAGCAGGCATCTACGGCAAGGCTCTAAAAGGGGATATGCTTCTTCCTGACTGGCGGAACACAGAAAGTCATACTGTCACCATACCTGTCAGAACTTACGGATATCAGTTGAGGAGTACCACAGGGCTTCTCCCTGAGCCCCACATTCTTCCACATTTACATGGCCCTGCTCACATCCATCATTAGAAGCCAAGGACTGATCATTGTCTCCTATGCTGATGACACTCAGCCGACCATCTCATTGACTGAAAACCCAACAACTGCTGAAAAGAACTTCCACAATGGGATGGAAGCTGTTGCCGCCTGGATAAAGGAGAGTGGCCTCAAGCTCAACTCAGACAAGACCAAGAACCACATTGTGGGTCCCTCCACATCAGCCTGGGACAACTCCTGGTGGCCTGCTACACTCAGCAGCTCCCCTACTCCACACACTCAGCTTCAGCTTCATCCTGGATTCAGCTCTCGGCTTGACCCGCCAAGTCAACTCTGTGACATCTTCCTGTTTCCACACATTCTGACTTCTCTGGAAGATTTTCCAGTGGTCACTATCAGATTCAACTTTGTCAACACCCTTACGCCCGCACCACACAGAAGAATTTGAAGAAACTACAGCGCATCCAGAACGCCTCTGCCAGGCTCATCCTGGACGTCCCCTGCCGCAAACACATCACCAGACACCTGAGAGATCTCCACTGGCTCACAGTCGAGAAAAGGATCAACTTCAAACTCCTCATCCATGCATAAAAGGCACTCAAGGACTTGGGATCCACCTACCTTAGCCACCGCATCACCTTCAACTCCCCTTTCAGACCTCCCTGCTCCTCTCAACAGGCACTAGCCCCCGTACCTCACATACAGAAGACCTCATCTGGAGGAAGATCCTTCACCTACCTCACTGCACAAAGCTGGAACACCTTGCCCCTCAACCTCAGGAAGTCTCTATTGCTCCCTCAATTCAGAAGGGGCCTTAAGACCTGGCCCTTCAACTGAAGCACAGATGACTGACCCCCACAATGCTTTGAAAGCCTTGCGAGTGAGTAGTGCACTCTACAGATGTTTGATTGATTGATTGATTACTAGTGGTAGGGCCCTAGGAGGGGATGGGCTCCCAGTAGAGTTCAATCAAACATATATTGACAATGTGGCACATAGGCATTGTGGCCCTCATTATGACATTGGTGGTAAATCCCACTTACCCCCACGCTGACTGCCACCAACATAACGCTGCTGCGGCAGATATCCGTTCATCATATTATGACACACAAACACCAGTCCGTCATTATTCAGCCACAGACGCAAGTCCGCCACACCAAAGGTCAGTGATAAACTGGCAGTATCAAATCCCACACCGTTACGCCAACAGAACTACGTCCATCACATTATGACCTATGAATCACCACGGCAGACATTCAGTGGCGTTAAACCATTGGCGGCAAATAAAGCTGTGCTCAAAATACACACACTCAAACAAAACACCACCACATTGGTGAATTGAAATAACACACACCTGACACCCATACATACACCACATCCACACCACTATAAACACACTCACATTACCCACAACCCTTTACCATTTCAAAGCATTGCCAACAAACTGACATCACAACTACAGACAAGACCAGACCTACACACCACCATCACCTATACACCACCCACGCACCCCGCATCACACACATCACACACCCCAACACATGACTGACACATCCTCACCCACACCAATCACACAACACCCATGACACCACAACGACACCCCATATTCTCTGAGGAGGAGCTAAGGGTCATGGTGGAGGAAATCATCCAGGTACAGCCACAGCTATTTGGAGCACAGGTGCAGCAAACATCCATTGCTAGGAAGATGGAGGTATGGCTGAGGATCGTGACAGAGTCAACTCCATGGGACATCACCGAAGAACCAGGGATGACATCAGGAAGAGGTGGAACGACCTACAGGGGAAGGTATGTTTCATTGCAGCAAGACACCAACTCACTGTACAGAGGACTGTCTGTGTACCCCAGCCTTCTCCCGTACAACTAACAACATGGGAGGAGCAAGTCTCAGCAATCATGCATCCTGAGGGCCTGGCAGGAGTAGCAGGAGGACTGGACTCTGGTTAGTCAACTCTCTATTTCTATCACCCCCCTACCTACATGCCATCACATACTCCCACCCTCACCCTCACTCCCATCACATCACCACGTCCCACACCCCCACCATCACATCTCACTCATTTGCAAAATGAGCTACCAAAGGGTACATTGAGTGGGCAAAGAAGTGGGAAATAACAGCATGCCAGTGACAAAGAAACATGTGAAGTAACACTGTCCTACCTGTTTGTCATTGGGAGTATTGTCTGATCACTGCAGTTCTGTTGTCCTCGTCTTTATCCTCTGCCTCCTTATCCTCGCTGTCCACAGGGTCCACTGCTGCCACACAGCCATCTCTAGCCTCCTCCTCCCTCTGCAGAAAAGGCACATGGCGTCTTAAGGCAAGGTTGTGCAACATATAGCATGCCACGATGATCTGGCAGACTTTCTTGGGTGAGTAGGACAGGGATCCACCTGTTAGACGGAGACACCAAAACCTGGCCTTCAGGAGGCCAAATGTGCTTTCTATAATCCCCCTGTATGCCCATGTGCCTCATTGTAACGTTCTTCTGCCCT
Organism: Pleurodeles waltl; assembly: GCF_031143425.1. Classification (NCBI taxonomy): domain Eukaryota; kingdom Metazoa; phylum Chordata; class Amphibia; order Caudata; family Salamandridae; genus Pleurodeles; species Pleurodeles waltl. The sequence goes on along the minus strand of NC_090438.1, from coordinate 396,587,126 downwards.
TGTCCTGGGATTCCTCACAGGGGTCAGTAGCCATGATAGGTTGAGGGTAACCTGAGTCACCTGCAAATATGGAGGGACAACATTTAGCCACACACCATCCCATATGGCCTACACCATACCCATACACCAACATCCACTGGGTTGGAACCAGGGCTCACCTTTTAGCCACACCTGGTGACTCTGTAGTTGGGCCATCACATTAGGGATGCTGCTACTCCTCAGGAGAAAGGCATCATGCACAGACCCAGGATAGTTAGCATTGACATGGGAGATGTACTGGTCCACCAGGCACATCATCGAGACATTCATGGAATGATAACTTTTTTGATTTCAGAATACCCGTTCATTTTGCCGGGGGGAACAAATGCAATATGAGTTTCATCAATTGCCCCAATTATGTTGGGATATGTCCCATTGCAATATACGTCAGCCTTCGCTGTGGCCAAATCACCCACTTGGGGGAAAACAATGTAGCTGTACATGTGTTTAATCAGGGCAGACAACACTCTGGTCAGCACTATGGAGAACATTGGCTGTGACATTCCTGCTACCAAGCCCACTGCCACTTGGAAAGATCCAGTTGCCAAGAAATGGAGCACTGATAGAACTTGCACAAGAGGGGGAATCCCAGTGGGGTGACGGATATCAGATATCAGGTCAGGCTGCAGTTGGGCACACAGATCCGTTATTGTGGCCCTGTCAAGTCTGTAGGTGAGGATAATGTGCCTGTCCTCCATTGCTGTCAAGTCTACCAGGGGTCTGTACATGGGGGTATGTTTCCATCTCCTATTCATCCACAGTGGTTGCAGTCTAGGGACAAAGGAGTGAGGAGCTGGTCACAAACTGAACATTGTAGCCACAACAATACAATGCATGCAATTGTAAATGTGTAAGTGGCATATGTCCGGTATGTCCAATTGTGAGAAGTGATGCAGTTAAAATCCAGGGCCTGCCACCCCTTGAAATGACACCTTCCAGTCCTGTGTGGAGGGACAGGTGGAAGTGAGGTAATTCCGCTGACACTGTGCACCGTTGCGGGAGGCAGTCGGGAACCACCGTGCAACTCCTCATTGGATAACAATGGTGGTACAGTGGCCAATGGTGGTGTACGTCACTGCCATTTTCTATCTGTTTTCTCACTTGCTACCTGACCTTCAACAGGAGAGGACCTACACTGCATGTGCTGCTGTGACCTGTGTCTGGGACCTACCATGGTGTATGCTACTGGGGAAAGGGCCCCTGCCTTCATCGCGGAGGAGTTGGATAGACTGGTGGATGGGGTCCTACCCTAGTACGGACTGCTGTATGGGCCTCCAGACCAACAGGTAAGTACACTGTGAACACAATGCATGGGGCATGAATGCATGGAGTGGTGTGTGTGAAGTCCTCGTGTGGGAGGGTTGGTAGATGTCCCCTGGGTGTCATGCTGCTTGTGTGCTGGGCCGGGTCTGTGCAAATGGGGATTGGAAGGGGTATTGTGGGCCATGAGTGTAACAGGGAGGATGTTGTGACTTATACCTTTCCATGTGTCTATTTCCTCTGCAGGTCAGCTCCCTTCAAAAGAATGGTATATGGTGTGCCATCGTGAAGGAATTGCGGACCCTGGGGATCTACAGCAGGCAGAGCACCCACTGTCAGAAATGGTGGGAGGACCAGAGATGCTGGGCACAGAAGACAGTGGTGGCCTAGATGGGGATTGTCTCCCAACAAGGAAGGGGTGCCCGTCGAATCATGACCCCCCTGATGGCCCACATACTGGTGTTGGCCTATCTGGAGCTGGATAGGTGCTTGAGGGCATCACAGCAGCCACAATGGGGTGAGTAAAGTGCCCATCGCTACTACTTAGGCCTGGTGGGCTAGAATCCGGGTGGGGAATGTGTGTCTGTGGGTGCCCCTAGGCCAGGCCTGACATTGCAGAGTAGGTCCCATGTTGGCAAGTGTTCTGGTGTGATAATCCTCCTGCCTAGCTTATAGGCATCCACTACTGGGCTGGGCTGTGTGGGTACCATGTATGCTGTAGTTGGCAGTATGTGTCCCTCCCCATGCCCTGGTGACTAACATTGTTACTGGTAGTGCATTGCATAGTGCGTAGGCCTGTTCCCTGTGTGTGAGGGTGCTGTGTACTCCAATGGTGGTTTTGGTGCAGCCATTGACCAAGTGTATCCTTTGTCTCTCCCCCCCTTTTTGTTTTGTCATCCTGTCCTTATCTGCATTAGCATCATCTGGCAGAGAAGAGGCACCAACGACAGAGGGAACTACATCCCACAGGACCCAGGAGGCAGAGTCCACTGACGGTGAGGGCAGAGGGTGAGGGGATCACCATGGTGGAGACTGGAGGGGACAGTTCGTTCACAGATACCTCCTCCGATGGAAGCTCCCTGGTGGTGGTGGATACCTCTGTGACCACCCCAGCTACAGGTACAACTGCCACCCCGTACCAGCGCCACCCTCCCAGCAGCCCCTCATAGAGTTGCCCATGCCCGCTCAACCAGGAGGGTGGGCATCTCCTTCGCCCCTAACCACAGTTAGCCCTGCTGTCCTGAGTGAGGAGGCTATTCACCTCCTGCTATCCATCTCTGTTGGGTAGTCAACCACTGTTAATGTCATCCAGAGGCTGGCAGCACAAATGCAACAGACCAATGCATTTATGGAGGGCATTCACATTGGCTTGGCGGCCCAACAAAGATCAATCCAGGCTCTGGCCTTCTCCCTGATTGCAGCCATTGTCCCTGTTTCCACCCTCCCAAATCCAGTTTCCTCTACCCAATCCCATTCCCCTCAACACCAACCTATCCCAAGCACACAGGCATAGGAGCATGCACGCAAGTTAACACACAAGTATGGCACAGGCAAATACAAGGAGGACACATCATCCCACAGGCACTCACACAAACACCATCCAGATGCAGACATACCAACATCCACTGCCTCCACTGTTTTCCCCTCCTCCTCCTTCTCTTCCACCTCCCTCTCAGTTGCGTCTACACTCACACCTGCATGCACAACATCCACATCCACTATCACTATCACAAGCACACCTATCAGAACACACACCTCACTGGCAGACATCACCACAACTTCCATGCACACATCCCGTGTGTCCTCTCCCACTGTGTCTGTCACCCCCCTCCCAAGGTAAACAAAGGCAAGCATTCAGACACCCAACAGCCATCCACTTCACAACAGCATCCAGCCAATGCACCTGCTCCCAAACACCACAAGAAGACACCTCCCACAACCACTCCCTCTTCCTCCTCTCCCATTCCTTGACCCTCTCCCTGCCCCCAATGTTCCTAAGAAGCTTTTTCTCTCCACCATTGACCTCTTCCCTACCCCTTCCCCGTCCTTCATGTTGGGCCAGGGTGGCTAAATCCCAGGCAAGCATCTCAGCCACCCAGTCCACGGGCCCAATAGTTCCCACACCTGCTCATGGTGGGAAAGCATTCAGGGCACCAGGCTGCCTCAAGGAAAGGGTGCCTGCCCCAAGCACTGCCAGGAAGGGCAAGTAGCCATCCCCAGTGCTGCCAGGTAGGGCAAGGAGCCATCCCCAGCTGCTTCCCAGAAGGGAAAGGAGCCATCCCCTGCTGCTGCCAGGAAGGGCAAGGGGCCTGCACCATCAGGCAGGAAGTACAAGGGGCCTGGTGCTGGGACTCAGTTGGAGCCCCCATCACCAACCATGGTTGTGCAGCCATTTAAGGCTGCAGGGGATGGGCTGGAGCTTCCCCCCACAACCACCATCAGCAGCAGCACCACTACCACCAGTGGGCTGCCATCTGAGGCTGCAGGGGATGGGCTGAACCTTTCCCCCACAACCACCAGCAGCAGTACCACCACCACCAGTGGGCAGCATCCTGAGGCTGCAGGGGATGGGCTGGAGCTTCCCCCCACAACCACCAGCAGCAGCAACAGCAGCACCACCAGCACCACCACCACCAGTGGGGAGCCGTCCGAGGCTGCAGGCGATATGCTGGAGCCTCCCCCCACTAGCACCACCAGCACCACAACCACCACCACCAGTGGGCAGCCGACAGAGGCTGCAGGGGATGTGCTGGAGCTTCCCCCCACAACCACCAGCAGCAGCACCACTGCCACCACTGAGCAGCCATCACCACCTCCAGACATTCTGAAAACCTGTCTCCATGGGCTGTTGTGCGGCCTGCTCCCTGTCCCCCTGCAAATCTTTTGGGTATTACACCCACTTGATAGACTGTGACCTTGCCCTCCCCAAGATCTGCATCACAGGGCACCGACCGCCATGGTTTCCGTGGCTTTTGTACCGCCATGAAAACCATGGTGGTAGGCACTATCAGTGCTACGAAACTAGATTTTTCTTTCTTTTTAATGGCAACATATTCTATAATAAAGCCTCGAGCAGTAGCTTTAAATGCATCCCATATAAAGTTCATGTGAGCGTCAGAAGGTAGATTGTGCATAAAAAATTCTTTAGAAAACATTGTACATTGTTCAATAAATAAGTGATCTTGCAATAAAGTGTTATTAAACCTCCAGCGATTAGAAAAGGAGGAATTTCCTGGAAGGCTTATGTCAATTATTACTGGGGCATGATCTGATAAAAGAATAGACCCAATATCAGCATGTGAGACTGTTTGTATAACACTTTGTGTAGCAAATATATAATCTATTCTAGAACATGAGTGGTGTACTGGAGAATAAAACGTGAATTCTAGTACATCTGGGTGAGCAATTCTCCATACATCACGTAAACCTCTGGAGGAGATTGCTTGATAAAATGTTTTCTGCATTTTATTAGGGATATAACGAGTTTGAGAGTGACGATCTACAAAAGGATCCATAAGTTGATTGCAATCCCCTCCAACCACAAGATTGTCAGAGTTGCAAGATATTAATAAAGAAGAAAAGTTAACCCAAAATTGAGGCTCTACTCCAGTTGGACCATAAACTTGCAAATGAAAAACAGTATACCATTAATCTTAACTGTCAGTAAAATCCATCTTCCTGTATCATCCTTAATCTCCTCCACAACTTGTATTTGTATTATCACCCCATTCTTATTATGAGCTGCAGCGGAACCACAAACATGACCAACCCAATTTCTATTCAAACTTTTAAAGTCCTGCTCTTTAAGATGGGTTTCTTGTACAAGAACAACTTTACAATTCAATTTAGAGAGATGTTGAAGCACTTTTTGTTTCTTAACTGGTTTACGTAAACCCTTAACATTTCATGAGATAATACAAGACTGGTCATTTAACTGGTAGAAGACATTTAGACAACAGAACCTTGCCAAAACCTAAGAGACAAACAACATGTGACTCATAGAAGAAGGTCAAAAGGAAACTTATGAACATATATCTAAGTGAGGCTACGTGGTTATGCCAATCTTGCATTGTAAGACATGAAAAATAATAAAAGAAGAAATAAAAGTAGGAAGAGAAAAGACCGAGAGAGAGAAAAAGAAAGGGGTAGCAAAAGCACCCCATTGATAAAAGAAAGAAAAAATTACAAAAAGCCAAGAGGCTTCAGTCATAATTGTCTTAAAGAAAAGAAAAATACTTTGCATGGGACAAAGGGAGGAGCAAGAAAAGAAAAAAAGGCCAATCAGCAACAGTACCCACGAGGAACTACAATGATTGGATCAAATCAAATCAAATCATTAACATTTATAAAGCGCGCTACTCACCCGTGCGGGTCTCAAGGCACTACGGGGAAGGGGGGTTACTGCTGCTCGAAAAGCCAGGTCTTGAGGAGTCTCCGGAATGCGGAGTGGTCCTGGGTGGTCCTGAGGCTGGTGGGGAGGGTGTTCTAGGTCTTGGTTGCCAGGTAGGAGAAAGACCTTCCACCCGCCGTGGAGCGGTGGATGCGAGGGACGGCAGCGAGCGCGAGACCGGTGGAACGGAGGAGGCGGGTGGGGGCGTAGAAGCTGAGGCGTTGGTTGAGGTATTCAGGTCCCTTGTCGTGGAGGGCTTTGTGTGCGTGGGTGAGAAGTCGGAAGGTGATCCTTTTGCTGACTGGGAGCCAATGCAGGTGTCTCAGGTGTGCGGAGATGTGGCTGTTGCGGGGTACGTCGAGGATGAGGCGGGCGGAGGCGTTTTGAATACATTGCAGACATTTTTGGAGTTTTGCGGTGGTCCCAGCATAAAGGGTGTTGCCGTAGTCCAGGCGGCTAGTGACTAGGGCGTGGGTCACGGTTTTTCTGGTGTCGGTGGGGATCCAGCGGAAGATCTTGCAGAGCGTGCGGAGGGTGAGGAAGCAGGAGGAGGACACGGCGTTGACTTGTTTGGTCATGGTGAGAAGAGGGTCCAAGATGATGCCGAGGTTGCGGGCGTGGTCTGAGGGGGTCGGTGCGGTGCCAGGGGCCGTGGGCCACCAGGAGTCGTCCCATGCGGTCGGGGTGTTGCCGAGGATGAGGACTTCCGTTTTGTCAGAGTTCAGTTTTAGACGGCTGAGCCTCTTCCAATCTGCAACATCCTTCATGCCATCTTGTAGGTTGGTCTTAGCGCTGGCGGGGTCCTTGGTGAGGGAAAGTATAAGTTGAGTGTTGTCAGCGTAGGAGGTGATGATGATGTTGTGCTTGCGTACGATGTCGGCGAGGGGGCTCATGTAGACATTGAAGAGTGTCGGGCTGAGCGAGGAGCCTTGAGGGACGCTGCAGATGATCTCGGTGGTGTCTGAGCGAAAAGGTGGGAGGTAGACTCTTTGAGAGCGGTTGGAGAGGAAGGAGGCGATCCAGTCCAGGGCCTGGCCTTGGATCCCGGTGGAGCGGAGGCGGGTTATTAGGGTGCGGTGACAGACGATGTCGAAGGCAATCGAGAGGTCGAGGAGGATGAGGGCCACTGTTTCACCGTTGTCCATCAGGGTTTTGATGTTGTCTGTGACTGAGATGAGGGCGGTTTCAGTGCTGTGGTTGGTTCGGAATCCGGATTGTGAAGGGTCGAGAAGGTTGTTGTCTTCCAGGAAGTTGGTAAGCTGTTTGTTGACGGTCTTCTCTATTACCTTGGCAGGGAAGGGGAGGAGCGAGATGGGGCGGAAGTTCTTCAGGTTGCTTGGGTCAGCCGTAGGTTTCTTTAGTAGGGCTTTGACTTCGGCGTGTTTCCAGCTTTCGGGGAAGGTAGCAGATGAAAATGAGGAGTTGATGATGGTCTGGAGGTGCAGGGCGATGATGTTGTCGGCTTTATTGAAGATGAAGTGAGGGCAGGGGTCCGAGGGGGCGCCGGAGTGGATAGAGTTCATGGTGGTTTTGGTCTCTTCAGTGTTGATGTGGGTCCAGGCGTTGAGGGTGATGGCAGGGGGTGTGGGTTCGGTGTTGCTTGGCTGGGTCTGGTGTCCGAAGCTGTCGTGGAGGTCGGTGATCTTGCGGTGGAAGAAGGTGGCAAGGGAGTTGCGCAGGTCTTGTGAGGGCGTGATGGCGTTGGCGTTGGGGTTGGAGAACTTTTTAACGATGCTGAAGAGTTCTCTGCTGTTGTGGCTGTTTTTGTCCAGTCTGTCGGTGAAGAAATTCCTTTTGGCTCCGCGGATCAGGTGGTGGTGTTCGCGGGTCGCGTTCTTGAGGGCGGTCATGTTGTCAGCGGTGTGGTCCTTGTGCCAGGCTTTCTCGAGGGCGCGACAGGTTTTCTTCGATTCCTTAAGGGTGTCAGAGAACCAGAGAGGTTTTTTGGTGATGGCCTGTCGATGCGTGCGTCTGAGGGGAGCAAGGTTGTCTGCGCAGTTGGTGATCCAGTTCGTGAGGCTGAGGGCTGCGTCGTTGGGGTCGGTGGTGAGGGTAGGTTGGTTGACGGTGAGCGCTGAGAAGAGCTTTTCTTCGTGGATTTTGTTCCACTGTCGACGAGGGATGGGTTGAGTGCGGAGGCGGCGGGTCTCGCGTCGGAATGTGAAGTGGACACAGCTGTGGTCGGTCCAGTGTAGAGCGGAGGCGTGGCTGAAGGAGACGTGTTTGCTGGCGGAGAAGATGGGGTCAAGAGTGTGTCCGGCGATGCGGGATTGGATAACAAGAGAGAGGAGAGATGAGGAAACAGAATAAATACATCACAAAACGAACAACTGACGACGTGACTTACCAACAAGGGAAAAAAATACAATGAAAACGAGATATACAGGAATATAGACACAATCGGAAAGGGGATTTTCCAACCTGAGATTTCAATGGTTTCAATACCTGTAAAGAAGAAATAAATCATTTAAGAATTTCACATTAACCAATCAAGTCTTGCTTAGTTCCATTGCCTCCCCTTTGTGAGTATAAATAAACAGTTTCAGATCAGAGTGATTTTCAAAAGTAGTTGTTCTGTCCCTGAAGGTGACCCTAAAGAAGCAGGGGTGAATAAGGCCAAATCTAGAATTCATAGATCTTAAGGCTGGTCGGAGATCCAGAAATTCCTTCTTTCGTTTGACAGTCGCCGTGGCCACATCCTGGCTAAAGAAAATCTTTTGTCCCGACCACAAAATTTGTTTACGTTGTTTGGCGGTATCCACACCGGTTATTAAATCCGAGTACTGCAGGAAGTAGGCGATAATTCCTCTTGGTTTTGATGGAGAAGAGGCACCAATTTGATTGGCTCTCTGGATGTTGAGAGCAGTAGCATTCTGAAGACCATCAATCTTTGGAATATGTGTTTGCAAGAATGTTATCAAATCTTGGCTTTCTGACCCTTCCGCAATGCCATAAATGCAAAGATTATTTCGCTGATTGCAATTGTCCAAATCTTCTGACTGTTTTTTAAGTAGTATGACTTCTTTAGTCAAGTTATCAACTTTAGTAGCAGTATCTTGTATGTCACTGATCCTCTGCTCCACCTCAGAAAGTCTAGAATCCAGATGTGACCATTTCTCCTCAATTCGCTGTATTGCAATATTTGTCTCCATTACAAAAGGCTTCATTAGCTTAAGCTCATCCATAATGTCATCTAATGTGAGGGGCAATGGAGACTTAGGGGGTTATTACAACTTTGGAGGAGGTGTTAATCCGTCCCAAATGTAACGGATATACCACCAGCCGTATTACGAGTTCCATAGGATATAATGGACTCGTAATACGGCTGGTGGTATATCCGTCACTTTACCGTCACTTTTGGGACGGATTAACACCTCCTCCAAAGTTGTAATAACCCCCTTAGTTGGAGAGGATGGGTCTTTTTTAACTCTTTTGTGGGCCACGGAGTCTTTACGACCATTAGAGTTAGAGATAGAGGATACAGATATTTTGGAAGTATGAGGGGCTTCCATTTCAGCCATACAGCATATTTTTAATGCAATAGTTTGGTTAATGTTCCTGCAACAACGATGTTGGTTTACAGGGGTAAAACTCAATCACCTAATGCTCTAATTTTTAAGGTAGCTTGGTTGAGCAGTTAAGCCAATCTTGGAGAAGTGCAAAGCATTTGTTGTACTCACAGTATCAATCTTGCAACTCACACACTCAAAGGAATAACTCAATACCAATTTATAAACATACTTTGAATTTTTATGTAATTTTGAAGACCAAGATTATCAATATTAGTGCAGTACTTTTCGAGATATGAATTTTTTAAGTTTAATAAAAATAGTCTTTTTTGTGTGCAATTACGCACCGTAGGAATCAATGGAAGTTCAACTTTAAAAATACATATAAAATCGTACAGTTGGTTTACCAAGTTCTTCTTTTGCAGGTTGGTTGAGGTCGTTGGTGGGCACACTGTGCGAGCCGGAAAAGTTCATGTGGCTCCCGGTTCCTATAGGAGCACTGGGAGCAGGTCTCTGGAGCTGGTGCAGGGCCACGGCAGGGGACCACTTGGAAAAGCACTGCACAGGTAAGTTCAAAAATGATTTTTTAAGGTCACTTTGGAGTGTAGAAAAGGCTAGAGTAGGGGACAGCAGTAGGGCACAGCAGGTTCATCGTTGCAGGGCACAGGGTGCTTGGGTGCAGAGCGAATTGGTGAGATAGGAGCTGTGCACAAGGATTCCTTTAGAAGCAGGAGGTAAGATGGTTAAAGGGTCATTTTCAGGACAACGAGGGCACTGTGGTGGGAGGTTAAGGGTGTTCCTGAAGTTCCTCAGCTTGGGCTTCCTCCATGCCCTTTTTCAGCCCTGGACGAGCTCGTTTTCTTGGTATCTGACATTGGCTGACCAATACACAGGGTATTGGCACCTTTTGGACACTGGACAGTGCAGGGGCCACCAAATGTCACACACTAGCATGGTTTCTCCTCATCATTGTTAGTGTATAGTTTGATTAAACTGCAGAATCCGGTTTGGGAGTTAGCAGGTAGTCAGTGAAGTGACCTTCACTGGCTTTCTGGTTTCTTGCTGTTGTAGAGTGGTACCTCCACTCTGGAGGGAGTTCTACGGTGAATATTTGTGTAGCCTGGAGGTCCTCTGGGGTTCTTTAGAGTTTTTCCAGTTGTCAAGCAGCTTCTCAGCGGTGATTGTCAGGTCCTGGGTGCAGCAGGCAGGGTTTGGTGCCATTTCTTTGTTGCAGCAGATCCACAATTTTGGAACCTTGGATATTCTTGATGCTGGTCTTATTTTATCCATTGAATCTGATTTCCTGGTCTAGGGAAGCCCACTAAATACTGGACTTACTGGGCATTTTAGGGGGAACCTGGTAGTGACCAATGGGTCATCTACCTTTGGGTGGCTACACCCACCAAAGTAACCACTTCCTGTGGGAAGGGTTACTTTCCTATCTCTCACTGGCTATTTTCCTTCCATATAAGAAGGATGAAAATGAAATGGAGTGCCCACTTCGCAGGCAACACATTAGGGGTTGTGCATGTCAGGTGAGGTCTCTTCTACTCTTTGTTTGAGCTTAGCTCAGTTGGTCCTGCCAAAAGTGGGGATTTGCATGGGGGTCACCATCTGCTGCTAGCAGCAAGCCTGAGGGTTGAGTTTCAAAGGCGGTTAGACCTTTGAAGCTCGCCACCAGGGCAGTGCACATTCCTGAGGGAAGCGGTGTTGGCACCTCTACCCAGGAAGGGCTTTGTTCTACACACCAAAGAGACAGATCTTTCCCCCAAGGTTTGTAAATTGGATGTCTGGAGGTGGCAGGTTGGATAGAACCAGTCAGCCACCATGCCAGGGTAGTTAGATTTTGCAGGGGGTTCTCATAAGGTGACCCTTGGGTACCTTCTATAATAAATCCAACACTGGCAGCAGTGTGGATGTATCATTCTGAGTTGTTTAATACCAAACAACCCAGGTTTCAGAGTGGCCATCATGTTGCTGTGAAACTCCTACTAACTAGTGTCTAGTACATGTTTTTAAAATGGCTGCTCTGTTCACTCACTATGTCCCAGTTTTGACAAGGACACAGTGGGGGCATATTGCTCATGCAGCTATGCCCTCACGTACAGTATAGTGCACCCTGCCTCAGGGCTAAAAGGCCTGCCAAATGTGTGACTAACCTATAGAGTATGCAGTGTTGAGTGGACAGGGTATACAAGCAGTGTTCCATATCGAGCTTTTAATTAGGTTTGCATCAGGGCACTCAGCCTGCAATGACAGTTCCGGGTGCATCTGGATGCAGGATCTTAGAAGGTGGAATAATCAGTGTTGCTGCTTTGAGGAGCCAAACCTTAGTACCTCCTGAAGTAGGCACTTGAGTACCATGTACTAAAGGCTTATGGTGGCAGCCAAGGATGTCTACAATTGTGCCAGTACATCACAACAGTTTAGGGAGAGAGCTCTGTTCCAGGGAACTTGGTTAGCAGGGGCCCTGGGCACTATCATCTTCTGGCTACATCATGCTTCAGGCAAAAAGTGGGGACTAACCATGTCAAAAAGAGGCCCTTCTTCACACCTGACACTCCTGCAAAGCACACCATAAAACACACCACTTCACCAACTACAATCCTTTACATCTACCTTGCCAAACAACCAATCCAGGGCACATCCAAAAATTACCAAACTATAGATTAGGTACCCCCACAAATATCCCTAAGCACATATCCTACACACTCAACACATTCCAATTTCCAGTCACATCCATGTGCACTTCCCAACCCCATTAACTCACTGTCACATGTTAATTTCCCACCACTTATTTTTTATCCCCACCATAATACTCCAGACAAAACCCCGTTTCACTGAAGATGAGTTAAGAGTCATGGTGGATGAAGTCGTGAGAATAGATCCACATTTATTCAGAGCCCAAGTCCAGCACATTACTATCACCAGGAAAATGGAAATGTGGCAAAGTATAGTCAACAGAGGGAACTGTTTTGGACCCACCCATGTACAAGGGACATCAGGAAGATATGGAATAACATCAAGGGGAAGGTATGTTCCATGGCATCCAGGCAGCAGCTGAATGTCCAGAAGACTAGTGATGGTCCCCCCTCCTCCCTTCTTGGCCATCCTGCATCCTGGGGGCTTGACAGGTATACCTGGGGGAGTAGAGTCTGTAAGTCATAATACAAAAATATCAGCCATGTCTCGGGAGCCTATCAAGAATCCCAAGGTGTGATGGACCAGGTACTTGCTGAACCCAGGGAGATCAAGTAGCTGCAGAGGGACTTCCATCATGAGTTTCTGGAAAAGTGGGAGGCCACCAACACCATCCTTGCTTCCCTACCAAGGGTGTCCGGGGAGATAATCAGTGCCCTGATCACGGACTGAGAGCAACACCACACCCCTTCTCTTGAAAAAGCAACACCAGTCCATTCAACATATGTGGTAGTCACTAGAAGGGAGGCCCAGTCAGGGAAAGGACCTGCCTCTGACAGCCCTCCCTCTGTAACAGCATAACCTCCTGCAAGTGAGGATATCTACCCAACCATCAAGGAGCATCAGATGGTAAGACACCAACCACTGCCAGCAAGTGACCTCTTCCTGAAGGAACTCCTTTGTGTACCACATATTTACTCTGTTGACTGTTCTTTGACCACCTTCCATTTCCTATGATAGTAGGATTCAGGACATTGGACTTCAAATGTTGTGGCATCTACTAATATGATTACATGAACCATGATTAATTCCTCCACTTTACTTTTCTGTTGCATCGCTCAGTTACTTTCTGCTCCCATGTCAATAAACATACCTATTTCTAAAACATTGTCTGATACCTTCTTTTCTACATTTTGAAATATTGAAATGTAAGCCTGTGAGATGCACATAAGGAAGATACAGGATGGTAATGGAAGGAGGAATATGTATCAGGTAGTGTCATGCTGAGGATTACTAGCAACACAATAATAAAAGTGTCTGATCACACCAAACACTTTTTTGCACTGTATAGGCTGTTAAAATATCTGGAATGTCAAAACCAAGAATGGCTGGACTATATTGAGTCAGGCTAGATTTCCCAAGGTACCGTCCCCCAGACCACAGAAGAAAGGGCTTTGTCAGACCTTGTCCAGTAGAATATGCTAACAGATTGGTGGATGTTGTCACCAGCTTGAGCCATATCACATACCAAAACTAGGTCTGTCAACATAAATACAACATGGCACAGACAGAGGGCAGTTTAAAAGTTGCTGATCATAGGTCCATCCCATTACAATGACCAACCATCTGGTGGTATGATACAAACCTATGTCAATATTGAGGCACAGGCACTGTAGCCTGAAATGATGAAACACATCTATAGCTACAAAAAGGGCATACAGGATCATTGTCAACACAATGTGAATGGAGAATGCATGGATTGCACTTGATGAGAACAAATCTCAAGGCCATATTATCATACACATGACACAATTGCACCAACACGCCACATCAAACCAGAGTATTGAACACTTCAGAATTCCACCCACTCACTGTCCAAGCTGCATTGGTACAGGGCTCATACACCCTAAATCTATGACCACCATTACCTGAATCAATCCATGTCCACTTCATACGTCAGAACAGCAACAGATACCTGCCAATGTCACAACTCTGAAATGCCCACATGAGGATGGCATGGTTAAGGTACCTGGTCAAAAACAATACAAATAGCTTAGGCTGGAAATGTAACACCTATGACCAAAACCTCATATCAAACATCAGTAGATCCACCTACATTGCAATGAGACTGACACAAACAAAGCAGATAATCAAGGTAGTGAAATGTTCACGTCTGACTTAGCAATCACGCCATGGCTATATACTGCAAAGCATAAGAGTGGGTTAAGTTCCTCCTGTCCCCCAAGTCTAGTGAGGGTACTGTAATCACAATACAGAAAATTTGGAATGCCAGTAGGCAATTTACAGGTGGTGAGTCATAAAGAGACAGACAGTGGGTGGTGAACACCCAGTGTATGTTGTCTTGGGTTGTGACCATATGTTTTGGGGTCAGCTTGAGCACGGTGATAAGCAGAGTGAGTTGGGCACTATGTAGGAGCCATGCTAATAAACAGCCTGATTTGTTCCCCTCTAGATGCATATCTGCTTGGTACACCCTGAAGTCTGAGCAGCGTAATTGCTCTATGAGCTGTCCATGTCAGTTTAGCGTCTCTGCCAGTTCAATCTGGCATGAACAGTCTGTGTAGGCCACTAGCTCCAAAGCCCCTTACATCGTTTCAATGTGCACTAAGGCTTTCTGTAGATTGGCTCTGGCTCCTACCACTGCATGGGTGCAAGGTCCCCTCAATGTCCCCTAAGGACTACTTTTAGTGCCTCACAATCTATTGTTATAGAGAAGGTGGTGCCCCTGTTTTCTGTTATGTAATGCAACAGCATATCCTTAGCTTTTTCTCAAAAAGCTTGGTCTTTGAGAAGTGAGGGCTGCAGTCACCAGTAGGGACTGGGTGGTGTGGTGTACCCCATTCAAATTGGATCTGTAAGGGGTTGTGGTCAGAAAAAGGTTTTCCTGGGTACTCCACACCTTTCACCAGCAATCTTGTAACTGGGTCACAGAGTATTTGATGCAATCTCACATGCAAGTCATGTGGAGTTGAGTAATGGGAACATTCTCAGGTAGTCAGATGGAACGATTGCCAGCAGTCTACTAAGGACCAATGCGTGACTCATTGAGACAGATGCGCAGTGGCAATCACCACTAGGGAGGTGAGCTGGGGGATGAGAGTGATCTAAGTGGGTATCTAGTATGCAGTTGAAGTCTCCTCCAATTATCCACTGTAAGTGTGCCCACTGTGTATGTACCTCTGAGAAGCGGAACAAAAAGGTTGGTTGGTCTGTATTGGATGTGTATATACTCCCCAATAGGATAAGTCTGCCATCTAGCTGCCCCTCAGCTTATTCATAATGACCAACCGTCATCTTTGCTGCCAAGCAGAGTAAGTAGTGCAATAACATTGACCTCTCCAGCGTTTCTGTAGTCTAGTGTCCTCCCAACTGCAATATGTGTCTCCTGCTGTAATGCTATCTGTGTACCACTCTGTTTGATGTAGTGCTGCACCGCAAGTCGCTTGCACGCTGGGCCCATACCATGGGCATTCCACTTCAATAGGCTGACTTTTACCATTATTCTGGAACTGGCACAAGGTAGGTGCAGCAAGAAGCAGTGGAATGCAAAGTTACTCCCACACACTAGACCCCGGATGGAGCATCTCAATGAAAAGCAAAACAGTATCCAGCACATGACTTTATGAGCTTTAAAACCATAACCCTCAACTTCCTTCCCAGGACAGCCTCAGAATGTGAAGTCACCCAAACAGTGAAGAAACAACCCCATGTATGGTGTGCCTCCAACCTCGCATAAGCAAGCACAAACAACACCTAGGAGTGGGGTGGGAGGGGGAAGCCTGCCTTGTAACAGCCTTCATCAGTTCTGGTCTGGCATCATGGCTTGCTTACAGTACATCTGTGTGGGATACTCATGTCTTCTCAGTGTCTACCAGAAGCACAGTATTAACATAATCAGTTTCAGCAGCTCTTGCTCTGGGCTCCCATCCTGCAACATGCACTCTCAAATAAAAGGATCAAATGGGAACTCTTCTGGCCCTTCATAACCAGCTATCTGCCATCTGCGATGTTACCCCTGGGAGAATCGTCAATGACTTGCTGCTTGTAGAGTGGTGGAACTCCATTTCTGTAGCCCTAGCCTCCAGGCTATGGAGCAGTGGGGCCCTCTGGTTCACCCATAGCACAGTCAGGGTGGACAGAGCCTGTGTCTGTTCCTTTCTGGCTTGCTCCAGAGTCGGGGCTCCCTCAGTCAAGGTACATGTTGGGATGTATGCCTGGGGTAGCGCTTACATTGTTCTGGGCATGATTGATATTGGAACAGAAGATTCATTGTTGCGCTGCTTTACCTAGTCCCATGCATCTTCTGGCTCTGTGAAGAAGTAACTCCTGCTGTCATTACCTTAGACTTAGCAGGGAAGAGCAGCGAAGAGATCAGTCTAACCTGTCACAACTGATGCTTCACTCCCAGGAAGGAGGCTCTGCGACTTTGCACAGATAGCATGTAATCTGAGAAAATAAAGATGCAGGCATTCTCATAATGGTGTGGGGTGCCCATGAGTGTCACCTGCAACACGACTTTTTAGTCTCTATAGATCATAAGTCATGCCAACACGGGTCTAGGAGGGGCCCCCATTGGCAGTCATCCCCCAGGGCACAGTGGGTCCACTCCACTAGGAAGTGGGGAGATGGTTTGCCTGGGGCCACCATGTGTGCCAGACAATTTTCAAAGGACATGGCTCCCTGTGGAAAGCCTACAATACACAGGTAATTGCGGCGAGACCACCCTTCAGACTCCTTTGCCCTGGCCTCCAGTTCCAGGACTTTGGTGATGAGTGAACGAACTTGATCCACACCAAGTCATTTGCCAATGGCTGCAGCTCCTTGATCATGCTCTCATTCTGTGCAACTGAGTCCATGAACTTTCGTTGATCATCCTGGAGCAGGTTTAGTCCAACTGCCACAGCGTTTACTCTGGCATGCAGATCTTGTCTTGTCTGCTATTGCCTCCAGAATTCGTCCATCTTAGTGTCAGTGCATCTCAGGGCTCCAGTGTCCGCTGTGGTCTCTTGGTTAGTATGGACCATTGTGTCTTCACCAGAGCATCCCTGCAGCTGGGGTCCTGCTCCACCCTTACTTCCCATAGTCAGTCACAACTAGTAGGTCAGGAAAAATGATTTGTTCCAGTCCCCTCTGCATGCGAGGGGCTCTTAAATTCGTACCATCAGGATGTCATGGACCTGCCTGGCCCCCAACTCACTTTCACCGGCTATTGGTGGGGCAGCACCAGCAGTCTTTATGGCGTGTCAAGTTGGCAGGAGGATACATTCAAAATGATGGATTGCAGTCTCATGTCGTATAAGGTGGGGGCTCCCTACAGCCCTCTGGGTAGGCCTCATTGGTGCTGCCGGTGATACTCTTTGCTGGATCCACCTCTCCACAGGGTTTCAAGGGATCACATTCACCTGGGGGATACAAGCAGTCCTCATCTACTCATAGCAATGAGAGCCTTCTATATCCATTCAGTCCAGAGATTGATGCCAGCGGACTCAGGGTGCAGTCCACCGCGAGGCTCCCAATGCACCTGTATGCTTGCACCACCCTTGGTCCCTCACAGTCTAGACGGCTGACATAGGAAGATGAAATAACTCAGTAATCAGGTGCTGATAGACTAGGCACTTTTGAGGTCTACAATATAGTTCCATGCCCATCAGCAATCCTTATGTCACATCATATGGCCAGTGCCAGGCAGAAAGAATTGTAAGGAGGGCCACTGCCAGATGCTCATTTAACTGTCTATTTGGAGTTGCAGTGGTATATTAAAGCTCTTCAGGACCCCCTCTATGTTGTCAAAACTGGCAGGTTGTGGGCCATTAAATGCTGTGCTGGACTGCCCCTCTAGCCCACGGCACTCCGTCGATCCATTCTAGGAGCTGCATAGAGGCAAGCACATTCCTGTCGGATCGACCTCCAGGAAGTTCCCTCTACTCCGCTATAGTCTTTGCATGCTTCTGCAACACTAGGACGAAGGTCAGCATCCAAAGAGGCCCGAAGGGACCAGAGCAAAAAACCCTCTAGGGCTTGCAAAAAAGCAAGCCCGGATTTCAGGAGGGGAGTGAAGTTAAAAATGGGCGATACATGGAAGTGGCCACCCCACCCTTTTCACTGTTTGCTGCAGGGTACCAGGATGTTGGTCAGTGGAGGGTAGGTGTGGCCAAGATGGTGTTGAAAAGAAAGGGCACGAAGCCGTGGCCAATGGCTGACCTTGTATAATTTTAAATTCTCCCCTCACACCCTCGGGGCTCATGGCCCATGTGGCCGTGCAGCAGTGGAGGGTGCAAGGGTGCAAGGGGCAGGCTGCCGAGCAGAGTTCTCACCCACATGTAGGCCCCTCTAACCTCCTTGGGGTGCGGGTCTTTGCTCAAACCCCCTCTATGCAGTGTACTCCTGAAACAGCAATACCTGAGTCTTCAGAGACCCCAGCTGCTGGCATCCACTGCAGGGCCTGGGCGGCTGCAGCACCTAATATCTGTCACAAGAGGAAGGTTAAAGCAGTAGCCTCCATGAAATCCCAGTGAACACTAAGCCACACTTCTCTGCGGTCTCCCCACCCTCAGGGCCGTCATGCTGATCCACAAATATGGTGACAACCCCTGTAGTCAGACACGACTCAGCCCACGATGGGGGCGAACTGCACGTCAGTGTACAGCCACGGCACAGGCCCCACAGGTGCGATGAGTTTCTGGCATCAGGGACAGGTCTCCGACGCCTCAATCTTCCCGTTAAACAGTTCGGTGTATGCTGCAGCTGGTTGCAGGCTCAAGTTTGTGAAAAGCAACGTCACAGCAGTGTAGATGGTGGCGGGTATTGAAGGATCATGAGTTTCCTACAGTAGACGTTTTAAAACCTGACCACCCTCTTGCAGCGCATGGCCACGGATAATAATAATAATAATACTACTACTACTACTACTACTACTAATAATAATAATAATAATAATAATAATAATAATAACAATAATAATAACAATCATAATAATATCAAAATCAAATATACGCACCATGGATTGGGGCTGACATGCCATATTTGTGCTTTCCATCAATCGATGCATATCCAGGAAACGGGTGTTGATTTTACCTTGTTGAGTACTAAGGCATGTGGAATCACTGTTTCACAGGTTTGCAAAGTGTATAAACCATGTAAAAGTGGCCGCAATAAAAGTAAGCACTGGCATTTTGCTGAAGCCGTAACTGAATTAAAAGAACGAAATCAAATCAGCTGACAATGTGTCTGAAGGTGGATATTGATGTTCATTGTAAAGACCCAGCCTTGGAATAAAAAATAAGTGGCAAATGTTATGCAGCAGAGTGAAACTATCAAAAAGTTTTTGGCTATAAGCATTAATTGAGTCAAGATGTTGCTATAGAAGGTGATACAATACCAGGACGCATGTTTTATGTCCAAGTTTACAATAGTGTACTAACATTAAACATGGGCTGTGTGAAGGCATGTTTTTTCACCTTTTTATGTTTTAACTCCAGACTATTGTAGACAATATTTTGAACCTTCGGCTTGAATTGTTTCATTTTTTAGGGGTGATTTATAATAACCAGGAACCCTGTACAATTGCAGAGTGGGGAGCGTTCCCCGCCTTCAGAGATATAGACCGCAAGCACAATAAGAATACGTTGTAATATATTAATATAAAAGTACGAAAAGCATACCGAGCACGCGAATGCCGTTGTCAAACAATCTGAAAAAACAGCTGTATTTGCATTTAAAATAGTATTGTTTGATATTGTCATCATATTCCAGCAGCTGGATTTTATAGAAAATATTAGAGAGAAGCAGGTTATGAGAAGTAAAAACAATATGAGAAATGCAGAAAATCCGATCATGGTAGAGTATCATCCCTCCTTTCCAAATGTATATTTGTTATCCCCATTAGATCTGCTTTGCGTGTCATTTGTTAATTATCGTATTATGGAAATAACAAGGAAGACCATTCACACCCTTACTTCAAGATGTAACCAAATGATTAAGTAATTAAAATAATTGTTTGTGTGCATGAGGGTATTGTCCTCCCGCCCAGGACATGGATCCACACTTTTGAAACCGCACTACCTCCGAGTAGTATCCCCTCCTTGCATCACTTGAGGCCTCAACCTGGGTCTTTGATAGTGACTTTAACTCCTTCATTCAAAGTTCATGTAAATAGATCCATAGCATTCATCCATGTGATTTGTTCATTCAATGGACTTCTTTTCATAGAAAATGAATTGTTATACATCAATACAAATTATTCATTGTAAAGAACGTCATCCTGTATATACCTAAGCAGTAATCTCAGCCCAGTGCATTTCGTGCTGTTGCCCTTCATCAGGGTATGTTTATTCTAGCAATTTCGAAAGTGTCACAGACATCAAATGAGAGGGTGATGGAGTTGGTTGAGTTGTCTCAGTGGTGAATTCTTTGATGGTGCTAAATATCTCTTTGCTCTTGTTGGAACTGGTTTTTATATTATCTGTGATGTCTGTGATAACCACTCTGACAGACACCTAATCAACTGGAGAACACTTACTGAGGAAGACACCACCTCAATCATGTCCACTCCAGGGACCCCACTGACTCATGTTCACACCATATCTACAATCTAGGAAGAGAAATAATCGACAAATTCCACTCTCACATCATCAACTCCTCCATCAAGCCTGAAATGTTCCCCTAGGAGTAGAAGCATGCTGCAGTTACAGGCCTCCTCAAAAACAAAAAAACAAATTGGCTGAATCCAATGAACTTAGCAACTTCTGACCCATCTCCCTACTACCATACCCAGAAAGGTTGATAGAAATACAATTAATCAGCAACTCACCAACCACCAGGAACTCCACAATCTTCTTAACCACTCCCAATCCGGCATTCAGAGCAATTACAGTACTCATCTCATCGATGCCACAGATAAAATCTGCACCCTTCTAGACTCAGGAGAAGCTGCCACCCTCATACTGCTGGATCTCTCTGCAGCATTAAACATCATGTCACTCCAGCCTCAGCAAAAGATTACAAGCTACAGGTATCCAAGGCCCATCTCCTCAAAATGATATGTTTCTTCCCCACAAGAAAAACACAGCAAGTCAGGCTTCCTCCTCTACACATCAGAGTCCAACATTCTGAGCTGCGGAATTCTTCAAGGATCCTCCCTCAGCCTCACTCTGTTCAACATGTACATAACTTCACTTATTGTCATCAAATCTCTTAGCATCTCATTCATCTCCTACACCGATAACACCAAGCTCATCATCTCAATTTCAAACAAGTTCGACAAGTGCAAATCCAACGTTACCAAATACATGATCCGCACAGCAGAATGGATGAGAATATACTGCCTGAAACTCAACAAGGGCAAGCCAGAAATGCTGAACTTCAGGAACAAGAACACCCCCTAGGACTAACCACCAACAAACTTGACTACAGCAACATACTCTATGCCAAATCCCCAATCACCTCCTCCACCATTGCAGACCATCCACGATGCTGCTGCTAGACTCACCCTGGATCTTCCTCAGTGCACCCACATCATGCCTCACTTCCAAGAGCTCCACTGGCAGCCAATAGATGAATGTTTTCAATCCAAACTCCTCACAAATGCATACAATGCACTGCAAAACAATAGACCAGCCTACCTCAACAGCTGCCTCCTCTTCCACCAGACACTTACACTCTGTCTCACTATCTCTTGCACATACCCCTAGCATCCTCAAAAGCAGAAGAGGAGGCCTAGCCTTGTCCTACCTCACACCCAAAACATGGAACAATCTCCATCTACACACAATGGCCTCCTCCTTGCTTCTGGAATTCCATAAGAAGCTGACGACTTGGCCACCAAGCAGATGACCCTACACCTGCTCCAGCACCTGGCTGCCCCTCAGGTGACCTGTTGTGCTTTGAAAATCCTGTTAATATTTGAAACAAATCTGTGATATTATGCAGAATTACATGAGTAGAGTAAATCTAAGTTTAGCCTAATTTTCTTAGGGCAAAAATGCCCGCTTGTGACCAAAATGGACTCAAGGATCCATTTTTTGCTGTGAAATAGCACTAAATTGTCTCTAAGTGTGCATCTGGGATTCGATTTTCCCCTAACTTTCTCCTAAGGTTAAGCGCTTGTTTCTTAGTGGAAATAGCGTCCTTGACTCCGAAAGGGACTCATGAATGCATTTTATGCTATGAAAGTAGCACTAAATTCAAGAGAACATAAACACCAGTGCGAGCAGTTCGAGCAGCTGCTGGCTCAATGCAATTTCACTTTAGGATTTTTTTCCCAACATTACTAGGCCAAGTATAAAACAGAGACATTTGAAATACTAGCAACATTAGAAATGCAAGGATAAAGGACACCATGACACTTAGGGGCATATTTACAAGAAATAGGCGTATCAGCTATGATGTGTCTTTTTCTTTTTTCTTACGCCCTCCCCAACATCACCATGGGAGTGCTGTATTTACAATACAGCAGACTATGGTGCAAGTTAGCGTCAACATTTTTAATGCTATTGTGCCGCCTGGATCGACTAGCGCTCATCCAGCAATGCTTGGGTAAGCCCTTTGGAAACAATGGGATTGTCACTTTATCACCTGCCTTGGGCAGGTGTTAAAAATGACAGGAAAAATGGCGCATAAAAATCTTGCAAATTTCACTGTGCTATTTTTCTGGGCCTCCTAATTGTGGAAGGCCCACCTTGCATACATTATGCCTGGTGCAGGTATAATGTTGTGCAAGGGGTTACACAGTAAACATAAAATGACACAGTGCGGCACAAAGAGGTGCTAGGGTTCTGTAAATGTGCCTCTAAGGGACATATTTATACTCTGTTTGTGCTGAATTAGAGTCATTTTTTTAATGCTAATTCAGCGCAAACTTAACTCCATATTTACATTTTGGCGCTAAACATGTATAGCGCCAAAACATTGGAGTTAAAGTCATTTTTTTCCTGTGGAAAACTACCTTGCGTCAATGAGATGCAAGGGAGGCATTCCTGGGCAAAATAAAATGATTTGACCTCAGCGCCATTTTTACCCCCCCATGCTAAAATCAAGCATGGGGGATGGGGACCTTAAATAAGGGTGCTAAGCTCGCTTAGCACCATTATTTAATGCCTGGGTCAGGGCTGGTGTTAGGGTACCTGTGAGCCTTTTTCCATGGTCAGAGACCATGACCCAGGGACTCCCCCACCCACACCAGAGGGACAGCGAAGGATGGGGGACCCTATCCCAGGTAAGTATAGGTGAGTAGAGGTAAGTATTTTTCTCTAAATTTTGAAGTGCCATAGGGGGGCCTAACTTGCCCCTCCCCTACATGGCACTGGGCCCAATGGCCTAACCCAGGAGACAAATATCCCCTGGTCAAAGCCATTGGGGGGGCGGTTATGACTGGGCATGACTCCTGTCTTAGCTAAGACAGGAGTTATGTCCATGGCATTTTAAAATCAGAAAATTACGCTAGTCTGGTTAGAGGCATTATTTATGCCTCTGTCCATACTAGTGTCATCCTTTGATGCTAAACTTCCTGTTCCCCCTATGCCTCCCCCACCTTTCTAGTGTCCTTTTTTATGAAACTAGCCTGGTCTTACCGTCGGCTACCATCATCCGATAAATATGACACTAGGCCAGCATCTTGGGAATGCGCTAGCCGGCGGTATACTTTTTGGCACTAAACTGCGTCAAAAATTATAAATCAGGGCCCAAGTGTCATGAAACATGCAAAAACAGGAGAATTGTCAGGGAGGAAAATCATGGCACCCAAGTAATTATTATCTGTACAGAGAGACAGCTGCCCAGTTCAGAAGGCTTCATGTATCAGTGTGAAAATATTGGTAAGTGTCGTCATCTGAGAAGGCTGTGGCTTTGAGTAGAGGATGTGATTTATCTCAAAGAGAGATATTTGTTATCTCTTCCACTGATCTGATCACCTTCTCTAATTCAGACCACTCAGTTTCCATAGGTCAGCATTCCCTTCCAAGCCTTATACTCTTCATCCCGGTTTATGAACTTATTTCCAGTTGTGGACAGTGGAGTTCTATATCCATGCCTGGTTTGTACCAGGTGTGCACAAAGCAGACTAGTTCCATTGGATTTACACAGGGCCTAATTACAGGTTTGGCAGCCAGGAGCACCTGTCTGATAAAATCTCCCAAGAGGGTGTCTGCCGCTGTAGTGGCAACCTCCCTGCTGGGTCCATTATGACTTTCCCAGTGGGCTGATGGGTGGAAACCAAGGTTCCCGCCCATCAGCCTAGCTGAACAGTGGCTGCAGCATTGTCACTGGCTCGTAATTAAGTTGGGGGCAATGCTGTCGCCTGCAAGGGGCACCAGCTAGGGGGGCCCCTGCACCTCTTTTCTACCAGGGTTTTCATGGTGGTTTTACCATCATGACAAGGCTGTAGGAGAACAAGGTTGTGATTAGCAGGGCAGTGCTGCGTGCAGCAACATCCTGGCTGATTACAACCTGCACTCGCCATCGGAGACGCAGTATCCTGGTGGTCCAGCCACAAGAGTGGTAAGTGGGCAGTCAGACCACCACAGCAGTGGAGGTCCAGACCTAGTGACCGTCAGAGTCGTAATTAGGCCCTCAGTCTCTGGAATTCCTGCCCATTGTGATCCAGATAGTGACCAATAATTTCCGTCCCATTTTTTCAGCTGCAGGCATAGGGGCAAGAAGGTTCTTCTCTTTGCATTGGTATTACTGATAATCTGAACATCATATGGACCATCTGAATGGGCTTCCAGAAGGATCTGGTGTGTGTGCATGCTAGGTCAGGGCCTGGAAGGGTCTTGATTGGGTGGAAGTGGATTAATGAACATTTGTTTAATGTACCATATGTCCAGACCCAATGCTTTATCTGTCTAATCCTTTTCTCTGTCATGTTGACTTGCAGGTCTGTTCCATCCACACCTATGTGAAATGATCCAAGAACCACCTCAATGATTTTCATGTCTTGGGTTAGATCTGTCATTTCCATGTCCATGGCGAGTAGCTGGGCCTCCATTAAAGTTATTTCCTTGAGAATTAGGTTGTGAGAGGCTTCCTTTGGTATGGGAGTGGTTGCAAATTTAGCACCCCTTACATCTTCTGTGAAAAGAAGTTGTCAAGAGCGTTTGCCTGATGCCATTGTCTAATGATTATACAGTTGTTGGTGTGTACAAGTTTGATCTCCTAAACTATTGTACTGCAGTGGCCCTCGATTGCTTGCTCTCATCCACATTATAAGAGTTCCTAACGGTGTAGTTGACACTGATCTATTTCATATGCTTTAAACTTTTCCAGATCCAGGATGGGTGCAGGAACATTGCAAGGGATGAGGAGAGTGCCCAATAGAAGGCTGCAGTCACTCAGGGAAGCAATATATCAATTCCTGTGGATTGTAGTCCCATGTAGCAGGTGTTAAAAGAGATAACTTCTCCGGTTCTCTAGGTTCACCTGGGCCTCCACCAGAGGGCTCTGTGCAGACCAGCAGTGATTAGGGGACTTTTCCATCCATTGTTAAAGTGTTGGTAGCTCTGTGATTCAGATTCTATTAATCTCCCAGACCTCTTTGATAGGCTTATTGACCTCTTGCTTACGAGTACTGTATAAAACCCTCAAAGGCCCACAGCCTCCACTTATTGTGTCACAGAGGATCGAGGACACACAGGGTAATATTTAAGTATGACGACCAAGTGTTAGTGGCACAGCAATGGTCTGCTAGGAGTGAGACATTTGGCAACTTTAGCTGTAGGGCGGCCCTGAGAGTACTTTGAATACAGTCCAAGTGTCCATTTACAACTATCAGTGTGGTGCAAGGTGGTTGTGCTTTAGAACTCCCCTCTTGTAACGATATTGGAGCTTGGCAGTGAGACTGAGCATAAAAAAGGAAAGGGGCTGGTGTCCAGGGACATAAGTTATCACCGATTAGCCCACAGTCTCTAATGTACCGCTATTACACCAATGGGGTGTTTCATGTAAGGCATGCGGCCTTGAATATCATGTTAAGCCTTCTCACACTGTAGTAATGCTAGGGTGCTCCTCTGCCACTCACCTCGTGCTATTATATTTTTGCCGCCTGCTAAATCTTATGTCAGCTCTGTCCCCATTTCAGACTGCCACTGTTGGTGCATCACCTGCAACCAGACAGGTAAACCTGGCTTCCTTTAACACCCAGTAAGGCTTCAGAGAATGTATAGGAGAAGCCATCTGGAGAAGAGGAGGGAGGCGTGTTGATGTGGTCACGCCCAACTGCACTTTAGGGTGGGCAGCTCCAGTAGACGTTAGCAGTAGGAAAGTAAGGAGTCATACACTGTTATGGATGCAGGGTTATTCACTTCTGTTCAACCTTCAGTTCCACGGTCTAGCAGGGTCACCATTAGCAGCGTCTTGTAGATAAAGGGAAAGAGAGAAGTGTGAGTATGCACTGGCAACAATGCCTGACACTGCTTAACTTCATGGATAGCAGGGAAAGTATCTCGATGTTGGTCTCTCAGTACTCCTACTCTTCCAAGGGGCACTCTCCTCTCATCCCATATTGGCAGTTGTGGCTGTATATGCAGTTTATGCTATGTTTTTTCATCAGCTGTCCGCAGATTCAGAAAGAGGGTGGCCATCTTGATCCATGCCGTGACTTCACTCCCATATGCATGGTTAATGTATGTCATCTGAGTGTCTCCAAATGTGTGCAGTACTATGGACGCACCTGCTAACATGAGGTGGAAGAAGCACATATTTAGGTGCAAATTCATGCGTAAATATAAGTGCCGAGGTATGCCGTTCCCATAGATTAATTATATGACAGAAATCAGAAGCTGAAAGCTCATTAGGAAAACTCACAGCATTCATTGCCTAGGTGACTGCTGGGAATAAGATGTGTTGATTGACTAATTGTGTAGGGCATTTTTATCTTGATTGAGAATCCTGAAAAATGTAGACTGTGACAACCAGATTACCAGGACGCTGTCTACTGGTAGGACGCATATGGGAGAAATGCGCCTCTGCAAGTAACACGGGAAACGGTGCATGTCAGTTTGGTCGTTTTCAATTTACACAGCATGTGGTTAGTTCTAATCACCTCCAGGTTAGGACTGAATATGAGACTGCAATATATTTTGAAGAAATTTAGCTTTTTCTTTCAATGTGGACCACTATCCTCTATTTTTGGATTGGTCTTGCACTTTTCTATTGCATTACTCGCTCCTCTTGCACAAGCGGCAGGAATAACTGGCTCAGCATTCACTCAGTGCAAAATAAAGACCAATCAGAGCCCCATCTATGGTGTTTTTTACAAGTTTCCCTATTCCCCAAAATTAATTTGTTATTTGCATTGTTGTTACGTTGAGTTATTTTCTACTCCTACTTTTAGCACAAGCTATTTGCAAATTGCTATTGCGTTCTTGAGGCCATGCCACATTGCAAGCGTTGTGTTATAATTTGCACATATGTTTATAGAGCACGTTGTTCTGCAATGCGTCTGATTAAGTGAGGGCTCTAACATACATGTGTAAATTGCACACCCACATATTTGTTTTAGGATTACGTCAGCTAATTAGGTTGTGCTCAATTTCCACCTGGTTTCAAGTAGTACACCTCAGAATGGAATATAACATGCTGATAATATATGTTTTCCCCATTCTAGAGTGTGCAATAAACACAAGCTTCCGTGACTTGTATTCGTGTGTATCTGACACAAATCACAAGAGCAAACACACCTGACGGGTGCAATTTATCCGAAGTGTAATCCCATTTTGGGAGCAACCAAAATGGGATTTACAGTCCCCATGTAATTGGGCACAATATGCGACAATAGCACACGTGCATATTTCACGTTTAAAAAATGCCGTGTCTGAATTAATTGCTGTTTGCTCATGTTTCGTTCAGATCTATGTGGTATGTGCCAGTTTAAATGAATCACAATCTGGGCAACTACATGATTTGTATTGCCTGGACAAAACCTATTAAATAATATGTGATTAAATGTTAATGCAATGCATTGCATGTCCTATTTTGATGGCCCTTTTGGGTATTGCTTTATAAAGGATTTCAGTGGGTGTTTGAGTGTCCTTGTGTGTGCATATTTGTGTGGCTTTGCATTTGCGTGTACTAAAGCGAATGGAAGGAAACTCAGCCATGCAACCTGACAATATGTGCTTCATTTCCTAAATACACTAAAGTTATGTGGTCTGACGCTTTTATTTCCACAGATGACTCTAAGATCACTTGGGGGAGTTCATGCTGGCAAACTACCTGAAAACATTCAAAGTTGGTGATTAAAAGTGTGCTTTAGAACAATCGGTGGACTGCACCTTAGAACAAGTCAATTAATATCTTAATTTGGCTAGCAATGCGATTTATCTGAAAGGGGTCAGTGTTGGACTGACTTTTCCGGCAGTTTGGCACGGACAGATGGGTCATCTTCAAAAAGACTCATGTGTAGGATTTTTTATTTTTATTTTACCAAAGCCCACAGCACCCCCCGCCCCCCCCCAAAAAAAACCCCACCCACACACGCCCTTTCAAGCTGGCCCATTTAGCAGTGTCATATTGGCAGACTGCCAACAAGGCCAGTCAAACAGTGGCTGGGGTTATTGAGTTGATTATTCTGGGTGCATTTCCAGATAATGATCGAGATCTGGATCGTTGCTTCTTTAACCAGAGTGGTTCTAGAAGCATTACATCTGCACTACAAAGAGTTCAGTTAGCTCCAGATAGGGTACGTTTTTGTCCTTTTGTGGTGATACAGTGCAGGGTTTTATGAGTGGTTCAGGCCAAGGCCATTAAAAAATGATTCGAACTTGTATAGGGAGCCAAATGGCGAATTTGACAAATGATGTAATGTGATTAAAACATTTCACACCCGAGATTAGTGTCACTAAAGGGTGAAGAGTTTCCAATTTCCGAGCTAGGTGTACTTTAGGAATATCTTTGAGTAACTCATTATCATAGTCGAGTTTCGATAGAACTATAGAGTGTACCATAGTTGTAAAGTGCATTCCTTTTTTATTTTAATCAGAAGTAATGTCAAGATATTTTGTGCATTCAATCAATTTGTATTTGCAGTTTAGTGCATTTAGGGAGTCCACCCATAACTGGCTAAGAGTTAAGCTCTAAAAAAGGGAGATGAGAAGTTTTCATGTTTTTTAGCGCTAGCCCAGGGAGTATGCTTTCTTGAGACGAGACAGTTGTCTGTTCTCTGTGTGAGATGATTGAGTGTTTTAGATCCGTAGTCAGAGGCTCCAAGTGCAGGTTGAAGAGGGTTAGAGATAGACTAGAACACCAAGAAATACCTCGGCCGACGGCTGAGGGGTCTGTCAGGGACATGTTCAACTTTAATTATTTTTAGAACAGTTTTTGAGGAGCAAAGAGATTAATATTAGCACTGTGCTAGTTAACCAAATTCCATCCCAGATAGTGTTGAGCAGGATACTGTCCTAAGCAGTGTCAAAAGCAGAGGATAGTTTAAGGAGGATAATGTTCCTGTGCTACAGCCAGATAGAAAGTTAGACTGTAGATTGTCAAGTAGGTTAGTGTAACGTCTGTTCTTTGGTCTTGCAGCACCTCAAGACCTTGCTCAACATCTGAGTGCCCGAATGTTGAGGCAGAGGGTTTTGATGGTTAGCCAAGGAGGTGATAAGGAAGGTCAGAGGTGAGCGGGATTGCGGGCCATTGATGTTGTAGCCGCCTGTAGTCCTGTAACCTAAATAAACGAATTCATGCCTCCATCACAACTCCCGCAGTCTGTTCTTTGAATTAGCACTGGGGACGACTAGATGTACCTGCGTGTGTAGTTGCAGCTTAAATGCCTGAATTTCCAGAGTTGTATCACTGCAAGGATATTTTTGGGCAGCTGCAGATACTAAGTGAAGTTGAGGGTTGCCTGGCAGTCTATGTATACGCTCGGAGGTTTACCCGCTACAGAGGTCTTGCTGATTTGGCCTGAGTTCGTGTGAAGCAGTGGTGGCACACAGAATGGTACAGCCTGGTTACATCTTCGTCAATGTTTTAGTTTGGCAGAAGGAGGAGTTGCACTGTGTAGGTTACTGAGGTGGTGAGATGCATGTTATTTCTATGGATCTGCATGTCAAAACTAATTGACAACGAAGGAATCTACGTGTGACATTCTGACCTCGTATGAAGCTGGAATTGTCTCTTGTGCAGTACTTGAGCTGATCTGAACCTGGTTCAGGTAGGAGGAGTGTGGGAGGAGCTGTGCACTCCATATCTGCCAGATGTTGGGGGAGGTGCCGTAACCTGAAGGAGTGGCATTGTTTATTGGTGCCATTATCTGTTTGCCATTTCTATCACAGTCACACTTGAGGAAATAACTCTTGTGATAAAAACAAATCAACTAACCACCTACAAAGGGTCGAGAGGAAAAACGTCTTTGTCCAACCTCCCAATATAACAATCACTTTCACAAGAGGACAAGAAACAACCCATGTGTCGAACCCTCAACAATGGGTGAGCACCAGTGTGGAAAAAACTGCCCTCACCAACAAGTTGTGGCATGCTTAGTCATCGGGCCACTACTAATACTCTCCTATATAATCCCAAATTGGAGTGGAGCAGAAAGGGTGGGGAAACATAAATTGTCATACAACAAACTAGAAGCACACAAACAGGGACCAGAAACAAACAACAGAACAGTAAAACTGTCGCAGGACATGATCACTCTCTTAATTTTATTATAGGTTGTTTCTGGTCCCCGTTTGTGTGTTTCATGGTTGTTGCGTGACAATTTATGTTTCCCCACCCTTTCTGCTCCACTCCAACGTCAGATTATTTACGAGTGTCAGCAGTGGCCCAATGATGAAGCATGCCACAACTTGTGGGTGAGGGCAGTTTTTTTCACACTGGTGGTTACCCATTGTTGAGGGTTTAAAGCACTGGTTGTTTCTTGTCCTCTTGTGAAAGTGACAAAAACAAATCAAATCAGGGCTTATAAAGCACAATCACTTATGCGTAAGGGTCTCAAGGTGATACGGAAGTTTGTCCTCCAAGCTTCAGTTGCAGAGCCAGGTTTTAAGGCCCTTCCTGAATTGGGGTAGCGTTGCTGACTGCCTGAGGTGCAGGGACAGGGTGTTCCAGCTCTTTGCCTTGAGGTAAGCAAAGGATCTCCCACCAGTCAAGGTCTTCCATATGCGGGGTGTGGTGGTTAGTGCTCGTTGAGTGGATAGGGCTGATGGGGGAGTAGAAAGTGATGCAGTGGTGGTTAAGGTAGGTGGCTCCTAGGTCATGGAGGCCCCTGTAAGCATGGACAAGGAGCTTGAAGTTAATTATCTTCTCTATAGGGAGACAGTGGAGGTCTCTTAGGTGATTGGAGATATGTTGTGGCAGGAAATGTCCACATAAAGTCTGGCAGTGGCATTTTGGATGTGCTGAGCAATTTCTAGAGGTTCTTTTGTGTGGTACCAGTGTAGAGGGTGTTGTTATAGTGGAGTCTGCTGGTAACCAGAGCATGGGTTATGGTTTTGCAGCAGTCCTTTAGGATCCATTTTTAGACCTTTTGGAGAAGACAGAGTGTGCAAAAGCAGGAAGGTGTGACTGAGTTGACTTCGTGGGTCATGGTGAGCGATGAGTCCAGGATGACGCCGAGGCTGCGTGCAAGGTTTATTTGGGCGGGGGAGTCCAGAGGGTCGATTGCCACCAGGAGTCAGCCCAGGCTGATGTGGATGGTCCCAGGATGAGGATTTCGGTCTTGACAGAGTTGAACTTGAGGCAGCTGTCCTCCATCCAGGTGGCAATGGCTTCTATCTCATTGTGAAAATTCTTCTTGACAGTATTGGGGTTTTTGGTCAGTGAGATGATCAGCTGGGTATCGTCGGCATAGGAGATGATGTTTAGTCCGTGGTCCCTGACGATGGATGCCAGAGGGGCCATAGAGATGTTGAAGAGTGTGGGGCTCAGGGAAGAGCCCTGTGGAACTCTGTACATTCTGGCAGGTAAGGTGGGAGCCTAACTCTCTGTGTTTGACCAGACAGGAAGGAGAGTATCCATTTTAGGGCCTTTCAGATGATGCCGGATGTGTAGAGCCTGGAGCATAGGGTGAGGTGTGAAACCGTGTCAAAGGCAGCCGATAGGTCAAGTAGGATGAGGGCTGCTGTATGGCCACGGTCAAGGAGTGAGCGGATGTCATCTGTGGTGGTGTGGAGGGAGGTCTCCGTGCTGTAATTGCTCCTGACACCTGATTGGGAGGAGTCCAGGATGTTGTTGTCCTCGATGTACTGAGCATTGATGGCCTTTTCAATGACATTGGCTGGGAAAGGCAGTAGAGAGATGGGGCTGTGTTTTTTTAGGTCCAGGGGGTCAGCCGTGAGTTTCTTCAAGAGCGGGTGGATCTTGGCTTGCTTCCAGTCCTCTGGGAAGGTGGCTATCTCTATGGAATAGTTGAGGGTGTGTCGGAGCTTGGGTGCGATGGATGTGTTGACCTTGTTGAAAATGTGGCGAGGATGATGGTGCAGGTCTCATCTGTGGTGAGCGTGGTCCAGTGGTGTAGAGTCTGTGGTGGTTTGATGGGATGGATCTGGGGGGTTGTTGGAGGGTTCAGAGGGTTTGGGAACCAAAGTTGAGATATATGTTGTAGGAAAGTACCATCTTGCCTGGCATGTTACCCCCATTTTTCACTGTATATATGTTGTTTTAGTTGTATGTGTCACTGGGACCCTGGTAACCCAGGGCCCCAGTGCTCATAAGTGTGCCTGAATGTGTTACCTGTGTAGTGACTAACTGTCTCACTGAGGCTCTGCTAATCAGAACCTCAGTGGTTATGCTCTCTCATTTCTTTCCAAATTGTCACTAACAGGCTAGTGACCATTTTTACCAATTTACATTGGCTTACTGGAACACCCTTATAATTCCCTAGTATATGGTACTGAGGTACCCAGGGTATTGGGGTTCCAGGAGATCCCTATGGGCTGCAGCATTTCTTTTGCCACCTATAGGGAGCTCTGACAATTCTTACACAGGCCTGCCACTGCAGCCTGAGTGAAATAACGTCCACGTTATTTCACAGCCATTTTACACTGCACTTAAGTAACTTATAAGTCACCTATATGTCTAACCTTTACCTGGTAAAGGTTAGGTGCAAAGTTACTTAGTGTGAGGGCACCCTGGCACTAGCCAAGGTGCCCCCACATTGTTCAGAGCAATTCCCTGAACTTTGTGAGTGCGGGGACACCATTACACGCGTGCACTACATATAGGTCACTACCTATATGAAGCTTCACAATGGTAACTCCGAATATGGCCATGTAACATGTCTATGATCATGGAATTGCCCCCTCTATGCCATCCTGGCATAGTTGGCACAATCCCATGATCCCAGTGGTCTGTAGCAAAGACCCTGGCACTGCCAAACTGCCCTTCCTGGGGTTTCACTGCAGCTGCTGCTGCTGCCAACCCCTCAGACAGGCATCTGCCCTCCTGGGGTCCAGCCAGGCCTGGCCCAGGATGGCAAAACAAAGAGCTTCCTCTGAGAGAGGGTGTGACACCCTCTCCCTTTGGAAAATGGTGTGAAGGCAGGGGAGGAGTAGCCTCCCCCAGCCTCTGGAAATGCTTTCTTGGGCACAGATGTGCCCAATTCTGCATAAGCCAGTCTACACCAGTTCAGGGACCCCTTAGCCCCTGCTCTGGCGCGAAACTGGACAAAGGAAAGGGGAGTGACCACTCCCCTGACCTGCACCTCCCCTGGGAGGTGTCCAGAGCTCCTCCAGTGTGCTCCAGACCTCTGCCATCTTGGAAACAGAGGTGCTGCTGGCACACTGGACTGCTCTGAGTGGCCAGTACCACCAGGTGACGTCAGAGACTCCTGCTGATAGGCTCCTTCAGGTGTTAGTAGCCTATCCTCTCTCCTAAGTAGCCAAACCCTCTTTTCTGGCTATTTAGGGTCTCTGTCTCTGGGGAAACTTTAGATAACGAATGCAAGAGCTCATCCGAGTTCCTCTGCATCTCCCTCTTCACCTTCTGATAAGGAATCGACTGCTGACCGCGCTGGAAGCCTGCAAACCTGCAACATAGTAGCAAAGACGACTACTGCAACTCTGTAATGCTGATCCTGCCGCCTTCTCGACTGTTTTCCTGCTTGTGCATGCTGTGGGGGTAGCCTGCCTCCTCTCTCCACCAGAAGCTCCGAAGAAATCTCCCGTGGGTCGACGGAATCTTCCCCCTGCAACCGCAGGCACCAAAAAGCTGCATCACCGGTCCCTTGGGTCTCCTCTCAGCACGACGAGCGAGGTCCCTCGAATCCAGAGACTCTGTCCAAGTGACCCCCACAGTCCAGTGACTCTTCAGCCCAAGTTTGGTGGAGGTAAGTCCTTGCCTCACCTCGCTGGGCTGCATTGCTGGGAACCGCGACTTTGCAGCTACTCCGGCCCCTGTGCACTTCCGGCGGAAATCCTTTGTGCACAGCCAAGCCTGGGTCCACGGCACTCTAACCTGCATTGCACGACTTTCTAAGTTGGTCTCCGGCGACGTGGGACTCCTTTGTGCAACTTCGGCGAGCACCGTTTCACGCATCCTCGTAGTGCCTGTTTCTGGCACTTCTCCGGGTGCTACCTGCTTCAGTGAGGACTCTTTGTCTTGCTCGACGTCCCCTCTCTCTTCAGGTCCAATTTGCGACCTCCTGGTCCCCAGCAGCATCCAAAAACGCCAAACGCACGATTTGCAGCTAGCAAGGCTTGTTGGCGTTCTTTCGGCGGGAAAACACTTCTGCACGACTCTCCACGGCGAGAGGGATCCGTCCACCAAAGGGGAAGTCTCTAGCCCTTTTTGTTCCTGTAGAAACCTCAGCTTCTTCTGTCCAGTAGAAGCTTCTTTGCACCCGCAGCTGGCATTTCCTGGGCATCTGCCCATCTCCGACTTGCTTGTGACTTTTGGACTTGGTCCCCTTGTTCCACAGGTACCCTAGATTGGAAATCCACAGTTGTTGCATTGCTGGTTTGTGTCTTTCCTGCATTATTCCTCTAACACGACTTCTTTGTCCTTAGGGGAACTTTAGTGCACTTTGCACTCACTTTTCAGGGTCTTGGGGAGGGTTATTTTTCTAACTCTCACTATTTTCTAATAGTCCCAGCGACCCTCTACAAGGTCACATAGGTTTGGGGTCCATTCGTGGTTCGCATTCCACTTTTGGAGTATATGGTTTGTGTTGCCCCTATCCCTATGTTTCCCCATTGCATCCTATTGTAACTATACATTGTTTGCACTGTTTTCTAAGACTATACTGCATATTTTTGCTATTGTGTATATATATCTTGTGTATATTTCCTATCCTCTCACTGAGGGTACACTCTAAGATACTTTGGCATATTGTCATAAAAATAAAGTACCTTTATTTTTAGTATAACTGTGTATTGTGTTTTCTTATGATATTGTGCATATGACACTAAGTGGTACTGTGGTAGCTTCACACGTCTCCTAGTTCAGCCTAAGCTGCTCTGCTAAGCTACCATTATCTATCAGCCTAAGCTGCTAGACACCCTATACACTAATAAGGGATAACTGGGCCTGGTGCAAGGTGCAAGTACCCCTTGGTACTCACTACAAGCCAGTCCAGCCTCCTACATTGGTTGTGCAGTGGTGGGATAAGTGCTTGAGACTACTTACCACTCTTGTCATTGTACTTTTCATTAGAGAAAAATATTCAAAACAAGGTCAGTGTATATACACATAGCCAAAAAGTTTTGCATTTCCTCTTTTCACTCTTTTCTAAGTGCTGAAAAGTACTTCTAAAACTTTCAAAAAGTTCTTAAAAGTTTAAAAAGTTTTTTTTTCTGTCTTTCCAAAAAGTTCTGAAAACCTTTTTCTCTTTTTCTATCACTTTAACTCTCTCTAAAAATGTCTGGCACAGGCCAAAATGGTGATCTGTCCAAACTTGCATATGACAACCTTAGCTGGAAAAGAGCAAGGAGTCTCTGTATAGAGAGAGGTTTGAGTGTAGGGAAGAATCCTTCCTTGGAACTGTTACTTAACATGCTTAGAGAACAGGATAAGGCCATAGGTGCCCCATCTGTTGAAAAAGTACCTAATAGTTCTCAATCTGATTCAGGGACTCCCCCAGGAAAAGATTCAGGAAAGAAACTCCCTAGCCTGCCCATTACTAGACAGTCTAGCATAGTTGGGAATGATGATGAGCCACACCATACAAATAGTGTTGTCTCACATCATAGAAAAAGCATTTATTCTCACCATACTGGTAGTAATGTTTCTGTTAACCAAGCTGTTAGGGTGGCTTCTGTAAGGGACAGGTCTCCTTCTGTTAATTCCCATCATACCTCTGTATCTAGGAATGTCCCTCCCACCAACCCTGATGACAGAATGTTAGAGAGGGAACTCAATAAGTTGAGGGTGGAACAAACCAGACTGAAGCTTAAAAAGCAACAGCTGGATTTGGATAGACAGTCTTTTGAATTAGAGAAGGAAAGACAGAAGTTGGGTTTAGATACCCATGGTGGCAGCAGCAGTATTCCCCATAGTCATCCTGCAAAAGAGCATGATTCCAGGAATCTGCACAAGATAGTTCCCCCTTATAAGGAGGGGGATGACATTAACAAGTGGTTTGCTGCACTTGAGAGGGCCTGTGTTGTACAGGATGTCCCTCAAAGGCAGTGGGCTGCTATCCTATGGCTATCATTTAGTGGAAAAGGTAGGGATAGGCTCCTTACTGTGAAAGAAAATGATGCTAATAATTTCCAAGTTCTTAAGAATGCACTCCTGGATGGTTATGGCTTAACCACTGAACAGTACAGGATAAAGTTCAGAGAGACCAAAAAGGAGTCTTCACAAGACTGGGTTGATTTTATTGACCATTCAGTGAAGGCCTTGGAGGGGTGGTTACATGGCAGTAAAGTTACTGATTATGACAGCCTGTATAACTTGATCCTGAGAGAGCATATTCTTAATAATTGTGTGTCTGATTTGTTGCACCAGTACTTGGTGGACTCTGATCTGACCTCTCCCCAAGAATTGGGAAAGAAGGCAGACAAATGGGTCAGAACAAGAGTGAACAGAAAAGTTCATACAGGGGGTGACAAAGATGGCAACAAAAAGAAGGATGGTAAGTCTTCTGACAAGGGTGGGGACAAATCTAAAAATGAGTCTTCATCAGGCCCACAAAAACACTCTGGTGGGGTGGTGGGCCCAAATCCTCTTTTAATCAGAACAAGGAAAAGAAACCATGGTGCTATTTATGTAAAATAAAAGGCCATTGGACAACAGATCCCAGTTGTCCAAAGAAAGGCACCACTGCTCCTACCACTACAACCCCTACTGCTACACCTAGTGTCCCTACTAATAGCAGTGGTGGTGGGAGCAAACCTACTAATAGCCAAACCAAGGGAGTAGCTGGGCTCACTTTTGGTAATTTAGTTGGGGTTGGTCTGATTAGGGAGACTACAGAGGCTACTTTAGTCTCTGAAGGGGCTATTGATTTAGCCACTTTGGTTGCTTGCCCCCATAACTTGGAGAAGTACAAGCAACTAACCCTAATAAATGGTGTTGAGGTCCAGGCCTACAGGGACACAGGTGCCAGTGTCACAATGGTGATTGAGAAACTGGTGCACCCTGAACAACACATACTTGGACACCAGTACCAAGTAACCAATGCTCATAACATAACACAAAGCCACCCCATGGCTGTTGTAAATCTCAACTGGGGGGGGGTAACTGGTCCAAAGAAAGTTGTGGTAGCTTCAGATTTACCTGTAGACTGTCTATTAGGGAATGATTTGGAGACATCAGCTTGGTCAGATGTGGAGTTGGAGGCCCATGCAGCAATGCTGGGCATCCCAGGGCATATTTTTGCTTTGACAAGGGCTCAGGCCAAAAAGCAAAAAGGACAGGGAAGCTTGGATCCTGGAACAATGGACCAAGTGCTCCCTAAAGCTAGGGCTAGTAGAAGCAAACCACTTCCTACTATCCCTCCCTCTACAGTGGATTCAACTTCTGAGGAAGAAGAATTCCCTCCCTGTACAGAACCTACACCAGAGGAGCTGGAAGCAGACACTGCTGAGCTTTTGGGTGAAGGGGGGCCTGCCAGAGAGGAGCTGAGTGTGGCACAGCAAACCTGTCCCACATTAGAGGGTCTCAGACAGCAAGCTGTCAAACAGGCTAATGGGGATGTCAGTGACTCTCACAGAGTTTACTGGGAGGACAACCTCTTGTACACTGAGCATAGGGATCCTAAACCTGGAGCTGCCAGGAGATTAGTGATTCCTCAGGAGTACAGAAAGTTCCTCCTAACACTGGCACATGACATTCCCTTAGCTGGGCATCTAGGACAAATGAAAACTTGGGACAGGCTTGTTCCCCTGTTTTATTGGCCTAGGATGTCTGAGGACACAAAATAATTTTGTAAGTCCTGTGAAACCTGTCAAGCCAGTGGCAAGACAGGTGGCACCCCAAAGGCACCCCTTATCCCACTGCCTGTGGTTGGGGTTCCCTTTGAAAGGGTAGGGGTTGACATAGTTGCCCCCCTTGACCCTCCTACTGCTTCAGGCAATAGGTTTATCTTAGTGGTAGTGGACCATGCCACAAGATATCCTGAAGCTATTCCTTTAAGGACCACTACAGCACCTGCAGTGGCAAAGGCCCTCCTGGGAATATTTTCCAGGGTGGGCTTCCCAAAGGAAGTAGTATCAGACAGAGGAAGCAATTTCATGTCTGCATACTTAAAGGCCATGTGGAAGGAGTGTGGTGTAACGTACAAGTTCACAACACCCTATCATCCACAAACAAATGGACTGGTGGAGAGATTTAATAAAACTCTCAAAGGCATGATTATGGGTCTCCCTGAAAAACTCCGCAGGAGATGGGATATCCTTCTACCATGCCTCCTTTTTGCCTACAGGGAGGTACCCAAGAAAGGAGTGGGCTTCAGCCCCTTTGAACTTCTTTTTGGACACCCTGTTAGGGGTCCACTCACACTTGTAAAGGAGGGTTGGGAACAACCTTTAAAAGCTCCTAAGCAGGATATTGTGGATTATGTACTTGGCCTCAGATCAAGGACGGCTGAGTACATGAAAAAGGCCAGTAAAAACCTTCAGGCCAGCCAAGAGCTCCAGAAGCAATGGCATGATCAGAAGGCTGTTTTGGTTCAGTACCAACCAGGGCAGAAAGTGTGGGTCTTGGAGCCTGTGGCCCCAAGAGCACTCCAAGATAAATGGAGTGGTCCCCACACAATTGTTGAAAAGAAGGGAGAAGTAACCTATTTAGTTGACTTAGGCACTGCCAGGAGTCCCCTTAGGGTGCTCCATGTCAACCGCCTGAAACCCTACTATGACAGGGCTAATCTCACCCTGCTCATGGCAACTGATGAGGGACAGGAAGAAGACAGTGATCCTCTACCTGATCTCTTCTCTTCCACAGAACAAGATGCTCTTGTGGAAGGTGT
This sequence comes from Pleurodeles waltl, assembly GCF_031143425.1. Taxonomy (NCBI): domain Eukaryota; kingdom Metazoa; phylum Chordata; class Amphibia; order Caudata; family Salamandridae; genus Pleurodeles; species Pleurodeles waltl. The sequence continues at coordinate 396,547,921 of NC_090438.1, read as the reverse complement.
AGTTTTGGCTGATTGTCTTACTGCTGAGCAGAAAGATAATTGCATAAATCTCCTAGGACAATTTTCAGAACTCTTCTCTACTGTGCCAGGCACCACTTCTTGGTGTGAGCACACTATAGATACTGGAGACAGTTTACCTGTCAAAAGTAAGATCTATAGGCAGCCTGACCATGTCAGGGACTGCATAAAGCAAGAAGTTCAGAAAATGTTGGAACTAGGAGTGGTTGAGCACTCTGACAGTCCATGGGCTTCTCCTGTGGTACTGGTACCAAAACCCAATTCTAAAGATGGAAAGAAGGAAATGCGGTTTTGTGTAGACTATAGAGGTCTCAACTTGGTAACCAAAACTGATGCTCACCCTATACCCAGGGCAGATGAGCTCATAGATGCACTGGCATCTGCCAAGTATCTAAGCACTTTTGATTTGACTGCAGGGTATTGGCAGATCAAATTGTCAGAAGATGCTAAACCTAAGACTGCATTTTCTACCATTGGAGGACATTACCAGTTTACTGTAATGCCTTTTGGTTTGAAAAATGCACCTGCCACTTTTCAGAGGTTGGTGAACACAGTCCTGCAAGGGCTGGAAGCTTTCAGTGCAGCATATTTGGACGATATAGCTGTCTTTAGCTCCAGCTGGGATGATCACCTGGTCCACCTATGGAAAGTTTTGGAGGCTCTGCAAAAGGCAGGCCTCACTATCAAGGCTTCAAAGTGCCAGATAGGGCAGGGTAAGGTGGTTTATCTGGGACACCTTGTTGGTGGGGAACAGATTGCACCACTTCAGGGGAAAATCCAAACTATTATTGATTGGGTTCCCCCTACCACTCAGACTCAGGTGAGAGCCTTCCTAGGCCTCACTGGGTATTACAGGAGGTTCATTAAGAACTATGGCTCCATTGCAGCCCCTCTTAATGACCTCACATCCAAGAAAATGCCGAAAAAGGTATTATGGACAGCAAACTGTCAGAAAGCTTTTGAGGAGCTGAAGCAGGCCATGTGCTCTGCACCTGTCCTGAAAAGCCCTTGTTACTCTAAAAAATTCTATGTCCAAACTGATGCATCTGAATTAGGAGTAGGGGCAGTCCTATCACAACTTAATTCTGAGGGCCAGGATCAACCTGTTGCTTTTATTAGTAGAAGGTTGACCCCTAGAGAAAAGCGTTGGTCTGCCATTGAGAGGGAGGCCTTTGCTGTGGTCTGGGCTCTGAAGAAGTTGAGGCCATACCTGTTTGGCACTCACTTCATTGTTCAGACAGACCACAAACCTCTACTTTGGCTAAAACAAATGAAAGGTGAAAATCCTAAATTGTTGAGGTGGTCCATATCCCTACAGGGAATGGACTATACAGTGGAACATAGACCTGGGAGTAGCCACTCCAATGCAGATGGACTCTCCAGATATTTCCACTTAGACAATGAAGACTCATCAGGTCATGGCTAGTCTTATTGTCCTTCGTTTGGGGGGGGGTTGTGTAGGAAAGTACCATCTTGCCTGGCATGTTACCCCCATTTTTCACTGTATATATGTTGTTTTAGTTGTATGTGTCACTGGGACCCTGGTAACCCAGGGCCCCAGTGCTCATAAGTGTGCCTGAATGTGTTACCTGTGTAGTGACTGTCTCACTGAGGCTCTGCTAATCAGAACCTCAGTGGTTATGCTCTCTCATTTCTTTCCAAATTGTCACTAACAGGCTAGTGACCATTTTTACCAATTTACATTGGCTTACTGGAACACCCTTATAATTCCCTAGTATATGGTACTGAGGTACCCAGGGTATTGGGGTTCCAGGAGATCCCTATGGGCTGCAGCATTTCTTTTGCCACCCATAGGGAGCTCTGACAATTCTTACACAGGCCTGCCACTGCAGCCTGAGTGAAATAACGTCCACGTTATTTCACAGCCATTTTACACTGCACTTAAGTAACTTATAAGTCACCTATATGTCTAACCTTTACCTGGTAAAGGTTAGGTGCAAAGTTACTTAGTGTGAGGGCACCCTGGCACTAGCCAAGGTGCCCCCACATTGTTCAGAGCCAATTCCCTGAACTTTGTGAGTGCGGGGACACCATTACACGCGTGCACTACATATAGGTCACTACCTATATGTAGCTTCACAATGGTAACTCCGAATATGGCCATGTAACATGTCTATGTTCATGGAATTGCCCCCTCTATGCCATCCTGGCATAGTTGGCACAATCCCATGATCCCAGTGGTCTGTAGCACAGACCCTGGTACTGCCAAACTGCCCTTCCTGGGGTTTCACTGCAGCTGCTGCTGCTGCCAACCCCTCAGACAGGCATCTGCCCTCCTGGGGCCCAGCCAGGCCTGGCCCAGGATGGCAGAACAAAGAACTTCCTCTGAGAGAGGGTGTGACACCCTCTCCCTTTGGAAAATGGTGTGAAGGCAGGGGAGGAGTAGCCTCCCCCAGCCTCTGGAAATGCTTTCTTGGGCACAGATGTGCCCAATTCTGCATAAGCCAGTCTACACCGGTTCAGGGACCCCTTAGCCCCTGCTCTGGCGCGAAACTGGACAAAGGAAAGGGGAGTGACCACTCCCCTGACCTGCACCTCCCCTGGGAGGTGTCCAGAGCTCCTCCAGTGTGCTCCAGACCTCTGCCATCTTGGAAACAGAGGTGCTGCTGGCACACTGGACTGCTCTGAGTGGCCAGTGCCACCAGGTGACGTCAGAGACTCCTGCTGATAGGCTCCTTCAGGTGTTAGTAGCCTATCCTCTCTCCTAAGTAGCCAAACCCTCTTTTCTGGCTATTTAGGGTCTCTGTCTCTGGGGAAACTTTAGATAACGAATGCAAGAGCTCATCCGAGTTCCTCTGCATCTCCCTCTTCACCTTCTGATAAGGAATCGACTGCTGACCGCGCTGGAAGCCTGCAAACCTGCAACATAGTAGCAAAGACGACTACTGCAACTCTGTAACGCTGATCCTGCCGCCTTCTCGACTGTTTTCCTGCTTGTGCATGCTGTGGGGGTAGCCTGCCTCCTCTCTGCACCAGAAGCTCCGAAGAAATCTCCCGTGGGTCGACGGAATCTTCCCCCTGCAACCGCAGGCACCAAAAAGCTGCATCACCGGTCCCTTGGGTCTCCTCTCAGCATGACGAGCGAGGTCCCTCGAATCCAGGGACTCTGTCCAAGTGACCCCCACAGTCCAGTGACTCTTCAGCCCAAGTTTGGTGTAGGTAAGTCCTTGCCTCACCTCGCTGGGCTGCATTGCTGGGAAACGCGACTTTGCAGATACTCTGGCCCCTGTGCACTTCCGGCGGAAATCCTTTGTGCACAGCCAAGCCTGGGTCCACGGCACTCTAACCTGCATTGCACGACTTTCTAAGTTGGTCTCCGGCGACGTGGGACTCCTTTGTGCAACTTCGGTGAGCACCATTTCACGCATCCTCATAGTGCCTGTTTCTGGCACTTCTCCGGGTGCTATCTGCTTCAGTGAGGGCTCTTTGTCTTGCTCGATGTCCTCTCTCTCTTCAGGTCCAATTTGCGACCTCCTGGTCCCTCCTGGGCCCCAGCAGCGTCCAAAAACTTCAAACGCACGATTTGCAGCTAGCAAGGCTTGTTGGCATTCTTTCGGCGGGAAAACACTTCTGCACGACTCTCCACGGCGAGTGGGATCCGTCCACCAAAGAGGAAGTCTCTAGCCCTTTTCGTTCCTGCAGAAACCTCAGCTTCTTCTGTCCAGTAGAAGCTTCTTTGCACCCGCAGCTGGCATTTCCTGGGCATCTGCCCATCTCCGACTTGCTTGTGACTTTTGGACTTGGTCCCCTTGTTCCACAGGTACCCTAGATTGGAAATCCACAGTTGTTGCATTGCTGGTTTGTGTCTTTCCTGCATTATTCCTCTAACACGACTTCTTTGTCCTTAGGGGAACTTTAGTGCACTTTGCACTTACTTTTCAGGGTCTTGGGGAGGGTTATTTTTCTAACTCTCACTATTTTCTAATAGTCCCAGTGACCCTCTACAAGGTCACATAGGTTTGGGGTCCATTCGTGGTTCGCATTCCACTTTTGGAGTATATGGTTTGTGTTGCCCCTATCCCTATGTTTCCCCATTGCATCCTATTGTAACTATACATTGTTTGTACTGTTTTCTAAGACTATACTGCATATTTTTGCTATTGTGTATATATATCTTGTGTATATTTCCTATCCTCTCACTGAGGGTACACTCTAAGATACTTTGGCATATTGTCATAAAAATAAAGTACCTTTATTTTTAGTATAACTGTGTATTGTGTTTTCTTATGATATTGTGCATATGACACTAAGTGGTACTGTGGTAGCTTCACACGTCTCCTAGTTCAGCCTAAGCTGCTCTGCTAAGCTACCATTATCTATCAGCCTAAGCTGCTAGACACCCTATACACTAATAAGGGATAACTGGGCCTGGTGCAAGGTGCAAGTACCCCTTGGTACTCACTACAAGCCAGTCCAGCCTCCTACATATGTCTTTTATTTTCCTGTGGAAGAAGTTGTCTACCCTGTCGCAGAGGTCTTGAGATAGAGGGATGCTTGCTGTTTCTGACTGGTGGTTGGTAAACTCTTTGACTACGGCAAAAAGCTATTTGGTGTTGTGAGTGGTGGTGCTGATGCGGTCCTGCAAGGCGGCTTTCCTGGTGACTCTGATGAGGTTGTGGTGGGATTTGGTGATCGCTTTGAATGCCTCGAAGTCTTCTGGGGACTTGCTGTTCCTCCATCTTTTCTCTAGCCATCTGTAGGTGCGCCTGGAGTCCAGGAGTGCGGGGGAGAGCCAGATGGAAATCTTGCAGTGGTGTTTTTGCTGAGGAGGTGATAGAGTGTGTGCACATTCTGAGATCCACTGGTGGGAGTTCCATCCTGAGATTTTAGCATCTGCGGTGACGGGTGGGGGAGACTTGCTGAGGGTGTTGGAGAGCTGTTTCTCAGTGGTCTGGTTCCATTTCCTGCTTGTGGCTCGAAGTGTGTGGAGGTGGATTTTCAGTGAAGTTTGGAGGTGTTGTCGACGGTGATGTCGTTGCTGGTGGAAAGAATGGTGTTGAGCGTGTGTCCTGCAATGTGTTTTGGAGAGATGACTAGTTGCTATAATCCTATTGTGGTGAGGTTGTTGAGTGGAGAAGCTGTGTTGGTGTCGTCAATGTGGCACTTGAAGTCACTGAGGAGGAAGTAATTCGAGGAGGCAAGAGCATGAGGAGAAATTATGTTGACGGTGGAGTCACTGAAGGCTGGGTGGGGGTGGGGTGACCTGTAGATGAGGGTGCCACAGAAGGTTGTCTTGGGGGCAGAATGTATCCAGAAGTAAAGGTGCTCCATGATAGGGTTGTGCTCTTCTGCATTGGTTGTCAAACGGAGAGAGGATTTGTGTACAATGGCCAGGCCCCAGCCTAGTCGAGAAGGCCAGCTTCCGCACAGCAGTTTGTAGTCACTGGGGATGGCGATGGCGATATCTGGTGCAGATGCTGAGTTTGTCCAAGGTTCAGTGAGGAAGGTGATGTCCGGGCTGGTGGAGGTCAGTAGGTCCCAAAGTTCCAAGGTGTGTCTGTGAAGGAAGCGAGTGTTGAAGGGGATGCAGCTGAGACTCTCTGAGTTGGTGCTCGATGGTTTCATGGTAGGAGGGTCCGGTGTTTGGTGTAGGGAGAGGGTGCAGTGGCAGTGAAGGCAGGAGATCGGTCCATGGGTGTCTCTAGGTGATGCAAGAAGGGAGGCGGCAGATTGTCCTGTGTTCAGCGCGTGGAGGATCTTTGCATTGTAGCAATGGAATGTCAGAGAGCCAGGGATTGTGGTGCTAGGCACAGAGGGTCTTATCTTTGGAGCGCCAGTGGCACACCAGCAGCCCACCTGATGCATGAGGCAGCTATTGGAAAGGGAGGGAGGCAGGAGTCTGGTCAACTGGGAGGTGGGGGTGGGAAAGTGCTTGGGAGGGAGGGGTAGGGCCACAGGGGCAGCAGCAGCACAGGAGAATGCAGGGAGAGAGAAAGAGACAGAAAGAAAGAAAAGAACAATGACAGAATAATAAGCAGAATTAAAAAGCAGAAGTAAAAGCAGAAGTAAAAAGCAGAAGTAAAGACAGCAAGATACATGCAGATGACCTCTACGCCACCATGGATCAGGTGCAGGCAGGAGCTTGCAGGTAGTGGTGGGCCTCGAACTGAGAGTCAGTCAGGCTCTCAGTTCGCTCACAGCTGAGGCAGTAGCAGCAAACAGGTAGATCTGCACAGAGGAGGGCAGACAGATGCTTACCAGGAGGTCAGAGGAGGCGCACATCACACACACAGCACATTGTACTTATCATACCATGCACAAAGCATGCACTTTGACACAGGTAAAGCACACAAAGCCACACAGCACAGCAACAAACACGTCAACACAAACACCACACAATACTATGACAACAACACGTCTGCTACATACACATGCCCACCACACAGCGCATATCCTATCCCTGGGGGACACAAGCTTTGCACACACCCACACATACTGGCCATACAGTACTTGAGGCACAAGCACCACACAAATACTGAAATACACTAATGTCGGCCAGAAACAACTCTAACCTAGTAAAAGAAACGCAGTACTAGTAGCATTTAATTGACAGGCCCTGGGCACATATAGTGCACTTGACTAGGGACTTACAAGTAAATTAAATAAGCCAATTGGGCTATGAGCCAATGTCACCATGTTTTAAGGAGAGAGCATATCCACTTTAGCACTCATTAGCACTGATTAGCAGTGGTAAAGTGTGCAGAGTCCTAAAGCCAGCAAAAATGAGGTCAGAAAAAGAGAAGGAGGAAGGCAAAAAGTTTGTGGGGGACCCTGCAGAAAGGCCACTTCCAACAGAAAGTATAGACTTGGGGAGGGAAACAGCACGTTTAGGGGTTTCACAGGGGAGAGAGGAGTAGGGAAAAGGGCAAACTCAGAAAGAAAAGATTTTTCACACACACATGGTGATGATCATAGCAGAAGGGTTTGGGTGTGGAGGGAGAGGGAGTGGTTGTATGAGGTGTCAGTGTGGATGTCTTGAGTGCATGTTTGAGGGAGGTATGCTTGTGAGTGTCTGTTGGGTGGGTGAGTGAGGGCGTTTATGTGTTTTGAGCTGAAGGGGGAGGAGGTGCTGTGATATGCCCTGGTGGGTGTGTGACTGACTGATGGGGTTGTGAGTGTAGGTACGGTGAATGTGCTGCATGTAGGAGTGTCAGTGGTTGTGGTGTCTGTGGGTGTGGTGAATGGGGTGGATGTCTGAGGGTCTGCTGTGGTGCTGTCTGTGGGTAGGATATGTGTAGTGGCTGGATCTGTGATTGTTGATGTGGTATCTGCAGGTGTGTTAGGTGTGCTGTCTGTGATGCTGGGGGTGTCAGAGCAGGCTGTGACTGTTGCTTTGTGTGCATCTGAATGTTGCCTGTGTGTCTGCTGGTGGTGTGTCCTGTGTTGCTTGGTTTGTCTGAGCTACCCATGGATGAGACAGTAGATAACGGGTGACTAGCTGCCATCAGTGTGGAGGCCAGAGCCTGAAAGGGTCTCTGTAGGCCAGCCAGTGTACTGTGAATGCCCTCCAGGAACACATTACTCTGTTGGATCTGAGTTGCCAGGTCCTGGATGGCATTCACAATGGTCGACTGACCCACAGAGATGGACCTCAGGAGGTCAATAGCCTCCTCACTTAGGGCAGCAGGGGTAACAGGGGCAGAGGTGTCTGCAGCAAAAGAGATGCCCACCCTCTTGGGTGACCTGGCACAGCCAACAGGGTGAGGAGCTATAGGGGGGGCAGTGGTAGAAAGGAGGGTGGTGGACAGAGATGGTGCTTGGGTGGTCCCAGATGGGTCAGCCACCACCGGGGAGTGTCCACTGGAGGAGGAGTCTGATGATGATGAGGTGGATTCTGTCTCCCCCGTGGCACTCCCATCACCCTCCATGCCACTGGGTCCCTCCTTGGTGTCAGTGGTATCATGACTTAGGCACCGTGGACAGCAGCTTCCCCACTCGGCTGTGCCCCATCTACTTCACCTGCTGGTGCTGGTGCTGGTGCTGGAAAGCAAATACACTAACATCACACTGTACACATCATTTGCATTACATCTAGTTCTACTACACCCCCAGATAGAACCAGGTTAGTGCCAATATCATGTCACAACAAGATACAATCTACACCCCTACATAACAACAATGTCACACACCAGCTAAGCCACATATTTCCCACCTACAATTCCAACATATCAGTAGAGCTATCACACTAACCATTCCATTACAAGTTGACTTGGCAACATGATTCTGGGTCCCTATCCACAGCAACATAGTCAACCAATAACTAAGGAAATAGTGGTAACATTGATTTACACATGCACGAAATCTACACATACTTTCATTATTACCTGATGTCATGTACCAGGAAAGGAACCTTAGCATATGCTAAACACAAGACAGCATGTTGCAGACAAACCTAAACCATTTCATGTCACAGAGTTCACAGCCTTCACAATTGAAAATTTCAAACATGCACCTACCATATTTGGTATATGCAAATTTGGACTATGATAGAGTCTAAATACGTCACCAACACATGTACCTATAGTGATATAGGAAAGGATGATACACACTTTTTTGACCTACTCATCTTAGCCATTCTCCACCTGTAAAAAAAAGTCTTGCATACTCATAGGGGCCTATTTAGTCCATTGCATTTACCCACAGGCAACCAGAGGTAACAAAACTACTCCTTAAATAAAATGGACACCTGTCATGTGCACGAAGGCCACATGCAGTTTAACATATCATGATGAGTGGCAACATCAATAGCCCAATGTTTGAGTGGTAACATCACTATCCACACTTCAGACATGAGTAGTCTTATATCTGTATAGGAAAATCTCAATGACACAAACCACATCTGAAGATACCATGCTGGAGACATACACCTTGAGCTAAGCCAAATGACTGACTACACATACCATTCCACCCACATGTGAATGTGAACTACCACACCTTCACCACAATGTAGTCAGCGCAAACAATAGGTCTCCATACTAAAAACATTCAAAACATATATAAAATAGCAACAGAAAGTATTTTATGATACACTGCAATGTATATTTATGCCAAAACCTTACAATTTACACATGATGTTGGCAAAATCCAATGAAGAATGTAACTTTCAATAAGGTGTCTTGGCCTATTTAGTATGCCCCAACACAATGGCTAAGGAAATAGCTGTGTAGCCACTTACCATCCAAAGAATATGTACTGATATCTATGTATGTGTTGCCATATTAGTCTAGCAATACCTCCTTGGTTTTCAACATGTAGGATGTCCACTCAGATGAGAGGTTACAAGGGCCAATGTACAGCCCTCACTTACCAAATGGGTTCACCTCTTAAGAGGTTGCAGTAAGTCTAGCAAGTATGGCATGTGAAATGTCAGTTGGACATCACAGCCTCACATGAAGTTGTCACTCATCAGAAACCTCATGAAAAATAGGAATGACTTAAACTTGTCAGACTCTATGTTGCACATAGGCATGGATCAAGGGGTAATGGAATGAACAGAGGGCAAAGTCCTGAACAACTCACCATCATGATATTGGGATTATGGATCTGTAGGTGGCATGGAACAACCATCAGGGTATACAAAGCAGTATTGTGGTACTCATATGACACAGTCACATGTGCATAATCGTATGCTTTTGCACAGTAGGGATAACATAGGAGAGTAATATGTCCCTATACACAATATAATGTGCACACCTGTGTACCTGTGGGCCAGCGTTGAAGACTGTACATCTATGTATCATTTGGATATCTTTGACCCTTTGCGCTTACTACATTGTCGCAGCTTAGATTCTATCACTTCATGCACTGATCTGGCATAGGGATGAAAATGTGCTAAGTCAGCACTAACCCCTTTGTGGCTGTTGTGCTGCCCTCAAACACCCATCCAACTCACTGTAGGCCACTGCCAATATGCAAGGCATTAGGGGGGTCAAGGGTCTTTCTTCAGAGGACATCCCCAGCTGGGCCTCTGTGGTCTTCTGGGCTCAGTGTCTTAGGTCCTCCCACTGCTTCCTGCAGTGGGTGCTCAGCCGGCCGTGGTCCCCCAGTTTCTTGGCGATGGCATGCCAGATCCCCTTTTTCTGATAGGCGTTGACTTGCATGGATGACTCAGACAAGAGGAGAAAGTCATGTCCACATGCACCATCCCAAAACAAGCAAGGTAAAACAAAATTTAGTGCAAGTAGCCATACATATACTTCTACCAACATCTCCTTCTATGTGGAATGACCATCTGCAGTCGGGCTATGTGTGAAGTTGAGTCAGACATACAACATGCATATCCAGTACCAGGTGTTGGCTAGAAACATATGAATAGACCACAAGCATGTTTTTCAACATGTTATAAGTATACCACTATTTCTAACACCACCATCAATTATGTAATACAGTTTTTAGGTAGGTCAATGTACATACATCACACACTCCCTACTATGTATCAGGACTCAAAACTGTCTAAGCACGTGTGTACATATGTGTCTACCCACATATATTATCCCAATCATTCATTCCACCACATTTCATCAATATCATCATGCACTCAACATTCTCGAACATTGGTATTGCATTGCACTTACCTGCTCCTCTTGTACACCATAGAGCTGTCCATATAGGAGTAGGACCTCCTCCACAAGCTTGTCCAGCTCATCAGGTGAGAAGGCAGGGGCCCTATTACCTGTAGAAATTGGCATGAATGCTCCCAGAGGCAGTACACAACAGCTCAGGTCACGGAGGTGTTGTTGGCAGCAGCGTTAGGAGTCAAGTGAGGGATGAAGTATGAGATGGCAGTCGCATCCGCCAGGTACAGAGCTGTCACCTCTGGTGGACATCAGCATTGGTCCAAGTCCGGCAAAGGCAGCAATGTGTTCCAATGGCAATGTCCACCACAGTTGTGACCGCCTACTGCGATGACGACATCCATGAGCAGAGTTAGGTCACTTCCTGAGGTCCAGTACAGTAGGTCATGCAGCGGTTACTTTAACGCTCATATGTACATTAAGGTTATGAAAGGTGTGTCATTGCCTAAGAATCATATTTATGATATTGTGTTAACTGCTTGCTTCATGCAAACATGTAACAATGTGCATGTATTATGTAGAGGATGTGAAATTGATGTATCCTGAGTTATGTAAATGAAACAGTATTGTCTGCAGAGTAATGATGATCCGAACATGGTATAGGTGTTCCAAATATGTTTCACATGTTAAGTAAGTTGATGTCACTTTTACTGTCAGTGACATGTTTCACTATTTAAAAAACATGCTAGGGGTTGGGGATCTGAATACAGTATTTAAGCAAATATTGCCTAGGTATGTGCTGAGTACAATTATTTCACTGCTACATGTGACATAATGTAGCATCATCTGTGACGTTGGTGTGATCATACTTATGATGTATAGTTTGAGTCATACACATGCATTCTGATGTTGTCCCACATAGTTACCCTGGCATGAGAAGAGCAAGACAACCTCCAGTGTACTGTCCACTAGCAGACCTGCACACAATGGAGGAGCGACATGGCATCCAAATATAACACCTGGATAGGCAGTCAGTCATTGATCTCTGTTGTCAGTTGGAGCCAGATTTGATGCCTGCCATTCATAATCCCAATAGCATGCCTCGCATTGCCTAAATCATGTCAGTGCTACACTACCTGGCCACTAGGCCCTTTCAAAATACAGTGGCCCTAACTGCAGGGATTTCTCAGCCCACGTTCAGTCTGGTTTTGAATGCTGTACTCTATGCATTGTTGAAACACCTGGACAGCTACATCAGATTTCCCCAATGTGAGGATTTGGCCCATGTAAAGGCTGAATTTTATGCTTTGAACACATTCCACATGGGGTTGGAGCCTTAGATGGCACCCATGTAGCCTTCGTTCCCCCAAATGCCAATGAACAGGCATATAGGAACAGGAAAAACGTCCTCTCCATCAATGTCCAACTGGTCTGTTTGGCTGACATCTATATTTCACAAGTTTCTGTCAAGTATCCTGTGTCAGTCCATGATTTCTTATTCATTCAGAACAGCAATATCCCACTGCTAATGACACAACTATACACAGAAAGGGCCTGGCTGGTTCATAAATCATATATGTCATGTGTGTCTGTACCTTTTATCTGCTACCATATATGTGGATGTCCACAAATTATTTTTGGATTGTTGTAACTATACCTTACATGGGACTCTGCCTATCCAAACTATCCTTCGTTGTTGACAACAGTGAGGTACCCAACCATGCCAGGGGAAGTTGGCTTTAATGAGGCACACAGAAGGACAAGGCGTGTCGTGGAGCGGTCCTTTGGGCACCTAAAGGCAAGATTTCACAGCATTGAAAAGTCTGGAGGAGCCCTCCCCTACTCACCCAGTAAGGTTTGTCAAATGATTGTTGGCTGCTGCATGCTCCACAACCTTGCCCTGAGATGTCAGATACCATTCATACCAGATGAGGGGGAGCCATCAGATCCTGTGGGCAGAAATTCAGGTTTGCCAAGTGAGGATGAGCATGATGAGGTTGAAGCTGGAAACATCAGGTCTGATCCCATCAATCAGTACTTCAACTGACTCAAGGTATGTGATGTAATGAAAGTGATTCAGTGGGGTATTGATGAGGTTAGGAATGCCAGATAAGGTTCCTATAATGACCCTCAGATAAGTCAGAAGTGGCTCCAATGCCCATGACTCAGATACGCATGCAGATTGCTACGAAGAGTTGTGTACAGAACTGTTATGCACATAGTTTAGTGTTTTCATAATGCACGATCAAAGTCACATTTGTACATATGATTTGGCAGTGCAATGTACATGTAGCAATGTGGCCTATGCCTACCAGGTACTGTCTGGTTTGAGATGTGTGCTGTGTGAGTTCTATGCCCAGTCTGTCAGGACTGTGGGATGGTAGTGTCCTTTTCTGTATTAAAGACCTGTTTGGTATTGGAGGTGTGGCCAATGGTGCCATGTGTGTGTTGATTTGTCTCTGATACATGTCATAATGTGGTATCCAGACCCTTTAACATCATAATGGTTTTTGTTGTATGTGAACTAACATACATAGCTGTCAGTGTGTTTCCACTTTGCAGACCATTGTGCATATGTTTGAAGACTGATATAGGTGAGTGGCAAGCCTACAGATACCTGGCCATAGTAAGTGGAAGGTTCCATGACTGGGGACATTACTGGGGACATTAGTACTGACCTCTGTCTGTTTCACGGGGTATGGTCATTTGAGAGTTATGGTATGGGAATGTGATAAGGCTTTAGCAGATGATACATTGAACCAATCTATTTGCCTCTTGGCATACTGACTGACATGTCCCTAACTTCAGAAGTCTGTAGGTTGGTAGTGTATGACACCTATGCTGAAACACTGAAGTTAGCAGCAGTACTTCACTATGTGGTATTTGGCATTCTCCAAATCAATATGTGGTTACGTACAATACAAGTGATTTGCGTCATGTATATAATACATTGTCAATGAATATGTATCCCTGTTATACAGTACATGTGTAATGATCATGACAAATGTTTTACATTAGAGAGGAACATATTGGTACAAGACTTGTCATACATGATAGTTGTATATGGTTAATAAATCACACTAACACATGATCTGTGGTTAAGTGGTATTTATTGGGGAGTGCACAGCAAAATGAGTGATATGAAATAAATTAACAAAAAGAAAACAGTGAAGGGTTCAGTCATGGTGGATGAACTTATCAGAGTAGCTGCTACACCATTTGGAGACACAACACCATGGTCCTTGTACCATAGTAAAATGAAGATATGTGTCAGAACAGTCAACAGGGTATATCTGTGCCACACAAGTGGAAGCAATCAGTAGAGGTTCACTTCCTGGTAGTGGCTTTGGTCTTGGCATCTGGTCTTCATGGATGTCTGGGTAGACCACTACATTGTGGGGGTTCTTCTGCTACAGAGGGGGGTGTCTGAGGCATTCCAGTACCCTGGCAGGGCCTCCAATCCACTAGCAGCCACAGACATAGAAGGGCCTGATGTTTCATTGCTAGTGGAAGAAGCCTGATGTTGGGTACAAACACCTACTCCGGGAAGTATTCATCCCTTAGCACTCCAGCAATGGAAGCCAGGATGGCATTTAGGGCCTGCCACTGCTGCTTCCTGGTGGCTGTCCCTCTGCAGCTGTTGGATCTGCCCATTATGGTCAGTGCCTCGCCCATTGTGCCTTTGGAATCTTGGTAGGCTCTCAAGACTTGGGACATAGGGTCCTGGTCAGTTGTGTCCCTTGAAGTCCCTATCCTCTGGCCCACACCATCCCTCCCACACACCCTACCCCTATGTGCCTGTGCCCCTGGCACAGTGTGCCCACTCCCACTGTAGCAGGCTCATCATTGTCAGGGGTGGCAACAGGAGACTCAGGTACCTGTGCTGGGGGGACACGATAGAAGACACTGTCCCTGGGACACAAGTTTGGGGACGAATGATTGTTTGTGATGTGGAATGCAACAGGGCTTGAAGGAGTGAATGTGAGCAGGGTAAGGCTCACAGTTATTGACTGACCAGGGGACTCTGAGGGTCAACTTCGTCCTCAGTGTCCAACCATCCAGGTGTGTTTTCCTCACTGGGGCCTCCATCCAGAGGGGTAGTGTCAGTCTCTGCTGTCCTCTCCATGTTGTTAATGGCAAGGGTACCTAATAAAGTGGAACGCACAATTGTTGTGAGTGATGCAACAAGTGATGTTTAACTTTGACAATCAAACATGCTATGTGACATGCACACACTGCCTTTACATGATCCCATGATGTAACAATGGCAGCTGCTTACAAATTTGGGTTAGAGCAATGGTCAGAGCTCTTGGAGTATGCTGGTGTTTAGATAACTGCAGATTCTCTCATATCTTGTCTGAGAATAGACATGACAATTCACATTTATTTCCTAGTGAGGTGTCCAACAACATTGATTCAACTAGCAGCTGAATAATGCTCTTTGGTGACAGAGCAGGCAAACAGTATGAGTTACCATTTTACTGGAGTCTCTGTGTGGATGCACTGCAAGTACATCCAGTTTCTACTATAGTTTTCACCCCAGGTGACAACATGATACTAGGAAGGTTTCCTCAAAGGCTAGTTTGGTATGAGACACAGCTGTGTCTGTGTTTTGCTTGTAATACTACTGGTAGTGGACCATAGCATTGCTGTCATTGCCATGGACTTTTAAACAATGGTGCATTCTGGAGGGGTTACATTGCTTATTAGTTTCACATGCAAGACATTTTAAAATGTAGTCCACTGTTATGGTTTTCTTAGAGGTGGAACAGTGCCTGCTGGGAGTTGTAGTGCTGTCAGTCCCTGTACTTCCCATGCCAAACACAAGCACTGTGGCCCCAGGTGAATTTAGTTGGTATGCGGCATGCCAGATAGGGGTATTTAGACATTTGATCACAGGCATGGTGGGTGCTTTGGTCATTGAGTTGGTGAAAGGTGATCAGCGAGCGTACAAGACAAAACGTTTTGATGACATGAATGGTGTAGTGACTTACAATACTCCGTTCCCCCAGGTAGTCCTGTCAGGCCCACAGGATGCAGGATGTCCAAGGCAGTCTTGAGGACGGCAAGCTGGTACCTGGCAGCCATGGAATGGACCTACCCCCTTAGGTCATTCCATCTGTTCTTGATGTCATCCCTCGTGCGTAGGTAACTGACTACAGACTTCACCCTGTTGACTGTCCTTTGCCACAACTCCATTTTCCTGGCTATTGATATGTGCTGTACATGTGCTCCAAAAAGATATGGTTCTACTCTCACAATTTTGTCCACTATGGCCCTCAACTCATCATTAATGAAACATGGATTTTTTGTGGGGACATGGTAGTGGTGGAAAAGACGGTGAGGAAGTGAAAAATGTGGAACATCTTTTACTGATGAGGTGTGGGTGCTGTGATGTGAATTGGTGACAGTTGTGTATTGTGTGGGATACTAATATTGTGTTTTGTATGTTGTGCAGGTGTGGTGTGAGTGCTGAGTGAAATGTATAGGGGTGCCTATTGTTCATTTTGCTATATCTTTAACTTTTGGCTTGTCTCTGGCTGTGTGTGGCATTCTGGGTGCAAAGGATTGTGGGTTGTGTAGGGGTGCCTTATATAGTGCAGTGTGTAGGTATGTCAGGTGTATGGCTGTGTGTCAGGTGTGGGGTATTCAAAGTATTCAAAGTGGTGTGGTGTTCTGACTGATATGACTTCAGACCGCTACGGTTTCCACTGCCAATGGTTTTCCACTATGGAAGAACTCCTCTTGTGATTTGTAGATCGTAATATGATTGGAGGGTTTATGGCGGGCTGCCGCTGCTGGTGGTCGAATCAGCTCTTTTCCATCCTCCAGTGTCCTGGTGGTTTCAGAAATTTGGCTATTTTTTGGTAGACTGAGCTGTGTAACTCTTAATACGGCGGTCGGATCACCGACAACATGATGGTCTTTTGGTGGTCGCCACTGCGGCGGTCTTGCCAAAAGACTGCCAAATTCGTCATGAGACCCATAGTGTGCGGGTATGCTGAACTGAAGTATTATCAGGGTTCGTGTTGGGGTGGCAGAGGTAGGTTGAAGGTGTAACAGGTGATCATCAACACCAGTGAAACACTTTAAATTCTATGTGACTTGCATGTAATATTGCAGTCTAGCAGATAATATATACTTGGTTAAATACTTTAAAATTTATTGCAGCCACACATTTTAACATCAAGTTATTCACCAGTGGTGTGATATTTGAATAACAGTAGTGCAGGGGTACATTCTAGTGATGCCCTTATACCTTTTCCAATGAAGGGAAAGGAGAGGTGGGGCATATGATTGTGTATGAAGTCAGGGCATATTTTGAACCATGTCTCTGTGGCAGCAATTAGATGTGGGACCTCTTCAAATAATAGGAAATGAGCACATACTATTAACAGAAAACATGAATAAATTATCTTCCTATTCACCCCTGGCTAATGATAATTAGCACTAAAAAGATTTGCCATTGTGTGCATTCATCACATACCAGAATGCCATAGAAAAGCAACTTGAAAATACGAGAAAGGTTTTCATTTTTGAGGAGTCTATTTTAATGTACACTTTTAAAAGAAACAAACAAGTTCCCCAGTAGTTGAATTGTTCCTCTGTTTCAGATATACCTGAAAATGCTGTTTTTGTATTGATTTTGAAACCATCAGGAGAAAAATATATTTGCCACTCATAATATGAGGGAGGGAAAGCTCATGAGCAGTATTTCCATTTTAAACATACAGTGGCTCTATGACAATGACAACTATATTCAAGATACAAGTACATGAGTATGAAAACCAAAAGCACACTATCAAAAATATAAAACATACTATATTGTTCATTTTGTGTGAAAACATAACATTTGCCTAAATAATTATAAGAGATTTTTAGCAGCAAACTGTGTTTGACCCAGTGTAATACATATTTTGAAAACTGATGCCAACTTCATAGTGCATTGTATATTACAGTAATAAGATGCAGATAAAATAAAAGCACTCAAGCACAGACTTTGAAGGTAACAATGGTAGCTTCCATCAGACAATCAGATTCCAAAGTCTCAGGAAATAACAGCATTGTTGATTATTTTGTAATATAGTCATTGCCATCCCACAAATGTCCTCAAATTGAGACCATCATTCGAGCTCCTTTGGAGGTTCACAGACAAGTCATACCCATGTAATACATTATTTTACATTTACAACATCATATATATAGTGCCAGCATACATCTAGTGAATTTCTGGTGAAAATCTAAATAGCATCAATATAGAAGCTTGGCAAATAATAATACTAAACTGATTACGTGGTTCCCTAAAAACATTAACAAAATATTCCTGATTTCTAATAATTGACAAATAAGTATGTCGCATCAGCCTTTAACTGCCTCTAACCTCTAACTGGAACAAAGGGAATACTGAGCATTGTCACAACAACCCTAGATATAAAGGGCCAGATGTATCAAAGGTTTTTACCCATTCTATGTCTATAGGAAAATGTGTTCATACAAATGGTCCAAAGTCTCTTAGGAGGATAATGTGCATCTTGAATTATTTTCATTTTAAGTTTGTCTATCTAATTTGAGAAATATTGTATGCTTAAAATGCATGCTCTCATGTTTCTCCTCCTTATTGATTGGTTCACTTCTTCTGCCTGACCATTTATCTTCCTAATGCTACTGATTGTCAGACTGTCCCTCAAGTAGTACATGATAATCCTACTCAATGGTGCCCTTTTGCTGAGAAGTGTCAAGTAGGACAATAAGAGTAAAAGATATGCAGTGAAGATATGTAAGGGATATTTTCAGAAAACAGTCTTTCATTGGAAATATTTAAAAAAGATTTGAATTGAATACATTGTGACTCATTTTTCAAATGATCTAAGAACTAAGGACCAGATGTAGCAAAGGTTTTTACCCATTCTGTGTCTATGGGAAAAAGTGTTCGTACATATGGCCCTAAGTCCTTATGCAGGTGTCCACCCGATTTCAGTGTGGAATTTGACTACTGTGAAACAAAGGCATCACACAATACATTGTAAAGAGAAAGACTGCCCAAGAGAGACAAACATTAATAATGGTGAGATATTGAATCGTTGAGTAAGTAACATCTATATGTGGATATAGACCTCTACTGTCTTAAACTATTTAAAATATTACAAGTCAACAAAACCAGCATATGGAAAATGATGAAAATATAAATCTCACAAAGGATTTAAAAACAAGGCCCAATAGGTGTTACAATCTTGCTGAAAACTATAATAGAGCTTAAGACCTGTTAGGGCACAGACTCCCACCCAGACAGAGGAAGTTGTAAAAAATGAAGAGCTCAATGGGTGCTTTGTATTGCCAACTAAAACAAGACCAAGAGGTTGCAAGTTTATGAAAAAAGGCAGTAGGTCCAGAAGTGGGATCTCTCTAAAGAGGTTTAAAATGCATGGATATACAGTCATTTAAATGACATTTCACCTGCACATAATGCCCAATAGGAGTATGTCACATTTCTGCATATATGACTTAATGCAGCAAAGTTTAATTTACATATGTAGCTGATGAGACATGGTCAGAGTGGACATCAGTAATCTTCCAACTGAAGAGAATCTACTCTTGATTTGCACAGTATATTAAAGGCCAATACACCAAGCCTCAGCTCTGATAGAAGAAACTGCAAGGGATGGATCAGTAGTTAATGTGGCAATGTCAACAATGTAGTTGGATAGCTTATGTTCTCTCCCACTGAGAATCAAATGGGGAATATCACTACAGTATTTCAAGTGGCTCAAAAATGGCTTGAGATATGTGGAAAATAGTTGAGATTAAAATGGTCAACCTAATCTCTCCTGTTGTAAAAACAACTTGAATAAATGCCCCCTTGTTAATACAAACCTTCTAAGCAGATTACACTGTCCATTTAATGTGAATCCTAGTTAATAAATTGGGACCAATGCTAAGGCTGTCTAACATGAGCTAGAAATAGGGTTTGGAGACCTTGTCAAACACTTCTTCGGTGTCCAACAGGGAGATTCCTGATGCACTGCCTAAACCAGTCACAGCATTGAAAATGGCCACTACCAAGATTGGTATTGGGCAGTGCTTTCTCTTAATGGAAATGATGCATGATATATGGATTGAACCAAACCATCCTCAGAGCATCCAATCAATTATCCTAAATGATGGCCTATTTTTTTTAAAAGGAAATTGATTAGAGATATGGGGCAATATGAGACACATAGTACAGGATGCATGTTTTCTTGAAAAAATAGCAATATATGTCTTCTTCTAAGATAAAGGTAGAGAAGTGCCTTTGTCTAGAGAATTTCTGAGGCACAAAAAGACATGAGCCCCCTCGCCGACATCGTATGCAAACACAGCATCATCATCACCTCCTACGCCGATGACACTCAACTGATACTTTCCCTCACCAAGGACCCCACCAGCGCCAAGACCAACCTGCAAGATGGAATGAAAGACGTCGCAGATTGGATGAAACTCAGCCGTCTGAAACTGAACTCAGACAAAACAGAAGTCCTCATCCTCGGAAACACCCCGACCGCCTGGGACGACTCCTGGTGGCCCACTGCCCTTGGCACCGCACCAACCCCCTCAGACCACGCACGCAACCTCGGTTTCATCTTGGACCCACTTCTCACCATGACCAAACAAGTCAACGCCGTATCATCCTCCTGCTTCCTCACCCTCCGCATGCTCCGAAAGATCTTCCGTTGGATCCCCGCCGACACCAGAAAGACCGTGACCCACGCCCTCGTCACGAGCCGCCTGGACTACGGCAACACACTATACGCAGGAACCACCGCTAAACTCCAGAAACGTCTGCAACGAATTCAAAACGCCTCCGCCCGCCTCATCCTCAACATACCCCGCAACAGCCACATCTCCGCCCAACTGAGACACCTGCACTGGCTTCCCGTCAACAAAAGGATCACCTTCCGACTCCTCACCCACGCACACAAAGCCCTCCACAACAAGGGACCCGAACTCCTCAACCGCCGCCTCAGCTTCTACACTCCCACCCGTCCTCTTCGCTCCGCCAACCTCGCTCTGGCCGCCGTCCCTCATATCCGCCGCACCACAGCGGGTGGGAGGTCCTTCTCCTACCTGGCAGACAAGACATGGAACTCCCTCCCCACCATCCTCAGGACCACCCAGGACCACTCCGCTTTCCGGAGACTACTCAAGACCTGGCTCTTCGAGCAGCAGTAACCCCTTCCCCCTAGCGCCTTGAGACCTGCACAGGTGAGTAGCGCGCTTTATAAATATTTATGATTTGATTTGAGCAAGCCTGGTAAAAATATACTTAAAAAATTGAGACAATAAAATCACGGCGAGTTGCATCGCCTTGATGCAATCTTGCCTCTGCTTCACTTAGCTCTTGGTAAAATATTGACGCTTCTACCATACAAAAGACACTAACCAGTGCCAAGTAAGACATTCTTTCCTCAGGCATAGCTAAGCTGTCATCTCTTTATAATTTAGAATAAAATGTCTGATAAGTCACAAAAGTAGCCTCCTTGCAACTGACTTCCACTCCCTGGGAGTGATAACTAATATCCCTCAATAAAATTTGAGCTGTGATATTCTCTAAAACTTAATTTTAGAATAAGTTTAGTGTTCTCACTATTCTCATGTCATCTGAGAAAAGTTTTTACAAGCTGCCCAGAAGTTTTATCCATTAATGTTTTTTTTAAGAAGCATCTTGAGAATCATACGCATTTCATATAGCACTTACTCAAGCTTTAACACTTCATGCCATATGACATATGTCATTAATGGTATCCTAAGTTGTTCTATCTCAAATTGTACTCTTCTAGCCCTCTAAAGTTTGTACGGCTTAGAGCAGCACTGCTATTCGTAGCTTTTACGTAATCGCATAAAATATCAGTGGAGGTAAAATCTCTGCTCTCTTTTACAAAGTCAGATAAGATCTTTGTCATGTATGTTTGATTGCTATGATCTGCATTAAGATTCCTGATAAATGTCCACCTACTCAGGTTTGATTCAGAGTTTGAGTACTCAACAGATATGTAGAGAATTATAGTGTTATGATTGGAAGTTATATGTAAATATAATTGCACTGAAAAAGAGTTTGCGTCACCATAAAAGCATTAGTTCTAGAGTCAGAATGAGAGGGGATGGGATTGTAGGTGAAGTCTGTTGTAAATTGGCCATAAAAATGGCAGCCATCTATCAAGCCAAGTAGCACGTTCATTATCCCTCTGCTTGTGTCAAACAGCCTGGAGTCGTCTGATTCCACAGTGCTAATGTGCTTCCGGCAATCAACCATAGGACACATAAAATCCCTCTGGTGCAGGCACCAGAGGGATTTCCTTTGTATATTTTTAGCTTTGGTAACCAAGGCTAAAAATATCCTCACCCTGAAATGATGATACGCATGCCTTGTGCTCCAAAGTCAATATAGGGGACAATGAAAATAAAATGAGCTTATTTGCTTTCATTTTCTTCTGTGCTCAGAGGCAAATCTCAGCCCCCTGAGCACTGATTTCAACGTGTGAAGTACCATTGGAAAGTGGAGATTCTCCCCTTTCAAATGTACCTTTCTCCAGTGGACCCCTTCTTGGACATCACCACAGGAGGGCGATCCCCAAGCAGGGATCCACTCCTCTAGGCCACCAGGAAAAGGGGAGTGGCCCGTTAGGCAACTGCTTTTACTCCCCCTTAATTTTTTTAAATGATACAATCTTTCTGACCTCCCCTCCTCCCTCAGTTGGGAAATGGGACAAAAGCCACCTATGTCTTTTTTTTATTAGTAAAGAGCGGGGGCTGACCAGAATAGGCAAGGCAATGTCCCCAACCATCACTTATATATTTTTAATTAATGATGGGTGAGGGCTGCCCAGAATGGTCAAGGAAATACCCCATCCCCAAAAGTAGGCACAGTCGTTCTGCCCCCCGGGGGCAGATGTGGGTTATTACCCAGGGGGGCTTAGCAAGTCCATAAGGATCCGGGGTTTATTTTTTTAGAAAGATCTAGGGGTGGGAGCTGCCCAGTACAGGCACAGCAATGCCCCTAACCCCCCTAAAAATAGGCACAGTCTTTCTGCCTCCCCAGGGGTATTACCTCCAATCTGGCTTCCAGGGTGGCAGAAAGCCCACGTGACCACAGGGATCTTTTTAATATAAAACAGGGCCCCCACCTACAAAAATGAGTACCAAAATCTTTCAGTCCCCCCTGGGGGCAGAATTGGGGCATTACCTCCAATCTGCCTCCCCCCCACTAGAAGCCAGGGAAATCTTTCAGTCCCCCCTGGGGGCAGAATTGGGGCATTACCTCCAATCTGCCTCCCCCCCCACTAGAAGCCAGGGAATCATTATTTTTTTTTTAAACAAAAGAGGGGTGGGGTCTGCCCACCATGGTCATGGCCTTTTCCCCACCCCAAATAAATGGGTACACAGTCATTCTTCCCCCCTGGGGGTGGCAGACGGAGGTATTTACACCCCATCAGCCGCAGAGGGGGTCAGGCAGTCAATTAGACACCAGAGAATAAAACAAAATATATGGGTAGGGATGGTTATGCCCCCACTCCAACTGAAGGGGGTCACAGGGTACATTGCCACCTGGAAAAACGCACCAGACTCAGACACTTCTGAAAACTAAACATCAAAGGGAGTCCAGAATGATGTGCTTCACATGCACTCCACTCCATTTTCTTACCCACAATGCCCTGGAAACCTCCACATTTGCCTGAAATCACACATTGGCCTTCATTCTGACCTTGGCGGTCGGCGGAGAGGCGGCGGTCGGACCGCGAACAGACCGGCGGTCAGAAAAATGGCATTCTGACCGCGGCGGTCACCGCCGCGATCGACCGCCGCTTCCCCACTCCGACCGCCATGGCGGTCATGACCGCCGGGCTGGAGTTTGCGCACTCCGGCCCGGCGGTCGTCCCAAGACCGCCAACGGTATCATGACCCTGCCTACCGCCGCGGTTTCTGGCGGTCGGGAACCGCCATGCGAACCATGGCGGTAAGCACTATCGGGGCCAGGGAATTCCTTCCCTGGCACTGATAGGGGTCTCCCCCACCCCCCACTACCCACCCGAGTCCTCCCCCCACACCCTCCACCCCCCTGCCACCCCCCAGAGGTGGTACGAACCCCCTCCCCACCCCCACCCCGACATGCACATACATGCACCCCGACATGCACACACCCCCAACATGCACATATACACACCCCCTACACACACATACACAACGGGGACTTATACCCACACACATACATGCAGACATGCGCACCTGCCGAACAGCACACATTACCCATAGACACAGCAGCACCCCCCGCCCGCATACACGCACTCACACACCCCCTCTACACACTCACACGCACACCCCCATGCACGCCCACATCACACAACACCCCCCCTCCCCCTCCCCTCACGGACGGTCAACTTACCTTGTGCGTTGGTCCTCCGGGAGGCGACGGGAGCCATGGGGAGGTGACCGCCAACAGAACACCGCCAACAGAAGACCGCCACACAGATATGTGGGTCGTAATTCTGTGGGCGGTGTTCTGCTGGCGTGGCGGTGGAGGTTGACCAGTCTCCACTTTTCCGCCGGCCGCCAGTGTGGCTGCTGGCGGTTTCCCGGCGGAACGCTCCCAGCGGTCGGAATGCGCACAGCGGCATACCGCCGCGGTCGGCGGTCTTCACCGCGGCGGTAACTCTGCGGTCTCGCGAAAAGACCGCCAAGGTCAGAATGAGGGCCATTGTCCCTATATTTCTGTGATGGGAACTTCCAGAATTCTGGGGAATCCACAAAATTCTTATCAATCAGCCTTGCCTGCCTTCTGTACTGATAAAAACTCTGCCGCACTTGTGTGGATGCCCAAAGCAGAGTCAGCCTAAAAACTCATGAAAAAACCTGCCTATTTACAGCCGCTTTAGTTCCCCCTAAATTTCTATATTTTTTTGTCTCTTCCCAGTCGCAGGACCTTGGCCCACCTACACAAGTGAGGTATCATTTTAATCGGGGACCAAGCAGAGCACCCTCAGATTCCAGAACCTTCCATCACAGAATTGTGAGGAAAATGCATTTCGTTAGACACATTTTGAGGTGTGCAAGGGATGCGGGATAACAGAACCTGGTGAGAGCCACACAAGTAGGCCTGGGCAGAGCTCACGGAGGACTGCTATGTGGATCTCCGTGAAGTGCTGAAAAAACTCTGCTGTGCTATGCAGTGTTCCACGAGTGGCAGAGTTTGGGTAAGTTGAACTGTTGAGACAGATTTTCAGTGCCTGGAGTTTATCCTGCTATGTAAAATTTTGTAGTGCAAATGGCATCACGCGGCACACTTTCTACTCAAGCAGCAACTTCCTCAACAGAAGCAGCAACTTTCTCAACATGGGCAGTAGTGACCTGTTGCGACCGCCCCGTTTAGAAAAGAGTTTGACCTGAGACATTTGAAAAATCCACTATCTGCTGGCAGACAGTCAGCAATAACCTGGAGCTAGGTTATTGCATAAAAGTCGAACCAGGAGTAAAGGTCACTTTGGGAGTGAGACCATGAGCAAGAGTGGGGTCACTGTGCAGATCAATTGGCACTCACACCAGACATGATGATTTCATGATCTGTCAATCCTGATATAGCATCAAAGGCGCAGCAGTAGATATTTAAGATTCTGGTATATTCGGTTACAGCCAGCAATCCATGTTAGGCTCTATTTATGAATTATTGATCACTCAGTGGGGTGAGCACAGAAAAGATTGTGCCAATATGAAACTAGCAAATTAAAAAAACAGGTAAACATACATAATGGACCTCGGAGACTTAGGCCCTCATTATGACATTGGCGGTAAATCCCACTTACCACCATGCCAACTGCCGCCAGCATAAACGCCGCAGCGGAGCATATCCGCCAACCATATTATGACACACACACATACCAATCCATCACTATACAGCCATACACACAAGTCCACCAGCCCAAAGGTCAGTGATAAACTGGTGGTAGCAAACCCCTCACGGTTATGCCAACAGAACTACACCCACAACATTATGACCCACGAATCACTGCGGGGGACATTCAATGGTGGTAAACCATTGGTGGTACATACATCCGCGCTCAAAATATACACATTCAAACAAAACAACACCACATTGGACAATTCAAACTACACTCACCTGACACACGTACAGAAAACACACCCACACACCACTATAAAACACACACCCATATAACCCACAACCCTTTACGACTAGAAATAATTGCCAGCAGAGAGAGAGAGACAGCAAGATCACCCACACAACCAGAGCCACATACCACCATCACCTACAACACCTACGCAACTTACGTCATACACCCCAACACATCATCCCACACACCCTCACCCATACCACCCACACCACACTCATGGCACCACAACAACACCCCAGATTCTCTGAGGAGGAGCTAAGGGTCATGGTGAAGGAAATCATCTGGGTAGAGCCACAGCTATTTGGACCACAGGTGCAGCAGATATCCATTGCTAGGAAGATGGAGCTATGGCGGAGGATCGTGGACAAGGTCAACACCATGGGACAGCACCCCAGAACAAGGGATGACATCAGGAAGAGGTGGAACGACCTACAGGGGAAGGTACGTTCCATTGCAGCTAGACACCAGCTCGCAGTACAGAGGACTGGCGGTGGACCCCCACCTCCTCCCCCACAACATACAGCATGGGAGGAGCAAGTCTTGACAATCATGCATCCTGAGGGCTTGGCAGGAGTAGGAGGAAGACTGGACTCTGGTAAGTCAACTCTCTATTACTATCACCCCCCCACCTGCATGCCATCACAAACCCCCACCCTTACCCTCACTCCCATCACTCCACCACCTCCCACATACACCACCATCACAGCCCACTCATTCCAATATCAAGCCCTGCATGCAACACCAATGCATGGACACCCCTCACAGACCTGCATGGACACCTATCACCATAGCATGCACGCTAGAGACAATCACCTAGCTTACCAAATACCAACTCACACAAGGAAAAGCAGTCAGGGCAACAACAACCATAGAGGGCAACACACCCATGCACAATACGTCACACGCAGAAACAATAACACTGCCTTTACATCCCCACAGGTAACCCACCCAATGTCACAGTCGAAGAGGTGCCAGCAACATCTAATCCCCCCACAGAAGAAGCCCACAGTGATGACAGCAACTCTGGTCGCCTGGATCTGGATGACCAACCTTGCCCATCTGGGAACTCCGGATAGTCGGTTACCCAGGCACAGTCTCACACCACCACAGAGCCTCCCCCCTCAGGAAATACCACCACAGAACCCACCTAGCAGGCCATACGTCTGTCACCAGGACCCATCAATCAGCAGTATGTCCACCACTACAGGGACCCCAGGACACCCCACAAACACAGGACGATCAGGGACCTGGGGTCAGTGGAGTGGGCATATGGTTCAGGGGACAGAGGCACAGGACAACAGGGAAGCTGAGAGGACTGCTGTGCGACATGGGGAGGACAGGCTCAGGGAACCGAATCTCCAGGAGGCACTCACCGTGATCCTAGGAGCATACCAACATTCCCAGGATACGTTGGACTAGATACTGGACAAGTTGCAGGAGAACATGCGGCTTCAGGAGAGACAGTACCTGGGGATCAGGGAGGACTTGAAGGACATCACCACCACCCTGGTCTCCATTGCAGGGGTGCTGGCAGACATGGCCAACACTATGAGGGAGGCAGTGGCACACCACCGGGCCCATTACTAGCCAAACCACCAAACAGCCCTCCAACTCCGCTGCTGCTTGTGGACAGGAGGCCCCGCCACAGGACCAACAGGCCACCAGCACCCTCCCCCTGCAGAAAGAGAACCACCCCGCAACCAATCCCTGTGATCCAGGCAGAAGCCAGAGACTATTGCCAAGACCCCCGCCAGGAAATAAGACTCTCCTGATTGTCACCCTTGTGTCCCACTCTGTCACCCCATCTACCTTGAACTGCCATTGCTCCATTTCCTATGCCCACTTGGACAATGCACCAGTGACACAAATAGACTGGACTCTATCGTGGACTTTCCTCCATCATCACCCCAGCCCACTGTACTATCCCTTCTTCTTCAGAGCACTGCAATAAACACACATTGATAAAATACAAGTATGGTTTATGTCATATGCTTTCAAATGGTATTTGTTTAAGAAAGGTTCAAACATTGCAATTCAACTGTACAGTAATGTTTACATTGGAAAGACCTGTAGTTGCCTGCACTGAACACACCAGGAGCAATAGTGGGGCACCAACATCTGCAAAAAGAGATGCCAAAGGGTACAGTGAGTGGGCATAGAAGTAGGAATACAGAACCTGCCAGTGACAATGTCACACATCAAACTATCAATTATTTGTGTATCAACACTGTGTTATCTGTGTCTCATTGGATGTATTGACAAATAATTGCACTTATGTTGTCCTCATCCTCTGCCTCCTCATCTTCACTGTCCACAGGGTCCACTGCTGCCACACACCCATCTCCAGCCTGCTCCTCCTCTAAAAAAGGCACATGGCGCTGCAAGGCAAGGTTGTGCAACATACAACATGCCAAGATTATCTGGCAGACCTTCTTCGGTGAGTAGCACAGGGATCCAGCTGTTAGATGAAGGCAACAAAACCTGGCCTCCAGGAGGCCAAAGGTCCTCTCTCTAATCCTTCTTGTTCGCCCATGTGCCTTATTGTAACGTTCCTCTTCCCTTGTCCTGGCGTTCCTCACAGGGGTCAGTAGCCATGAGAGGTTGGGGTAACCAGAGTCACCTGTAAATATTGAGGGACAACTGTTAGCCACACACTAACCCTTAGGGCCCACACCATACCCATACACCATCATCCAATGGGTGGGAACCAGGGCTCACCTATTAGGCACACCCTGTGCCTCTGTAGTTGGGCCATCACTTTTGGGATGCTGCTATTCCTCACGATAAAGGCATCATGCACAGACCCAGGATACTTACCATTGACGTGGGGGATGTACTGGTCCGCTAAGCTCACCATCTGCATATTCGTGGAGTGAAAGCTCTTTCGATTTCCGAACACCTGTTCAATGTTGCCGGGGGGGGACAAATGCAATATGTGTTCCATCAATAGCCCCAATAATGTTGGGGATATGTCCCATTGCATAGGAATCAGCTTTCACCGTGGCCAAATCCTCCACCTGGTAGAAAACGATGTAGCTACACATGTGTTTTACCAGGGCAGACAACACTCTGGTCAGCACAATTGAGAAAATTGGCTGTGACATTCCTGCTGCCAAGCCCACTTTCACTTGGAAGGAGCTAGTTGCCAGGAAATGGAACATTGATAGCACTTGCACAAGAGGGGGGATCTCGGTGGGGTGACGGATAGCAGAGATTAGGTCAGACTCCAATTGGACACACAGCTCAGTGATTGTGGCTCTGTCAAGTCTATAGGAGAGGTTAATGTGCCTGCCCTCCATTTTTGCCAAGTCCACCAGGGGTATGCACATGTGGGGAATGTCTCCATCTCTTATTCATCTGCAGCGGTTGCAATCTATGGGCCAAATAGTTAGCAGCTGGCCATTATCTACAAATTCCCATTACTACAGTTAAATGCATATTGTGATTGTAACAGTATTTTGTTGGAGATGTCCAAATGGTGCATTTGTGTACTGTGACACAGTTAGGAGCCATGGCCTGCACCTCCCTGAAATGGCATCCGCCTGTCCTGTATGGATATACAAGTGGAAATGAGGTAATTCCACTGAAGTTGTGCGCCGTTGCGAGAGGCGGTCATAACCGCCGTGCAACTACTCATTGGTTAACATTGGGCCCTATGGGGTACAGTAGCCAATGGTGATGTATGTCGGCGGTTACGGTATGCACCACCGTGGATGTGACCGCCATTTTCTATACCTGCACTCACTTGGCTAAATGGTGTATATGGTGGGCTCGCAATACAGCCGATCGGGGATCCGTATATAGGATCTACTCAATTCATTACACCCGAGTCAACGCTTCCCTCTACATCACTATCATGTTTGAGATTGCATTCGTTAGATACATTTGGAATCAGTGCTCTGGGCACAGACTAGAGGCCATGTGGTCTGGCTTAAGAGTATGTCTTATGTTTTGACATCTATGGAGTTGATTTTCTGGACGGAACCTCTCTTTCTGGAAATATTTTAACCAGTTGTGGACATTTAATCGGTGCCCTGAAGAAGGTGGGTGACCCTTTCATCACATTGCACCGAAACATACGTTGGCAATCCAGGCAACTACAAAGAGCCTAAATAGAGCTGGACAGTGCATTTGAAGCACCAGATATCTACAAGGTACACAATCAAAGCTTACTGAAGGAGGGCACAATATAAGAGCCTTCTGAAGAACTGGATGACTGAGAAAAGCTTTTAGGCTATCATAAGACATGAGATAATGAATGAATGACTTTATGTATAGACAATATTTGATATATAGTGCTGATGTGATTTTGAATATCGGTGCACCTCTGTACTGTTTCAGTTATTTGCCTATGCCATTTAGGTTTTATTTTTGTATGAATATGTGAGGTATATATGATTATCAATGGTGAGGAGCGAGAGTTTTCGAGCTGTTTTTGAGAGTGTCCGTCCGCAACTTTATATATGTATGTGTTATATATTTAATTGTTATCCTTAGAAATAAACATTATGGGCCTGATTCTAACTTTGGAGGACGGTGTTAAACCGTCCCAAAAGTGGCGGATATACCACCTACCGTATTACGAGTTCCATAGGATATAATGGACTCGTAATACGGTAGGTGGTATATCCGCCACTTTTGGGACGGTTTAACACCGTCCTCCAAAGTTAGAATCAGGCCCTATATGTACTATTTATGTTCTGTAGCTCAAAGTCTTAGTTCATGCATTCTGTTTGGATTCTTTGTGGAATGAAAATAGGAGGTGGGTTTTGCTTTTCTCTTTATTATTGTCGCTTGTCCCTGTCCCGCTCCTTATTATAGACTTGGGGTACCCTTTATTTTCATTTTTCACATGCTACCTGACCTTCAACAGGAGAGGACCTACACTGCATGTGCTGCTGTTGCCTGTGTCTGGAACTGACCATGGCTCGTGTTACTGGGGAAAGGGCCCCTGCCTTCACCTCAGTGGAGTTGGAGCGATTGGTGGATGGGGTCCCACCCCAGTACCGACTGCTGTATGGGCCTCCAGACCAACAGGTGAGTACACCGTGAGTACGATGCATGGGGCGTGAATGCGTGGAGTGCTGTGTGTGAAGGCCTCATGTGCGGGGGTGGTGGTTAATGGCCCTGGGCAGCGTGCAGCATGTATGGTGGGCCATGTCTGTGCTAATGGGGATGGGAAGGGGCATGGCAGGCCATGAGTGTATCAGGCAGAATGGTTGGACTAATACCATTCTCTGTGTCTATTTCACTGCAGGTCAGTGCTCATCATAGGAAGGGTATATGGCGAGCCTTTACCAAGGCAGACCACCCACTGTCAGAAATGGTGGGAGGACCTGAGACGCTGGGCACGGAAGACGGTGGAGGCCCAGCTGGGGATGGCCTCCCAATGAGGAAAGGGTGCCGGTCGAACCCTGACCCCCCCGATGGCCTGCATACTGGTGGTGACCTATCCAGAGCTAGCTGGGCGCTTGGGGGCATCACAGCAGCCACAAGGGGGTGAGTACAGTTCTGTAATATACAACGTACGCCTGGTGGGGTGGTATCCAGGTGGGGGGTTTGGGCCCTGTGGCTGCCCCTAGCCCAGGCCTGCCATTGCATAGTAGTTCCCATGTTGGCAAGGGTTTTGATGTGAAAGTACTCCAACCAAGCCAGTAGGCAGCCACTACTGGGCAGGGGTCTGTGGGTCTCAGGTATGCTGCAGTTGGTGTTAGGTGTCCCTCTCCATTGGCTGGTGACTAGCATTGTGACTGCTAGTGCATTGCCTAATGCGTAGGGCTGTTCCCTGTTTGTGAGTGTGTTGTATACGCCAACGGTGGTGTTGTTGCCACCATTGACCAAGTGTATCCTTTGTCTCTTCCCCCCCTTTTTGTTTTGTCACCCTGTCCTTATGTGCATTAGCATCATCTAGCGAAGGAGCATAGGCACCGGCGAAAGAGGGAGCTGCATCCCACAGGACCCAGGAGACCGAATCCACCGATGGTGAGGGCACCAGTGGGACGGAGGGCAAGGGGAGCACCACGGCGGAGACAGGAATGGACAGTTCGGACACAGATACCTCCTCCGATGGGAGCTCCCTGGTGGTGGCGGACACTTCTGCGCCCACCCCAGCTACAGGTACAGCCGCCACCCCCATACCAGCACTGCCCTCTCAGCAGCCCCTCAGCGAGTTTCCCATGCCCGCTCAACCAGGAGGGTGGGCATCTCCTTCGCCACAGGCACCTCAGGCCCTGCCCCAGTTAGGCCTGCTGCCCTGAGTGAGGAGGCTATTGACCTCCTGCGTTCCATCTCTGTTGGGCAGTCAACCATTGTGAATTCCATCCAGGGGCTGGCAGCCCAAATGCAACAGACAAATGCATTCCTGGAGGGCATTCACACTGGCTTAGCAGCTCAACAATCCAGGCTCTGGCCTCCTCTCTGATGGTAGCCACTGTTCCTGTTTCCACCCTCTGTCCTCCAACTTCCTCTTCCCAATCCCATTCCCCTCAACCCCAACCTATCCCAAGCACACAGTCAGACGAGCAGGCACCCAGGACAACACACAAGAGTAGACATGGCAAACGCAAGCACCGCACTTCATCCCACAGGCACTCACACAAACACCATATAGAATCAGACATACCAACATCCACTGCCTCCACTGTGGCCCCCTCCTCCTCCTCGTCCACCTCCCTCCCAGATGCATCTACATTCACCCCTGCATGCACTACATCCTCATCCATTACCACCATCACCAGCACACCAATCAGTACACACCCCTCACTGGCAGTCACCACCCCCACATCCATGCACATGTCCCCTGTGTCCTTTCCCACTGTGTCTATGCCCCCTCCTCCCAAAGAACACAAATTCAAGAACTCAGACACCCAACAGCCATCCACCTCACAACAGCACCCAGCCCATGCACCTGCACCCAAACACAGCAGACTGACACCTCCTACCACCACTCCCTCTTCCTCCACTCCCAAATAATCTCCCTCTTCCAGCACCAATGTCCTTAAGAAGCTTTTCCTTGCCAAAATTGACCTCTTCCTTAGCACTCCCCCATCCCTCACATCAGACCAGGGTGGTCAAAACAAAGCCAAGCACCTCAGCCACCCAGTCCATGGGCACAGTAGTATCCCCAACTACTCCAGGTGGGAAAGAACCAGCCAGCCAGACAGACAGGGTGCCAGCCCCAAGTGCATCAAGGAAGGGAAATGAGGCAGCCACACCTGCAGGAAGGAAGGGCAAGGAGTCAGCCCTTGCTCCAGGAAGGAAGGGCAAGGGGGCAGCCGCAGCTGCAGGTAGGAAGGGCAAGGAGGCAGCCCCAGCTGCGGGAAGGATGGGCAAGGAGGCAGCCCCAGCTGTAGGAAGGAGGGACAAGGGGCCTACAACAGCAGGCAGTAGAGACAAGGGGCCTGGTGCAGGGAGTCAGTTGGAGCCCCCACCACCAACCATGGTGGTGCAGCTGTCAGAGGCTTCAGGGGAAGGGTCTGGAGTCTCCCCCCACCACTGCCAGCACTGCCACCAGCACCGCCACCAGCACTGCCACTAGCAGCAGCAGCCCCAGTGGGAAAACATCTGAGGCTGCAGGGGAAGGGCTGGAGCCTCCCCACCACCACTGCCAGCACCGCCATCAGCAGCCCCAGTGGGCATCCATCTGAGGCTGCAGGGGAAGGGCTGGATCCTCCCCCCACCACTGCCAGCTCCACCATTAGCACCACTACTGCCACCACTGAGCAATTGTCACCGCCGGCGGACAGTGTGTAGTCCTGCGTCCATGGGCTGTTGTGCGGCCTGGCCCCTGCAAATCCTGTGGATCCAACACCCAGGTGAGAGACTGCGACCTTGCACTCCCCAAGATCTGCATCACTGGGCACAATGCCCCCTCCAGAACCAGTGGATAAGCCATCCACACACCCCATCCTCCACAGGATGAAGATCACTGGGCACAATGCCCCCTCCAGAACCAGTGGAGAAGCCATCTACTCACCCCATCCTCCACAGGATGAAGATCACTGGGCACAATGTCCCCTCCAGAGCCAGTGGAAGAAGCCATCTTCTTGAGAGACTGTGGCCTTGCACTCCCAAGGCCCAAGCACAGGGCATGTTGCCCCCTCCAGAGCAGGTGGGCAAGCCACATACTTGAGAGACTGTGGCCTTGCGCTCCCCAGGACCAAGCACAGGGCATGTTGCCCCCTCCAGAGCATGTGGGCAAGTCACCCACTTGAGAGAATGTGGCCTTGCACTCCCCAGGACCAAGCACAGGGCATGTCCCCCCCCCCCAGGATCAGTGGCTTTGTACCATCTTCCGGCAGTGTTGCCCCCGTTCCCCATCCCCCTGAGGTGCCTGGCTATTTTCGACCTGATGCCCCTCCAGCGTTCTCTCCGTGTTGTTGCAGGAGTGAGGTGGGGCCTTGGACTATGTGATGTGGCCCTGTGGCCCACGGACATTGAGGACTGGGCAGTGTCCCTACATTTGTAAATATGTATATACTTGTTGATTTGGATGCACGTAGTTTTACTATTTTATCTTATTACACTCACTTTAATCCATTCATTTTGTCCATGCATTGTTGCTGAGGGGTACGGGGTGAATATGTAATGTTACTGCATCTGTGTGTATAACTCTCTTTTTCCTCCCTTCTCCCCTGTGTGCTAGGCGGCAGTACTCACGGTGGTCGTCTTCGTCGGTGTTGGTGTTCATAGTGGAGCAGAACATAGAAGAGCATGAGGAACACATGCAACTCGGGCTCCATGGCAGAGTGGTTCTTCCTTGAGTCTCCAGAGGTGAGTCATTTCCCTTTTGTGCAGTGTTTCCGCCAGGCTTTTGATGTCGTTGGTACTGCCCCGGAAAAGGTGGCAGATTGGTGTGTCATCATACATTGGGCGGAACATTGTCTTTCATCTGGCTGTAGGCGGTTAACGCCATGGTGCCTGTTGATTTCGCCCTGGCGGTCGGTGTGTCAATGCGGCTGTCTGTCTGAGCGGTTTCTGCTGTGGTCATAATTTCACATTTTGTAACGCCGGACTGTTGGCGGTATTACCACCACTATATCACCGACTGCCGGGGTTGTAATGAGGGCCTTAGTCTGATCCCTCTGAGTGACAAAAAAATAAATTTTGCCTGGTGTTCAATTGCTTTCTTTGTCTTTTCATCCTCATTTGCCCTGGCACAGACATTTTGCACTTTTCATTGAGGTTTTTAAATCAAGTATATGACTCTCAAAAACATGTAATGTCTCATGAGGCAGAACTGGGCGTATAACCAACATTTGGCCAATGATTAGAAATCAATTTGTCTCTTGCCCCCATTCCTTCCACTGAGACAATTATATTTTGATGATGAAGGCCTATGGTGATGAATGCCCAACTGGACTTGGGTAAAGTCTTTGAGGTTCCCCACAGATAGCTGAACCAGCCAGCACCAGATAAAATCTTTGAGTTTACTCCCAGAAAGTTCATTCAGCCAGATCTGCATAGGTACCTGTTTATCCTGAGCATTTTGTCTTCTGGGGTCTTCACCATATCTGCCACATCATCTATATGTTGTCATTTCATCACTTATGACGGTGCTTTATTTGGGCTTGTGGGCTGTGCACAGAAGTAGTATCTAATGTAGATTCATGCCCTTGCTCATAGGATTCCCTGCAAAGTGTGCCACTAGTTCGCAGGGAGAGCCACTGTTGCGGGCATTGCGGAACTGCTACTGAGTTACACAGAGCTTCCATGAAGAAATCAGAAAGGACCCTTCTTCCTGAAGATGTCTCTGCTCAAGTGGTTGCTTAATACCATCAATTTAGGAAACCGAGGGATGGGAGCAGGTCGCTGGCTTCAACCACCAAAAGAGGAGACACTGGCCATCTTAAGAATGAATGGGTGTGGGGCCTACCTGCTCTCTCATCAAGGGTCCGCAATATACGATCCATCTTTGCCCAGCATGCCAGCTGCTGACCCATGCACAACCAACAAAAGGGGAAGGAGGCAGTGATTTCACCAGCAGCGGCCACAGACGTAGGTCGACCTCTCCACCAAAATAATGATACATCACACATTTTCATGAAGGATCCCAGGGTTTTGGAGGTATTCACTTAAATAGGGGCTTGCAGATGAATCAATAGTTGAGGGAAGCTTCCCGAGGATTCTCTCAGGTTAGTGCTGAATAATTGATTATACTTAAAGGCAGCGAATAGGCCTCAGCATAAGAAGGAGCTCTATTGAGTACTGGCTCTTCATTTCAGGGATATTTTTTTAATGAAAAAGATAAATGTAGTTTCAATAGAGGACATCTGTTTCATTAATATTACATATTTCTTAAGTTTATACTTTTGATCCACCTTTATCTACAACGATCTCTACCATATTCCAAAATGAAGTCTTCGACAATCAAGAAACAACCAAGGATGGTAGTTGCCTAGAACACATCACTTCTTATCGTTCTCTAGAATATACAATATAATCAGTAGCCAGTCTACAATCGAAGCATCCAGATAACTGAAAATCTCAGAGCATTGCTTCAATATAAAATGATAAAAACGAATACTGCTCTGTTCATTCCGCACGACCTTTTGCACAGCTCTACAACTTGTATTTTGTACGTTTGGGCCGCTTTTGCGTCAAAAAGCGGCGCAAATGCGGCGCTAAAAAAGTATAAATATGGGTGAATGTCTTAGCAAAATTGAATAATAATGTCCAGACAAATAACATAAGCTAACAATATGACACACGTTCAAAAGAACAACATCACCACAGAAGAACATGTCAAAAAAGCAATCGTGCTGCTGATTTATTTTCTCCTGATTTTGTATTAGGTTGTACTTTAGTGTTGTTTTGTATTGCAAAAGGCAGGTGTTCTGCTGTTATATTTTATTTGCATGTGTCGTATACCGCTTCCTAAGTTAGTTTTGTGACCCCCTCGGATTTTTTTTTAAATATTGCTAAGTGCACAAACTGACGCTTGTACTTTTACACGTTTAAGCCCAGCATAATGGCTGTTTTAAACAAGAAGGATTGAGTTTTGACATGCCCAATTGAATTTCACAAGACCATTTGGATGAACTGTTTGCAGCAAATGTCTGTGCACTTTAATCCAGTCTACAATAGCATCACTAATGACTTGACAGTTCAGTCCCCCTTACAAGCAGGAGTTACCTATTTTCCTGATCTCATCACCGCCTAGGTAGAACTGAGGTCATGCGCAGTGAAACGAAAAATAGCAACGATAGGTAATTCAAGGCTCAAAGCACCAGCATTTCGAAAACAGTATTTCTGAACATGCTTCTAATCCACCAGCACAAATACAAAAGCGGAATGCTGAAATTACCGGGGTTGAGTGAATCGTTTTTGGACTGGCTCCAATCTTTTTGTTGAAATTCATGCCCTAAGGGATATAAAGAAGAATGTGCAAGGTGCTCCCATGATGAAAGGATTTTTGTGTGAACTTGAAGTCAGTTCCTGCAAATTTCTCTCTTCTGGCATGTTGAGGGTTTTTTTCGCAAGTCATTTTCATGGATTTCTAACACAACTGCTCAGCTATGAAAGCTTCAGGCTTAAACAGAAACCCATCTAAATAGGAAAGACTTTTTATCTGTGAACCTTATAGAAACAAGAAGTTTCACTGCTGTGCTTTATAGCTGACAGAGTTATTATATTTGTAGCCTACTGGTTGATAATACAGTCCCTGGGTACCTAAAGTGCTAAAGAGTACAACACTTGCACAGAGAAATTGCTTTTCTACTGCTTTTATTTCGAACTTCTGGGGCATATAGGCATATATTTTCGAATATGCGTTTACACGTGATTTACTTTGCCAATATTTTACAGGCCGAGATTGATCATTTAACATAAATATTACCACGAGTATTACTTGATCACTTTCAATACAAAATAACATTGGTAAACAGTGGCATCGATTATATTGGCGTAAAGCATGATATCTTTTAACCCATCCTCGCCGGAAGTGATTCAACAGATGGAATTTAGGTCTTGTCGTTTGGTTTTCAAAGCTCATTTCATTGTTAATATAGTTTTTCTCAAAGCTATATATGTTTGCTTTTTCCCTACTCCTTTATAGTATCCCTAACTCAGCTTCCACATGAATTAATCATCGATTGTCCTGTTAACTGATTCTACTGTAGAGCGTAGCGCTCTGATTATCCTTAATGGACTTGCACAGGAATCAGCTGTCCTAATCCACTGCCACATAACAATCGTTTTGTGTTACTAAGAGTGTTCTTCATGAAATTGCAAATATTGTAATACTTCAAGACTAATCGACTTTTCACAAAGGTAATTTGCACTTGTGAGCAATGTACATATGTAATTTACTCCTTGGCTTTTGGTTAGTCAGAAAATAAAATAGTAGAGTTACTGCATGTCTCCAACTCCTAACAATGGATATGGAGCTAAAGTTACAAGCTCAATTTGCTACAGTAGTAAGTCCAGCACCACACATGCTCAACCACTGATACTGAAACACCTCCCAATAGAAAATAACTGAGGTTTGTTCTTAAAATAAACCCCCTGTAGCAAATAGTGTTAACATTACCTAAAATAGCTACACATGTAACAGGGCCATTCTGAAAGTTAACCTACACTTGTGAGAAATGTACAAGTCACTTACTCCTACACCTTGAGTAACTTTACTACTCTTGGATATTCAGAAAATCAAGGAGGACATGTATTCATAAATGTGGACTTGCAATTCACTACCCAAAAGAAATTGGGGTGGCGTGAAATTTATGAGTGTAAATTACTATTGCTAAAAATAATCAGTAGTAATTTTCAGCACTATACATGAACAACCACTGTTACTGCGATAACTTCCCATAAAAATTAATGGAGACAAGCTTGGGCATCCATAAGACCCGGGTCGTATTGTGAGTTTCCCGCTGGGACAGTATTTCCGCCCACTGGCCCAGCCGGAAACTACCTACAACAATGACGCCGGCTCGTAATGGAGCCGGAGGCAATGTTGCAGTGCGTCGAGTGCGATAACACCAGTCTCGCTTTTCACTGCCTGTAAATCAGGCAGGGATGCCCAAGGGGACCCGACCCCAGCACTGCCTATGCCAACTGCATGGGCATTGCAGGGGCCCCTATGGGGCCCCCGGCACCCTGTCTCCGCCAGCCTTTGCATAGCAGTTGAACTGGAGAGGTGGAGATTTACACACATAGGTTTTTGAATAGCATTTTGTGGTACTTTGATAATACTACTGTAGTACTAATATGGGATTTCATCGAGGCCAACAACTCCCTGGACAGCTTCTTGTCTGTCTTTCGCAGCAATCACAGCACAAAGACAGCACTCCTGGCAGCCACCAACAACATCTGATTACTCTTAGACCGCAGCAGCAGTCATACTCCTTGACCTCTCAGCAGCTTTCAACATGGTCTCCCACAGCACTCTGCACATCAGACTCCACTACATAGGAATCCGCAAAAGAGCCCTGGAATGGATCCATTCATTCCTCCCCAGGTGGATACAGAGGCTCAGACTCCCACCCTACACCTCCAGACCCACAGGAGTCAACTGCGGAGTCCCCCAAGGATCCTCACTGAGTCCCACACTGTTCAACATATACATGGCCCCTCTTGCTGTCATCATCAGAAGCCAAGGTATGAACATCGTGTCATATGCTGATGACACACAACTCATCATTTCCCTCACCAAAAAAACGGACACGGCCAAAGGAACTTCCACGCAGGAATGGAAGCCGTTGCACCTGGATGAGAGAAAGTTGCCTCAAGCTCAACTCCAACAAGAAAGAACTAATCATCTTCTGAAATGCCTCCTCAGCTTGGGATGACTCATGGTGGCCCACATCCCTCAGCGGCCCCCTCTGCACCGACCGAGCATGCCCGCAACTTAGGAATCATCCTCGACTCCTCCCTATCCATGACCCGCCAGGTAAACTGTGTCACCTCCTCCTGTTGGCACACACTCCGCAAACTTCGGTAGATCTTCAGATAGATCCCAGCAGACTGTCACATGACAGTCACCCAATCCTTAGTCATTAGCAAGCTTGACTACGACAATGCCCTCTACGCGGGCACCTCAACTAGGAACATGAAAAAACATTGAACTCATCCAGAATGCTGCCACCAGAATAATTCTGGACCTCCCCCGCTGAGAACACATCTCCCAGCACCTGAGGACCCTCCACTGGCTACCGGTCAAGAAGCGAACCACCTTCAAGCTTCTCACCCACACGTACAAGGCCATACACAATGCAGAACCAGCCTACCTGAACCAGTGCATCTCTTTCTACACCCCAGCCAGATCCCTCAGCTCCACCCAGATGGCCCTGGCTACCATCCCTTGCATTCACAAAACCACTGCCAGAGGACAATATTTCACCTACACTGCAGCAAAGAGCTGTAACAACCTCCCCCTGCACCTCAGACAAAGCCCGTCGCACACCATCTTCATGAAGAACCTCAAGACGAGGCTCTTCGGATGAGGCCTCTCCCCTCCCCCCAGCACCTTGAGACCCTCCAGGGTGAGTAGCCGCATCCTACAAATACTGATTTATTGATTGATTGATTGAATAAATATGCTATGAGGTGCATGCCCTGAGAGTTCTTCAGCAGATGTGATGTCCTCTGCTGACCTGGAGTCAGCTGCTGTCCTGTCAAGTAAACTGAAGATCCCAACACATTTAGAAGAGCCTGATCACACTGACAATTTTCTAAGTAAGCAACATGTTTAATGCATTTCCTCAGCAAAGTTTTTTGTTTTTGAATAACAAAGAGTCAAAGGGGAAGTTAGTCATTAATCAAGAGATTTTCATTGAAAATCAAAAAATAAATGTCCTTGATCCACCAGTTTATCATAACATAAGTAGATCATTTTTTGAGTTTTCTGCACGGGATCACCAAGTTTTCTTCGGCTGTCTTGAACTGGAAAAATATGTTGAAAAGACTGTCTTAAGTGGGTCAGATGTTTTTAATGTACCCAATGTACAATGAGCGGTCTGTTAAAGATTTCCACTGGTGAAGCCAGTGTAAGCTCTGCCATTAAAAACAGGGCAGTTCCCTCAACTCAAAATAGAGTGGTTGGACTGTGGATTTGGTGGAAGGGACATTCATTTTTTTCTTTTTCCGATGGATTACCCTATCTGCCAAACTCCAAGTAAGGCCTTTAGTCTATCATAGGTCTCCATCAACTTTTCCTGTTCTATTGTTCCAACTGCCCCTTTCATTACCAGCTCAGTCTGCACTAGCATCCATAACCATTTTTTCCCAAGATGAGATGATAGCTTTTTCTTGAAGAGTAAGAGTTTCATATGGGTCCAATTCTCCTTAGCAATTTTTATTTATGAGGGTACATATGTGGGACCTTGAGTGTCATCTTGAGTCAGGCCATTGATTATATGTCACAGTCATTCAACTGTAGACAATATAGAGTTAGAAATGAAAAAAATAAATCTGATCATGGAATAGGATGTTCTTGAGACAAATTAATCTTGTGTCTCATTTCTAATTATCTCTTTGTGGCCTAATGGTAATCAATAGGATAAATAGATTCCATGAGCAAAATCACATTTCCTGTATTCAGTAAATTATTGAATACATAGGTTGATCATTACTTTTTTCAAACTCCCCTCTTCAAAACAATCAGAATGCACTGGGAAATTAATGTGGTGATTGCTGTTTAAGCAGTCTTCCAAATGCTGATGCATAGCCCAGAAATGCTCAACCTATCAGGGCCTAATATCCCATTGATGCTTGGCCACTTTTATAATGTTGACTTCTCCTTTTTGTGCACTCACATTTATAATGATTTTATGTATATATATATATATATATATATATATATATATATACTCAATGATTGAACCACAAGTTACAATTTTTCACAGTTCTGCTTAAGAGTGGTATAAATTGTTCTAAGTATTGGTCCATAGCATTTTTAGTTGATGACCTAGCAATTACTCTGTAACTTGGAACTGTTTGTCCTTGGCTGGAAGAGAAGTCTGTGTCACAGTACTTTTATGTCTTATGCACTCCAGTGATAGGAGGAATGAAAGGAACAACTTTAAGTGTGGGCACTGTATGACTAATGTGTGGAAATTCATATGCAGGAAAGAATTGTTGACCACCAGAACTAGTCCAATGAAATGGGTGGGCAAATTTGTTCCTTATACAGGAGACTGAAACAATTGATTTTTGGCTGCAGCTGTAGATCCTTGGGACAAGCTTTAACCTTTTAGAAATATTTCAATCTAGGTTTTCACTCTTCCTCTACTCCTCCCATTCCAAAATCTCCACTTTGGAATTCAAAGAATATGTTGACAGTTAATTGGCATTGCCATTGTTGCACACAAACCTTAATAATACTTTTGTTCACCATTACCCCAACACCACGCTCAGAGGAACACTCATCTATAGACCCCCAGTACCCAGGACACCTTTCAGCAATGCCATCGCCGACCTGGCCAGCACCCACGCACTCGCCTCCACGGACTACATCCTCCTCGGGGACCTGAACTTTCACCTCGAAAACAACAATGACACCAACTCCACCACCCTGACCTAAAACCTCGCCAAAATCGGCTTCACACAGCTCGTCAACACACCCACCCACACAGCCGGTCACACCCTTGACTCCATCTTCTCCACAAGCAACCACGTCACCTTCAACCATACCACGAACTCTTCTGGACCGACCACCACTGCATCCACTTCGCCTTCAAGAAACACCACCTCACCGAACAACCACCACGCCGCCGATGGGGCAAAGTCACCGAACTTCAACTAACCAATGCCCTAGCCCAAAAACCACCCGTTAACCCCACCGACCCTGACATCGCGGCACACAACCTCAAGCTATGGATCAACGACTGCGCAGACTGCCTTGCTCCACTCAGAAAACCCTCCAACAACCACATCAACAAAAAAGCCACCTGGTTCACTGATGACCTCCAAGCCTCCACACGCCACTACCGAAAACTCAAGCAAATATGGCTACTCGAACGCACTCCAGACAACGACACGGCACTCAAGGATGCCACACGGAAACACCACCAACTCATCAGGCTAGCAAAAAGATCCTCCTTCAAAACCCGCCTAGAAAACAACGCCCACGACTGCAAAGAACTTTTCAGCATCGTAAAAGAACTCTCCAACCCAAATGCCACCGTCAATGACATCACCCCCTCCCAAGAACTATGCGACCCCCTAGCAACCGCCTTCCACCAAAAAATCACGGACATCCACGACAGCTTCAACTCCCCTCACACTCCGGATGCTCCTACCCCACCCACCACGAACTCCACCCGCTCCAGCCGACTGACCTCCTAGACCAACATCAGTGATGACGAAACCCGCAAGACCATGAACTCCATCCACTCCGGATCACCATCAGACCCTTGCCCACACCACATCTTCAACAAAGCAGACACGGCCATTGCAGCACACCTACGGAAAGCCATCAACATCTCCTTCGAAACAGCAAGATTCCCGGACAGCTGGAAACACGCCGAAATCAACGCCCTTCTCAAGAAACCAAAGGCGGACCCAAAGGCCTTGAAAAACTTCCGGCCCATCTCTCTGCTCCCTTTCCCAGCAAAGGTAATCGAGAAAATCATCAACACTCAGCTCACTCTGTACCTCGAAGACAACAACATCCTCGACCCCTCCCAGTCCGGCTTCAGACTCAACCACAGCACCGAAACCGCCCTCCTCGCCGCCACAGACGACATCAGAAGCCACCTCGACAATGGAGAAACATCAGCCCTCATCCTCCTAGACCTTTCAGCCGCCTTTGACACCGTATGTCACCACACCCTAAAATCCCACCTCCACGCAGCAGGAATCCAGGACCAG
Source organism: Pleurodeles waltl (assembly GCF_031143425.1). NCBI lineage: Eukaryota > Metazoa > Chordata > Amphibia > Caudata > Salamandridae > Pleurodeles > Pleurodeles waltl. The sequence goes on along the minus strand of NC_090438.1, from coordinate 396,504,402 downwards.
GCCCTCGAATGGACCTCATCCTTCCTTGCCGGCAGAACCCAAAGAGTCCGCCTCCCCCCGTACCAATCCAAAGCCTTCAACATCAACTGCGGCGTACCCCAGGGCTCATCCCTTATCCCAACGCTATTCAACATCTACATGGCCCCCCTCGCACAAGTGGCCCGTCAGCACAACCTCAACATCATCTCCTACGCCGACGACACCCAACTCATCCTCTCCCTCACCAAGGACTCGCACACTGCCAAAACCAACCTCCACGAGGGATTAAAACCCAGCACCGACTGGATGAGAGACAGCCGGCTAAAACTGAAATCGGACAAAACAGAGGTCCTCATCCTTGGGCGCACCCCCTCCACCTGGGACAACTCATGGTGGCCGTCCACGCTGGGTCCCCCACCGACACCCACCGACAGCGCATGAAACCTCGGCTTCACCCTCGACTCCTCACTCTCCATGTCAAAGCAGGTCAGCGCCAGTTCCTCCTCCTGCTACAACACCCTCTGCATGCTTCGCAGAGTTTACAAGTGGAACCCAACAGAAACAAGAAAAACAGTAACCCAGGCCCTCGTCAGCAGCAGACACGACTACGGCAACGCCCTCTACACCGGTATCTCATCCAAACTCCTCCAACGCCTCCAACGCATCCAAAACGCCTCCGCCCGACTCATCCTCAACATCCCTCACCACTGCCACATCACCCCCCCTTCACTGGCTCCCCGTCAACAAGAGGATCACCTTCAAACTCCTCACCCACGCACACAATGCACTCCACAACACCGGACCATCATACCTGAACAACAGACTCAGCTTCGACACCCCCACCCGGCATTTCCGCTCCTCTAACCTCGCACTCGCCTCCGACGCAAATCTTCCGGTGGCAGATCATTCTCGTACCTCACCGCCAAGACCTGGAACACCCTCCCGCCGGATCTACGACAGACCCAGGACCTTCTTTCCTTCAGAAAACTACTCAAGACTTGGCTCTTCGAGCAGTAGCAGCACCCTCCCCCTTTCCCCCCAGCGCCTTGAAACCCTCACGGGTATGTAGCGCGCTCTACAAATTGATTGATTGATTGACCATTACATGCAACAGTATCTTGGAAAACTTGGGTTTTCATGCTGAATTTCTCAGTGTATGTGTGCAAGGGAACCACAATCTCATATCTGTCCCTACCTAGGATGTTTATTTTATTGCTAGCAAGAGATAGTGGACCTAATTCTCTAAAGTAATTTATGCTTTTGAGTATGCTTACAACTTTTTGCTTATTCACATAATCATAATGATCATAATAAAGACTGCACATTATGAGGGTGCTGGGCATTGGGGTCTCTACACTGCCCACTACATGGTTGTGGGCAGTGCAGGGGCGCCCCTGAGGTCCCCAGAACTGCCTTCTCATCAGTCTTTTCATAACAGGGACCCCGTCATGAAAAGGCTGGTGGAAAGGGGACTCATGACCAGCAAGAGATGCTGAACTCAGCGCTGCCGTGGCTGACCACGACTCTGACCGCCGCCGACCGGTCAGAACCATGGGCCAGATGTATCAAAGCTTTTTGCATTCGCAAACGGTGCGAATGCCCGTTTGCGAATGCAAAAAGCCCTTTCAGAATGTATCAAAGGCATTCTGAATGCAATTTTAAGGAATCGCTAAAATAGCGATTCCTTAAAATTGCGACCCTGTTTAGAGAGTCGCAAATTGCAACTCTCTTAATAAGAAATCGCAAATAAGGAATCCTTATTTGCGATTTCTAAAGCACATGTATGAAGCAATTCCTTAATGCGAATTGGGCATGTGCAAATGTTTAAAATGCATTTAAAACGCATTTTTAAAACTTACATGTAAAGCACACATGCCCTATTGGCATGTGTGCACCTTACATGTTGTTAAAAAATATTTAGGGGTGCAGCAGAGGGGGCCTTAGGCCCCCAGCACCCTTGACTTTGCATTTCCCAAAATTGCGAATTCCAGTTATAAATTAGCAATTTGGGACATGCTAAATATTTGCAAATATGAGCCAACAGGCCCATAGATGCGAATGGGGCTGTATCGCAATTTGCGATTCGGTAATAGCATTTGCGATTTTTTAAGAAATCGCAATTACCGAATCGCAAATATGATACATTGCATTTTGCTAATCAGAAAAAGCGATTTCTTAAAAATCGCTATTTCCGAATGGCAAAAGGCTTTTTTTATACATCTGGCCCCTTGTTCCTGTGGGAGCTGCGGTCCCCTGGTGGTTTGACCACCAAGATCGTAATATGGTAGTCGGGCCAACAGGAGTGCAGCGATCTGACTGCCACCACAAGTCTGGCAGCCTTACGACTGCCAAAATAAGTACTACAAAAACCACTGTTACTGCAACATTTTTCCATAAAACATAATGGAGGTACGGAATTGATAAAGCCTCAGAGGAAATAATATTAAATTACATTTAATAATTTGAAGTAGTTAAAGATATAAACACAGATAATTTAGTTTTGAAACTATATAAGGATAGTATACATTTATTATATTATTTGATTATGAAATAATTAAATACTTTAGAAGTTAAATGGGAATGGAATAATATGTTGGACTAGAATACAACAAAATTACTTTTGATAATTCACTTTTAATAAAAATGAATGTATAATGAAGATTCATTTTTATTTCTTTAGGTGGAGATGTATGTTTATATAAGTAAGAAAAATAGATTTACTGAATTGTAATATGTTTAAATTAATTAAAGGTTTATATAAGCTAGTACTGCTGTATCACGTTTTAGTTTGTTATAAATGTAACACAAATACATTTAGAACATGAATTAATAGTTAACAGAAAACAATAATTATATTTTTTGAGGTGCATATTCTTTTTAATTTTGCCTATACTTTAACATAGAGAATCTACAGTTGTATCAGAGATGTCTGCAAGGACAAATATAGGGGAATGTAAAACATTTTTGAACTTGAAAACAAACAATAGAATATTTAAGGTTAAATATTAATGTAAATTCAGCATATACATATATTTTAAATGGAGAACAAATTAACTTCACCTAATGAAAATTGTTACATTAAGGGGGTCATTCTGACCTCGGTGGTAAAAGGCCCTTACCGCCGGTCAGAAGTCCGTCATTCTACCGCCGCGGCCGCGGTAAACCGCCACGGTCATTCTGACCTCCAACTGGCAAACCGCCAAAAACCCGACATCCACGGAAGGCCGCCTAATCAGCGGTCAGCGATAAACTGGAGATGGCCAAACCTCCACCGTCACGCTAACACAAACACGCCCATGCCATTACGACCCACGAATCCACGCGGCGGTCTTTCAACCGCGGTATTCCATTGGCGGTACACACCGCCGTGGTCAAAATACACACACCTTTACAAAACACAGCCACATTGGACAATTCAAAATACACACACCTGATACACATACACACACCACACCCACACATCCAATCAACTATAAAACACACACCCACATCACCCACAAACCCCCACTACTAGAAATTCGGAGAGAAGGCGAGAGAGAGCGAGAGAGAGAGCACAGCTATCGAAAACCCCAACACACACAGGAACACAACATCATCACCCACACTACATCCACGCACAAAACACCACACACCACCACACACACCACACTCATCACCACAAACACCACCCCACACCACCCCATGGCACCCCAAAGACACCCCAGGTTCTCGGACCAAGAACTCAGGGTCATGGTGGAGGAAATAATTAGGGTAGAGCCCCAGCTATTCGGCACACAGGTGCAGCACACCACAAAAGCCAGGAAGGCGGAGCTATGGCAAAGGATCGTCGACAGGGTCAAGGCTGTGGGACAGCATCCCAGAAACCGGGAAGACATCCGAAAGCACTGGAACGACCTACGGGGGAAGGTGCGGTCGATGGTGTCAAGACACAACATCGCTGTGCAGAAGACTGGCGGCGGACCCCCACCCACTCCACCCGAATTCACAGCATAGGAGCAAGAGGTCTTGAACATCCTGCATCCTGAGGGCCTCGCTGGAGTAGGCGGAGGAATGGACTCTGGTAAGTCTAATCCCAACTACTTCACCCCCCCCACTCTCCAAGAGGCCCTCACCACCATCATGGGAGCATACCACCACTCCCAGGAGACAATGGCGACGGTACTGGCCAGGTTCCAGGAGATCCAGGCACAGCAGGAGGAACGGTACATGGGGTTCAGAGACGAACTCAGGAACATCGGTACCGCAATGGGGACCATCGTCCTGGCCCTCAACCAGATAGTCACCACATTGCGGGACCATGTGGCACCCCAAAGGGCCCCTGTCACCAGCCCGGACGACGAACAGCCTACCACCTCCGCCGGCGCTAGTGGACAGGAGGCCCCCACACCACGACAGGCCACCAGAACCCCACCTCCTGCTGAAGATCAACCACCCCGCAAGCGGAACCTGAGATCACACAAGAAGACAGAGTAGGATGTCAAGACCCCCGCCAGCAAACGATACCCCCTGATGTCATCCCACTGTCCCACATTGTCACCCTGTCCAACCTTGAACTGCCCCTGCTCCATCCTTCCACAGGCATATGGGCAATGCACCTGTGCTACTGAGAACTGGACTCTGCCATGGACATTACTCCACCCCCACCCATCACCGTTTTACTATCATGGACCTATACGCAGCACTTAAAATAAATCACCAATTGCACTTCAAATGTCAGGAGTCTGCTTGTATTCTTTACAAATGTATTACACATAACGGTGCAATAATGTTCATTTACATTGTGATGACAACATACCAGTGTCAATAAGCATTAGTCCATGGGCAAACAAAGCAGAAGTCACGCTGTGGGTCATACAGCTCTGAAAAGGGAAGGGAAAGTCAAAAATCAGTGAAAAGGAACTGGGGGGAAACACTGAAAGTAGAGATGCAGGAGGCCAGAAGTAAATGTAAAATGGTGTGGGTGATTCTTACCTGTGTGCTACTGAAAGTACTGTTGTATAACTGTGTCCCTGTTGTCCGTGTCGTCCCCGTCGTCTTCCTCCTCTTCACTCTCCACAGGCTCCACAGCTGCTACAACACCACCATCTGGACCATCCTCCTGCAGGAAAGGCACCTGGCGTCGCAATGCAAGATTGTGAAGCATACAGCAGGCCACAATGATATGACACACCTTCTTTGGTGAGTACATTAGGGATCCACCTGTCATATGCAGGCACCTAAACCTGGCCTTCAGGAGGCCGAAGGTCCGTTCTATAATCCTCCTAGTTCGCCCATGGGCCTCATTGTACCGTTCCTCTGCCCTGGTCCGGGGATTCCTCACTGGGGTCAATAGCCAAGGCAGGTTGGGGTAACCAGAGTCACCTATTAGCCACACACGTTGTCTCTGTAGCTGTTCCATCACATAAGGGATGCTGCTATTTCGCATAACATACGCGTCATGCACTGACCCAGGGAACTTGGCATTTAAATGGGAGATGTACTGGTCAGCCAAACAGACCACCTGGACATTCATCGAATGGTAATTTTTTCTGTTTCTGTACACCTATTCATCGTCTTTTGGGGGTACTAAAGCCACATGGGTCCCATCAATGGCACCAATGATGTTGGGGATATGTCCAAAGGCATAGAAATCACCCTTCACAGTGGCCAAATCACCCTCCTCAGGGAAAACAATGTAGCTCCGCATGTATTTCATCAGGGCAGACAACACTCTGGACAAAATCTTAGAAAACATAGGCTGAGACATCCCTGATGACATGGCCACTGTTGTCTGAAAAGACCCACTTGCCAAAAAATGGAGGACTGACAGAACCTGGACCAGAGGGGGAATTCCTGTGGGTTGGCGGATGGGGGACATCAGGGCTGGCTCCAGCTGAGCTCACAGTTCATGTATAGTGGCTCGGTCAAGTCGGTATCGAAGTATAATATGTCGTTCTTCCATTGTCGACAGGTCCACCAGCGGTCGGTACACAGGAGGATTCCTCCTTCTCCTCGCAAGTCCCAGCGGACGGTGCCTAGGAAGGACAACATGGAGTACAGAGTCAAGCAACCCACAGGTACGTAACCACAGCTTGCACAGTACACGAATCGCTATGCATTGAATGGCTTGTATGAGTGGCAATGCCCTTGAAATGGCGGCTGCCTGACCTGAGAAGTGTGACAGTGGGATGTGAGGTCAATGTGCTGGCGTGGCACACCATGGCGGTAGGCGGTCGGAGACCGCTGTGCGAAGCCGCATTGGTTAACATTGAACCCTATGGGTTTCAGGAGCCAATGACGATGTGCGCCGGCGGTCGCGGTACGCACCGCTGCGGTACGCACCGCCGCGGGCGTGACCGCCATTTTCTATCTGCTTAATCACTCGAGACCTGATCATCCACAGGAGAGGACCTATACTGCAAGTGCTGCTGTGACCTTGGTCTGGAAGAGACAATGGTTGCTGCGACTGGGGAAAGGGCCCCTGCCTTCACTTCTAAAGAGTTGGAGAAACTTGTGGATGGGGTCCTCCCCCAGTATGCGCTACTCTACGGTCCTCCAGACCAACAGGTAAGTACACTGGGTGCACGTTGAATGGGCTATGCCTGGGTTGTGTATGGTGGATGTAAGATGTTGGGGTGGGGAGAGAATGAGTAGTGCAAGGCACGACAGATGAGAGCATGTGCCACATGGCAAGGTTGGGGAGGGGGGGGTCAATCACACCTAAAATGCAGAAAAAATTATGATATTTCCTATTCCACCCTGTACATGTCAAATAGGTCAGCGCCCATCAGAAAGTCGACATTTGGCGTGCTATCGCCAAGGAAGTCCGGGCCCTGGGGGTCCACAACAGACGGGGCACCCACTGCCCAAAGAGGTGGGAGGACATCCGCCGTGAGACCAGGAAGACTGCCGAGTCACTGCTAGGGATGGCCTCCCAACCTAGGAGGGGTGCCAGTCTTACCCTGACCCCCCTGATGTCCCGGATCCTGGCGGTGGCCTACCCCGATTTGGATGGGCGCATGAGGACATCACAGCAGACACAAGGGGGTGAGTACCAGCACATTCTGCTATCTTTACGCGCAGTGGAGGCGTCTGGGTGGGGGAGGAGGGCTGTGGGTGACATTAGGCCAGGGCGCTTTCTGTAGTGTAGTCCCCTACTTTAGGCATGTCCCTGTGCCCCCGCCCCCCACCTCTGTAGGGTGCCAAGTACAGCAATCGATGGTCCAGCATCACCCATGTGCGCAATTGTTGTCCATAGACCTGTTGGCCTAGTCACAAGTACTGAGTAATGTACCCCGATTGCGCGGCGTAGTGCATGAGGCTCCTGTGTCTGTCCTCTCCGCCAACGGTGTTGACAATGCATGCACTCAACCTGTTTTTATTTCCCCCCCCCTTTTTCTTTATCTTCTTGTGCATGTGTGCATTAGCATCATCAGGCGGAGGAGAATTGGCATCGGAGCACGAGGGAGCTGCAACTCACAAGGCCCCGGTGGGCCATGGTACAGACACCGAGGTCACCAGTGATACGTAGGGCGAGGGGAGCACCACAACGGGGACCCGTGGTGACACCAGCGACACCGACACGTCCTCGGAAGGGAGCTCCCTAGCGGTGGCGGCAACATCCGGGCCCCCCGCCTCTACAGGTACAGCCGCCACCCAGCGCACCAGCTCTGCCCTCCCAGCAGCCCCTCAGCCTTCGCTCTGTGCCCGCTCGCCCATGAAGGCGGGCATCTCCTTTGCCCCAGGCACCTCAGGCCCTGCCCCTGTTACCCCTGCTGCCCTCAGTGAGGAGGTCATTGACCTCCTACAGACCATCATTGTTGGGCAGTCTACCCTTTTGAATGCCATCCAGGGGGTAGAGAGGGAGGTGCATCGGAGCAATGCATACCTGGAGGGCATTCATTCGGGTCAGGCTGCCCATCAACGATCGTTCAATGCTCTGGCCTCAGCACTGACGGCAGCCATTGTCCCTGTTTCCAGCCTCCCTCCTCAAACTGCCTCCACCCTGTCTCTGTCTCCTGTTCCTCAGCCTATCCCATCCACACCATCAGACCAGCCTGCACACACCTCAACACCCAAGGGCAGCTCATCCAGACATAAGCACCACAGATCACACAAGCATTCACCCAAGCTACACCCAGATGCAGACATGCCAACAGTCACTACCACCTCTGTGTCCCCCTCCTCCTCGTCTCCCTCCTCCCTCCCTGTGACGTCTCAACTCACACCTGCATGCACTCCACCATCAGCCAGTACTTCCATCACCAGCACACCCTCCAGTACAGTCCGCACACGTGCAGTCACCACCCCCACTGCCATTTACACGTCCCCTGTGTCCTCTCCCACTGTGTCTGTCACCCCCTCTTCCAAGACACACAAACGCAGGCAGCCACCCACCCAACAGCCAACCACCTCACCACAGCCCACGTCACAAGCACCTGCACCCAAAGACAGCACACCTGACTCTCCTACAACCACATCCTCTTCCTCCACTCCACTACCCACTACACCTACCCTTTACATTGGTCATAAAAAAGTTTACCTCTCCAAACTTAACCTCTTTGCCCCACCTGACCCACCTGACCCACCCCCTCCATCTGCTAAGAGTCCCAAGAGCACCTCAGCCACCACCAGCCCTGCTTCAAGTGTCAGCATTGTGCACGGGTTTTGGAGTCCACCCTTTCCCAGCACTGATACATCAGCCAGTAGCAAGGGGAAAGCCAGCCCCCCCCCTGGAAAGAGGACCCGTAAAATCAAGGGCCGCCGCAAGAAGACTGACACGGCTGCCCCCAAGGAGCAAAGTCCTGGGCCGTCACCTGCCACAACATCCAGGGGAGGCAAGGGCCAGAGAGCCTCATCGAAGGAGGGCAAGGGCAGCAGGGCGGAGAAGTCAGCCAGCAGGGGCGCGGACCAGGAGGGCCCCACAAGCCCCATCCCGGGTGTGAGGGAGGACACCCATGGGTCCAGGACTCCGTCACAGAAGGGTCCAGCAACTGCACGGTCAGAGGGCGACTAAGCAGGGAGTCCTGGCCAGGTCTGGCTCCCTTGAATGACTGGACAAGCCCCGCTTAACAGGGCCCCGCCGTGCAGAAAGGCACCGCTGAAGAGGGCCCCGCCGTGAAGACAGGCACCGCTGAAGAGGGCCCCGCCGTGCAGAAAGGCACCGCTGAAGAGGGCCCCGCCATGAAGACAAGCACCGCTGAACAGGGCCCCGCTGTGAAGACAGGCACCGCTGAAGAGGGCCCGCCGTGAAGACAGGCACCGCTGAAGAGGGCCCCGCCGTGAAGACAGGCACCGCTGAACAGGGCCCCGCCGTGAAGACAGGCACCGCTGAAGAGGGCCCCGCCGTGCAGACAGGCACCGCTGAAGAGGGCCCCGCCGTGAAGACAGGCACCGCTGAACAGGGCCCCGCCGTGAAGACAGGCACCGCTGATGAGGGCCCCGCCGTGAAGACAGGCACCGCTGAAGAGGGCCCCGCCGTGAAGACAGGCACCGCTGAACAGGGCCCCGCCGTGAAGACAGGCACCGCTGAAGAGGGCCCCGCCGTGCAGACAGGCACCTCTGAAGAGGGCCCCGCCGTGAAGACAGGCACCGCTGAACAGGGCCCCGCCGTGAAGACAGGCACCGCTGAAGAGGGCCCCGCCGTGAAGACAGGCACCGCTGAAGAGGGCCCCGCCGTGAAGACAGGCACCGCTGAACAGGGCCCCGCCGTGAAGACAGGCACCGCTGAAGAGGGCCCTGCCGTGCAGACAGGCACCTCTGAAGAGGGCCCCGCCGTGAAGACAGGCACCGCTGAACAGGGCCCCGCCGTGAAGTCAGGCACTGCTGAAGAGGGCCCCGCCGTGAAGACAGGCACCGCTGAAGATGGCCCCGCCGTGAAGATAGGCACCGCTGAACAGGGCCCCGCCGTGAAGACAGGCACCGATGAAGAGGGCCCCGCCGTGCAGACAGGCACCGCTGAAGAGGGCCCCGCCGTGCAGAAAGGCACCGCTGAACAGGGCCCCGCCGTGCAGAAAGGCACCGCTGAACAGGGCCCCGCCATCTCAAGCACCGCTCCGCTGGGCCCTTCCTGTCAAGCACCGCACCGCTGGGCCCTTCCTGTCAAGCACCGCTCCGCTGGGCCCCGCCGTCTCAAGCACCGCTCTGCTGGGCCCCGCCGTCTCAAGCACCGCTCTGCTGGGCCCCACCGTCTCAAGCACCGCTCCGCTGGGCCCTTCCTGTCAAGCACCGCACCGCTGGGCCCCGCCGTCTCAAGCACCGCTCCGCTGGGCCCTTCCTGTCAAGCACCGCTCCGCTGGGCCCTTCCTGTCAAGCACCGCACCGCTGGGCCCGCCGTCTCAAGCACCGCTCCGCTGGGCCCTTCCTGTCAAGCACCGCTCCGCTGGGCCCTTCCTGTCAAGCACCGCTCCGCTGGGCCCCGCCTTCTCAAGCACCGCTCTGCTGGGCCCCGCCATCTCAAGCACCGCACCGCTGGGCCCCGCCGTCTCAAGCACCGCTCCGCTGGGCCCTTCCTGTCAAGCACCGCACCGCTGGGCCCCGCCGTCTCAAGCACCGCTCTGCTGGGCCCCGCCGTCTCAAGCACCGCTCTGCTGGGCCCCGCCATCTCAAGCACCGCTCTGCTGGGCCCCGCCGTCTCAAGCACCGCTCTGCTGGGCCCCGCTGTCTCAAGCACCGCTCCGCTGGGCCCCGCCGTCTCAAGCACCGCTCTGCTGGGCCCTTCCTGTCAAGCACCGCTCCGCTGGGCCCTTCCTGTCAAGCACCGCTGGCCCATTGACAGTGCCGGTTCTGTGTCGAGCTAGTGTTCACGCTGCACTCGGGGCACCCTGCCTCCTCCATTACCTGTGGAGTCTGTAATCCACCTGATGGCCTGTGTCTCTGCACTCCCCAGGATGGCACAGTGGGCAGACCACCCACTGTAGAGACTTGTGAGACTGTGGCTTTGCACTCCCCAGGATGGCACAGTGGGCAGACCACCCACTGTAGAGACTTATGAGACTGTGGCTTTTCACTCCCCAGGATGGCACAGTGGGCAGACCACCCACTGTAGAGACTTGTGAGACTGTGGCTTTGCACTCCCCAGGATGGCACAGTGGGCATGGCGGACCCTTCGTGGATCTGGTGTCGTGGACTCCTGTGGCTGAGGTGCCCCCCCTTCCCTTCCCCCTGAGGTGCCTGTATTTTTGTCATCTGATGCCCCAGCAGTGTTCTCTCCAACGGACTCAGGTCTCCTGTGTGGGCTTTGCCCATGTGTTGATACACTTTGGCCCACGGACAGTGGAAATTTAAGTGACTGTGCAGGACTTATTGCCTATGTTTATCGGTTTCGCAATGTTCTTACTTGATTTTTTACAATTCATATTGCTATTTTACCATGACTTCAAAGAACCTATTTTATACATAAATTTTGTTTCTCACTTTAATTATGTCTTTGCATTATTCCGGGGGGTTTGGGTGGTGTCACTGTGACTTGGTGCTCTGCATTGGTGTGTAGATAGTTGGGGGGGGTCGCATATGTGTGTGCCCGTAAGCTTTCGTCCTCCCCCCTCCCCTGTGTCATAGGTGCAGTACTCACCGTTGTCGTCTGCGCCGGCGTTCGTACTCGTGGTAGATGAGCAGGTAGACAATAGCTGGTAGGATGTTTAATTCGGGTTCCATGCTGTTCTCCGTCCTCGTGGAGTGTGTATAGGTGAGCGTTTTCCCGTTCGTAGTCTGTTTCCGCCGTGTTTTTATCGGCGGTGCTCCCACCCCGGAAAAGGTGGCGGATTGGTGAGTTGTGATAGTGTGGGCGGTACATTGTCTGCCGCCTGCCTGTTGGTGGTGACCGCCGCGATGTTTGTGTGTCCCGTCATGGCGATCGGAGTGTTAAAGTGGCTGTCTATGTTGGCGGTTCCCGCCAGGGTCAAAATTCCATTTTTTGGACCGCCTGCCTGTTGGCGAGTTGGCCGCGGCTTTATCACCGACCGCCAGGGTTGGAATCACCCCCTAAATGTTTGACTAGGGTATGCAAATATTTTATAATTAAATAATAAACATGTACTAGTTTGTGTTTTTAAATAATACATTGTGGTAATTTATATTGTTCACAAGTTTGAATATCTCAATGTTAACATTATTTCCTACCGGTTTTTGTTTTGCTTCCCTTCCCCCATTTATTTCTGCTGGAGAGTGTTGCAATACCAGTCGTTGTCAATGTGTGGTACTGGGCATACAACTGATGTGCTACTGTTTTTTTAGTAGTAATTTACACTCACATTTTGTGAAGAAGGACAAATCAGTAATTACTCAAGATGGTAAATTACCTTTGTGAATCAAGCACACTGTTTTGAATTAGCAACTACCGGCATTTACAGGGTAGTTACTAAAGTACAGGATCTGAATTTCTAGTGATGTGCTATTTGATGCTTACCAATTCATGTATGACCTTCTCCCTTCACAGGCACTGGCAACTGGCAGCCATATCTTAGGTTGCCAGCTCCTTTTTATTGTTCTCTTTCTAGCATTCTCTTATCCATTTGGATTTTTGCCTAGTGCACCTGCTAACTTGCAAATATATTTTTGAAAGGAGTTTAGGACAAATTGTTGGCCAGATGAAAATGGCAAATTGCTTAGGAAAGTAAAGTCTTAAATCCAACAAGCAGACTCTTGCCATTGTGAGGAGTATGTGGGCCTCTAGGATTTTGGCAATATTTCCTTGATTTCCTATTTGAATTTTGGACATCTATGATTTGAGTTTAGGAATACCTTGGTCTGCTGGCCATGCCCCAGCAACTAGTGCACTGTCCTACAGATTAGAAATAATTTCCTAAAACTTTGAAGCAAATGACACCTTGAAAAATCAGCTGTAAGTAAGCACTAACGTTTTATGCAGTTGCAGAAAGCTCGACTACATGGTGCTGATTTCAAGGGCACACTATTCTCACGTATAAACATATCATGTGGGTAACAAATCCATTATGCAGTTGGGTAAATGCCAACTTTAATAGATATTCATAGGTACAAACCATTGTTTTCTATCTTCTGGTACAAATTTCAAATGAGTACTGCACAGCAGATCATTGTAGGACAACGTCAACAGAAATATGAAAAATCTAAAATTGGCACTATTACCTTTCCAGAGCTTTGCATCAGTGTTAAGCAAATGGTATTGCAATTCTCCTACTTCACCTCAGGGTAATCACACCTCATTGTGCCTTTACAAATTTTGCCTGTTACCTAGGAGGACAGCTATCTAGGTTCAAAGACTAACCCAAATAAAAGATAGAGGAAAGGAGGTAAACTTGCTCTTCACATTACCACATGTTGCATTTCCATGTGAAATAAAGGGAAGATCACTGAATTAATTTGAGAAGACAGTGGGGCATATTTATACTCCGTTTGCGCCGGAATTGCGTCGTTTTTTTGACGCAATTTCGACGCAAAACTAACTCCATATTTATACTTTGGTGTTAGACGCGTCTAGCGCCAAAGTCCGTGGAGTTAGCGTCATTTTTTAGCGTGGACACCTACTTTGCGTTAATTATATGCAAGGTAGGCGTTCCCGTCTAAAAAATCGACTCCGAGGCATGTGTGTCGGATTTATACTCCCGGTCAAAAATCACGCCCGGGAGTGGGCGGGTCAAAAAAAGTGACGTACGCCGCTTTTGCGCCGTTTTTTAGCGCCTGCAAAAGGCAGGCGTTAAGGGACCTGTGGGCTCTGAAGGAGCCCAGAGGTGCCATCCCATGCCCCCAGGGACACCCCCTGTCACCCTTGCCCACCCCAGGAGGACACCCAAGGCTGGAGGGACCCATCCCAGGGACATTAAGGTAAGTTCAGGTAAGTATTTTATTTTTATTTTTTTGTGGCATGGGGGGGCCTGATTTGTGCCCCCCTACATGCCACTATGCCCAATGACCATGCCCAGGGGACATAAGTCCCCTGGGCATGGCCATTGGGCAAGGGGGCATGACTCCTGTCTTTGCTAAGACACTAGTCATTTCTATGGGGGTTGGGAGTCGTAAAAAATGGTGCAAATCGGGTTGAGGCGAAAAAATTGCCTCAACCTGACTTGCCCCATTTCTTGACGCCCAAGCCCCATATCCCCCTACGCCGGCGCTGCCTGGTGTACGTCGTTTTTTTTAACGCACACCAGACGGCGCCGGCGGCTAACGCCGGCTAACGTCATTTAATAAATACGGCGCCCGCATGGTGCTTCAGAATGGCGTTAGCCGGCGCTAATTTTTTGACGCAAAACTGCGTTGGCGCAGTTTTGCGTCAAAAAGTATAAATATGGGCCAGTGTATCTTTAGAATGACAGAGCAAATCACAGGGAAGAATGTCCTTCAGAGCCGAAGATATTCATTGTTCCTTGGTGGGAAAGCAATGCTAGCCATGGGAGGAGTTAGGACAGAGAGAGAGATAGACAGAAAGAGAGAAAAGGAAAGAGTGAGGGAGAGAATGTAAGAGAGAGATATGAGCACCAGAAAAGCTGGAAGCTTTCATATTCATACTCCACTTCATTACTTCTAAGGATTCCAGCACCAAATGGGCAGCACCAAGGGCCCAGGACTCACTCAAGCAGAGAGAAAATAACATTTAGGCGGTCATTCTGACCCTGGCGGTCAAAGACCGCCAGGGCGGAGGACCGCGGGAGCACCGCCGACAGGCCGGCGGTGCTCCAATGGGGATTCCGACCGCGGCGGTAAAGCCGCGGTCGGACCGGCAACACTGGCGGGCTCCCGCCAGTGTACCGCCGCCCCATTGAATCCTCCAAGGCGGCGCAGCTTGCTGCGCCGCCGAGGGGATTCCGACCCCCCCTACCGCCATCCAGATCCCGGCGGTCCGACCGCCGGGATCCGGATGGCGGTAGGGGGGGTCGCGGGGCCCCTGGGGGCCCCTGCAGTGCCCATGCCACTGGCATGGGCATTGCAGGGGCCCCCGTAAGAGGGCCCCTAAATGTATTTCACTGTCTGCTGCGCAGACTGTGAAATACGCGACGGGTGCAACTGCACCCGTCGCACAGCTTCCACTCCGCCGGCTCGATTCCGAGCCGGCTTCATCGTGGAAGCCTCTTTCCCGCTGGGCTGGCGGGCGGCCTGAAGGCGACCGCCCGCCAGCCCAGCGGGAAAGTCAGAATTACCGCCGCGGTCTTTCGACCGCGGAACGGTTACCTGACGGCGGGACTTTGGCGGGCGGCCTCCGCCGCCCGCCAAGGTCAGAATGAGGGCCTTAGAGTTTAAAAAGCTCTACCAGTGTAATTTTCTTTGCCTCTGCCTCTCTATCCAGTTTGGCCAATTGCAGGATGAGCTTTCTCTCTGCTCGTCTGTTCCTCAGTTCCTCTGTGTTCAGACCTTCAGAAGAAACATTGGTGCCTGCCCTGGAGGCCCTCCATTCAGGAATGTCCACTTTACCCACCAAGTGACCACGCATGCTCTGAACCTTCTCATCCCCAGCTATATTCTCTTCTTCTTTGTGCCCCTCATTCTCCTTTGCTGTCAACCAGGACCTCACTGCCTTTTGCAGCTCATCCTTCTTGGTGGAGCTTTTGATTGAGCATTGGAATTCCTTATAAAATTGGTTGAGCCGGGCCACTGTGTAATCCTCAAACTTCTCCAGCTCAAACACCACTTTTGCAACAACTGCTGATGGCTCCCCAGACTGAGACTTGTTTGTGGACAAGCTTCAATAAAGGTGCAAAGTCTCAAAAGGTAGAGAGATTTCAAAAAGGACAAAAAGAAAAGCAAAAGAAATCCAAGAGAAAAAAAACAGTATGTGGTTGTGTAATAGGCTGCGGACACCAATCACTGTTTGTCAAGTACAAAAACAAGTGTTATTCCCACCGCTGATCATCAGTGTTAGAAATTGTGTCTCTACTTGGCAGTCAGTTTACACCCTGTCCAAGTAGGGACCCTCAATCAAGTCAGGGAGATACACATTTCTGATAAACCCTGCTCACCCCAGTGCTAGCTTGGCACAAGCACTCAGGCTTATCACGGAGGCAATGTGTAAGGTATTTGCATCAACACACACTGTACCACAGTGAAAACACCACAAAAGAACTCCACATCAATTTAGAACAATACTCAATATTTGTCTAAATCAAACAAGACCAGAATGGCAAAAATTCAACATACGCAAGCAAAGATATGAATTTGTAAAATAACAGAGTCTTAATCCATAGAAATCAATGGATGCGTTGTTTTAGCATAAAGTACCTGAAATAGGTAAAAACTAAAGCTGCAAGGCTGAGCATGTGTCGAAAAGCAAGCGATGTGTTGATTCCTTACTCACAAGTGAGTCCGTGTGTCAATTCTTTGTCTGCCGGGTGAGTGATGCATCGATTCTTTCTCACGGGGAAAAGATGCATCGATTTCCAGACAAGCAAACTCAGGTCTATGCAGTGATGTAGATTTTAACACTCAGGGATGATACGTGCAAAATTCTGATGCACATATGTGATGAATTTGCACTGAGGTGGTCATGCATCGATTCAACCGGTGTTGCATTGATTTATTAGCCGCGGGGCAGGTGATATGTCAATTTTTCTGATGCTCAGGTCTGGTGCGTGCATTTTCACTCCGGTTCTGCCAGCTTCTCCTTCCAGGGGCACAGCGACTGGATGTGGCACCACTTGGCAAGTCGGGAGGTCTCAGCAAGTGAGCCCAGGTCCTAGCAGATGAAGTATCTGAAGTCCTTGAGACTTCTTTACAGTAGGCAAGCTCACTCCAACCCTTGGAGAATCTTCACAACCAGTCTTTGTTTTCTTTAAGGCAGAAGCAGCAACTGTAGGCAAACTCAGCAAAACACATACAGCAAAGGGGTAGTGATCTTCCTCCAGCTCTTCTTCTTGGCAGAGGTTCCTCTTGATCCAGAAGTGTTCTAAAAGTTTTGGATTTTGAGTCCATTACTTCATACTCATTTCTCGCTTTGAACTAGGCAACTTTCAAAGGAAAGTCTCTGTTGTTCACAAGATCCTGCCTTGCCCAGACCAGGCCCCAGACACACTCCAGGGGGTTGGAGACTGCATTGTGTGAGGACAGGCACAGCCATTTCAGGTGCAGGTGTCACCTGCTCCCTCTCCACTCTAGCCCCGGAAGACTAATCAGGATATGCAGGACACACCTCAGCACCCTTTGTGTCACTGTCTAGAGGAAATTCAAACTGCCAATCTGACTCAGACCTGGATTCCACAGGCAGGCAGAGGCACAGAATGGTTAAGTTTAAAAATGCCCACTATCTAAATGTGGCATTTTCAAACACACAATCTAAAAACCAAGTCTACCAAAATATGTATTTTTAATTTGTGAGTTCAGAGGCCCCAAACTTAGATCTTCATCTGCTCCAAATGGGAAACTGCATTTAAAAGATATTTAAAGGCAGTTCACATGTTAGCCTATGGGAGGGATAGGCCTTGCAATAGTGAAAAAACAAATTTGGCAATATTTCACTATCAGGACATGTAAAATATACCAGAATATGTCCTACCTTTTAAATACACTTTACCCTGCCTATGGAGCTACCTAGGGCCTACCTATGAGGTGACTTGCATGTAGTAAAAGGGAAGGTTTGGGCCTGGCAAGTGGGTACTTGTGCCAGGTCGAATTGGCAGTGCAAGACTGCACACATAGACACTGCAGTGGCAGATCATCTGAGACATGTTTATAGGGCTGCTCATTTGGGTGACACAATCAGTGCTGCAGGCCCACTAGTGGCATTTAATTTACAGGCTAGGGACTTACTAGTAAATCAAATATGCAATCAGATATAACCAATCATCATCACAATTTATATAGGGAGCCCTTGCACTTTAGCACTGGTCAGCAGTGGTAAAAGTGCCCAGAGTACCAAAAACCAACAAAAATAAAGTCCAGCACACATTCAAAATTGAAGGAAGCAGAGGCAAAAATACAGGGTTAAACACACCAAGGATGCCAGGTTTAACACAGGTTTAAAAACCATGGTGGATCCACAAAGCTATATAGTTTTGAAAACTAGATTCCATTCTGAATTCATCAATTTGTGTAGATTCATCAAGTATTCCACATAAAGAGTAATAGTTGAAATTGAAACAAAATGAAATTGAGTTAAAAAAAAGCCATTTGTGACTTATTTTTCATCTGTAACTTATTCTTGCTATTGCAGATTTTTAAAACCATTACATAGTTACGTCCGCTGGACCCTTCTGGTTCTAGGTATTTATAGGGTTTTTAGGCTTTCCAAGAAACCGAGGTACCCAGAGCCAACAACAGAGCTGCTGCTGACAATGGTATTTCATTGTGTACTGACTATTCAGCAATTCAAATGGTAAATTTCAAAGAATGGAAAAAGGGATGGAGGAAGACTGTATAATTGAGATGTACACCAGAGACCAAGTTTAGAGCAATGTTTGTTTGTACATCTCTTAACCTATAGGTATCCATACTGGCATGTGTTTCAGAGGTAAATTTTTAAAATATCTTCTTGTTACACACTTGCTTACATTAGAAGGGCACAAACATAGTGATATTCAATTGCTAATAACAAATGTTCTTCTATTCTGTATTCAGACATCTCCCAATAAAAATGGCATTCCACTTGTGTGGCCGGGCCTTGCCTCTGCCACCCAGTACAACCCAAACATAACCTAGGAAACATCATATTTTACCCAGCAGAATCCATGCTTTTTTTTTAAAAGGTGGCTAGCTGTGGATTTTGGGACGCAGCTCAGCTACCACTTGGGGGAGTCTATGAACACAGCATTTCATAGAACACTAGACACCTGAATGAGTCCAATGTGGGGTTTTACCCAGAACCCCTTGCAAATCTCAAACTTTGCTTAAAAACAATTTTTCCAAGCATTTATGTGAGGAAAACTCCTGGAATCAACAGAGACCCGCACATTTCTTCTCCAAAAGCATTCCCCAAGTCTCCAGAGTAAAATGCTGCCTCACTTGTGTGGGTAGGCCAAGTGCCCACAACATGGAAGGGTGGTGCAAAAAGCAGCAACATAGACACATCGCATATTTCCACCGAAAAACAATGCACTTTTGCAATATTGGTAGCTGTGGTTTTTTGGGATTCAGCTCAGCAGCACCTAAGGAAACCTACCACAGGAGCATATTTTTGAAAACTTGACACCCAGGGGAAGTCCACGGTGGGATAACTTGCATGGCTATCACCAGGTTCTTTTTACCCAGAATCCACGCAAATCTCAAACTTTGCCTAAAAACAATTGTTTCTCACATTACTGTGTGGAAAACAACTGGACTCTGCAAGCAGCCACAAATGTCCTACCACTTAGCATTGCCCAAGTCTCCTGAGAAAAAATGGCACTTCACTTGTGTGGGTAGATCAAATGCCAATAACAGGAAAGGGTGCAAAATGCAACTTAGACACACTACATTTAGAAACTAAGACTATAAATTTTTAAAAAAGGAAATTATCAAAATTCAACACACCAACAATCACAGAACACAACATTCAAAATAAACACAAAGTAAATCCAACACATGAAAATATATGATCTAATACATTATGATTACAGCAAATACAAAATAAGTTAATTTCCCACTCACAGAATCATACATTAAATAAACGTACAATTCTGTAGCTGCCTATCTACCTTTCATATCTAATTTCTCAAAATATAACACATCAAAAATAATTATAAATAACAGAAACATCATAGTTTAAAAAAGCCTAAAAAATGAAAAAATTAAAAAATTAAAAAGTTCAAGTTAAATCCATCAATGAAATCCAAACTCATAAAAAACTGTAAAACACAATAATTTGAAAGAAAATAAATCTTCTAGGACATCCAAAAGATCTAAATATTGTCTAACTAGAAATCAAATTAATTGCCTTTAAAAAAATGCAAAAATCATAGGTCCACTGGAAAACGTCTCATCTGTAAATCTGTAAAAAACATAAAATACACAACCACACACACAACTATCATACTAAATAGAATAAACATAAATTATAAAATTAGACTATCTAAAATAACACTACCCTACTACCAAACTCTAAGTAAGCCTGATGCACAAGACAACTTAACAACAGAGCACAAACTACAACAAACTAACCCTCAAAATCAAGAGAAACACTATAATACAATGTAACTAACACAACGGGCATCATGAGGAATTCAACGGATGGTGTGAACTGTCTGCCAAACTTCCAAGGGGAGGTTGCCGCCACACTGGCTACCTCCCTACCGGACCCAATAAGAGTTTCCAACTGAGTTGGCCTTGGTTTCCATCCACCAGCCTAGTGGGAAACAGGTGGCAGCATTGTCGCTGGCTCGTAATCAAGCCACCAGCAATGCTGCTGCTGCAGTGTGCACCAACACCTTCTCAATGTTCAATGTCTGCACAATATACAGTGAACATTGCGATTGTGCTGGGCAGAGGAACCACTCCACCTCCCCTGCCAAGTGCATGGGCAGTGCAGGGCCCCCCTTGTGGCCCGCTGCGCCTGTTCTCCACCAGCCTTTTCATGACGATAAAACTGCCATGAAAAGGCTGGTGGAGAATGAGGTCATAATCAGCAGGGCAGCCCTGCATGCAACACCGCCCTGGCTGATTGCGGTCTCCGCCACTGCCAGCCTGTCGGTATCATGGATCCCAGTGGTGCTGGAGGTGCCCTGGAGGTCTAACCACAGGAGTATCATTCCTGACCACCACTGCGAGGCTGGCATCTCATGACCGCCAGCCTCAAAATGAGGCCCTACACCTCCCCTAAATTGCTTGAAAAAATTAAAAAGGTCTTACCCTATACAAAGATCACCAGCAGGTAACCACAATTTTCTCCTACCCAAAGAAAAATTATGAAAAATTATTAAAATAGACCACAAAAGTAACAGTCACAAACCTCAACTCTTTATTCATAGTATCACCTACACACTACTAAGAAGAATGAACACTATTAAATACATGTATATATTACTACAGGAATAATCTGTTTCTCATAAAGTCTGAAACAACTCCACAGATAATATAAAAACGGCAAGAAGGAATATTTTGAATAAAGAAAAAAAGGAACATTTCTAGCATTGTTAAAATGTCATCTAAAACCTAACACCCTAACATCTACTTCTATGCTCTATACTAAGAGATTATAGAAGGGTGAGCAACTTACATACTAAAGTTTCTTATGGAGAAGAGATGTACTACATACCTTTTTGACAACAAAGATTGCCATTATCAGCAGAGGCATAATACAGTGTTCCCAGTGAAGGGCAAACATCCTCTGTGGTACCAGTGAGTCGGTCTTCCTCCCGAATTTGGCTTTATCATCTTCAGGCTTCAAGCGAGATGTAGTACATGCAAAGTGTGCTGGCAGTAGGTAAAAACATCTATGGAAGAATCTTGGGCTAAAATCTGGGTGAAAGACTTCTACTCAAAAGTCTCTGGGGCGAATTTATGAGAGGGTTGCGCCGTTGGAACATCACTTTTTAAAAACTAAAGTGGTGCAAGCCTCTTAACCATATCCATAAGGTGATGCAAGCCCATGCAACACCCATGGATTTTGACACTGCCCCAGATGAACTCCATCACGTAAACCTGAGGCATCTCTAAAACCTAGCTCCTGCCCAGAGCAGGCGTAATGAAGAGAAATATTTTAATTTCTCCTTGTATTTCCTCTTTCCATGTGTGCTGCAGAGAAAACGTCTCTTGGGATTGTTTTTGTGCAGGAAGGTGTCCCATTATGCACAAAAACAATCCTGCATGCATCGCAGGCCCCCTTGTACAATGGTGCAAGAGTGCCTGTGTTGGTGTTGTCACATAGGCTCTCATTATCCTAATGAGGTGGCTGGATTTGGGAGGAAGCATCACCTAAATCATCGGAAACTTAGTCCAATCCCACACCATGTGACAACTGTTAACCTAATCCATTTAAACCCAACTAGCAGCACCTTTCTCTGTCCAAGAGCAGGGATGATTGTGGCAAATGGGCGTTTGACAAGAATGACTTCTCAGGGAAATCATGATATATCAGATATCATCCTTTTCTCTTGGTTACATTAGTCTCACTCATGCAAAGACAACTAGAGGCAGACAATGGTGCAAGAACATTTAATGAAACAAGTGCGTCTTAAGAAAAATTGAATGAATGGAAATAATTAGAAGGATGACATATTCTAGAAGCAAAATGGTGAAGAGAACAGTGAAACACAAGAAAGGTCCTACCATGCTGTCACTATGCAAAATATATGTGGTTCCTACCTAAGGTATGTTAAAGCAAAGTGTAATAAGCCCTATTCCGCACTTCAGGTTTCTCCCTTGAGGAGGCATCATCCCCCATACCTGAGCGAGGAAGCCTGCTGTCAATAGAGACACCATCCCCTTGTAGGAAAGGGAACCGCTAGCCTCGGCAATCAGCTGTAGCAAAGTCAATCAGCATGCAGTCGTGGTCATCTGGCTGGTATCTCCCTCTAACGTGCACTGGACTGAGAAGTGTTTTTATAATATAACTGGTATTCTGGGAAAATGTCCCCAAGAATGTCTTTCTAAAAATGCAATGCTTTCCTAGGTGAAAGAACAACTAGATAAAGAAAATAAAACAGCACCACAGATGTGGTTGATGCTGAAATAATAAAATGAAGCAGAATAAAATGTGACAGTGCTAAAGGGCATGAACAGCAGGCCTAGTTGCTAAAATAACATGCCTAAAGGCAGAACTAAAATAGCTATACAACAGTGCTAGGCAATGATTAGTGCGCTACCGCAGGGAAAAAGGCTAGGAATGCAATGCATTGCATAAATATAGTGCATTTGTGCCCTTTCACATTGGTGTAGGGCAGTGCCACAAGCAGAGTTGCGGTGCTGACCTATGCCAATTCCCCATATATATGGGCCTTAGAACATATTTACAAGCCCCATGCATCACCAGAGAGACACTTTTAATAATGTTCCAGTGGCACAGACTGCAGAACCATATGTATGATGTCATGCAAAGCTACTTTGTGGAGCTTTTCATGACCTCACAGATACGGAGTAAGACAGGGCAGCACAAGTCACTGCCTTGCCTTACTCTACATCGGAGGCCATTCCTTGGGCATTGCAGTGGGTTTTTCCATGCAACAGTAATGGATTTTGACGCTGACCCAGTTTTACTAAATGACGTAAACCTGGGCCAGTGCCAAAACCTTATGCCTCACCAGGGGTAGGGTAACAAGGAGAAACTTTTTCCTTTCTTATCGTTATTTCCTCTTACTAGAGGACAACACACTCCAGATTGTTTTTGTGCAGGAAGATACCCTTTCTTGCACAAAAGCAATCATGCATGCAACGCAGACATCCTTGCACAAAAGGGTGCGTGTATTGGCACTAGCCACCATATTGTACAGCAGCACTGGGTGAAAGGACAGGAATGCATTATAAATATGGTGCATTCCTGCCATTTCACATTGCCCTAGGGCAGTGCTGTAAAAAGATCTGTGGCGCTGACCTACGCCAATCTGTTGCAAAGATGTCCCTAAATGTTATTAGAAATTTGAAATGAGGTTAGGAATATCTGTCAAAGATTATGTTCATCAAGGTGTGTGCCCCAGACATTTCCCTATTGTTTTAATGTGTAGATTAATATAGGGTAGGCAGATATCCTTGGCTACATTACATAGGACAATATTTGGCCAAATGTTACTACATGTACACCCATAAATATACTTCTAGGAATTTTACAGTTGTATTTTGAATTGCTTGTCTCCCCATTACCTCATTTACATTATTACAAGGGGATTGAAGTTTGTACACCTACTGCTAGGCATAAAAGTTAGTCGCAGTTTGTGATTTGCATTCCTTCAGGTGATTATGCTCAGTCACAGTGTAAAATCTATACGCTTATGATTAACTTTTTTTAATCAGGCCCTGAGTGTGTTTTAAGAGCTAATATTTTATCGCAAGGAAGCACATTTCCTTTTCGTAAATGCACTGTGACATACTTGATCTTAAATGTCTCATCATCAATAATTTCAAAACATTAAATAACCTGTAAGACAATCTGTGTTTTTTCGTTATCGGATGGGAGAAGGATGAAGCTAACAAAATATTTCAATATTCTTCAGTTCAACATGAAGGTTAGCTTTAACCTTCGTCATTGTTGCTCTTTCTGCAGTGTGGAACCATTCCAAAACACCAATAAACACATATTTCATACGCACAATATGGTGAGTGCATCAATGACCGTGACACATTAATGGAAAGTGGAAACGCCGCATTTACAAGTGAAATCTGAAATTACCTATTCACTCCGATTTTCATGATTCAGAACAAGAAGGCTTATGCTGCTTTAAAACTGATTTCGTCATCAAATAGCTAATGAACTGGAAGGCTATCTATTTTTTGTACGGGCCTCATATGCAAAGATAAGTTGTAGTCACTAAAGGTTACAGTTTGCAAAACTGGATAATTTGGACTGCAATGTAGCTTTTCGGTATGTACTAATCTTATATTCTGGTTTGGGAACAGGTCAGTGAACCACAAAACAATGGGCCAGATGAATGAAGAAGGCCGTTTGCGAATCGGAAATAGGGATTTTTTAGAAATCGCTATTTCTGATTCGCAAAGTGCAATGTATCACATTTGCGATTCGGTAATAGCGATTTCTTAAAAATCGCAAATGCTATTTACCGAATCGCAAATTGCGATACCGGCCCCATTCGCACCTATGGGCCTGTCGGCCCATATTTGCAAATATTTAGCATGTCCCAAATTGCGAATTCCTAACTGGAAATCGCAATTTGTGGACAAGCAAAGTCCAGGGTGCTGGGGGCCTTAGGCCCCCTCTGCTGCACCCCAAAATATTGTTTCACAACATGTAAGGTGCACACATGCCAAAAGGGCATGTGTGCTTTACATGTAAATTAAAAAAATGCATTCTAAACGCATTTTTTAAATTTGCACATGGTTACCACCAAGTTCAACTTGGTGGTAAATAACGATTCCTTAATGCCCAATTCGCATTAAGGAATTGCTTCTTACATGTGCTTTAGAAATCGCAAATAAGGATTCCTTATTTGCGATTTCTTATTTAGAGAGCCACAATTTGCGACTCTCTAAACAGGGTCGCAATTTTAAGGAATCGCTATTTTAGCGATTCCTTAAAATTGTTTTCAGAATGCCTTTGATTCATTCTGAAATGGCTTTTTGCATTCGCAAACGGGCATTCGCACCGTTTGCGAATGCAAAAAGCTTTGATACATCTGGCCCAAGGTTCCGCATAAATACTGAATCACAAATTGAAAGGGGCGTGTTTAGGGCATCCTGTCCCATTCGCAATTCCTTAATGTGTGTATCAATGATTTACATTCACAATTGCGTATCAAACCATTCACAGGTTACCAACACAGTAAATGGAAATGGGTCATTGGTGATAAGTGGTGCAAAGGCCTATGACCTCAGTATTATAAAAGCAGATATTTGTAGTTGTTAAGGTGTGGCAAGGGTAAGGTAAATATCTGAGAATACAGATTGTCGTTATAGCTACAGCAACACCACAGCACAACACTATATTACAGTGAAGACAACAGCAATACATAGCAATTACCACCATATAACACTGCAACAATAATATAGAAAACATTCACAACAATACAATATGAATCACAAACACAATGAAACAGAAAAAAGCAAGAACAAAACACAGCAAGAGCGATATCAACACAAGACAGCAAATGGAATTAACACAAATACAAACAATGTATAAAAACACTTGTAATTGTGTTGAGTTAGATTTTGCTATATGTTATGATATTGTGGCTTTGTAGTGTTTTTGTGTTGTTGGTGTGCTTTTGTTCTTTTGTGTGTAGTACTATTGTGGTTTGTCCTGTAGGTGTGTTGGCACTATGGCCCTCATTACAAGCCTGGTGGTAAATCCCGCTTACCGCTGTGCTGACCGCACACATATCACTCACACCACATCATGGCACCACAAAGACACCCCAGGTTTTCTGAGGGGGAGCTAAGGGTCATGGTGGAGGAAATCATCCGGGTAGAGCCACAGCTATTCGGATCACAGGTGCAGCAGACGTCCATTGCAAGGAAGATGGAGCTATGGCGGAGAATCGTAGACAGGGTCAACGCCATGGGACAGCATCCAAGAATCAGGGATGACATCAGGAAGAGGTGGAACGACCTAGACCTACGGGGAAGGTGTATTCCGTGGTATCAAGACACCAGGTAGCTGAACAGAGTACTGGCAGTGGACCCCCACCTCCTCCCCCACAACTAACAACATGGGTGGAGCAAGTCTTGGCGATCATGCATCCTGAGGGCCTCGCAGGAGTAGCAGGAGGACTGGACTCTGGTAAGGCAAATGCTTTACTACTTACTGCCCCTCTACCTTCATGCCATCACATACCCCCACCCGTACCCTCACTCCCATCACTCCATCACCTCACATCCACCCCACCATCACAACCTACACATCCCAATACCAAGCCCTGAATGCAACCACAATGCATGGACACCCATCACCACAGCATGCCCAGTAGAGAGACTCACCCAGACCACACAATCAGCAATCACACAAGGCCAAAGCGACAGGGAAACCACAATTCTATAAGGAAAACACACCCATTGCACAAGATGGCACACACAGATACAATAACAATGCATTTGCATACCAACAGGACCCCTACCCAACGACACCAGAGAGGAGGTGTCAGCTACATCCAGTCTCCCCCAGAAGAGGCCCACAGTGATGACAGCAGCTCTGCACGCCTGGATCATAATGACCAACCTGGCCCATCAGGGACCTCTGGACAGTCGGTTACCCTGCCACAGTCCCAAATCACCACAGAGCCTCCCCCCTCAGGAAACACCAGCACAGCACCCACCCAGCGAGCCCATGCCACTGTTCCCAGGACACCTCAATCAGCAGTGTGTCCACCACTACAGAGACCACAGGCAACCCCACTAACCCAGGACGATCAGGGACCTGGGGTCAGTGGCAGTAGGCACACGGTTCAGGGGACAGAGCCACAGGACAACAAGGAAGCTGGGAGGACTGCTGTGCGACAGGGGGAGGACAGGCCCAGGGAACTGACCCTCCACGAGGCACTCTCAAACATCATGGTGGCATACCACCATTCCCAGGAGACCATGGGCACAGTACTGGCCAAGTAACAGGAGACTGAGCGGCTGCAGGAGGGACAGTATCTGGGTATCAGTGAGGACATCACAAAAATAAACACCATCCTGGTCACCATAGCAGGGGTGCTGGCTTATATGGGCAAGACCATGAGGGAGGCAGTGGCACAGCAAAGGTTCCCCTGACACTAGCCAAACCGATGAACAGCCTTCCACCTCCGCCGGCGCTAGTGGGCAGGAGTCCCCGCCACAGGACCAACAGGCCACCAGCACCCCACCCCCTGCAGAAGGAGAACCACCCTGCAAACGGTCCCTGCGATCCAGGCAGAAGACAAAGAACATTGCCAAGACCCCCGCCAGGAAATAGGACTCTCCTGATTGTCACCCTTCTGTCCCACTCTGTTACCCTGTCCACCTTGAACTGCCATTGCTCCCCTTCCTATGCCTGATTGAACAATGCAACTGTGATGCAAAGAGACTGGACTCTAACTAGACATTCCTATACCATCACCCCCACCCTTTGAACATACCCCTATACTTATTAGCACCTAAATAAACACCCTTGAAACAAATACAAATCTGGAGTCAGTCTAATGATTCACAAATGTATTAGTACAACATTATCAAAGCATTGCAAGGTATATGTTCATTTACTCATACCAATGTATGACAGTTGGTGGGCAGCAGTACACATGGCAGAAGCCAGAATGGGGTACCCAGATCTGAAAAAAGGAAACCCAAAGGGAACAGTCAGTGTCCATAGACAGAGGGTAAGAGGCTGCCATGTACAATGTCCTAAAGTATACTTAAATGTGAAGAGGAGTTACAGTCTCTTACCTGTGTGTCACTGGAAGTACTGCAGGATAATGTTTGTTCTGTTGTCCACATCTTCTTCCTCTGCCTCCTCTTCCTCACTGTCCACAGGCTCCACCGCTGCCACAAGACCATCACCAGGCTCATCCTCCAGCAGAAACGGCACCTGGCGTCTCAATGCCAGGATGTGCAACATACAGCATGCCACAATGATCTGGCACACCTTCTTGGGTGAGTAGTACAGGGAGCCACCTGTCAGATGGAGGCACCGGAATCTTGTCTTCAGGAGGCCAAATGTCCTCTCAATAATACTCCTTGTTCTCCCATGTGCCTCATTGTAACGTTCCTTTGCCCTTGTCCTTGGATTCCTCACTGGGGTCAGTAGTCATGACAGGTTCGGGTAACCAGAGTCACCTGTAAATATCAAGGGACAATTGTGAGACACACACTAACCCTTAGGGACAACCCCATACCCAGACACCTACATATACTGTATGGGGACCTTGAGCTCACCTATTAGCCACTGGAGGTGCCTCTGGAGTTGACTCATCACATATGGGATGCTGCTATTTCTCAAGATATAAGGGTCATGCACAGACCCAAGATATTTGGAATTCACATGGGAGATGTACTGGTCCACCAAACACAACATTTGCACATTCATCGAATGATAGCTTTTTCTATTCCTGTACACCTGTTCATTTC
Organism: Pleurodeles waltl; assembly: GCF_031143425.1. Classification (NCBI taxonomy): domain Eukaryota; kingdom Metazoa; phylum Chordata; class Amphibia; order Caudata; family Salamandridae; genus Pleurodeles; species Pleurodeles waltl. The sequence continues at coordinate 396,475,878 of NC_090438.1, read as the reverse complement.
TGCGGGGGGACAAATGGCACATGTGTCCCATCAATGGCACCAACGATGTTGGGGATATGTCCCAGGGCATAGAAGTCAGCTTTCACTATGGCCAAATCCTCCACCCGGGGGACACGATGTAGCTGCACATATGTTTTGGCAGGGCAGACAACACCCTGGTCAGCATGTTTTAGAACATTGGCTGAGACATCCCTGATGCCATCGCCACTGTAGTTTGAAAGGAGCCACTTGCCAGGAAATGGAGCACTGACAGGACCTCCACTAGAGGAGGGATACCTGTGGGCTGGCGGATAGCTGACATCAGGTCTGGCTCCAATTGGGCACACAGTTCTTGGATTGTGGCACAATCAAGTCTGTATGTGATTATAATGTGTCTGCCCTCCATTGTCGACAGGTCCACCAGGGTTCTGTAAACCGAGGATGCAGCCATCTCATCATCTGCCTCAGCGGTTGTAGCCTATGGAGGAGAACGGTGAGCAGTTCATTTACCACATGGATAGCACAACTGTGTCTGAATTAATGTTATAGAAGCAGTGTGTGAATTTGAGAGTCATTATATGTGCCAATATGTGCTGTGACACAGTTAGGTGCCATGCCATGTGCCCCCCTGAAATGGCATCTGCCTGACCTGTGAGGAGGGACAAGGGGAAATTAGGTAACTGCGCATGATGCAAGCCCATGCAACACCCATGGATTTTAACACTGGCGTTGTGCAGTGTCGCGGTAGGCGGTCGGAGACCACCACGCAACTCTGCTTTGGTTATCATTGGGCCCTATGGGATGCAGGAGATAATGGCGGTAAAGGTACGCACCATCGTGGACGTCACCTCCATTTTCTACCCATTCACTCACTTGACACCTGACCATCAACATGAGAGGACCTACACTGCAAGTACTGCTGTGACCTGAGTCTGGAAGCGACAATGGCTCACGTGTCTGGGGAAAGGGCCCTTGCCTTCACTGTGGAAGAGTTGGAGAAACTGGTGGATGGGGTCCTCCCCCAGTACAAGCTACTCTACAGTCCTCCAGACAAACAGGTGAGTGCGCTGTGAGCATGATGTGTGGGTAATGCCTGTTTGGAGTGGTGTGGATGTAAGCCACATGTTGGGGGTGCTAAGGCATCCTGGCCTGACTGCTGCATGAGAGGTGGTCAGTGTATGTGCATCAGGGCATGGGTGGGAACTGGTGGGCAATGAGTATGACGGTCCGGACGGGTAAGTAATTAAATTTTCCACTGTCTTTACCCTCTAGGTCAGTGTCCACCAGAAGAAGGGGATTTGGCGTGCCATCGCCAAGGAGGTGTGGACCCTGGGGGTCTATCACAGGCGGAGCACCCAATGCTGCAAGAGATGGGAGGACCTGTGCCGCTGGACCAAGAAGACGGCGGAGGCCCAGCTGGGGCTATCCTCCCAACGTGGAAGGGGTGCCTGTCGCACCCTGACCTGCCTGCTGTTCCGCATCCTGGCAGTGGCCGATCCGGAGTTGGATGGGTGCTTGAGGGCATCACAGCAGCCACAAGGGGGTGAGTACAGTTTCAGAAAGCTGACTTGGCACGCTTTATGAATTACCTGGGAGGGGGATGTGGGCTGTGGGTGCCCCTAGGCCAGGGCGATCATGCTAAGGTAGGTCACTTGTTTGCAGACTCTGAAGCACCCCTACCCCAAAGGTACAAGTGGCCAACTACTACTGGGCAGGGCCCTGTGGGTGTCAGGTGTGCAGGTGCTGGCGTTAGGCATTGTACCCCATGGGCTGGTGACTACCTTAGTGAGTGGTTGGGCATGGCCTAGTGCATAGGGCAGCTCAGTGTGTTTTGTGTACGCCAACTGTAGTGTTGTTGCTGGCATTTACCATGTGTGTCCTCTGTCTATCCCCCCCTTCTTGTTTTGACACCCTGTCCTTGTGTGCATTACCATAATCTGGCGGAGGAGCAGAGGCACTGGCGAAGGAGGGAGCTGCATCCCACATGGCCCATGAGGGTGAATCCATGGAGGGTGAAGCCACCAGTGGGACTGAGGGCGAGGGCAGAAGGGGATACCAGTGACAGCGACTCCTCCAATGATGGAAGCTCCCTGGCTGTGGTGGACACCTCTGTGCCCACCCAACAAAAGGTACAGCCGCCACCCCCCCTACCAGCACTGCCACCCAGCAGCCCCTCAGTATGTTTCCCGTGCCCACTCACCCAGGAGGATGGGCATCTCCTTCGCCCCAGGCACCTCATGCCCTGTCCCAGTCAGCCCTGCTGCCCTCAGTGAAATCCCTCACTTTTGGGCAGTCAACCATTCTGAATGCCATTCAGGGAGTCGAGAGACATTTGCAACAAACAAATGCATACCTGGAGGGCATTCATTCTGGCGTGGTGGCCCAACAGAGAGCATTTCAGGCTCTGGCCTCAGCACTGATGGCAGCCCTTGTCCCTGTGTCGAGCCTCCCCCCTCCAACTTCCACTACCCAGACCCAATCCCCTCTACCTCAGCCTATCCCATGCACACCTTCAGACCAGCATGCACACATATCAACATACAAAAGTGGCTCTGGAAAGCATAAACACCACACATCATCACACAGGCTCTCACATACGCACCATACCCATGCACATATACCAACATCCACTGCCTCCACTGCGTCCCCCTCCTCCTCTTCATCGACCTCCCTCCCAGTAGCGTCTCCACTCACACCTGCATGCAATACATCATCAGCCACTACCTCCATCACCAGCACGCCCATCACAACACACCCCTCACGAGCAATCACCACCCCCACAACCATGCACACATCACCTGTGTCCTCTCCCAGTGTGTCTGCGAGCCCACCTCCTAAAGTACACAAACACAGGCACACACCCACTCAACAGCCATCCACCTCACAACAGCCTCCATTCCATGAACCTTCACCCAAACTCAGCAGACGTTCCCCTCCTACAACCACTACCTCTTCCTCCACTCCCACACCCCCTCCATCTTCCCGTCCCAGTGTGTCCCAAAAACTTTTCCTAACGGTGACCTCTTCCCTACACCTCAACCCGTCCTTCCCCTAGGTCCCGGATGTCTAGATCCTAGGCCAGCACCTCAGCTACCAAATTGGTGGTCCCTGCAAGTCAGAGAGGATTGAAGGGGCACCCGTCAGGGCTGCCAATGTGCCACCTACAGATGGTAAGGACCACCCAATTCCACCACCTGCCAAGGTTAAGAAGGGGCCGGCATGCAGCAGGGAAAAGATGCACCAACCACCCAGCAAGGCCTCATCCATAACCAAAGAGGACAGTGCCAAGGTACCAGAAGCGACTACCAAGGTGGGGAAGGGACACAAAAGCAAGGGCAAGTCACCTCAGGGCACAAAGCCTCCTGGTGAGGGGCTGGTGACCACCATTTCTCTAGACAGGCCAGCAACCTGTACCACGGTCAGCACTGCCACAACTACCGCCACCTGCACTTCCACCTGCACTGCCATCTGCCCTGCCATCTGTACCACCCCCGGCACTGCCGCTGCCACAACGACAGTCACCAACATCCTCCCCAGTGGTCAGGCGTCCGAGGCTGCTGGAGATGGCCTGGTGTCTCCCTCCACTACTACAGACTCCTGCACCACAGGCAGCAACGGCAGCATCTCCGCTGCAGACACCTCCGCAGCCACTGCCACCTTCACCGCCATCTGCACCGCCACATACCCAGCCGGTGCCACTATATCATACATCAGCAGCATCCCCAGTGGGCAGCTGTCCGAGGCTACAGGAGACATCCTGGACCCTGCACACACCACATGAGGCACCACCACCAGGACTGGCACTACCAGCAGTTTGCAGCCTAAGTCGCCACAGGATGGAGTGTGGCTCTGCCTCCATGGAGTATCATGCTACTTGTTACCTGCACGTCTCGTGCCTCAGACACCCAGTTGAGGGAATGGGAACTGCCACACCCCAGGTGCAGCATCACTGGGCACAATGCCCCCTCCAGAACCAGTGGAGATGTGTATCCACTCCCCCGTCCTTGGCAGGATGAAGCACACTGGGCACATGGCCCCCTCCAGAACCAGTGGAGAAAGGCCTCCACTCCCCCATTCCTTGGCAGGATGAAGCATACTGAGCACAAGGCCCCCTCCAGAACCAGTGGAGAAAGGCATCCACTCCCCTAATCCTTGGCAGGATGAAGCACACTGGGCACAAGGCCCCCTCTAGAACCAGTGGAGAAACCACCCGCTTGAGAGACTGTGGCTTTGCACTCCCCAGGACCAAGCAGTAGGCAACCCACCCACTTGTGAGACTTGAGAAATTGTGGCTTTGCACTCCCCAGGACCCACTTGAGGGACTTGAAAGACTGTCTTTGCACTCCCCAGGAGCAAGCAGTGGGCAAACCACCCACTTGAGGGACTTGAAAAACTGCCTTTGCACTCCCCAGGAGCAAGCAGTGGGCAAACCACCCACTTGAGGGACTTGAACGACTGCCTTTGCACTCCCCAGGACCAAGCAGTGGGCAGACCATCCACTTGAGAGACTGTGGCTTTGCACTCCCCAGGACCAAGCAGTGGGCATGGAGCCCCCTCAAGGAGCAGTGGTGTAGTACCATCTTCTGGCTGAGGTGCCCCACCTCCACTTCCCCCTTAGGTGACTGTGTTTTTTCAACCTGATGCCCCTGTAGTGTTCTCTCCCTTTTGAGGCAGGTGTCATGTGTGGGCTTCGCCCATGATTTTTAAGACCACTGGTCCACGGACATTTACAAGGGACAGTGTAAGGCCTTCTGTACATAATGTAAATATTTGTATATAGACTGATTATTTTAAATTCGATTGCTATATCTGAATGTTACACAATATCACTGGTTAAACTAATTTCCTTTTGTCCTTGCGTTCTTCCAGGGGGTGACGGGGTGTATCTGTAATGTTGTTGGATGTGTTAGTGTGTATGGTGTTGTGGGTGAGGGTGGGGGGTGGCGGTGTTGCGTGCCGCGTGTGTGTGTGTCACTCTCTTTTACCCCCCCTGTGTGCTAGGTGCAGTACTCACCAACGTCATCGCCGCCTCCTTCTTTCTACTTCCTGGTGTATTAGTAGATACACCAACATGGAGAGGACTTGCAGTTAGGTCTCCATGGCATCCTGGTTCTTCGTGGTGTGTCGGAAGGTGAGTGGTTCCCCTTCAGTGTACTGTTTCCGCCCCGTAAAAGGTGGCGGATTGGCCTCTCATAATAGGGTGGGCGGTACATTGTCTTCCGTCTGTCTGTTGGTGGTGACCGCTGCAGTGTTTTTTGCTACCGCCCTGGCTTTTGGAGTGTTAAAGTGGCTGTCTATGTTGGCGTTTGCAGCCATGGTCGTAATCCCATTTTTTTTACTGCTGGCCGGTTGGCGGTGTTACCGCCGCTTCAACACCAACCACCAGGGTTGTAATGAGGGCCTATGTTTTGTTATGGAATGTTTCTTTTGTCTAAGATTGAGACTTGATCTCAGCTTTTTCTGGGGATGGTGGTTTTCAGACAAAATATTGCTTAAAAAACAACATTTTATTTCAATGACATCTTTTGGTAACTCCCTCCTCCCTTGTCCTCAGTCAGTACTGCAGGAAGGCTCCCATGATGGGGAATGCACTTCTTATTCGGCTGCACTCGTACTTTTTGCCTACAAAATTTACTACAACAAACAGCCCCTGCTTTGGTACTTTGCACTTAATACTCCTTTCTATTTATCTGGCCATTTGTGGAAGTTTAGGATTTAAGGTATCTTTGCTGCAGCACTTGCACATTACTGCTTCAAAGACATTGTGCCTGCAATTTATAATGACATCATCTACTGTAACATTTACTGTAACACTCTCCTCCCATCCTCAGATGAAGCACCTACTATCTGATACCTTATTTATCATCAGTACTTGTACAATCTATAAGCAAAGTCCCTGAGGCACTTTTTCAGCAGTACTTGCACATCAGTGCTCCATCGTTATTGCACTTTATCTCCTGCACTTGCACTTTCTGGTTCCATAGACCAGAACATCGTTTATTTTTTTTAAAGTAACGTTGTAGCCATTGTAGTTGTATTCACTCTTAGAAATAGGCCAATTTTTCAGAGGGGAAACTATGAGCACTTTTTTGTTGCCTATTCTTCTGGCTTCCCTGCCTAAGGCACATTTTTTTTTTTTTTGTTTAATTATAGAGCAGAAACGGTGCCTCTTTTGCAATGTCTGCAAACACTTAATTTATAGAGTCTTATTGTCATGAGAACAAAATTGTTTTAATGTTCTGACTAATTGTGAACGTCTTTTTAATTGTATTGTTTTACTGTGTATGGCATTGCAATTTTTTTTCATTAATCACGCAATAAAGATGTATCATTATTATTATTATTATTATTATTATTATATTACAGTAAACAAAATAACAGCAATACATCACAAAAATACACAACCATATAACACTGCAACAATAATATAACAAATATACACAACAATACAATATGAATCACAAACACAATGCAACAGAACAACAACATAATGACAAACCAAGAACAAAACACAGCAATACAAGAGAGCATAGCAACACAACACACCAAATACAGACAAGGACATGTGCAATTGTGTTGAGTTAGATTATGCTATATGTTGTTATATTGTAGTGTTGTAGTGTTTTTGTGTTGTGTGTGTACTTTTGTTCCTTTATGTGTTGTATTTTTGTGGTTTGCTGTGCAGGTGTTTTTGGCACTATGCTATGGAATGTTTTCTATGTCTAAGATTGAGGCTAGGTCTCAACTGTTGCTAGGGAGGGAGGTTTCGGGACAAAACATTGCTTATAAACGGCAGTTTATTTCAATATCATTTTTGGTAACTCCCTCCTCCCTTGTCCTTAGCTGGCATTGCAGGATGGCTTCCATGGTTGGAGAATGCACTTCGTATTCTGCTGCACCCGTATTTTATTACAACAAAATTTACCTTGACACATAACCCCTGCTTCGGTACATTGCACTTAAGACTCCTTTTTTATTTATCTGGCCATTTGTGGAAGCTTAGGCCCATATTTATACTTTTTGATGCAAAACTTCGCTAACGCAGTTTTGCGTCAAAAAAAGTAGCGCCGGCTAACGCCATTCTGAAGCGCCATGCGGCGCAGTATTTATCGAATTACGTTAGCCGGCGTTAGCCGCCGGCGCCGTCTGGTGTGCGTTAAAAAAAACGACGTACACCAGGCAGCGCCGGCGTACGGGGATATGGGGCTTGGGCGTCAAGAAATGGGGCAAGTCAGGTTGAGGCAATTTTTTCTCCTCAACCCGATTTGCGCCATTTTTTTTCACTCCCAACCCCCATAGAAATTAATCCTGTCTTAGCAAAGACAGAAGTCATGCCCCCTTGCCCAATGGCCATGCCCAGGGGACTTCTGTCCCCTGGGCATGGTCATTGGGCATAGTGGCATGTAGGGGGGCACAAATCAGGCCCCCCTATGCCACAAAAAAAAAAAAAAAAAAAACACTTACCTGAACTTACCTTAATGTCCCTGGGATGGGTCCCTCCAGCCTTGGGTGTCCTCCTGGGGTGGGCAAGGGTGACAGGGGGTGTCCCTGGGGGCATGGGATGGCACCTCTGGGCTCCTTCAGAGCCCACAGGTCCCTTAATGCCTGCCTTTTGCAGGCACTAAAAAACGGTGCAAAAGCGGCCGTACGTCTTTTTTTTTGACCCGCCCACTCCCTGGCGTGAATTTTGCCCGGGAGTATAAATCCGACGCACATGCCTCGGAGTCGATTTTTAGACGGGAACGCCTACCTTGCATATAATTAACACAAAGTAGGTGTCCACGCTAAAAAATGACGCTAACTCCATGGACTTTGGCGCTAGACGCGTCTAACGCCAAAGTATAAATATGGAGTTAGTTTTGCGTCGGAATTTTGTCAAAATAAACGACGCAATTCCGGCGCAAACGGAGTATAAATATGCCCCTTAATTTCTAAGGCACCTTTGCTTCAGCATTTGCACATTACTGCTTCAAGGACAATGTGCCTGCACTTTATAATGACATCATCTACTGTAAGACTCTCTTCCCGTCCTCGGACGCAGCACCTAATACCTAGGCCCGTATTTATACTTTTTTTTGCGCCGCATTTGCGCCGCTTTTTGACGCAAAACGGCGCAAACCTACAAAATACTATGGTATTTTGCAAGTTTGCGCCGTTTTTGCATCAAAAAACGACACAAATGCGGCGCAAAAATGTATAAATACGGGCCCTAGTACCTTATTTATCATCCATACCTGTTAATTTTCTAAGCAAAGTCCCTAAGGCACTTTTGTGGCAACACATGTACATTACTGAGCTATCATTATTTCGCTCCATCTCACGCACTTGCACTTTCTGGTTACATAGACCGTAACGTGTTTTTCAAAGTGAAGTTGTAGGCCTTGGAGTTGTATTTACTCTTAAAGGGGGGAAACTATAAACACTTCTTCGTTGCTGATTCTTCTGGCTTCCCTGTCTAAGGGACAATTTTAATTATTTTAAGTTAGAGGGCAGGAAGGGTGCCCCCTTAGCGATCGCCCTCAAACACTTGAGTTATATGGTATTATTGTCACAGGGAAATAATTGATTAAATGTTCTTACTGACTAATTGCACATGTCTTATTAACATTTTAAGCTGTGTATGGCATTGCAATTTCTTTAGTGAATCATGCAATAAAGATGTATTATTATATTACAGTAAACGCAATAATAGCAATACATCTAAAAAATATACCACCATATAATACTGCAAAAATAATATAACAAATATACACAGCAATACAATATGAATCACAAACACAATGCAACAGAACAACAACAACACAATGACAAACCAAGAACAAAATCCCGCAGTACAAGAGAGCATAGAAACACAACACAACAAATAGAATGATCACAAATACAAGCAACGCACAAGGACACGTGTAATTGTGTTGAATTCGATTATGCCTAATGTAGTGATAATGTAGTGTTATTGTTCTTGCCATTTTTGGATGGTCCCTACCTTGGATAACTGTAATACTTGGGGCACAGTTTTTACCACGCTCTATACAACCGCACACAGTACACCAACACTTGCCAATTTGCCGGAAGTGTTGAAACAAATTCAAGATGAATACAGGGCTGCCCCAGCTCTGGACTTGGGAATGCAATTAATGGGCAATTTTGCAGGAACGCAAGCTGCCTACAATTATCGCAGAGACCTATCCTGGCATTGGTCGAAATAGTTAAGGAACCAGACCAACTAAACCACAATTTCAGGGAAAATCTAATAAAGTTTATTTCAAGCAAGCTCCTCAGGGTAATAAGAAACGCTGGGACAAAAAACAGCAAACTCCTAAAAAAGAGAGGGGAGAATCTCGACGTATGGAGACCCCACAGAATAGATATAGGCCCTCATTCCAACCCTGGCGGTCTCTGACCGCCAGGGTGGAGGGCAGCGGAAGCACCGCCAACATGCTGGCGGTGCTTCCTGGGCTATTCTGACCGCGGTGGTAAAGCCGCGGTCAGAAAAGGGGAACCGGCGGGTTCCCGCTGGTTTTCCCCTGGCCCAGGGAATACTCCATGGCGGCGCTGCTTGCAGCTCCGCCATGGGGATTCCGACCCCCTTCCCGCCAGCCTGTTTCTGGCGGTTTTCACCACCAGTACCAGGCTGGCGGGAACGGGTGTCGTGGGGCCCCTGGGGGCCCCTGCACTGCCCATGCCACTGGCATGGGCAGTGCAGTGGCCCCCTAACAGGGCCCCACAAAGATTTTTACTGTCTGCTTAGCAGACAGTGAAAATCGCGACGGGTGCCACTGCACCCGTCGCACCCCTGCAACTCCGCCAGCTCCATTCGGAGCCGGCTTCATTGTTGCAGGGGCTTTCCCGCTGGGCCGGCGGGCACTCTTTTGGAGGGCGCCCGCCGGCCCAGCGGGAAAGTTGGAATGGCCGCCGCGGTCTTTTGACCGCGGGCGGTCATTCGGCGGTGACCGCATGGCGGGCGGCGACCGCCGCCCGCCGCGGTCAGAATGACCGCCATAATCTCAGAAACAGAGATAATATAAAAACGCCTGATAGATATCATTATACTGATTCACTCCAATCTCGTTCCTTTTAAGGACTCATCGGAAAAACAAAATGAGAGAGGTGGTGTTGGAAGGTGGGTCATTAGTTGTGTGGCCTGCACAAGTAACGAGTCCGCACACGACCGCTACTGGGAACCAAACACCCCATTGTAGCGCTTGACTCTCATAGGGTAGCGTTGCAGAGCAGTCCAAGGCTTACTCAAGGGAGGTGGTGTGGGCTAGTAATCCCCATTCACAAGCACGCAAGCATGACTCTTAATAAATGAATGTCCAGTCTGTGCATTTTCTTTTGATAAAGTAAAAGTACATTTATTATTCACACACACTTCTCAATACTATGCAACAATCTACAAATATATACAAAGTGATAAAATCACTCTGGACAACAGTATGTAATCGATCAGGTCTCCTTAAGGGAGAATATAATCCAACAACCCACATGGCAAAACAATCCCAGTGCCCCCCTTTGCGACATTCAAACATTCTGACAGTATTCAACAGTACAGTACAATGATGACACCTACATTTGTGAATAAATACTTTCATTCTGCCAAGATGTGACTGTCAGTATCATTATTCAAATTAGCATAATCAGAGAACATAAGAGACCAAATTCTAGCATTCTAACCATCAGGATTACTTTTGATTACTTTTAGATTACTTTTGGGTTACTCTTACTTAAACATAAAATAACAGTAGAATACATGGGGCCATACCAACCTATGACAGGCCCCCTTGCACAAACAGGAACAAAAGTTCACTGAAGCTTGTGCTTCAAACATCCATCCACCCCTGGAGGGGTTATATTTCAGGTGTCCCACCCTACCTAGGGTGGGGACACCAACAGATGTTGGGGGGAGGCTGCGCTGCTCCTGCAGCTCCCCCTGTCTCCCAGTTTTCCGTTGGTGGTGGCCCCCATCTCAATGGGACCACCACAGGCGTTTTAAGGGCTCAAAAAGCAGCCCCTGCCCCGCAAAGCAGGCTGGGGCGGCTGCATAATTGATGAGCGGCTCTCCCGCGGAGAGGGGAGAGCCGCGATTCCTTTTCTTTTCTTCCTTTTCTTTGTTTTTGGGGGTGCCGGTCCCACCCGGACACCCCCTGCACCAAAAAAAGCGGATCCCTCGTTGGAGGGCAGCTCAGGGAGCCCACCCCTGGCCGCCCCGCCGGTTCCCCGCACGGCCAGCACCTCCAGGTGCTGCCGCGGGAGCCGGCTTGCTGACTTTGAGTCTGCCCACTCCAGCGGGCAGACTCGGGATGCTGGCGGCCGCTGGGGCCGCGCGGGGGAGTGCAGCGGCACTCCCCCTTCCTGCGGGCATCTTCGGGGCCACAGGATGGGGTCCGGGGCCCCTCCTCCTCGTGACGGGGAGCGCGACGGCGCACCCCTCCCTCCCACCTCTTCTCGGGGCCCCGGGATGGGGTCCGGAGCCCCTTTGGACCGTCTTCACGGGGAGCGCGACGGCGCTCCCCGACTTCTCTTCTGCTGGGGGGTGCGCAACAGCGCCCCCCCATTCACCTTTCTTCACGGGGAGCACGACGGCGCTCCCCGGCTGGTCTTCGCCGCCGGGGTCCCCGGGATGGGGTCCGGGCTCCCCTTTCCACAGCGGCAGGGGGGTGCGCGACGGCGCCCCCCCTCATTCAACCTCCTACTCGGGACCAGGCTTCGCGGGGCCCCGGGATGGGGTCCGGGGTCCCTTCTTCTTCAGAGAGGGGGAGTGCGACGGCACCCCCCTTGCTCCTCTTTCTCCTGGGCAGCCCCCAGGCCCTGGCCCCCCCTTGGGGCACAGTCTCAAGCAGCTGCGGAGCTCCACGCGCTTCGTAGCTGCTTTCACAAAGGTCAAAGGTCGCCATTCTTTGTCCTGTGATATCTCAGGCCCCCAAGGGCTGATTTTCTTCATTCTTGCGTCGTTCCGCTCCTGGTGACAAGCCCTTGCCACCAGGAGCACTCTCCTTAGGCCTCCTGGCCACAAAGGGTCCCAGATCATCAGGGAGCCAGTTTCACTGACTCCTGCGCCAATCTTTCCTCTGGGTTCCCTCTTTTCCTTCTGGGCTGCGCGCTCTCCTTGCGCTAGCCCAGTCCTTCCCCCAACTAGTCCTCTGGGGGGGTAAGGGGGCCAGCTTGCCTGGCCCTGGCATTCGCCTCGCTGGCCTGGGATCCTTCAGGGGCAGAGTCCCTGCCCCAAGGGCAGTCAGGAGGTTCTTCCTTCCAGTTGTCCATGACGCCCGTCTGCAGTCCCAGTGTCCAGCAGTGAAGCACAGCCAAGAGAGAGAGCTCTCCCCTGTGCAGGACCTTTTAAGTGGGGGCGGAAGTGTCCAGCAGGTCTGCACCTCTGGCCTATCCAGATGTGCCACATCACTTTCTTGCCCCCGTCCCCTCCTTCTTGCACAGTCTTCTGGGATAGCTCAAGATGGCATCCTCCAGGAGTTAGTTGCCACATGTGCTCTGAAAGTCTCAGCCCCTCCTACCTGACATTCCTTGCAGGGCTTCTCCAGCCTGCTCCTGGCACTGAATGACAGCTGGCTGATTGATGCTAGGCCCTGCTCCAGCAACTGGACAGAGCAGTAATTGGCCCTAATCCTGAGCTGAGGCAGAAAAATATGACATCCCTGGATGACCCATAAGTTGTACAACTATGCTCCTGTAACCTACTGCATCATTCTTTTCTTACAGGTTACAGTGTACTTTGGTGTGACTCTGGTCTCGGTGGACCCCAGAGAACTGGAGTTGCACCCTAGGCCCTCCTTTCTCATTGACATTCAATGGAGTATCCCTCCAATGCAAATATCTTAAGCACCCTGACATTGGCATTGAACTGGGTGTCTCTACAGTGAAAAGACAGTAAGCACACTGACTCTCCCTCACATGTATACACCCCTCTCATGAGACCTACTCCAGGTCACCACCCACTCTGCATAGTTCCTCCTGCACCAGGACTACATAAGCGCAGTTCTAGGGCTGCGCACACTAGGAATCCTCCTCTCACAGCCCTCACATGGGTGCACATCCATGCGCACACATGATCACATGTAACCTGCCTGGGGCCTCCTGCCTTGCTGCGCCACAGCAGCCTTTCCTTAGCACGGCGACACCAGCGGTAAGCATGTGCAGTCCATTTTACCATGTGTTTATTGTTCGGGAGTCACCTCATAGGAGGCTTCCTCACAGTAAACAGTCAAAAACCAGGTGGTCAAAAATCGAAAAATCAGGGCAGTCCTGATGGTCAGAACCGTCCTCTAACAGGTGGGCAGTCAGAGCGAAGTACAGAGTACGTGAAACCGAGACAGGAATCACAATGCTCATTGGAGGTTTCTGTTAAAAAGGAAGAGTAACCTGCCCATCAAAAACCCCAATTCAAAAAGAAATAGGTGGCAGCAGACGCAGTCCGACATGCCACACAGGAAGAGGGTCCTCTTGAAGAACAAGATGTGGGCACTAGCACTGCTAGACAGCGCGGCAGAGGTCACAATAGTTCACCGGAGTCTTCTAGAGCATCTGGAGATGAAAGCAACTGATGACTTTATACAAGTAGAAACTGCGGACATGCGTGTCTCCACGCCTGATAGGGTGTATAAAGTAACGCTACAGTTAGAAGGAGACACTGAGCGCATAATAGACGCAATCTTTTGGGATCGCATGGTAAATATATATGATGTTTTGTTGGCCGAACAAGATGGGCCACCTGAATTTGTCCGTACCTGCCCATATGGGGAAGACGTTATTAAACCTTCCGTCTTGCCCCTTGTTCCAGAGGAACTTGCTGAATCCTATGCCATTGATTGGGCTTTGGCACAGGCACTTGCGTTATACCGCAATCATGTAGGATGGGATAAAGATTCCCCCTACCATGTAATTCCTATTAAAAATCAACCCCAACCACAACCTCAGTAGCCAATAAAACATGATGCAAAGGCACCCATGAGAGAAATACTCACACAATTAGAGTACCAGGGCGTAATTGAACCCTGTGTCTCCCCAATGAATAATCCGTTATTCCCAGTAGCAAAACCAGACCATTCACACAGAATAGTCTTAGACTACAGACACTTAAACAGTCATACACGCACATATGCTATACAAAACTCACATAGCACAGCACTGATGAACAATATAGTGCGTAAAAAATACAAAACAACACTGGACATTTCCAATGGTTTCTTCTGCCAGAATATAGCGCCTCAGAGTACAAGTTTCAGTGTACTAGGCTTCCAGAAAAATTCTGTCGCTTACCTCAGGGGTATAAGAACAGCCCAGGACTATTCACAGCTCGTGTTACTGCAATTCTACACAAGACTGGCCCTGGAGCATTGTCCTATGTAGATGATATTTACCTTATGGATGATGAATTTCTACAACATTTAAGACAGGTAGCCCGCATTGTTGTCGGATTTGCTGAATTTGGTAACAAATTCTATTTGAAAAAAACAAAAATTGCCTTCCTCAGCGTCCTGTTTTTGGGATATGAGCTGTCAAGTGAAGGAAAGAGCCTAGCGCCACAATTCTTAGAAAAATGCGCACAACTGCAACCTCCACATACGATCAAAAAACTCCAATCTCTATTGGGCTTCCTAAATTTTGACATAACTTACATTCCAGATTATGCCACACGCATAAAACCTTTACATGACTTAATATGTCCTGATTTCTCAAATACATTTTGGACAATTGAACATACACAGGTTCTTAGAGAACTGCAGACAGACATGCTTGCAGGACCACATTTACACACAAGGGACAATAAAACACATTTGGTCATCAGAGTAATTGCTGGTGCCATCGGTGTCACCTATGTGACATTTAATGAAGGTGAGACAGTCCAGATTGCATACAAATCACACTTATACTCAGCGGCAGAACAATACTTTGCTCCCACTGAAAAAATCCTCACTGCTGCACAAATGGCTGTCATTAAAGAACGGCCTCTAGCCCAAGGAAAACGCATTAATGTTGTTTCTCCAATCCCAGCCCTAGAGGCTGTTACAAAATCCAGTGTTCCAAACGCAAAAGCATTACATTAACGTTGGATATAATGGGCCACAACTTTGACAGCCACTGATGTAGACTATATTTTTGACCCAAAATTACAAACTCAAGAATTTTTGCAGTATGAACTAGAATACCCAGTTCCAGCAAATATACTGTCTATCGAGCAATATCATAGAGTCATTTACACCGATGGCTCTGCACAACCTGCAATTGGCACAAAACACCAATATTCTGCTGCTTGCGCTGTCGTACGCAGCTATATGAAGGACAATAAATTATGTCTCCTAAATACATTTACGCAAACCCTATGGGATTGCACTGCACAATTGGCAGAGCTAAATGCACTGTTGATGGCACTGGAACATGCAGATCCTGCACAGCAAATGCTGATTGTTTGTGATTCATATTATTGTGTCCAGTCCTTTAATGAATAACTGCATTACTGGCACCAGAATGGGTTCAGAGATTCTAAAGGCAACACCATTAAACACAGACTTCTGGTGGGGAAAGTAGCAGATCTAAAAGAGACGCTACCAAATGTCCATGTTGTACACACACTTGGACACCAGCGCGTTGGAACACACGTTGCTGGGAATACATTGGCTAATGAAGCCGCAAAGTCAGCAGTGGCTGTGGCTGCTGTTGCTGCAGTAACTTGCTTAAGTTCAAAACTGGATGCAGACATATGGGCTGCCGTGACAGCTATAGCGGGTGGTACGCCCTATCCAAAAGGATTTCCTGACAAATATTCCTACTGCATGGGAGGTATGCTGAATGCTGAGGCTAAGATACCAGGTATAGGGGTATGAGATATTCCCAACAGAGATATAAGATCACAATTAATTAAAGCAGCACATGAAGGGGTGGCATCTGCCTATGCTGGTGTGGCGGCTACAGTTTCAGTCTTAAAAGCCCGCTATTTGTGGCCAGGCCTCTACAAAAGGACCAAGCATTATGGCCCTCATTTCAACTTTGGCGGCTGGCAACCGCCGCCCGCCAAGTTAAAACCGCCAGGAGGCCGCCAATGCGGCCACACTCCTGCAGGGTCTATTTTGAGATCCACGCTGGGCCAGCGGGCGGAAACCTGGTTTCTGCCCGCCGGCCCAGCAGGGATCTCAGCCGCAACACAGGAGCCGGCTCCAAATGGAGCCGGCAGTGTTGCGGCAGTGCGACGGGTGCAGTTGCACCCGTCACGCTTTTCACTGTCTGCTATGCAGACAGTGAAAAGCTCCATGGGGCCGTGGCAGGGGGCCCCTGCACTGCCCATGCCAGTGGCATGGGCAGTGCAGGTGCCTCCAGGAGCCCATGACTCCCCTTTCCGCCAGCCTTTTCATGGTGGTTCATACCGCCATGAAAAGGCTGGCGGGAGGGGGACTCGTAATCCCCTGGGCAGTGCTGCCCTGGGGGATTACAACCACCGGGACCAAAGTAGTGGGAAACCGCCGGTCCCGGCAGTGCGACCGTGGCACTTACGCCGCGGTCATAATGCTCAAGTTTGTACCGCCAGCCTGTTGGCGGTACAAACTCCAAAACAGCCCTGGCGGTCTTTGACCACCAGGGTTGTAGTGAGGGCCTGTGTCCTTTGCTGTGACATCTGCCAACAAATCAAGGTTTCCACTGCCAAACGCTCGCCGCAGACACCCCTCTTGATTTCAAATAAACCATTACAATGTATATACTTGGACCTTTGCGGTTCCCTAACATCGGATAGTGCATACAAGTATTTACTAGTTGCTGTTGATTCCTGCTCCAGAGTTTTATGGGTGTGGCCACAACGCTCAGCTGACACTCAGACTTTTATTAAAGATTTGCGAGTCTTTATCGGTACATATACGCGGTTGCGGCTTTCCACTCGGACCAGGTCCCTGCTTTCGCCTCAAGGGCATTCAGGGACGCCATGGCTTCATTGGGGGTCCAACTCCAGTACTCGTCTCCATTTCATCCCGAGGGAAATGGTGTTGTGGAGCGATGAAACTGTGATTTAAAGCATTCCTTCACAGCCAGAGTCTTAGGTACGGGTTGTAGTTGGCTTAATCACCTGTATGGAGTTCAGAGAGCACTTAACAATCTGCCTAGAAGGTCCCTGGGGGGTCGTACTTCATATGAGTGCCTGTTCAGAACTCAAATGTATGTTCCTGATCTGGATGGTCCTGGTGTGGAAATTGGCGCCCGAATAGGGACTCTCCCTTCTCTCCACCCGCCGGTTTTCGGTGGCTGTGGGTTTTCCCCTACTATGGCCCTCATTCTGACCTTGGCGGTCTTTTCGCAAGACCGCCGAGTTACCGCCGCGGTGAAGACCGCCGACCGCGGCGGTATGCCGCTGTGCGCATTCTGACCGCTGGGAGCGTTCCGCCGGAAAACCGCCAGCAGCCACACTGGCGGTCGGCGGGAAAGTGGAGACTGGTCAACCTCCACCGCCACGCCAGCAGAACACCGCCCACAGAATTACGACCCACATTTCTGTGTGGCGGTCTTCTGTTGGCGGTCTTCTGTTGGCGGTCACCTCCCCATGGCTCCCGTCGCCTCCCGGAGGACCAACGCACAAGGTAAGTTGACCGTCCGTGAGGGGAGGGGGTGGGGGGGTGTTGTGTGATGTGGGCGTGCATGGGGGTGTGCGTGTGAGTGTGTAGAGGGGGTGTGTGAGTGCGTGTATGCGGGCGGGGGGTGCTGCTGTGTCTATGGGTAATGTGTGCTGTTCGGCAGGTGCGCATGTCTGCATGTATGTGTGCGGGTATGTGTCCCCGTTGTGTATGTGTGTGTAGGGGGTGTGTATATGTGCGTGTTGGGGGTGTGTGCATGTCGGGGTGCATGTATGTGCATGTCGGGGTGGGGGTGGGGAGGGGGTTCGTACCACCTCTGGGGGGTGGCAGGGGGGTGGAGGGTGTGGGGGGAGGACTCGGGTGGGTAGTGGGGGGTGGGGGAGACCCCTATCAGTGCCAGGGAAGGAATTCCCTGGCCCCGATAGTGCTTACCGCCATGGTTCGCACGGCGGTTCCCGCCCGCAAGAAACCGCGGCGGTAGGCAGGGTCATAATACCCTTGGCGGTCTTGGGACGACCGCCGGGCCGGAGTGCGCAAACTCCAGCCCCGCGGTCATGACCGCTGTGGCGGTCGGAGTGGAGAAGTGGCGGTCGGTCGCGGCGGGGACCGCCGCGGTCAGAATGCCATTTTTAATACCGCCGGTCTGTTCGCGGTCCGACCGCCGTCTCTCCGCCGACCGCCAGGGTCAGAATGAGGGCCTATATCTCTTGACGAACGTTGGTGCACCCAGCGGGGATTTCCCGCTGAACTTCCTCGGAGAAGTGGGGGCGGATCGCATCCAAAGAAACAGATGAGGCGGGGAGAGAAGCGGAGAGTCTATACCCGAGCCCGACTACGAGGAGAGTGGAGCCCGAGACGTCTGAGAGCCCCCGGCAATAGGATATCGCGCAGCGTCAGGACCCAGTCAAGTTTTTGCTTCTCGGTGAGTACTATCGAAAAGTATCAAGACGATTTCTCTGTGAATTCTCTGTATTCTACAGAACAACACAGGGGGACGGTATTGTTAAAATATTCTTAGAAGAATGTCATTATTTGCCAAGATGAGGTTTAAAACTAAAGAAAAGAGATTGCTAGAAAAAACCGTTGACCTACCCCCTAGAGATACTCCAGCCCGAATCATGTATAACAAACATGGGATGTCCGCTATTGTATGGTCAGATTTATGGGAAGAATACACGGAACACTTGGGGGACGCCTTACGCTGGCCAAAGAATGGGACATTCGATATGAATAATGTCCTAAAGGTAGAAGAACAATTACACAAGAGAAAGGCAAGGCCTGGACAGATAGAAGCTATAGAATGGTGGAGGAAAGAAGCGCATAGGAGATATGAGAAGGAGCAAGGGAAAGTAGAGAAGGCATTGAGAATGTCGGAGAAAGACAAACAAAAACAATTTGAAGAGATAGGTCGGGAGGTGACGATAGAACGAAAAATAAGGGAAAATGAAGGTAATATTGCAGGGATATACCCATTGCTACCTACAATAGCGGACGGACCCCCTTACCTTCCCGTCAAGGAATGGCCCGTAGCCCCGGAGGACCCACTCCTTATGGAATTAATTGATGTTCCACCCCCATACTTTAATGGAGGCCCACAAATGGTCGCCCCGATACCCCCCATACAGGCATACCAACAGCCACCTGCCCCCACTGCACCAGTTTTTCCCGGCCCACCATCAGTGTCACAGAAGGAATTAGATAGCCTTGTCCAGAAAACAAACGAGTTAGCAGTGACAGATGTTCCCAAATCAGAAAAAGAAGAAGCCGAGACAAGGGTAGATGTTCCCGAAAGCCCAAATCCCATAGATGTCTGTCCTCATGATCCGTTAAATAACACTTACCCACCCCTGACTATGGAAGGAAAGTATCTTGCGGAATTATGGACAAAGATAAAGAATTTACCTACTGTAATGGAACAAATGAATGAAATAGTAGAATTTATGTTACGAGGGGGAAGCCACTTACCTTATGAGAAAGTCATGTTAGGACGAACAAAGTTACAACAAGGGGACATATACCGATTCATACTCCACCTTTATGCACAATATTTTAAATTTAAAAAGCTGAGGACACCAAAAGATATCGGTGAACTGATAAGCAAGTTGGGGGAGGAAGACGAGGAGGAAACGGGGGAGGAAGCAGCAGGTAGAATACCTCAACTCCTGGACTTTATGACAGAACTGAGACCAAAACTTAAAGAAAACACGAAACACACGAGAATAGGTGCCGATGTGGGTACACAGGTACACCAAATGATTGTCAGGAAACAGGGTAGGGCACCGAAATTAGGAAGTAAAGACTCCGATCAACAAACCGAAAAAGACCTTACTTGGTTTTATGAGGAGTATGGACCATTTACTGAATACGAGAAAGGTCTGGCCAAAACGGCCATTCTGTGGACTTCTCAGCCACAACTGTTTAATCCTGATCTCCTTGCACAAATGTATTCAGAATTAGGGGGTAGGGAGAGACTCATTGCCAGTATCCACATGACTCAACACCTGATAACTTTAAGCAAGCAAACTCGACCACATTGCTGTCTATTAGAATCCCTTTTAGATCGATGTACATCACCCGGGTTTCTACAGAGTCCCGACCGATTCCTGAATATATATTTGGATGCACGACAAGAGCATTATAATGCACAGGGCACACCGAATTCGGGACAGATAAACGTGGGTGGGGTAGAAAAAAATTGTACGTACGGACAATATCCAATAAGAGAGGTGCATCCTAAACAAGGTGCAAATGGGGACCTTGAAAGGGTTTTTGTCTATACTCCCCTCACCAAATTGGAAATAATGAGAATGAAGGAACTGGTACCACCACATTCCAAGGATCCAGTGGGATTTTTTAAAGAATTAACACATATTCTCACCATGGGAGTATATACCTATGGTGATCTAACACAAATATTACAAAAAACATTGCCCCCGGGAATTTATGAAAAATTGAGGGGCCAAGACTGGATGATAGATAATACGCCCCTGAGCTGGACAGTTTTAGAAACAGCAGATCGAGACAGGCTACCGGGGGCGGACATAGAACCACAGTTAAAGAGTGCTCCTGGAATGATATTAAAGATCTTGCCGCGACTTTTAACTACCCGAAAGGAGGATTGGGATGCCATCTCAGCCTGTAAACAGAAAATTGGGGAAGACGTAGGGGATTATTACTCCCGGTTGGAACAATGCTTTATGGCCAACAGCGGTTTAAAATTGGAAAGTGAATCATACTCTCATTTGTTTGTATCTAAACTGGTTGAAAACTGTACCCCGAAATTAAAGGAAAGGGTACAGAAGGTTGAGAGTTCCTGGCAGGCCCAATCTCCTTCTCAGGTATTGCGAATATTACAGTATCATCAGAATAGGATTAGAGAAGAAGAAGAACGTGACAAAAATAAAATGAAAGAAACAAAGATGAAGGCTCTTGTAGCCCAGACTATACTACCCAAGGCAGATGCGACCCCCCAGGCGCAAAGGAAAATAGCAACAACCAAGGGTGTCTGTAATTACTGTAAGAAGCCTGGACATTATGTTAAAGATTTACAGGGAAACATCACTTGCCCTGTTCTGAAACATAATGTAGCAACTGGAAAGACAGTAGCTAGAGTCCATGCCCCACGGGAACAACAACGAACCCCAACACCTACACAAAAACAGGAAAATCAGACGCAGATGTATATGCTAGACCACAACACTGAATACACAGAATACCCCGAATTCCCCAGTTTTTTATGAGGGTGCCCAGGGAGGAAAGAGGATAAATTGCCCCTTATCCCTATACCTGTGGATCAGACTGGTCCATATGTTGACGTTCACCTCCTGGGACAAGAAAAAAAGTTTCTGCTAGACACAGGGGCAAGTAAGACAACTATAAACCATGGCGAAATTCCACATGCTCCACTTTCAGGAAATAATAGTGTCTCAATGGGTTTTTCTGGACAGCCGGTCACGAGTAAAACATCAGAACCATTGCCACTAAAAGTTGGCCCCCTCACTACTACTACTGACCTTTTGTTAACAGATACCTGTCCAGAGAACTTATTGGGAATAAAACAGTTAAAAGAATTGGGAGCCATAATCGTGTGTTCCCCCCAGGATGTGCGTCTTTTCCTAAGAGATTTCAAAGGTCACTACACTGTCCGTGAATTAGATCCCAGGTTGTCCCAGCTCCCTGATAAATTATGGGCCACAAGTCCCACCTCGGTCAGACGAATGGTCATAACGCCCCACAAAATACTCTTGAAAGATGGAGTCTTATTACCCCGACTTAGACAATATAAAATTCCACCTCAGGCAGAAAAGGATCTACTATCTATTGTTGAAGATCTTATAAAGAGCGGGGTGGTGATTGAGGTCCCCTCAAACACTGTAAATTCTCCTGTATTACCAGTAGCAAAAAGGACACTTCAAGGCGAAAACACAAACTACAGACTAGTGGTAGATTTGAGAGAACTGAATAAATGTGTTATTGCTCAACATCCCGTGGTCCCCGACATTTCTACCCTTCTAACAACTATAGATTGTAAAGCTACACATTTCACCGTTATCGATCTCAAGAATGCTTTCTTTAGCGTACCCATACATCCAGACAGCCAATACCTCTTTGGGTTTAGCCTGGCAGGAAGAAGCTTCCGGTTTACACGAGCTCCACAGGGGTTTACTGACAGCCCAACAATATATAGTCAGGCCTTGAAGAGGCAATTGGATACTATACCGATGCCTGATACTACTGTCCTACTTCAATACGTGGATGATTTGCTCATAACCGCACGATCTGAGCCTGAATGTGTGGAGGCATCGTTGTTGGTTCTGACATTTCTTGCCGAAAATGGTCACAAGGTCTCTCCCAAGAAATTGCAGTTTTGTCAACAGCAAGTGACCTATTTAGGGCACTTGCTGTCGAAGGAGGGACGGCAATTAACGAACGAAAGAATACAGCTCATCCAAAAGCTATCACAACCCAAGACACAAAAACAAGTACGTGAATTCATAGGCCTCACATCTTATTGTAGACAATGGATACCCCAGTTTGCACTTATTTCGAAACCCCTTGTGCAGTTAACAACACTAGAAGCCGGCAAAGCTCCACAACTACCATGGACAGAAGAGCATACTGTGGCGTTTACAACATTGAAGGAAGCTATGTGTCAGGCCCCGGTATTGGCTACACCCGACTATGAGAAAGATTTCACCCTGTATGTTACCGAGAAACAAGGGACCGCTATGTCCGTTTTGACCCAAGAACAGGCAGGGAAACAAAGACCCTGTGGATATTTTTCTTCCACGTTAGATCCAGTAGCACAGGCACTTCCTACCTGCCTAAAGGCTGTGGCAGCTACTGCACAAGCAATCAGACAGAGTGATGCAATAGTATTGGGCCATCCACTGTTAGTGCGGGTACCACACACTGTAGAATTACTGTTAAACAGGACACAGACACAACATTTAACATTAGCAAGATTGTCGGGATATGAATTAACCTTGTTCCAACCCCATATCCAAATCATGAGATGCAACACATTAAATCCTGCTACATTACTGCCCGTACCCACTAGTTTGGAGGAAAAACATGACTGTTTGGAGCAGATTGAAATAGTGACAAAGCCCCGATCCGATTTAAAGGACACCCTTTTATCAGATGCAGAGATGAACATTTTTGTGGACGGGTCATGTAAAAGAACAGAAAAGGGGGACCTAAGGGCCGCATATGCAATTACCACCAATACTGAAGTTTTGGAGAGTAAAAGAATACCTATCCTTTCAGCACAAGCTGCAGAATTAATAGCGGTCAGTCGAGCCTGTCAATTGGGAAAAGGAAAAAGAATAAACATTTACACTGATTCGCAATATGCATTTGGGGTAGTACACAATTTCGGTACGCTATGGAAGGAGAGAGGGTTCATGACATCACATGGAGCGAAGATACAGCATGCCAATTTAATAACGCAGTTATTACATGATATTCATTTGCCAAATCGAATAGCAGTTATAAAATGCAAGGCACATACAAAGGGGACTGATGAGGTATCCCAAGGAAACGCATTAGCGGATAAGACAGCACAGGAAACTGTACTTCAAGAAGACAGTCAGAGTATCCAACCCCATGAATTTATAGGGTCCCTAAAGATTCCACCTCGAGATCTTACACTAGACATTCAGGACATACAGAGTCACACTACCAGTGAGGAAAAGGAGAAATGGATCAAGGAGGGAGGGGTATTGACTGACCAAGGTTGGATGACACCTCATAAGGCAGTATGGTATCTCCCTGACGCGATGGTCCAAGTTATCATCGACACCATCCATGGACCCGCTCATTTAGGGGAAAAGGCTATGCTCGACTCTATACGAGACATATGGGAAAATAAACACCTCAGAGCAGCAGCAAAACAAAAAACACGCACCTGCATGATATGCTGCCTGTATAATATTGGGAAGGGGATACAGGTAGAGGCGGGAGGATTCCAGCCCCCAGAGTACCCTTTTGAGGTCATACAGATGGACTATATACAGATGGAAAGATGCAGAGGACAAAAGTATGTGCTGGTGATAGTATGTGCTCTCACCAGATGGACTGAGGCTTATCCAGTACCTGATTATACGGCAGGAACCACGGCCAAACAATTGGTAAAAGAATACTTCCCTAGGTATGGTCTGCCACGGGTTATATATTCTGATAATGGACAGCCTTTTTCATCTGAATTAATGAAACACATGACACTTCTCCTGGGTTACCAGTGGAAGTTCCATTGTGTACGACACCCAGAGGCAGCAGGACTGGTGGAAAGGCACAATCAGACCCTCAAAGGGAAAATGGCAAAAATATGTGCGGAAAAGGGGGTGGATTGGATTACTGCTCTACCAGTGGCCTTGTTTTATATGAGAATGATTCCTCATTCAAGGACAAGTTTGGCCCCATATGAGATGGTGTTCGGCCGACCACCAAACATTTGGGGAATACCTCGAGCTAAAAGTATTACAGAAATAGAAATGCCTGTTCTAACTGATTATTTGGCTTCCTTGATGTCTGCACTCCAATCTTGTCGTTCCCAGGTCGCCGCGGCTTTCCCTGACAATACTGAGCCAAGAGAACACCAGATCAAACCCGGAGATTGGGTCCACATCCGCAACTTCGACCGAACATCGAGCCTTGAGCCACGGTGGAAAGAACCCAAACTGGTGCTGCTGACCACCCGGACTGCGGTGAAGGTGGAAGGGAGGAAAGGGTGGATACACGCTAGCCACTGCAAAAGACATTATCCTCCGCTTCCCGCTACAGAACAACCTGTCCCACCCAAGGATGAAGACACACCTCTGACTTTGCCAGCCGGAGAAGAAAAGGAAGAACATTACCGTTCCAGACTGCGACCCTCCACCCGATCTCAGGCTGTTTAAGTCCTCTGAGCTCTGCTTGGAAGGTGAAGAGGCCGGAGAGAGAGGGGAGGGAGGGTAGTAGTGGGACTCAACAGAACAAACGGATACTAGTGGACATCACCTCCCGAGCCCAAAGACCCATAGGAGGAGAGGGCGCGAGGTGAAAGAATTGAACAATAGAAAGAGGAAAGCAAGGTGGTCAGCACCCCGTCTAAAGCTATCATGGAGAGCGATTACGCTACACTGAAAAAGAAGAAAGAGACCTTCTTGCGTTCAAGACTTGGCATAAGTTGTGTAGTGTTTTGTGTACTGGCAATAATATTGGGGATAATATATCTCCTAGAAACACAATTTGCTGGAAGCAAAGATGTAAATGTTGTTCCTCCAGGAGTGGTGCCTATCTCTGTATCTCCTGAAGAGGAAGAGCACAGAGTTGAAATGCAACATAACACATTCTTAACGCTTATGCATCACACTCATAAAATAATAGGAAAAGGTGACTGCTGGATATGCATGCAATTCCCTTCGTATGTAGACGAGGGAATACCCCTTATCCAAACAGCTCTGCCTTTTGAGGCTTCTTGTTACGCTCTTCATCTGGCCTTCCTAAAGATTGAGCTGCTCACGGTTTTCGTTGGCCTAGTTCAGGGACGAGCAAAATCCCAACAGCCTAAATCAACGTTGTATACCAAATATAATGAAGAAATATTGGAAAAGGAGGGATGTGTAAATGTGACAATACCAAACGCCACTTTTCCATTTTCCAGTATATTTTCCCCTCTATTCGAAAAGAGAAATGATACATTTTTTCCAAAAACAAAATCAACTATTACCCCTTATTTGAAAGTGAAAAGTATTAAGAAAATAGGGAGTATTTGCATCACCTACAATGGAACAATAAATGTGGGTAATAGTACCAGATGCAATATCACCTTTACCCTACCTGAAGAAACATCCAAATATCCCTTGTATGTGGGAGATTCGGTATATTTCATCTGCGGCACTAAAGCATATACCTGGTTGCCCCCTAATTGGGGAGGATGCTGTTATTTGGGGATAGTCACACCAGCTGTAGTAATAAAAAATACTTTGGACTTAGTCACCAAGTATAGCAATAACAAAATATTAAAGAAAAGGGCCGTGGATCAAGGGGACAGCGCGGCCGAAATAGGGGGAGATATGTTGGCCGCATTTGTTCCTTGGTATGGCCCAGCTATAAATTCCAGGAATATCCGCAGACTTTCCCGACTCCTAGAAGCTACCATCGATGAAACAGCTGGAATCCTAGAAAACATAACTGTAGAACTCAAAGCAGTCCGATTAGTTTCTCTCCAGAATCGTATGGTACTAGACATGATGCTCGCAGAACGGGGTGGTGTGTGTCAGATAATAGGGGCATCCTGCTGTACATACGTGCCGGATACTTCCACCTCTGTTAGAGAATCTATTAAAAAATTATATAAAATTAAAATGCAGGTACACGAGGATGTCGGCCCCTGGAATCCGCTTGGCTCCCTGTGGAATTCCTTATCACAATGGGGCTGGCAGATAGGAATGTTTCTCCTTTTTATCCTATTGTTTGCAGTTGGGTGTTGTGTCTTGATTAATTGCGCACCTTTGTGTTGCCAATGCATAGGGAGAATGATCACACCCCCACCTGTACCTCCTATTACCGTATCGAACGCCCTAATAATGAGAGAGGTTGTGACGCAACAACTAATGGATATTGACATCTCTGATAATGTACCCCAGCCACACATTGTTAGCCCGGATCCTGCGAATGAACGGACAAATGTACTCTATACCACTATGCTACCCATATATGAACCTATTCCGTGAATCTTGTAATGTTGTCCCGCACGACCAAAGGGCCGAATGTGGAAATTATGATTATGGTGGACGTGCGGACCACCATTATAGTCAGCGATCTTAGAAATATACGCGATAAAACAAATAATGTATAAAATCACATAACCTGTGATCAAATGCAGAGTTGCAAGCTTAAGCATAAAAGAACTAACAATGTTTGCGTGCGAAGAAGAGCAGTTGGAAACTTGTGGAATCAGCAGCCCTTTTGTCTGTTTGGAAACCTTCGTGTCGAAAATATGACCCCACCCCGTGTACTCAAGATAAACGAGACAGTTGCGCCACTATGCAACCACAGGCAAGCCTGTTTCCTGTTTTTACAAGTATCATGTGAGGCCCGAGGGCGTCAAACTGTCAACTGTGCATTTTTGTAAAATAAAGAAGTGGTTCTAAAAGTTCTGCGAAATTGACTAAGAGTGTGACAACTGTAATCAGGATACATCTGCTGTGGTCACGCAATGTTTGAACGCCCAAAGGGCACATCTGCGATTACGTATATGCTTAGTTAATGTTTGAACGCTAACTGACTGTCACGCATATGTAAAAAATTGTCTATATAAGCTAGAGATGAATAAATAGGGGCAGACTACTCCCTAACCCGCTTGGTGACGGAGCTCTCCCTTAACTCGAGTTACTGAATAAATCTTGCTTATATCTCTACGTCTCGGATCCCATTATTCTCTTTTACCCCATAATTATCATTATTTTAAAATTCACGATCAAGGGTAAAATAGTTTATTTACCACACTGGCATGGAGGCGGCAGAGTCAACTTTTGACATATATGAACCTGTCACTGTCTTACAGGACTTGCAACAGTTCCGTGAGGACAATTCCTCTATCAGTGCTGCCTCCACAGGAATCAAGGATGTACCTGTAACGCCTACTGGCTGGATTCCCAGGGTTGGGGATGTAGTACTCGAAAAGGTTACTGTGAAAAAGGAATTTGGCCCTTCCTATCGAGCACCAGTCCCAGTCTTGGGGATACACAGTACCAGAATTGTAATTCTACCGCCGTTGGCAGGTGCCAAAGAAAATCGTGTTGTCTCCATCGACAATTTCAAACTACAACATGTGGCCGATCCTGCTCAGCAGACCAAGAGGAACACCCTGTAGTTCCCAAATCCCTCTCACTACTGGTCAAGCCGTTCCTCTACAAATTGTAAGTAGCAACACTGACACCACTCCGAGCTTGGGGAGGGTGGAAAGTGATCCTGCATTGGTTCCACTAACATCAAACAATACGGAAATAGTTGATCGTTTCGATACAGCTTTAACACAAATGGATAGTCTTATTTATTCTGTACCACCGCGAGAAACACCAACTCCACCAATGAACACAACTCCAGCTTTTGCTCGAACTGCTTCTGGATATTTTCCCGACATCAATGATGACGTCTCTGACTCATTCGCCTCTTCGACACCTGAACTGTCAAACACACGCAAGCTAATGAACTGGCTTAAAATAACATATTTTGTTTTTCCATGGAACTATCTATGGCTTTCCTTCACAGTACTGGCTTTCCTACTTTGGAATGGTTTTGTTATCACTTTCTTTTTATTTATACATGGTCATATTCTTCCTGAGAAATCAACAGTTGAACTGGTGGATGAGGTCCTAAAACCACATTTTTCATCACATAAGAGATTTATCTTTTGTGAACATTTCCGCATTACCAATTGCTGATGGGATTGTTTGGGATAAAGTAATATTTGATAAATACGGTCCCACAGAAGTTATTCAAATACCATATGTGTTCAAACTTTCAATGAATAATATTATAATACCAGGCATTATTTCTGATGATTGGGGTGTGAAAACATTTAATTCTATGATGACTGAATTGCAGTATTACACTGTATTTGTAAATGAAGATGTTTATCAATCTAAAGAAAATTATGGTGATATGTTTTGCTATAATTATTATGGGCACCATTTCATACATAGAGCAAGCAGCCCCAAAACTGTTTTTAATTATACACAATGGGAACATTGTCCGACTCCACCATACGGGAGTTCCAAAACATATTCTGAAAAGTTTACATATTTTTCAGGGCATAATGCAAAAAATGCTGAGTCATATTATTTTAAATTGCAACCTACTAAAGATATACATATACTATTGACGAATATGAAATTTATATATTTGGAATCCTTTGTTTCCCGATTGTCTATAGAAGGCTATGAATATTGGCTGAAGTCAATTGGCTTGAAAAGTGTGTGGGGAACTAGACACTGGCAAATAAGGGGGAAGGAAGCTTTATTCAGAGCATGCCTGATACCTCTACAAATAACATTCTTAAATGAAACAGTACAACAAACAAGTTGTTTAGGCTTAGCAACGATCAAAGAATTAAACATGCCCAGTATACCTGCCCCTGCAAAGTTTAATAAATGTCAAAAATATATAAACCCAACTGAAGATCAGCTCGACGCATGGGTCCAGAATGGTACATTTAATGTTTCACTGACACATCCTGGCGGGTGGTTATTGTGGCCAGTAGATACCAATGGGTGTCACCAATGTTTTATCAACTCCTCAGGGGGTTTTAGAACTAATAGGCCGGACCCTCGCTATATATCATCCGAACATGCGGGTATAGTTACAACATATAATGTAGGGAAACTATGCCAGCCATGGTTAAGAACTTCCTCTCTAGATGCAGTTAGAGAACATCTCACTCTGCTGTCTAATGATACTGACTTGCAGGACTTCCTGTTAGGCCCCAAAAAACACCACAGAAAGAGTTTCTTACATCAAGTATGTAATGAAATTTGGAAGCTTTCCCAACAAGAAGCTGCTGCCCGGTTAAGGCAAATAGACCAGGAAAATCTGAAAAAGGCATTGGCTGTTGTAGATAATGGGATTAATACCCTGTCTGACCAGATATATACCTTAAATAACATAGGGGGTCATTCTGACTCGCGCCGGCCGCGATAACCGCAGGGCCGGCGGGAGCCGCCAGAATACCGCTGCGCGGTCAGAAGACCGCCGCGGTTATTCTGAGTTTCCTGCTGGGCGGGGGGCGACCGCCAGAAGGCCGCCCGCCCAGCGGGAAACCCCCTTCCACAAGGATGCCGGCTTCGAATGGAGCCGGCGGAGTGGAAAGGGTGTGACGGGTGCAGTTGCACCCGTCGCGATTTTCAGTGTCTGCATGGCAGACACTGAAAATCTTGGTGGGGCCCTGTTACGGGGGCCCCTGCAGTGCCCATGCCATTGGCATGGGCACTGCAGGGGCCCCCAGGGGCCCCACGACACCCCTTACCGCCATCCTGTTCCTGGCGGCCAAAACCGCCAGGAACAGGATGGCGGTAAGGGGGTCGGAATCCCCATGGCGGCGCAGCAAGCTGCGCCGCCGTGGAGGATTCCCCAGGGCAGCGGGAAACCGGCGGTACACCGCCGGTTTCCCGTATCTGACCGCGGCTGTACCGCCGCGGTCAGAATGCCCATGGGAGCACCGCCAGCCTGTTGGCGGTGCTCCCGCGGTCGTTGGCCCTGGCGGTTGTCTACCGCCAGGGTCAGAATGACCCCCATAGTCTCTTCTGCTATAGACATCATACAAACAGATATGTCTTCATTACACCATGGACAGAGTCAGCTAAGGTCCATTATGCAGTTTGGTTGGACACTTCAAATATTGAAGGCAGGTCGAGTTCCCTAGCAGCATGTTAGTGCAAGGGAAATATTTTCTTCCTTTAATTTAACGCGACAACAACAACTAATGGCTGAGAAAGAAGTGACTTATGTCATGCTAAACATCGAGAAATTAGAAAAGTTGCCTTTTACCGTGGCTGAAATACCATCTGCTGAGTGGCTAATACATGGGGTCATCAATCTGCCTATTTCTACACTTCATTTCACCTCATGTTTAAAACACATTGCAGTAGGCAGATATGAAAGGCTGGGAGAAGGTTACATCCATGAGGTGTGGGAGCTTCCCTTCTCATACAAATGTCTCAGTGGCATGAAAGAAGTCTTTCTTAGCGGTAGTGAATGTGAGACTTCTATCAGCCATTCCATGGTTTGTAAACAGCTGTCCTTGCATGGGGCGGTAACACGTCTGCAGCGAACTTGGCTTGTTATCTGAAGGGAGTTCCAGTCCCCTTGATTAGACCTATATTCCAGGTGCTTTCAAACGGCAGCTATGTCCTCCGCAACGGTGAAGACTGTTGTGGGATGCGAGCCGGAATAGTTTATGTTGTTTCCTGGTCTAAGGTCGTTACATGCGGCGGGAACGTACTTCCCCCCACTAAGATAAAAGAAGTAGCTGGCATTTGGCCTCACATTGCTACTTCAAATGTGAATTTAGACAAGTTGAGCAGACTCAAGGCTTTAATGTTTCAAAAGCATGTGGAACTTACATCTGCAAGCGAGACCTACGCACTTCAGGTGGCAAGGTGGTCAGCAGAAATACAGTCCCTTTTAAGTACTAACTTTCCAAGAAACTTTGGTGAACTCGTGGGACGGATATTTAATGCATCCAGTTCAACTGGAATAGCACATTTCTTTAAAACTGTTGGTTCTGGTTTCATTCACACCTTCTCCTCCATATTCAGTTTATTACCATCAGCTAACCACTCAATTTTTTCTAGTATTTTCTGGGGATTTCCAATAACTTTGGCTTTATTAGCTGGCATCTTACTGTTGCTATTTTTTATGTGAAATGGCTCTCCCGCTGCAACAAGGAGGAATGAAAGCACTCCCCTCAGTGCAGCTGTGTCGTGAACGCATGATGCAGTATTTTGGAGCGACACTCCTGGAGCAATTGGAGTGTGGTTGGTCTTTGTCATTCAGACCGATTTTACATTGTGTGCAGCCCGTTTTTCGGGGCCTCTGGTGCTCTTTCAAATATGCACTGGAAGTTTGTCTTTCTACGCAGCGCTTGCTTTCATTGGACGCTGATCTGTTGATGTTCTCGCTGAGGGTTCATTTCCAGACATGCGCATTGAGGTTGCGTTTGCTACGAGAAGCTACTTATGAGTTGCCCTTCCTGGAGGATGTGGCTCATGACTCATCATTGGGCACACAACGGAAGGCCACATTCGCTGAGGCTGAGGCTATGGAACACAACTGCTCCTGATCCTTCTTGGCGATGACTTTCCAACTTTAACATCGGCCGAAGTGGAAGATTTCCTGTCCTCTATGGTCCCAGAATTGATTGGAACTTCTCAAAAATAACTTTGCGTTTTAAAATTCAGTTTTATGCCACAAGTTCATGTTTTAAGATTTCCTTCTACATGCTCACGTGTCCCTTTGACTTGTCATAATTGACACTGCTTTTCACATATATCTTAGGTTGAGCTTTTAGTAGCAATTTTATTTGTCCTTAGGCTTTGAACCATCTTCAACCGATAAGGAGAATGTGTTGTGTAGCCATTTTAGCCATAGCTCCATGCAAGTTATTTTAACACACTAGGCCAAGCCGCTGTGCACCTTAACCTAGATATATTTTATTTGGCTTCATTTTATTATTGTTGCAATAGCCACTTTTACGGTCATGTTTTATTTTCTGTTTATCTAACTGTTTTTGCCTAGGCCAGCACTCTGTTCTCAAACAAGGCATTCTTGATCACTCTCTCCTTCTTCCAAGGTTACAGCATGGTACATTGCCGGTGAACGTGGTAAAAGTTTAGTCTCCAACATTAGTAGAAAACACACATCCTTACGTAGTGACATTTTCCCAGAATATCAGCTGAGTTGTTATTAAAACACTTCCTTGTCCCTTACACGTTAGAGGGAGATTCCAGCCAGAGAACCACAACTGTATGCTGAATGCTGAATGCTTCCCTATGGATGCTAATGCAGACAGCAGGCCTTTACTCAGGTATGGGGGATGATGTCTTCCCAGGGGAACCTGAAGGGCAGAATTAGAGCTGAACATGCTGTGCTCTATCATGGCTTAGGTAGCAGTTAGTCTATTGAGAATAGTGACAATATGATAGCGTTATTCTTATGCTTCACTCTTCTTGTCACAATATTAATCCTGTCATGGTGTGTCATCCCGGTTATTGCAGCTCACGCTTTGCTAGCTGAGATGCAGTCGTTTTATTAAACTCATTATTAAAACATATACTGCCTCTGTTTGTCATTTATATATGAGACTAAGGGGGTCATTCCAACCCTGGCGGTCGGGGTTAAAGCGGCGGCCAACCCGCCAACAGGCAGGCGGTAAAAAAAAATGAATTCTGACCCTGGCCGGGAACCGCCAACACAGGCCGCCACTTTAACACTACGACCACCACGGCGGGGCAAACAAACAGCGCGGCGGTCACCGCCAACAGACAGGCGGCCGACAATGTACCGCCCACCCTATCATGACCCACCAATCCGCCACCTTTTCCGGGGCGGGAGCCCCGCCGATAAAAACACGGCAGAAACAGACCACGAACAGGAAACCGCTCACCTCTATACACTCCACGAGGAATCTGGACAGCATGGAACCCGAATTAAACATCCTACCAGCGATTGTCTACCGCTCCTCTACCAGGAGCACGAACGCCGCTGCAGGAGACAACGGTGAGTACTGCACCTATGACACAGGGGAGGGGGGAGGAGAAAAGATTACGGGCACACACATTAGTATATTAAAGCATATTTGAACTTAAGTGAAATATGAGATTTTTAAAATAAATAAATCACAACATGAACAATGTATACATAGTCCAAAAGTCCGGCACATATTGGCTACATGCCATTGTTCGTGGGCCAATGTGCATAAACACATGGGCAAAGCCCACACACGAGACCCGATTCCATTGGAGAGAACACTGCTGGGGCATCAGATAATAAAACCACAGGCACCTCAGGGGGAAGGGAAGGGGGTGGCACCTCAGCCACATGAGTCCACGACGCCAGATCCACGAGGGGCCTCCATGCCCACTGTACCATCCTGGGGAGTGCAAAGCCACAGTCTCTCAAGTCTCTACAGTGGGTGGATTGCCCACTGTACCATCCTGGGGAGTGCAAAGCCACAGTCTCACAAGTCTTTTCAGTGGGTGGATTGCCCACTGTACCATCCTGGGGAGTGCAAAGCCACAGTCCATCTGGTGGATTACAGACTCCACTAGTTATGGAGGAGGCATGGTGCCCAGAGTGCTTCGTGAAGCCCTGCCCGACACAGATCCGGCCCTGCCAATGGGCCAGCGGTGCTTGAGATGAAGGGCCCAGCGGAGCGGTGCTTGACAGGAGCGGCCCAGCGGAGTGGTGCAGAGACGGCGGGGCCCAGCGGAGCGGTGCTTGACCGGAAGGGCCCAGCGGAGCGGTGCTTGACAGGAATGGCCCAGCGGAGCGGTGCAGAGACGGCGGGGCCCTGTTCAGCGGTGCTTGAGATGAAGGGACCAGCGGAGGGGTGCTTGAGATGAAGGGCCCAGCGGAGCGGTGCAGAGACGGCGGGGCCCTGTTCAGCGGTGCTTCTCACGGCGGGGCCCTGTTCAGCGGTGCTTCTCACGGCGGGGCCCTGTTCAGTGGTGCTTCTCACAGCGGGGCCCTGTTCAGCGGTGCTTCTCTTGGCGGGGCCCTGTTCAGCGGTGCTTCTCACGGCGGGGCCTTGTTCAGCGGTGCTTCTCACGGCGGGGCCCTGTTCAGCGGTGCTTGTCTTGTGTTCCTAGGGAACCAGATCTGGGCAATCATTCCTGCTCAGTCGCCATCCGACCTATCGCTTGCGGGGCCCTCCTGTGCTGGACTCCTGGGCCCGTGGGTGTCCTCCGTCACACCCCAAATGGGGCTGGTGGGGCCCTCCTGGGCAGCTCGCCTGCTGCTGGACTTGTCCGCCCTGCTGCCCTTGCCCCCCTTGGCCGAATCTCTGGGGCCCTTGCCTCCCTTTGTGGATGGGCCAGGTGACGGTGCAAGGGTGGTGTCCTTGGGGGCAGCCGTCTCAGGCCTGTCGCTCCGGCCCTTCCCTTTTTTGGTTCTTTTCCCAGGGGGTGGGCTGGCTGTCCCCTTGCTGCTGGCCGATGTTCCTGCCCTAGGAGCTGGTGGACTCCAATAGCCCTGAACGATGGTCCTAGTAGGTGCAGGGCTTGTGGTGGCTGAGGTGCTGTTTGGACTCTTTCGAGATGGAGGGGGTGGGTCAGGTGATGCAAAGAGGTTAATTTTGGAGAGGAACAACTTTTTAGGAGCAATGGGAAGGGTAGGTGCAGTGGGTATGGGAGTGGAGGGAGAGGATGTGGTTGTAGGAGAGTCAAGTGTGCTGTCTTTGGGTGCAGGTGCTTGTGCTGGAGGCTGTGGTGAGGTGGATGGCTGTTGGGTGGGTGGCTGCCGGCGTTTGTGTGGCTTGGAAGAGGGAGTGACAGACACACTGGGAGAGGACACAGGGGACGTGTAAATGGCAGTGGGGGTGGTGACTGCACGTGTGTGGACTGTTCTGGTGGGTGTGGTGGTGATGGATGTAGTGGCTGATGGTGGTGTGCATGCAGGTGTGAGTGGAGACGTCACAGGGAGGGAGGAGGGAGACGAGGAGGAGGGGGACACAGAGGAGGCAGTGGCTGTTGGCATGTCTGCATGTGGATGTTGCTTGGGTGAATGCTTGTGTGATCTGTGGTGCTTATGTCTGGATGAGCTGCCCTTGGGTGTTGAGGTGTGTGCAGGCTGGTCTGTAGGTGTGTCTGGGATAGGCAGAGGAACAGGGGAGTGGGACTGGGTTGAGGAAGTTGGAGGGGGGAGGCTAGAGACAGGGACAATTGCTGCCGTCAGTGCTGAGGCCAGAGCGTTGTACGATCGCTGATGGGCAGCCTGACCCGAATGAATGCCCTCCAGGTATGCATTGCTCCAATGCACCTCCCTTTTTACCCCCTGGATGGCATTCAAAAGGGTAGACTGCCCAACAATGAGCGTCTGGAGGAGGTCAATGATCTCCGCACTGAGGGCAGCAGGGGTAACTGGGGCAGGACCTGAGGTGCCAGGGGCGAAGGAGATGGCCGGCTTCCTGCCCGAGCGGGCACGGGGCGGAAGCTGAGGGGCTGCTGGGAGGGCGGAACTGGTGCGCTGGGTGGCGGCTGTACCTGTTGTTGTGGTGGGCACGGATGTTGCCGCCACCACAAGGGAGCGCCCTTCCGAGGACGTGTCGGTGTTGCTGACGTCTCCACGGGTCCCCGTTGTGGAGCACCCCTTGCCCTCCGTCTCACTGGTTAACTCTGAGTCGCTTGGAGGGCCCCCTGGGGCCATGTGAGATGCAGCTACCTCGTGCGCCGATGCCACTTCTCCTCCGCCTGATGATGCTAATGCACACATGAACAGGAAAACCAAAAAAAAGGGGGGGGGGAGAAGAAAGAAAGACATGTTGAGTGCATGCATTGGCGGCACCGTTGGCGGAGAGGACAGACACAGAAGCCCCCTGCACTACGCCGCGCACTCGGGGTACACTACTCAATTATAGTGACTTGGCCTACAAGTCTATGGACGCCAAATGCAAACATAGGTGAGCCCGGGCCATGGATAGCTGTACTTAGCACCCTACAGAGGTGGGGGGCGGGGGCATAGGGCCATGTCTAACGGAGGGGCCTAGCCTACAGAAACCACCCTGGCCTAGAGATAGCCACAGCCCTCCTCCCCCACCCAGACGCCTCCACTGTGCGCTAATATAGCGGAATGTGCTGATACTCACCCCCTTGTGTCTGCTGTGATGTCCTCACGCGCCCATCCAAATCGGGGTAGGCCACCGCCAGGATCCGGGACATCAGGGGGGTCAATTGACGACTGGCACCCCTCCTACGTTGGGAGGCCATCCCCAGCAGAGCCTCGCGGTCTTTCTGCTCCCGCGGCGGATGTCCTCCCACCTCTTGCGGCAGTGGGTGCCCCGTCTGTTGTGGACCCCCAGGGCCCGGACGTCGTTGGCGATGGCACGCCAAATGTCGATCTTCTGATGGGCGCTGACCTATGTGACATGTACAGGGTTGAAAAATAAATATCATCACTTTTCTGCATGGTCGATGTGCGCGGCCCCCCCTCCCCAACCTTGCCACGTGGCACATGCTCTCATCTGTCGTGCGTTGCACTCCTCATTCGCTCCCCTCCCCACCATCTTACATTCTCCCCACTCAACACAGGCATAGCCCATACTACGTGCTCCCAGTGTACTTACCTGTTGGTCTGGAGGACCGTAGAGTAGCGCATACTGGGGGAGGACCCCATCAACAAGTTTATCCAATTCCTCAGATGTGAAGGCAGGGGCCCTTTCCCCAGTCGCAGCAGCCATTGTCTCTTCCAGACCGAGTTCACAGCAGCACTTGCAGTATAGGTCCTCTCCTGTGAATAATCAGGTCTCGAGTGATTAAGCAAGTAGAAAATGGCGGTCACGCCCGCGGCGGTGCGTACCGCGGCGGTGCGTACCGCGTCCGCCGGCGCACATCGTCATTGGCTCCTGAGACCCATAGGGTTCAATGTTAACCAATGCTGCTTTGCGCCGCGGTCCTCGACCGCCTACCGCCACGGTGTGACACGCCAGCGCATTGACCTCACATCCCATTGTCACACTTCACAGGTCAGGCAGCCGCCATTTCAAGGGCCCACATGGCTGAATTTCTACGGCGTCACACAGGCCTAGGCCTTGCATTGCCACTCATACAAGCCATTCAATGCACAGCGAATCGTGTACTGTGCAAGCTGTGGTTACGTACCTGTGGGTTGCTTGACTCTGTGCTTCATGTTGTCCTTCCTAGGCACCGTCCGCTGGGACTTGCGAGGAGATGGAGCAATCCTCCCCTGTACAGACCGCTGGCGGACCTGTCGACAATGGAAGAAAGACATGTCATACTTACATACAGACTTGACCGAGCCACTATACAGGAACTGTGTGCCCAGCTGGAGCCAGACCTGATGTCCCCCATTCGCCAACCCACAGGGATTCCCCCTCTGGTGCAGGTTCTGTCAGTACTCCATTTTTTGGCAAGTGGATCATTCCAAACAACAGTGGCCATATCATCAGGGATGTCTCAGCCTATGTTTTCTAAGGTTTTGTCCAGAGTGTTGTCTGCCCTGATGAAATACATGCGGAGCTACATTGTTTTCCATGAGGTGGCCGATTTGGCTACAGTGAAGGGTGATTTCTATGCCCTTGGACATATCCCCAATATCATTGGTGCCATTGATGGGACCCATGTGGCCTTGGTTCCCCCAGTGGAAGTGAACAGGTGTACAGGAACAGAAAAAGTTATCATTCTATGAATGTCCAGGTGGTCTGTTTGGCTGACCAGTACATCTCCCATGTAAATGCCAAGTTCCCTGGGTCAGTGCATGACGCGTACATCATGCGAAATAGCAGCATCCCTTATGTGATGGAACAGCTACAGAGACACCGTGTGTGGCTAATAGGTGACTCTGGTTACCCCAACCTGTCGTGGCTACTTACCCCAGTGAGGAATCCCAGGACAAGGGCAGAGGAACGCTACAATGAGGCCCATGGGCGAACTAGGAGGATTATAGAAAGAACCTTCGGCCTCCTGAAGGCCAGGTTTAGGTGCCTGCATAAGATAGGGGGATCCCTAATGTACTCACCAAAGAAGGTGTGCCATATCATCGTGGCCTGCTGTATGCTTCACAACCTGGCTTTGCGACGCCAGGTGCCTTTCCTGCAGGAGGATGGTCCAGATGGTGGTGTTGTAGCAGCTGTGGAGCCTGTGGAGAGTGAAGAGGAGGAGGACGACGGGGACGACACAGACAACAGGGACACAGTGATACAACAGTATTTTCAGTAGCACACAGGTACGAATCAACCACGCCATTTTACATTTACTTAAAGTCTCCTGCCTCTCTACTGTCTGAGTTCCCCCCCAGTTCCTGTTAACTGAGTTGTGACTTTCCCTTCTGTTTTCAGAGCTGTGGGCCCCACTGCGTGACCTCTGCTTTGATTGCCCATGGACTACAGCTGTGTGACAGTGGTATGTTGTCATCACAATGTAACTGAACATTTTGGCACCATTATGTCTAATACATTTGTTCAAAATACAAGCAGACTCCAGATTTTTTTAGTGCAAGAAGTGATTTAATTCAAGTGCTAAATTTAAGGAACATGATTGTAAAACGGGGATGGGTGATGGTGGAGTAATGTCCATGGCAGAGTCCAGGTCTCAGTCGCACAGGTGCATTGTCCATATGCCTGTGGAAGGATGGAGCAGGGGCAGTTCAAGGTTGGACAGGCTGACAATGTGGGACAGTGGGATGACATCAGGGGGTATCGTTTGCTGGCGGGGTCTTGCAATCCTACTCTGTCTTCTTGTGAGATCTCAGGTTCCGCTTGCGGGGTGGTTCTTCTTCTGCAGGAGGTGGGGTTCTGGTGGCCTGTCGTTGTGTGGGGGCCTCCTGTCCACTAGCGCCGGCAGAGGTGGTAGGCTGTTCCTGGTCCAGGCTAGTGACAGGGGCCCTTTGTGGTGCCACATGGTCCCGCAATGTGGTGACTATCTGGTTTAGGGCCACGACAATGGTCCCCATTGCGGAACCAATGTTCCTCAGTTCCTCTCTGAACCACATGTACTGTTGCTCCTGCATGACCTGGATCTCCTGGAACCTGGCCAGTACCATAGCCATCGTCTCCTGGGAGTGGTGGTATGCTCCCATGTTGGAGGAGAGGGCATCTTGGAGAGTTGGTTCCCTGGGCCTGTCCCCCCCCTGTCGCACAGCAGCCCTCCAAGTTCCCCTGTTTCCCTGGGCCTCTGTCCCCTGGACAGTGTGCCCACTACCACTGCCCCCAGGTCCCTGTTGTTGTTGGGGTGGTGGGTCAACCTGGGTGGCCTGTAGTGGTGGACACACCGCTGATTGACGTGTCCTGGGGACAGAGGCATGGGCCCGCTGGGTGGGAGCTGTGCTGGTGTTCCCAGAGGGGGTTAGGTCTGGTGTAGCCTGTGGCTGTCTGTGGGGAACCGACTGTCCCGAGGTCCCCGATGGGCCGGGCTGGTCATCAGGGTCCAGGGAGACAGAGCTGCTGTCATCACTGGGGGCCTCTTCTGGGGGTGGGATGGACATCTCTGGACCCTCCGTGGCGGTGTGGTGGCGTTCGGGTCCTGCAGGGGTATAAGAGTATGGTTATTGCTTCTCTGTGTGGCATTTCGTGTAATGGGTGGGTGGCCGTGTCCCCCAGTGCTGGCATTCCCTTGTGGGGGCTTTTGTGACGGTGGCTTGTGGGGGTGATGGGTGTGTGCAGTGGGCATGCTTTGGGGATGGGTGTCCATGCTTTGGGGACACACGCAGGGCTAGGTTTTGGGATGGGTGGGATGTGATGGTGAGCCATTTGCAAGGAGTTGGTGTGATGAGGGTGAGGGTGAGGCTGGGGGTATGATTTGGCATGCAGGTGGGGTGGGGGGAATGGAGTAGTGAAGATTTGACTTACCAGAGTCCATTCCTCCGCCTATTCTTGCGAGGCCCTCAGGATGCAGGATGTGCAAGATTTCCTCCTCCCATGCTGTGAATTCTGGGGGAGTAGGTGGGGGTCCGCCGCCAGTCTTCTGCACCGCAATGTTGTGCCTTGATACCATGGAACGCACCTTCCCCCGTAGGTCGTTCCACCGCTTCCTGATGTCCTCCCGATTGCGTGGATGCTGTCCCACAGCGTTGACCCTGTCCACTATTCTTTGCCATAGCTCCATCTTCCTGGCAATGGTGGTGTGCTGCACCTGTGCCCCGAAGAGCTGGGGCTCTACACGAACTATTTACTCCACCATGACCCTGAGTTCTGCGTCAGAGAAACTGGGGTGTCTTTGGGGTGCCATGGGGTGGTGTGGATGAGGTGAGGGGTGGTGTATGTGTTGTAGAGTGTGGTGAGTGTGGTGGTGTATGTGTTTTGTGCGTGGAAATTGTGTGGGTGATGTTGTGATTTGCCTCTGTGTGATGGTGTACTCTATGCTGTGCTCTCTCTCTCTGTCCTTCACTTGCAATTGTGGTCGTAGGGGTTTGTGGGTGATGTGGGTGTGTGTTTTATATTTAATTGGGTGTGTGGGAGTGGTGTGTGTATGTGTCTCAGGTGTGTGTATTTTGAATTATCCAATGTGGTAGTGTTTTGTAAAGGTGTGTGTATTTTGACCGCGGCGGTCTGTACGCCAATGGAATACCACGGTTGAAAGACCGCTGCAGGGATTTGTGGGTCGGAATGGTATGGGCGTATTTCTGTTGGCGCGACGGTGGAGGTTTGGTCATCGCCAGTTTCCCGCTGACCTTTGGTGTGGCGGACTTTTGTGGATGTCAGGTTTTTGGAGGTTTGCCAGTTGCGGGTCAGAATGACCGTGGCGGTTTACCGCGGCCACGGCAGTTTTATGGCCGCCTTCTGGCCGGCGGTAAGCGACTTTTACCGCCGAGGTCAGAATGACCCCCTAAATGTAACTGAGAGAAACGGATGAGACCTGAGTGACCACAGCTTCCCTGAGAAACCAAGTATGTCTTGCCCTCGGCTGCCTAGTCATCCCTATCCTTTGGTAGAGATGCGGCACTGCTAGTTAGCTGCACCAAAACTCGGATTGGAGCTACAGGCGTCACCCGCAATGGATTAAACTTAGGTGGTCATTACAACCATGGTGGATGGTGTTAAAGCGGCAGTAAGACCGCCAACAGGCCGGCGGTAAAATAAATGGAATTACGACAGTGGCGGAAACCGCCAAAAAAGACAGCCACTTTAAGACTCCGACCGCCACGGTGGTACAAACAAACAGCGCGGCGGTCACCGCCAACAGACAGGCGGGAGACAATGTACCGCCCACAGTATCACAACCTACCAATCCACCACCTTTTCCGGGGAGGATTCACCGCGGACAAAAACACGGCGGAAACAAGACTTCGAAGGGAAAAAGGTTACCTCTACACACCCCACGAGGAATCCGGATGCCATGGAACCAGAGCTGCAGATCCTGCCAGCCCTTATCTTCTTGCTCCTCTACCAGGAGCAAGAACGCCGGCGGCGAAGACCACGGTGAGTACTGCACCTACGACACAGGGGAGGGGGAGGGGAAGGGAAAAAACAGGGACACACGCAACACGCAACACCCCCACCCCCACCCTCACCCACCACAACACACACACTAATACAGCATGATACATTACAGTTACACCCTCCAACTACCTCCCGGAAGAATGCAAAGACAAAAGGAAATGAGTGTAACCATTGTAATATATGAAAATCCAGTACGCAAAAATATACATATATACACTATAAACAAAATATACACCAAGAATAGTAGTCCAGGTAGTGCTCCTTTGAAGTCTGTGGAACACTGGACCCACACGGGATGGGCGAGGCCCACACAAGATCCCCAACCATGACGGTGAGAACACTGCAGGGGCATCAGATAGCAATAAAACAGGCACCTCAGGGGGAGGGAAAGTGGGGGCACCTCAGCTGGTTTAGTGCACGACACCAAATCCACGAGGGGGCCACATGCCCACTGTTCAATCCTGGGGAGTGCAAAGCCATAGTCTATACAGTGGGTGGTTTGCCCACTGTTCCATCCTGGGGAGTGCAAAGCCACAGTCTCTCAAGTCTATACAGTGGGTGGTTTGCCCACTGTTCCATCCTGGGGAGTGCAAAGCCACAGTCTCTCAAGCCTATACAGTGGGTGGTGTGCCCACTGCTTTATCCTGGGGAGTGCAAAGCCACAGTCTCTCAAGTCTATACAGTGGGTGGTTTGCCCACTGCTTTATCCTGGGGAGT
Source organism: Pleurodeles waltl (assembly GCF_031143425.1). Lineage (NCBI taxonomy): Eukaryota > Metazoa > Chordata > Amphibia > Caudata > Salamandridae > Pleurodeles > Pleurodeles waltl. The sequence continues at coordinate 396,433,461 of NC_090438.1, read as the reverse complement.
GCAAAGCCACAGTCTCTCAAATCTCTACAGTGGGTGGTTTGACCACTGTTCCATCCTGGAGAGTGCAAAGCCACAGTCTCTCAAGTGGATAACAGTCTCCACTGGTTCTGGAGGGGGCTTTGTGCCCAGAGTGCTTCATCCTGCCAAGGACTGAGGTAGTGGATGTAAATCTCCACTGGTTCTGGAAGGGGCCTTGTGCCCAGAGTGCTTCATCCTGCTCGTGGTGGCCTCAGTAGCATCAGAGCTTTTGGCGCTCATGGGCCTGCGGTGCTTGTTGCAGCGGTGCTCTGTTCAGAAGTGCTTGTGGTGGCGGTGCCCAGTTCAGCGGTGCTTGTGGCGGCGGTGCCCTGATCAGCTGTGCTTGTGGCGGCGGTGCCCTGTTCAGCGGTGCTTGTGGTGGCGGTGCCCTGTTCAGCTGTGCTTGTAGCGGTGATGCCCTGTTCAGCGGTGCTTGTGGCGACGGTGCCCTGTTCAGCGGTGCTTATGGCGGCGGGCTCCTTTGCAGTGACTCAGCTGCTGGCACTCCTTCATGGCCCAGAGGGGCTGGTGCTGGCGGTCCTCTATGGCCCAGCGGGGCTGGTGCTGGCGGTCCTTCATGGTTCAGCAGGGCTGGTGCTGGCGGTCCTCTCTGGCCCAGGGCTGGTGCTGGCGGTCCTCTCTGGCCCAGCAGGGCTGGTGCTGGCGGTCCTCTCTGGCCCAGCGGGGCTGATGCTGGCGGTCCTTTCTGGCCCATCGGGGCTGGTGCTGGCGGTCCTCTCTGGCCCAGCGGGGATGATGGCGGTGGCCTCTTGGGCAGTAGGGCAGGTGCTGGCGGTGGCCTCTTGGGCAGCGGGGATGATGGCAGTGGCCTCTTGGGCTGTAGGGCAGGTGCTGGTGGTGGCCTCCTGGGCAGCGGGTGCTGGCGGTGGCCTCTTGGGCAGCGGGGATGATGGCGGCGGCCTCTTGGGCAGTAGGGCAGGTGCTGGCGGTGGCCTCCTGGGAAGCGGGGATGATGGCGGCGGCCTATTGGGCAGTAGGGCAGGTGCTGGCGGTGGCCTCCTAGGCAGCGGGGTTGGTGGCGGTGGCCTCTTGGGCAACAGGGCAGGTGCTGGCGGTGGCCTCCTGGGCAGCGGGGCTGATGGTGGTCTTCTCCGCCATGCTGCTCTTCCCAGACCCGCTGACTTTCTTGTGGCCCTTCCCCACCTTGGAAGGTGTCGCAGCTGACTCCACACTCCCACTTGGACCCCTGGGAGCGGCTTTGGTGGCTGGAGTCTTCCCCCTCTCCCGCCAGGCACTGGGCAACTTTTGATGCTTCACAGGTGGGGGACTGTCCATGCCGTGGCTCCGTGCCACACTGGCTGCCCTGGTGGCCAGTGCACTCCATATTCCGGTGACTACAGGCACCACTGGTCCCGGAGATGTTTTGGCTGAGGTGCTATGTTGGGACCTGGAGAGTCGGGCCCTAGGGGACGGACGGGGTGGGGGAGGTGTGGGAAAGAGGTCAAGGATGGACAGGAAAAGTTTTTGGGAGACACTGGGACGTGTAGCTGGAGAGGGTTTGGGAGTGGAGGAAGAGGTTGTGGTTGTAGGAGATGTTCGTTTGGTGACTTTGGGTGAAGGTGCATGCGCTGGAGGCTGTTGTGAGGTGGATGGCTGTTGGGTGGGTGTGTGCCTGCGTTTGTGTATCTTGGGAGGTGGTGTCACAGACACACTGGGAGAGGACACAGGGGATGTGTGAATTATAGTGGGGGTGGTGACTGCACGTGAGCGGGGTGTGGTGGTGTGTGTGCTCGTGATGGCAGTAGTGGCTGTCGATGTAGTGCATGCAGGTGTGAGTGTAGACGAGACTGGGATGGAGGAGGGAGACAAGGAGGAGGGGGACACAGTGGAGGCAGTGGATGTTGGTGTGTCTGCATGTGTGTGATGCTTGTGTGAGTGACTGTGGGATGTGTGGTGGGTATGTTTGCCTGAGCTTCCCTTGTGTGTTGACGTGTGTGCATGCTTGTCTGAATGTGTGCTTGGGATAGGCTGTGGTACAGGGGATTGGGTCTGGGTGGAGGAAGTTGGAGGGGGGAGGCTCGACACAGGGACAATGGCTGCCATCAGTGCTGAGGCCAGAGTCTGAAAAGCTCCCTGAAGGGCCGCCTGACCAGAATGAATGCCCTCCAGGAATGTATTTGTTTGTTGCAACTGCCTTTCTACACCCTGTATGGCATTCAAAATGGTAGACTGCCCAACAGTGAGGGACCTGAGGAGGTCAATGGCCTCCTCACTGAGGGCAGCAGGGGTGACTGGGGCAGGGCCTGAGATGCCTGGGGCGAAGGTGATGCCCACTCTCCTGGGTGAGCAGGCATCGGGCTAAGGCTGAGGGGCTGCTGGGAGGGCGTTGCTGGAAGGGGGGTGGCGGCTGTACCTGTAGATGCGGGGGGCTCAGATGTTGCCACCACCACAAGGGAGCTCCCATCAGAGGACGAGTCCGTGTCACTGGTGTCAGCTCCTGTCCCCACCGTGGAGCTCCCCTCGCCCTCCGTCCCACTGGTAAAATCCGACTCGGTAATGTCACCCTCCAGGGCCATGTGGGATGCAGCTCACTCCTGCTCCGGTGCCACTGCTCCTCCGCCTGATGATGCTAATGCACACAAGAACAGGGAGGGGGGATGACAGAAGAAAGACATGTTGAGTGCATGCATTACCGCTACTGTTGGCAGGATGAGAGTGTACTCACCCCCTTGTGGCTGCTGTGAAGCCCCCAAGCACCCTTCCAACTCTGGGTACGCCACCGCCAGTATCCTGAACATCAGGGGGGTCATGGTGCGACGGGCACCCTCCCACGTTGGGAGGCCATCCCCAGCTGAGCCTCCGCCGTCTTCTCACTCCAGCGGCGAATGTCCTCCCATCTTTTCCGGCAGTGGGTGCTCCGTCTGTGGTAGACCCCCAGGGTCCGGACGTCCTTGGCGATGGCACACCAAATATCTTTTTTCTGGTGGGCTCTGACCTACATGAATTGTACAGGGGGAAAAGAAATGTTATTACCAAATGCACCGTCACAGTCATTGGCCCCCATCCCTACCCTTGCTATGTGGCACATGCACTCATTGTCGTTTCATGCACGCCTTAGTCTCCCCCTCCCATCTTTCATCCACCCCACTCCACACAGGAATAGCCCATTCAGCATTCTCCCAGTGTACTTACCTGTTTGTCTGGAGGACCGTAGAGTAGCGTGTACTGGGGGAGGACCCCATCCACGAGTTTCTCCAACTCCTCCGATGTGAAGGCAGGGGCCCTTTCCCCAGACACTCGAGCCATTGTCTCTTCCAGACCGAGGTCACAGCAGCACTTGCAGTGTAGGACCTCTCCTGTCGAAGATCAGGTATAGAGTGATTGAACAGATAGAAAATGGCAGTCACGTCTGTGGTGGTGCGTACCGTCACCGCCAGAGTACATCATCATTGGCTCCTGGGACCCATAGAGTTCAATGTTAATCAATGCAGCATTGCGCCGCGGTCCTCGACCGCCTACCGCGACGGTGTACAACGCCAGCGCAGTTACCTCACATCCCATTGTCCCACTTTAGAGGTCAGGCAGCCGCCATTTCAGGGGCCTACATGGCTTAATTTTTAATTGCATCACACATACCTAGGCCCAGACTCAACACACATACAGGCCACTTTTCAGATTATGATTCATGTTCTGTGTAAGCTGTGGGTACGTACATCTGAGTTGGTTGACTCTGTGCTCGCTGCTGTCCTTCATAGGCACCGTCCGCTGGTACATGTGAGGAGATGGCGGCATCCTCCGGTGTACAGACCGCTGGTGGACCTGTTGACAATGGAGGAAAGACATGTGAACATCAACTACAGGCTTGACCGTGCCACAATCCAGGAACTGTGTACCCAGCTGGAGCCAGACCTGATGTCAGCTATCCGCCATCCCACAGGAATCCCCCCTCAAGTGCAGGTGCTGTCAGTACTCCATTTCCTTGCAAGTGGGTAATTTCAAATAACAGTGGCCATAGCATCAGGGATGTCCCACCCCATGTTTTCAAACGTGTTGTCCAGAGTGTTGTCTGCCCTGCTGAAAAACATGCGCAGCTACATTTCTCCCTCAGGTGGAGGATTTGCCTACAGTGAAAGGTGATTTCTATGCACTGGGAAATATCCCCAACCTCATAGGTGCCATTGATGGGACACGTGTGGCTTTGGTACCCCCCCGCAGGAGCGAACAGGTGTACAGAAACCAAAAGAGTTATCATTCCATGAATATGCAGATGGTGTGTTTGGCAGACCAGTACATCTCCCATGTTAATGCCAAGTTCCCTGGCTCAGTGCATGACGCCTACATCCTGCGGAATAGCAGCATCCCTTGTGTGATGGGTCAACTCCAGAGGCACCATGTGTGGCTATTAGTTGAGCACCTGGAAGAAAGACAGCGGGAATGGTTGTCTGGATCTGGGGATATCCCTACAGGTTAGTGTGTGTCTAACAGTTGTCCCTGGCCATTTGCAAGTGACTCTGATTACCCCAACCTGTCATGGCTACTGACCCCAGTGAGGAATCCCAGGACAAGGGCAGAGGAACGCTACAATGAGGCCCATGGGTGGACTCAGCGGATTATAGAGCAGACCTTCGGTCTCCTGAAGGCCAGGTTCAGGTGCCTCCATATGACAGGTGGATCCCTATTCTACTCACCAAAGAAGGTGTTCCAGATCATCGTGGCCTGCTGTATGCTCCACAACTTAGCTTTGCGACGACAGGTGCCTTTTCTGCAGGAGGATGGTCCAGATGGCGGTGTTGTTGCAGCTGTGGAGCCTGTGGACAATAAAGACGAGGAAGCAGAAGAAGAGGACATGGACAACAGGAACTCGGTGATCCTGCAATATTTCCAGTGAGACACAGGTAAGAATACAGACCTGCCTACTACATGTACTTTAACACTACTACTTCTCTAATGTCTGTCGTTTTCACCCAGTGTATGGTCACTGAGTTGCCACTTTCCCTTACGATTTCACAGATGTGGGTCCCACTGTGTGACATCTGCTTTGGTTCCTCATGGACTAGAGCTGTGTGAAAGTAGGTATGTTGACATTACAATTGAAAGAGCATTTTGTCACTGTAATTGCTAATACACTATTTGGAATTCACAGACTGACTTCAGATTGTTTTGTGTTTCAAGGGTGTTTATTTAAGTGATCAATATTGGAGGGGGTTGTAAAATGGTGAGGGGTGATGGTGGAGGAATGTCCATGGCAGAGTCCAGTCTATTAGTCTCACAGGTGCATTACCCACATGGAAATAGGAAGTGGAGCTGGGGCAGTTTGAGGATGGACAGGGTGACAAAGTGGGACAAAAGGATGACATTCAGGGTGGTCTCATTTCTTGGCGGGGGTCTTGGCATCGTTCTCTGTCTTTGTCCTGGATCTCAGGGACCGTTTGCAGGGTGGTTCTCCCTCTGCAGGGGGTAGGGTGCTGGTGTGGTGGGTGCTGGTGTGGTGGTCCTGTGGCGGGGCGTCCTGTCCACTAGTGCCAGCGGAGGTGGTGGGCAGTTCATCGTCCATGCTAGTGTCAGAGGCCCCTTGTTGTGCCACAGTGTTCCTCCTGGTGTTGAGTACTTCCTTCAGCACCCCTACGATGGTGCCCAGGGTGGAAGTGAGGATTCTGAGTTCCTCCCTGAAGCCCAAATACTGTTCCTCCTGCAGGCGCTGGGTCTCCTGAAACTTGGCCAGTACCGTTGCCATCGTCTCCTGGGAGTGGTGGTAGGCTCCCATGATGGAGGAGATGGCCTCGTGGAGAGTGGGTTCCCTTGGTCTGACCTCCCCATGTCGCACAGCAGCCCTCCTAGTTCCCCTGTGTTCTTGGGCCTCTGTCCCCTGGACCGTGTGCCCACTACCACTGCCCCCAGGTCCCTGTTGTTGTTGGGGTGGTGGGTTAGCCTGGGTTCCCTGTAGTGGTGGACACACTTCTGCTTGACGTGTCCTGGGGACAGAGGTATAGGCCCGCTGGGTGGGTGCTGTGCTGGTGTTTCCAGAGGGGGAAGCTCTGTAGTGGCCTGTGACTGTGTCAGGGGAACCGACTGTCCTGAGGTCCCCGATGGGCCGGGCTGGTCATCTAGATCCAGTTGGTCATCACTGTGGGCCTCTTCTGTTGGTGGTGTGAACATGTGTGGACCCTCCTGTCCGGTGACGTTACCTGCAGGGGTATAAAAGGATGTTTATTACATCTGTGTGTGGCATGGTGTGCAATAGGTGGGTGACCGTGTACCCCAGTGCTTGCATTCCTGTGTGGGACCTTGTGTGATGGTGGTTTAGGGGTGTGTATGGGTATGTGCAGTGGGCATGCTTTGGTGATGGGTGCCCAATGCCTTGTTGTTGCATGCAGGGCTTGGTGTTGGGATGTGTGGTTTGTGATATTGGGACATTTGTGAGTAGTTGGAGTGATGGGTGTGAGGGTGAGGTTGGGGGTATGTGATGGCATGCAGGTAGGGTGGGGGATGTAATAGTAAAGCTTTGACTTACCAGAGTCCATTCCTCCATCTACTCCTGCGAGGCCATCAGGATGTAGAATCGCCAAGACTTGCTCCTCCCATGTTGTTAGTTGTGGGGGAGGAGGTGGGGGTCCGCCGCCAGTCCGCTGAACCGCAAGGTGGTGTCTTGAGACCACGGAACGCACCTTTCCCCGTAGGTCGTTCCACCTCTTCCTGATGTCATCCCGATTTCTTGGGTGCTGTCCCACTGCGTTGACCCTGTCCACTATTCTTCGCCATAGCTCCATCTTCTTAGCTATGGAGGTGTGCTGCACCTGTGATCCGTATAGCTGTGGCTCTACCCGGATGATTTCCTCCACCATGACCCTGAGCTCCTCCTCAGAGAACCTGGGGTGTCTTTGCTGTGCCATGGGGTGGTGTGGGTGATGTGTGTGGTGGTGTGTGTTGTGACAATTGGGGTGATATTTAGTGGTGTGTTCTGTGAGGTGCGTGGATGTTCTGTGGGTGATTGTATTGTGTGCCTGTGGATGCTTGGCAGTAGTTTGTAGTGTCTCTCTCTGGCCTTCTCTCAGTAATTGTGGTCATAGGGGTTTGTGGGTGATGTGGGTCTGTGTTTTGTATTATATTGGGTGTGTGGGAGTGGTGTGTGTATCAGGTGTGTGTATTTCGAATTGTCCAATGTGGCTGTGTTTTGTAAGAGTGTGTGTATTTTGAGCGCGGCGGTGTGTACTGCCAATGGAATATCGCGGTTGAAGGAACGCCGCGTGGATTTGTGTGTCATGATAGTGTGGGTGTATTTTTGTTGGCGTGATGGTGGAGGATTTGTTTTCGCCAGTTTATCACTGACCTTTGGTGTGGCGGACTTGTGTGGGTGTCTGAATTTTGGCCGATTGGGTCATAATAGCTGTGGCAGAATTCCGCAGCCGCGGCGGTGTGTTGGCGGTCTTCTGCACGGCGGTAAGCGGTTTTTACCGCCAATGTTGTAATGACCGCCTTAGTCTCCCACACCGGGGGTGATTCTGCTGCTCAAAATCCAGTAGTCTCATTAAAATAATGAGAGCCTACGTGACAGGATAGGAGCAGATATTTTGTCTTAGAGCATTATGAATTTGCTTTCTACATTTGCAAAGCCATTTGTGACTGTTAGCGAATTTGCAATGTCTTTTTTCATCAAGTGGGGAGCCTATATACTGAAATGGCCCGTCTGACTTAGAGAAGGCTAATTGACTGATTGGCTCACAAAACAGAAGTGACTAAATGTAAATGGAATGTCATTTTTCGATACATCAGTCTTTGTAAATGATCAACAGTAATGTGCAAGACTTACTAGAAATATGGCAAATTTTTAACTAACCCCCTGGCAAGAGAATCAATTCAGCTGACAGATGTACCTTCAGTTAAACTCTAAATCAGGCTCATATTCATAAACTGAATTTGTGAATATGGACAACCCGTAACTGTTTGCCAGATGTCTCTCAATCGTATAATAGTTGTACAGTATATGCAAAGTTGTCTCTCTGTATTCTACACAACTGTCTTGCTTCGAAAAAGCCACCTCTGGCAAATCTACAATGCAATTATGCAGAACTATGGTACTTGGACACAGGGATTCAGCAACATTGATCATATTGCTCTGTAATAATCTGAGCTAATATTTATTTTTTTAAACTGCAGATGTTGTCACAGGTACCATGACTCTTACAATTAATAATCTACAAATTGCTTTGTGTAAGTCACAATGCTTTGGCCACTTGGAAAAGGCGTGGTGCCAAAACGGTTTACGTTTCTTCTTATCTCAAAAAGAAATACGATTCCATTCTACACAGTTGTCGTTGACCAAGTATATAAGCTAACACATTCATTAACCATAGATGCCCAGGATCATGGAAAAAGTTGCGAACTAAAATGTGTTTATCGAGCCACAGTAAACAACCCTAAGATAATGATCATCAAACAGTCCAGAAACTCTTGTTTAATCCAGACCTTAATGAAACCAGCGCCTTTCACTGCCAAGCACCCGTTTGCAAAAATTAGAATCTCAGGTTCCATATGCGTACCTTATCCATGTCACAGCTGTTCTGTTTCCCAACTAAATCCATTTACAAACTCTAAATTGTTCTTTATTAAAAAGGGTTATTCATCTCAAGCCTGAAGCTGGTGCCTTTTGATATTAGCGAAAATACCACAATGATGCATTTGAACATGAAATGCTGCTGAGATGTCCATTTTGGATTTATAAATTTCACAAGAACAAGCATACGGGTGTGTCATTAATGTAGTATGGAGTATGTGATATGTTTTAATTTTTAAGTTGGGTGTTTGAGCTGCTTAATCTAATTTATATGATGCAAAATGGCTATCACTTCAGGGACTTTTTAACTACAAATAAACCCTGCTACAAATAAAGTCCATGGATTGTGGTGTACATTCATCTTAATGTACATGGAGAACAAAGTACACTAGAACAGTATTTTTTTATTTTTTTAAATTTCCCTTCCACTGGATTATATTTTAGGGCAATTTTGTACAGCAAACAGAGATGTAAAACCGAGACCAGGTAAACAAAAACTGATAAACCAAATAATGTAGGGCATTTACATGTCAATACTTTTTTTTTCTCAAAGACACCACGACTGACACAAACATGATCCCACTCTCCTTTATCCCAACATTTTCGGTTTATAATGTTCTTGTTTCGGTTGTTAACTGTTGCATCCTCCCAAGCCCGGAAGCATGCACAAGAACACACTACCCACAGAGCCAGTATCTAACTTCTTTTTTCCTCAGCTTACAACATGCAACTAACTTCTCAACATCCTGCAACCATTCAAGATCACACCTTAACACCTCTCAGATTGATTGCACAATCTTTTCCTTAAGTCTGCCCCATAGCTGCTAGGTCTTGATGCTCACAGTCTTAAGACACTACATCCCCCCTTGGTAAATAAAAAGACACACAAAGAAACATGAACATATAGCAGAATCACAGCTGTCTGTGTGGTCCCACATGTCAGCCGGACTGAGTGATATGAGGTAGTGGAGCTGTACCCAGGATGGACCCTGAGGGTACAAGGTCTGACATCTGATCAGGGCTTTAAGGTGGTGCAGTTTCTTCTGGACGTGCAGGGACTGATTATCGCCTCAACAGATGTCTGAAATGGGACAAGTCCTTTGTAATAGATTGCCAGGTCAGTGCACTGTTACCATACATCCCTTGCTCTTCATGATTTTCAGAGGTTCAGCATCAAAGGGAGGATCTGCCTTTCATTTCTGTTTTTGTTTGACGAGAACCCAGTCACCTTCATCAAATATGACCTTCCGAGTCCATTAACATTGATCGATTTGTCTTCGTCTGGCATTTCCAAGCAGTGTCAGTAGCATGAACCTCGTTATCTGTCAGAGTTCGTTCAGAGGTGCATTGGGGTAGTGTGTTTCTTATAACTCTCCCAAGAATCAGGGTGGCAGTATTTCCCACCAGTGGCACAGTGAGGAGTCGACTGATAGACACGGAGGTCTTGGAACAATGCTCAACTCAGTTCAATGCCCTCCATTGAGGCACTTTGGATCACTTATTTCAGGGTCTCCATAAATCGTTCTACAACACCGTTTGGGCTATAAGGGTGTGCTCTTCTGGAGCTTGACACTGAATCTTGTCAGACACTCCTTAAACTCCTTGCTGGTAAGTTGCAGACCATTGCTAGATTTGAGAGTGTTTTGTATGTCCCACACTGCAAATATGTCATCTAGCCTCTCAATAACTTTATTGTGCGTTGTTGATGACATATCCTCCACCAAAGAAAACCGGGAAAGGACCATCATGCAACGGTGTCCCTTTGCCAGGTGCCCAAAGAAGACAACAGCTATTCTCTCCCATGCATGCACAGGATGATTGGACATGGTTAGTGGATGCTGGGTCACAGTGGGTGACAGGCTACTGCATAAGAGACAGGCCTTCAGTGGCAGTGTGGGATCCTCATAGCACAATGCCGTCTTTGTTGCTCGACAGTTCATCTTGAACATTTTAGTATTTTTGAAATTGAACATTGTAATTTATAGGTCGAATACCCTGTCTTCAAGATTGTGTTAAGATAATGTTTTTAAGGGCCAGCCTTTCCTTATAAGCATTTGTGGTAACGATAATCTGCTCAATAGACAGATCCGCAGGCATGTTAGACTTTACAATGAAATTGTGCAGTCATCTGCATTGTTCAATATTGAGCTGTGCTGCTGCAGGAGTACTCGTGGAGGGTTTTGATTCTTGCCTGGCTTGTGCACAGTCATGTAGTCATGCTGTTGTAGATTCAACCCCACCTTTCAATGTGAGGGGGCATCTTGGCCTTCGGATTTATGAAAATGGTGAGTAGTGCCTGGTGGTCTATGATCATCATGAAATGCTTTACATGCAGAAACACATAAAAATGTTCACAGGCACATACTACTTCTAGACTTTATTTTTCTGGCTAGTAATAGGCATGTTCTGTGTTGGACAACCTTTGACATGTGTATATCATGTTGTGTCTCTGAGTATTCGGATGTCCACTATGCTGAGCAAGGATTGCTCCTAGCCCCGCTGGGCTCACTTAAACAGTGAGTTCAGTGTGCAGGTTGGGATCAAAGGATCAGTCACATTTTCAATTGTATGTTTTATACTCCTGAAACTGTGGTCACATTCAGGGGACCTCTGAACTGAACATCTTGTTTAGTCAGGTCTTGCAATGGGGCACATACAACCATGTATGTACCATGAACAATAGCTGGCCAGGCCCAAGAAAGACCAAACCATGGAGGCATCTTGTGGAGAACTGGTGGCAAACAATTCTTGTATTTTATTAGGATCAGGAGTTATCCCTCCATAAGAAAACAGATGCCCATAGAATATGACTTTTGTAATTTGAAACTGTAAGTAACTGACACACTTGTTTGAGAGCTTTGACATGTTCTTTTTTACATCTCACCAAACACCAGTATGTCATCACTGTAATTGAAGGCATGCGTAACAGGCCGAATAATCATATAGATCACATCTTGAAATTATTCCTGCAGCAGATGATGCTCCAAAGCACAGTCTTTTATATCTGAACAAACCACACGAGTCAAAAAAGTGGTAATGAACCTGCAGTTTCCTTCCAGTTCAAGTTGATGATACCCTTTGTCAAGTCAAGACGGGGAAAGACTTTGGCTCCATTCAACTACATAATCATATCCACAAAGTGCGAACCACGATGCCTTTCTCTCTCATTTGCCTCATTGGCCTGGCACATATATACACAGCTGTGCACTGCAACTCCCCTGTCCTTTCTTTTGTCAATACCAATATGGGAAACATCCATTTTGTGGGACTCGTAGAGTACTCGATATGTTGTCTTTCAGCAAGGCTTCTCTTACTTTCTCCACTGCTTCTTGTAGATGAAATGCTAGCCTCTAGTGTCACTGTGCAACAGGTTGAATGTCTTCATTGATGTGGAGTTACACCTTCATTGTCTTGACCCTCCCTAGGCCGTGGAACAGGGCTAGGAACTGATGCAGAAAGTAAACTTGTGTACGTTTGGTTATAATTGATGGATACCAGTTCCATGTCAGAAGCAGTTGCTAAAGTGAGTAAGCATGCAATAGAGTATGTTGATGAACGTGTTGGGGACTGCACTGACGTCTTTTTGTGCCACAAGGTCGTTGTGAATGAGCCTTGACTTTGTAATGGTTTAGAAACAGCCCATGTATATACCTTTGCATTTGATGCTTTGAATCACGGTACAGGTGTCAAACTGTGAAGTTGTTCAACTGGCATGATGTTGAATGATGCACTACTATTAATTACAAAGGTTATGGGACAACTGTTGACCTTGAGTTTGATCTTGGGGCAATGTCCATATGAGTTCTTTTGTTTTGTTAAATCACTTGTGTTTTGTATGTTTGTCTTCTTTGCAAGTGGCAAGGCCCACGTGTGCACATTGCTTCTTTTTATTTATGATAATTGCAAATTCATCCTCTTCACTGTCTCTTGATGATGATGTCGAGGAACTTGTGACTGGTGCCTTATCAACATCACTTGGTTTCCACCTATTGCAGTTTAGGTTGCGTTTTGTCTTTGTGAGTGTGGTAAGAAGGCTTCTGGAACTTTCTGGCATCCATTTCTTGTCTTGCAGTGAAGCACATGCTTTTTTCTTTGCTTTGCAAACTGGTATGAAATGATTCTCGTTTCCACCCCCTTGAACATTTGTATGATGGCTAGACACTTATCTTAATGTAGAAAAGAAAATACACATTAGAAACACAGACTTTCTTTGAAGACTTCGGCTTGCAGGAGTCTACTCTGTGTTTGTGTATACTCTTTATGACCAAGACCAATTCACCTTTCCTGCCCCCACTTCCATGCCAGCAGCTTGTTGATCTGCTCGTTCCTCAGCACTGGCAGCCATCAGTACTTTCTCTAAGCTGATTGTCTCTCACAACATGCGTCTTTCCATCAATCAATAGTCCTGAGGCGCATGGCTTCCTCATCATTAGATTCACAAAATTTACAATGTTTGACAAGCGCATCAAGCCTCTCAACAAACTCATCCATCGTCTCACCAACTTGTTGTCTCACTTGATTGAAAATGTACATGTCATAGTCAACATTTGGCATTGGTTTGTGAGATCTTCTTTATCCTTTTTTTTACTCCATCACCAGCAAGATTCTTTAAACAATTGATGATGTTCTCATCATTTACTTCTTCTAGGGCATCTATAAAATCATTCAAGGCCTCGATCCATGTGGACCATCTGGTTCCAATATTCTGCTTTTTAGCAGTATCAAAATGGTGGTGGAGTTTTCAGGAAATGTGGCTGTTGTGTATTTCACCTCTCTTTCTCCTAGCTTTGAGAGTATGTGCTGTTCTGGCAGCACTTCTGGTGCACCTGCATCCGCACCTTCTGGAAGTATAAGCTTCATGTATGAGCTTGGGTCACTGGACTGGCTCAAGGGTTTTGTGGCGCCTTCTTCATTTCTAACTGTGAGTACAATTTCTGTTTCTTGCATGTTCTGGTTGCTGCTTTCTTCTTTTTGTTTTGTTTGAGTCATTTCTTAATGCTATTTCAGCAGCTTTTCTTAATTAGGGCCCAATTTATGACTTTGATAATGGTAGCCCGGGTGTTTGAGCCACCTTCCTTGAGGTGAGATTTGGAATGTAGTAGACACAACTTGCTAATTTGGATGAATTGGCCTCTCCAGCAGGTCTTGTCTGACTTTTGCTGTGGACTTGGGCTTCACTGGTGCGTATATGTTTATTTCTCATACTTGGTTGCTGCTGCCATCTAGTGTTATTTTTGTTTATTATTGCTTGTCCTGTGCCAGGTTGTCACTGCAAACTCTCAAAGAGAGCAGTTCTGTTTCTTCAGGGCATGTATCCCCTACTCATTGCCAGCTGTTGCATCCTCCCCAGCCCAGGAGCATGCACAAGAACACACCACACACAGAACTTGTGTTTTATTCCTTAGCATACAAGATGCAACCAACTTTTCAATATCCTCAACCATTGAAGACCACAACTTAACACCTCCCAGATTGATTGCATGATCCCTTCCCTTAGCTGGTGGGTGTTAATGCTCACAGTCCCAAGACACTACAGTTAACTATGCCTATTTCTAACACCTAAAAGCAGTGTATGGTAAGATCTTAAACATGTAAGGCATAAACACCCAGGTCAATCAAATAGTAACATTAACATTGACTGGTGAGCACAACAATTAAGCATGACACTTACACCAGTGGTGTATGCGGGTCTTTCACTGTCAATTTGGCTAATTGATGCCTTATTATTATTTTACTATAATTCAAAGGTAGTTTGGCAATCATGAAAAATTACATTATTTCACTGTAACCCCAACCGAGTGCAGAGAAAGGAGACTGCAATTAATCTGAATAAGGAATTGAAATAAAAGTATTCTGCAGGACAGATTCTCTAAACAAATGGATAGAAAAACTTATTGAATACACACAGAACAAATGCATTGGATATGGAACCTGACATGCCATCCTATAATATTTCAACCATATGAAGCACATCCCATTATTGTATTTCTATTTCCTTTTATTTTCTTATCCTGAATTTCAGCTAGTTTCTCTAACATAATCTGGCCTTCAACACCGTAGATGCCCGGAGGAGGCATTAAACTGACACTTGGCTCTTTTCAATGGGCCTCCCTGAGCTTTGCTGGACTAGCGTCAACATGTTTGATGCTAGTCCAGCAAAGCACCACAGCTGCATCAAAAACTTTGATACAGTTGTGCTAACAAGCGCTATGGTGCACTTTATTATGAATACAGCGCTACCATGGTGTTGTTGGGGGGCACAGGGCGATGCAAGAAAACTAGCACATTGGTTCAGTTCCTTGTAAATGAGGCCCATAGTTTCAACCAGATATTAATTAGCTATTTTCTGAGAATACATTTTGTTCTTAAATATGGCATTATTATTATATAATCAGCAAATATGTCCTCGAAATATTGTTTCTGACCAATAGTAGTGTGCCAGTGTTTGTACTTGCCAATTTTAATACTAATTTTGTCCCCAAGTGCTAACTTTGCAATTTTCTAAAAAAAATACTATATTAGTTCCTCAAATACTATATTCTCATTTTTTTAATACAAAATACATATATTTCACCACCAACATTATTTTGTATGTTTGTGCAAATATCATCATATTGTTATCAAAAACTACCTTTTTATTTTAGATAAGAATCCTAATTTAATACTTGAATATTGGCTTGGCATTTATCTTTGTTCCATATGGAAATAATCCTCTTGTTCTCTTTCACTGTCACATATGCTGAGGTTCAGGCTCACCTACTAATAGCAAGCTTAAAAGCCCGGGCATCCTCACTGTACTATCCTCACTATACATCTACAATAACTCCCAATGTAACTGGTTGCATCATATTATAGTAAGATAGTATAACCAGGTTTCAGGGGAGAAGGCCACATTTATATAGGAAATTATCATTTTAATGTGATAATAGCAACCATAAAGCTAGAAATACCTATGATAATATTAGCACTGCAAAAAAGAAAATGCATGCTTTTTCACACACTTAGATGTAGCATTTCTGAAGGCAACAAATGATGTGAACAGGCAAGGGAAATAACATTGTAGTTGATAAGAAATGTTTCATTCAACATTACTGCTTACGACTAGTTTATTCCTGGTGAGAAGAAGAGGAGCAATCCTGTTCCCATGAGGGCATCATAAGCTGATTGGCTGACTGAAGTAAAAAGAAGCAACATGTTGCAAAAGTTTCAGATTGTGATGTCTAGATCAATGAGTGTCCCTAGAATAGGTTACCACATGTTATCTCCTTAGCCACTTTACCCTCATTTGCTCAGGCTGAGACTCTACTGAGTTTCTTAAACCTCTCTTTATGCGTTGGTCTTTCTTTGACTCCGATCTGATATTAATGCTCATTGATCTCTAATTGGAATTCTTTTTTGTTTTTGACACCTTTTCATTTTCATTCATAGAATAGTTTTATTTCCTCTATGGAACCTGGTTATTATCTTTATTATGACTTATTGATTATTTACTTTGATTATTGGCAAAATGAATGACTGATATTGATGAACGTATATTGATGAATCTAATGAAAATTTAAATAGAATTGAGATTGTGACAACAGATTAATTTAATGCACAGTTCTTGGTTAATCTCAACCAATGTCAAAGATCCACTGGAACAGCAGGGATTTCTCTCGGCAGAATGGTAAATCCTTCTTGTAAAGCAATACCTTAAGAGATACCCGCTCCCGCAAGGTGAGTCATTGAATCCTTAACAGGAATCACAAAAAATAAAGAAGTATCACTTGGACTGTCCCATCTGTGTTAAATCAGAGCAAGGAAGCCATAGTGAGCAAGGGGTTCAAACAATAATTATGAAATGACTGCAGTCTTTAGGCACAAGCTAAAAAACTCAACTATTTCAAAAGTAGCATTTGCATGGCCTCAGTCAACAAATGTAGACACTATACAGATCCCTTTTATTATATTTAGTTTCTTATTTCCATATGTAATCATTGGATTATGGAAATATTTGCAAATTCTCTAATTTGCTCAGTAATGTAACTAACTACACCTAAGGACCCCTCTTGCCTTCCCTGGACCATAGCTAGTCATATTAACCAAGACACCTTTGCCCTATAAGAAAACCCTCTCAAGAGCATAGGTGCAATTAATAAATTAAGTTGTGCATTGTAAGAAATCAACATTAGCAAAAACATAGGACCAATGTATATTTCACAAGCAGTGGTTCTTGCTTTATAACAATTTTTGTCCAACACGGCCTAAAGAACAACACAGAGTTATTTAATAAATGGCTTGACTCCTTCAATGGGGGCATCGGCCACTGGCCGACGCCCGCACTACCTCCCTGGTGTGAGTCACGACCAGTGGCCGACACCAGGGAGGGGGTTAATAAATCCTCGGGTGATTTTTTTTTTTTTGTGTCCCAGGGAGACACGGAAGCTTCTGTGTCACCCCCCCACCCCCCCACCTGCCCCTTTGTGACATCAGCGTGCCGCGAGGGGCCAGGAAACACCACTAGACGCCAGGGATTTCACTTGGGGGGGTCGGCCCCCTCGGAAAATGGGCCGCCGCCTCCCCCGGGGCCATATTTTTTTTTTAAAAAAGGTAGGTGCCCCCTGGGGCACATTTTTTTTTGTTGTTGTAGGGTTTCAAGAAACCATACAACAACAACAACAAAAATATATATCTATATATATTTATGTATATATATATATATATATATAGATCTATATATGTAGATATATCTATGTACATGGATATATCTATAGATTGATCTATAGATATATATATATAGATCTATCTATAGATATATCTATGTAGATAGATATATGTATAGAGATATATATATATATATATATATATATATATATATATATATGTCACTTTTGTCAATATGTGTGTGGTTTCCCTGGGGGCTGCGATCGGCCCCCAGGAAAACCAGACCCACATATAAAAGTGATATATATATATATATATATATATATATATATATATATATATATATATATATAAATAGATTTGCCACCAGTTGTCTTGCAGTTGCAGCTTGCGTCTTCAAAGCAATGCACATACTTCAACTGACGCATTTCAACTGTAGCTTTTAAGCAGCAATAAAAAAGTCAAGTAAGTATTGTGAATATGTTTCTGCTATGAAAGGATTAGACTTTTGTCTAGTGCCATAAAGAAGCGAAGAAGGTTTATATGCCTACTGCAAAGAGCAAATCTGTATTTTATGTCAATAGCTAAGTACGTTAGTAAAGTCAGCTATTACCTGCGGTATAATACAAATGAAATGTATGTCCGGGGTGGCTATGGAGAGATGAAGGGTACTTTTGCTGGGTGGTAATGAGGGAATACGATGAGGAGGGAGTGGGAGCACCAATAATGATTGTTGGACTGGGCGCAGGAGGTGCTAAAGACTGTGACGAATGGTATGTGACAAGGTGTTTTTTGAGTGTCTTGAAAGAACGTGCTGATTGAGGGAAGAAGCGCAGGTAAGGCGGCCTCTACTGTTGCACGTATCTCACACACACCATCGATTTTGTGACTGTCTACGAAGGCTATTGTTTTAGAGCAACAGTTTAGCCAATAGCAGAGATGGCATCTTGATGGATGACTGCTGCCGGAACTTGGGTTATAGAGGACAGCTCTGACAGAGGATCAGAGACTGAGACATCAGATACTGAGACAGCATCTGAGGGATAGGACAATGGCGCAGACTCTGGGAGTGATTTTTTAGTCGGAGGAGTCCCATTCGATAACTCCTCTTCCAGTACATTATGAGGGAGGTGATGAGGACAGTCCTGCTGTCCCTTCGCAAGCAGTCTGTGCAACTGGGTAATAGTGGGTTAGCCCAACCCAGAGAGCAGGTGAATGCGGCGGCAAGCAGAGAGAGGGAGAGAGTGCTCTCTTGGGAGCTGCCCAATTTAGTTCAGCCCCAAATTCCACCGCCCAAATCGTATTGTGGAGACATCAAAATTATCTATTCCAAAACAAACTGGTTTTGTAAGGCAGGCACCTGTGTTTTTGGTCCTGGGTTCGGCGGCCATATAGAGAAACACACTAAGGCCAACACGTTTCTGGAAACTAGACATTCAGGGGAGTCCACAGAGGTGTGACTTGTGTGGATTCCCCAAAGTTTTCTTACCCAGAATACCCTGCAAAGCTGAAATGTTGAATAAAAACTCTATTTTTCTCGCATTTCTGTCACACAAACTACAGGAATATGCTGGGATCCACAAAATTCCTACCACCCAGTGATTCCTCACCTGTCCTGATAAAAACACTAACCCACTTGAGTGCCTACACCTAGTGCCTGCGTCAGGAATGGATCACCCCAGGGTCAACAGCTGCCTCATGTAAGGACCAACATTGATCATTGTGTGATCTATTCCTATTAGGCACCAGGCCTACCCACACAAGTGAGGTACCATTTATATCGGGAGACTTGGGGGAACGCTGGGTGGAAGGAAATTTGTGGCTCCTCTCAGATTCCAGAACTTTCTGTCACCGAAATGTGAGGAAAACATGTTTTTTTAGCCACATTTTGAGGTTTGCAAAGTATTCTGGGTAACAGACCCTGGTCAGAGCCCCACAAGTCACCCCATCCTGGATTCCCCTAGATCTCTAGTTTTCAAAAATGCACAGGTTTGGTAGGTTTCCCTAGGTGCCGGCTGAGCTAGAGGCCAAAATCTACAGGTAGGCACTTTGCAAAAAACAGCTCTGTTTTCTGTCAAATAATGGGATGTGTCCACGTTGGGTTTTGGGGCATTTCCTGTCGCGGGCACTAGGCCTACCCACACAAGTGAGGTATAATTTTTATCGGGATACTTGGAGGAACGCTGGGTGGAAGGTAATTTGTGGCTCCTCTCAGATTCCAGAACTTTCTGTCACCGAAATGTGAGGAAAACGTGTTATTTTAGCTACATTTTGAGGTTTGCAAAGGATTCTGAGTAACAGAACCTGGTCAGAGCCCCACAAGTCACACCATCTTGGATTCCCCTAGGTCTCTAGTTTTCAAAAATGCACAGGTTTGGTAGGTTTCCCTAGGTGCCGGCTGAGCTAGAGGCCAAAATCTACAGGTAGGCACTTTGCAAAAAACAGCTCTGTTTTCTGTCAAATAATGGGATGTGTCCACTTTGTGTTTTGGGGCATTTCCTGCCGCGGGCACTAGGCCTACCCACACAAGTGAGGTATAATTTTTATCGGGATACTTGGGGGAATGCTTGGTGGAAGAAAATTTGTGGCTCCTCTCAGATTCCAGAACTTTCTGTCACCGAAATGTGAGGAAAACGTGTTATTTTAGCTACATTTTGAGGTTTGCAAAGGATTCTGAGTAACAGAACCTGGTCAGAGCCCCACAAGTCACCTCATCTTGGATTCCCCTGGGATTCTAGTTTTCAAGAATGCGCTGGTTTGCTAGGTTTCCCCAGGTGCCGGCTGAGCTAGAGGCCAAAATCCACAGGTAGGCACTGTTTTCTATGAAAAAATGTGATGTGTCCACGTTGTGTTTTGGGGCATTTCCTGTTGTGGGCGCTAGGCCTACCCACACAAGTGAGGTATCATTTTTATCGGGAGACTTGGGGGAACGCTGGGTGGAAGGAAATTTGTGGCTCCTCTCAGATTCCAGAACTTTCTGTCACCGAAATGTGAGGAAAACGTGTTATTTTAGCTACATTTTGAGGTTTGCAAAGGATTCTGAGTAACAGAACCTGGTCAGAGCCCCACAAGTCACCTCATCTTGGATTCCCCTGGGATTCTAGTTTTCAAGAATGCGCTGGTTTGCTAGGTTTCCCCAGGTGCCGGCTGAGCTAGAGGCCAAAATCCACAGGTAGGCACTGTTTTCTATGAAAAAATGTGATGTGTCCACTTGGGGTTTGGGGCATTTCCTGTTGTGGGCGCTAGGCCTACCCACACAAGTGAGGTATCATTTTTATCGGGAGACTTGGGGGAACGCTGGGTGGAAGGAAATTTGTGGCTCCTCTCAGATTCCAGAACTTTTTGTTACCGAAATGTGAGGAAAACGTGTTATTTTAGCCACATTTTGAGGTTTGCAAAGGATTCTGGGTAACAGACCCTGGTCAGAGCCCCACAAGTCACCCCATCTTGGATTCCCCTAGGTCTCTAGTTTTAAAAAATGTACAGGTTTGGTAGGCTTCCCTAGGTGCCGGCTGAGCTAGAGGCCAAAATCTACAGTTAGGCACTTTGCAAAAAACAGCTCTGTTTTCTGTCAAAAAATGGGATGTGTTCACGTTGTGTTTTGGGGCATTTCCTGTCGCGGGCGCTAGGCCTACCCACACAAGTGAGGTATAATTTTTATCGGGAGACTTAGGGGAACGCTAGGTGGAAGGAAATTTGTGGCTCCTCTCAGATTCCAGAACTTTCTGTCACCGAAATGTGAGGAAAACATGTTTTTTTAGTCACATTTTGAGGTTTGCAAAGGATTCTGGGTAACAGAACCTGGTCAGAGCCCCACAAGTCACCCCATCTTGGATTCCCCTAGGTCTCTAGTTTTAAAAAATGCACAGGTTTGGTAGGTTTCCCTAGGTGCCGGCTGAGCTTGAGGCCAAAATCTACAGGTAGGCACTTTGCAAGAAACAGCTCTGTTTTCTGTCAAAAAATGGGATGTGTCCACGTTGTGTTTTGGGGCAATTCCTGTCGCGGGCGCTAGACCTACCCACACAAGTGAGGTATCATTTTTATCGGGAGACTTGGGGAAATGCTGGTTGGAAGGAAATGTGTGGCTCCTCTCAGATTCCAGAACTTTCTGTCACCGAAATTTGAGGAAAACTTGTTTTTTTAGCCACATTTTGAGGTTTGCAAAGGATTCTGGGTAACAGAACCTGGTCAGAGCCCCACAAGTCACCCCATCTTGGATTCCCCTAGGTCTCTAGTTTTCAAAAATGCACAGGTTTGGTAGGTTTCCCTAGGTGCCGGCTGAGCTAGAGGCCAAAATCTACAGGTAGGCACTTTGCAAGAAACAGCTCTGTTTTCTGTCAAAAAATGGGATGTGTCCACGTTGTGTTTTGGGGCATTTCCTGTCGCGGGCACTAGGCCTACCCACACAAGTGAGGTATCATTTATATCGGGAGACTTGTGGGAATGCTGTTTGGAAGGAAATTTGTGGCTCCTCTCAGATTCCAGAACTTTCTGTCACCGAAATTTGAGGAAAACATGTTTTTTTAGCCACATTTTGAGGTTTGCAAAGGATTCTGGGTAACAGAACCTGGTCAGAGCCCCACAAGTCACCCCGTCTTGGATTCCCCTAGGTCTCTAGTTTTTAAAAATGCACAGGTTTATTAGGTTTCCCTAGGTGCCGGCTGAGCTAGAGGCCAAAATCTACAGGTAGGCACTTTGCAAAAAACAGCTCTGTTTTCTGTCAAAAAATGGGATGTGTCCACGTTATGTTTTGGGGCATTTCCTGTCGCGGGCGCTAGGCCTACCCACACAAGTGAGGTATCATTTTTATCAGGAGACTTGGGGGAACGCTGGGTGGAAGGAAAGTTGTGGCTCCTCTCAGATTCCAGAACTTTATGTCACTGAAATGTGAGGAAAACGTGTTTTTTAGCCAAGATTTGAGGTTTGCAAAGGATTCTGGGTAACAGAACCTGGTCAGAGCCCCACAAGTCACCCCATCTTGGATTCCCCTAGGTCTCTAGTTTTAAAAAATGCACAGGTTTGGTAGGTTTCCCTATGTGCCGGCTGAGCTAGAGGCCAAAATCTACAGGTAGGCACTTTGCAAAAAACAGCTCTGTTTTCTGTCCAAAAATGGGATGTGTCCATGTTGTGTTTTGGGGCATTTCTTGTTGTGGGCACTAGGCCTACCCACACAAGTGAGGTATCATTTTTATCGGGAGACTTGGGGGAATGCTGGGTGGAAGGAAATTTGTGGCTTCTCTCAGATTCCAGAACTTTCTGTCACCGAAATGAGAGGAAAACATGTTTTTTTAGCCACATTTTGAGGTTTGCAAAGGATTCTGGGTAACAGAACCTGGTCAGAGCCCTACAAGTCACCCCATCTTGGATTCCCCTTGGTCTCTAGTTTTAAAAAATGCACAGGGTTGGTAGGTTTCCCTAGGTGCCGGCTGAGCTAGAGGCCAAAATCCACAGCTAGGCACTTTGCAAAAAACAGCTCTGTTTTCTGTCAAATAAATGGGATGTGTCCACGTTGTGTTTTGGGGCATTTCCTGTCGCGGGCGCTAGGCCTACCCACACAAGTGAGGTATCATTTTTATCGGGAGACTTGGGGGAACATAGAATAGCAAAACTAGTGTTATTGCCTCTTATCTTTCTCTACATTTTTTCCTTCCAAATATAAGAGGGTGTGTAAAAAAGACGTCTATTTGAGAAATGCCCTGCAATTCACATGCTAGTATGGGCACCCCGGAATTCAGAGATGTGCAAATAACCACTGCTCCTCTAAACCTTATCTTGAGCCCATTTTGGAAATGCAAAGGTTTTCTTGATACCTATTTTTCACTCTTCATATTTCAGCAAATGAATTGCTGTATACCCAGTATAGAATGAAAACCAACTGCAGGGTGCAGTTCATTTATTGGCTCTGGGTACCTAGGGTTCCTGATGAACCTACAAGCCCTTTATATCCCTGCAACCAGAAGAGTCCAGCAGACATAACGGTATATTGCTTTAAAAAATCTGACATCACAGGAAAAAGTTACTGAGTAAAACATAAAGAAAAATGGCTGTTTTTTTCAGCTCAATTTAAATATTTTTTTATTTCAGCTGTTATTTTCTGAAGGAAAACCTTGTAGGATCTACAAAAATGACCCCTTGCTGAATTCAGAATTTTGTCTAGTTTTCAGAAATGCTTTCCGGGATCCAGCACTGGTTTCACACCCATTCCTGTCACTAACTGGAAGGAGGCTGAAAGCACCAAAAATAGTAAAAATGGGGTATGTCCCAGTAAAATGCCAAATTTGTGTTGAAAAATGTGGTTTTCTGATTAAAGTCTGCCCATTCTTGAAAGGTGGGAAGATGGTGATTTCAGCACCAGAAACCCTTTGTTGATGGGAAAAACCCACAAGCCTTCTTCGGCAGCCCTTTTTTCCAATTGTTTTGGAAAAAACTAAATTTTCACTGTATTTTGGCTAATTTCTTGCTCTCCTCCAGGGGAAACCATAAACTCTGGGTACCATTAGAATCCCTAGAATGTTGGAGAAAAAAGACGCAAATTTGGCGTGGATAGCTTATGTGGACAAAAAGTTATGAAGGCCTAAGCGCGAACTACCCCAAATAGCCAAAAAAGGGCTCAGCACGGGGGTGGGGAAGGCCCAGCAGCTAAGAGGTTAATAAGTCACTTTAAATTAGATTCCCATAAAAATGCACATCACCTATGTCCCTTCTAATGCCCTCTGGTCATGGCTGTCTTTGAACATGAATATAGCTAAAGATCATTGCAAATTAGATAAATTAGTATTTAGAGGTATACATTTAACCTTGAAGAACACACACTTTAAAGTCTGGATGGCTAAAGTTATACTCTTTCATGATTGTATTCTTAAATCCAAATATCCCATCAATGAAGTATTTATGCTCTAGCATAGTTTGGCATTACCCAATTCATATGTTTCTCGGCTTGAGCCCACTTAGGAAATATGCATTGAGAGCACTTTTTCATGAAAAAATATTAAATTCAATGGCTGACTGGAACTTCCTGCCATTGTGATTTCTCTCCCATTTTATATTGATTTTCTCTGTCTCTCTAAGTCCTTTATGGATTTATTTTGTTTTAGCTACTGCTTACTAGGTAGCTATTAAACTCCTCTCTAAAACTTCTAGTTCTTCAATTTACTGTTGCCCAGTTCACCAACTAAGAAAGGTCATTGCTGTGGTCATTTGAATATTAACTACCCTTTGTAATTACTCTCTATCATCTGGAAAAGGTGCTACCTTTTGGAAATCAACCCTTGCAATTCTGTGACTAAACAAATCTAAGGCTGATCCTTCCATCTTCCTTGACGAAAGGGCAGGTTTTTTACTTTGGCTGCCAAAAAAAACAAGCATTTTGTTAATTTGAAATAGATTTTTGTTTTTTCACACATCTTGCAAATCTGGCTTCTACAGGCATGCCAGTAGTAAAAATGTTCTCATAAAGACCTCTTATGATTATTTTCCTACATTTGTCAGTCTCTCATAGCATCCTTCCAAGGCAACGTGCATAGAGTGAACATGTATATGACTGGTTCTCCTCCTTCCTAGCTAAATATCCACAGATATTATAATTGTCTAACTTTCAATTTTATGTTTTAGAAAGGGTGGTAAAAGGCTCAATATTTGGTACTACCTTATTCAGTTTGTATGTGTTTTCATAGGTGAATTTGATAGACTCATTTGAACTAAAGTTTTAGAAGTATGCAGATTATTCTCAATTTTGTTTGTGAGGTGCATTCGTCTCAGGAACATTTTACTGCCTGCCTGCCTCTTGAATAAAAGTCAACTCTCTAATTCTGATGCTTGAACAACAGATGTCATATTTTTTTGCAACCCAGCATTATGACTCTAATATGTTTGATCTTCTTCCTGCAATAGCTCAATGCACATGGAAACTAGGGTACATGTTTAACACTAACTTCACTTGTATGTGTTTCCAATAATTGAGTCTCATCATAATAGCTCTGCTGTATCTGCCCTCTTTCTCCAGGAAGTCCTTGGTGAGGATCAAATCATGTCTAGATTAGATTACTGCAACTCTCTGTTCCGAGGTCTGACCCAAAAAATTCGGTTGGTTAAAAATCTGTAAGTACATTTGGTTTTTGCCTGAAAAAAGCAGACTCTCTTCTCTTCCAAACCTAAGCTTCCGGATCAGTCAATAACATTCACATTCTAATAGTCACTCCTCCATGAAGCATTGCTTACCCTCCTAACACCAGCCCTGTGATCATTCAGTTGTCAGCCTAACTCACTTATAGTACAAACCAGCATCTCAGCCCATCATAGCCATGTACATTGTGTGCTTACATAAATGACCAGTGCTAATGTAAAAATAGTCCTGGGTGGAGTTCGTGGATTTCTGCTACCTGAAACTCTGTGAAGTACTAAAATAACTCTGCCGCTCTACACGGAGTTCTGCGAGCAGTGGAGTTTGGGTAAGTCGCACTGTTTGTGGTGATGGACGGCATCCCAAGGAGTGCCAGAGGGCACTAACTTCCTTCTGCCGCTGGAGTAGATTTTCTACTTGACCAGAAGCTTCCTCAATACGAGTAGCAGCTTTCTTAATGCGGGCAGTAGCAACCTGCTGCAACTGCCTGCTTTCTGAAAACTCACTCGCACTTACCAACGTAGAGATTTCTCTCGCTTGTGCTCAGCAGCCTAATGTTGGGGAGCCACACAAGAGAAAGAATTCTGCTCCACATCGCTTTGTGAAATTGTTGCGAACTCCGCACTACACACAGAGTGGGCAAATCTATGTGAACTCCACTGACTGAGCAGAATTCTTTGTCCATTCTTGCAGTGCTTTAAAACATGTAAAGCCTTCTTGCACATACATGGTTCTTTGTCAAACAATATTACATCTTCACCACTATATATATATATATATATATATATATTCGTACATTTACACACACATATATACATACACACAGGCAGAGATATATATATATATATATATATGTATATATATATATATATATATATATATATATATATATATATATATTAAAAAAACAAAGGTTACAGGGACATTATAGTTAGGCTCACATTTTAAACATACAAACCATTGAAATTCACCACTTACAGTTAGAGTTACCTCAAGTAACTATCACCCTTTCCCCAAGGTAACTATAACTTGCGCCCCCACCATGCACAGTTTTTTTGTCACAAATGTTGCTGCAAATATTACATTGATATTTTCAATTATGTTAAAAAAGATGGCATGAGTGGTGTGATTTGTGGGATTATTAGCAGTACATAGCGAAGGCGCAAGTAACTTGTAACCTTTGTATCTTTCAGTGAATATATATATATATATATGTGTATGTATGTATGTGTGTGTGTGTGTGTGTGTGTGTATATATATATATATAGGTATCTCAAGCACTCCAACAACAATCAGTAGTCTTTTGTTCATCAGGATGGTGGTTTAGTGCTCTATCCTGAGAATGTTAATATAACCAATTTATCTAGTTAAGGGGATCCCTGGTCTTTTACTTTATAATCATTATAATCTATATTAATTATTGTTGTGTTTTAAGTGAATTGCTATGTTTTTTAAAAATTCTATTTCCTAACTTTAACGTCCTTGTAACATTTATTTTTCGTCAGTGAATGTATTTTTTTTATGTATAGTGATTTGAATTACTACACATTAATACAATCACCGACGTGCATGGCCGCCACAGGGCGTGGCTGAAGGTCAACCCCCTATAAGCACCTAACCTTGCTCCGTGCACATCCATCAGCCATGTGCTGGGAAGGTTGCCTGCAAGAACTGGCCTACAGCCAGACCCTGAAGCCACCCCTTAACCACCCAAAAACACGATGTACACAGCTCTTTGGCCATGCACGGTGCTGGTTGGCTGCAGTTTCTCTGGGTTTGAGATCTGGGGTGAGAGTGGCTCTCAGACTGTCTGTCTGGCTGTGAAAGTGCATACATCTGTGTTTTACTGGGTGCTTTAGTGTGTGTGCAGTTTGTGAGTGGGTGCGTGAGGGTGTCAGTGGGTCTGAGTGGGTGAGTAAGTGACTGTGTGGGTCTTTCAGTGGGTGCATGAGTGTCTGAGTGGGTCTGTGAGTGGGTGCACAAGTGTGTGAGTGGTAGAAATTGACTGAAAGAGAAAAAGAGAGAAAGAAAGTGAGAGGGAAAGAGATATCGTTTTTTTAAGCTTCAATATCTTATATACTTAGAATGATATATTTGTGTTCTATTTAAAATAAAAAAAAAGTTTCATTTTTTAAATAAAATAATTTTTTATTAAAAAAAATGGAAATGAGTCCAGGTGGACTTGAACCCCGAAAGCTCAGTGTGAAGGTCGAGGGTTTTTTTTATTTATTTTTTTAAGTTGAAGCCCTTTATGGGCTTTCTTGGACCACGAGGGTGCCTTTAAGGGCTCCCCATTGTCCCTATTTATTTATTTATAAACATATACATATATTTTACACGTATTTTTGTGTAAACAAAATGACCTTCACAGGCTACCTGACACTGCGGGAGAAGCCTTAAGGCTTACCTCTCAGTGCCATTGCGTCAGCAAGCATGGAGCTGCTTTGACAGCAGCTCTATGCTTGTTGAAGCATTTCATCTCTGTCCCCTGCACTCATGACAGAGATGAAACCTCGGATTTTGACAGCGGGACATACTTTAAAGGTCCTGCTGTCAAAATCCCCGGAAATAGCAGGAGCTGGCCCTGGGGGTGGCGGCCCCCAGAGACATCTGTGGCTCCAAGAAGGGGGCCACCTGGCCCCCTCTCCAATGTATGATAGCCCTTGCGAGGTGGTGGTCCCAGGGGCTTAGGTCCCAAAGGGACACCATTTAATTTTTTTAACATTTGCTCCAGGGGGTGGTAGCCCCTGGGGCATGGGGGGCTGCATGGGCCCCCGCTAATAAATTAAATTTTGCCACAGGGTTGGTGGTCCCTGTGTCAAGGGGATGGGGCTAAGCACCCCCGCATATGAGAACAAAGCCCTGGGGAGGTGGTGGTCCCCAAGGCAGTGGGGGTCCACCAGCCCAACCATACAAATCATAAGCCCAGTGAAGGTGACAGTCCCTGGGGCAGTGCGAGAGGACCAGAAGGGTCCCTCTGCTTTTTTTTACAAAAGCCCCTTGGTCCACCCGGGGAAATTACAGTAATGAAGCACGGAAAAGCTCATTTCTTTTTTTATTTAATTTTATAATGGATCTGCGGATACCCCGCAGTTCGTAGAATAAAAACGAGCTATTGGTTCAGAGTGTTTGTATGCTGGACCCATTTTTTAGAAAACTTTTTGGGAGACTCAGCTTTAGCTGAGTCTCATGATGGCTGACAATACTTCAACACTTCAACGACTTCTGTTGTTGAAGTGTTATCAGCCAATCAGATCTCTGTACGAAATGGGCAGGGGTCACGAATCCTTTGGGTCCTTAGAAATACAAATTTGTTTTCCCCTTAATATCTCAAAAACGAATAAACAGAATTACACCAGAACAAAAGGATGTCACCTTCTGGACCAGGATCTACCTTTCTGCCAAATTTGGTGTAATTCCGTCCAGTAGTTGTTGCGCCATTGCTGTTCGAAATCCTTATGGAAAAATTAATGGGGAAAACATGTTGTGCGATCACCCCCACCCACCGGACTGATCACCCCAAAACTTTCCAGACAGCAGCTGACATAACTGGCAAATTATTTTGGGAAAGTTTTATCAAGATTAATTAAGTGTGGCTAAAGATATAGCCAAGTAAAAAAATGTTTTTTATATAGAAACTAGGTACTAACTATAGCTACCTAGTGGTGTATATATACACATATATATTGAATGCTACTTGTGGGCCTGCACCAATGGTTGTGCCACCCACATATGTAGCCCCTTAACCATGTCTCAGACCTGCCATTGCAAGACCTGTGTCTGCAGTTTCACTGCCACTTCGACATGGCATTTTAAAGTACTTGCCAAGCCTTAAACACCCCTTTTTCTACATATGTCACCCATAAGGTAGGCCCTATGGTGCTGTGTGGGTAAATGGCAGGACATATACATGTGATTTTTTTATATCCTAGTAGTGGAAATCTCCTAAATTCATTTTCCACTAATGTGAGGCCTGCTCCTTTCATAGGCTGACATTAGGGCTAAACCCATATACTGTTTCAGTGGTAGATTCTGATCAAAAAGGAGTAGACAGGTCATATTTAGTATGGCCAAAATGAAATGCAAAATCCGGCTGACTGGTGAAGTTGGATATTATATTACTATTTAAGAAATGCCACTTCTAGAAAGTGAGCCTTTCCATGCACTTAAAATCCTTTTGTGCCTTACAGCCTGTCTCCAATCCACGTGGGGGCTGGGCTGATTGACAGCTCCCTTGTGCATTTCACCCAGACAACTACAAACACAGGATGCTCAGTCACACTTGCACACATCTGCATAATGAATGGGTCTTCCTGGGCTGGAAGGGTGAAGGGCCTGACACTTACATTTCAAAGGACAGTGGCCTTCCCCCACACAAAGGACTGCCACACCCCCTACTGGGACCCTGGCAGACAGACCTGTACTGAAAGGGGACCTTCAGCACTTAAAAACACTCTTTGAAGTCTCCCCCACTTCAAAGGAACTTTGGGGTATAAAAACTGGGTCCCTGACCATACCAATTTAGACACTTCCTGGGAACGCCACTCTGAACCAGAACTGCAACCTGCCAAGAGGAGCTGCCTGGCTGCTCATAGGATTCACCTGCACTGCTTTGCTGTCAGGGACTGCTACCTTGCTGTTGCCCTGCTGCCTTGCTGACCTCCGAGTCTGCTGAGAAGTGCTCTCCAAGGGCTTGGATTGAACTTGCCTCTTGTTTCCTGAAGTCTCAGGGCCAAAAAGAGTTAATCTCTGCAAGAAAACTTGTTGTGCTGCGAAAGTCGATGCACAGCCTGCCAGAATCGATGCTCTGCCTGCCTAGCTGTAAATGAATCACCACATTGTGGTACTGAAAATTCTGGACCCGTGTTATAAACGTCGTCGTATCACAACGATTTTGGTATCAGCAGACCGGGAATGATTAGAATAGTATGCACAAGCATTGTATATTCGGGTAACAAAATCACCCGAATATCAGAGCTTCCGTCCTGAACCCTCGTGTTCCATTTAAACGACAGCCATTTTATGATTGCCCTCACATAGGCCAATGTCTAATGCTGAAAACGAGTCTGAAGGACACGTACACCTTTGCTGACTCCTCTGTGACCTGGGCAAGCTGACTCCACTGCCTGAAGCCAAACCTGTTCTGCCAGTTTCTTTCCCAGTTGCCGAATGAGATTAGTATCAAGGCACAACACATCATAAAACCTTTCATCACACACAAACCATGCCTAATCTTACACACACCTGTCCCTGTTTCTTTCTTTATGACTTGCTTTACAAGGAGGAGGTGCCCGTTTATATTGGGGGTCCGTCGATATCTGATGAAAGTACTAAGCCTTGCCGGGTAATTGATTGAGGGCTGGACAAACTGAAATATGGGCTTGTCATCATAAACCTGCTATTTCTTTGTAGTGAAAATATGTGAATGGTCAACTGTAAAATAAGGAATGTTTGCCTAAAGCATAATATTTTGTATAAAAGAGAAGGTTAGCTTTGCAAGAGCAGCAGTCTCCTGAGAATATACACCGTGTTGTACTTCTAGGATACCTGTTACTGGCTGCAGCCAATAAACAAGATCTTTGACTTCACCAAGAAGACTCTGTGTTTCTGTAGTCTGAAACAGGAAGGATTCGAAGTCTTAGGGTGTGTTCCCTGGCACCACTGGGTTCTGAAAAACCCAGTACTTCAACATCGCCGAACCGGAATGACGCAGCCCGGCTCCCTGAGTGGAGATCAACGCAGCACTAGTGTTGCGATGGGAATTTCGACGCACACCCCACTGGATTGACACATTGCAAAGCTGGAACAACGCAGCCCGACTTCCTGCAAGAAGAATCGACGCAGCACCTGCTGTGCGGAAGAAACTCCGACCCATCGTCCACTGGATCAACTCAGCAACTGTGATTTTGTCCTGCATGCCCAGGGACAAAAGACCCCACATTGCAAAGAGGATTCAAGCCTGCATGCTGGAATTCGAAGCAAAGTCATTGCCGCGTGAAAAATAATTGACGCGTCATCTGTGTGCACCTGGAAATCTGATGCACACCCTTCGTTTTCCACACGTCTCCTCCTCTGCCATCTCGGGGCGTGTAATTTTGATGCATACCAGGTACTTTGTTCTGCAAGAGACACTTGCTACTTTTTAAAGACTTAAAACTCTTCTTATCCTTGCAAAAGTGATAATTCAACTTGTCTTTATCAAATCTTGATCGTTTTGACTGTAATCTACTCAGATAAATATTCTCTACCTGTGTAGTGTATTTTTGTGGTATTTCCACTGTGTTATTGCATGATTTATTGCACAAATACTTTACACATTGCCTTCTAAGATAAGCCTGACTGCTCAGTGCCAAGCTACCAGAGGGTGGGCACAGGAAAAACTGGGTTGTGTGTGACTTGGACAAGGGTGTATACCTCTGCCAACTAGAGACCCTATTTCCAACAATGCGTGTCAGACTGAATGTCAGAGTGTGTCAGTGGATGTGAGATAAGCATAAGAACATCTCTATGCATGTGAGTGTGAGAGACCCTGGGTGTGAGAGTAAGTGTCACAGTCTGAGTCTTGATTAGGTAATAGAAAACAGTGTTTCTCTGAGTGTAAGAGTGGGTGAGGTAGTGTCTGTATGGGTGTGAGAGTGGGTGTGAGATTCTCGGTCTTGGTGTGAGAGTGAGTATAACAGTGTCTTCCTCAATGAGTGACTGGATGTACGAGTATCTCTCTCAGAGTGTGAGAGTATCTGTATGGGTGTGAGAGTGGGCATGAGAGTTTATGTCTGAGTGGGTGATGTAAAACTGTCTCTGTAAGCGTGAGAGTGGATGCGACAGTGGCCATCTTGCTGTGAGAGTGCATCTGAGGGTCTCTGTATGGGTGTCAGACTGAGTGTCAGAGTGTGTTCACTGGTGTGAGAAAAACCATAAGAGCATCTCTCTGGGGGTGAGAGTCTTTTTCAGGTTGTGAGAGACAGTGTGCGCCTGGATGTCAAAATAAGTGCAAGAGTGTCTCTCTGAGTGTGAAGGTGGCCATTAAACTGTCTGTGTGGGTTAGAGAGAGAGTGACAGAGTGTGTCTATGGGTGTGAGACTACAGGTGACAATGTCTTACTGAGTGTGAGAGTAACTGTGAGAGTCTCAGTCTTGGTGTGTGAGGGAATGTGACAGTGTGTGTATCAATCTGAGAGTGGGTATAAGAGTATTTCTCTTTGAGTCTGAGTGTGAGAGTGTCAGCATGGGTGTGGGAGCGGGTGTGACAGTGTCTGTCATGGTGTGAGAGTAGATGTGACAGCATCTAGGTGTGAGAGTAGTTGTTAGGGTGTCTGTCTGGGTGTTTGAAAAGGTGTATGAATTTATATCTATTTTTTAATGTTTCATGAAATCCAGAGATCCACCCATCGGATTTACACTGGGGACCATGCTGAGCCCCACATATGGATCCGCAGATTTCGGAAACCATAAAAAGAATATGTTTAAAGGCACTTGAAGACCATTTTTACTTATTTACCAGGAGTATATAACACCCATGGGGTCAGGAAACCTCTACCCTAACCCCATCATCTACATTCAGCCAACATTTCAGCCCTGGGTACGGTTTCCCGGTGAAATAAAAATGTCTGCTGCAACATTCCTGTGAGGTTGTGGCCAGCCAATCAAATCCTCCCTGTGGCACGTGAATCTGCAGATCGATCAATGAAAAGCTTTGGAGAATCTGCAGGGGTACCTATCTGTATTTTTAGGCCTTGAATTATTCCAAACCTATTGAACGAATTTACACCAAACCAAGCTAAGCGTGATCTGCAGAACAAAATCTAGCATCATGCCAAATTTGGTGTATTTCAGTTCAGCGGTTTGGGCTGTAGGTGTGTCTAAAGAATTGAAAATCCCCATTAACACAGAATGGAGAAAAAGTGTTTTGGGATCCCTCTGCTTCACGAATCACCCCAAAACTTTCAAGACAGCAGCTGAACTGACCAAAGTATAAGTGTTGAAAATGTTGTGAAGCTTCATCAAGCGGTGCCAGAGTTAATGGCAAAAAAAGAAAATGTTCAGTCTCTGGAAAAATGGTCCTAACTATGCACTGCTTATAACCTCATGTTCTTTGACATTATATATGACATCACTCATGAGCTCTCAAATGACATCATTGATGACATCATTCAACAAAACACATATTGCTCTATAAATTAGTATTACATAGATTGCCTAACATTAATTACAAAATAACTCAAGAGGAAATCACCCTTTACTACTGCCACCATATTTACAATGACTTAGATGTTGTAAACATTATGTGCAACATTTAGTTATATCTAAATACATGTTTATAAATACTGTATCTTCTAGAACTTTGGTTGTAGAAATATAAGACATTTCTACTTTACTGTAAGAGAACCATAATCACATTCATTCTAGCTACACGCATTTGTAAGGTATACTGTGTAGCAACCAGAGTTGATTGCGTGCCCATTTTGGAAAACCATTTCCACAGTAGTGTATGTTTTCTTATTTATTGATGTCTGACCAACTCTAAAGTTGGTGGAATCAGTCATTCCTACCATCAACTCCACATCTTCTTTTCATGAGAATGATATATTTTAAACTGTGTCTTAAAAACGAATGTAGTGAAAAGTTCTGATAAGCAGTCATAACTAGATTTTTCAGTGACACTGACTTGTAATCTACAGCTGTAAGGTACTCAAAATGCTCTGATTGAATGTGTGTTCTTCCAGAATAGCCACAATTTGATCATTCATAGTTCCATGAATAGTGTGTCCTAAAGAAATAATGAAATTCAATTTCCTCAGTTTCTAACACATTTAGCACTACCATTAACAACTCCTGTGCATTTTGTTGCACTTTCAAATGAAAGGTGTACCACCCTACAGTTGTCAACCACATCATGCATAAATGCAGTAGAATTACACATGTGTTTCTTTCAGTATGAACTAAACTGAAAAGATTTGTCAAAGCTTGACATAAAGGTTTCTCTTTGTGTTAAATAATGTTTTCAACCACTGGCTGCATAAAGAATAAAAAATTAACTACTACATTACAGTAACATGGAACTCCAGAAGTAGAAAATGGAAAACCTATGTATTGCTGACTCTATTATTTTTTTAGCTTTTTTGAAGTCTTTGTAGATTCTTTACTTTGTTTTGAAACTTTTGAAAATTCTACAATCTAAGAACTTTTTCACTTTCTATGAGGTGGATGCTTGTCAACAATGGGATATAAGATCAGATGAAGAACATATGTCGCACATAAGCAAATGTACATTATCACACATATTGAGTCAGCATTTACTGTGCTCTCATCAAAATCAAGAAGGCAAACCTGATAATACCTTTCGCCCATGATAAAGCAACATAAGGCATTCCTTCTTTGAAAACTGTGCGACCTATGCATATTATAGCTGTATCGAAACTTATTATTTGAGTTTGATGACAGCATAGGCCAAACACAGAGAAAACTGTTATCTTTTCACAGCCATTTCTTTTACCACGCAAAATCTGACAGTACACCTTCCTATTTTTTTGCCTTCCTAAATGTGATGAAATTGAATCAGAACATATACATACTTTGCTTTGATTGAGTATGTAATGAAGTCTATCACATTCCCCATTGCACCATTCAATAATCCCTCCACCTCATTCAGATTTTGTCACAAAATTATTCTGCACTTTTTACAACGTTTTAGAGTCTTCCATAAAGCAGCAGTAATTGAAACTGTTTTGTCTAAAGACTCCAAGTTCTTAACCACTGATTGAGATAATAGTAAGTTTAAACACTGATGTTCCATTTTGTCTTCACTACAAAGAGTCACTAGTTTCTGCTTCTCTAAATGAAGCAATTCTAAGTTGAATTGTGCACTCTCATCCAATGCTGACATTTGGCACACAATCTGTTTCTGAGCTTTCATAATGTGCAGCATTATAGAAGCTGGTGACTTTTTGTGTGGGACTAGAGACCTAACCATGTGAAAAACAACATCTTTTTTAGCTTGTTTGCTAATTATTCCTATTCTCATTTCTTTTAAGATTACCCCATACTCTAGAGCTGCTGCCTGTCAACTTTCCATACTGGAAATTTAACCATATGTTAACATTTCAAATACTTCCTAATGACTGTTTAGTTTCTTCACGCGCAAGGTTATAAAAAACTGGGTGACCATTGACCGAAGTCAGCTTTAGAAGGTCACCAAAAACTATGACATATTTACTTGCAAAGAAAACATCATAGTCAGTTCTGATTCTAAGGACCTCTTACATCCTCAGATGAATGAACGCTAATATAACTTTTGATACCATGATAACCTCATCAGTAAAATATGCCTTCCATTACTTTAGAACTATGGACATCTTATGACAAGCATCACCAGGTGACATTAGGTATTCTAGTTTGTTGTCATGTTCCACAGACAGCATAAGTAGTTTGTGTAATGTGATTCCTTTAATGCTGTGAGCTGATGGTCCAGTAGGAACAGTCACAACACATGATAGATCACAGCAAGCTTTTCTCTGAACAAGTGCTCAAATGCAGTGAGCACTTTATTCAGAAAACTTTGCCCTGTACCTGCCTGACCACTGAAATAGGTTTGCATATTTTGCAAGTATATTCAGACGTATCATGTAGCAGCTCATGCTCACAGATTGTGCTACTTTTAAAAGAATCTTTAGCTGTTCTTCATTGAGTTACATGGTAAAACTTTCTAAATTAATGCTCTCACTCCTCACTTGACCCATCACACTTTCTACTTCATAGCTATGAATGCCTCATTTTAATGACTGGCCAAGGCGATCTTGACTATTAGACCCAGAGTTCTGTCTGTCTTCTGAGTTGCCATCTACAGCAATTGTTTCCTCCTGTTGGATTTTACCATTAAATATGTTCTGATGTGTGAGAAACACTTCACATTGTTTAGACTGCATTGAAAGCATCTTTGTAGCAGTCATAATGACCTGTAGTCAATAAAACCTAATAATAAAATCTCTGTTTCTACATGTCTACTAAGAGCAAGCTAAAAGACATATAAAGAGCTTAAACAGTCCATGTTGAATAGGAAAACAGACCAACGTCAAGCCAAATTAAAACTGTCAATTCAGAATTTCACAAAAACATTAATGCAAATTAAGACCAGATGACATAAGATCAACAGTAATCGTGATCCTTCAAAAACAATTGCTGTTGTCATCAATTGTGTTGGTTTCCAGGAAAGACCCCACTTCTGAAGATGTAAAAGCAACCACGATTTTGAAAAGGAAAGAGAGGGAGCACTCATGTTCCATGGCATCAACCATGGCTCCAGCTGAGGCGGCAGCATCCCATGCAGTGCCAGTTGTTGTAGCACCAAGAGCCACTTGATCCACAAAGGGCGGCTCATTGGAAGCCTTTAATAGCAACCACAATCTCAATGTGCACATTTGGTAATGAGCCCTCATCGAGAACACTAACAAACTTGGGTCAAAATATGGCACATGCAGCATAGAAGTCACAGTTCTGGTGTGTGTTGAATGGGCATTACAAACATCGAAAGATGGGCATCACGCAATTCAGAAACAGTCTAAGGGCCTGATTACAACTTTGGAGGAGGTGTTAATCCATCCCAAAAGTGACGGTAAGGTGACGGATATACCACCAGCCGTATTACGAGTCCATTATATCCTATGGAACTCGTAACACGGCTGGTGGTATATCCGTCACATTTGGGATGGATTAACACCTCCTCCAAAGTTGTATTCAGGCCCTAAATGTCAAAGACTAGTTAGACACCTGTTTGTCCAACAGTGGTTTTCCTCAATACTGCATCATGTGATTATGACACAGTTGGGCTGGTGAAAGTGCCATTAGTACTACTTGTTGAGATGGGGTAGCCTTTGTGAAAAAAAAAACAAAAAAAAACATCAACAGCAAAATGCTGCCAATCAATGCAAAAGTAACAGCGAATCCCCAAAAAACACTTGAAAATATTTAGTATATGGCTGAAGGTATTATGCCAAGGATATAAGAGAAGGTGACAAAACCAGAACCAACAGCCTTAAAGAACTGTATAATCCCAGTGGTGATACAATATGCAACTTATACTTTCCCTGAAATGTTTTGGAAAGTTTGTATTTAAAAGGGACTGTATCTTGGAGGATGACGTCACCACTAGAAGGGTATAATTATCACTGGCAGATTTAAGTGCCATGTGTTTTTGAATCAAAAGAGCCTTTAGTCTGTTCAGCTAGTCAAAATTCACATTTGCCATATTTCTGCTACTTTTATCTCTCACGTAGGAGGGAAAGCACGTTCCCGCAGCAAATAATAATTTGGGAGACTGAAAATACATAGGCAATTCTCCTGTTCAGCATCACAGCATCACATAGCTCCCATTTGAGAGCAAAGCGACAGGAACCCCTTCAGATACAGGCTAAATTAACAACTGAGGCATTATATGCTCTGTGCACGGATAGCTGTTCACAAATAATTGAATGGCTCACAGAAGTCTTGCAGTCACTTCCACTAGGAAAGAC
The DNA here is from genome assembly GCF_031143425.1 of Pleurodeles waltl. Classification (NCBI taxonomy): domain Eukaryota; kingdom Metazoa; phylum Chordata; class Amphibia; order Caudata; family Salamandridae; genus Pleurodeles; species Pleurodeles waltl. The sequence continues at coordinate 396,395,664 of NC_090438.1, read as the reverse complement.
CTCTTCCATGCCATCGAAATATTTTTAGGTAAAGGGTAGCTCCCGCACCTCGTGGATATAACTATCTTCTAGCTTCTTAAATATGTCTACAGGAACGTGCTTTAAGCACAAGGTGAACTAAAATATAGAATGGGCAGATTAATAACCCGTGTATTAACCGAACTGCAGTTGGTATTTCTGCCACAGTGAAAGGCAACTTTTCGAACTTTTCCATGTTAAGCAGAATGTAAGTCGCTAGTTTCTTAGCAATTATTTGTTGCTGCCATGACAAGTTAAATGCAACAAATACGTCCCGGAGCTAAAATGGTGCCAGGGCATGCAACCACTTTTCAGAACATGTAACATCCAACCTAACTGCATAATCAGCTTAAGTTGAGTCTGTCAGTGGTGTAAAAAGGACATTTTTACAGATGAAATTCCAGATGAAACAATGTTGGTAATCGTATACATGTGGTTGGACAATGTGTTCACTCCATTTCCACAATGTCTAGTGCTTTCTGAAAGTTTTCCTGATCTATCTGCCTCAACCAGGTGGCCGCTTCTGTTTAGGATAATTATCAAACTTCATTGTATATTGGATATAAGACGCGTTTTGTGAGTGGTTTTGCCATTGTGTATAATTATAAATAGTTCTCAGGGTGCTAGTTTTATGTATAAAATGATGTCCATAATGATGGTAACAGAACATTTACCCATAATTTAGAGTTGTTGCATAAACATCTTCACTTTCAAACAAAGTATAATAATCAAGTGTTTTTACATCCCAATCATCAGAAACAACCCCTGGTGTTATTATATAATTCACAGAAACTTGCAGCACATGGAATTTCGATCAATTCTGTCGGTCAGAACATATCACATGGCACTTTATCCCAACCAATCCCATCAGGAGTTGCAGTAGCTGAAATGTTCACTAGGGACAAGTCTCTTCGGACCTTATGTGAGGAAAAGTAATGTTTAAAAACCTCATCCACCAGTTCAACAGCAGAATTTTCAGGAAGATGATGACAATGTATCAGTAAAAAGAAAACAATGTCAAGCCCAATCCAAAGGAGGTAGGCAAGCAAAGTTAACAGAATCCACAGATAACTCTATGGACGAATTAGATAGTAAGATTGAAGCCTATTGAATGGCTTATGGACTTTTGAGACTGTTGCTTCAGAAGACACTGAAGAAGGAGAACTGGCAGATGTATTCCTAGTTGGCTCATAGTAAACAATTCCATCCCTTTGTGTAGCATTTGAATACGATAGGTCAAAACGTAGGACATTTCTTGCCGTAGGTGCAGTGGTAGGTACTAATGAAAGTTAATTTTGCACCGTCACAGGCCAGGGAGAAGTTTCATTGCTGTTGCTTAAAATTTGTAGAGGCACATCATGATTGGCAGTGAGAGGTAGATGGGAGATACCCATGAGTCCTTGTGGTCTACTGTGTAGGACTGGCCACATGGTGTAACTTGACATTGTCAATTGAAACAAAGCAGTTTTATTTGGAACCAAGCAACAGTGTTAGGATGAAAGTTCTGGTACAGTGTTGTTGGTGAATCCCTCAATCTCAAGTTCGCAGCAGATGCAGATGTGTTTTCATCATGGAACTGTTGTAATTTCTGCAAGGCAGTGACACATTCATTTATATCAAAAGGTGTGTCTGCCACCACCGTGCCAGAGCCATCAAGATCCAGGACATACATAGGTATGCCAAACAGTACCTCATATGGAGTATGCCCTCCCAAAGACCTTCTAGGCAGATTATTAATTGCTCTCAGGTGGTTATGCCAACTGCTATGTCCCGATTAAGACTTGCAAATCATTAATAATAGTTTGAACATCAACTGATCATTGTGGCCATATCCATAGAAATCTGGAGCATGAATCAACAGCAACTAAGATGTATTTGAATGCACCATCCGGTGTCAAGGGACCATAATGTTTCAGGTACACGCATTGTATCGGTTTATTTAAAATTAGGAGAGGTGTCTGCAGTAGGTGATTCAAAGTGGGATCTCTTATTTGTTGATAGATGTCACAATAAAGGACATAGGCCCTCATTACAACCCTGTCGGTGACAAAGCAGCGGTAATACCGCCAACAGGCTGGCGGTAAAAAAAATGAACTTTTGGTGGTAGGTAGCAACAAGCATTGCAGCGGTAACCGCCAACAGCCAGGCAGAAGACAATGTACCGCCCACTGTATTATGAGAGGCCAATCCGTCACCTTTTCCGGGGCAGGACCAATGCCATCAAAAGCACAGCGGAAACAGTACACAGAAGGGAAACAACTCACCTCTCGACACTCAAAGGAAGAACCACAACGCCATGTAGCCCGAACCACAGATCTTTCCCTTGCTGGTACACTTCCTCCTACACCAGGAACACAGACAGCGGCGAAGACGATCACGGTGAGTACCGCACCTACCACACAAGGGGGGGAGGAAAAAGAGAATGACACACACACGCAACACGTAACTCCACCACCCCCAACACCATACACACAAACAGATGCAACAACATTACATATCCACACCGTAACCCTCAGGAATAACGCAAGGCCAAAAGGATGTGAGTAAAGCCAGTGTAATAATATAAATTTAGATAAATACATCCTTAAAGCACAAAACAGTATCTGTAAAATATACAAATGGAGGAACAATGCCCGGTCCAAAATGTCCGTGGCCCACAGGGCCTTTACATATAGGAAAAGGCCACACTTGACTCCTGCCTCAATACGGAGAGTACACTGCTGGGGCATCAGGTCGCAGATACACAGGCGCCTCAGGGGGAAGAGGAATGGGGGGCACCTCAGCCAGAAGATGGTACAATGCCACTGCTCCTGGAGGGGGCTACATGCCCTCTGCGATGTCCTGGGGAGCGCAAAGCCACAGTCTCTCAAGTGGGTGATTTGCCCACTGCTTGGTCCTGGGTAGTGCAAAGCCACAGTCTCTCAAGTGGGTGGTTTGCCCACTGCTTGGTCCTGGGGAGTGCAAAACCACAGTCTCTCAAGTGGGTGGTTTGCCCACTGCTTGGTCCAGGGGAGTGCAAAGCCAGAGTCCCTCTACTGGATTGTTTGCCCACTGCTTGGTCCTGGGGAGTGCAAAGCCACACACACTCAAGTGGATGGCTCCTCCACTGGTTCTGGAAGGGGCTTTGTGCCCAGTGTGCTTCATCCTGGCAAGGAGGGGGTGAGCAGATGCCTTCTTCCACTGGGTCTGGAGGGGTCCTTGTGCCCAGTGTGCTTCATTCTGGCAAGGAGGGGGTGAGTGGATGCCTTCTTCCACTGGTTCTGGAGGGGGCCTTGTGCCCAGCAATGCAGATCCTGGATGATGCAAGGTCACAGTCTCTCACCTGGATGTCACACATACAGTTGTTGCAGGGGCCAGGACGGACTACAGCCCATGTACGCACGACTACACACTGCTCGACGGCAGTGACAGCTGCTCAGTGGTGGCAGTTGCGGGGCTGGCGGTGGTGCGGTCTGTGGTGGGGGAAGCTCCAGCCATCACCCCTGCAGCATCAGATGGCTGCCCACTGGGCAGTGGTGCAGCTGTTGGTGCAGGTCGCAGTGCAAGTGGCGGTGCTGGCGGCAGTGCAGGTGGTGGTGCTGTCAGTGGTGGGGGGAGGCTCCAGCCCTTCCCCTGCAGCCTCAGACAGCTGCCCACTGGGGCTGCTGGCAGTGGTGCAGGTGGTGGTGCTGTCAGTGGTGGGGGAGGCTCCAGCCCTTCCCCTGTAGCCTTGGACAGCTGCCCGCTGGGGCTGCTGCTGCTGGCAGTGGTGCAGGTGGCAGTGCAGGTGGCAGTGCTGTCAGTGGTGGGGGAGGCTCCAGCCCTCCCCCAGCAGCCTCGGACGGCTGAGGTGCCATGGCTGGTGTTGTTTGCCAAGATGCTGCTCCAGCTCCAGGCACCAGATCCATCCTGCCTGCACCAGATCCAGCTTGCCCTTGGCAGCTGGTGTTCCCTTCCTGCCCTTCACAGCTAGTGGTGCCACCTTTTTTTCTGCCAGCTGGTGTTCCCTTCCTGCCCTTGCTAGCTGGTGGTCCCTTTTTGCCCTTGCTAGCTGATGGTGTCTCCTTGCCCTTGCTAGCTGGTGGTGCCTCATTGCCCTTGCTAGCTGGTGGTGCCACCTTGCTTCTGCCAGCTGGTGTTCCCTTCCTGCCCTTGCTAGCTGGTGGTCCCTTTTTGCCCTTGCTAGTTGATGGTGTCTCCTTGCCCTTGCTAGCTGGTGGTGGCTCATTGCCCTTGCTAGCTGGTGGTGCCTCCTTGCCCTTGCTAGCTGGTGGCCCCTTCTTGCCCCTGGCAGGTGGTACAGGCACACTGGCAGAGCTGACGGGTGCCTCCTTGGAGCCTCTCAGATCTGCAGTAGCTGCAGAAACTACAGGGGCCATGGACTGGGTGGCTGAGGTGCTGGCCTGTGTTCTACCCACCGTCGCCCGAAGTGAAGGACGGGGGAGGGGCAGGGAATAGGTCAAGGGTGGAGAGGAAAAGCCTTTTAGGGACACTGGGGCTGGAAGAAGGTGAAGGTTTGGGAGTGGAGGAAGAGGGAGTGGTTGTAGGAGGTGTCTGTCTGCTGTGTTTGGGTGCAGGTGAATGGGGTGGATGCTGTCATGAGGTGGATGGATGTTGGGTGACTGAGTGCTTCCGTTTGTGTGCTTTGGGAGGAGGGGGTACAGGCACAGTGAGACATGACATAGGGGACTTGTGCATGGATGTGGGGGTGGTGACTGCCAGTGAGGGGTGTGTAGTGATAGGCGTGCTGGTGATGGAGGTAGTGGATATGGATGTAGTGCAGACGCTACTGGGCAGGAGGTGGACGATGAGGAGGAGGGGGGGACACAGTGGAGGCAGTGGATGTTGGTGTGTATGCATCTGGATGGTACTTGTGTGAGTGCCTGTGGGACTTTTGTGTGTTGATTTGGGTGCATGCTGGTCTGAAGGTGTGCTTGGGATAGGCTGGGGTTGAGGGGATTGGGAATGGGTAGAGGAAGTTGGAGGTGGGAGGCTAGAGACAGGGACAATGGCTGCCATCAGTGAGTTGGCCAGTGCCTGGGATGATCTCTGTTGGGCTGCCACGCCAGAGTGGCTGCCCTGCAGGAGGCAATTTGTTTGTTGGAAATGCCCTGCCAGACCCTGGATGGCATTCAGTATGGTTGACTGTTCAACAGAGATGGATCTCAGGAGGTCAATACCCTCCTCACTGAGGGCAGCAGGGCTGACTGGGGCAGGGTGCAACACAATGGCTGCGCACACGCTTTAGGGCCTGCCTGATGCCAGAGTCCGTGCATTACTGTTTCCACCGCACAGTCTTGGTCCAGAGACTGCCATTTGCAGAGTGTAGTGGCTGCTGCAGCGCGCTCTGCGCGCATTGTCTTTATTTCATGGCATTGGTCCCAAGTATTTTTATGGCAGCCTTCTTGGGGAGTGCACTTTTATGTGTGGCACTTGGGGCGGGGCACTTTGAGTGTGGCACATGGGGCGGGCTACAAGTCTATTCAAGTGACCCCGCCCAGTTCTCACTGCTCACTATTCTGAGGATCTCGTGAGGACCAGAGCTTTTCTGGTTGAAGTCGGGTGTTTCATGTTCCTGCTTGTTCACCTGGGATTTCCCCCTGTTGAGGCATCTGAAGCAGCAAGTAGCAGACACTCAGGATGGTAAGACGGATGGTGGTTTCTAGCTTCCATCATCCGTTTTCTGTTTGATAAAACTGTTTAAATGTTGATATTCTTTTTTTGGAGAAAGTAGTAACCTTTGGCAATCAGCTGTAAATATTTAAATTTATAACAAACTAAGCGAATGTTTTGCTGTTACAGCGTTACTGCTTTCTCGTGGTCACTTTTCAATTTCAGCTGCTTAATTGTGGAGTCGCTTGGTAGCGACAGAGATACATTGTATAAGCGCGGTTATTCAGAAAAAGTTTAAATGGTTATGAATAAATGTTAAGGCAATAATTTGAACTCAAGGGAATATTTGATTATGGTTAATGTAAAATACGGACACAAACTGAAATTGTGTATCTTGGAAAGTTTTTGAAATGTGAAGTGACATTTCTTTGAGTGAATACCGTGTTAACCTTTCATTTCTTGAAACTTATGAAAGGCCCTATGATTTACTGTTGTTCCAAGAGACTGCTGGATTTATAGTTGACAGATTCCGAAGAGTTCTGTGATTGAAATTCCTCTGTAGTATCTGTGATTCTTGTTTCCGCAGGTCTCCTTCCTCGCTGTACCCTTCCTTAAATCCCTACCACCCACTTGGCCACTCTAAGACTCTGCGCTGTTAAGGCTCGTAGAGTTGGAGCTGCCAAGAGGTGGGCCTATTGGTAGCAACGCGTGTACTCTGAAGATTTGGTCTCACAGACACAGGGTCTGAGGTGCCTGGGGCGAAGGAGATGCCCACCCTCCTGGCTGAGCGGGCAGCTGCACCTGTAGTTGGGATGGGCACAGAGGTATCCGCCACCGCCTGGGAACTTCCATCGGAGGAGGTGTTGCTGTCCGAACTGTCCCCTTGCCCTCCGTCCCACTGGTGCCCTCACCGTTGGTGGATTCGGCCTCATGGGTCATGTGGGATGCAGCTCCCGCCATCGCCGGTGCCTCTGCTCCTCCACCAGATGATGCTAATACACACAAAGACAGGGTAAAAAAAAAAAAAAAGGGGGAAGAGACAGAAGATGCACTTGGTCAATGCCAGCAACAACACCACCGTTGGCGTACACAACTCACAGGGAACAGCCCTATGCACTAGGCCATGCACTACCAGTTACAATGCTAGTCACCAGGCCATGGGGTACAATGCGCAATGCCAATAGCAGCACACCTGAAGCCCACAGGACCCTGCCCAGTAGTAGATGCCCACCAGCATTATTGGGGTTGGAGTGCATCTGAGCATGCCCATCATGGAACCTACCCTGTCATGTTTGTCCTAGCATAGAGGCACCCACAGGCCCACATCCCCCACCCAGATAACACCTCAAAGCGTGCAATTTTTTATGATTCTGAAACTGTACTCACTCCCTTGTGGCTGTTGTGATGCCCTCAACGGCCCATCCATCTCCGGATAGAACACTGCTAGGATGCAGAACATCAGGAGAGTCAGGGTACGACTGGAACCCCTTCCTCGTTGGGAGACCATCCCCAGATCTGCCTCCGCCGTCTTCCTTGAACAGCGGCGCAGGTCCTCCCACTGTTTGCGACAGTGGCTGCTCCGCCTGTCAAAGAGCCACAGGGTCTGCAACTCCTTGGCACTGGCACGCCCTATACCCTTTTTCTGATGGGCGATGCCCTGCAGAAAAAGATAGATAAGAAAATGTATTAGTCTTACCGTCCAGCCTGTTACACTCATGGCCCATCCCCTTACACAAAGACATTGCACACCAAACATGTGGCACACTGCCCAGGACCTCTCAGCCCCCTACATGAGGCTTACACACAAAGCACTCCATACATTAATGCCCCATGCATCGTGCTTCCAGTGTACTCACCTGTTGGCCTGGAGGACCATAAAGTAAAGGATACTGGGATAGGACCCCATCCACTAGTTTCTCCCACTTCTCTGAAGTGAAGGCAGGGACCCTTTCCTCAGACACTCGACCCATGGTCGCTTCCAGACACAGGTCACAGCAGCACTTGCAGTGTAGGTCCACTCCTGTTGAAGGTCAGGTAGCAAGTGATTGAACAGATAGAAAATGGCGGTCACGTCTGTGGGGGTGCGTACCATCACCGCAGGCGTACATCACCATTGGCTCCTGGAACCCATAGGCCTCAATGATAACCAAGGAGGTGTTCACGGCGGTTGTTGACCGCCTCCTGCAATGGCGCACGTCAGCGGAATTACCTCATTTCTACTTGTCCCTCCTCACAGGTCAGGCGGCCGCCATTTCAGGGGGGAAAAGGCCATGGCACCTAACTGCATCACAGCAGACATAGGCACGGACCTACACGTTCACATACTGTTTCTGGAAAAAATGCAAGGCATTTTAATCTGAGGATATCTTTGAATATGACCATCATCTCACTGTTTTTCACCTTAGAGTTCAACCGCTGAGGATGAATAGGAGATGGAGACATAGCCCCATGCACAGACCCCTGGTGGACCTGGCAACAATGGAGGACAGGCACATTATCCTAACCTAGAGACTTGATAGGGCCACAATCCAAGAGCCATGTGCCTAATTGGAGCTAGACCTGATCTCAGCTATCCACCACCCTACTGGTATCCCCCTCTTGTGCAGGTCCTGTCAGTGCTCCATTTCTTGGCAAGTGGGTCCTTCCAAGTGACAGTGGCCATGGCAGAAGGGATGTCACAGCCTATGTTCTCAAACCTGCTGACCAGAGTGTTGTCAGCCCTGATGAAACACATGCGCAGCTACATCGTATTCCCCCAGGTGGAGGATTTGGCCACAGTGAAGGCTGACTTCTATGCAATGGGACATATCCCCAACATCATTGGTGCTATTGATGGTATACATATTGCCTTTGTCCCCCCCGGAGAAATGAACAGGTGTTCAGAAATCGAAAGATCTTTCACTCTCTGAATGTGCAGATAGTGTTCCTGGTGGACCAGTACATCTCCCATGTGAATGCAAAGTATCCTGGGTCTGTGCATGAGGCCTTTATCATGAGGAATAGCAGCATTCCATATCTGATGACTCAACTCCAGAGGCACAGGGTGTGGCTAATAGGTGAGCCCACGGTCCCCACCCAGTGTCTGTTGGTATATGGGTTTGGGTTTGACCTTAAGGGTGAGTGTCTGGCTAACAGGTATTCCTCGATATTTACAGGTGACTCTGGTTACCCCAACCTCTCATGGCTACTGACCCCAGTGAGGAATGCCAGGATAAGGGCAGAGGAACGTAACAATGAGGCACATGGGCGAACAAGGAGGATCATTGAGCGCACCTTTGTCCTCTTGAAGCCTAGATTCCAGTGCCTCCATCTGACAGGTGGATCTTTGTGCTACTCACCCAAGAAGGTCTGCCAGATAATCATTGCATGTTGCATGTTGCACAACCTCACCTTGAGACGCCAGGTGCCTTTTCTGCAGGGGGATGAGGCTGGAGATGGTCATGTGGCAGCAGTGGAGCCTGTGGACAGTGACGAAGAGGAGGCAGAGGAACAGGATGTGGACAACAGAACAACTATAATTCAACAGTACTTCCAGTGACACACAGGTAAGACACAGTAACTTCACCTTCCATTGCAGTTTTGTGTTGGACATTGTACATACATACATTACTACAGGTCATACCTACCTATATATAACTGTACAGTTGAATTGCAATGTTTACAGCTTGTTAAACAAACACAAATTTCAATTAATTGACAGATTCCATACTTGTATTAGTTCCAAGGGTGTTTATTTATGTGCTAATAAGTGTAGGGGCTATTGCAATGGGCTGGGTTGCTGATGGAGGAAAGTCCACAATAGAGTCCAATCTATTGGTATCACAGATGCATTGTCCAAGGGGGCATAGGGAGTGGGGCAATGGCAGTTCAAGGTGGACAGGGTGACTGAGAGTGACATTCAGGTGAGTCTTATTTCCTGGAGGGGGTCTTGGCAATGTTCTCTGGCTTCTGCCTGGATCACAGGGACCTTTTGTGTGGTGGTTCTCCTTCTGCAGGGGGATGGGTGCTGGTGGCCTGTTGTTCCTGTGGCAGGGCCTCCTGTCCACTAGCATTGGCGGAGGTCGAGGGCTATTCATCGGTGTGGCTAGTGTCAGGAGCCCATTGGTGCGCCACTGCCTCCCTCATGGTGTTGGCCATGTCTGCCAGCACCCCTGCAATGGTGACCAGGGTGGTGAGGATGTCCCTCAGGTCCTCCCTGATCCCCAGGTACTGTCCCTCCTGCAGACGCTGGATCTCCTGCAACTTGTCCAGGATATGGCCCATGGTCTCTTGGGAATGGTGGTAGGCTCCCAGGATGTTTGTGAGTGCCCTGTGGAGAGTTGGTTCCCTGGGCCTGTCCTCCCCCTGTCGCACAGCAGTCCTCCCAGCTTCCCTGTTGTCCTGTGCCTCTGTCCCCTGAACCTTGTGCCTACTGCCACTGACCCCAGGTCACTGATTGTCCTGTGTTTGTGGGGTTGCCTGGGGTCCCTGTAGTGGTGGACACAGTGCTGATTGACATGTCCTGGGGAAAGTGGTATGTGTCCACTGGGTGGGTGTTGTGCTGGTATTTCCTGAAGGGTGAGGCTCTGTGATGGTATGGGACTGTGCCTGGGTCACCAACGGTCCAGAGGTCCCTGATGGGCCAGGTTGGTAATCCTGATCCAGGCATGCAGAGCTGTTTGTCATCACTGTGGGCCTCTTCTGTGTGGGGACTGGATATGTCTGGAACCTCCTGTCCAGTGATGTTGGGTAGGGGTCCTGTTGGGGTGTAAATGCATAGTTATTGTATCTGTGTGTGCCATCTTGTGCAATGGGTGAGTTACCCTCTACTCCTGTGCTTGCATTATTGGCTTGGCCCTTGTGTGATTGGTGATGATTTTGGGCCATGAGAGAGTCTCTCTATTGGACATGCTTTTGGTGATGGGTGTCCATGCATTGGTGTTACATGCAGGGCTTGGTTTTGGGATGTGTGGGTTGTGTTAGTGGGGTATCTGTGGGTTGTTGGGGTGATGGGTGTGAGGGTGAGGGTGGGAGTATGTGATGACATGCAGGTGGGGTGGGTGGAAAAAGTAGTAAAGATTTGCCTTACCAGAGTCCAGTCCTCCTGCTACTCCTGTGAGGCCCTCAGGATACATGATCGTCAAGACTTGCTCCTCCCATGTTGTTAGTTGTGGGGGAGGAGGTGGGGGTCCAGCGCCAGTCCTCTGTACAGCAATCTGGTGTCTGGATACCACAGAACGTACCTTCCCCCGTAGGTCGTTCCACCTCTTCCTGATGTCATCCCGTGTTCTTGGATGCTTTCCCACTGCGTTAACCCTGTCGACAATTCTGCGCCATAGCTCCATCTTCCTTGCAATAGATGTCTGCTGCACCTGTGATCTGAATAGCTGTGGCTCTACCCGGAAGATTTCCTCCACCATGACGTTGAGCTCCTCCTCAGAGACCTGGGGTGTCTTTGAGGTGCCATGATGTGGTGTGGGTGATATGTGAGGTGCTGTCTGTTGTGATGTGTGAGGGGATGTGTTGGTGTGTGTTGTTTGAGGTGCGTGGATGTTGTATGAGTGATGGTGTTGTGTGTCTGTGGAGGCTGGTGTTGTGTTAGGTAGTCTCTCTCTCTGGCCTTCTTTCAAATTTTTGGTTGTAAGAGTTTGTGGGTGATGTGGGTGGGTGCTTTATATTGGATTGGGTGTGGTGTGTGTATGTGTATCAGGTGTGTGTATTTTGAATTGTCCAATGTGGTTGTGTTTTGTTAGTGCAGGTGTATTTTGAGCGCAGCAGTGTGTACCGCCAATGGTTTACCATGGTTGAAAGACCGCTGCGTTGATTTGTGGGTCGTGATACTGTGGGTGTATTCCTGTTGGCGTGACGGTGCAGGTTTTGGTATTGCCAGATTATCACTGACCTTTGGTGTGGCGGACTTGTGTTGGTGTCTGTATTGTGGCGGATTCCGAGCTGTGGGTCGTAATACGTGGAGCGGAATTCCGCTGCCGCAACGGTATGTTGGCGGTCTTCTGCACGGCGGAAAGCGGGATTTACCGCCAGGGTTGTAATGAGGGCCTAAGTGTTATGCTTTAAGTATGTCTTGCTGCAGTCCTCTAATAATGCATGAGTTCAACTGCCCAGAGTTTACCTGAAAAGTCTGAGTGTATCAAATCATAAAGTGGTTTAATGCATTGTGCATGATCTGGAATGCGTGTTCTGCCAAAATTAAAAACACTCAACAATAACTGCAGCTTTTTGATAGTATTTGGTGGTTGTAACTGTGCACACTTTACTAAAAAGTAGGGTGTCAGGCTCTTTCTTTCATCTGAGAACTCTTATCTTAGAAATAGGACACTGAGAAAAGCAATTTTTGTTTTTTTAAGATTAAACTTGTAGCCAAAGTCGGCAAATCCCAAAACAATGCGGTCCACCCATGTTTGACCAGGTTGTCATCTGTCAGGTAGATAGCATCAACATAACACAAAGCCGCAAGGTCAATATCATGCAGTATAGCTGTGACGTGCTATGAACAGTCCAAGACTGTTTTTATACCCTTGTGGGAAAATTTATTTTGGAGATGCGCATGCTAAAGGCGCTTAGATCCTTACTTTCAGGCGCTAGATTTTGGCAAAAAGTGGTTGGAATAATCAAGGTTATTTAGCAGTTTTTGCACACTATATTGTCAATAAGTACTGTCTGCGATGTGTGAATTTTGTATTGCAAGTGTGCATTTGTGACTGTTTAAATGTCTGCAGTCTAAGACAATTCTATATGAATGGTTCGACCTGGCTACGGGGAACAAAGGGTTGTTCATTGGTGAAATGGAGGGTTCTATTACACCCTGGTACTCAATGTGTGAGTATTTCTCTCACTGGTGCTTTATTCTCATGTTTAATGGGGTATTGTGGTTGAGGCTGTGGTGTAGATATAATTGGTATGACATAGTAGGCAAAGTCTTTATCCTATCCTACATGATTGAGATACAGCCTCAGGGCTTGTGCAATGTCCACTGTGTGGTATAAGCCTTTCTTAATTCTTAATTCTTCAGGAACAAGGACTGAGAGAGATGGGAAGATGACATCTTCCCTTAGTGGGAGGTTATGTCACATGGGCTCTCATTATCCTAATGAGACTTCTATATTTGGATGGCAGCATCACCTGAATTGTTGACATAATCCGTTTCCAGCCAGCTAGCAGTGCCTCATCTCTGTCCAAGAGCAGGGGTGATTTGTGGCAACTGGGTGCATGACAAGCTGACTTCTCAGGGAAATCGTGGTGAATTAGATATCATCCTGTCTCAGTTACATTAGTCTCACACATGCAAAGACAAACGGAGACAGGAAATGGTTCAATAAGATTTATTGAATCAACTGCTTCTTAAATCAAATGGCATAAAATGCAATAATTAGAATTATGAAACAAAATACAAGCAAAATGGTGACAAGAAAAGTGAAACACAGGAAAAGTCCCACCATACTATCACTCTGCCTAATATATGCGATTCCTACCAAAGCTATGTTAGAGCATAGCATGATAAGCCCTAATCCGCTGTTCAGGATTCCCCCCTGGGAAGACATCATCCCCCATACCTGAGCAAGGAAGCCTGTTGTTTATAGAGACACCCTCCTTATATAGGCCTGGGAACCAGCAGTCTCAGCAAGCAGCTGTAGCAAAGTCAATCAGCATGCGGTTGTGATCATCTGGCTGGAATCTCCCTCTAACTTGCATGGGACAAAGAATTGTTTTTATAATAAAACAGCTAATGTTCTCAGAAGATCAGCTCTTCTAAGGAAGGATGTGTGTGTTTCTGTGAACGTTAGAGACACCGTGTACCACTTGTGATGGCAACCCTACCTTGCGGCAGCCTTGAAGAAAGCAAAAAGTGAAAAGAATGTCTTGCTAAGAAATGTAATTCTTCCGTAGGCGAAAGATCAACTAGATAAAGAAATGAAAATAAGACCACAAACATGGCTGATTCTGAAATAATAAAATCAAGAAGAATAAAATATTACTAGGCTAAAGGGCAAAAGCAGCAGGCCTAGTTACTAAAATAACGTGCCCAGAGACATCTGAAATAATAAAATCAAGCAGAATAAAATATTACTAGGCTAAAGGGCAAAAGCAGCAGGCCTAGTTACTAAAATAACGTGCCCAGAGACATAACTGAAAATGGCTATGCAAGAGTTACAGACAAATTCTAGTGGCCAATCTTTTTCTGCCAAAGGCTGTCATACCACAAAGTTAATCTGTCCCAAAATATTATTTTAATTGTGTGCTTTATGTCTCCTTCTGCTGGAATTCTCACATTGTAAACCCTCTCTTGAGGGGAAACACACCTGTCCGCAGGTTCAATGTTTCAAAGTCGTCATTTGTTGTACATCCAGAAGCTGTTGAAGATTCCAGTGAAATATTGTGACTTCTGCCGCTCTGTCTAGCACAATCAATGTTCTCCAGTAAAGTTCTCATCTTGTGTCACATTTTTAGCTGAAATTGTTGCCATTTTTTTTTTTTAATTGTGCTTTACATTGGGCGAGTTCCCCTTGCTTTTTTATGGAAGCTTCCAATGAGCATTGTAAATCTTTTCTCAGTTTCATGTACACGTTTAGTTGTTCTGAAAGCCCTCCTCTCTCACTGCGTTTGTCTGGTGAGTCCTGGAAGGAACAAGATTGTCGTGTCTGAGTGCATTATTATCTATCACGAGTTCTTAAAATATCCCTATTTCTAAATTTAGAATATTTCTCAAGGGTCTCCAAACACGGAGATTCTCCTCTTTGTTTTGTACGGGCTTTATTTTTATTTTGTTTATCCCAGCAGTTTTCAGAACCCTCTGCTGCTTGCTTGGTAGAATCCTTACTGGATTTACATTTTAATTTTGGTTTACCTGATCTGGCTACCAGACTTTTCTGACCTGTACTAGAATAGGTCTCGATGGTAATCTTTGATAGCTCATATTCTTTCTCGTGTGCAGGAACACCCAGGAGCTCCTGGTGGACAGCCAATGATACAGCTTCCCCTTTAAGATTACTTACATCGATTGAGGATACTGTAGCAAAAATGCCCAGCAATTACATCCCCAAGTCCAGTAAAGGGGCATCCCCATATTCATCCTGTATTTGTTTTAACACTTCAGGAACATTCCCAAGTATAGGTGTACCGTGTGCGGTAGTGTAGATTGCAGCAAACTCTGCACACCCAGTGGAACAGTGGTCCACTGAGGTAACCATTCCAAATGACAAGCACATTGTGAGAAAGCTATGTTCATCTTGGGGTCCCTTATGGGAAAACACTGCCTCCAAATCCCATTTTTTGGGCTGACCAAAACAGAATTTCTTCAGGTTTGGTTAGTTTCTTACCCATAACTCAATGCACAGTAGGAATATTAATGCCTGTTGTGAACACATGTGGTTGCACTGGGGAATCCCTAGCTGGGACAGTGTTTAAAGTCCACATTGTGAACTATATTAAACGTCCATATATTTCCACCAAATTTGTGTATAGGTGACATACTTCTACATGCATTGCACCTTCATTAGTCTGTGGTGTATATGCATAGGTTCCGGCCATGTAGGACATTATTACATAAAAGGCATAATGTAACATTCTTTGGAATGTGTAGTAGGGCGTCATCAAGCTAAATTTGGTATTCTTGATAGGATTGTGATATTTCTAAGTGCGCATAAGGTCTATATTGTGTGGGTGCATTTGCTGGAGTGTAGTGGTGAAATGTGTGTGTGATCCCATCTGCTGCTGGAAAGGTGACCTAAGAATAGAATTTTCAGTTCCACATGCAGTGTGAGCTTCAACAACAAATGTAACTTCACCTCCCTCATCTGTGAGGCCATTATTTCTTAAATGTGTTGTGAGGGAGAGTCTCATGTTTGCTGCAATTACAACCCTGTTTTGGTCCACCATATTTAAAATGGAATTACATTGTTCAGAGATATAAACCCCAATTGGGGAATCATTTTAAGAGTTTAAGCCTGAACAACCTACAGCATCAAAGGGTTCTACATATCTAGCTGAGGAGGATATTCTATAATAGCACTGAATTAGGGTGTCTTTTGCACATAATGAGACAGAGATATTTGGGAGATCTGTAAAATTAGTGCCTAACCAACTTTGGCAGTGCCATGTCGTAGGACTCTTGCTGTACCAAAGAGACTGCTGGATGTGTGGCAGCACCACCGAGAATGGAACTGAGTCTGATCTCACACCATGAAACAGCTGTCGGCCTGACATTTTTGGCTAGCTAGCAGCACCTCACCAGAAGCCGATAGTAGAAGTGATTTGTGGCAGCCTATTGGATGATACTCTAAAACTTCTCAGGGAGGTCATTGTGGTACAGATCTTAATCCTTCTCTCAGTTATATACATCTCATACATGCAGAGACAAAACAGAAGCAAGGTTGGTTCAATGCATTTATTGAAGCAACTGTGTTCTATGTAGAAAGTCATGCATTGTGGTAATTAGTACAAGGAAACACATTACCATTAGAGTGGTGACTAGAAAAATGAAACAAAGGAAGTCCCACCATGTTGTCACAATAATGATTCTAAACTCCCTACCTGCACTACTACGATTCAACATGAGACCGATAGCTGCCAACCTGCCCATCTAGTTCCAGGAAAGACACCCAATCCCTACACCTGTACAATAGGTAGAAAAGTGGTCTTTTGGTCTTCTGGGAGTTCTCCCACATAGATTAAGAAAAGGCACAGAATTTCAGTAGAAACTGTGACAACAATGTGCAGTATGAGATGGCAACCTTGCTGTAATTCCCCTCTCAGATGACTGTCACAGAGCTGGTGTGATAAGCAAGCATTGAATGTACATGAAGGTTTAAGAGTTTCCTCACTCAACAAGCATCACATCTTAGGAGTACTTAATTTTTTTTGTTATCCATGACGATCTATGTTAATTTCAAATATTAATCCGTTTAGTGCGGGCCGTTGGCCACTGGCCGACGCCCGCACCACCTCCCTGGTACCGACATCAGGGAGGGGGTTAGACAATCTTCGGGTGCGTCGCACCTGAGGATTATTATTATTTTTTCACTACCCGGGAGACACAGAAGCTTTCCTGTGTCTCCCCTCGCTCCCTACCCGCCCCTTTGTGACATCAGCGCTCCGCAAGGTGCGCTGACGTCACATTGTTGTTTTCCACATCGGAGCAGGAAACAGGCTTAAGGCTACTTCCTGCTCCGATGCGGAAAACGGCCCTAAACGGCCTTCCCCAAGTTCGGGTAGACCTTGTATGAAATGGGGGACTCTCCCCTTTCATACGAGGCCTTCCTGAACTCGTTTCCTGGCCCAAGATCTCAGCTGTACCAGGAAACGCCACTAGACACCAGGGATTTCACTTGGGGGGGTCGGTTCCCTTGGAAAATGGGCCGCCCCTCCCCGGGGGCATATACTTTTTTTGTAATGAGGTAGGTGGCCCCTGGGGGGGGGGGGCACGATCGCGCCCCCTCCAGGGGTTAATTGTTTATTTAAAAAAAAAAAAGAAAAGAAAGAATTTGACAGGGGGTGGCCCGTGGGAGGGGCGACCCCCTGTGGGGGTAATACTTTTTTTTAGTAGTTGTAGGGTTTCCCTGGGTGGCATTTTGGCCCCCAAGGAAACCACACATCTACTAAAAAAAATACAGATCTATATATATATATATATATATATAGATCTATACATATATATATATATATATATATATATATATATATATAGATATATTTATCTATGTAGATAGATATATCTATCTACATGGCTATGTCTATAGATAGATCTATATATATATATATATATATATATATATATATATATATATATATATATATATATATATAAATATATATATATATATAGATCACTTTTGTCAATGCATATGTGGATCCCTGGGGGCTGCCATCGGCCCCCAGGAAAACCAGACCCACATATAAAAGTGATATATATATATATATATATACATATATATATATATATGTATAGATAGTTATATATTAATATATAATATATATATATTTCCTTTATGGCACTAAAACTGCCAATAGACAAAAGACTGATCCTTTTGTAGCAGAAACATAATCACAAGACTTACTTGACTTTTTTATTGCTGCTTCAAAGCTACAGTTGAAATGTATGTGCATTGCTTTGAAGACGCAAGCTGCAACTGCAAGACAACGGGTGGTACATTTTTAACACCCGTTGTCTTGCAGTTGCAGCTTGCGTCTTCAAAGCAATGCACATACGTTTCAACTGTAGCTTTGAAGCAGCAATAAAAAAGTCAAGAAAGTCTTGTGATTATGTGCGGATTCCCCAAAGTTTTCTTACCCAGAATACCCTGTAAAGCTGAAATGATCAATACAAACTCAATTGTTCTTGCATTTCTGTCACACAAACTACAGGAATATGCTGGGATCCACAAAATTCCTACCACCCAGTGATTCCTCACCTGTCCTGATAAAAACATTACCGCACTTGAGTGCCTATACCTAGTGCCTGCATCAGGAATGGATCACCCCAGGGTCAACAGTTGCCTCATGTAAAGACCAACATTGACCGTGGTGTGATATATTCCTGTCGCAGGCGCTAGGCTTACGCCCACAAGTGAGGTACCATTTTTATCGGGAGACATGGGGGAATGCTGGATGGAAGGAAGTTTGTGGCTCCTCTCAGATTCCAGAACTTTCTGTCACCGAAAGTTGAGGAAAAAGTGTTTCTTTGGCCACATTTTGAGGTTTGCAAAGGATTCTGAGTAGCAGAACCTGGTGAGAGCCCCACAAGTCAGCCCATCCTGGATTCCTCTAGGTGTCTAGTTTTCAGAAATGTACAGGTTTGGTAGGTTTCCCTAGGTGCCGGTTGACCTAGATGCCAAAATCCACAGGCACTTTGCAAAAAACACGTCAGATTTCAGTGTAAAAATGTGATGTGTCCATATTGCTTTTCCTGTTGCAAGCATAAGGCCTACCCACGCAAATATCGGCAGACTTGGGGGAACACAGAATAGTACAACAAGTGTTCTTGCCCTTTGTATTTCTCTACATTTTTTCCTTCCAAATGTAAGACAGTGTGTTAAAAAGACGTCTATTTGAGAAATGGCCTGTAATGCACATGCTAGTATGGGCACCCCGGAATTCAGAGATGTGCAAATAACCACTGCTTCTCAACACCTTATCTTGTGGCCATTTTGGAAATACAAAGGTTTTCTTGATACCTATTTTTCACTCTTTATATTTCAGCAAATGAATTGCTGTATACCAGGAATAGAATGAAAACCCATTGCAAGGTGCAGCTCATTTATTGGCTCTGGGTACCTTTGGATCTTGATGAACCTACAAGCTCTATATATCCCTGCATTCAGAAAAGTCCAGCACACGTAATGGTATATTGCTCAAAGAAATCTGACATTGCAGGAAAACGTTACAGAGTAAAACATGGAGAAAAAAGGGCTGTTTTTTCAGGTCAATTTCAATTTATTTTATTTCAGCTGTTATTTTCTGTAGGAAAACCTTGTAGGATTTACACAAATGACCCCTTGCTGACTTCAGAAGTTTGTCTTCTTTTTAGAAAAGCTTAGCTTTCTGGGATCCAGTATTGGTTTCACAGCCATTCCTGTCACTAACTGGTACGAGGCTGAAAGCACCAAAAATAGTAAAAATGAAGTATGTCCCAGTAAAATGCCAAAATTGTGTTGGAAAATGTGGTTTTCTGATTCACCTCTGCCTGTTCCTGAAAGCTGGAAAGATGGTGATTTTAGCACTGCCACCCCTTTGTTGATTCGATTTTCAGGGAAAAAAACATAAGCCTTTTTCGGCAGCCCTTTTTCCAATTTTTTTGAAAAAAATGAAATTTTATTTGTATTTTGGCTAATTTCTTCTTCTCCTCCAGGGGAACCCAGAAAATCTGGGTACCTTTAGAATCCCTAGGATGCTGGAAAAAAAGGACGCAAATTTGGCGTGGGTAGCTTATGTGAACAAAAAAGTTATGAGGGCCTAATGTCAGGAATAAGGCCATGGGCGGTCCAGGTCCCGCCCAAAACTGCGCTGCGCGGCTCTGCAGCACTTTATGCGCACCACTTGTCATCCCCTCTTGTTCCAAAGGTGGCCAACAGCATCGTCTGCCCTATGGCAAAGCTCACAGAGCTGTAGGTTCAGGACATTGGTGGACAAGATGCACTTAACAGTGCTATTCCATGAAGGGACTACAATTCCTATGTTTTTAGAGGCAGCAGCCATCTTGGGGTGTGGCAGGCCTATAAAGCCCAGCCACACCCAAGCACTTTACTCACTATTTTGAAGACTTCGATGCAGTCAGAGCTTGTGGGGGTTCCTCTGAAGAAGAGCAGATTTCCTGCATGGCAGATGGACGGCAATTGGAGTACCCTTGTTTCTATGGTGAATTCAGATACGAGTAGGTCTTACTCATAGCGGTAAGGTCTTGATGAGCCAAATCTTGAAGGGAGTTGATACTTCCAAAAGGTAAAGCGCCCCTTAGCACAACGAGCAAAGTGTTTTCAGTTTTCAGAGTAAAGCCGCCTTGTTGCAACGATTAAAGTGCTTCCGAGCACAGAAGTAAAGCGCCCCTTTGTACAACGAGCAGAGCGCTTCAGGACACACATGTAAAGCGCCCTTGGCACAGTAATTAAAGTGCTTCAGTCAACATGAGGAAGGCGGCCTTGGCACGGTAATTAAAGCACTTCAGTCCACACGAGGAAAGCGCCCTTGGCATGGTAATTAAAGCGTTTCAGTCCACATGAGGAAAGCAACCTTGGCATGGTAATTAAAGCGCTTCAGTCCACATGAGGAAAGTGGCCTTAGCATGGTAATTAAAGCGCTTCAGTCCACATGAGTAAAGTGTCCTTGGCACAAACATTAAAGCACTTCAGTCCACATGAGGAAAGTGGCATGAGTACGGTAATTAAAGCGCTTCAGTCCACATGAGTAAAGCGCCCTTGGCACAACAATCAAAGCGCTTCAGTCCACATGAGTAAACCCCCTTGGCACAACAATCAAAGCGCTTCAGTCCACATGAGTAAATCGCCCTTGGCACAGCAATCAAAATGCTTCAGTCCACGTGAGGAAAGCGCCCTTGGCACAGCAATCAAAACGCTTCAGTCCATGTGAGGAAAGCGCCCTTGGCACAGCAAGCAAAGCGTTTCAATCCACATGCATAAAAAGCCCTTGGCACAACAATCAAAGTGATTCAGGCCACATGAGCAAGGCGCCCCTTAGCATAACGAGCATAGCGCTTCAGATGAAACAAATGAAAGTGCTATTTGACATAAGGAACAAAGCGTTCAAGTTCAATGAGTAAAGACTTTCCGGTCTTATAGTTGTGAATGTGAAAGCATTTTTGGAGATAAGCAAATTATAGTTTTCATTGTTTTTTGAAAGCATAATACGTGAAAAGCACATTTAATTCTTTGAGATTTTCTAGGCCATGATCAAAGGTTTATGTTATGAATGCATAGATGTTACAGGATTAATATTCAAAGTATGATCATAGTCCAAAGCTCTTGCCATCTCTTGGTTCTGAGGTTGTAGTTTGTTCTTGTACCACGATTCAAAAAAGGGGCTTTGCCCTCACTTCAAAAGGGGTCTCCATCTGATATCACGGAGACACATTTAGTCAAGAGTCTATTGATGAGTTATACTGCTATAAATGAGTAAGTGCATATTTGTTCTAACCTTTTCTTTTCAGATCTCTCTCCCTGCTGTTCTCTACCCTAATTCCCTTCCCCCCGACTGGCTTCATCATAACTCTGTGCTATAATAACTTTCTGAGTTGATGACGCCGGGAGGTGGGCCTTTTGTTCAGCGACGTGCAGATCCCGAGGAAAGGACACTGTGACACCTAAGTGTGAACTGCCCCAAATAGCCAAAAAAAGGCTTGGCGCAGGAGAGGAAAAGGCCTGGCAGCAAAGGGGTTAACCTGTGACAGTAGTCTGTCTAAGTGACAGCTAAACATTTACCAATTGCTTCATGTAGAAGGCCTTTGAAAGCTATTACCTTCTGTGATGCATAGCTTTATAAACAGCAATGTGTATACTAACACATTTGAACAGAATAAAGGATGTTTGCAAAAGGACTTAGACAAACACTATCCCCTGTGCCGCTACATTTTACCAGAGGAAAGATGAGGGATAATAAAGTTTGAAGTGAAAAACAAAGGTTTGCAATATAATTCTGTACAGTGATTAGCTCATTTGTATCAGAAAATCCCCTCTCTACTACTAGGTCTGTAGATGTTATAAGAAGGGTGTAAAAGGTATTAGTTAGCAGAAAGGTGTCTCCACTCAGAAGAGAACGTGGTGTATGAATGCATTTAGAGACTAGACTGCAAGCTTTCTACTGGTACCTCGGAAGAGAGTAATAGATTAGTGTAGATGGTTTTAGATAAGCACTAGGCCAATTCCTACCAGATTTAGACAGGGTAAGGTTTGGTTGTAGTACTGTTTCATGAAAGAGTAACTCCTTATACAAGCCCATACAGAGTGTATAGGTCAATCTGACAACAAAATTTCTCCTAACATCCCTATACATGTGGATGGTGGGTGTGAAGGTATTTAGTAATAGACCAATATCTCTCAACAGATATTTTGTCAGAGTGAACAGGGTGTTTGGTTCAGATCAAAAAGAGATATCTGATTACTAAGACTTCTGAAGAAGATAAGAAATGTATGCAGAAGGACCAGTACAAACACTAGGCCTTCTATTATCACACTTCAACAAGCCACAGATTCTATATGGTTTAGTTTCAGGAGGGAGGGGCTTGTTTTCTTGTAAGTGTATACCGGGTATGTGCTTCTTTTTAGGACAACATAGACTCTCTGTTGAGATAACTGTTCACGGTAAGAGCCTACTGTGAAAGGCTTTACTGAGTAATGCATCTCTCTCTAAAGATGTTTTGTTTGAGTGACTAGTGTGTTTAGCTCATTGCAGGAAGGCCACCCTCTCTAATGATTTCTCTGAGCAAAATAGAGAAGAGTAGGCCCTGTGCACTATAAGCTATACATTCTGCATGGTATCTGCACTGATAGGATCACAGTTTCACCAAAGAGTGATCCTATCTCACAGTGCCCTGTAACAGGAGTATCTCTAAGTGACCGCTCAACAGAGAACAACTGCTTTGTGTAGAAGAGCTTTGAGAGGTAGTACCTCCAGTGTTACATGGCTTTATAAACAGCAATGTGCCCACTAATATATTTGAAGAGAGTAAAGGGTTTGTGTAAAAGACTTCAGACAAACAGTAACCCTTGTGCTACTACATTATACCAGAGGGGAGATGAGATATAATAAAGCTTAATATAAAACCAGAAGTTTGTAAGATAATTCTATACCGAGTGATTAGGGGCCAGATGGAAGAAGCATTTTTCTAGTTGCAAAGGGGCCGATTCACAGAATCGGCCTATTTGCCACTAGAAAAATGCTTTTTGGGATGTACAAAGCCCAAACTGCGATTTGGTAACTTGTTACCGAATCGCAGTTTTGGTTTTGAAATTCGGTATTAGGAAGGGGCGTGTCAAGCGTGTCCCTTCCTAATACCGAATCTAAATGGTATGTATAATTGTTTTGCTACCCCAAATGCGGTTGCTAAACAATCGTTGTTAGCACAAATTTCAAATTGGTGCTAACCCATTCACAAAAGGGAAGGGCTCCCCATGGGACCCCTTCCCCTTTGTGAATGCATGCGGAAACATTTTTTCAGAGCAGTCAAAAAAAAAAATCGAAATGCATTCCGTTTTTCTTTGAGGAAAACGGATTGGATTTACAAAACTATACAGCTTTACTGCAGGCACCATCCCTGTGAGTGTCGCCATTCCCAATGGGGTCACAATATTCATGAGGTATGTCATTTGCGACCCCATTGAAAATCACAGACAGTGTCATTGACACTGTTGTACATTTGGGTTTGCAACTCGCAAATTGCTAGTCGCAAAACCGTATCTTCGTACATGTGGCCCTAGCTCACTTAATTCAGAACATTCCCTCCCTACAGGTATGTAGTGATTACAGGTTGGGTGTAAACACGTTTAGTGAGTAATTAAGCCCTGCACAAAGGAGTCTCCTCTGTGAGAATATGGTATATTTATGGATGAACAAACATCAACTGTCTTTATTGTTACTGAGATTAAAGGCTTAGTGTACAGTTTTAGACAAGCACTAGGCCCTCTGCTACCAGAATTAAAGAGGTTACACTTTGATTATGGTACTGTTTCAAGAAGGTGTAACTCCCTTTTATTCAAGACTATGCCTAGTGATGGCTGCACATTTATAACAGATCACTATCTCCCCTTACAACCCTGTATAGGTGTCAGAGCATGGGTGGTGCCCAGTCTAGGGCCCGCCCCAACCAGTTTACCTGTGAAGTCATTATTACTGTTGTGCACTAAACCATTATGTGGCAAGGCTCATGAGGCAGCCTGTGCTGCCAACTGGAGGTCTTGTTGTTCATACTCTCATTGATGTGCTTTATTGTGCACTAAATCTGCTTATGTGGCTTTGTATTACATGCTAACTTTGCTTATGTATAATGATTGATCAATGCTTGTTGATTATGCAACTGTTTGTTGCGATTGTGCTGCACTTCCTCCACTCGTTTCGTAGTAGTCATTAGGAGACTACATTTCCCAGCAAGGTGCATGACCGCCATCTTGGGTGTGGCAGACAGTATAAAAATGGCCCGCCCAGCAACCTGTGCTCACTATTCTTTCTGGATTCCTCTTGAAGGTGAGCTAGTTTCCTGCTTCGATTTCTGGTCTCCTGTCTTTACGGGGAATCTCCCAGCAAGATGCCAGCTCCCACAGGACTTCTCCTCCTCGCCCAAGCTTTACCGCAGCTGTGGTAAACAAGCTCCTGATTCCCTGGGAATTTCTGTCTACTGGGGCGTGTTCTTGCACGATTGAGTTTCTTCCCTCACCCTCTAACTCAGAACAGGCCGTGTTCTGTATGGTAAGGTTGATTTAGCTGTTTTTGCAAGGTTCACTGTTGTGCATATTCCTGAGCAGGATATGTGTGAGGATCGCTCATTTGCGCATTGCGATTGTCCGAAGGTGAACAAATACTAATAACCATTGCACTTTTCCTTGAGTCGCTTGGTATTTGGCATTTCCGGTTTGTGTGAGTTGGTTCATGGCCATTTTTGTCCCTGGCGATTTTATTAGTGTGAATGATATTTTGGTATGTATATCTATATATGTGACTGCAAGCATTTTGGCATCATTTGAAAACTACAGCAATACAGTTTACTGGGCCTGAGTGTATATATACAAATGCGAGTGTTTTGGCATTCCATGAGGACTACGAAAATATTGTTTACTGGGCCAGAACTCTGACGAACGGTGGTAAAGAAACCCATTGTGATATATATATATATATATATATATATATATATATATATATATATATTTATATATATAACCCTGGAATGCTACGAATCAATAGCGTATACATTGAAACTGTATAACCATATTCCTCTTCAGGTCTCCTTCCCAGTTGACCCAATCCCACACCCTTCCCCTCGCCAGGTCACTCCAAGAATTTGTGATATAACAGCATACAGATTTGGAGGTGCCTGTAGGTGGGCCTTGTTGAGCTTCCACAGATCCTGATGAAGTGACGCTCAGTTTGCCCATAGGTTAGACAGTGGTTATGAAGGCATTTATTACACACTCAGTTTTCTAAACAGATGTTTTGTCATAGTGAACAGGGTGTTTGGTTCAGATGAAAAACAACAATCTGAGTACTGACACTTCTCAAGAGCATAAGGAATGTATATACAAAGATCAAGGCAAACACTAAGCCTTCTATTATCTAGACCCATGTGCAGAACACCACTCCACCGGTGGAGTTTTTGGAATTCGGTCAATTTGTGCTAAGCAGAACAGAGTGGCGTTCCAAGTTTCATCATCTGGTGTGGATAGGAGTTTAGGTAATTCAGTCACTTTGAGCTAAGTGGAGCAGCGTGGAGTTCCAGAATTTCACCTTCTGGTGGGGAGCAGAGTTCCTTTGCATGTGCAAGATTTGTTTGTGATGCTCGCTCATGAGTTCCACAATACTGTTGGGCCACTAACGAGCATAGAAAAGACTTCACATTCACTCACACTGCTTCTGGCCAGATGGCAGCCAAAAACGGTCTTCTCGTGAATGCAAATGCATTCAAGAGTAGATGTTCTACTCTAAATGCTTTTAAATAGTCGAAAAGAGATTTTTGACTGGATTTTCTTCTCCAATGGACACTTCAAGTTGTTTTTAAGTGTGAGCACCCTTTTTTTAAACAGGAAGGAAGTGCCCCAGAGACTCCAACTTCCTGTTCGTGTCTAGCAGGCTACTCCCTTGCTTTGTTCATCTCCTGGTCACTTTTCACCTGGCTTTTGAGGTGGAACGATCACTTTCTTGGATACAGCTTTGGATTTAAGGACATTGTTTTTTGTGAAATCACACAGGTAAGTTGAACTGTTGTATAAGGGTTCTGATTGTTTCCTTGGACATGCACCAGTACTTATTAATACTTAAATTTTACCTTAAAATTTTATAGTGGTGAGTGGCCTAGAGTTTACATATGGGCCTAGTTATTATATATTTTGCATTTCATTGATTTGTCATCTTTTGTAAAGGATCATTATTGTGCAGCTAATTACATTATCTACATGTTTAAAACATTTGCAGGATTATTTTACTATGTGGCCTAGATTTCCAAGGGCCATCTAGCAAGTAGTCCAAGTACTAGTAGTCATCAGTGCATGAAATAAATGTTTCAGTTGTGTATGTTTTTAAACCTTCATTTAGGGCATGGAAGGTATTGGTTAAATCAAAAATATTAGCTATTTTTTGCATTTCATTTTTTTTACAAAAAGTGTATATGTTGTGAGTATTATTTGATGGCATAGGAGGGTGTGTGTTATGAAGGTTTTATGCTCAGTTAATTTTCATGGCTTGCATTGCTGAATTCATGTTAGTGTTTTCTTCAATATTAAATCCATGCCCCATAAGGCCAGTGTGTGTGTGTGTGTGTGTGTGTGTGTGTTTGCAATCGTCCACCATTTGTCTTTGTTCTCCATGCAGTGTGGCCATTGGCCATTTTGTGTAGTCTATGTGTAGTCTATGTCCATAGGCAGGCATGTGTTTTTTTTCTGCATGCATCCTTGTTCGCAGTTGTTCTTTGAGCATGTGGCTGGTGGCCAATTTGTGCATCCAGCCAGTGTGTCTTTCCCAAAGGCTTGCATGTGTTCTTTGTTCTCTTTACACCTTTTTGTTGTTGCTTTACCATGTGGCTGGCAGCCATTTTGTGCATGTAGCCAGTCTTTCTTTGCCATAGGACTGTATGTGTACTTTGTTCCCCATGCCTCCTTGCTCTTTGTTGTTGTTTGACTATGTGGTTGGTGGCCATTTTGTGCATCCAGCTAGTGTGTCTATGATATAGGCTTGCATATTTTTTTATTTATTCCCTGTGCCTCCTTGCTCTTTGTTTGTGTAGTTTGACCATGTGGCTGGTGGCCTTTTTGTGCATCCAGCCTGTGTGTCTACAATATAGGATTGCATATTTTCTTTATTTATTCCTCATGCCTTCTTGCTCCTTTTTGTTGTTGTTTGACCATGTGGCTGGTGGCCATTTTGTGCATCCAGGCAGTGTCTTTTTGCCATCGGCTTGCATGTGTTGTTTGTTGCCCATGCCTCCTTGCCCCTTGATTTTGTTGTTTGATCATGTGGCTGGTGACCATTTTGTGCATCTAGGCAGTGTCTTTTTGCCATAGGCTTGCATGTGTTCTTTGTTCCTCATGCCTCCTTGCTCCTTGTTGTTCTTGTTTGACCATGTACCTGGTGGCCATTTTGTGCATGCAGCTAGTGTGTCTTTGCCATCGGCTTGGATGGATTGATGTGACACCAGTATATATTCATATGCTTGGGGATCATTGTAGTATATGTATGCTGAAGGAATATGATTCTGGTGAACATTGCTTATATTATTTCCTTTAATTTTTTGCATTTTTAATTTTGTGCTTCATTTGTCCTTTCCTCACAATAGGTTTTTTCTTCTTGCCTTTCCCTACGAGCATCGGCAATTATTGATCATCTGCTTAATCTAAGCTTATAGTTCATTTGTTTTTTTCTAATTGTTTTTATTTTAATTTTTTTTATTTTAATTTTATTTTTTTATTTTAATTTTCCAATTTTTTATTTGAGTTTCGCATGATAATATTTTAGTTTATTTATAAATTAAATTTCTAATTTTTTATTTTCATTTTAAGTTCATTTTTGCTATTTTTGTTTTCAATTTTTAAAATGTTTCTGAATTTCTGTATTTTCTGTATATTGCTTTGATCTATCAAACCATCAACCATAGGCACACAGCTGCGCTACAGCATTAGGTTTCTTTAGGTATATTCTAATTCCATTTCCTTCTGGACAGCCTGCCTGTGGTGCACTTCAGCCACATCAGCTGCATAATTATTGTTTTTAATGATAATTCCATAACCCTGGACCACCTTGCTGCCATGGGTATTTTTAAGGATTATTCCATTTACCCATGCACGCCTCTCTGAGTACCACTGGTGTCTTCTTTACAACAGATGGAGATTAAGAGGTATATCTGCATTTTGCCTGATTTGAAATGACATTTTATGGTGTGTTTTGACATTACAATGTTTGATTAAATTGGTATGTATTACATAAGAAACCAATTGCACTAATATTGTATTTGCCTGTACTATTTCAGCCTGCAACAATGCCATGTTTCACTAGCTACATGTTTTTCTTGCTTGGTTGCTTTTAGGTGCACAAGAGAAGAGACTCCACATCACCCACAGTAGTGCCAAAGAGAATACCTGTACAATGTTTCCAGCCCTCCAATCTCTTCTGTTTGTGCAGATTAGTGCCACTTCCAACTGACAGCCTTAAGATTTCCCAAAAGAAAGTTGCTCCCAAGAAACTCATAATTGAAAAGAAGCAGTTCTGCACCAGTGGCGTGCCAACTGCAATCTTTTTCGGGAGATGTCGCCTGCCACACTGGCCCCAGGGGATGAACCACGGAGCAGCACTCCCCCATCAAAAGCAGCACCCTACCCTGAGCCTAAGCCTAAGACCATGTCTGTCACTGAGGCAGACACTGCAATCATGGTGACGCCAACAAGCCGTAATGTTTAATTGGATTTGTACCTTTTGCAAAGTATTACCCAATCATTTCAGGATAGAGATCGAAGTGGACAGCAGCTGCAGCCAGCAATAGTAGATCTTCCTGATGATGGAGCCGAACTGGAGGTCGAGGTTCCAGAAGAGCAAGAACCTCATCTTTCAGAAACAATGACTCCCAGATCTATAGTAAGAAAGGAAGGAGTACTACTCTATCATCTTCTCCAAGCACCACTTCTGATGATGATGATAGGGACATCGACCCCAGCAGAGGAAATGCCAGGAAAGGCAAGGGAAAAGAAAAGTTCCAGAAAGCCTTAAACTAATAGAAGGGGATGATGATGAGGAGGATGACAACAAGGACTCAGTCCTTGTGGAAGCTGGCAAAGAGGAGTCCAACATTACTATCTAACCTGCTCCAAGAGATACGGCTCAGGCAGCACCACCAGCTCTCATATTTGTAGGGTCCCAGCTGAGACATGCACCAGCCCCTACCTCAGTAGAAGTATTCATTTCAGAGAGGCAATCAACACACCCAACTACCTCCAGTTCTTCTTCAGACATTGGCAGTGGCACAGTAAGAAAGTACTTCTCCCTAGTTTGGGACTTTTTATGATCAGCAAGCAGGAGAGAACATTGCAATATGCTCCATTTGCCACTCAAGTGTTCATTGAGGTAAGCCTGATTGAAGATATGGTACTGGAGGCCAGGTGACCCATATGAAATCTGGTGGGAGAAGCCGGTTAAAAACATTTTGCTGAACTTGTTTGTAGTATAGAAGGTGAGGAGAGCTGTGAAACATCAGCTATAACTGGTGAAATCACATAGAAGGTGAGGATGAAGAGGGTGACATCCCCAGAATCACCAACCTCAGAGACCTTACAATGGCACAGGAAGACTAAGAGTCAGATGGAGACACCATGGCATAGGGTGACTGCACCAATAACCACATTGAGTCCACCACCATCTAGGTCTCAAAAGTCACCTGTGTCAGTGGCCCCAGAAAATAAGAAAATCCAGGCTACTATTACAGCCGTGCTTAGGCAGGAGGGGCCCTATGATGGCAACAACCCAATGCGCATTTGTACAATAAGAAGATGGCAAATATGTTAATGCTGGACCCCCTCCCTTTTTCTTTTGTGCAATGAGTGGGATTCTTAGACTTTGCGGCTGCCATCTGCCCAAAATCGAAGGTTACAAGTCAGACCTATTTTGCCAGAGTAGCTGTTCCAGAGCTGCATCACAATGTGCTGCAATTGGTTGGACAAGCTTTGTAGCAAAGTATTGTCCAAACTATCCACCTGATGACATGTGGACCAGTGTCAAGAGAGTGATGACATGTTCATCACTGCACACTGGATCTCTTTTCTAGGGCGAAAAGCAAAACCCTGAAGAAATTTTTAAGAGTGTTCAGCTGCATGCAACATTAGCCATGTTTGCCATGGAGACATCACATACAGCTACAAACATCTTGGCCATATTTAATTGCAAGGTGTCTGGAAGGCTATGACCCAGAGGTCTGTGAATTGGATGTGTTGCCAATGACTGCTGCAGCTGAATAGGAGATGGAGACATACCCCTGTGTACAGACCCCTGGTACACTTGGCTACATTGGAGGACAGGCACATCATTCTCACCTATAGACTGGACAGGGCCACAATCAATGAGCTGTGTGCCCAATTGGAGCATGACCTGATATCTGCTATCCGTCACCCCACCAGGATCCTCAATATTGTGCAAGTGCTATCTGTACTCCATTTCCTGGCAACTGGTTCTTTCCAAATTACAGTGGGCTTGACAGCAGGAAGGTCACTGCCAATGTCCGCAGCAGTAGGTATCCAAGGGACACAAGAGTGGGGAGTCGGTCACAAACAGAACAATGGAACAAGAACAGAACTTTGCATCCTGTAACCATGAAATGGGTCATTGTGATTTGTCCAGTATGTGCTAATATCTCCTGTGACACAGCATTATTCCAGGGCCCGCCCCCACCCCCGAAAGGGCAACCACCTGTCCTGTGTGGAGGGACAGGTGGAAGTGAGGTAATTCCGCTGACGTTGTGCGCCGTTGAGGGAGGCGGTCGGGAACCGCAGTGCAACTCCTCATTGGCTAAGACTGGGACCTATGGATACAGTGGCCAATGGTGATCTATGCCGGCGGTGACGGTATGCACCCCGCCGCAGATATGACCGCCATTTTCTATGTGATTCCTCACTTGTTACCTTCCAAAGGAGAGGACCTGAAACCTACCATGGCCCATGTGACCAGGGAAAGAGCCCCAGCCTTCACTTTGGAGGAGATGGAGAGACTAGTGGATAGGGTCCTACCCCAGTATGGAATGCTATATGGGCCTCCAGTCCAACAGGTGAGTACACTGTGAGCATGATGAATGTGGCATGAATGCATGGAGTTGTGTGTGTGATGGCCTCATGTTAGGGGGTGGGTGGATGTCCTCTTGGCAGTGACCAGGTTGTATACTGGCCCATGTGTGTGTAAATGTTTTTGTGAAGGGGTATGGTGGGCCATATGTGTAACAGGCAGGACTGTTTGTCTAATTCTATTTTCCTGTCTGTATTGCCTCTGCAGGTCAGCGCCCATCAAAAGAAGGGTACATGGCGTGCCATCCCCAAGAAGGTGCAGACCCTGAGGGTCTATCGCAGGCAGAGCTCCCACTGTCGCAAATGGTGGGAGACTTGAGACGCTGGGCCTGGAAGATGGTGGAGGCCCAGCTGGGGATGGCCTCCCAAAAAGGAAGCAGTGCCCGTTGAACCCTGACCCCCCTGATGGCCGCATACTTGCAGTGGCCTATCCAGAGCTGGATGGGCGCTTGAGGGCAACACAGCAGCCACAAGGGGGTGAGTACACTGGCCATCTTTACAACTTATGCATGGTAGGGTGGTATCTGGATGGGGGATGTGTGTCCGTGGGTGCCCCTAGGCCAGGCGTGAAATTGAAGCGTAGGTCCCCTGGTGGCTAGGGTGCAGAAGGGCAAATTTAGCTACCTAGCTCGTAGGTATCCACTACTGGTCAGGGCTGCATGGGTCCCCGCTGTGCTGCATTTGGCGGTGTGTTCCCTTCCCCATGCCTTGGAGGCATGCTATTTCTCTGGAAGTGCAATACATATTGCGTAAGCCTGTTCCCTGTGTGTGAGGGTGCTGTGTACGCCAACGGTGGTGTTGGTGCAGCCATTGACCCAGTGTATCTTTTGTCTCTCTCCCCCCCTTCCTTTTTTTGTCATCCTGTCATTATGTGCATTAACATCATCTGGCAGAGGAGCAGAGGCACTGGCAAAGGGAGCTGCATCCAACAGGACCCAGGAGGAGAGTCCACCGACACTGAGGGCACCAGTGGAACAGAGGGCGAGGGGAGCACCACAGCGGAGACTGGAGGGGACACTTCAGACACAGATACCTCCTCCGATAGAAGCTCCCTGGTTGTGGTGTACACTTATGTGACCACCCCAGCTACAGGTACATCTGCCACCCTGTACCAGCACAGCCATCCCAGCAGACCCTCATTGAGTTGCCTGTGCCCGCTCACCCAGGATGGTGGGCGTCTCCTTCACCCCAGGCACCTCAGGCCCTGCTCCAGTGAACCCTGCTGCCCTGAGTGAGGAGGCTATTGACCTCCTGAGATCCATCTCCGTAAGGCAGTCAACCATTGTGAATGCATCCAGGGGCTGGCAGCCCAGATGCAACAATCTAATGCATTCCTCGAGGGCATTCACACTGGATTGGGGGCCCAACAGTGATTGATTCAGGCTCTGGCCTCCTCTCTGATGGCAGCCATTGTCCCTGTTTCTACCTTCCCCCTCCAACTTCCACTGCCCAGTCCCACTCCCCTCAACCCCAACCTATCCCAAGCACACATACAGAGGAGCATGCACGCAAGACAACACCCAAGAGTGTCACAGGCAAACACAAGCACCGCACTTCATCCCACAGGCACTCACACAAACACCATCCAGTTGCAGACACACCAACATCCACTATTTCCACTACCCCAATCTCCCCCTCTGCCACCTCCCTCCCAGCCATGTCCACACACACACCTGCATGCACTACATCATCATCCACTACCAGCATCTTCACCACACCAAGCAGAACACACACCTCACTGGCAGACACCTCCACGACATCCATGCACATGTCCCCTGCATCCTCTCCCACTGTTTCTGTTCCCCTACCCAAGGTACACAAACACAAACACTCAGACACCCAACAGTCATCCACCTCACAACAGCATACAACCCATGCACCCAAAGCAGCAGACAGACACCTCCAACAACCACTCCCTCATCCTCCACTCCCATTCCTTCTCCCTCTTCCGACCCCAATGTCCCTAAAAAATCTGTTCCTATCCACCATTGACCTCTTCCCTACCCCTCCCGCTGTCCCGCACGGATGGGCAAGGTATCAAGAACCCAGCCAAGCACCTCAGCCACACAGTCCACGGGCCCAGTCCTAACTGCACCCCCTCATGGTGGAAAGGGATCCAGGCCACATGCAACGAAGGGGAAGGAGCCTACACCAGTCAGTCTCAAGGGGAGGTAGACAGCCCCAGCTGTCAAGAAGGGCAAGGAGCCTGCACCTGCCACACGAAAGGCCAAAGAGTCTGACCCAGCAGGCAGGAAGGGCAAGGAGCCTGTACCAGCTGGCAGGAAGATCAAGGAGCCTGCACCAACAGGCAGGAAGATCAAGGAGCTTGAACCAGCAGTCAGGAAGGGCAAGGAACTGTGACGGAGCCCCCACCGACAACCATAGTTGTGTAGCTGTCCAAGGTTGCAGGGGATGGGCAGGAGCCTCCCTCCACCAGCAGCACCACCACTGTGCAGCCGTTACCGCTGGCGGACCGGTATATAATCTTGCATCCATGGACTGCTGTGTGGCCTGTCCACTCCAGAACCAGTGGGTATGACACCCACCTGAGAGACTGTGGCCCATCACTCCCCAGGATCAAGCACAGGGCATGTTGCCCCCTCCAGAACCAGTGGGTATGACACCCACCTGAGAGACTGTGGCCCATCACACCCCAGGATCAAGCACAGGGCACGTTGCCCCCTCCAGAACCAGTGGGTATGACATCCACCTTAGAGACTGTGGCCCATCACTCCCCAGGATCAAGCACAGGGCACGTTGACCCCTCCAGAACCAGTGGGTATGACACCCACCTTAGAGACTGTGGCCCATCACTTCCCAGGATCAAGCACAGGGCACGTTGTCCCCTCCAGAACCAGTGGTCTTGTTACTTCCCCCGGCTGAGGTGCCCACTCGTCCCCATCCCCCTGAGGTGCCTGCCTATTTACAAACTGAAGCCCCTGCAGTGTTCTCTCTTTGTTGAAGCAGGTGACATGTGTGGCCTTGGACTTTGGCCTGTGGCCATGTGGCCTAGAAAAATTGAGGACTGGGCTTTGTCCCTTTTTCTGTACATATGTAGATAACTATTATCTTGCCTAACTTATTATTTCTACTGTGTTGATCTTATAAACAAACACTTTTGCGAAATTGTTTTGTCCTTGCATTATTAAGCCGAGTTAAGGGATCAAATTGTTTTTTTAATGCATCTGGTTGTGTGTATGGTATGTGTGTGTAGGGTGTGTGTGGTAAGTGGGTGTGTCACTGTCGTTTTCCTCCCCCCCTCCCTTGTGTGCTAGGCGGCTGTACTCACCGTCATCGCCTTCGCCGGCGATGGTGTTCGTGGTGGAGACGAACATAGAATAACATTGGGAACACATGCAGTTCTGGTTCCATGGTAGTGTGGTTCTTCCCTGTGCCTCCAATGATGAGTCCTTTGACTTCTGAGCTCAGTTTCCGCCAGGCTTTTGATGTCATTGGTGGTGGAATATCTGGTATTAATATGGTGGGGTGAACATTGACTTCCGTCTGGCTGTAGGCGGCTCCCACTGTGGCGGCTGTTGTTTCTGCCCTGGCGGTCAGTGTACTACATTGGCTGTCTTTCGGAGATCTTTCCGCCATAGTCATTATTTGGCTGTAAGTACCGCCACCCTGTTGGCGGTATTGCTTCCACTTTATCACTGGCCGCCAGGGTCATAATGAGGGCCATAGTCAGCAACATACTTGCCTCTTGCAGATGAATCTGAACTCATGTCAGCCATTCTTTTAAAGCCTGGAAGCAGCTGTGGATTATTCAGCATGCTAATAGTGTAGCAGTTGAAGCCCTAATACAGGAGGTACCAATACGTTGGAACTAAACCTATTATATGTTGCAACATCTGTTTGAGTAGTCCAGACAGATCAAAGCCTATGTCATTCAAAGAGAAGGTGATGCAATTGGGAAAGCTATGGCCAGGGATGCAGAGAAATGAGGCCTAGCCAAAAGGCTGACACAGGTGCTGCTCCCTTTTGATGTTTTCACGTGGGAACTTATCAAGGAGGACAGTACAATGGGCTGAGCTATCTCGTTGTTGCATCTGCTACAAGAGCAGCTAAAGAAGGTGTCTGAAAGGCTCGCACTCGGAGGTGTGAACGTAAACCCAGAAGCACATGCCTTGGTTGAGAGTCTAAACTATCATTTGACTTTTAATGCAAGGCTGAAAAATTCATTATCTCCCCCAAAGAGTACATCTGTGCCACCCTACTTGACCCAAGCTTCAAAACATTCTTCCCACTTTCATTCCTTTTTCTAAAGAGGATGTTTAAAAATACAAGATGTGGATTGTTGAGCAAGCCGGGGAACTGGAAGAAGAATGGTCTTAAGCCCAGTGCAGAAGTGAAGGTAAAAGAGGTTGAGCAAGTGCCAGCACCAATGACCATTGCGAGGATGTTCCAGGAATGTCTAGATGACCCAGAAGAGGTGTGTGTGAATCAAAACCTATTGGTGTATTGGTATGAGAAGATGTGCCAATGGCCAGAGCTCAGCGGGATGGCAATACAGTAGCTGGCTTTTGTTCAGCACAGCTGGTGCAGTTTTTACAGTGAGAAGGACCAGTCTCTTGCCTCAGAACATGGAGAGGTTAACCATGATCAAAATGAATCAGCATTTTATACCACCTGATTACACCGTTACTGAAACACCACATGAGGAACAAGAGGATGATTTGTCAGAATCAAGTGTGCTAGCTGACCAACTTCTGGATGAACCATCTGAGTTTGAGGATGAACTGTACTTCCTAGACAGAGTATGCTAGTGCCACCATAGAACTTTTTAATTATTTCTCATTGAACGTCTTTCTTTGCAAAAACAAGAAAAAATAGCTTGTGGAACGTTTTGTTTGTGTTGGATTTATGCTGCCCTACCACACTCACATGTGTGGCTGGATTGGAGTTGGACCTGTATGTAGCGAAGAAGCCCCCAAATTCACTTCAGGACATTGGAGACAGCGCCTGTCTCTCTCACATGCCATTGCCTATCCTTTTTTTACATTACCTAGCAGGGCTGCCCCAGACGATAACTGATTAAAGTGCCAGTGCAAATTCTAATGTGTTACTGTATTACTACCATCAAAGAGGAGCTAATATTTTTTATCATCAATCATCGTGCTTGGATTGGAAGTGGTAACTACTAACTATTGCACCAATCAGTGGTGATATATTGAGACATAGTGAGTGATGACTGATGATGTATATGGTGGCTGGCTGACAGTGAGGGAGGGAGTTCAACAAATATGCAAATTTGATTTTGATGATTTGTAATATTTGGGTGGCTGATGGGTTATCATTATTTTCTGAACGTGATTGGCCTTTCCAACTATTCTGCAGCTTCCACTCCTTTTTTTCCCAGTTCCTCAGAGACCAGACAACTCACTTTAGTTACCAAACACAAATCTACTCAAAATACCTGAAATCTGTTTCTCTATTTGTTCTTCAACAGCAGTGCGCTACACATATCTACTTCTCTTGGTTTGGACTGGGATAGAATCAGGAGGAGGAGGAAGGACTCAGGGCTGTACTAACTCAACAGCAAGAAAGAGAAAGTAATCAAGAGAAACCATGATGATGGTGAAGACTCTGAGGACTTGACAGAGGTGCGTTGATTTGGGAAAGTGTGTGCTTGCTGCATTGCTGGCTCAAATGTGAATCTCCTCTTTATGTTCTTGCTCTGCCTCTGAGTCTTCTTGGTACACTCCTAACTCCTCATGAAACGTACTTTGCTTCCTTTTGTCCTTCTCCTTTACTCCATAATACGGTTACTGTTTTTCAATACGCAGGTCTTCTCCTGGTCCACTCCTCTCCTGCACAAAAAAGCCTGGTGAAAGCTCAAAACACCCCAGCTTAGCTACCGGACAGGGCAACATCACAAAATAAAATTATGGATGGAGTGTTGAAACTTTTCAAACACTCATCCCCACTTACAATTCAGGGTTTATTAAACAATGGATTAAAACTGGATCTTTGTGACTGGGGATGAATGTTTGCATTGTTCAACGTTCCATCCTTTATCTGCTCTTTTTGCCTTTGCCACCCTATGTGAATAGGGTACGCCCAGATGTGGGTCCCGTGGTTACTGCACCACTGGATTCAAGCGAGCCTAGCTGATGAGGGGTGATATCCCAAAACCAGTCCCACAATGCTTGTTTCTGGTCCAGGGAGACCAGGCCTGGCAGTTCAGGCAGTTCCCATGGTGAGTAGGGTCAACACTGTTTGCATATGGCTGGGTCCAAATTGGGGTGATTTAGTCGGCAAAAAAACAATGGATTCAAGCCAGATCTTTGTGACTGGGGGTGAATTTTTGTTGCATGGTTCAGTATTCCATACACCATCTGCTCTTTTTGCCTTTACCTACCGGACAGGTTCAGCCAGGCACCCGAGTGACTGACATTTCAAGAAGAATGGAGATGCACTCCCCAATTTGGGAATCCATAATTATTTTCCTTTTAACAATCATCATTTTTAGAACTGGGTGGGTTAACATCAATCCTCCATAATTTGTATTTTTCAAACCTAAAAGATATAACGTATACTTACCCTGTTTACCTGGGATGGGGTCCCCTATCCTCTGGTGTCTCTCTGGTGTGGGTTCGGGTATTCCTGGGGCTTAGTGTGGGCACCCGTGGGCCCATTCCATGATTTTTAACTATTGAAATGGGTCCGGAAGTCCGCTAATGCCTGGTGTGACCCAGGCATTAAATAATGGTGCTAATATTATTTGGGTCCGCCTCCCACCGTGCATCATGTTAGCATGGGAGGGATAAATAATGCGCTATGGGGATAGCGTTATTTTTTGGATGGGAGCATCTACCTTGCATCTCATTGAGGTGGGTTTACGTATCCCAAAAATGGTGCAAATGCCTATATTTTGACGCTAGACGGGTCTGGCGTCACAATATAAATATGAGGTTAAGTATGCGCCACAGTTGCGTAAAACACATTATGCAAATGTGGGGCAAACAAAGTATAAATATGCCTCTTGGAGGTATACTATCTTCAGTCTCTCTGGGGCAGAAGGACTGTTAGAAATGCATTTAACTGAACTGTGTCATACTTATCCTCATACTTATCCCTACTTTTTTTTTTCCACAACCACTTAATTCAACACCCAGATTAGTATTGTTGTGGGTTCTTTTGTGCAGTGTTTGTCTTTGTCACCCCTTTCCCCAAATCCACTTTCCCATATGTTCATTGAGCCCCTAACCCTCTTCCCAGAGGCTGTGTGATTCATTGAGGTGTTACTTAACTTTACACCAAAAATGTATTGCACATTCACCGCCTGACCTTCATTTACCTGAGCAATATTCCACACCGGCCCCATCAACATCATTATTAAGGCCTTATGCTCCGTAAATGCTTAACATTGTCCAACTACTTCTGATTCTGAGCACACTTCTTCTGACTCGAGCTTTTAATTTCCTAAGTTTGGTTTTCATGCTAGTTCCCCTTTGCTCAGAAGAATTGATTGCTAGTTGTTTTATCATATCAGGTTGTCTTTGTTGTGTGTCAAATGCTGTCATTGTAGTTGTCTGGTCTCAGTCTTCCTAAAGTTCAGATATAACATCTGACCCACTAACTGTGTGTTTTCTTTCAATTTAGTTGACAGTGATGGATAATCCGGTGCGTGATGTACTTGTTAAAGAGGGTGGGGCTGGGAGAGAACCCCCGGGGGACATCGCATCCGGTGCTTTTGGGTTCGGAGGTAAAAGGTGGGAAGGGGACTATCTGGGTGCATCCTGTGATGAAGGTGTGGATCCATTCATGAGTACTGTTTTGGATCCCAATGCGGTCTAGTCTTGTGGTGAGGGTGTAGCGTGAGATGGTGTTGATCGCGGCAGAGAGGCCAAGTAGGATTAGAGCTGTCTTCTTTTCGTGGTTGAGGGAGGACCTGATGTAGTTTGTTGCGGTGATAAGGGTGATCTCTGCTGCCAACTCTGCTGTGGTTGGAGTGGAAGCCGCATTGGGAGGTGTCCAGTAGTTTGTGTCTTCTAGGTGTGTGGAAGAGCTGTTTATAGATTACTTTTTCCAGGACTTTGGCTGGGATGGGGAGAAGAGAAATGGGGGGATAATTTTGAGCTTGTTGGGGTCTGTGGATGGCTTGACATTTGCTTGGTTCCATGCTTCAGGGATGGTGCCAGTCCTGATGGACATGTTGAGGAGGTAAATGAGGATGCAGATAATTTCCTCCTGGTCCAGGTTGAAGACGTGGTGGGGTCATGGGTTTTTGGGTGAGCCACAGTAGGTCAGGTTTATGATGGCTGATGTTTTCTGGATAGATAGAGACCCCCAATCTGTGATCAGGTGGCTGTGGAGTCTTCCAGTTGGGTCAGTAAGTGGTGGATTATGTTGGGTTTGGGGAGGAAGTAGATGGCTGTGACCTTGTTGTGGAAGTAGTCGGCTAGTGAGTCACAGATGGTCTGAGTGGGTCTTGGCTGTAGGGCAGGAGAACTCTTTGATGATCATAAAGAGTTCTTTCCGTCAGTTGGTGCTTTCTTCAATGTGGTTGAATAGAGACACCTTTTTGCTTCTTTGAGGCTGAAGTGGTATTTGTTGAAGGTAGTGTGGCATGTTTGGTATCTGCTGTTGCACCATCATCACTCTCTAACTGTTTGAAGTCTATCTTGAGTGTTCAGAGTTTGGGGGTGAACCACCTTGCGGAACTGTTTGATCTCTGGAGGTGGTTTTCCTTGTAGGGGCAATTTTGTTGGCACTGTTGAGGAGTCATTCGGATAGGCTGCAGGTGTCTAGTTCTACGTTGTTAGAGAGGGTAGGTTTGCTGGTCCATTGGGTCTCTGTGATTTCTCCCCATCTGTGTATGGGTGGAAGGTGGGGGATAAGGGAAAACCCCCAATGTGCTGGTTATGAAGAAATGTACCAGGTAGTGGTCAGTCAAGGTGAGCTCTATTGTGTGGCTGAACTTGAGTTTCTTGCTGGCTGTGAAGAAGGTATCAAAGATATGTCCCATGGTGTGGGCAGGGCTGGTGACTAGTTGTTTCAGTCTGATGTTGCTGGGCTGAGGGAGGTCACGGTGTCCCATATTTCCGTAAAGAGCCATTTCGCATTGAGCAGTAGGCATTGTAGTTGTTTCTCTGGTTTGGGTGGGTGGTGGTGAGGGGCAGTGTGAGTCTTGGTGTTTTTGTGTTGCATGTGAAGTAGCATTGAAGGCAGGTGAAGGGTCCGACCATGGTCCAGAGGAGTGGGATATCTAGGGCTCCTGGCACTGGGCACGGTCCAGATACTGATGGAGCAGATGGCCTTGCCTTTGGAGTGTTGGAGGTGCACCCCTGCAATTACCATTAAGTAGGTCAGGGGCGGGGAGGGGTGGAAAAAATGGCAGATGGGCAGGAAGGAAAGCGGGAGGCAAGCCCAGAAGGCAAAGAAAAGTTTTCTTAAAGGAAAAAGGTCTAACAGGCCACACAGCGCCTTGCCCTACTCAGCAGAGTAGGCAGGCAGGAGGCACCAGGCAGCGGGGGTAGCTGGCAGACCCTGCTCTTGTTACCACATCCCTGTCTTATCTTAATTTAATTTGACTAGCTGCAAAAAATATAAATATTTTCTACCACAATTATCCATGGTTCTATGCAGTCCTTTCAATTCCCTCATGAGGTCAATGTTTCATAGGCAGTGAGGTCTTTGTTTAAGTTAAGTAAGTTTATAATCCTGCTCAAAATCAGAAGCTGAAAGTAATAATGTTGTAATGACTTCTGAAAGAGACTGGGGCCCTTTCACTAATTCTGGGGTCCAATGAATCTTTGTGTCTCAGGCCCGAGGGGTGAAGAGTAACAGTTATCAAATTCATTAAATGATTTCTGTACAACCCAAATGTCACATACTAACATTCAGAGTCAATTCATATGTTAAAAGGATTTATTACAGACTCAAAGTCAATGTAAAATAAATGAGTAGCAATGCTATAGTGTAACTATATAAAATCACCAAAGGGGGATTACAGGGTCATACAATGTTAAGCCTAGTGAACATATACAGGATTAAAACGTCTATTGCAACAATGCAAAAGATCAGGAAATTAATATGATTTTTGGTCACTAGAACCGATTTCTCCTGTCTAACCATTTAACCCAAAACCTAACTATTTTAATAATAAAGGAATATTTGAGAAAGGTATGCAATCAGAAATTCAGTAGAATATTCTAGAGCGGTGTGATGGCATGAAGCAACATGAAAGTATGAGGTCCGTACCTCAGAAGGATCTGTCGAGCTCTAAAGATAGGAAAGGGCCTGAATCTTTCACTAACTAAACCTTTCCATGACAATGACATCATAGTCAAAGCTTCTCAAATGAAACCCTAATTAAAATTAATTAGAAGTTACAATTTCCAACCTCTGAAGCATACAATCTTGATATTCTTCAGTCTCAACAAATTCAAGAGTTATGACTGCAAGGCTTTCAGAACATTCCTCTATTCTTCCTTATCTTCTTCCTTATATATTTCACCACAGGCTTTGTTACATTTCACACACAATGAGCTTCTTGTTGACTACGCCTCTGCTTCTAACACCTGCATCTCGAGAGAATGGTTTGAGAAAAACAACCCCACATCGATTGTCAACTGTAAAAAGGAAATTATGACCCATATTTATACTTCGTTTGCGCTGAAATAGCGTCACTTTTTTAATGCTAATTCAGCGCAAACCTAATCCACATTTATACTTTGCCGCTAGGCACATCTAGTGCCAAAGTAATGGAGTTTACGTTGTTTTCTGGCGGGGAAAACGTACCTTGCGTCAATGAGATGCAAGGTAGGCGTTCCCGTCCAGAAAAGGACGAAATGGCCTTTGCGCCATATTTATCTCCCCATGCTAAAATCCAGCACGGGGATGGGGACCTTAAATAATGGCGCTAAGCTTGCTTAGTGCCATAATATAACACCTGGGACTGGGCTGGCATAAGGGGACCTGTAGGCAGATTTCCATGGTCAGAGACCATGGAAATTGCCCTCAGATGCCCTTCCCTGTCCCCAGGGACACCCCCACCCACCCCTACCCACACCAGGAGATCACCTAAATAGGGGGGACCCATCCAAGGTAAGTCCAGGTGACTATGTTTATTATTTTTGCCAAACATCGCTTGGGGGACCTGACTTGGGGCCCCCTGCACGGTGCTGGCACCAATGGCCATGCTCAGGGGACATTTGTCCCCTGGGCATTGCCATTGGGTGGGGGCATGGTTCCTGTCTTTACAAAGACTGGAGCCATGTCCATGGGGGATGTGCACCAGAAAATGGCGCTACACTGCTTAGAGGCATTTTTCTGCATCTAAACAGTGTAGCTCCATAATTCGGCGCACAAGCCCCAGTTTCCACCATGCCTCTAACAGGGCATTAGTGCTGGCTAGTGCCATTCCATAAATATGGCATACGACCAGCATCTTGGAATGGTGCTAGCTGGCACTATGCTTTTTCACGCAAAACTGCACTAAGGCAGTTGTGCGTGAAAAAGTCTAACTCTGGCCCTTCTCATACCACAAGCAATATTATAGCTACAATTTAAATAATCAACAATTGCTTCATAACAAATCCTAATATTCCACTTCCCAGGCAGCCAGACCATCTGCCTATAGCAGAAAATCCACTGCTGATCCACTGCTGATTGACTGCCATTTGCTTCCAATCCCTTCAACTCTTTGATTAACCCGGGAATATTCTGAATATACTTTTTCAGATCTTCAGTTTTATCTGTGATAAAAGTGCAACATTGCTGAACTTTAGCATCCAACAGACTCCACCCTCTTTTGAGAGCAACATGTCTAATGCAAGTCGATTTTGGAAAATCATTGATTTGATCACTATCATTTCAGTATTTACAACCAATAATGCTCCATTAGTACTAGTGGTTAGTTTATCCACTATAATAGACAGCAGTTTGATTTTCTGATCATTCAAAATGACTCCTACAGATGGAGTCATAGCACAAAAAATGTCTCCTACTACCTCGCTTAGATTCACACCTCGCAGAAGTCTAAACCCTTTTGTCCAAACAGGATTATTAAAGTGCTCCATATGATAGATTTTAGGGAAAACAATTCCCAAATAACAGGTACCATACCATCCTTTCGGTAGTCTAAAATATGATCACTTATTACAAACAAAATAAACACCAGGGATCACTGCATCTTCCCCATCCAAATACAACTTGAAATTTCCCCAAACTTCAAATGTGTGCTCATGTTCACTCTTTCCAACAAACACATTGTCAGTGGTGGACCTTTCCATCCAGGTGCACAATCTCTCTTTATGTTCCCAATATAAATCCAAAGTAGCTAAGTTTCCAACTAAATGGCATTCTATTTCGTCCTTTGCGCATGTATTCTGACTTTAGCATAACTCATCTTTCTGTGATCCAGCTTTCAGCTCTCTCCTCCTGTCTTCAACTAAATTCAAAAACTTCTTTTCTCCAGCTGATAAAAGACAAGTTTAGTGATCTCTAAGTGCATATGCAATATCTGAGGTAGAAACAGGTTTGAAAAATGTTGCAATGATCTTAATTTCCAAAAGAGTTGGGTGTCTATTCAAATGTTCAATTATAGGAATTTTTGAAAGAACCATTTCATAGTTGGAGAAATAATATTGGTAATATCCTGTCCCATGAAAAAACTCAACAACAGGTTACATGAAATCCCATATGTCACTGGGATGAGATGATAAGTAATACCTTCTGAGGCAGATGCCAGCAACTGAGTACATACATAGCAGTCCCTTGCCTTCACAGTCTCTACCTATTCAAATAGCAAACAAAACTATACTTTAGTAGAATAATATACTCTAGATGTAACTTTGTGCAATGCTTTCTCAATTAACCCATTACATAGCGTAGAACTAGTTCAGGGTGGAATATCGAAAGACATCCCTCCGTCTACAGGATTAGTGGGAGAAAATACTACTTGTAATGTTATTAATATGATAAGCAGAACAACCAATAAAGCACCTCTTATACATCTAAGTCTTTTTCTTTGATTTATTGCCTTTACATCTTTATATTCAGATCTACTGAGGGCCGTGGCCGGGCCACGAAAGAAGATGGCCGCCTAAGTCCCGAGCTCCGTGCCGCAGTGGCCCCGAGGAGGC
This sequence comes from Pleurodeles waltl, assembly GCF_031143425.1. Lineage (NCBI taxonomy): Eukaryota > Metazoa > Chordata > Amphibia > Caudata > Salamandridae > Pleurodeles > Pleurodeles waltl. The sequence goes on along the minus strand of NC_090438.1, from coordinate 396,351,503 downwards.
GGCGGGGGCCCTATGGAGGCCGAAAAATCGCCTTAACGCACGCCGAAACCCTCCCACAACCTTGAGCTTCTGTCCGAACCTCAACAACTGGCCGCCGAGACCCTATCGGCCGACAGCGCGCCTCGGAGGGAAAGGGGGAAAAATGGCCTACAGAGAGGGCGGAGCCGCGTCTCCTCGACCAGAAAACCGTCTCTCTTAAGGACGGAGGAACCCAGTCCGGAAGACCCTGAGGAGCCCCCCAAAGCCCAGGACCGCCGATCTTGAGTGGGGACACGCTCCGGAGCATCAGGGGACCTAGGGTGCACAATATCGAGGTAGGCCCAACTGCGGGGGAGGAGCTGCGCTCTCGAGCCGAGAGAGGAGCCGGCCTCCCTACCATTACGGCAACTGGAGTCGCAGGCACAGTCCTTCGCATCCTATTTCCAAAGGGAGGCGGTGAGCATTTATCCTCTATTTGGCCTGGGAGAAGAAGACAATGCCGCGGAGCGGCGAGGGGAACAAGGTGAGGAGGCGAGGAGGCGAGGAGGGGCGAACCAGGACAGTAAACAATAGAAAGGAATAAAGACACGGAAACAAGAGAAGAAGGGGAGTAAGGGAAAAATAAAAGGAAGGAGGAAGAAAGAGCAAACAGAAAAGGGGAAGAAGAGAGCTAAGAACCAAGCTAAACAAAGAGGGAGAGGGGAGGCGAAAGGGGGGGATGGAGGGAAAGAAAAACAAAACAGGAGGAGAAGACAGAAAGAAAGAAAAAACACACCCAAAAATTCCCCCCCCCAACACATCCAGGAACAGAAAAAGGGCCAAATAAATTACCGCCTCAACCCTAAAATCCCCCCAAAACAAAACAAAAAAAGAAGAGGAGGGGAAAAAGAAAAGGGAAAAAAAAAAAAAGAGAGAACATCAAAAGTCAGAACACGACAAGAGCCGGCTGACTGTGTAATACTGCTTTCGCCAGACTTCGAGGAAAACTCCGAAACCAGCTGGACAACACACACAGACGGACGAGGCGATGCCCGGCAGCAAAACAAACCAGAAACCCACTGGTAAGTCGGCACGACAATTATTATTCTCCGAAGCTCTCCATCACAAGCGTCCAATATCTACGATAACAGGACCTCACTCACCACCCTCCCCAACACAATCCACCACAATGTCTGACAAGGAACAATCCATAACCATGGAAAAAATACTACAGGAGATCACCGCTGTCAGCCGCCGAATAGAGGGAATGGACGCTTCTCTGTCTTCACTGACCCTGGAAACCAAATCTATGAGATTAGACATTGCAGGTTTTCAAACCAGGGTGACAGGCTTGGAACACCACATGGGTTCATTAGAAACGCAGATGACCACTTATCGAGACCGAGACCAAGACCTCCTTTACCTTAGGAGTAAACTCACAGACCTAGAGGATAGGAGCCGAAGAGATAACATTCGCCTACTGGGAATCCCGGAGCATGAAGAAGGTACACACATGCAGGCCTTCCTGGGCTCCGTTCTCCCCAAACTAACCTCCCTGGACTTCGACCCACTGCTGGAATTCCAAAGAGCACACAGAGTAGGCCTGAAACGTTCTGATACATCTTTAAGACCCAGACCGATAATCGCTTGTCTATTACGCCACAACCATGCCCGACAGATATTACAAACGGCGCGTAAACAGGGCCCTTTCCGGATAGGCCAACATGACATCCGAATAACAGCTGATTACTCCAAGGACACCAACAAACGAAGAAAAGCCTTCCTAGCTCTAAGACCTCGACTTCGCCAAATGGGGATGAAATTCGGCCTCTTCGACCCCGCCAGAATGTGGGTCACCAATAACAGTATATCCAAAGACTTCTATAATCCAGACGAACTGAGCCTTTTCCTTGACTCTTTTCAACATCAGCCTATGGACTCTACCAATCCAGACTGTTCACAAGATACCAGGAGAGAAAACGAAGGGGGAGGACTCTTACCCCTGGGCCCAGAGAAAGAAGGCCCGCTCCATCATGACACTGACCTCAATCAAAGGGGCAGGGACACAGAGAGGCTAGCCAGACTACACGACGACATGGGTCAGGTCCTCCACGCTGTGGCAACCTACACCCAACTGTCAGAAAGAGACAAATCCAGATCACCTCTAAAACCAATGACTGTACCCCCCTGAAACACCGATCCCTTGTTGGGTGCATGTGAGATGATTACAAGACATTGAAACTGGAACGACGAGAAGGATGAGTACAAGCCCGGGTTTTGTTTGTAACCATTATTACTTAACAATCGTCAATAACCTTTTTAACAACATTAGATGACCATTATGTTTACATGTTCTACAAGATAACACAGGGCTTATTTTATAACACTGTTGCATAGACATCCACTGTATAACACGAAACGCACAAGCCGGATCTTGCAGACCCCACAGGTGATGCAAACACATACATCGGGACCTTGCTCAGTAGGGACAAGTTCCAACACCTAAAGAGAAGCTACCATTGAACCCCTCACAGCACTACTACAATATAGAATATTCGACAACACAACACCACACAATAACAACAAGACTACATGAACAGGCCCGATCCTGCAGACAAGTCGTAACGCTGTCCCCTCTCAGCTAAATCTACCACCCTCAACTTCTCCCTTAAACGGCCGTTCCGGGAAACGAAACGAATGTAATATAATCTACATGCAATAATACACATCCCGACGATCACTAGAGTACTGCCACAGGGGACGATAAGATATAATACAACACAACATTACATATTACGGAGATGCACCACTACTTCTTACGGGAACACTATGGTGGTCATTCTGACCCTGGCGGTCTTTGACCGCCAGGGCGGAGGACCGCGGGAGCACCGCCGACAGGCCGGCGGTGCTCCAATGGGGATTCCGACCGCGGCGGTAAAGCCGCGGTCGGACCGGCACCACTGGCGGGGTCCCGCCAGTGTACCGCGGCCCCATTGAATCCTCCGCGGCGGCGCAGCTTGCTGCACCGCCGCGGGGATTCCGACCCCCCCTACCGCCATCCAGATCCCGGCGGTCGGACCGCCGAGATCCGGATGGCGGTAGGGGGGGTCGCGGGGCCCCTGGGGGCCCCTGCAGTGCCCATGCCACTGGCATGGGCATTGCAGGGGCCCCCGTAAGAGGGCCCCTACATGTATTTCACTGTCTGCTGCGCAGACAGTGAAATACGCGACGGGTGCAACTGCACCCGTCGCACAGCTTCCACTCCGCCGGCTCGATTCCGAGCCGGCTTCATCGTGGAAGCCTCTTTCCCGCTGGGCTGGCTGGCGGTCTGAAGGCGACCGCCCGCCAGCCCAGCGGGAAAGTCAGAATTACCGCCGCGGTCTTTCGACCGCGGAACGGTAACCTGACGGCGGGACTTTGGCGGGCGGCCTCCGCCGCCCGCCAAGGTCAGAATGAGGGCCTATATCTCCATGGAGACATGACAAACAGGTCGACATTCATACGTATTCCCCAGAATCCTCCCCATGAGGGGGATGCAACCCCCCCATATACTCGAGATGACACCTGACCACGTAGATGATGAGCAGTAGACCAACCACTTGTATACACAACCCATGTTCCACCCTTCAATAACAACACCCACGCCGGGGCTGGTCCCGCGACATATACACTAATAGAATGTAATACGATTACCTGTGTGGAAATAAGTTATATTGCGTTACGTTATGCTACATTATACTATGTTATGTTATACAAATTAACAGATTGCAGTGACATTATGCTGTTTGACATTATGTTGTTTGACATAGCGATATTATGCTATATAAGTATAGTAATATTTCAACTGTTATTATGTACAAATGTACTCAAATATTCTGATCTGAACCGGCATTATGTTACTTAGCTCCCTCCCCCCCGCTGCCCTCTCCTCTCCTCCAGCCCTTTAGACACCCACCCCTTGATCCCACAAATCACTTCTCCCCCCCTTTACACAAATACCAACACCTACGGTAACATCTACATTACAACCATCACCACATTTATATCTATCATTATAATCATGATTACAAATACACACCCTGATCCACACCCACCCCCTCTCCTCGACCAATATACCCTCACAACATAGAACCCATTGCGATGACATACATCAAGTACAGTGATCGCTAGCCCCCTTTCACTCGAAAATAGGATAAACATCTACCCTATTAACTTAGACACTGGACACTGCGAGGTATCAACTGGATCCTTCTCCACCTCTTAATCCAGGCCAGTGCGAACTCCCCCTCTACCACCTTTCCCACTGTACCCACCCTCGCCATATTAAAATTATGTCACCAAATCCCCCCCCCCCATTATCTACACATCATACCCTCCCTCATCAACATAGCTACTACCCTCTCCCAGCCCACCACCCCCTTCCATAATATGCCCATGGCTTCCTCCCATATCCGTTCCTCTCCTTCGGAGCTCAGCTCAGAACCTGTGCGTTCGACCACCTTGGATCAATACTGGCCTCCCCCTGCCCCAACGCCGCCTCCTCGGCAGAGAGGCTGCATCGACGGCATTAGGAGGTCAGATAGGACTCGGACTCGCCGTTTACAGACCGTCCCTAAGGGAGCATAGTACTCCCGATCCTCCCTCCCACCTCTTCCCCTCCTAATCATCACATCCATTCCCCTTTACAGATAAACGCTAACTCTAGCCTTCTTTCCTCCCATATTATCCCTTTCCCCTCCCTCACCAACCCCTACACGTTCTTGTTTCTCCCCCCCCCCTTTTTCTTGTCGGGGTACCCGACCCTCATCAGCTGCCTCTTTCTCACCCCTCGAACTCCCAAATATTCATATTACAGCAAACACAGTACCACACGACTACCACCCCCAGTATTGCTGAAATTCCTTCCTCCAACTCAGTATGCCAGCGACAACCCCCCACATAGTACACCCTCTACGAATCCTCTCCTGGAATGTTCATGGCATGACGAATTACATCAAATGGAAAAAGATCTTGTCATATCTCCAATCTAAAAAAGCAGACATAGCCCTGATCCAAGAAACGCATCTTGATAATATAGAGTCCGACAAACTTAGACGTGACTGGGTAGGAAAGGTCCTCTTCAGCTGCTGTCCAGAAGATCAGGGAATCAAGGGAGGCACTCCTCGTAAATGTGGCGTAGCGATACTAATACGTAAATCCCTGCCGACCACGATCATTAAAACATGGAATGACACATGAGGGGGATATACATTTGTCAAACTGAAAATAGGAAGGGGCATATTTATACTCCGTTTGCGCCGGAATTGCGTCGTTTTTTTTGACGCAATTCCGACGCAAAACTAACTCCATATTTATACTTTGGCGTTAGACGCGTCTAGCGCCAAAGTCCATGGAGTTAGTGTCATTTTTTAGCGTAGACACCTACTTTGCGTTAATTATATGCAAGGTAGGCGTTCCCGTCTAAAAAATCGACTCCAAGGCATGTGCGTCGGATTTATACTAGTGGGCGGTTCAAAAAAAATGACGTACGGCCACTTTTGCGCCGTTTTTTAGTGCCTGCAAAAGGCAGGCGTTAAGGGACCTGTGGGCTCTGAAGGAGCCCAGAGGTGCCCTCCCATGCCCCCAGGGACACCCCCTGTCACCCTTGCCCACCCCAGGAGGACACCCAAGGCTGGAGGGACCCATCCCAGGGACATTAAGATAAGTTCAGGTAAATTTTTTTAAATATTTTTTTTTGTGGAATAGGGGGCCTGATTTGTGCCCCCCTACATGCCACTATGCCCAATGACCATGCCCAGGGGACAGAAGTCCCGTGGGCATGGCCATTGGGCAAGGGGGCATGACTCCTGTCTTTGCTAAGACAGGAGTCATTTCTATGGGGGTTGGGAGTGAAAACAAAAATGGCGCAAATCGGGTTGAGGCGAAAAAATTGCCTCAACCTGACTTGACCCATTTCTTGACGCCCAAGCCCCATATCCCCCTACGCCGGCGCTGCCTGGTGTACGTCGTTTTTTTTAACGCACACCAGACGGCGCCGGCGGCTAACGCCGGCTAACGTCATTCAATAAATACGGCGCCCGCATGGCGCTTCAGAATGGCGTTAGCCGGCGCAAATTTTTTTGACGCAAAACTGCGTTAGCGTAGTTTTGCGTCAAAAAGTATAAATATGGGCCGAAATACCTTCCTATGTGTGGGCTCTGTCTATGCACCAACCGGACCAAAGCGTTCCTTCTTCCTACAACTCAATCGCGTACTGACCGAAATAGGGACCACACGCTATATCATCGGAGGGGATTGGAATCTTACTAGAGATGCCATACTGGACAGGCCCCATCGATGTGGGCAATAATCCCGATAGGGCATTACTGACGGACATCACAGCAGATGTAGGTCTAGTCGACTGCTGGAGACTAACACACCCAAAGGACAAGGAATTCACATTCATTTCGTCCGTCCATGGCACCCAATCACGCCTGGACTATTTTCTTGTATCACACACCATAATCCCCCAAATACTAGACACTAGCATCTTAGATAGTGGACTCTCAGACCATTCCCCGATTTCACTCTCTATTCAGGTGGGCTTGACCTCTCCTGGTCGTAAACCATGGCGCTTTGCCATACACAGAGAAAGAGCAACTCAAGGCCCACATATCCACATACATGGCCGAAAACATAGGCTCTGTGACATCCAAGCGGGTCTTATGGGCAGCGGCTAAGGCCACTCTGAGAGGGAACATGATGAGGGACGCAGCACTGGCCAATAGAGATAGGGAGGTCCGCTACCGCACCCTAGAAGACACGATCCAACGCCTCACCAAACAATACACTACTCAGCCGTCCCCAGCGCTGCGCCGCTCCCTCGAACAAGCCCGAATGGCACACAACGATCTTTACACAACGCAGGCAGAATATGCACTACAAAGATTACGTCACCGCCACTATGAACAAGGAGAAAAGGCCGGACGCCTCTTAGCGGCACAGCTCCGACAGAGAGATGCTGCCTCAGCTATCCCAGCTATAACGTCTCCCTCCGGAGCAGTACTGACCCGCCCGCAAGACATTGTGAATGAATTTGCTACATATTATCAACTCCTTTACACCCCCGAAACCCCGACCAACCAAGCACAGACAGAGGCATTTCTCACTGCGGCAAAATTGCCCTGCCTATCAGAAGCCGGCCGAGCTCTCCTTGAGGGCGATATAAGCAAGGAAGAAATTATACAGGTTATCACAAAATTCCCATACCATAAATCCCCGGGCGAAGATGGATTCCCAGCGGAATTTTACAGATGGTCAGGAGAGGAGACAACCACGGCAGTACACGAGGCACTCATGGAGGCGTGCCAGGAGGGCTCTCTGGGTGCCCTGTCCAACAGGGCCACGATTGTCGTCCTGCCTAAACCTGGAAGGGACCCCCTACTTTGCAGTAGCTATCGCCCCATCTCCCTTTTAAACAGAGACGTTAAATTACTAGCTAGTGTCCTTGCAGCACGTCTACGCAAAGTCATACCATCCCTAATCCATCATACCCAGGTGGGATTCGTACCGGGCCGCACTTCCAGAAACCATATGCGCACACTATGCCACACCCTGCTTGAATCGTTAAACCTACCATAAGAAGCCTTGGCACTATCCCTCGACGCGGAGAAGGCATTCGACCGCATCGAATGGCCCTATCTATTCACCACCATGGAACATTTTGGTCTCGAAGATCAATTTATTTCTAAAGTCCGATTATTATACGATCACCCTACAGCACAAGTTAATTGCGGGGGCTTTCTGTCGGACCCATTCCCCATAGGAAGGGGCACTCGACAGGGCTGCCCCTTGTCTCCGCTCTTATTCTTACTAGCAATGGAACCGCTTGCGGCAACTATAAGGAATTCTCAACAGATAACAGGTATCTCCTTACCAGGGGGTTCCTCCAAAATCTATCTATATGCAGACGATATTCTGTTAACCTTGTCTGACTTAGAGAGATACATCCCATCCCTACTCTCTATGATAGAAAGCTTTGCACCCTTGTCCGGGTCTCGAGTAAACTGGGACAAGAGTGAATCGTTGCCCCTATCTCGCGTAACAACGAGAGCTGCAATCCATGGCCGCCCATTCAAATGGACCCCAACCCACCTCAAATATCTGGGGCCATATATTAACCGAGGCTTAGAACACATGGTCAGGGACAACCTAGACCCTCTTATATCCCGGATGAAACAGGACTTTGCCAAGTGGACCTTTCTCGGCCTATCTATGTGGGGCAGAACACAGGCAGTTAGGATGGTCACCCTCCCCGCTTCACATATGTTTTAGGCATGCTCCCCCTACAGATTCTGCTCTCTCTTGTCCGAAGGATTGATACTTTGATAAGGTCCTTTGTCTGGGGTTCTATACGGCCAAGACTAAAACCGGGGACAATATTAGCGCGCAGACCCTATGGAGGACTAGGTCTACCCTCAGTAGAACAATACGCTCTAGCCCTACAACTATCACAACTAGCATACACACTACCAGGCACTCCAGACCCCCCACAATGGACAATCACGGAGAAACACATACAGGGACAACACTCCGAACTAGGCAGGATATATACCGACTACTCTCACTCGTCCAATCCTATCCTCGCGGCCACAAATACAGCGTGGTGCAGAGCCCACCGGCTACTGGGAGTGCACCCTTCTCTACATGCTCAAGCCCCTTTAGCGGGAAACAAATGTATAAAAATAGGGGGAAGTACCCTAAGATGGCCCCAGTGGAACGACGCTGGTATCCACAACATAACTCAAATAATAGATGACAATGATTTCCGGTCCTTTGAATCCCTACAGGAAGAGTTCGGAATCCACAAAAATCAGGAATGGAGGTACAGGCAACTCATGCACTGTATGCGCAAGGCCCTAGGACCCCCCCGTGGACGATTAAAACCTCACCCGTTGTCAATTACCTACAGAAATGGGGCCGGCACAGAGGAGTTATGGCCGGTCTATACGCAGAGATTACGAACCATCTTTACTCGCAACCCCTCCTAGAACGACTGCGTCTCAGATGGCAAGATCGACTAGCGATAGCCTACACAGTAGAAGATTGGCAAGACATAATCGAAGCCCTAGACAGAGGGGTCCGCGAGGCCCGCCTGAAATTCTGTCTCTTCCAAATCCTCCAGGACTGGTACTGGACCCCCACAAAACTCTTCAGGGCAGGTCTGATACCACATGCGAGGTGTTGGCGATGCGCAGAGCTCCATTGTGATCTACTTCATATTCTGTGCCACTGTCCAACGATACAGCCCCTATGGGAAGCTGTGTTCCAGACACTTAGGGATTTCATATCAATACCAAACCCGTCACCGATAACACTCATTATCTTACACGACATGCGCCCATACCCCTCCCTATTACGCCCCCATAAACGACTACTTCACACAGCAATTGCCACAGCGAAAATCTGTATTCTTCGACACTGGAGGTCTGCTGTTGCCCCAACACCAACGGAATGGATGACAGCCATGTTCCAAACAGCTACCCATGAGCAAGTCATTTATAACCTACAGGATCAAGCGGCCATATTTACAGAAATTTGGAGCCCCTTCCTGACAAGACCATGAGGCAGCTGGCTGATGGTCAGTGGATGGCAGTTGACACCCCAACATCTTCCTTTCTCTCCTTCCCTCGCTTCCCTCCCTGCTCTCGTACCCCTTTCCTCCACTCCAGAGACTATTCATCCCAGAGAACATCCTTTACACGATGCCATATCGACCCGCTTAAATACGTACTAGAAACTATCTTTCTTGGCTTTGCTCGATCAGAGGCTAACTGTCCAACATTAGTAGGCAAAACCGGATTCTTTATACATCTAATCCTAAATCCACACAGATACTCTCCCTTGTCTACCCTCCCCTGGAATGGCCCTCTCCCCCCCCATAAATATATCCTCTTGGCCCATCCTACAATACACGTTGATAAATGTATCACATGGCACAATCCTATAAGATCGTCGGCGAATGACGAGGAAGAACCGGAATATTCATCTAATAACCCAGAAGCACGGAGCCAAAATATTTGCCTTTCCCCCCTTATATTCTACCTAACCCTCCTACTTCCCCGTTCTCCTCTCTATCACTCTTCTCTCTCTCCTGCTCCCCTCTATTACAATTTGACCCCCCAATAACCTCTACCCCCTTCCCCGCACCCTTCCTAATTTTCAAACCATAGTCTATGTCGACGAATCAATGTACCTATTAGACAATGTACATTCAGATATCATTTGTAAAATTACCATCTGAACCACGGATTACTGAAAAATGTCAATGCATACTGCGTCTTATGTTTTTCTCTAATAAAACAATTTACAAAATATATATATATATATTCAGATCTACTATCAAGCACAATATAGCAGCAATAAATGTCTCTTTGATTATTATAGCAATACGATGAGGAAAATAAAGCTTAAAATTCAAAGTTTCTTCATTATCAGTATATATAAATCTTTGTGAGGCTTCCTTACCCTTCCCTGTGTTCTTCTTAATGGCAATCCTCTTTCTTCTACTGGGGCATAGCTGGTTTCCTAAGTCCTCAATCACAATCAATATAAATGTCTCTTATATGTACACAAACTGTGCTACCAGATACAATGAAAATTCCAAACACAGCTCAATCACAATGCCCAGTTCAGAGAGGCTCAGATGAACCAGTATGCTGATGATAACATTCCCAGAATTGTTGGTCTTCGTCATTTGCAAAGTAGGTCCATTCAGGTGAAGAGTACCTATGACTTGGTGTCCTTGTTCTTTTTGACTTTCTCCATTTTACACCTTCATCTTCACTTTTACTCATATCACAATTCTTTGTTCCCTCAGCAATCGTGGACGGCACACACTCTTTAGGCAGTTTCACTCCTTCATGCTCCTGTTGTCTAGGCCATTGGTCTGCAGCTTCCACTCACTCTCCCGTAGCACTCGTTCCTCCATCAGGGTCTGATTCTGAGTCTGACTCCTGCACCTCACTACAAACTTTAATCGATTCTGCTTCAGAGTCAGATGTCACTTGCTCTAGACCCTCTTCTCCCTGATTGAGTGCTTTTTTAGGCTCAGTTTGGTCCCCAACAGTTTGGCTGACCTGTTCCGGACGTCTTTCACACACTGCTTGTTCTTCCGGGATAGGCACTGTCACATCAAGGGTACGCTCCACCCTGTCAGTGTGAGAAGCATGGATCTAGTTAGGGAGACCTCCACAATTGACAGCAGTTGTTGTCACCAAGATCACCTGATATGGCACACGCCAACATGGTTCCAGACACGTCTACCTGACATGTTTCTTCACCAAGACCCAGTTGCAAGGGCTGAGGTAATGGCACCTTTCTTATTGTGGGGAGGCTGTGACTGTTTTAGCCTGATGAGACACAGAAAGCACCACATCAGCTAGTCCCTTGCAAAAGTCTAAGACCATGTCATCAGTTATATTCACAAGTGTATTCACAGGAATCACTGGGAGTTTCATCACCCTCCCCACCAGGATATCATAGGGGGACGATCCAGTCTTTCAATCAGGTGCACTCCAAAGATGCATCAATCCAAGAGGCAACGCATCAGGTCACTTCATAAACATTGAAGCACACACCTTTGCCAGTCTCAATTTCAGTGTGCCACTCACTTGTTCCACAAGACCCGGAGCCTCAGGTCTGTAGCTGCAATGTAGTCTCTGATCCATCTGTAATGCTGCACATAACAATTTTAGTACCTCATTATTAAAATGAGTTACTCGATCTGATTTCAAAGAGTTTGGGAAGCCAAACCTCAGGATAAGTTCTCTCAATAACACTTTTGCTAGATAAACTATCATTTCCCCTAGTAAGGTAAGTTTCAACTCAACGGGAAAAAACACACATAATGACCAAAACATACCTCATTCCACTGCACACAGACATCTCAAGGAAAACCATCTGAATTCTGTTGAAGGGACATACTGGCTTCCCTATGTGACTCGATGTAACTGCAGTCCTCTTCTCAACATTGTTCTGTTGACACACACCACACCTGTGACACAGCAGTTCAGCCATTACTCTGAATTTAGGGTGGAACCAAGTTTGCCTCAACAACCTCACCACAGCATCCCTACCAAAGTGAGCAGGGCCATGGAAATGTTGCACAATAGGGGGTAACAAGCTATTCGACAACACTGGTCTTCCTTCCATTGAAACCCAAATGTCATCATCTCTTTTGACACAATCTGCTCTGATCCACCTTTGCTGTTCCTCCACAGACACTTCTTCCTGCAACCTTTTCACCTCATCCCTGGTGTCAGTTGTTGTCAACAAGAGGTTAAAGTTAGCCTCATCCATTACCTCTTTCATGAATTCTCCATTAAATGTACAAACATTATGTGAACAATACCTTGCAATCTTATCGGCATAGTCACAGGGTCATCTCCAGAGCAGGGTGCAGAACCCTTGACCAGCGCAACCTCTGCGGGCAATTGGAGTGCGTCAAGGAGATTTTTCACCTGTTCACAATTCTGGATTGGTGATCCAGAGGACGCCATAAATGTTTGCTGAGACCACAGTTGCCCAAAGACATGAACAAACACCACAGCCGTACTGACTATTGGTAAAGATTGTCATTTTCAATTGAATGGAAGCTCAGCCACTTGAGCCAAAAATATTCCTTGAAGCCAAAAAGCTTCAACAACTCCAGGCAAAGTATAGGCTGCTCTCAAACATCCTTCACTGTCTCTCAAACATTAACCATGAAAATAAAGGATGTAATCAAGTTCAAGAAATGGTTCATCTTGTATGTCTGGTCTGGGTGTGGTACATAGTTCAGTGACATAACGGCAATCGTGGTCTCCCTCACAATCTTCAATTGATGCTTAGGCCCATATTTATACTTATTTAGCACCAAATTTGCGTCATTTTTTGGCGCAAAAGCGGCGCAAACTTGCAAAATACAATTGTATTTTGTAAGTTTGCACCGTTTTAGCATCAAAAAGCGGCGCAAATGCGGTGCTAAAAAAGTATAAATATGGGCCTTAGTTTAGTTTAGTTTCGAGGATTTGTAGAGCGCATGGCTACCCGAAAGCCTCCCAGCGCTGAGGAAGATCACTAGGTAAGAGGGAACAATACAGTTTTAAATTTTCTATGAAAAGAAGATTCTGACATGTCATGGCGAAGTTCCAAAGGGAGGGAATTCCAGATCTTAGCTGCTCTACAGGTGAAGGATCTACCCCCCCCCCACTAGCAAGGAATTAAAGGAACAAAATCCTTGGCACCTGAAACATTTGAGAATCCACTTTGTTTTTCAGTGTTCCCAGGTACATTCAGATTGTACTAATTCTGGGGTCCCATCAATCTTTGTTTCTCAGTTCTGAGGGGTGAAGAATAACAGTCATCAAATTCCTTAAACGATTTCTGTACAACCAAAATGTCACATAACAACAACTCAAAGTCAATATTACATAAATGGGTCTCAATATCATAGCGCAAATATATAAAATCACCAACGGGGATTTAAAGTGGTGTGCAATGTTAAACCTAGTTAGCAGATACCGTTCTAAAATTTCTATTGCAACAATGAAAAAGATCAGGAAAAGCATATGATTCTTGGCCACTAGCACCAAATTCTCCTGTATAACCATTTAACCAAAAACCTAACTATTCTAAACCTAAAGGAATATTTGACAAAGGTCGGGCAACAGAAATTCAGTAGAATACTCTGCTAAGAGAGGTGTGATGGCATGAAGCCATATAAAAGTATGGGGTCTGTACCTCGGAAGGGTCCAAATAAACCTTCCTTAAATCACAGTGTCTAAGACATTGAGATCACAGTTGAAGCTTCTTGAATGAAACCCTAATTAAAATTAATTGAAAGTTACAATTTACAACCCCTGACACATCCCATCTGTATACTCTTTGGTCTCAACAAATTCAAAAGAGTTGCTGAGCTTCCAGGACACTCCCCTCTGCGTCCTTACATAGTTTGTCAAAGACTTTCTTATCTTTCACGCACATTGAGCTTCTTGTGGACTCTGTCTCCACTCTAAACACCTGCATTTCAAAAGAAACATTTAAGAAAAACAACTCCACGTTAAAAGTTAGGTGTAAAAAGGAAATGATATGTGTAGGCCTTCACTCTAACCAAGTTAATAAAACATGAATAGACTTTCATATTAAATGAATTTTAAACACTATGGCCCTCATGACAACCCTGGTGGTAAATCCTGCTGACCGCCGTGCCGACGGCCGCCAACATACTGTGTCCGCGGCAGAAATCCGCAACGGGTATTATGACCCACACTGAGAATTCCGCCATTATACAGACACCCACACAAGTCCACCACACCAAAGGTCAGTGATAAACAGGCGATAGCAAAACCCACACTGTCACGCCAACAGGAATACGCCCCCAGTATCATGACCCACAAATCAATGTGGCGGTCTTTCAACCGCGGTAAAGCATTGGCGGTACACACGGTCGCGCTCAAAATACACATACACTTACAAAACACAACCACATTGGACAATTCAAAATACACACACCTGACACACATACACACACCACATACACACACCCAATCCAAAATAAAACACACACCCACAATACCCAAAACCCCTTACACTGAAAAGGTTTGAAAAAGCAGAGAGAGAGAAAAGCAAAGACCACACCAGCATCCAGAGGCACACAGCACCATCACTCATACACCATCCACGCACAACACACCACACACCCCAACACATCACCCCACTCATCACATCAACCATCACTTCACACATCACACACACCACATCATAGCACCTCAAAGTCACCCCAGGTTTTCTGAGGAGGAGCTCAGGGTCATGGTGGAGGAAATCATCCGGGTAGAGCCACATCTATTCGGATCACAGGTGCAGCAGACGTCCATTGCTACGAAGATGGAGCTATGGCGGAGAATTGTCGACAGGTCAACGCAGTGGGACAGCATCCAAGAACAAGGGATGACATCAGGAAGAGGTGGAACGACCATTGGGGGAAGGTACGTTCCGTGGCATCCAGACACCAGGTAGCCGTACAGAGGACCTCCACCTCCTCCCCCATAACTAACAACATGGGAAGAGCAAGTCTTGGCGATCATGCATCCTGAGGGTCTCGCAGGAGTAGCTGGAGGACTGAACACTGGTAAGTCAGATATTTACTATTATAAACCCCCACCCACCCTAACTGCATGTCATCACATAGTCCTACCCTCACTTTCACCCTCACTCCCATGACTTCACCATCTCCCACACACCCCACCATCACACCCCACCACTCCCACAACCAAGCCCTGCATGCAACAACAATGCATGGACACCCATCACAGACATGCATGGACACCCATCACCAATAGAGAGACTCAGTCAGGGCATACAATCACCACTCACACAAGGGCCAAGGTGACAGTGCAAGCACAGTAATAGGGGGAAACACACCCATTGCACAAGATGGCACACACAGATAAAATAAAAATGCATTTACACCCCAACAGGACCCCTTCCCAATGTCACCGGACAGGAGGTGCCAGCCATATCCAGTCCCCCCACAGAAGAGGCCCACTGTTACGACAGCATCTCTGCATGCCTGGATCAAGATGACCAGCCTGCCCCATCAAGGACCTCTGGACAATTGGTTCCCCTGCCACAGTCCCAAGCCACCAAAGAACCTCCCCCCTCAGGAAACACCACCACAGCACCCACCCAGCGGGCCCATGCCACCCTCCCAGGACACGTCAATCAGCAGTGTGTCAACCACTACAGGGACCCCAGGCAAACCCACTAACCCAGGATGATCAGGGACCTAGGGTCAGTGGCAGTGGGCACACAGTTCAGGGGATGGAGGCACAGGACAACAGGGAAGCTGGGACTGACCCTCCACAAAGCACTGTCATACATCATGGGAGCATACCACCATTCCCAGAAGATCATGGGCACAGTACTGGCCAAGTTTCGGGAGACCCAGCGGCTGCAGGTGGGACAATAGATGGGGATCAGGGAGGACCTCACCAACATATACACCATCCTGGTCATAGGCAAGACCATGAGGGAGGCAGTGGCACAACAAAGGGCCCCTGACACTAGCCACACTGAAGAACAGCCTTCCACCTCCGCTGGCGCTACTGGACAGGAGGCCCCGCCACAGGAACAACAGCCCAGCAGCACCCCACCCCCTTCAGATGGAGAACCACCCTGCAAACGGTCCCAGCGATCCAGGCAGAAGACAGAGAACATTGCCAAGACCCCCGCCAGGAAATAAGACTCTCCTGATTGTCCCCCTTCTGTCCCACTATGTCACCCTGTCCACCTTGAACTGCCATTACTACCCTTCCTATGCCCCATTGGACAATGCACCTGTGATACCAAGAGACTGGACTCTACTATGGACCTTTCTCCACCATCACCCCAGCCACTTGCACAGCCCCCTATACTTATGAGCACCTAAATAAACACCCTTGAATCACAAACCAATCTGGAGTCAGTCTGTTCTTTCACAAATGTATTATTACAACATCACAAACAAATAGCAATGTAAATATTAATTTGCTCATACCAATGTATGACAGTTGTTGGGCAGCAGTACATATAGTAGAAGGCAGAATGAGATACCCAGATCTGTAAAAAGGAAAGCCAAAGTGAACTGTCAGTGTCCATAGACAAAGGTGAAGAGGCAGACTTATACAATGTCCTACAGTATTCAGAAATGTGAGGAGCAGTGACAGTCTCTTACCTGTGTGTCACTGGAAGTACTGCATGATAATGTTGGTTCAGTTGTCAATATCTTCTTCCTCTGCCTCCTCTTCCTCACTGTCCACATGCTCCACCGCTGCCACAAGACCATCATCAGGGCCATCCTCCTGCAGAAAAGGCACCAAACGTTGCAATGCCAGGTTTTGAAACATGCAGCATGCCATGATTATCTGGCACACCTTCTTCGGTGAGTAGTATAGGGAGCCACCTGTTAGATGGAGGCACCAGAATATGGCCTTCAGGAGGTCGAACGTCCTCTCAATAATACGCCTGGTTCGCCCATGTGCCTCATTGTAGCAGTCCTCTGCCCTTATCCTGGCATTCCTCACTGGGGTCAGTAGCCATGAGAGATTGGGGTAACCAGAATCACCTGCAAATGTCGAGGATACCTGTTAGACACACACTAACCCTTAGGGAATACCCCATACCCAGTCACCTACTCATACTGTGTGGGGACCTTGGGCTCACCTATTCACCACACACGGTGCCTCTGGAGTTGGCCCATCACATAAGGGATACTGCTATTCCTCAAAATGTAGGCGTTATGCACAGAGCCAGGATACTTGGCATTCACATGAGAGATGTACTGGTCCGCCAAACACACCATCTGCACATTCATCGAATGGTAGATTTTTGGATTTCTGTACACTTGCTCATGTCTGCGTGGGAGGAAAATTGCCACATGTGTACCATCAATCGCACCAATGATGTTGGGGATATATCCCAGGGCATAAAAGTCAGCTTTCACTGTGGGCAGATCCTCCACCTGTGGAAACACGATGTAGCTGCGCATCTGTTTCAGCAGGGCAGACAACACCCTGGTCAACACGTTAGAGAACATTGGCTCAGACATCCCTGATGCCATGGCCACTGTAGTTTGAAAGGAGCCACTAGCCAGGAAAGGGAGCACTGACAGGACCTGCACTAGAGGGGGTATTCCTGTGGGTTGGCAGATAGCTGACATCAGGTCTGGCTCCAATTGGGCACACAGGTCTTGGATTGTAGCACGATCAAGTCTGTAGGTGATAATGATGTGTCTGTCGTCCATTGTCAACAGGTCCACTAGGGGTCTGTACACCGGAGGATGCCACCATCTCATCATCTGCCCCAGCGGATGTACACTATGGAGGAGAATGGTGAGCAGAAGGTCATGTACCACATAGGTTGCACAAGTGTGTTTGCAGTAATGTGAGTAAATCCGTGTGTGGAGTAGTTTGTCCGTATATCTGCCAAATTGTGCTGTGATGCACTTAGGTGCCATGTGCCCACTTGAAATGGCAGCTGCCTGACCTGTGAAGAGGGACAAGGGGAAATGAGGTAACTGCGCTGGCATTGTGCAACATCGTGGTAGGCAGTCGAAGACCGCCGCGCAATTCAGCATTGGTTATCATTGGGCCCTATGGGTTCCAGGAGCCAATGATAATGTACACCGGCGGTGAAGGTACACACCGCCGCAGACGTGACCGCTATTTTCTATCTGTTCACTCACTTGATACCTGACCTTCAACAGGAGTGGACCTACACTGCAAGTGCTGCTGTGGCCTGTGTCTGGAAGGGCCCCTGCCTTCACTTCGGAGGAGTTGGAGAAACTAGTGGATGGTGTCCTCCCCCAGTACACGCAACTGTACGGTCCTCTAGACAAACAGGTGAGTACACTGTGAGCATGCTGCGTGGGCAATGCCTATTTTGAGTGGTCTGGATGGAAGATACATGGGGGGGGCTGAGGCCTGCATGTGTGGATGGTGACTGTATGAGCGTCAGGGCATGGGTGGGAACTGGTGGGCAATGAGTATGACAGTCCAGACGAGTGAGTAAATTACTTTCCTCCTGTACCTTTCCTCTAGCTCAGTGCCCACCAGAAGAAGGGCATTTGGCGGGCCATCGCCAAGGACGTCCGGACCTTGGGGGTCTACCACAGACGGAGCACCCAATGCCGTAAAAGATGGGAGGACCTGCACCGCTGGAGCAAGAAGACGGCGGAGGCCCAGCTGTGGATGGCCTCCCAACGTGGAAGGGGTGCCCCTCGCACCATGACCCCCCTGATGTACCGGATCCTGGCGGTGGCCTATCAGGAGTTGGATGGGCGCTTGAGGGCATCACAGCAGCCACAAGGGGGTGAGTACACTCTCATTCAGCTGATTCTGCATGCATTACGAGGTGTCTGGGTGGGGGAGGTGGGCAGTGAGTTTCCCTAGGCCAGGGCGAACTTGGTAGGCGAGGTCCCTTGTTAGGCAGGCTCTGTGGCATCCCAACCCCACTAGTGGTAATAGCCATCTCCACCTAGTCAGGCTCCTGTGACTTCCAGGTGTGCAGCACTTGGGCTTAGGCCTCGTACCCCATGGCATGTGAATTTGCTAGGAACTGTTAGTGCATGGCGTAATGCAGAGGGCTACTCCCTGTGTGTTGTGTCCACCAACGGTAGTGGTGTTGCATGCGCTGAACATGTTTTCTTCTGTCTTCCCCCCCTTTTTGTTTTGTCTCCCTGTTCTTGTGTGCAGTAGTATCATCTGGCGGAGGAGCAGTGTCACCAGAGCAGGAGGGAGTAGCAACCCACTTGGCCCTGGAGGGTGAAGCAACGGAGTCTAAAGCCACCAGTGGAACGGAGGGCGCGGGGAGCTCCGCGACAGAGACAGGAGCATACACCAGTGACAGCGACTCCTCCTCTGATGGGAGCTCCCTTGCGGTGGTGGGCACCTCTGTGCCCACTGCATCAACAGGTACACCACCCCCCCTACCAGCACCCCCCTCCCAGCAGCCCCTCAGCGTGTGTCCTGTGCCTGCTCACCCAGGAGGGTGGGAAACTACTTCGCCCCAGGCACCTCAAGCCCTGCCCCAGTCAGCCCTGCTGCTTTCACTGAGGAGGCTATTGACCTCCTGAGATCCCTCACTGTTGGGCAATCTACCATTTTGAATGCCATCCCAAAGTGGAAGGGGTGCCCATCGCACCATGACCCCCCTGATGTTCCGGATCCTGGCCGTGGTATATCCGGAGTTAGATGGAGGCTTGAGGCCATCACAGCAGCCACAAGGGGGTGAGTACAGTGTCATTAAGCTCACTCTGAGCGCCTTACTAATTGTCTGGGTGGGGGATGTGGGCTGTGGCTTCCCCTAGGCCAGGGCGAACTTGGTAGGGTAGGTCCCTTATTGGGCAGGCTCTGAGGCACTCCAACCCCAATATTTTAAGTGAGCATCTATAACTGGGCAAGCTCCTGTGGGTTCCAGGTGTGCAGCAAATGGTGTTATGCATAGTACCCCATAGGCTGGTGAATTTCCTACTAACTGCTAGTGCATGGCCTAGTGCATAGGGGTGCTCCCTGTGTTTTGTGCCTGCCATCAGTAGTGTTGTTGCTGGCATTGACCATGTGTGTTTTCTGTCTTTCCCCCCCTTCTTGTTTTGTCACCCTGTCCTTATGTGTGTTAGCCTCATCTGGTGTAGAAGTAGAGGCATAGGCGACAGAGGGAGCTGCATCCCACATGGCCCTGGAGAGTGAATCTACGGAGGGGGAAGGCACCAGTGGGACAGAGGGTGAGGGGAGCTCCTCGATGGGGACAGAAGGGGATACCAGCGACAGCGACTCCTCCTCTGATGGAAGCTCCCTGACATTGGCGGACACCTCTGTGTCCACCCCAACAACAGGTACAGCCATCACCCCCCCACCAGCACCGCCCTCCCAGCAGCCCCTCAGCGTGTTTCCTGTGCCCGCTCACCCAGGAGGGTGGACATCTCCTTCACCCCAGGCACCTCAGGCCTTGCCCCAGTCAGCCCTGCTGCCCTCAGTGAGGAGGCTATTGACCTCCAAGAGATCCCTCTCTGTTGGGCAGTCAACCATTCTGAATGCCATCCAGGGTTTTGAGAGGCATTTGCAACAAACAAATACATTCATTCTGGTGTGGCGGCCCAACGGAGAGCATTTCAGGCTCTGGCCTCAGCACTGATGGCAGCCATTGTCCCTGTGGCCAGCCTCCCCCCTCCAACTTCCACCCAGAACCAATCCCCTGTATCTCAGCCTATCCCAAGCACACCATCAGACCAGCATGCACACACATCAACACGCAAAAGTGGCTCAGGCAAACATAAGCACCACACATCCCACAGGCACTCACACAAGCACCATTCCCATACACACACACCAACATCCACTTCATCCACTGTGTCCCCCCTCCTCGTTCTCCACCTCCCTCCCAGTCCCGTCTCCACTCACACCTGCATGCACTACATCATCAGCCACTGCCTCCATCACCATCACGCCCATCACTACACACCGCTCATGTGAAATCACCACCCCCACTTCCATTCACACATCCCCTGTGTCCTCTCCCAGTGTGTCTGTAAGCCCTCCTCCCAAAGTACACAAATGCAGGCACACATCCACTCAACAGCCATCCACCTTACAACAGCCTCCAACCCATGCACCTTCACCCAAACTCAGCAGACGTACACCTCCTACAACCACTACCTCTTCCTCCACTCCTACACCCCCTCCATCTTCCCGTCCCAGTGTATCAAAAAACTTTTCCTAGCAAACAATAACCTCTTCCCTACACCTCCCCCCGTCCTTCCCCTAGGGCCAGGATGTCTAGATCCCAGCCCAGCACCTCTGCCACCAAAGCTGTATCCACTGTGGTCCCAGATACTCCAGTACAGTCTAAGGTGGCACCCGTGAGAGCTGCCAGTGTGCTAATGACAGAAAAGAAGGACCACCCTATTCCACCACCTGCAAAGGACAAACAGGGGCCGGCCACCAGCAGGGGACAGTCACACCACCCACCGAGCCAGGCCTCGCCCAAACACCGAGTGGACAGTGTCAAGGTCCCGGCAGTGAATGTCAAGATGGGGAAGGGCCACAAGCCAAAGTGCACATTACCTCTGGGCACGATGTTTCGTGGTGAGGCGCTGGTGACCACCATATCATCAGGGATTTCAGCCACATGCACCACAGTCACCACTGCCGCTCTGACCGCCACCTGCACCGCCGCTGCCACAACGTCAGTCTGCAGCATCCTCCCCAAGGATCAGCCATCCGAGGCTGCCGGAGACAGTATGGTGTCTCCATCCACCATAAAAGTCCTGTGCACCCCGGCTAGCAATGGCAGCATCTCCACCGCAGACACCGCCACCTGCACCACCATCAGCACCGTCACGTGCACAGCTGATGCCACTCTGTCGGACGTCAGCCCCATCCCCAGTGTGCAGCCGTCAGGGTCTGCAGGTCACGTCCTGGGCCCTGGATACGCCACTTGAGACATCACCTCCAGCACTGACACGAACTAGCAATTGGCAGCCTAAGTCACCACAGGATGGAGTGTGGCTCTGCTTCCATGGAGTATCATGCTACCTGTTCCAGGAACACCCAGGTGAGACAGAGTCAACTGCCACACCCCAGGTGCAGCATCACTGGGCACAAAGCCCCCTCTAGAACCAGTGGAGAAATACATCCAATCACCCAGTCACTGGCAGGATGAATCACTCTGGGCACAAAGCCCCTTCCAGAACCAGTGGAGAAAGGCATCCACTCACCCAGTCCTTGGTAGGATGAAGCACTCTGGGCACAAAGCCCCCTCCAGAACCAGTGGAGAAAGGCATCCACTCACCCAGTTCTTGCCAGGATGAAGCACTCTGGGCACAAAGCCCCCTCCAGAACCAGGGGAGAAAGGCATCCACTCACCCAGTCCTTGGCAGGATGAAGCACTCTGGGCACAAAGCCCCCTCCAGAACCAGTGGAGAATGGCATCCACTCACCCAGTCCTTGGCAGGATAAGCACTCTGGCACAAAGCCCCCTCCAGAACCAGTGGAGAAAAGCATCCATTGGGAGTCTGTGGCTTTGCACTCCCCAGGACCAAGCAGTGGGCAGTGCACCCACTTGAGAGACTGTGGCTTTGCACTCCCCAGGACCAAGCAGTGGGCAGTGCACCCACTTGAGAGACTTGAGAGACTGTGGCTTTGCACTCCCCAGGGCCAAGCAGTGGGTATGGAGCCCCCTCGAGGAGCAGTGGCGTCGTAGCATCATCCGGCTGCAGTGCTCCTCCTCCCCTTCCCCCTGAGGTGCCTGTTTTTTTTTCAACCTGATGCCCCTGCAGTGTTCTCTCCGTTTTGAGGCAGGTGTCATGTGTGTGCTTCGCCCATGCTTTTTGGGGCCACTGGTCCACGGACATTTCATGGGACAGTGTGCAGACTTGTGTACTTGATGTAAATATTTGTGTTTACTGATTATTTACTGTTCTCTTGGTCTACCTAATTGTTTGAATATTACAGTAGTTAAACTCATTTCATTTGGTCCTTGTGTTCTTCCAGGGTGTGATGGGGTGTATCTGTGATGTTATTGGATATGTGTGTGTGTATATTGTTATGGGTGGGGGGTGAGGGTCCTGCGTGTCGTGTGTGTGTGTCACTCTCTTTTCCCTCCTCCCCTCCCCTGTGGTGCTAGGTGCAGTACTGACTGTCTTTGTCGCCGCCGCCGCCTTCTTTCCACTTCGTGGTGTATTAATAGATACAGCAACATGGGTAGGATCTGCAAATCGGGCTCCATGGCGTCCTGGTTTGTCATTGAGTGTCGAAAGGTGAGTGCTTTCCCTTCTGTGTCCTGTTTCCGCCGTGCTGTTGATGACATTGGTACCGCCCCGGAAAAGCTGGCGGCTTGTAATAGTGTGGGTGGTACATTGTCTTTCGCCTGTCTGTTGGTGGTTACCTCCACGGTGTTTGTTGCTACCACCGTGGCGGTCGGAGTGTTAAAGTGGCTGTCTGTGTTGGCAGCTTCCGCCATGGTCGTGATCCCATTTTTTTACCGCCGGCCTGTTGGCGGTATTACTGCTGCTTTAACACTGATCGCCAGGGTTGTAATGAGGGCCTATCTGTAAAAATATACAAGATGAGTATGCAAAATAATACTTTAAAATGTTAGTCTCAAGTGGATATTCATAAAACATTTATTAGCGGTTTTTATCTAAAGATGCACTCCACTCATATGCCTTGCAGTGCATAAATTATATAAATCATATCAAATGTTAGACAAAATGTGACCACCAAATTGTGACCACCAGTAGTCAATGTTCTCAGCAGTCCTTTAAGTCAAAAGTTTGATTGCAGGGGGATCTTTCTTGTACTTTTATTGTAAGTACTTTGGTAGGCATCTGACCTTTAACATCTAATTCCTTTAGTTAACTTAAGGCACTCAGGGATACATGAATCAAGATTCACAACTATCTCCTTCCACATTCTCATTGATTTCTGCAAGTTATTGTCAGTGTTCCCTTTCTAATTGGGAGATTGTTTATCCCCTAAAAGTGTCTTCAAACCTGAATTTATTGGTCTGTTTCGCAGGCAGCCATCTTAGGAGAATGGTTTTCTCTTTCTTCTCCCAGCTGTGCCTATAAAATGCTTGAAAGATGGTATATCTTTCCATATTTATTTAAGTGCATACTGGTGGTCAAATTATGTGTTGAAAAGTAACACATCTATAACTGCCCTTTTGTTTTGAAAAAGTCCCCATCACACTTTGGGTTGATGGTTAGCTATATTGTATCAGAGTTCAAAAGTTGTTGATACAAAACGCTGGAGCTCCATATGGATTAAAAATGCGATTAAAACTCAAAACATATATCCATATCTACATATTTATTTCTGCAAAGATATTGTCCCCTGTTGGAGCCAAGTGGCGTTCACATCGGATGGCCCTGTTTAGTAGTCATATGTCAACACATATTCTTTCCTTGCCAGGCTGCTTGCATTTGTGAGTGACTACTATGGGTGAGACTTATGGCATCTGTCAGTCCATCTATCCGTTCAAGGATGTCAGCCTGTTCTAATTTTCGTAGGTCTTCTCCACTTTGGGATGCAGGTGAAAAGTGACATGGTGATGATTCATGGCCACAGGCTAGATGCCCACATCCAATGCCCACAAACAACAGTGAGATTTTAGTCACCAATTCATCCATGTTTCCCAGGTGGACACTGAAGGCAAAAGGCACCTGATCCAGTTTTGGTGATGTACACCTTGGCACGGGTTGAATGTGATTTGTGTTAAGGTTTGGTTGGTAAAGACTCCAGCCAGGGGAAGTGGTGTCGACGATCGAAATGCGAATACTTGAGTGGTGAAGGGATGCAGTACGGGGCAAATGGGCAGAGTTTGTCTTACGGACTGTGCCAAGATGTTTATTGATGCTCTTGTGTTGATGAGGGCCAAAGTTTGGTGGTCAGCCAAGGAGATATTTCACTTTGGGATGCACCCTCTGGGCTGCATTGCCATGATGACATGTACAGCACCTTCCATGTCGTCATAATCGTCCCTGTCCCCTTCGTCCTCAGGAGTCGTGGTGGCTTGAGCATTGTTCATGGCTTTGGCCTTGGTGGTCTTTTGAGATGCTGTAGAGCGACAGACTTTCACAAAGTGATTGAACTTATTGCAGTTAGCACACTGCTTTCCTTGTGCAGGGCAGGGTCCTTGATTGGGGTATGACCCTCAACATGGGTAGCATGTGGCTTGTTTGGATCAGGTCCTTTCCTTTTGGGTTCTAGTTGTCGTCACAGAATTTACCAGTTCTACTTTTACTTGTTGTTGCTACAAAGCTGCTTCCATGGGTGTGCCTGCACCTTTGATAGCTCCTTCAACCATCCCAAGACATGTCCACCTTGGGCATACCTGGGACCTGTACAATGTGTTCTCTCAGCTTCACTGAGTGGCACCCTTTGATGAACTGGGCATGGATCTTGTTGTCCGTGTTGGGCAGGGTGCAGGTGCTGGCAAGCTCCTTGAGCCTGGCATAGAAGGTGTCCACAGATTCCTCTGGAAGCTGTCTAGCTTGACAGATCACAATCTGCTCATAGTCAGGATTTGCAAGTGGTTCAAAGTGTGCAGTAAGGGTCAGTTTCAGGATCTGAATCTAAATAGCGGGCCTTCTTCTGCCATGGATTTACTTAGCTTATGAACTGTGGCACCATCAAGAAGTAGGATCATAGTGCATCCTCAGTCGTTGTCTAGCACCACCACCGCAAAATATTTTTTCATTCTCTATACCCATTCCTTCCATCCTGCCACTTGTGCTGACGGGGAACCGTCTGTCACAAATGGGTCTAGGGCCATGAAATAGCAGGAGTAGGTCCCTCAGCCAAAGGAGACATACGTTCAAGCAGCCCGTAGGGTAGTTGTCGCTGCTGGTTGCTGTGAGTTTCTTCTTGGCTGAAGGCTAGTAGGTCAATGTTTGATTCTGGTGTCTGTCTTGTGTGCAGTTTTTGTTTTTGTTTTTGGTGGAACTAGTAGGCAGACTTGTAGAATACTTGAGTGTTTGCGCAGACACTCTCCTTTGTTCAACCCTGTTGCTTGTTTCGGAGTGCACAAGGATCAAACTGTAATTTAAATTATCTAAGTAGGCGACACAGTCATTTCCTTGAACCTAAGTAAGATATTGTAGCTGATTCTTGAATCTGGCAGAATGGAGAGAGCACGTGGGCAAAGTCTAGTTTCACGGTGCTATGCATGCACATTCTGAAGAACTCCAGCAGAGCTTCTATGTCGGGAGCATTTCTTTCATAGCTGATTGACCATGTGCACTTACAACAGAGATGCGCATGCAGAGAATGGTGAGCTGGGTCAGTCTCCTTAACATTGCCACATACAGCATAGTGTTGCTGCCGTGGAATTGTTCAGCTGAAAGCGGAGACTGGAGGTTTTCAGGGGTCACACATGGGCAGGATCTTGCTGCTGTGAACAACACAACTGTGAGTAGGAAGGGTGCCAGGCACACTGCCGATAAGATGCGTTCCAGTGATCGGTGGGCTGGAGCCTCAGCAAGAGGAAAGGGCACAATCACTCATAGCAGAGTGCGATGTGGGCTGTCACCGCCACCTTTTTCACACGTTTGTTCGGTTGGGAGTTCAGTGTGCACCAGTAATGAAAGATGTAAACACACTATTTGGCGGGCCACTGGCCTTGAGGCAGATCTCCCCAGGCTCTTTTATTACCTCCACTTCCATGTCAGAGACAATACCACTGTTAGCATGAGTGAGGGGCATATTCCTTCCCCCCTTGTTGATTTGCTGCCTTACAATGGTAAGACCCAACAGAACAGTATTCACAAACTGCTCTAACTTCCAGATATATAGCCAACAATCAAGTCACAATATAAATTTAAGACATTTTAAATCTTATAATTTCTACATAATTGTTCAATTGATCTCTTTTACATGAAATTAGCGGAATAGAGAATCAAATTAAGCTATAACTGAAATTCAATTAATTTTTATTTTGCCTGCATTTTTCCTTTTAGTCTGCTTTATAAGTGGTGTGCTGCTGTGATAGACATTTCTTCACAGTAAAAAAATGCACTATTGGTTAGAATGAAAATATGCATTTTGGGCATGATCGTAAAACGGCAAAGAATTGCTGAAAATAGATTTATGATTTTCTATCAAATCATCTCAAAATAATTATCTGCAAACTACAGAACCATAAATTTGAATGTGACATGATGAATTGTTTTATAAATTTGCCATGCTAAGTCAAACACACTGTAAAATAGGAAACTTCTTGTTGGCTGTTTTCTGTAAATTTTTTCCTTGAAACACTTAGGGGGTCATTTCGACCCTGGCGGTCATAGACCGCCAGGGCCGGGGACCGCGGATGCACCGCCAACAGGCTGGCGGTGCATCCAGGCCAATTCTGACCACGGCAGTAAAGCCGCGGTCAGAAAAGGGAAACTGGCGGTTTCCCGCCGGTTTTCCCCTGGCCTGAGGAATCCTCCATGGCGGCGCTGCAGGCAGCGCCGCCATGGGGATTCCGACCCCCTTCCCGCCAGCCTGGTTCTGGCGGTTTTGACCGCCAGAACCTTGCTGGCGGGAACAGGTGTCGTGGGGCCCCTGGGGGCCCCTGCAGTGCCCATGCCAATGGCATGGGCACTGCAGGGGCCCCCTAACAGGGCCCCACAAAGATTTTCAGTGTCTGCATAGCAGACACTGAAAATCGCAACGGGTGCAACTGCACCTGTCGCACCCTTTCCACTCCGCCGGCTCCATTCGGAGCTGGCATCCTCGTGGAAGGGGGTTTCCCGCTGGGCGGACGGGCGGCCTTCTGGCGGTCGCCCACCGGGCCAGCGGGAAACTCAGAATTACCGCGGCGGTCTTTTGACTGCGTTGTGGTATTGTGTCGGGGGAACTTTGGCGGGCAGCCTCCGCCGCCCGCCGAAGTCAGAATGACCCCCTTAGGCTGCAAACTGCTGATAGTGCCAGTGCTGGTGCCTCATGTGGTGTGTGCAGGGTCCAGGACGGCTCCTGCAGCCTCGGATAGCTGCCCACTGGGGATGCTGCTGATGTCTGATGTAGTGGCACCGGCTGGCCACGTGGCGGTGCATATGGCTGTGCAGGTGGCGGTGGCTGCGGTGGTGTCTGCGGCGGAGATGCTGCCAGTGCTGCCCATGGTGCAGGTGTCTGTAGTAGTGGAGGGAGACACCAGGCCGTCTCCAGCAGCCTCGGACGGCTGTTCACTGAGGAGGATGCTGGTGACTGTTGTTGTGGCTGCGGTGGTGCAGGGAGTGCTGCAGATGGTGGGTCAGGTGGCGGTGCAGGTGGCGATCATTGTGGTGGTGCTGACCATGGTACAGGCTGCTGGCCTGTCTGGAGAAATGGTGGTCAACAGTCCCTCACCAGGAGGCTCCGTGCCCCGAGGTGACTTGCCCTTGCTTTTGTGTCCCTTCCCCACCTTTGTAATCATTGCTGGGACCCTGGCACTGTCGTCTTTGGTTTTGGATGTGGCCTTGCTGGGTGGGTGGTGCGCCTTTTCCCTGCTGCTTGCTGGCTCCTTCTTAACCTTGGCAGGTGGCAGAATAGGGTGATCCTTAGCATCTGTAGGTGGCACACTGGCAGCCCTGACAGGTGCCCCCTTTGATCCTCTCAGACTTGCAGGGACCACAGCGGACGCCGATTTGATGAATGAGGTGCTGGCCTGGGATCTAGACATCCTGGCCCTTGGGTAAGGATGGAGGGGTGTAGGGAAGAGGTCAACGTTAGCCAGGAAAGGTTTTTGGGACACACTGGGATGGGAAGATGGAGGGGGTGTGGGAGTGGAAGAAGAGGTAGTGGTTGTAGGAGGTGTACGTCTGCTGAGTTTGGGTGAAGGTGCATGGGCTGGAGGCTGTTGTGATGTGGATGGCTTTTGAGTGAGTGTGTACCTGCGTTTGTGTAGTTTGGGAGGAGGGGTAACAGACACAGTGGGAGAGGACACAGGGGACGTGTGCATTGTTGTGGGGGTGGTGACTGCTCGTGAGGGGTGTGTTGTGATGGGCCTGCTGGTGATGGAGGCAGTGGCTGATGATGTAGTGCATGCAGGTGTGAGTGGGGATGCTACTGGGAGGGGTGGACGAAGAGGAGATGGGGACACAGTGGAGGCAGTGGATGTTGGTATGTGTGCATGGGTATGATGCTTGTGTGAGTGCCTGCGTGATGATGTGTGGTGCTTATGTTTTCCTGAGCCACTTTTGTGTGTTGATGTGTGTGCATGCTCGTTTGAAGGTGTGCTTGGGATAGGGTGAGGTAGAGGGGATTGGGTCTCGGTGGAGGAAGTTGGAGGGGGGAGGCTGGACACAGGGCCAATGGCTGCCATCAGTGCTGAGGCCAGAGCCTGAAATGCTCTCTGTTGGGCCGCCAGGCCGGAATGAATACCCTCCAGGTATGCATTTGTTTGCTGCAAATGCCTCTCGCCACCCTGGATGGCATTCAGAATGGTTGACTGCCCAACAGTGAGGGATCTCCGGAGGTCAATAGCCTCCTCACTGAGGGCAGCAGGGCTAACTGGGGCAGGGTCTGAGGTGCCTGGGGCGAAGGAGATGCCTGCCCTCCTGGGTGAGCGGGCACAAGAAACACGCTGAGGGGCTGCTGGGAGGGCAGTGCTGGTAGGGGGGTTGGCGGCTGTACCTGTTGTTGGGGTGGGCACAGAGGTGTCCACCACCGCCTGGGAGCTTCCATCAGAGGAGGAGTCACTGTCACTGGTATGCCCTCCTGTCCCCGCTGTGGAGCTCCCCTCACCCTCCGTCCCACTGGTGCTTTCACCCTCCGTAGATTCACCCTCCAGGGCCATGTGGTATGCAGCTCCCTCTGTCACCTGTGCCTCTACTTCTCCGCCAGATGAGGCTAACGCACACAAGGACAGGGTGACAAAACAAGAGGTGGGGGATAGACAGAAGATACACATGGTCAATGCCAGCAACACCACTACTGTTGGCAGGCACAACACACACTAAGCTGCCCTATGCACTAGGCCATGCCCAACCACTCACTAAGGTAGTCACCAGCCCATGGGGTACAATGCCTTACGCCAGCACCTGCACACCTGACACCCACAGGACACTGCCCAGTAGTAGTTGGCTACTTGTACCAGGTGGATCCCTGTACTACTCACCCAAGAAGGTATGCCAGATCATCGTGGCATGCTGTATGTTGCACAACCTGGCATTGAGACGCCAGGTGCCTTTTCTGCTGGAGGATGAGCCTGGTGATGGTCTTGTGGCAGCAGTGGAGCCTGTGGACAGTGAGGATGAGGAGGCAGATGAAGAAGATGTAGACAACAGAACAAACATTATACAGCAGTACTTCCAGTGACACACAGGTAAGGGACTGTAACTCCTCTTCACATTTCAGTATACTTAAGGACTTTGTACGTGGCAGCCTCTTACCCTCAGTGTATGGCCACTGACTGTTTTCTTTGGGTTTCCTTTTTTCAGATCTGTGTACCCCATTCTGGCTTCTGTCATGTGTACTGCTGCCCACCAACTGACATACATTGGTATAAGTCAATGAACATATACGTTTCAATGCTTTGGGAATTGAGTAAGAACACATTTTTCCAATCATTACACTGACTCCAGAATTATTTATATTTCAATGTGCTAAATAGTATGGGGTATGTGCAAGGGGCTTCGGTGATGGTGGAACATGGTCCATGGTAGAGTCCAGTCTCTTGGCATCACAGGTGCATTGTCCAACGGGGCATAGGTAGGGGAGTAATTGCAGTTCAAGGTGGACAGGGTGACAGAGTGGGACAGAAGGGTGACAATCAGGAGAGTCCTATTTCCTGGTGGGGGTCTTGGCAATGATCTCTGGTTTTTGCCTGGATTGCAGGGACTGTTTGCGGGGTGGTTCTCCTTCTGCAGGGGGTGGGGTGCTGGTGGCCTGTTGGTCCTGTGGCAGGGCCTCCTGTCCACTAGCACCGGCAGAGGTGGAAGGCTGTTTATCGGTTTGGCTAGTGTCAAGGGCCATTTGTTTTGCCACTGCCTCCCTCAGGGCCTTGCCCATATCAGCCAGCACCCCTGCTATGGTGACCAGGATGCTGTAGATTTTTGTGAGGTCTTCCCTGATCCCCAGGTACTGTCCCTCCTGCATCCGCTCAGTCTCCTGTTACTTGGCCAGTACTGTGCCTATGGTCTCCTGGGAATGGTGGTATGCTTCCATGATGTTTGAGAGTGCCTCGTGGAGGGCCGGTTCCCTTGGCCTGTCCTCCCCCTGTCGCACAGCAGTCCTCCCAGCTTCCCTGTTGTCCTGTACCTCTGTCCCCTAAACCGTGTGCCTACTGCCACTGACCCCAGGTCCCTGATCGTCCTGGGTGAGTGGGGTTGCCTGGGGACACTGCTAATTGATGTGTCCTGGGGACACTGGAATGGTCTGGATGGGTGGGTGCTGTGGTGGTGTTTCCTGAGGGGAAAGGCTCAGTGGGAGACTGTCCAGAGGTCCCTGATGGGCTAGGTTGGTCATCATGATCCAGGCGTGCAGAGCTACTGTCATCACTGTGAGCCTCTTCTGTGGGGGGACTGGATGTAGCTGGCACCTCCTGTCCGGTGACGTTGGATAGGGGTCCTGTTGGGATGCAAATGCATTGTTATTGTATCTGCGTGTGCTATCTTGTGCTGGCTGGGCCGTAATTATGACTAACAAGTTAAAAAGGCTCATTTCTACTGGCTATTGTTGGGTCTAATGACCAATTTGGAAGACAATTTATAAATGGGCAAATAAAAAATTGCAATATAACGACTAAGTTATGGCGTTTAGTTATGGGAAGAACTGTTACAAAAATCTAAATCTGTATGAAAAAAGGTGAGCACAAAAGGACAACGAGGATTGCTTATTACCATATCGTTCCATTTAGGATAGGGGTTATCCATATCAATGCAGGCTAAAAATCATGTGTTTTTACAGCAGAAGGGAGGGTTAATTTCCTTGATGGAATTATATGAAGTGCTGCATATCGGTGCATGGACGGTAAAACTAATTATAAACATTAGAGTGACTGCATATAGGGTGTGGATTAAAAATAGCAAAAGGCACATGTACCCAGGTGTCTCTGGGGTCTAATAGTTCCATCTATTCAGGGGCACACTTAGAAGCGTGCCCACATCACATCTTCAACCTGGCCAGTGCCACCATTGCCCCGAGCTATGCCATACTGTCAACTGCTCCATTGAAACCAACTCCTTCCCATCTGACTGGAAGCATGCAGAGATCAACCTGCTCCTAAAGAAACCCTCTGCCGATCCAAGGGAGATGAAGAATTGCAGACCAACCTCTCTCAGCCAAGGTAACAGAAAAGGCCATCAACATGCAACTAATGGAGTTCCTCTAGGGAACTGCATCCTTGACCCATCCCAGTTCGGATCGAGGAGCAACCACAGCGCCAAAACGTCTCTACTCACAGCTATCCATGACATCTGTGCCATACTGGATCACGGAGAAACGGCTGCCCTCATGCTCCTCATCCTCTCCGCCACTTTTGACACAGTCTCCCACCTTACTGTATGCACCAGACTGCACGACACCAGCATCCACGGCAAGGCACTGGAATGGATCCGAACCTTCCTCACCAGAAGAACCCAGAGTGTGAGACTCCCACCGTTCAACTCGGCACCCAAAGAAACCTGCTGTGCAGGGCTCCTCACTAAGTCCAACCCTCTTCAACATCTACATCTAGATGGCTCCACTCCCTGACTGATGACCCATCAACAGCCCAGAGCAACTTTCACAACAGAATGAGAGCAGCCACAGCCTGGATGAAATCCAGCTGCCTCAAACTCAACTTGGACAATACAGAGATCCTCTTACTGGGATCCACCCTCTCCACCTGGGATGACTCCTGGTGCCCTACTGCCCTAGGTAATGCCCCCACTGACCATGCCTGTAACCCGGACATCATCCTGGACTCCACGCTATCGATGACCCATAAAGTAAACACTGTCTCATCATCATGCTTCCACATTCTCCATCTCCTTCGGAAGATCTTCAAGTGGATCCCTACGAGACAAGTAGGACGGTCACCCACGCACTTGTCAGCAGCAAACTGGGCTACTGCAATGCACTCTAGGCTGCCATCACACAGAAGCTACAAGCAAGACTACAGAGAATCCAGAATGCGGCAGCGAGAGTCATCATGGTCATCCCCCAACACAGCCACATTTCCCCCACCTCAGAAATCTCCACTGACACCTTGTCAACAAACGCTTCACCTTCAAGCTACTGACTCACAACTACAAGGCACTGCACAACATCAAACCGGCCTACCTCAACCACCACCTGTCTTTCTACACCCCCGCCAGACAACTCAGATCCTCCCAACTCATACTTGCCGCCATCCCCAGAATCAGGAAGAGCACAGCTGGAGGCAAATCCTTCTTTCAACTCATAGTTCGAACCTGTAACATGCTCCCACTCAACCTCAGCAGTTCAGAAAGGATCTTATGACCTGGCACTTTTGAATGATCAGTATGGCCACAACAGCACCTTGAGACCCCATGTGTGATAAGCCATGCTCTACAAGTATTTGATTTATATTTGATTGATCAGCATGAAATTAGGTGTGGATTTTAGGACAACGAAGATTGTTCATTATTATATCTTCCAATGTAGAAGACAAGTTGCCTGTATTATTTGTTTACTGAAAACAGTGTACTCCCAAAACAAAAAGGGAGGATGAATTTACCCCTTGGAATTTTATGAAGGGTCACACATCAATGTATGATTGGCTATTATAATGGTGAGCATTTGGGTGAATGACTTTATTGTGCATACCAATATAATGGCAAAAGACACATATTAATATATATCTATATCTATCTCTCTCTCTCTCTATAAATATATATATATAGAGAGAGAGATAGAGATAGATATACAGTTTATTGGATAAGCCTTCACCTTGAAGATACAAGGGTGCAGAGCGACTGTGAACTTTAAATATAGAACCCCTTTACGAGGTCCTCATAGAAGGACAGGTTGTAGAAGCGAGATTTGGAGTTTGCCTATGGATGAGTGTATGATTAGTGAGTTAAGAGGGAAAAAATATTGAAAATATAGGCCCTCATTTTGAGCACGGCGGTAAAGACTGCACCGTCGGCGGTGGCGGTAACTACCGCCAACAGTCAGGCGGTCTGGCCCGCCAAATTATGAAGCACATGAAAAACAGGCAGCCTGATAACCACTCCCTGCCAGCAGAGAAGTGCCGACAATGACGGCAGAGGCCACCCACAGGCCGACAGAAAGGCCCTACCCGCCCATCAAATAATACAGCACTAAATTACCACCAAAAACCAGGCGGAAATAAACCAAATAAAAGGAAACACTCACCCGAGGGTCACACAACACGCCGAAGCAGACATGGATAGAGAGTTGCAAATGATGCCAGTCCTGCTCCTTGCCATATACCTCCATGACCAACACCTCCAACGAAGACAGCGACAGTAAGTACCGCAAACTACTTAACAAGGGAAGAAAGAGCCCAGTTACATACCAACCCATTCCACCCACCCCGCAACGCACCCACAACCCCTCACAACAGCACAAGCCATACACACCTGAACAAGAGGTAATTACCCAACACAAGGCCAAAACAACCTGCCCAAAGTACAGACATGTGCACAACACCCCCCCACAAAGGAACGATCAACCACGGATCCAGAGTGTGCCAAAACCAACACTGGCCACACAAAACTTTATTAAGGTCCATGAAAAACTGAAGTCCAACAGAAGGCCAACGACCAGTCCATAGTCCAAAGTCCAATGGGCCGAAATAGCCCCAACTTGACTCCCACCAAATGGTACTCCACATTAAAGGGGCAACAATGGGGAAGCCAGGCACCTCAGGGAACAGGGCACGGGGTGGTGGGGGTGGTGACATACGACTGGTTGGGGGTCTTGGGTTTATGTTTGTGCGGAGGAGGGGATTTGGGTCAGTCCTTTGAAGTTGGTGGAACGGCCTTGGACTGGGGTGCGGCAGATGTACCTGGGCCAGCACGGGGTATCTTTCTCACAGGGGAGGTAGCACGGGAATGGGAAGGGCAGACAGGGGCTGGCTGTGACGTAGGAGGAGTGGACAGGGCAAGGAGGTGGGCACATTTAGGGATGAGACAGGGTGGGCCAGTGGGTTCGAATAGGTCAACACGGGATAGGAAAGGTTTTTTAGGGGCAGTCAGGGTGGACCTGGAGGAAGGTGTGGGAGTGGAGGTAGAGGGAGTGGTTGGGACAGGAGTAGGTGTGCGTGACATGGATGTAGGTGACTGTAAAGTATGCTGAGGTGTGGTGGCTGTGTATTGGGTGGGTGTCTTGGGATGTTTGAGTGTCTTGGGACGAGGGGGATGGACACAGTGGGACAAGACAGGCTGCCAGTGTAAATGTATGCTGTCTGTGTGTCTGCAAGTATGGTGAGTGTGCTGCATGTGTCAACCAAAGTCGTTGTGGTGAGTGCAGGTGTGGCGTCCGGGGTGCATGAATGAATGTCTGATGTTGTGGTGACTGCCAGAATGGGGTCAGCAACAGTGAATGAGGGTGCAGTGATTGTGAGTGTGGATGTAGAGGTGACAGACAGGGAAGCAGAAGAGGTGGACACACTGGGGGAAGAGGATGTTGGTGTGTGTGCCTTTGCATGTTGGCTGTGTGTATGCCTGTGGTGGGAAGTATGGTGCTTGTGTTTTTCAGTGTGCTTCTTGTGTTTTGAGGTGTGTGCATGGCTGTCAGAATGTGTGCTTGGGACTGGTGAAGGGAGTGGGGTGCTGGTAGGGGTAGAGGTGGTTGGACGGGGGACGGAATGACCAGGGACACTGGCTGCCGTCAAAGAGGAGGCCGGAGCCTGAAAAGATCTCCGTAGGCCAGACACGGCACCGTGAATACCATCCATGTATGCATTGGTCTGCTGCACCACAGCTGTTAGCCCCTGGATGGCATTGACAATGGTTGTCTGCCCTACAGAGATGGTCCTCAGGAGGTCAATAGCCTCCTCCGTGAGGACAGTAGAGCTGACTGGGGCAGGGGATGAGGTGCCTGGGGCGAAGTAGACACCCACCCTTCTGGGTGAGCGGGCAACTGGGTGGAGAGCAAATTGGAGGGCGGTGATGGTATAGGGGTGGTGGAAGATGACACACAACGGGTGGGCCCACTAAGGTCTGCCACCACCAGGGAGCTCCCATTGGAGGAGTTATCAGAGTCTACCTCCAGTGGTAGTTGCCTCTCCCGTGGTACTCCCCTCGCCCTCCTTCCCCCTGGTCCCCTCTGCCTCCATGGAACCATGAGCCGCTGCATCCCCACTCAATGGTGCCACTGCTCTCTCGTCAGATGATGATGATGCACACAGACAACACAAGAGAACAGGGATGGGAAAACAAAACAGGAGAGACAATTGTAAATAGCTCAATGGAGGTCCATAACTGGTTCACACCCTGCAAAATCCACCATGCAGCACCTACCGCTTTACACATGGCCATGCCCCTGACTAGTGGCCACAACCCTGCTCTACAGCCATTTCCAACATCCCAGAAGGACCTGAAGTTCTGCTGACCTGTCCCTTACAACCTAACTTCACATGGGGGCCATTATGTAAAATTACATCAGTCAGAGTCCCTGCCACTAGACAGCATACATACTACAGCACAATCACACATCCATCAAGGAGGCATGCAATGGTTTCTGTAATCACCCCCTTGTGTCTGCTGTGCAGCCTTCAAGCACCCATCCAGGTCCAGATATGCCACCGCCAGAATGCGGCACATCAGGGGGGGTCATTGCCCGACGGGCACCCCATCCTTGTTGGGAGGACTTCCCCAGCTGGGCCTCACTGGTCTTACTCGCCCAGTGCCACAGGTCCTCCCACCGCTTCCTGCAGTGGGTGCCCCACTGGTTGTAGACCCCCAGGGTCCACACCTCCCTGGCGATGGCCTGCCAGAGTCCACTCTTCTGATGGGCACTGACCTATATGGAACACACAGAAAAAGTAACACAGAGATCAGACAATACCCATTAGGCACAGCTCGCTATATGTCCCCTGTGGGACGGACACCTACAATAGCATACCAGGACCTCACAAATGCAGCATGTCATGAATCCCATGACTGTACAGTGTCAAATCGTGCACACATGTTTACAGTCATCTACCACCATTACACACATCCATGCCCCCCAATCCGCCTACTCACCTGTACCTCTGGTCGACCATAGAGCTTGGCGTACAGGGGTAGGACCCGGTCCATCAGCTTGTCCAGTTCCTTGGTGGTGAAGGCTAGGGTCCTTTCCCCGTCATGTGTGTCATTTCCAGGACCAGAGTCAGGACACAGCAGCACACTCTGTGGAGTACCTGCATGCACGTAATTCGGGAGTCAAGTGAAGTTGGGGTGACGAGATCATGTACGTTCCGCGGTGGTGAGCACTGTCACTGCCGGTGGCGATCATGATAGGCTCATATTCCCCATTGACAATCATGTTAACCAATGAATGGTCGCAGAGCAGTGAACACCGCCATACGCCATTGCGACAACGCTAGCGGTATGAGGTCACTTCCACTACAACATATCTGGATTACAGGGGGCAGATATTTTGGCCATTACTACACAGTTATTAATTTCTCATTTGCCCCATGCAGGACCTATTGTCCCCAGCCCCCATACGCATGGACACATATACATTTACTCACCACAACAGTCCAGATGTATCATTGAGGACATGTCACTCTAGTTTAACATCCTACTATGCATATGTGTCACCGACTTGTATGCCAGCAATGCTGAATATTCAACATGTTGGGAAGATGTATGTGTGTTCCTCACATGTGTTCTCCACTCCTCCTAGGTACAGACCCATGTGGTGAGGGAGGGCCCCATCGTGTACAGACCACTTGTTGATTTGGGGACCATGGTGGAGCGTCACATCAGTATCAATTACAGACTCAACAGTGCTACAATTCACAAACTTTATGCATTACTGGATCCACCACTGAGACAGGCTAACCGGAATCAGCACGCCATCCCTACTGAAGTGCAAGTGCTCTCCGTACTCCATTTCCTGGCCACGGGCTCATTTCAGGTTTTTCACAGCCAATGTTTAGCCTCATACTGTCCAGATTCCTGAATACATTTGTACAACATCTGCAGTCCTATGTGATGTTTCCACAAAGTGCTGAACTCCCTGCCATCAAGTCAGACTTTGATGCCTTTGCCAACATTCTTCATGTGATAGATGCCATTGATGGACCCCACATAGCTCTCATCCCCCCAAGAGTAAGTAAACCGGTGTACAGAAACATGAGCAACTTTCACTCCATGGACATTCTATTGGTGTGTATGGCAAGCCAGTACATCTCACATGTGAATGCCATGTTCCCTGGATCAGTCCCTGATTCCTTTGTGCTGAGGAATAGCAGTGTGCCACACATGATGGAACAACTACAAGGGGACAGAGGATGGATCATAGGTAAGTAAGTCTGACACTTTTTGGCACATAGCTGACAGCCAGGCTGTCTGCAACTGAGGGTTGTCAGTGACAGTCCTGTTTTGCCACATTTGCAGGTGATTCTGGCTACCCAAACATGCATTGGCTCCTGACACCAGTGAGGAATCTTAGGACAGATGCTGAGAGGAATTACAATG
Organism: Pleurodeles waltl; assembly: GCF_031143425.1. Taxonomy (NCBI): domain Eukaryota; kingdom Metazoa; phylum Chordata; class Amphibia; order Caudata; family Salamandridae; genus Pleurodeles; species Pleurodeles waltl. Next base: position 396,312,922 of record NC_090438.1, on the reverse strand, counting down.
AGGCCTATGGAGGTACTAGGAGGGTGATAGAGCACACTACAGGTCTCCTGAAGGCTAGATTCCGTTGCCTCCATATATCTGGGGGATCCCTGGCCTATGAGCCTGAGAAGGTGGTGGCCTGCTGCATGCTGCACAACGTGGCTGTGAGGAAATCTATTCCCTTCTTGGAGGAGGAGGGTGCTGTATATCCAGACTAGCTTCCTCTGAGAGGGGATGAGAGTGATGGTGATGATGAGGAGGGGGAATATGTACACTCCAGAAACCAATTGATCCAACTTTACTTCCAGTAACTAAGAGGTACTATTTGATGCTGTTGTTGTCTGTGCTGCACACTGTCGGTATGCCTTGTCCTCTATGGGGGTGGTGGGTCTATTGACATTGTCAGTGTGACCAGGTTTGCATTGGACATGTGACATAATGGACAACTTGTTAGACATTTCTGTTGGCACCACCTCATGTTATGCGTGGGGTGCCATTTGTGCAATAAAGAGATGAATAAATGATTTCAATTACAATTACATACACACTTCGATTTGTGTCAGCATACTGACAGAGTACATTTACATTGGTGAACAGGTGTTTTATTTGGTGTCAGGGATGCCATGGTGCTCTTTACAGTGATGGGAGTGGGCTACTGGTGGATGTCTATATTGGCTACAGGGTCTCAGCGATTGTTGGCAGTGGTAATGTGTCCATCTGTTATTTACAAGTTTTGGGGTTGCTATTGCACAGTGGGGATGGTGGTTCAGTGGCACACTTGGGGGACAGTTCTTGTCAGAGTCACTTCTTAGAGGGGTCCTTGGTCCTGGCAGGTGTTCCTGTGCCATATCTGGGCTGAGGGACCGTTTGGGTGCCGGGTGTTGGCCTGTACGGGTTGAGGTGCTGGTCTCCTGTGTGTCCTCAGATGGTGGCACAAGTCCAGTTGCTGCTGCTGATGTTGCTGGCTGGTCTGTATCTTGGTCTGTCGTAGGGGCTTCCTGGTCTGTGAGGGTCTCAGGCTGGGTTGGGACATGGTGCAGCAGCACACCTGCTATGGTGGCCATTGTGGTATTAAGCAGTTTCCACTGCTCCATGGTCTCTTGGTGTTGGGCTCTCTGCAGCCTTTGACTCTGCTCCAGGGTGGCCACAATCTGGCCCATTATATCCTGGCTATGGTGGTATGCTCGCAGGACCTCAGAGATCACATCCTGGGCTACAGCATCCATCCTGTGGCCTTCCCCCTGGGCCACTGATGCCCTACCACTGGGCCTAGCCTGCTCTGCCTGTGTCCCCTGCACAGGTCTGGCGGTACCACTTGTACTGGGGCCATCGTCTTTCTGCCTGTTGGTAGGTGGTGACTGTGGCCTCTGTCCTTGTGCTCCACCAGTCTGTGGCCGAGATACACAGGTGGTGGGCCGGTTGCCCTGGGCTGATGTTTGTGGCTGGGTTGTAGGGGTGTCAGTGGTGTCCTGGGTAGGGCTGCTGGATGGTGACAGTCCAGGACTGTGTGAGGGGCCAGGGTATTCCTCACTGTCCAGGGTTCCCTCTCCAGTGTCCTGGGTGCTGCCTCTGTCTCCATGTGGGGCACTGCCTCTCCTTGTCATGTCCGTTAGGGTGGCATGGGTGGTGGTGCCTGTTGTAGGGAATGGACATGTCTGTAATAATTGCAAAATCGGATGGGGTGCACAGGGCTGAGCTATTTGTGCAGGTTTTCTGCTGTTGGGCCATGCAGGAGGCCCTTGTGAGGTTGCCATTGCATTTTGCTTGGGATGTGGAGGTGCATTGTGTGTGGTGTAGTGCCATTGTCATTCCTTGCAGGGGTAGGTGACTGTGCACAGGGGGATGAATGTGGGCCTGTTGGTGGATTTGTGGGCATGCAGGGTGACTGGATGTTCTGATTGTGGCCTGGGTGAGGTAGTGGTACTAGTGGATGTTGGGGGGTGGGGTGGTGCATGCATTACAGGTGTGATGGATATGGGGTAATTGTAGACGACTTACCCAAGTCCATTCCTACAGTGAATCCAGTGAGGCCCTCAGGGTGCAGGATGGCCAGTACCTTTTCCTGCCAGTCAGTGTAGTCAGGTGGTGTTGGTGGAGGTCCACCCACAGTCTTCTGGACCGCAATGTTGTGCCGGGATGCAATGGACCTCACCTTCCCACGCAGGTCATTCCATCTCTTGCAGATGTCATCCCTCGTGTGTGGATGGTTTTCCACTGCGTTGACCTTGTTGACAATGGTCTGCCATAACTCCATCTTCCTGCGATGGGCGTGTGCTGGACCTGGGCCCCGAATAATTGTGGCTCGACCTTGAGTATCTCATCCACCATGGTACTTAGCTCCCTATCTGTGAAGCGTGGGCGCTTGGGGGGTGCCATGGTGTGTGCTGTGAGTGATGTGTTGTGTTGTGTGAATCTAGGTGAAGGTGCTGTTGTGTGTTTGGGTGTGTGATTCGTGTGTTGTGGCATTCAGTGTCTGCTTGTGGAGTTCTCAATCTCAGTTTTCCTACTTGCGATGCAAAGGATTGTGGGGTCTGTCTGTGAGTGTTTTATGGTGTTGTGGATGTGTGTCAGGTGTGTGGGTTTCAAACTTGCCAATGTGTGTAATTCTTACTGTTGGGTCCCATTGCTGGCGCTGGTGGTCTGTACCGCCAATGGTTGTTCGACTTCCACAGACCGCTGCAGTGATTTGTGCTTCATTATTTGGAGGGCGGGGAATTTGTGTGCTCAGCGGTGGTGGCGTGGGATGTCCAGCATTTTCGCTGAAACAGCCCTGTCGGTGACTGGTCACAGGGAAACTTCTGTTGGATTCTGATTTTTGCATCTGTATATGGCTGGTTTCTGTTCACCGACAATGGCGAGATTCCGTTCAGCGTCGCCACGGTGGGGAACGGTATTTACCACCATGTTCATAATGACCCCCATAATGTGGGGAAATATGTATGGTGTGAATGAATCTATGGAGGAAATATATATGTATGAAAATTTGAGAGAAATGAGAGGGTGCTTAATGAAACATGAGAAATATGATTTTGCTTGAAAGAAGGACACAATGACCCATGACAGTTCTACCACGGTATGTGAAACACTTAGTTGTAGATATGGAGATTATTTTAGGGGTTAGTTTATTCATTTTTAACAAAAATTTGAAATGTACTGTATGGGATAGTTTTTGTCTAACAATGATCTGATCAGGAGATAAAATATATATTGTATTCAATATATCCTAACTTTCTCACAGGTCTTTTTAACTGAATTCTAAACATGTGGGAGAATCTATGTTCTTGTCTTGAAGATGGTGTTAAAGAATTGAAATAAAGGAACCAAAACGTGTCAGCGCTATAGGAAGCAATGTACAGATGCTAAAGAATAAAACTGAGAGGGGAGGGCAGAATATTTTAAGTGCAAAATTATAATACCTGAATCAGGATCTTTGAATAAATCAACAAGTGGCATTAGCAAGTGCCTGTTTAGACGCCTTCTTTTTTAAATAACATAGGTCCTCATTACAACATTGTCCGCTTACCGCCGTGCAGAAGACCGCCAACACACTGCCGCCGGAATTCTGCCACAGCTATTATGACCCACATGTCGGAATCCGCCAAAATTCAGATAGCCACACAAGTCCTCCACACCAAAGGTCAGTGATAAACTGGCAAAAACAAATCCTCCACCGTCACGTCAACAGAAATACACCCACACTCTCACGACACATGAATCCACGGTACACACCGCCGCGCTCAAAATACACACACTCTTACAAAACACAGCCACATTGGACAATTCGAAATACACACACCTGATACACATACACACACCACTCCCACACGCCCAACCACATAACCCACAAACCCCCACGACAAAAAACTCAGAAAGAAGGCCAGAGAGAGAGCACCAGCAGGAACAACATCATCCACAGGCACACAACACCATCACCCACAGAACTTCCACACACCACACACAATACACCACTACATATCACCCCACATATCACCACACACTCCACCCCACACATCACCTATACCACCCCATGGCATGGCAAAGACACCCCAGGTTCTCGGAGGAGGAGCTCAGGGTCATGGTGGAGGAAATCGTCTGGATAAAGCCACAGCTATTCGGAGCACAGGTGCAGCACACCTCAATTGCAAGGAAGATGGAGCTATGGCGAAGAATAGTGGACAGGGTCAACGCAGTGGGACAGCACCCAAGAAATTGGGTGGACATCAGGAAGCGGTGGAACGACCTACGGGGGAAGGTGCGTTCTGTGGTCTCAAGACACCACCTGGCGGTTCAGAGGACTGGCGGCGGACCCCCACCTCCTCACCCACAACTAACAACATGGCATGGGAGGAGCAGGTCTTGGCGATTCTGCATCCTGAGGGCCTCGCAGGAGTAGGTGGAGGAATGGACTCTGGTAAGACAAATCTTAACTCTTACAACCCCCATCCTACCTGCATGCTATCACATACACCCACCCTCACCCCCAGCACCCCAACTCCTCACATATGTCCCATCATCACAAACCACCCATCCCAACACCAAGCCATGCATGCAACAACAAAGCATGTACACCCATCACTAAAGCATGCCCACTGCACATACCCATACAACCCCCTAAACCATCCTCACACAAGGTCCCACACAGGAATGCAAACACTGGGGTACACGGTCACCCACCATGACACACACAGATGTAATAACCATCCTTTTATACCCCTGCAGAACCCCTACCCAACGTCACCGGACAGGAGGGTCCACACATGTCCACACCATAAACAGAAGAGGCCCACAGTGATGACAGCAGCTCTGTCCAACTGGATCTAGATGACCAGCCCGGCCAATCGGGGACCTTGGGACAGTCGGTTCCCATCACACAGTCACAGGCCACCACAGAACTTCCACCCTTCTGGAAACACCAGCACAGCACCCACCCAGCGGGCCCATACATCCGTCCCCAATCAGCAGTGTATCCACCACTACAGGGAACCCAGGATAACCCACTACCCCAACAACAACAGGGACCTGGGGGCAGTGGTAGTGGGCACACGGTCCAGGGGACGGAGGCCCAGGAACACAGGGGAACTGGGAAGGCTGCTGTGTGACAGGGGGCGGACAGGCCAAGGGAACCCACTCTCTACGAGGCCCTCTCCTCCATCATGGGAGCATACCACCACTCCCAGGAGACGATGGCAACGGTACTGGCCAAGTTTCAGGAGACCCAGCGGCTGCAGGAGGAACCGTATATGGGCTTCAGGGAGGAACTCAGAACCATCAGCTCCACCCTGGGCACCATCGTAGGGGTGCTGAAGGAAGTACTCAACACCAGGAGGGACACTGTGGCACTACAAGGGGCCCCTGACACTAGCATGGATGATGAAGTGCCAACCACCTCCGCCGGCGCTAGTGGACAGGAGGCACCGCCACAGGACCACCACATCAGCACCTCACCCTTTGCAGAGGGAAAACCACCCCGCAAACGGTCCCTGAGATCCAGGACAAAGACAGAGCACGATGCCAAGACCCCCGACAAGAAATTAGACCACCCTGATTGTCATCCTACTGTCCCACTGTCCTACTGTACACTGCCCCAGCTCCACTTCCTATGCCCATTTGGGCAATGCACCTGTGAGACTAATAGACTGGACTCTGCCATGGACATTCCTCCGCCATCACCCCTCACCATTTCATTACCTCCTCCAATATTGAGCACTTAAATAAACACCCTTAAAGCACAAAACAATCTTGAGTCTGTCTGTGATTTCGAAATAGTGTATTAGCAATTACAGTGACAAAATGCTCTTTCAAGTTTAATGACAACATACCTATGTCACACAGCTCTAGTCCATGAGGAATCTAAGTAGATGTCACACAATGGGACAAGTGGGAAAGTGACAACTCAGTGACCATACACTGGGTGAAAACGACAGACAGTAGAGAGGTAGTAGTGTTAAACTACATGTAGTAGGCAGGTCTGTACTCTTACCTGTGTCTCACTGGAAATATTGCTGGATCACTGAGTCCCTGTTGTGCATGTCTTCTTCCTCTGCTTCCTCGTCTTCACTGTCCACAGGCTCTACAGCTGCAACAACACCGCCATCTGGACCATCCTCCTGCAGAAAAGGCACCTGTTGTCGCAAAGCCAAGTTATAAAGCATACAGCAGGCCACGATGATCTGGCACACCTTCTTTGGTGAGAAGAATATGGATCCACCTGTCATATGGAGGCACCTGAACCTGGCCTTCAGGAGGCCGAAGGTCCGCTCGATCACCCTACTAGTTCGCCCATGGGCCTCATTGTAGCGTTCCTCTGCCTTTGTCCTGGGATTCCTCACTGGGGTCAGGAGCAATGACAGGTTGGGGAAACCAGAGTCACCTGCAAATGGTGAGGGACAACTGTTAGACACGCACTAACCTGGAGGGATATCCCCAGACCCAGACAACCATTCCCACTGACTTGCTTCCAGGTGCTCACCTAATAGCCGCACACGGTGCCTCTGGAGTTGACCCATCACATAAGGGATGCTGCTATTCCGCAGGATGTAGGCGTCATGCACTGAGCCAGGGAACTTGGCATTCACATGGGAGATGTACTGGCCTGCCAAACATACCATCTGTACATTCATAGAATGTAACTCTTCCGGTTTCTGTACACCTCTTCACTCCTGTGGGGGGGGGTACCAATGCCACATGGGTCCCATCAATGGCACCTATGATGTTGGGGATGTGTCCCAGGCCATAGAAATCCCCTTTCACTGTAGGCAAATCCTCCACCTGAGGGAAAACGATGTAGCTCCGCATGTGTTTCAGAAGGGCAGACAAAACTCTGGACAATATGTTGGAAAACATAGGCTGGGACATCCCTGATGCTATGGCCACTGTTGTTTGAAAAGAGCCACTTGCAAGGAAATGAAGCACTGACAGCACCTGCACTTGAGAGGGGATTCCTGTGGGATGGCGGATTGCTGACATCAGGTCTGACTCCAACTGGGTACACAGTTCCTGGATTGTGGCACAGTCAAGCCTGTATGTGATAATCAAATGTTGCTCCTCCATTGTTGACAGGTCCAACAATGGTCGGTACACCAGAGGATGCCGCCATCTCCTCACATGTCCAAGTGGACAAGTGCTTATGGAGGACAACAGCGAGCACAGAGTCAAACAACTCAGAGGTACGTACCCACAGTTTACACAGAACACCAATCATACACAAAACGTGGCCTGTATGTGTGTTGAGTCTAGGCCTAGGTATGTGTGACGCAGTTGGAAATGAAGCCATGTGGACCCCTGAAATGGCAGCTGCCTGACCTGTAAAGTGGGACAATGGGATGTGAGGTAACTGCGCTGGCGTTGTACACCATCGCAGTAGGCGGTCGAAGACCGCGGCGCAATGCTGCATTGGTTAACATTGGACCCTATGGGTCCCAGGAGCCAATAGCGATGTACGCCGGCGGTGAGGGTACGCACTGCCGCGGACGTGACCGCCATTTTCTATCTGTTCAATCACTCAATACCTGATCTTCGACATGAGAGGACCTACACTGCAAGTGCTGCTGTGACCTCGGTCTGGAAGAGACAATGGCTCAAGTGTCTAGGGAAAGGGCCCCTGCCTTCACATCGGAGGAGTTGTAGAAGCTGGTGGATGGGGTCCTCCCCCAGTACACGCTACTCTACGGTCCTCCAGACCAACAGGTATGTACACAGGGAGCATGTTGTATGGGTTATGCCTGTGTGGAGAGGGCTGGATGTAAGAAGGAAGGGGGGAGAGTGCCGCGTGCATGAAAGACGGTGAATGCATGTGCCACATGGCAAGGGTAGGGATGGGGGCCAATCACTTTGACGGTGCATTTGGTAATAACTTCTCTTTTTCCCCTGTACATTTCATGTAGGTCAGCGCCCACCAGAAAAAAGATATTTGGTGTGCCATCGCCAAGTACGTCCGGACCCTGGGGGTCTACCACAGACGGAGCACCCACTGCCGGAAAAGATGGGAGGACATTCGCCGCTGGAGCAAGAAGACGGCGGAGGCTCAGCTGAGGATGGCCCCCCAACGTGGGAGGGCTGCCTGTCGCACCATGACCCCCCTGATGTTCAGGATTCTGGCGGTGGCCTACCCGGAGTTGGATGGGCGCTTGAGGGCATCACAGCAGCCACAAGGGGGTGAGTACACTCTCATTCTGCTGACTTTGCGCACAGTGGATGTGTCTGGGTGGGGGAGGTGGGCTGTGGGTTTCCCTAGGACAGGGCGAGTTCCGTAGGCAAGGCCCCTCCATAAGACAGACCATGTGGCACCCCAGCCCACCTCTGTAGAGTGCCAAGTACACCTAGTCATACCCCTGTGTCATCTATGTGTGCAGATGTTGTCCGTAGCCTTGTAGGCCATTTCCCAGAAATTGAACAGTGGATCCCCAGATCGCGGCGTAGTGCAGGGGGCTTCTGTGTCTGTCGTGTCCGCCAACGGTAGCGGTAATGCATGCACTCAACATGTCTTTCTTCTGTCTTCCCCCCCTTTTTGTGGTCTCCCTGTTCTTGTGTGCATTAGCATCATCAGGCGGAGGAGCAGTGGCACTGGAGCACGAGGGAGCTGCATCCCACATGGCCCTGGAGGGCGACACTACAGAGTCTGAATTCACCAGTGGGACAGAGGGCGAGGGGAGCTCCAAGGCTGGGACAGGAGCTGATACCAGCGACACGGACTCGTCCTCTGATGGGAGCTCCCTTGTGGTGGAGGCAACATCTGTGCCCCTGCTTCTACAGGTACAGCCGCCACCCCCCCTACCAGCACCGCCCTCCCAGCAGCCCCTCAGCCTTTGCCCTGTGCCCGCTCACCCAGGAGGGTGGGCATCACCTTCGCCTCAGGCACCTCAGGCCCTGCCCCAGTCACCCCTGGCCATTGACCTCCTCAGGTCCCTCACTGTTGGGCAGTCTACCATTTTGAATGCCATCCAGGGTGTAGAGAGGCAGTTGCAACAAACCAATGCATTCCTGGAGGGCATTCATTCTGGTCAGGCGGCCCTTCAGCAAGCTTTTCAGACTCTGGCCTCAGCACTGATGGCAGCCATTGTCCCCGTCTCTAGCCTCCCCCTCCGACCCAATCCCCTGTACCTCAGCCTATCCCAAGCACACCTACAGACCAACATGCACACACCTCAACACCCAAGGGGAGCTCAGGCAAACATAAGTACCACACATCCCACAGGCACTCACGCAAGCATCACACACATGCAGACACAGCAACATCCACTGCCTCGACTGTGTCCTCCTCCTCCTCGTCTCTCTCCTCCCTCCCAGTCTCTTCTACACTCACACCTGCATGCACTACCTCTACAGCCACTACGTCCCTCTCCAGCACACCCACCACCACACCCCACTCACGTGCAGTCACCACCACCACTACCATTCACACGTCCCCTGTGTCCTCTCCCAGCGTGTCTGTTACGCCCCCTCCCAAGATACACAAACGCAGGTACACACCCACCCAAAAGTCATCAACCTCACAACAGCCTCCAGCGCATGCACCTTCAACCAAAGTCACCAAACGTACACCTCCTACAACCACCACCTCTTCCTCCACTCCCAAACCCCCTCCAGCTACCCGTCCCAGTGTGTCCCAAAAACTTTTCCTGTCCAACCTTGACCTCTTTCCCACACCTCCCCCACCCCGTTGGTCTCATAGGTCCCGAACTAGCACCTCAGCCACAACATCTCCGGGACCAGTGGTGCCTGTAGTCACCGGAATCTGGAGTGCACCGGCCACCAGGGCTGCCAGTGTGGCACGGAGCCACAGCACAGGCATTCCCCCACCTGTGAAGCATCAGAAGTTGGCCAGTGCCCGGCGGGAGAGGGGGAAGACTCCAGCCACCAAAGCTGCTCCCAGGGGTCCCCTTGGGAGTGTGGAGTCAGCTGTGACACCTTCCAAGTTGGGAAAGGGCCACAAGAAACCCAGAAAGTCTGGGAAGGGCAGCACTGCGGAGAAGACCGCCATCAGCCCAGCTGCCCAGGAGGCCACCACTAGCACCAGCCCAGCTGCCCAGGAGGCCACCGCCAGCACCAGCCCAACTGCCCATGAAGGACCGCCAGCACCAGCCCCGCTGGGCCATGGAAGACTGCCAGCAGCTGAGACCCTGCAATGGAGACCGCCATCTCAAGCACCGCTAAACAGGGCACTGCCATCTCAAGCACCGCTGAACAGGATGAAGCACTCTGGGCACCATGCCCCTTTCAAAACCAGTGGAGACTGTCATCCACTACCTCTGTCCTTAACAGGATGAAGCACTGTGGGCACCATGCCCCCTCCAGAACCAGTGGAGACTGTCATCCACTACCTCTGTCCTTAACACTATGAAGCACTCTGGGCACCATGCCCCCTCCAGAACCAGTAGAGACTGTCATCCAGTACCTCTGTCCTTAACAGGATGAAGCACTCTGGGCACCATGCCCCCTCCAGAACCAGTGGAGACTGTCATCCACTTGTGAGACTGTGGCTTTGCACTCCCCAGGATCGAACAGTGGGCAACCCACCCACTGTTATCGACTTGTGAGACTGTGGCTTTGCACTCCCCAGGATGGAACAGTGGGCAACCCACCCACTGTATAGACTTGTGAGACTGTGGCTTTGCACTCCCCAGGATGTAACAGTGGGCAACCCACCCACTGTAGAGACTTGAGAGACTGTGGCTTTGCACTCCCCAGGATGGAACAGTGGGCAACCCACCCACTGTATAGACTTGTGAGACTGTGGCTTTGCACTCCCCAGGATGGAACAGTGGGCAACCCACCCACTGTATAGACTTGAGAGACTGTGGCTTTGCACTCCCCAGGATAAAGCAGTGGGCAAACCACCCCCTGTATAGACTTGAGAGACTGTGGCTTTGCACTCCCCAGGATAAAGCAGTGGGCAACCCACCCGCTGTAGAGACTTGTGAGACTGTGGCTTTGCACTCCCCAGGATGGAACAGTGGGCAACCCACCCACTGTATAGACTTGTGAGACTGTGGCTTTGCAGTCCCCAGGATGGAACAGTGGGAAACCCACCCACTGTATAGACTTGTGAGACTGTGGCTTTGCACTCCCCAGGATGGAACAGTGGGCAACCCACCCACTGTATAGACTTGTGAGACTGTGGCTTTGCACTCCCCAGGATGGGACAGTGGGAAACCCACCCACTGTAGAGACTTGGGAGACTGTGGCTTTGCACTCCCCAGGATGGAACAGTGGGCATGTGCCCCCCCTTTCCCTCCCTCTGAGGTGGCTGATGCCCCTGCAGTGTTCTCTCCATCATGGTCGGGGATCTTGTGTGGGCCTTGCCCATACCGTGTGGTCCCAGTGTTCCACGGACTTTCTTAGTGCACTATCTGGACTACTATGCTTGGTATATATTATGTACATGGTGTATATATATATTTCTGCCTACTTTTTTAAATATATTACAATGGTTACACAAATTTTCTATTGTCTTTGCATTTTTCCAGTGGGTTTGGGGGGCGTAACTGTGATGTATTGATATGCATTAGTGTGTGTGTTGTAGTGGGTGATGGTGGGGGTGTTGCATGTGTATGTCCCTGTGTTTTGCCTCCCCCCTCCCCTGTGTCGTAGGTGCAGTACTCACCGTGATCTTCTCCGCCGGCGTTCGTGCTCCTGGTAGAGGAGCAGAAAGACTATCGCAGGTAGAATTTGGAGTTCCGGGTCCATGGTGTCCTCATTCCTCGTGGGGTGTGTAGAGGTGAGCGTTTTCCCTTCGAAATTCCTGTTTCCGCCGTGTTTTTATCCGCGTTGAATCCGCCCCGGAAAAGGTGGTGGAGTGGCCTGTCATAATAGTGTGGGCGGTACATTGTCTCCTGCCTGTCTGTTGGCGGTGACCGCTGCACTGTTTGTTTGTGCCGCCGTGGCGGTCGGAGTGTTAAAGTGGCTGTCTTTGTTGGCGGTTTCCTCCACAGTCGTAATTGCTATTTTTTTTTACTGCCGGCCTGTTGGCGGTCTTACCGCCGCTTTAACACTGACCGCCAGGGTTGTAACGACCACCATAGTCACCCGATTCTAAGAAAAACATTCTGTAGGACCAGAAGTAAAGGAATATAATGAGGGAGATCAGGTTATAATATATAGAACAGTTTACCTCACCAAAACCTGTGCAAGGATGTTTGTTGTTGTAAGCAAATGAACATGTGGTGCACTCTCCATCCACTAAGACACCAGTCTTTTTCTAGTGACACCTTAGGGATTTTTGGGAACTGAACCATAACATGTTTTGGAGCACTCAGTTAAGGACAACATTGAATTTTCTGACACATTTTCTTCTAATTCAAGCCTGCACAGTAAGAAAAAATATTTATTTATATGTTAAATTATCAGAACATGGGTTGTCACTCAAAAACCATAAAAAATGCCTTGACTGAGGCCCCAGAATCCTTAAGATGAAACTCGGTAGAGCGACAGAGTCTAAGGTAGAGGTAGACATAGCTACAGTGCTTAATTTGTAAATAAAAATGTGCCGGTGCCCAAAGCCCTCCTCTGAATTTTGCGGCTGCTGCAATTAAATGAGGGAGCATGGAATACTGAGGCAGCGTAATCCTGAAGCCAACTCGGTCCTCCTTAATCCATATACAGCTACTGCCTGCCCCTTCAGCTCACTCTAGCAGCTTTTGTTTTCTCCCTTTGTGGCGCTTTTTCATTTTTCTCTTCCTTTGTCTTTAACATATGTGTATTTTGCTTGCAGTAAATGCTTGAGGCAGAAGAATAAGTGCCAGCCCTCAAAAAAAGTGTTGGTGCCCGCACCAGAAACCACCGGCTCAAATTAACCACTGAGTTAGCATACAGAGGGAGAAAAGGCTGATAATGAGAAATAGAAGTGGCTAGAAAGATGGAGACCCAGCGCAATAGCCTGCTAACGCGTCCCTTTATGTCTAATTTATACACTCTGGGACTCGTTTTAGGCCAATTAATCTTTCGACCCTGATTGAAGACACCTTAGGACGAGATAGCTAATCAACATGTCAATCAATATGTCAATAATGTCATCAATATTTATTATAACAAGGCAATTCACTTTAGTCAAAGACATTTATTAAGACTCAGGACACCACCATGACCTTTCAGTCATGAATAACCACACCAGTTAAGTACGTTTTGTGATATTTATTCCCTATTGATTACAATTCTACTAGCAAGTTTATTAATCTCAAGACCAAGAAACACAATAGCATAGTCACAATATGGCAACTCTGATAAGACTTCATCAAAGCAAGAGTCACGAATATTAGAACATAACACGGCGTCAACATAGATCAAACTCAGCAGATTAACGTTAGAGCATTGTTCAATCAAAGCATAGATTCAGTCATTTATCTATTTGCGTCTAATCAATGAACCCCTTAACTATCCACGAATTAGCATTAGCATGTTGGACTTCATGCAAAACAATTTATTAACATCAATTTAGAAAAAAACTGAGTGATTGAACAGATAGAAAATGGCGGTCACGTCCGTGGTACCTAGAAAGGAAAAGCAAACAGACAATCACAATGTCATTGTCATATAGTTACCCTCCGTATTGGGTCAGCAAACAGATTCTGTCTTCATCCTCAGGACATCAGTTGATTCGCCATCAGTCAGGAACTCAGCTCGGCAGGAAGAGCGAAGGGGTACTTCCCTCATAAGGAGGTAAAGTATAGACAGCCAATATAAGGGCAAAGTTGGTTCTAAGAACCAAACAGCAGAGTCTCTATGCAGAGTGACAAAGTGTCTGGATCATAGCAAATTGCATCAGCATCTCCATAACTAACTCCTAGTCTCCTAGTCTCTCCGTTCTAAACTACTTCCTTGTGTCAAGGGGTTTTATCACTTTTTTGCTGTACAGTCCCCTAAAATTTAATTGGCTGAGGGGTTGCACCCCACTATCTCCATCCAATAGAGTTTCAATTATCTCATCAAATTTGTCACCCCATAACAGTTCTCACGTAGTTTATTGGTCCTTATGATTGACGTCTTCAGTGGGTAGAATGTCCGGTATGATTTCATCCTCTCGTGGTCCTTTGCACATCTTTAGTCAGTGGCTCCATTGTCTGTACCGGTTCAGGCGACCTTGTACCTGCGAATAGTCTACACTGTTGCACTCAGCTAAAATGTTTCTTCAAGCAAGTCGAATTTCATGAGAATGGATCTACTACAGATACATTCAGCTTCTAGCTTTGGAAAAACAAGAGTTCATGTTCTTCAGCAAGTCAGCACACTGCACGTTAGAAAAAACACATTTATTATGAGAGCCAGGCAGCTAGGCCTCGACTCATGCTAAATAAGGCCTACTGATTTATTAGCAACTTTAGCAATATAACCTTTAATTATTAGTATAAAACTATACCTTAATATAATATTTCATCATTATTAGTCATTTTCATGAGTCCCTGTATATATTGGCGGCTACTCCCTGTGGGCACATTTCAAGCACGTGTTTTTTGCAAAATACATTAGTATATTTTCTATGTGGCATTATTATACATTAGTTCAGACACATTTCATTTTAATATTGATTATATAAGCTACGCTCTCTCTTAGTCCCTCCTCTGATGACACTTGTCATCACAAAAAACCTTTGCCTTCACAACCTCTCATTTTCTTTAAATTGCGCATCTCAATTTCTTCCTTCCTATGGGATCTTTCCCAAATTTCTTTGAACATTTCCTCTTTTTCTTTTTTTCTTTTATTACGTTTTACCTAATTTCTTTTGATTCTTTTATTAATTTTGCATGATAAGCACAGTCCCAATAGGCAAATTAGAACAATTAGTATACCCCCATTTATTTTTGCAAATACCCAATTCCAAATACTGCTAAACCAATTCCTTACTTTGGTAATTCCTTTCCCAACCTTTTCCCACTCTCCAGGTTCTTTCAGCTCTTTCAAATCTGCACTGTCTCTTGTTAAGTTAGTAAGCATACGTCTAATCTTTTTGCTGTTATCGAGTATGAACGCACAACAATGGCGCTCATTAAGCATCTTACAGACTCCGCCATTCTTTGCTAAAAGAATGTCTAAAGCAAGCCGGTTTTGAAGAGTCATAGCCCTCTCCGCAGCAAGTTCAGTATCCATCAAGAGTATAGTCCCTGTGAAGTTTGTCAGCATGTTATCCACAATAGTAGACAACTTTTGGAACCTTTATGGAGTTTAAAATAACCCCTACTGAAGGAATTATCGCTCCAAATATGTCACCCTTACGAAAGCAGCCACTGTCTCTCTCTTTTGTCTAGCACAATGTAATTCAGACATTTTAGGAATTTGCTTTAAGTCATCAATCTGGTAGATCTTTGGGAAAACTATTCCCAAATAACATGCCCCATACCATCCCTTAGGAAGACTGTAATAAGCATTAAGTCCACATATATAATAAATCCCAGGAATCGCTGTATCCTGTCCATTCAACATGAACGTCCACTTACTCTGAAACAAAAACACATGTCTGCATTCACTCGTTCCCACAAACAAGGTATCAAGCTCAGATTTGGCCTATATATGCAAAGCCTACCTACATGCAGTGCATCTATAGCTAATTTGCCCTGTGTCTTTTTTGCAGTGTAAGCATAATCATTTGCAAAGTGCGTTTTTCTAATCCCTTTTCTAGCCTTTCTTTCAGTGCTTTGCATCTATCATCAGTGTGATCCAAGAAGCTTTTCTCTACAGGTGTTAGTAAGCAGGTTAGATTATTGCAATGCGCATAAGCTGTTCCAAATGTCAGTGTCAGCTCAAAGAAACCCCTAACTAATTTTATGCTCAGCTCTTTAGCTAATTTGTTTAGAAACTCAATCACGGGCAAAAAAGAAAACACTACATCTAAATTAGAATAAAAGTATTGCACATGTTCTTGATTATAGAATCTTGTTACTAGCAAACTACAGTTGTGTGACTGGCATGTATCCAATTTGGAAGTCCTGCACATTTCACAGCTGTAGTAGTTGTCAGTATTACTTGATATGGCCCCTTCCAACGTGGCTCCAAACACGATTTTCTCACGTGCTTCTTGACAACAACCCAGTCACCGGCTTTCAGGGTGTGAGCTGGATCACTTATTAGTGGCACTGTGGTGGCCTCTACCTGGTGGGAGAAAGAGTGGACCACGTCAGCCAGACCCCTGCAGTAGTCCAACACCCTATCATCGGTGAGATTTACAAGAGCATTTGCAGGCATTGCAGGCATTCTCATAGCTCGGTCCATCAGAATTTCATGGGGGGATAGTCCTGTCTTCTTGTCAGGTGTGTTTCTTATGGACATTAGCTCTAAGGGCAACGCATCTGGCCATTTCAAATTTGTAACTGCGCACATCTTTGCCATTCTCGACTTCAAGGTACCATTCATCTGTTCCACTAGTCCTGATGCTTCAGGGCGATAGCTACAATGCAACTTCTGTTCAATGTTCAGTGCGGCACACAAGAGCTTAATCACCTCATTGTCGAAGTGTCTGCCCTTATCTGATTCGAAAGAGATCGGAAACCCGAAACGTGGTATTAGTTCTCTAAGCAGCAGTTTCGCTACTGTGAGGCTGTCATTTCTACGTGTAGGGTAAGCTTCAATCTAGTGACTGAAAACACACACAATCACTAACACATATCTCAGGCCTCCACACACAGGCATCTCAAGAAAATCCATCTGCATCCTGCTAAATGGACCACCAGCTCTACCTATGTGGCTCAAATTCACCACGGTCCCTTTCCCCGCATACATCTGCTGACAGATGATGCACCTGTGACAGATAACCTCTGCAGCTTGCCTGAATTTCAGATTGAACCAATCAATTTTGAACAACCTGATCATTGCGTCTCTCCCAACATGTGCTTGACCATGGTAAAACCTTGCAAACTGTGACAAAAGACTGTTGGGCAAAACCATTTTCCCCTCCTCTGAGACCCACAAGTCATCAGACCTCTGTACGCATTGCATTCTCTGCCAGGAGCGTTTCTCCTCTTTACTGGCACAACCCTGCAGAGATTTTAACTCGTCTAAAGTGTCAACTACTCTCAATGCATATCTCTGCGCATGTTTCATTTTCAGTTTCAGGTAACAATGCCCACTGATCACAAAATTATATACAGATCAATGCACAAAACCTTGCGACTTGATCTACATATCCATTTCCCCTTGACACGAAGTCTTGTGACTTCACATGGCCATTGCATTTCACCACGACAATTTCAAGAGGTAACTGAATTGCGTGCAACAAATCCTTAATTTTCTCGCCATTTTTCACTGGTGAACCGGTGAACCCCTCTGTGACCATAGTTGGCCAAAATCATGTTCAATTCCAAATCCGTATATGCTGTCAGTATAGATAGTGACTTTCAGGTTTTCAGTTGCGTGGTATGCCCTAGTAAGAGCACTCAATTCAGCCACTGTGCAGAGTATACTCTTTCGAGCCAGGAAGCTTCTAAAATACTGGTGATTGTACACACGGCAAATCCAGCTCTCAGTACTCCTACTGCGTCTCTTAAGCATGAACCATCAACAAACATAATGTAATAATTTAACTCTAATTGGGTATCTTTAATATCAGGTCTTGGTTTGGTGCACAGCTCTGTTACCTCAAGACAATCATGTTCGACTTCCTCAGCATCATCAATGTTCACATTATCAATAGGAAGCAAAGTTGCCGGGTTCAATACAGTACATCGTTTCAAGGAAACATTAGGTGACCCCAGAATAATTGTCTCGTATCTTGTAAGGTGTACGTTTGTCATGTGTTGCGTCTTGGTTCGGGTCAGCAGGATTTCAACTGAGTGAGGGACCATTACTGTTAAGGGATGACCTTCACACTGAGTGAGGCTTTGAACAACTGCTGCAACTGCACGCAAACAACCTGGTAAGGCTGCTGCGACTGGGTCCAATGTAGCTGAAAATTCTGCTACTGGGCGGTTTGCACCTCCATGGACCTGTGTCAGGACAAGCAAAGAACAAGCATCACGTTCAGGACAAAACAGTACAAATGGCTTTGTGTAATCAGGCATACCTAAAGCTGGTGCCCTCCACATACTTTCCCTCAGTTCCATAAATGCCTTCATCTCTTTCTCTGACATAATTATAGCACCCGGACCATCCTGAACCTCTTTAACAGTTAACCTCACTAAAGGTTTAGAGATAATCGAGAAGTTGGGAATCCACTGATGACAGTAGCCCACCATTCCCAAAAACATCCTGACATCTCTCTTTGTTGTCGGGGGATTCATCTGCAGTATGGCTGTCACTCTTTCTTTGGATATTCTCCTAGACCCCTTTTAAATCAAGTGACCCAAGTATTTTACCTCTTTCTGACAGTATTGCAGCTTCTTTGGGGACACTTTATGTCTGTTCTTTCCCAAATGATTTAACAGTGCAATTGTGTCGTACCTGCAGTCATCTTTTGTTCTGGACGCAATTAACAAATCATCAATGTACTGCACTAGAGTTGAACTGAAAGGCAATTCTAGTGACTCTAAATCCTTCTTCAAGGGGGTGTGGCCAAGATGGCGGAGCGCTGAGACGTGTCTGTTAGCGCTCCGCCGCCTGATCCAGCATAGTGCTTTGCGGCCCGCGGGGAGGGGGTAGCCTGGAGGCTCCCCCCGTAGTGTGAGGTGCCCCCGGGGGTTTGCCTCGTCCGGCAGCGGCCGCGAACGGAGTGTGCTGCTCCCTCCAGGGGAGCTGGCCTCGGCCCTGCAGTAGGGGCGGGGCTGCAGAGCGGTGCAGGAGGCGGCCTGGACCGCGGAATTGGCCTCTGCCCGGCGGCTCCTCTGGGCTGAGCATCGAGGAGCAGAGGGCCTGGGGATCACCCTGGGCCCCATATCAGGTGGATCGGCCTGTGAAGACCTGGGGCCTTTTGATCTGGGTGCCTGGGGAAGAAGGTGCTACCTCGTGTGTGGCAGATTGAGGGGGACAGGCAGGGCATCCTCATTTTGGGGCCTTGGAGAGGGCCATTGGAGCTGCGGGCCCCCGGCAGAAGGTAGGGGCCTAGTGGTTTGGCCTCACCCCATTATATGAGTCTTTGTTGATCGTGGCCCTGTGGTTCTGAGGAAGGGGCCCAAGAGTTGATTGTTGCGGAAGAAGTCGCTGGAGGTTGGTCTTGGGTGCGGTCCCGGCCTGGGGGACCATACTGATTGGCCCTGGATGTAGACTCTGGATTTCCCGAGGTGGGCAGCGGTGTGGAGTGACCAGACCGGCGTACCATGGCGGCGTCAAAGTCGAATCGCGAGCGCTCGGTGAGGGACATGCTGGCAGGGACGCGCCCGACTCCTGGCACGGCGGCAGAGGACTCACCTGAGACGAGGGCTCTGGAGAGCCGTGGGGAGACGGATCCAGCGGAGTCTTCCCCTGTCACGAAGGGATTTTTGACCTCCTTGTTTGAGTCGCTTTGGGGAGACATCCAAGAGCTGCGCAGGGACATCTCACAGGAGCTGAAGGAGTTGCGGGGTGAGGTCTCCTCCTTGGGTGAGCGTGTTTCGCAGCTAGAAGATAATGAGATCCCGTGCGGCGAGGAGGTTGCGGGCCTACAACAAGAGGTGGTCCATCTCCGAGAGCAGCAGGACCTCCTTTAGATGGCGGTTGAAGACCTGGAAAATCGCTCATGGCGGCAGAATATTCGCATTAGAGGGGCCCTGGCCGGGGTTGAAAAGGAGGACATCGTGGGCTACATGGTGGGCCTGTTTCGCTCCTTGCTTGGTGCGGACGAGACACAGGAGGTGGCCCTGGACCGGCTACATTGAGTAGGGCGCGCCGGAGGGCCTGGAGATCGCCTCCCTGACATCTTAGCCTGTCTCCATAATTATGTCCTTAAAGAAAAGATTCTACAGCGGGCCCGCAATCTCCAGAGTGTAAACTTTCTTGGGCATGAACTCCAGTTATTTCATGATCTGTCGGCGCGGACTCTGCAGAGGAGGAGAGAGTTTAGACCGATCACGGATCATTTGCGGGCACACAACGTGTCATATTCCTGGGGCCATCCATTCCGACTGATTTTCCGTTGGGAGGAGCAGGTTCGGCAGGTGAAAACCGTCTTGAAGGCTGGCCGCGTCCTGGGTCTGGAGGACGTTGGCTGTGAGTCGAGCGGGGGAGCGGCTCTGCCGGCACGGGGCACTCCTCGTTGGCGGAGAAAAGAAAAGAAAAGGAAGCTGCAGCGCCCGACGGCCTCAGAGCTGAGGATCGAGAGAGAGGCCGCTTTGAACAATGTGGCTGCCGGAACTTTGACCTAGTTTGGTCCCCCGGGGGCGACCGGGTTTGCTACTGGACGCATCGCTAACAATATATTGACTGTTGAAGCGGGTCGGGCGGCGGAGGCTGTGGACCTGCACACTTGATCTGGTTGGATATACTGCCCCGTGGAAATCGCACCTCGTGATTGTACACAATCGAGGACTTCTTTGTTCTATGCACCTGTTGTGCTTATCATTTGTTTGTTGTTGTGTTTCCCTGTGGTGTTGGCTTTTTATAGAAATGCTCTCTGGCCTGATCGCTCTAGGTGGGCCAGATGTTAAAGTAGGGGGTATCCCTCTGCTGTGCCCGTCCCTCTCTGTTGGCTCTCCTCAGTATAGGCTATGATTATTAAATGTTTAAGTTTAAATGTGAGGGGGCTTAATAACCCTACTAAGAGACTTGCCATCTTGTCAGCTCTAGAGAGATCGGAGAGTCATGTTTGTCTCTTGCAGGAAACATACCTTGTCTTGAAAGACACCTACCGTATGCGTTCTAAGTGGTTCCCCAGACAGTTCTGGTCCTCGTTACGATCAAAGCATGCAGGGGTGGCTATACTTCTCTCACGTTCATTCCAGGGGGAAGTGATATCAAAACTGCATGAGATCCCATGGAGGCTTTTGGCTATGAGACTTAGACTGGGAGGCTTTTTCTTCACGATCGCTTCTCTTTATGCACCTAACTCCCAACAAGACCTCTTCCTGAGACAGTCTCTGACTCTGCTGCTCCAATCCCCTGACGGTGCTATCTTGCTGGGGGGTGATTTTAATCTTGTGATGGATGGGGCCCTGGATCGCTCAGGACAGCGACACAGCAAGACGGGGTCTCTCTCGGGCGCAGGGAGGCAATGGCTCAGCGAGTGTGGCCTAGTGGATGTCTGGAGAAGTGTGCACCCTTCGTTGAGGGACTACTCTTTTTACTCTTCAGCAACCAAAACATACGCTAGGTTGAACCTCTTTCTGGCATCACAGGAGCTTCTCTCTAGGGATAGAGACGAAGAGATTGAGCCGAGGGCCCTCTCAGATCATGCCCCATTACAGTCGAGATCCACGTGCACGTGGAGATGGTTGGTACATCGGGGTGGCGATTTAGGCATTCGATGCTTCAGAACGCTGAGACGGTAGAGGCGATTCGAGGGGCAATAACATACTACCTTAGTTTTAATGACGATGGGAGAGTAAGCGTTGCAACTCTGTGGGAGGCACTGAAGGCTGCGTGAGAGGTGAAGTGATGTCCCTTTCCTCTAGAGATAATAAGGCAAGGAGTAGACTTAGGGGGGACCTAGAACAGCGAGTAAGTGTGTTGGAGCGCTCTCATAAACGTACGGGTGCTCCTAGAATAAGGCGAGAGCTCGAGAAGGTGTGGAAACAGCTGAGTAGATTGTATTGGGATAGGGCAGAGTACGCCTTAAACATAAGTACTATGTAGGAAGCAATAAGTGTGGGAAGTTGCTGGCACATAGTTTAAGAGCCCTCCCTCGGGAATAGAAGCACACACGAGTGACCAAATAGCGCAGGCTTTCGCAGAATTCTATCGGAATCTATACAGGGCTGAAGAGCCCGATGCCTTAACCCCAGAATCCTTCTTAGAGCATATAGCAATCACTCCCCTGTCTTTGAAAGAGGCAACCGCGCTAGATTTACCTATAAGGGCGGAAGAGATTATTTCAGCGATCGCTCGGCTGCAGACTGGGAAGTCACCCGGTCCTGATGGATTCTCGGCCCTTTTTTATAAATCTTTTTGTGGGGAACTTGTTCCCGTCTTGGTGCGACTCTTTAACTCCTTTCGTCAAACCGGCGCTCTTACACCTAGTATGTTAGACGCGACTATTGTAGTTATTCCGAAGCCGGGGAAAGATCCTGAGGAATGTGCCTCGTATAGGCCGATTTCCCTTCTGAATATTGACGCTAAATTATTTACTGGTGTCTTGGCACATGGTCTTAACTATTATATGCCGGGGCTAGTGGATCCTGACCAGGAGGGATTTATACCGCATAGGCAGTGTAGTGATAATACCAAGCGACTGCTTCACCTCTTGGATAAAACTGAACGCTCTCATAGGGCGGCGCTCTTTCTCTCCATCAATGCTGAAAAGGCGTTCGACAGGGTTCACTGGCCATACCTGTTCCAGGTGCTTGAGCGCTTTGGCTTGGGACCGGGCTTTATGGCATGGATTTGCTGCATTTACCAATGGTACGGGTACGGGTTAATGGGATACTTTCCTTGCCGTTTGCAGTCCAAAGAGGCACCAGACAAGGGTGTCCTCTTTCGCCCCTTCTTTTTGCGCTCTATATGGAGCCATGGCGCAGAGGCTTCGGGATAATCCTCAGATTAGGGGCGTGAAGTTTGGGGGAGACGAACATCTCATATCACTTTACGTGGATGATGTCATTCTTACTCTGGCGGAGCCGACGACCTCGCTTCCGGCACTAATGGGTGTCCTGGGGGAATTTGGGCAAGTCTCGGGGTTCCGAATGAATATGCTTAAATCGCAGGCTATGTGCAAGTTTATTAGCGCGGAACAGGAGCGGGACCTGAAGGCCCGATTCCGCTTCACGTGGTCCTCCACAGGGCTCCTATATTTGGGGATCGAGTTGGGATCCACAGTCGCTCGTACAGTGACGGTGAATTATGCGAAACTGACTCAGGAGATCCACTGAGACTTAGAGGCGTGGGGGAAACTTTAATTGTCCTGGTTGGGAAGGGTCAGGGCAGTGAAGATGACTATTCTACCACGCATATTGTATCTGTTTCAGGCGCTCCCGTTGGAGCCCCCGCCGCGGACGATAGCGACCCTCCAATCGGCAGTGCGAAGATTTCTATGGGAAGGGAGGCCGGCGCAGTTATCGCGGCAGATCCTGTATAGCCCCAAGAGAGAAGGGGGATTGGCGTTCCCATGTCTTCTTCGATATTTCCAGGCTGCTCAGTTGCGTTTCCTCTTGGAATGGAGCCGCCCGTCCTCCGAGAAGCATTGGTGTTTTATGGACCAAGCAGTAGCGGGCTCTCATATATGGAATGAACCTTGGCTTAAGCGCCGTCACAGAGCACAGGGTTTGTATATATCTCTGGTCTCAGGGATTTCGATGAGAGTGTGGGATCGGGTGGCCGCCGCGGCGGGCTTGACGACATTTCCGTCTCCAATGACCCCTCTGGGCGCAAACCCTGACTTTGGCCCGGGCTTACAGTCTGAAACATTGCGTCGGTGGTATGAGGGGAGCTGTAAGAGGGTGGGGTTTTTATTTGATGAGCAGGGGGTCATCCCTTTTGACCGGATGAGGGAGCTATACGGCCTAACCGAAGCTGACAGGGTGATGTACTATCAAATAGGACACTGGGCCCTGCTTCCGGCCAACAGGTCATTAATAGATAGGCCATTAACACCGTTTGAAAAATTAACTCTAATGAAAAAGGATGACAAGCGCGTGGTTTCTGAGCTCTATGTCCTTCTACGGGGGGCGGTTTGTCCGACCAAGACTAAGGGGCAGCTGAGATGGGAGAGGGAACTCAAGAGAGAGTTATCGGAAGACGAGTGGGAGAGTGTCTTCTATAGGGCGCATAACACAGCTTACCACTCAGCCGGTACTGAGACAGCCTATAACGTGGCCTCCACCTGGTACTATACCCCAAGTAGGATTCACGCCTGGGATCCTGATAAATCTAGTCTCAGCTGGAGGGGTTGTGGGGGCGGGGGTACACTCGTGCATTTATTATGGCACTGTCCCAAGTTATATAGGTATTGGAAGGATATACTAGACATGGTGGACAGGGCTTTTGATACTCAGATCCCTAAATTCCCTGCATATGTTTTGCTGGGCCTTCCCAATTCTCTGACATTCCCCCTGAGATCATTGAGAGGTCGACAGATGGCTTTAGCCTTGAACGCAGGAGTTCAGTTGTTGTTATATCACTGGGGGTCAGAGCGAATCCCGACAACAGTCTCGTGGCTGCACAGACTTTGGTTTATCCTTGCTATGGAAAAGCTCAGCCTGACATCTCAACAGAGAGCTGAGGACTTTAGGGATCTCTGGCAACCATTTTTGAGTATTTTGTCCGAAGAGTTTGCAGAGCTGACATGCCCAGTTTATTTGAGGGTTTTGAACCTGACCTGATTGTAAGGGACGGTACTTGTAAAGAGATATGTTTATATTATTACTTCCACCGGGTATCAGAGCCTGGGAGGGTATGATCATGGAAGGCTAGCTGGCAGCGGAGAAACGTAGTTGCATTCATTATTAATTTTATTTTCTATTGTTTCGCTTTATGCAAGATGTTACTGAGTCTCCTCGCACTATAGTATTGTATTGCATATGCGATGTTTGAAATTGAAAATTGAAATTAATAAACAGATTTGATCCATAAATCCTTCTTCAATATCTGATTGAAGATGGAAGGTGGCTCAGAAAACCCTTGAGGAATTCTGCACCAACTGTAGACCTTGTCCAGGAATTTAAAACTGAAAATAAATTGGCTGTTCTCATGAAGAGGCACCGAAAAGAATGCTTGTGACAGATCCACAACTGTGAACCACTCTGCATCACATGGAACCGGAAACATAATCACTGCTGGATTTGGCAATATGGGGCAACATTTTACCACAATCTCATTTATTTTTCTCAGATCTTGAACAACTTGAACTTTCCCACAAGGCTTCTTTAAACCCATTATTGGTGAATTACACGGACTGCTCAATACTTCTTTTAGAACCCCTTGCTTCACAAAATCTGCAATTATCTGCGTCACTTGTATAAGGACATCTTGTGCCATATGGTATTGCAGCACCTGGGGAAACACTGCATTTGGCTTTACCTTTACTTTGACCGGTTCTACTCCCTTTATTAGCCCTACTTCCTTTCCTGTCAGGACCCATACCTTTTCTGTCACTGTTCCCTGCAAATCAGCTGGTAAGTCATTTACTGTGAGCATCGGGAACAAGGTTATCAAAGGGTATTCCTCATTTACCATTTCCGTCTCTAATTCAGAGATCTGACTATCGTCCCCTTCATCATCACTGTTTGTCTGCACCTCAATCCCTTCGTTGGAACAGGTAATTGAGCACCTCGTTTTGCACAGTAAGTCTCTTCCCAGTAGGGATACGGGATTCAAATCACAGACTACAAATTTGTGTAATCCCTGGAAGTTACCAATCTCAACTTGGACTGGATCTGTAATCGGGTTTGCCAGGAACTGATTTGCTACTCCTACCACTCTTATGGTATGCCTCGAAAGTGGCAATTTCGGAACTTCTGCACTTCTGACTGTAGAGCGAGTAGCCCCTGTATCAACTAAGAATGAAACCTTATATCCCATCACCTTTCCCTCTACATAGGACCCCTCTGATCTACCTCTAGGGACGCTGCAAGCCTGCACTCCTCACTGTCTGAACAATCATCCGACCATTCATCGTTTATTCCATCCTCACCACGCAATGGGAACTGTTGTACTGTGTGATTTTGACTCATCATTTGACCTGTGACCTGTTGAGGAAGCATCACCTGTTGCTGTCCTGTTGGCGCCAACGGTATCTGCATTTGCTGTCTAGGTACCATGGGAATCTGCTGTTGTACTTGTTGCACCTGTGCTGGTTGGACACGCGGCATTTGTATTTGCTGCATGGGCTGTAACACCTGCATCTGAACCATGTTATTCTGGAAGTTCTGATTTTGTCCTCTCACTTTTGGACCCCTCACATTTTGAAATGTACTGACATCATTGAAGACACCTTTTTCATCCCCTGCACATCATTTTGAACCACAATGGTATTAATATCCGGACCCCTGTTTACAAAATCTCCACGACCTCGTCCTCTGGGTTACGCTTGAAACATTCCATTTCCCTGCGGTTGCTGTTGTACCATCTGCTGTATCCATTTCCCTGCATCCCTGCCTGCGCTGCCTTAATCTGCATCACCATCACTTTCACCTTCAACTTTCTCTGTTTCAATTCAATCTCGTCACTACAGTATTTTGCATACTGCAACACCTCATCAATCGGCTTTGCTTGCCAACAGATCAAATGATTCTTAATCATCTGGCTAATCTCTGGTCTCAGCCCTGCAACAAATCTGAAAACAAGATGATTCATGTCTTTCGGCTCAAAAACCTCAGTTCCACTATAGTGTTTGAATGCCTTTAAAAACCTCTCATAGTAAGTATGGATCGACTCTTTGGCCTCCTGCGAGGTTCGATCAATTTTCTGCCAATCAGTAACTTTCGGCGACACTTTCTGCTTCAGAAACTCAATCACTTTATGATAATACTTCATCACCTCTTGTGATGGTGCTCCAGTAACCTTATCCCTTGCCGGCTCCTCTGTCGGCCAGTCCACACCTCTCTTGCACTCAAGCCATATGTCGGTTGGAAATATAATCTCAAACAGGGTATTCAAGTCTTCCCAGAGACACTTCGCAAGCTTGACAAACCTGTCCGTCTGCTGATACCACTCTATGGGCTTCTCCCTCAACCTGGGATAATCATTTGTGAATGAGAAGATGTCACCTCTAGACCATGGTACATGGACCAGAACCCCTCCGGCTGTTTCTCTCATTGGTAAAATTTTTATTGTTCCCGTGTCTGGTGCAGTTTTAGCCTGCTTTGGCTCTGGACCATCACTTTTCTCTTTATCTCTCTTCTTTGCCCATCTATATTCCCACTTTTCTAATGCTCCCCAAATCTGAGCACTTTGCAGTATCTCCTTGAGATGTGCTTTCATCCCGGTAGATCTCATGTGTTCGAAGTTTTTAGGCTCAAAGTCTAACCTGTAGCTCCTCTTCAAATGTTTAGTACTTTCTATGTCTATGCCATATTTATCTGCCAAGTTTGCCAACCTTTCATGCACCTTGCTCACTTCTCTGGTTCTCTTAAGGTATAGGTACCTCAACTCTGCTTCTGTGCATGACTCTAATCTGTTCACTCCCATTGTCCCGTCTACTACTTCTCCGGCTTCTACACCCAGTCTCACAAAATTCAGGTACTCGTCTCTTTCTGACTTCTTCGCGGACACTGTAGTAGTCTGCGAAGTGTTGAGCTTGTCTAACCACTCATTCAATTGCTGCGCCGTTAAGCCTTGCAACAAAATAATTCCAGACTTCACCATAGGTGTCTGTGTCGTGCTTGTACTCATTACTTGTGGAGTTAGCACACCTAATCCTGCTTGTCTCATAGTCTCCAAAGGAACCCCAATTGGACTAAAGTCTAGCAAGGATCTGGACCTTTCGGCTGACTGACTTCCCTGTGTTATTCCCTGCAGGTTTCCGGTAGACCCTTCTCTTATCGCCTCCTGGGTCATTACTCCCTGGTCACATACGCCAGGCTTATCTTGCGCATACAGCGGTACTGGTGGACCAACAGTAATTGGCAATGATATAGCAGCTGGTGACTGTCCAAGTCCCACACCCTGTGGAGCATTAACTCCCATAGCTTGATTCATCATGGGTGCTGTAGCTACTGACTGTGATCCTACAACAGAAGTGTAACTCGGAACCACCTGTTGCTGCGGCTGGGACAGCAATTGTGGAGTTGGCTCAATCTGCACAAACTTTGATCTAGTGTATACTGGATCAGGCGGCACCATAAGACTCGTAGTTGTCTCTAGTACTGGTACATCTGGATAGAGCCTCTGAATCAGCTGAGGTTGCAACTGTATCTGCGTGTCTGGCGCAGTGGGTACACTGACACCATTTTGTATCAAAACTGTATCACTTGTCTGCACTGCATTTGTAATTCCCTTACTTTGTGCCGGACCTTCAGGACCCACACTAGTGCTCTGTGTATTGTCATCTATGGCATATGGTGGTGGTGATCATGTAACAAGTGATTAAGAAACTCTTCATCTTCTGAGTCATCTTCATCTACCCAAGACCTCTGCGTCTCTTTCGTTTTACTAGAGCCCTTGTCTGTCTCACAAGTGGCTTTCTTTCTCTGTGTCTCATCTTCTTGAGTTATTGCTGGAAACATTTTAAGTACGTCAACTATTCCCCTTCTCCACATCCTGGTCTCGTTATCCCATCTAGCCTCAGCTACAGTCTTTTCTGCTCTTTTCATTCTCCTCTCAAATTTCTGCTGTCTCTGTCGTATGGCCATTAAATCCCAGATTGCCAATGCCTCATACTGAGCTGGTCTCGGAGGCAGTTTTTGCACACTTAACATCATCGGCAAATTCTCCAAAATTCTTGTATTAAACGTTCCGTACTCCAGAAACGCCAAACATCCCTCCTTGTCTGTCAATTTGCACCACTGCTTTATCCAAAGACATGGCGTGACTCCCTTCTCCTCCATTACAATATAAGCTGGAGTACCCTCAGGCGGTGTAGATTCCCCTACATTCGCTGCAATAAATGCATCTCCCCTCAAGGCACACTTTAAAGCCTTGAAAAACTTCATTTTTGCGTCTTTTTTATTTTGCTCAGAATCTAATCAGGAAGTGACTTTTATTCTCAGAACACTCTTCACCCACCTTTTTCAACCTATCGCCTCTCACGGACGGCTGCTAATCTGTGCGCGACCCCTCTCGGCAACTGACCTATCCCAGCGCGGTGCAACTGACGTCACACTCACACACCCTGTGGCTGACAAAGTCTTGCGGCTTGTCCTCCTTACACTGGATTCACACAAAACTAATGCAAAATTATTGAGAGCACCTTTAACAACAAAAACCCAAATTTGTCGGTTTACTACAGGAAGGGTACACAATCGCTTCAGAACTTTACAGAGATTTCACTTGAAGCCTCAGCCGCTACTCTCTCCTTCTCAGCTCCCGCATACGCAAGCAGAATTCGACCCGCAAATCCTACTTTCGACTTGTCAATGGTTCGTCCTACAGCACTTTAGAACTTGCCAAATCTCCATCGAAGGTTTCACTCACACACTTTGACTCAAACTCGACTTGTCAACCGTGCCCGATTGACCTGTTAAACCGCACAAATTACAACATAAACCCAAGTGTCTCCTACACTTGTCAATACACTCCAGAGTCTTAGACCGCGACGGGTCCGTACATCACCAACAACCACGTGGATCATTTTTGAGCACCAAGTGCCACAGTCACATGAAGTTCGCCGACTTCCCTACTCTCATACTGCGGAGTACGCCCACTCCTACTAAAACAACATTACCTGGCCTAAGCACACACAAACTTCACAAATCACCTGCAATATGCATAAGCTGAGCAAGCGCAAATTCTACACCACACATGCTAGAATGCCGAGAACATACCCAACTCACTTAAGCAGGCTCCGAGATTCCGGTAAAGTAATGGGGAATTTAGAAACACATCATCCCTTCAATTTGCATTATTTTGAAAAACAGGTCTAAACCTCCGTCCTAGGGACCCCAAAGGGCCAAACTGTCGCTCTGCTACCAGAACTGCCAACGCGTCCCTTTATGTCTAATTTGTACACTCTGGGACTGTTTTTAGACCAATTAATCTTTCGACCCTGATTGAAGACACCTTAGGACGAGATAGCTAATCAACATGTCAATCAATATGTCGATAATATCATCAATATTTATTATAACAAGGCAATTCACTTTAGTCAAAGACATTTAATAAGACTCAGAACACCACCATGACCTTTCAGTCATGAATAACCACACCAGTTTAGTACGTTTTGTGATATTTATTCCCTATTGATTACAATTCTACTAGCAAGTTTATTAATCTCAAGACCAAGAAACAGAATAGCATAGTCACAATATGGCAACTCTGATAAGACTTCATCAAAGCAAGAGTCACAAATATTAGAACATAACACAGCGTCAACATAGATCAAACTCAGCAGAGTAACGTTAGCGCAATCAAAGTATAGATTCAGTCATTTATCTATTTGCGTCTAATCGAACCCCTTAACTATCCACGAATTAGCATTAGCATGTTGGACTTCATGCAAAACAATTTATTAACATCAATTTGGAAAAGACCTCTAACTATGGTCTCTGTCAAAAGTAGCAGTTCGTACCCAGAAAGGAAAAGCAAACAGACAATCACAATATCATTGTCATATAGTTACCCTCCGTATTGGGTCAGCAAACAGATTCTGTCTTCGTCCTCAGGACATCAGTTGATTCGCCATCAGTCAGGAACTCAGCTCGGGCAGAAAGAGCGAAAGGGTATTTCCCTCATGAGGAGGTAAAGTATAGACAGCCAATATAAGGGCAAAGTTGGTTCTAAGAACCAAACAGCAGAGTCTCTATGCAGAGTGACAAAGTGTCTGGATCATAGCAAATCGCATCAGCATCTCCCTAACTAACTCCTAGTCTCCTAGTCTCTCCGTTCTAAACTACTTCCTTGTGTCAAGGGGTTTTATCCCTTTTTCGCTGTACAGTCCCCTAAATTTTATTTGGCTGAGGGGTTGCACCCCACTATCTCCATCCAATAGAGTTTGAATTATCTCATCAAATTTGTCACCCCATAACAGTTCTCACGTAGTTTATTGGTCCTTATGATTGACGTCTTCAGTGGGTAGAATCTCCGGTATGATTTCATCCTCTTGTGGTCCTTTGCACATCTTTAGTCAGTGGCTCCATTGTCTGTACCGGTTCAGGCGACCTTGTACCTGCGAATAGTCTACACTGTTGCACTCAGTTAAAACGTTTCTTCAAGCAAGTTGAATTTCATGAGAACGGATCTACTACAGATACATTCAGCTTCTAGCTTTGGAAAAACAAGAGGTCATGTCATTCAGCAAGTCAGCACACTGCATGTTAGAAAAAACACATTTAATATGAGACCCAGGCAGCTAGGCCTGGACATCATGCTAACTAAGGCCTACTGATTTATTAGCTACGCTCTCTCAAGCCCACTTTGGCCATGCCTTAAAATGTTGCTAGTTTCAGCTGGTTCCTTCAAATTGCTTCCTTCAGTGCAATCACATTGCAGCTTAGCTGAAGTTTATGGATGATTTGGACCAAAACCGTGTACCTTAAACTACCTGCTATTCAACGAGTATTCATTTGGAAACCTTAGTTTTATCCAGATCTCATCTGCCCTTGCAGGTGTACCTTTCCACTTCTACAAAGCTTTGGATATGAATGATAAGATTACATCATATTCGTTCAAAAGAGGGGACGTTTTTTAACATTGGCAAATAACGAAAAGCAATGAATCAGTGTTAAAATTAACAGTAGCATAAAAGGTTTGGGTAGAATTCAAATATTCTATGGTAGTTTTCTTAATTCCCTAAACATTGTTGTACCCGCTGTACATGAAGACCGAGTTTGGCCCATTACTGTATGTACATGGAAGATAAAAGCTAGGCTCCCGCTGTCGTGGCTAAGAAGAACACACAAAAAGAAACTGGTACATCTTTAAGTTTGAAGGAAGTCTACAGAGGAAAGCCTGTAAAGATACGTGATGCTAGTTAAACACTCATCTCTGGCTTTTTATCAACTGCATCTGCATTTTAGAACTTTTAATTTTACATGTAATATCTTCAGTATGGCTAAATAAAATTCCTGCATGCGAAGTGCATTTGAATAAACCGAAGTCAGGACTAGTTGCAGGTGTCACACATGAATTCGGCTTCTTGACTAGTGTGTTAGCACCCCCAAACAGTTGTTTTGTTTGTCTGCTTTCTGAAATAGGTCAAACGATGTTGGACGCAGTCAAAGCAGGTCAGAGCTGTACTACAGTGGTACTAATTCTGGTACAGGTGTTAATGTTGTGCTGTCCTTTGAACACATGTAAGAGCGAGATTCAGAGAACAACAAGCAGAAACTTAATAGCTGCAAGAATTTTCAGCTTAAAGAATGGGGACTCACCAGCATAGACTGGAAATGATGTCATCAATGAAAAGCCCAATATAACTGTGCATATTAAAATCCAATTGAAAAGATAAGACGTGATCTGATCGTGAATCATAAATAAAGGGGTATATTGAAAAAACAAAGGGAAATATACAACTATACAACTAATTTATGGATGCACTCTCTTTGATCTCACTGAAATATTTCTATTAAAAACGAAATGCCATTTTATCAAACAAACTAAGGGAACCGTATAAATTATCGAAAAGCAGAAACATACCTCAAAGGAGTAAGGGCCATATGTACGAACACTTTTTCCCATAGACACAGAATGGGTAAAAACCTTTGCTACATCTGGGCCTACATGTGGAACCTCACGGCAGAATGGATTCCATGTAGAGCTGTGGGTGGAAAGTGAAAATGAAGTGGCCTAATTTTCAGCAGAGCTCAGATCAAAGATCCATTTTGGGCAATATTTGTTCTTTAATGTCCAGGCCTGGATAAAGGAAAGCTTTATGTTGTTTTTACCCTTCTGAATCTGGGATTTAGGCACAAATCTGGACCATTCTTTAGAGACCCCCTGGCTGATCCTTCAGCACCACCTGTTCTGCCACTAATTCAGCTCCTGCTAGTCAGATGGGGGCAGAGGGAAGGTTAAGAAAACGGAAGGTAAAACCCCTTTTGGGTAGAATAATTGTCAGACTTCTAACCACATTATGAGGGTTGGCATATATGGTCTGTCAACACTCCTTGGCATTTATGCTCAGAAACCCTTGGCATGTATTCGGAGACTCCAAGAAGGCTTCCTGAGATCCCTTTACTATGCCCTAGAGACACTTTGCCTGTCTTAAGACACTTCTAGGCAACTCTCAAACACCTAAGTCCCACACTCAGAAACTCTAGAGCAGCACATAGAGCTCTTCAGTATACCCTCTCAGATCTTAAGGTGCGGCAAGCCTCCAGACACCCCAGTTTGGTTGTTAGATTTCTGAGCTCTCAATCCACATTAAAACAGTCCCTGCATGTCACCAGATACCAGATGCTGCTGAGAAACGTTCAGCACTGTCAACAGGCCACCTGAGACCCTCAGCTCAATATATATACCTAGTTGGACTCCACCTACATGCAACATGCAGCTATCCCCAGGTTGTTCTTAGACAACACCAGAGGTTCCTAGCCTACTGTCAGTACTCAAAACAACTTCACATACATCAGCGAGTGACTGTTGGTTAGCTTGTAGAGACTAACAAGACACTGAGAGAACCCAATTATATCCTTGAGACCCTACCTGCTTTAAATGTTCTCAATTTCCCCTTAAACTCCCCGGGTCAGTAGAAATGAATAGCACATCAACTGAGACATCATCTGAGACCCACATCTTGCTGTTAGCTACCCAGAGCATTTTCGTAAACACCCCAGGTATACCAATGGAGACTCATGTTGTATTTCTAGATATCTCCGTTGTGACTTCACAGAAGAGAAGCCTATCTCTAAAGATATTGAGCCTACCCCCTCAGGCAGTACATTAACTCAGCTCCATGTTTCTTTCAGCTTATCAAGTGGATTTTAGACTCCTCTAGCAGGCAGTCAAAAGCACTCAGATTTTATTGTAGAAATCAATGATCTGCCTAGAGACAGCAACAGCTCTATCTAAAAAAAACTACGGACAGCCCTCAATTTCCCTGAATTGCCAATAAATGACCCTTGGCATACCTTCAGAGACAAAAAGGCTTACACACCCCCCTTCACATACCTTCTCAGAATTTATTTCAGCCGGCCCTTGGCATACCTTCAGATTCCTCAAGCTAGTCATTATATCCACCATATGTTTCTTGTTTATGCACATTCTACATTCAGGCAGTCTAAGAAGCAGGCATTTGGATGCCCCCAACCTGCCACTGTTCAAATTTACTTCTTCTTATGCCACCTATACACCAGTCTCAGAAACCCAAGCGTGACATTAAAAGAACCTTACACAACCCTGATTGGAAAATAATTCATATGGCATCCAGGTGAGAAGGGTGGCACATCCAAATACATGCCAATTTATAAGTTTGGGAGCCACTCAGTACAGCACCAGCTGCTTATGGAGCTGCTACTCAAGCAGAAAAAAAATATAAAAACATTAGGGAGCACCCACATTAATATTAATCAACTAAGGATCCAATCTAGTTATACGTATGGTCATGACATGTTGTTAGACCTGAGAGCCTTTGGGCAGTCTTCCCCCAAACTGTTTGCCTATTTACCTCAGATTTTTGCTCATTTATTTTGTTGACCTTAGGACTCTGAGCACTTTACCAATGCTGCCCCATGTTAAAGTGCATGTGCTGTTTGCCTAAAATATAGTTTATTTGGTAAATACCTAATTGACAAGTTTGGTTTACTTATACGTCCCTAGTAAAGTGCACTAAATGTGCCCAGGGACTGTAAATTAAATGCTACTAGTGAGCTTGCAGCACTGCTTGTGGCAACCACTTGCGTAGCACTTTAAAATATGTTCCAGGCCTGCTATTGCAGTGCGAATGCAGTGTCACACTGCCATGTTGACTTGCCATTTGCAACCCCTTGCCAAGCCTTGAGCTCCCCTTTTGTTATATATGAGTCACCCATAAGGTAGGCCCTACATAGCCTATAAGGAAGGGTGCGATGTAAGTAAACATACTTTTACGTTTTTGCATGTCCTGGTAGTGACAGACTTTCAAATTCATGCTTTATGACTATGAGGCCAACCCCTCTCATTGGATAACATCGGGAATTTCCTATTACATTTAGTAAGTTGTAATTCCTGATTAAGAAGGAGTAGACTTGTCATGTTTAGTACCAGAATGAGCTTGCCTCCTGTTCTTCTGAAGTCTCAGGAACACAAAAGATGTCCAGCCGATCACCACCAAAACATGGACTTTGCCTGCTGTAAGTGATGCCCTGCCCACTGGAGCCAATCCAGTCCTGGACCCTTCAAAGTGGGTCTAAAGTGCTGTTCTAGTCCAAAATCCACACATCAGTGCTGTTGTGCTGCTCAGAACCAGCACATCTCAATCACCTCCAAGGTATCACTACTACTGTGAGGATCAAGGATACCGCCTCACTGTTGATGGAGGTGCATCTCTGATGCTGCAAGGATTGAACTCACACCACCTCCACTACCAATGTATCTCCTACTTTGCGCTGCTCAGAGCCAAAACATCACTTTCATCTTTAGGATCAATGCCAGTGCATTGCCTCCTTTCCTCTTTGCATCTTGATCTCGGCATCCATCTCTAAACCAAGTTACTGTTTGAGCAGGGCAGGGCTGGCCCCTCTATCCAACCCATGCTCCATCATGGTCAGCCTGACGTTTCAAATTTGACTCAGTCTAGTGTGACCAGATAACTGTGGTTGGTGCTTTATGCTTTTAAGCACTGCAACTAAGTTTATTTTTTAAAATTCATTTCTTGAGTTTTGCTAATTGGATTTGTTTTGTTCTGTGTCTTTTTTCATTAAATTATTCAAACATGTGTGATATCTTTTTGTGCAGTGGTTTCACTGTTTTACAGTTTGAAGTGTTATTGCCTCTTCAGTTAAGCCTAACAGCTCTGTGCCAAGCTACCTAGGGGTGAGCACAGATTAGTTTAGGGTGTACATCTGACTTACCTTGACTAGGATTGTGGTTCCTGCTTGGAAAGGGTACATACATCTGCCAATCAGAAACCAATGTTCTTGTTTATTAATTTCCCAAATGTCTTCTTATAACATAAAGTGAATGGAACCACAGCCAACAAGTTTCCTTCTATTGATTTTCTTCAGGGCTGTAAATCTGTTACATATAAATACTTTACTAAGCACATTTTACAAATATGAAGGTACCACAACAATCAACAAAAGTAAATAAAACATCCCAAATATGAAAACACTGTTCATACACAACAAAGACATGCTACAAAAGGAAAGTAAACAAACAATACACACGTAGGGCCTCATTCTGACTTTGGCAGTCTTTTTGGAAGACCGCTGTGGTGGTGGCTACCAAAAGACTGCCATGTTGACAATCATCCAACTGCCTTATTAGGAGTCACACTGTGAAGACCGCCAAAAAATCTGTCAACATTCCGACACTGCC
Organism: Pleurodeles waltl; assembly: GCF_031143425.1. Taxonomy (NCBI): domain Eukaryota; kingdom Metazoa; phylum Chordata; class Amphibia; order Caudata; family Salamandridae; genus Pleurodeles; species Pleurodeles waltl. The sequence continues at coordinate 396,276,913 of NC_090438.1, read as the reverse complement.
AGGACACTAAAGGGCGGGAAAGAGGTGGTCCCACCACCAGCACCGCCAGCCCGACAAAATTACACCCACCAGATTACAAGCCACAAATCACCACCTCTGTTCTTTCACAGCAGAAAACCATTGGCGGTATGAACCGCCGCGGTCAACACTCACTACTGTCAGAACACAACATCACATTGGATAGTTTGAATACCCCACACTCGACACACATCCACACATCCAACACACCTACTCACTGCACTATATAACACCCCCCCAACACAACCCACAATCTTTTGCAACAAAAACACCATTCACATACACAGAGAGCAGGAAATATTTGCGAGAAAGAATCTCTACACAATAGGCACACATACACCTCTCACTCATCACACACCATAGAACGGCACAACCAACACAATACACCCATCACTTGCCCACACAACATGTGTCATCCATCTCACCCTCACTATGCAACACCCACACTTTAGCAAGTACACAACACTGCACCCTAACACTCACAACAGCCCCACATACTGTCTGCACAACCTTTACCATGTCCCCACAAATACACCCATGATTCACTGACGAGTTGAGGGTCATGGTGGATGAAATGTCAGGGTAGTGCCACAACTATTTTGAGCAGAGGTCCAACAAACATCCAGTGCCAGGAAAATGGAGTTGTGGCAAAGGATAGTCGACAGGGTCAATTAAGTAGGAAGCCACCCACACTCAAGGGACGGCATCAGGAAGAGGTGGAACGACCTACGGGGGAAGGCGCATTCCATGGCATCGTGCCACCAAAAACTTGCAGGGAGCCCCCACCTCCTCCTCCACAGTTCACATCTTGGAGGAAAAGGTCTTGGACACGCTGCATCATGAGGGCCTGACTCTAATATCTGAGGGACTAGAGTCTGGTAAGTACACACCACAGTCCTGTTACACATTTGTCCTGTCCTGCATGCCTCATCAGGACCCAAATACTCCCCATTTAACTAAATGTCCTACTATCCCGCCCACCTATTCACCTGCCACACTTCCACTCACCCCAACTGCCCTTACAACCCTTGCCAATGGCACATAAACTACTGGCCAATCATATCACTACAACTCCCAGATTGCACTAAACCATCATTGAGAAAATCTGTAATCTGCACAACATATCACATGTAATGCATGTACAACTAAAGTACTAGCAGCACCATCTAGATTTTACTAGTGAAGACCAGTATATGGCAATGGCAGCAATGCAATGGGACACTCACAATAGCAACCAAAGCAAAATATAGCTACAGCTCAGTGACCATTCAAAATGGCTACAGATCGGAAATGCAAACCCAGAAATAGACTTACCTAGGTTGGAAAGTAACATGACAGAGTCAAATTACACGCATAACATCTAGATACTGGACCATTACCTTTGCATACTCGCATACTGTGTTCCCACTAGGACACAATTGTGCATGTGCAGCTATCATGTGTGACATCTAGCAAGCCTGACCATTCACAAGGTAACAGCGCTGAACAGTGATGTCAAATATGAGACTAAACCATAACCCATCTGCACAAACTTGTAAGACAGCTCCCAACATGGATATTGGAAACCAAGACACTGAGTCGTATGTAGAAAAAAGGTACGCAGTGTAGCAACGGCAATGTCATTAAGGGGATCAAGTTAAGCCACTGTCTGAATCTCGCAAAGTTATTACCACACAATCTAACCCGGACTCTGTTTCTCACTTCCTCCACAGGTAAACAAGCAATAGCCACCATGGAGAGGATACCAGAGACTGCCAGTCCACATCAGGATGATGGCCCCAGTGTGGGCAGCACGCCAGGATGTCTGGACAGTGATGACCAACCTGGCCCATCTGGGGCACCTGGTCAGTTAATGAGTCCCAGCCTTAACCTACCCACATCAACCCCTCCCACCCCTGGGGCATCCACATCATAGCTAACCAATCGCACCCAAACCTGTGTCCCAAGGTCTGCTCAATCAATTTTGTGCCCAACAGTACAGCTACCTAAGTCTAACCTTGACACCCCATACAATGATGGTCCTGCTAATACTGGAAGTGGGCTCACTCTGCCAGGGGCACAGGCACTTTGGGGTAGGGTGCGTGGGAGGGAAGCTTTGGGCCATAGGATGGGGCCTCAAAGGCACTCCACTAACATACCAATACTCCCTGGACAGGGTGGGCCAAATAATTACCATGCTGGGGGAAAATCAAAGTCTGCAGAGGGGATACTACCAGGAAGTCATGCAGTGGTGGCAGGCACCTAATGCCACCATGGCTTCCATTGCAGGCTTGCTGAGGGACATCAACACCACCTTCATTGGACTCTCCAGACAGCACCAGGCCCCTACGACTAGCACCCTAACATCTGGCACATTCCACACATTCAACTGCTTGCATTGCCAACACAGATAACATAGAAATGGTGAGCAAAGGTCTTAGACCTAAGGGAGTAAGTACCCATTACTGCACAGCTCTGGAGGGTCACATCCTCCCCCAGTTATGGTGCAGTAGCTAAACGCAGAAAGGGGGTATCCAAGTCAAAGGCTTAGACAGGAATTACCAACTCTCCCTTGGCTAGTATTAATCAGCAGTTTACGCCAATAAGCTCCTTCAATCCTAATGGATCTGTGTGGGATTCTACCAGTGATCATCTAAGTGAACTTCTGGAGTGCAAACTTTGCCCCTTGCTCACCTAATTAACAGCTATAGAGAATGATTTGGGCAAAATTAGTAAGGGTGGCGAGCCATGTCTAACGGACACTTCTATGGTAGAGCGGAGTATGGGCAATGGTTCAGTATCCCATGCCAGTTTGGCAGATGCTTCCACTGGGTCCAGTGCAAGTGACACATACACTGAGGGGTAATCAAAGATACAGGTGCTGCTGCTCTCTCCTCTTGCCCATAATTGCTGCCTCAATCATGAGAAGACAAAAAAGGTAGGTTTTCCCCCTTCTGTGATGTGGTTTTCTGATAGCGGTGAGCCACTCCTGGTAATAGACTTACCGCCAGCTCCTTGCCCCTATGTGGCTATCTTAGCCAGTGTTCCAAGATTTCCCCCTGGGAGTACAGAGTCCACCTTTGAATGCAAAAATAAAGTAACTCACAGGTTATACAGGAATGGGGTTAACGGTTTTAATTTTCATGAGGAAATTCCTTTTTGTAAGGAGAGTTAGGGGAATAGGGCTATACCTAATCAATCGCATGGGAATTGCATTATCATCAATTTCTGAAGGTCCTCAGTAGGAGAGGAAATTCTTCAGCTAGCCAACTGTGGTGCTGCCCAGTCTGGGTGAGAAATTGTTGTACCGCTGTGATACTTCTAAAAGCACCAAGCTCTTTGAACTAGAGGGTAGGAGAAATCCCAATCATACTGCCACCCATGGCGCACAGAACAGTCCCTGTCAGGGAACAGGTTCAGGATGCACTCCAGGTTAGAGGATAATGCCTGACAAACGGTGGATGAATGGGATCCCTTTAAGACTCTGGATAGTAGGAGCCTTGTAAGCTTGCCTATTAGTTTTTTCATTACTGCCTCTGCTTTTGTTGAGATACCTTGTGAGGTCAGTCATGGGTTTAATCAATGTGCTTAGCACCCTTCCTCCTTGCCTGATAGGAATGGATCTGATCAATCTACTTTTTCTGAGGGTACACGTGCTGCTAAATTTAGTTCTCTACCATTTATGCAGTGTCTGCCTGCCAAGGTCGTCAGTTTTCCTCAAGCTGACAGGTCTAATTTTTTTAACACTTTGGGACAGATTTACAAGGCCATAGTGGCTCCGGAGCGTCACTTTCAGTGATGCTCCAGTGGTGCTTTTCACTGCACCATATTTCCAAGGAAGCGTTATGCCTGCTTGTAAATATGACCCCCCAATGCAGTTTTCTGCATTTGAGGGGCGTGCAAAGGATGTTTCTGTGGACGTTCCAGCGCAACACCCATTGCTTTTGACGCTGCCCCATATTTACAAGAAGATATACATCTGAGACAGTGCCAAAAACTAATGCCACCCCAGAGGTGGCGTTAGCATGGCGCACCGAGGACGAATACTTTAATTCCTTCTAGTTTTTTTGCATTCTGCAGCACACATAGAAGGAACAAAAGGCCATGAATGATTGTTTATGTGAAGGAAGGTGTCCCTTCCTGCACATAAATAATAATTCCAAAATGACACTTTGATACTTCTATGTGTGCTGCATTTTGCAGCACACATAGGAGTTCTAAATCGCCATTGCAGATCCCCTCAAAGCAGACACTCTTTCACTATGGAGTAAGGATGCCTGCATTGGCACATGCAGCTAAATTCAGTGCCAGCGCAGGAGAAACACAGGGGTGCCCAGTATTCCTGTAAATACAGCGCATCTCTGTATTTAAATTTATAAAATAAGATTTTGGCGCTGCACCGCGCTGCACCACTTTGTTGCAAATCTGGGCCTTTGTTTGGTCCGGTTCATGAGGAGACAGTTGCCATAGCTGAGGGTCCCTTGTTGTTTAGCCCTGTCAAGAATTGTATTGCTCCCCCTTTTACTAAAGGGGACATTATTGATTCTTTGCCTACCTTTGCAAGACGGAGGGTGTCTGGCCCGGACAGTCTTCCTGTAGATGTCTTTGTGCAAGACATTGATATCGCGGCAGATTATATTTTAGTTCTCTTAAACACGACTTCATTAGGCACTCCCATTCCGGAGTCATGGCATGGAGCAGAGGTTATTGTAGTTTATAAAAAGGGTGAAATGTCTTTACTAGCTTTCTATGGGCCCATCTCCTTTATTGATGGCATACAAAAGGTTTTCTACCAAATGGTTTTAACAAAAATCCTAGCTTGGGTATCAGAGAAGGACCATAAACTCATTACAGGTGGGTGTTTGGGTTAAAACTTCACTGATTGACCAGGTTTTTTGGTTTGTTCTGATCTTTTGAAATATGGTTTTGATTGGAGAGAGTAACTTGTATGTTGCCTTTGTCGATCTAAAATCAGCCTTCGACCTGATCTCTCATTTGAAGTTGTGGTGGGTCCTGAATAAGATGGGTGTGCCCCTTGATGTTCTATCCCTACTGATTAGGCTTCATGCTTGGGCCAAATGGGGAGCTCAGGGCCATCTGACTGATAAGATCTCTGTGTTAAAGGTGAACATTTGGGGTGTGTATTTCCTCCCACTGTCTTCTCTTTATACCTAAGTGGCCTGGTAGAGTATTTGGTTGAATGCTCTGCAGATGCGCCCACTTTAGCCAATACTAAAATTCCTATATTTTTAGTGGCAGATGACACCCCCTCAATTTAAAAAACTATGAGGGGCCTGAAACTTCCTCTCAACAAATTTAGCACTTTTTGCCAGGACAGTGGCTTACAAATTAGTGCAGCCAAAACAAAAATCATGTATTTACACATTGTTGGACCTGTCCTTTTGGCAGGCTCATCCCCTGACTTTTTGGCTCCTTCCTCCCAATTTTTCTGACCTCTCATTGTTGGCTCTAAGACTCTGAGCACTTTTTCACTGCTGATCAGTGCTAAAGTGCAAGTGCTTTCCCTTCTAAAGTTGGTATGATTGGCTTATACGTAATTGGTATATTACATTTTCCTGTAAGTCCCTTGTACAGTTGTACCTCTATACCAAGGGCTTGTAAATTATATGCTACTAATGGGCCTGCATCTGAGAATAGATAATTAAGATCACCAGCTTCCCTCCCTTCTAGCACTCTGTTGCATCCACTGTATCTGGATATAGGTGTCAAAAATGGGTATATGGGTAGCCGAAAATGCTTCTTTGCACCCATTACTTTTTGGCAAAGAATATGGCCCACCACAGAGTTGTCCCACTACGCTGTGGCCTCACTCAATGTCATTAGAGTCAATAGATTTAATAAAATCCCATGACTGAGGGGTGTAAAAAACTCATTGTTCTCTGTAGTCCTTGGTGATTGTTGGCTACACCCTTCCATTGACTATATGCCATTCTAGGGTGCATTGAAGAAACAATACTGGGCACTTTTAACTAGCATGAAGGAGTAAAAAGCAGCAGGCACATTGATTGGGGATTTTCTAAACTTTACATTGATGCACAGTCTAGAGAAATACTGTGACTTATTTACTGTTCCATTAGCTAGGAAACTTTAACATCAATTCCAAGTGGGATCACCTTCCTTTAGATCTTTCACTGAAAAATGGTCTGGTTCTGAGACCGCAGAGTGCACTAGAGTGGCCCAACTCAGAGTGATAAGTGGATGATATGAATTACTCAAAATTCCAGATATTGCTCACCTGAATCTATGTCCTTTATTGTAAGTAACGCCCAATGTTCTGAGAAAAATGCTGCCATCGACAAACACCCTTAGTTCTTAATTGTGCAAAATAAACGGAGATCAGCATCCCAGCAGATTTAAAAATCATCAATTGGGCACCATCCTTAACTATATCAAAAACACAGCTGCTCTGAATTCTGTGCTAGCAGTTAGTGTTCAGTTGTATTCACAGGTCTCTTTTATCTCCATTAGTATATATTTGTGTATATATATATATATATATATATATATATATATATATATATATATATATATGGGAAAAGGAAAAAATATATAATACTCGCACACTCGGGTTTCAGGAACAAAAAAAGATCAGTTTAATCTACACACAACGCGTTTCGACTGACACAGCAGCCTTGGTCACGTGATAAACATCACCCATAAATTACCCTTTAAATACCCTATTGACATAGACATAAAAATAAGACAATTAGAATGTGCAACCAATAACAACACACACTACTTTGCAAATATTATCATAATAGTACTATTAGTACTTAGATCAGTTCATGCCCCTATATGATGCTAGATATAATTTAGATATAATTATTAAATTACAAATCATTTCCCCCCATATTATTAATAAAATTAATAAATTAATATTATCAGTTTTTAATGAAAATTCATTATTAAATGTTAAAGGGAAACAACCAAATAAATAACAGTGCTCTATCTATTAAAATTCATATTTCTTCGTTCTAGACCATAATGTCTGTAAAAATATTATCATTTTAAAAAATAGAGAATTAACCAGAAAGTAAAACATATACACTGAAAATATATCATCATAAACTTATTCAGGGCTAAAAATTATCCACATTACTAATTTTAATAATCTTATCTGAAAATCTGCAAAGTTAACCACCCAATAATAACGTGAAAGTACTGAAGAATGAATATAAGCAAGCGAGTAAGGTTTGATAGTTCTTCGTCCAACCAGAGTATCTAGAAGGGATATCCAAAAATAGAATCAAAATTAAATCAATAACTGAAAACTTAGACATCAGATTAATGTTTGAGTATAAAATTAACACTCATAGCACATAGCACATAGTTGACCAAAGTACCTGATCTAAATCTCATAAATTAATTCTATACACAATAAAATACAATTAATTCTCTGTACAGTTAACTCATTGCATATACTGGTAAAAAGAATTTCCTCAATTGGTAAAAAAGTCTCATCAAGATAAATTAATAGTTATCGTATAGGTGAGTATTTAGTTCCTCCCCCATGTTCAAACCTATCGGAGTCTTAGTCTCTTATTCTAAGATATATACTGACTCTTTTTTCCTTAACACTAATTCTCTATTCCCTCCCCTATGGTGTGGAGGAACATGTTCAATACCAAAATAGGATAATTTGGTACAGTCAGAATTGTGTTTTTCTTTGAAGTGCCTTGCTACCGGATAATGTTCGTCATTTGATGTGATTGCACGCAAGTGTTTTAAAATCCGTTTCTTAACACCATGTTTGGTACTACCAATATACCATTGCGGGCAAGGACATTCCAATACATAGATCACAAAGGGGGTACTGCATGTTATAAATTTGTTAATCTGTCTGACTTTCCCAGGTTTGCATGTGACATATTGCTTCCGCATAATGCTATTACGACATGCTTTACAATGGCCACATGGAAAGAAGCCTTGCAAGTTGTGTTGTTTCAGTTGTGGAATAGAGGTAATATCATTGGACCTCAAAATATCATGTAAACTCCGTCCTCTTTTATAAGTAATCTGAGGTCTCTTTTGTGTATTACCTCCAATAACGGGATCACTTTTCAGGATATTCCAATTTTTTGAAATGATGTTATTGATCTGTCTTGTATCCTCATTATATGTCATAATGAGTCTAGTCCCATCATTATCATCTGCCTCTTGTTTGGTAATGTTATCAAAGAGGGTATCCGATCTTTTTATCCCCTTAGTCTTATCAATTGCTCTCTTAATTACCCATTCTGGATATCCTCGCTGTTTAAATCTCATAGTCATCTCCCTTTGCTCAACCTCAAAAGCTTCATCGGTGCTACTAATTCTTTTTGCTCTTAGTAGTCCACCGAAGGGGATACTCCATTTTAAACTATCTGGATGACCGCTTGAGGCATGTAGTAAGCTATTGCCCGCCGTGTGTTTCCGGAACAATTCAGTAGTAATATTCTGTTCCCTAATCTTTATCGCAGTATCTAAAAATTCAATGGAGGAGCTGCTCACATTACATGTCAAACCAATATTCAGATCATTCCTGTTCAACTTATCTACAAACTGTATAGCCTCTTCTTTGGTTCCTTTCCAAATAATGAAAAGGTCATCGATATATCTTAGCCAAAGAATTGCCTGATTCGCTTCTGGGTATAGTTCTTCATCTTTGAAAATAGTCTCTCCCCACCAACCAAGAAAAAGACAAGCAAAACTTGGAGCAAAACATGTGCCCATAGCAGTCCAGAGGGTCTGTTGGTAAAGTATCCCATTGAACAAGAAACAATTATTGGTTAAACAATACCTTATCATATCAATTACCATCTCAGTATGGGCCAGGTATTTCAATGACCTTGTACATAAAAAGTGTTTACATGCAGTAATACCCTTATCGTGATCTATAATGGTGTAGAGGGAGTTGACATCCAACGTCAACAACAAGAAATCATCTTCCCATACAATACCCTCCAATTTACCGAGAAAATCTTTTGTATCACGGACATATGAGGGTAAATTCACAACAAATTCTCTCAGAAAATGATCCACATATTTAGAAACATTTTCAAGTACACTGCCACAAGAAGATACAATAGGACGTCCCGGAGGATTGGTTTCATTTTTGTGGATTTTGGGTAGGATATACAGAACAGGCAATTTGGGAAAATCCCTCTTCAGAAAGCAATACTCCTCCCATACCATTAGACCTTTGTCTTTCCATTCCATCAATAACTGCCAAATTCCGGTAACACTGTTGACATATGCCTCTTTGGTAGTAACCTTATAAAAATGTGTATTATTTAGTTGACGCATAGCCTCCTCAATATACTTTTGTTTATCCATGAGTACTATATTGCCACCTTTATCGGCGGGACAAACAACTGTGTCCTTATCATCAACCAATTTCGTAATAAAAGATCTCTGTGTTGATGTAAAATTCTGATTACATCTAGGTTTAAACCAAGTTTTATGACGAAATTTGATTAGATCCTTCACCACCATATCATAGAATGTGATAGATTTCGTCATAAAACTTGTAAAAGTATATTGAGGAGGCTATGCGTCAACTAAATAATACACATTTTTATAAGGTTACTACCAAAGACAAAGGTCAATTTGTATGGGAGGAGTATTGCTTTCTGAAGAGAGATTTTCCCAAATTGCCTGTTCGGTATATCCTACCCAAAATCCACAAAAATGAAACCAATCATCCGGGACGTCCTATTGTATCTTCTTGTGGCAGTGTACTTGAAAATGTTTCTAAATATGTGGATCATTTTCTGAGAGAAATTGTTGTGAATTTACCCTCATATGTCCGTGATACAAAGGATTTTCTCTGTAAATTGGAGGGTATTGTATGGGAAGATGATTTCTTGTTGTTGACGTTGGATGTCAACTCCCTCTACACCATTATAGATCACGATAAGGGTATTACTGCATGTAAACACTTTTTATGTACAAGGTCATTGAAATACCTGGCCCATACTGAGATGGTAATTGATATGATAAGGTATTGTTTAACCAATAATTGTTTCTTGTTCAATGGGGTACTTTACCAACAGACCCTCAGGACTGCTATGGGCACATGTTTTGCTCCAAGTTTTGCTTGTCTTTTTCTTGGTTGGTGGGAAGAGACTATTTTCAAAGATGAAGAACTATACCCAGAAGCGAATCAGGCAATTCTTTGGCTAAGATATATCGATGACCTTTTCATTATTTGGAAACCAAAGAAGAGGCTATACAGTTTGTAGATAAGTTGAACAGGAATGATCTGAATATTGGTTTGACATGTAATGTGAGCAGCTCCTCCATTGAATTTTTAGATACTGCGATAAAGATTAGGGAACAGAATATTACTACTGAATTGTTCCGGAAACACACGGCGGGCAATAGCTTACTACATGCCTCAAGCGGTCATCCAGATAGTTTAAAATGGAGTATCCCCTTCGGTGAACTACTAAGAGCAAAAATAATTAGTAGCACCGATGAAGCTTTTGAGGTTGAGCAAAGGGAGATGACTATGAGATTTAAACAGCGAGGATATCCAGAATGGGTAATTAAGAGAGCAATTGATAAGACTAAGGGGATAAAAAGATCGGATACCCTCTTTGATAACATTACCAAAAAAGAGGCAGATGATAATGATGGGACTAGACTCATTATGACATATAATGAGGATACAAGACAGATCAATAACATCATTTCAAAAAATTGGAATATCCTGAAAAGTGATCCCGTTATTGGAGGTAATATACAAAAGAGACCTCAGATTACTTATAGAAGAGGACGGAGTTTACATGATATTTTGAGGTCTAATGATATTACCTCTATTCCACAACTGAGACAACACAACTTGCAAGGCTTCTTTCCATGTGGCCATTGTAAAGCATGTCGTAATAGCATTATGCGGAAGCAATATGCCACATGCAAACCTGGGAAAGTCAGACAGATTAACCAATTTATAACATGCAGTACCCCCTTTGTGATCTATGTATTGGAATGTCCTTGCCCACAATGGTATATTGGTAGTACCAAACATGGTGTTAAGAAACGGATTTTAGAACACTTGCGTGCAATCACATCAAATGACGAACATTATCCGGTAGCAAGGCACTTCAAAGAAAAACACAATTCTGACTGTACCAAATTATCCTATTTTGGTATTGAACATGTTCCTCCACACCATAGGGGAGGGAATAGAGAATTAGTGTTAAGGAAAAAAGAGTCAGTATATATCTTAGAATTAGAGACTAAGACTCCGATAGGTTTGAACATGGGGGAGGAACTAAATACTCACCTATACGATAACTATTAATTTATCTTGATGAGACTTTTTTACCGATTGAGGAAATTCTTTTTACCAGTATATACAATGAGTTAACTGTACAGAGAATTAATTGTATTTTATTGTGTATAGAATTAATTTATGAGATTTAGATCAGGTACTTTGGTCAACTATGTGCTATGTGCTATGAGTGTTCATTTTATACTCAAACATTAATCTGATGTCTAAGCTTTCAGTTATTGATTAAATTTTGATTCTATTTTTGGATATCACTTCTAGATACTCTGGTTGGACGAAGAACTACCAAACCTTACTCGCTTGCTTATATTCATTCTTCAGTACTTTCACGTTATTATTGGGTGGTTAACTTTGCAGATTTTCAGATAAGATTATTAAAATTAGTGATGTGGATCATTTTTAGCCCTGAATAAGTTTATGATGATATATTTGCAGTGTATATGTATTACTTTCTGGTTAATTCTCTATTTTTTAAAATGATAATATTTTTACAGACATTATGGTCTAGAACGAAGAAATATGAATTTTAATAGATAGAGCACTGTTATTTAATTTGGTTGTTTCCCTTTAAAATTTAATAATGAATTTTCATTAAAAACTGATAATATTAATTTATTAATTTTATTAATAATATTGGGGGAAATGATTTGTAATTTAATAATTATATCTAAATTATATCTAGCATCATATAGGGGCATGAACTGATCTAAGTACTAATAGTACTATTATGATAATATTTGCAAAGTAGTGTGTGTTGTTATTGGTTGCACATTCTAATTGTCTTATTTTTATGTCTATGTCAATAGGGTATTTAAAGGGTAATTTATGGGTGATGTTTATCACGTGACCAAGGCTGCTGTGTCAGTCGAAACGCGTTGTGTGTAGATTAAACTGATCTTTTTTTGTTCCTGAAACCCGAGTGTGCGAGTATTATATCTTTTTTTCTTTTGCTTAACTAATTACCGGCTTGCTCGTACCGGTTCTCGCACCACCCCTTTGGGCTGATTGAGATCTTATTTCGAGCATTTTTGAAGTTATATATATATATATATATATATATATATATATATATATATATATATATAGCTATATATATATATATATATATATATATATATATATATATAGATAAATATAGATATATATAAATATATAGACAATTCAGAGCAAAGGGTGGGCTAACGTCATGGAGAATGACATTAGCTGGGTAGGGGTGGCGGTATGGGATAAGGGGGTTTTGAACAAAAAAATGAGGTTAGGCTGGTTAGAGTAAAAAAAGATTACTCTAACCAGCCTAGCATCATTTCTTGTTGCAAAACCTACCATACCACATGACTCCTGTCTTATAAAAGACAGGAGTCTTGCCCACCACCCCAAAGGCCAGCACAGTGGACAAGGGTCCTGTGGGCATGGCCTTTGCACCCAGTGCTGTGTAGGGGGGGGGCATTTTAGGGCCCCCAAAGGCACTTTGAAAAAAAATAAAAAAATACTTACCTCTACTTACCTATGCTTACCTGGGATGGGGTTCCCCATCCTCCGCTGTCCCTCTGGTGTGTGTGGGGGTGTCCTTGATATAAATATGGAGTTCTGTTTGCGCTGAAATAGCGTAAAAAAAAGACACTATTTCAGCACAAACAGAGTATAAATATGCCCCTTAGTATCCCTGTTCTTCAGCGCCTTAGCATGTTCCTGAATCTGAGATTTTAAAGCACAAAGTGTACTACCGACATAAATCATGTTACAATCACAGCCAATTGCATATATTAGAAATTGGTAATTGCAATTAATGAAATGTTGACTCCAAATATTAATTTTTGAAGTTGTGCTTGAAACATGTGTATCTAAATGTGCAGTGCCTACTTGAAACTTAACACAAAAAATATAGAACACTTCTTGTGTGCAAATAGCAATACTCAACCACAAAGTTAAACTGTGTCTCCAAAATGTCCTTCAAGAATACTCATGCCCAATAAGTGCAAACTACTTGCTTTAACTCTTGGCACCAGCTGTTCCTTCAAAGAACTCTTTGCCATAAAATAAAACTTGAGAGCTGGTCAGTCAACTTCATTAAGAGAATCAAACTGTTTAACCAGAAACTGAGCAACGGACGAATGTCATATCTTAGATATCCTTTAACTTGAAGAGTGGCAGGTCCCTGCCATGTAGCTTCCACTGTACCACCCATGCCACGTTCAAAGGCATCCTTCTTGCTGCAGCACATATCATCACAGGCAGAAAGAAATGTGACCACATTCTTGCACATCTAATGGAAGTGAAATGCCTCCACATTCAAGTCTGCCTAATGTTTACAACCAGCTGCATCACTCACAAGAATACCAGGACCAGCCTGACTAAACAATTACTGAGTACATGTGGACAGCATCATGTCAGAAGCCAGGATGCTGCCAAACTGGAAAAAAAGTGAAAAAAAGAAAATCAGTCCTCCTCTATCTTTGCTCCCAGAACCTGAGCAATATTCTCATCAATAGAAGTCTGCCTCTGTCAGGAGTCTGCTTCCTACCTAGGCCATGTCCTGTTCATGGAGCTCTGTTTACTAACTTGATTCCGGTATACTATGGCTTTATTGAGCCTTTTACACCTTCCCTGGACTCCCTTGTACTTCATCCAAGGTTTTTGTGTTTCCTTTACCTACCATTTTTTCCTAGTCTTTAACTTTCCAAATCCCAGAACATCCTTCCACAATTTCTTGCATCAAGTTCTTCCCCTGCTCTCATGCTTCTCCCCTGAGTCTTAATCTATTTCAGCTCTGTGAGCAGAGTGGGCAGTGAATCGCAAAAATCATATTTTTGAGGCTCATTGTATTCCAACGCTGTCCTGCTGCTATGCTTTCAGGCCTGCTGTATGATTCTGTGTTCTTTCTTTTCCCTTATTTCTTGGTCCAGTTTTCCTGTTTGATGCTTTATGTTCCTTGTTAGTTTTGCCTCCTTGCCCCTGTAGTTGCCACAGTCTATACACATCCTGACCTATCTTTGTTGTATGCAGCCCACTTGCCTTGTGTTTCAGTATGCCCTGTCCTGTCCGCACATTTCTGTCTTGCCTTTTTTATTTAGTGTTCATATTTCACATTCATGTTTCAAGTATCCTCAAGTCCTCTTCTATGATTCCGGTCCTGCCTTTCCCTGAGCCCCATATTGAATTATGTGTTCCTAGTTCTATGTACTTTACTTCTTACTTGTGTCTGTATTGAAACCAAGATTGCTGTTAGCAAGAGTGCTAGTGAGATTCTAAGGCTTGATACCTTTTAGACAGAGATTCACTTGACTCACTTATTTCATAAGAAATCCTGGGTGTCTACCAAGACTGAGAGATTGCCTGCTCCATGTGTTATTGTCAGATGTTTCCATCTCACACAGAGATCATATTCCAAGGAGCCTACACATTATTATTTATGATAGTTTGTCTGTAATTTTCTTTGATAGCACATTCCTGTAGTTTGTAGTTCTTATATGTGTTGTCTTCCTAGTTTCTCTTTGCAGGCTCTCCCAGATCATATTCATTGTCCTGGGGATAGCCTATTCTAATCTGCTCCAGTCCTTGGATTCTGTCCTGCTCTCCTTTCCAGTTTTCAGATACTCTGGCCCATATTTATACTTTTTGACGCAAAACTGCGCTAACGCAGTTTTGCGTCAAAAAAATTTGCGCCGTCTAACGCCATTTGGATGCGCCGTGCGGGCGTCAAATTTATACTTTGACGTACGGCGGCGCAACCAACAGGTGGGCGTCAGGATATTGTGACGCACACAGCGGCGTCAAGTCGTAAGGAAAAACCACGTAAAGGCGACGCACATCACCGTGGGCCGATTTACGACAGCGCAATCGTGAAAGCGCTGGTTTTTCTCACGCAATTGCGTCAAATTCTAGCGCGAAAACTGCAGTGTTACCAGAGAGCCAACATGGATCCCAGTGGACACAACAGAGCCCAGGATGATGACAGCAGACCAGGAACCAGCCAAGAGGTCCCACAAACAAACCAGGATAACCAAAAAAAGAAAAGAAAGTGTCGCTTCAGTGAAGAGGAGCAGGAAATCCTGGTGAGAGAGGTGACGGCACACCAGCACCAACTTTTCATAACATCCAAATTGCCACTCAGTAGGAGAGAGGCCATATGGAAGCAAATAGTGGACAAGATCAACAGTGTGGCTGAAGAACGCCGCACAGTCACTGAGTGTAAGAAACGCTGGCATGACTGTAAACGCAGGACCAAAGAGAAAATGGCCAGGAACAGGAAGGCAGCAATGCAGACTGGAGGTGGGAGTCCAGCACAACAGGAGGCCCTGGACCACATGGAGGAGATGGTTGCAGCCGCCATCCCCGAGGAGATCGTCACAGGGATTCAAGGGCAGGACAGTGCAGACTACCAAGACACAATGCACATGCAGGGTAAGTCGCATGGGGAATTATAATGCACTAATGTTAACTGCAACCAGGGGGGGAATACCTACTACACAATGCATGTAAGTCAGCATATACATAGAGTGGCATGGGTAAAGGAGCACAGTAGGGGGGCATGCCTAGCACACACTGAAGCTGGGGCACCACCAAACACAGCAACAAGTACAGCCCCATGGGGACATCCTGTAAGTACAACAATAGAGCCAAGGGAAAGCAGCGACAGGTAGGAAGGCCACTACAGCAAACTCACATCCAGGCACTTGTTTTGTAAAATCTATCCTACAGCAACTAGGTCCCTATCAGTAACCCAGTAGGCAAAGCAACAACTGCAATGTAACTGCCACAACACCTTACAATAACGCCTCTCATCTCTGTGCAGCTACAGTACCAAATGGCAGCAACCTCCCCATGGAATATACATACACAAATTAGGGGGTGACATTGACATCCGCAACAAGTCAGTGTAAAAATACAAACGCACCAGTACACTCAAATGCCCAATGTCCATACCTGACACATACATAAGCCAAAGTAAACAGCAATAGGACCCACACAGCACCAACCACACACACATGCTGCATACGTCAGGGTCCCTCACATGCCTGGATAACAAGGCTACATCACTAATGTCATACTGCTCAGACAACACCTGAGGAGGAGACATAGGCAACTGGTCACTCCAACACACCTGCAAAGTCTGACAAACAAATCGGACCTTCATACGATAAACAGGCTTATACAATCAAACACACATGACCCACCTTCATCTTCAAACATCAACAATGTTTACATCCACACCACATCCAAACATGAACATGCATAGGAAATGGCACGGAACATGTACACTGCATGCAATGTGAATCAAAAGTGAATGGGGCAGGTCCTGAGAGGCAAGTGTGTTGGCAGGGCACTCACAACACCCACAGTCAGTCAATGTGTATTCTGGCAAGTGTAATGTATACTTTGCGCATTAGCCTCAGGCTGTAGGCCTTTCTGCACCTTACCCTGAATGTACTCTTACGCATATGCTCACATCTAAGAGCCTCTGAGCACTTTGCACTACATGCTTCTCATTGGCCTTCCTATCAGGAAATATACCAAATAGCCAGTCCTAGGGTGTTGTTAATAAGTCCAATCACACTGTTTTGCCTACATCTGCACTGTAGTGTGCCAGAACAGATACACTCTGTGTCCCAGTCAAGGATACAGTCTGGTACTTTGCGGATAGATGGGGTAGGGGTTCTGATTTGCCATTCCTGCGTAGGGAAACTATCTCATCACCATGACTTATGACTTATAAAATCACTTCCTTGTCCCAAGACACACAAGAGGGAGTCTCCAAACAGAGAAACACCAGACGCTGCCTGCCTTGCTGCAGATGCAAAACCAGATCACAGGCCATTGCTCAGATATGACGGATGAAGTCTCCCCAGTGATTCAGACAGGCAGGCTAGAAGCTTAACATGCTGTGCTATAAATAGAACAAGCAGAGGGAGAGTACAAACTGTTAGGCACCATGATAGCTTTCGACCAATGTCTTACTCTCCTGCTGACTATTTCAAGTCTACCATGTTGAAGTATTTGGGTTATTGTGGCTCACACCTAAATATAGACAAGTCAGTTGTTCAAAGAGATCATCATATGAACCGAATACTGTCTTTGACTTTTGTGTATGAGTTCATACTGGAAAAGAGTGAAGATGTTGGGATCTGAGTGACCACAACTTCCCTGAAAAGTTCCAAAGATGTCATGGGCTCGGATGTATAATCATTCCTTTGCTGTGGGAGACATGAGCCAATGCTAGTTAGCTAGAGCAAAATGAAAGAATCAGGGTGACAGAGTCAATTAAAAGTGGGTCAGACTCAGTCCATCACACCATTAGCTATCCTGCTGCCTCGTAAGCAAGTCAGCTCAGGTCGGATAATGAGAACACACCCTCGAAAATGTCTCTACATAAGAATAGTTAATCACGGAGGGACTAGTAGGACACAAAGATGCCTATTCACAAAATGTTACAAAGCAACACCTAGCGGCAATTAGGCAGACAAGTCTGGTAGCTCCACATCACACATGTGACACACAGGTGGGCCATAGGCCTACAACAATGCCCATATGAAGGACAGCAGATACCCAGAAAAAAACAGACACCAAAGATAAGGCATCCAAACGCCTGTAACTGTTTGCAAACTTGTTACAACACAGACACACTAATTGTACCCTGTTTCATTGCAGAGGAACATGGATCTCCTGCCGATATGCCTGACCCTGATTTCCCTGATGACATCGATGACGACCCCATCAACCTCTCCCCACAAACCCTCCACATGGTCTTAGGAAGCCTCCAAACCCCACCTTCAGTCCCAAGGAGGAGCCCAGAAGAAGCAGCCACCCCAGTAGACCCACCTGCCACCCCAAATGTAATACCTGCCAGCTCCAACACAGCTGAGGACTCCGACGACACTGGAACCAGCTTTGAAAGAACCGTCGTTGGGGTCCAGCGGGAGCTGGCCAAGGAGGTGCGGGTGGGGATGCAAACTATGGCAGCCAGCCTTGAGAGGGTGCGTTCGTGCATGATCCCTCCTGCTGATCAGACAGCTGTGATGCAAGCACTAACATCGCACATGCAGGAACTTGTAGAAACTCAAAAGCAAATCGCCACAGCTGTCATCCAGTTGACGGAACAACTAAGAATGCAAGCCAGTCAACGGGTGCACGAATGCAACATCGAACCCCTCAGGGCTGACTTGGCTGCCTACCATCGGGATGTGGCTGCCATTCTGAGAAACCAGCAGGCCCTCCTTGCTGCAGTATTGCCCTTCCTAAGTCCACAGGGACTAGCCCCCGGGATGTCTGCGTCCATGTCTTCTAACACTGAGGTGTGTGTTGCCCCTTCACAACCAACAACAACAAGGACAGAGGAGGCAACACACACATCAGAAGAAGAAGACGTGGAACAGATAACCTTCACACGGAGGAGTACCCGGAAGCCCTAGTCCCTGCACCATGGCCTACTCTGACCAAGGTCCTGCGTTTAGTCAAAGCCCAGTTTCTGAACACCTACACTCAATGACTGTTTGGCAATCCACTGTTTGACTTGTCCACATTGCCAGTGAATGTCTCTCTCCTACAATTTGGTAATCCTGTCCCTCTGCACTGACACCTTCTATAGGCTCACCAAGAAATGATGCCCCAGAACGGACTCTGCCAAAATGTTGAATGGACAATTTGCACTACAACACCTGTAAATAAATCGCACTTGCTCACCTATTGTGTCTCTGTGTCATTTCACACTTCAACTGTGCAGTACCTAACTCCAAAGTGGCTGTGTGGCAACCCTGTTGAATCTCTATACTACTGTCCTGATGTCATATATTCAGATCCATCTGTGCATTGGCCAGGATTGCATCATAGCCCTACCATACTGAGGGAAATAACTGAGGAAGGAACTAAGCACACACAATCATGCTGTGTTGGTCAGAATGATGCACCATCTATTGCTATTCCAGAGAGCAAATGGTGTCTGGGAAATGTAGGCTCCATGCAAGACTTAAATAAGAATGGATGCCGCTTAATGTAATGAATCGTGTACAAATCACACTGCATTAACTTCCCTTACAGAGTAGGCTTCCATGAAGGAAATTCATGCTGCTTCAGTACACACATGATGTAGCTCAGCAATGAAAGCAGCAATACATGAGTGTGAACAACTCCTCATCTACAAAGATCTCCCTGAGCTTCACACTGCTGTCCGACCTAACAATTAACCCACATTGACATGTAATGAAGCACTCTTTGTGAAGTTGGACACATATCATAACAAAAGCTTGGTGTACAATGCACACTACCAATGGGGAGTCTCCCAATTTGAGGATACTTAACAAGTGAGCACACGGGTAGATGGGATGTTAAACATCCATTCCCAGGGGATGCTGAGCATAGGACACAAATGTCACACTAAATCATTCTGCAACATGGATGTCAAGGCCATGATAAAGTAGCACCTAACGCATCAAGTAAAGGGTTAACAAAATATTTATTTATATCTAGTACTACAAGAGGCAACTAAGGGAAAGGTACACCTACACTAATCTAACCTGACTACTAATAACCCACAACTGTCCCTATCTAACCTAAGCTAAACTTACTCTACACATGTAACGAAACGATCTAAACATCAACCCCCCACCCACCATTATGAGACAGGACACATGCAGGACAAAACATACTAACCTACACACATACTACACTATCCTAAACAAGCAGATAATTTTTTTTTTTTTTTTGTTTTACATTTTTTTTGTTTTTTTGTTTTATTAAACATGAATCCCAACATTGCCCCCCACCCACCCACCCACACACAAATATTTGAGAAAAATAACAAGGACCCCCCACCCTCTTCCCTAACACTAACTAAGCTACATACCTATCCTAATCCTAATACTAATCCCCAAAGCCCAACTAACAGGAGAAAAAAAGGAAAGAGGTGAGAGGGGAGGGATAAAAGTTTAAGAGGGCAAACGAACTAGACGTTTGCACTCCTTAGTGTGCGCCTGATGTCGCAGACCCGGGTCTTTACATAGTTCATGTCATCAGTCAGGTTGTCCACCTTCCTCAAAAGTTTGTCCACTTTCTGGGACAATGCCTGGAAGGCTGCAGGGTCCACGGGAGGGTCTGTGGGGAGGGTTTGTGTGCCAGCAGAGGTCGAGCTAGTGGCAGCTGTTGGTGGGACATGTGACTGTCCTGCTGCCAGCACACGGCTGGGTCCAGGTCGTGCTGCATGCAGCGGGTCCATGGCAGCCGAAGTAGATGGGACCACTGGGCCAGACCTGGTGGCTGTGTCGTTGGTGGCTGTAGGTGGCACACTTGTTGGAGGCTGTGGTGTGGCCCACCACGCCCCGGAGGCCCTTTCGGAGTGATACCTGCGGCCCATCCGCCGATACCCAGACTGCACCTGCAGGATGTGCCTGTAACGGATGGCACGCCGCTCAAAATGGATGCGATCGGCCGCCCTCATGTTAGCAGCTGTGAAGAGAAAAGGCAGATATTTACCTTTGGCTTTGCATTGGGTGGGATAGCACAATGGGTTATTTGTACATTACTAGAAATGTATAGGTTGCAGCAATTGTCACAACATAGTTCACAGAAGGGCTCAGAGGAAGTACATGTGAAGCATGCATACATAAGGGCATATCACACCTAGAATATCCAGGTCTCTACATGATGGATGACATCACCCTACACTACTCATCCTAATCATCCCTACGGTTTTGTACATCATGGCTGCACCTCTTCCGCATACTTACTTCACTACATATGTCACTATATGTGATAACTATCACACTCCTCACTCTAAGCCATCTGGAATTTGTTGTGTGCTAAGATTGAACCAATGGGCTATAACCCAATGTCTACACTAGGGACCAGATGTAGGAAGATGGGAAATGGGACGAACAATCTGCAATGCAGAATGGGGTATCTGACACCGTCTGTGAGTTGCTATGGGGTTGCTAAGAGCCACCTCATTTACATCAATGATGTGGGTTGCAAGTTGCTCCACCTTTGCAACTATGGGCACTCACGGGGATGGAGGCCTGCTGGGAACAGCAGACCTCCATGTCCGTGACCGCTTGGAAATAACGCAGAACATGTTCCCCAAGTGTAGGCCGTTTACCTCAATGGGAAATGAGCAGCACTTAGAAATAAATTACGACAATTTCAATATTGAATAATTTAAGGCACTTAGGCCCGTATTTATATTTGTTGTTGCGCCGCATTTGCGTCACTTGTTGACGCAAAAGCCGCGCAAAATTGCAAATTCCAATTGTAATTTGTAAGTTTGCGCCGTTTTGGCGTCAAAAAGCTGGGCAAATGTGGTGCAAAAAAATTATAAATACGGGCCGCAGTGGTCCCAAGGACCACTGCCTGTTTTGTACAGGATTATTTTGGTACACTCGGAAAGGTGATGGGTTACAATGGGGACCCCTTACTGCTAGCAAGTGGGTTACCATCCACTTAAAGTGGATGATAACTGCGACTCACTTAGCAACCACAAACTCCATTGCAAATGGACTTGCATACCACTGTCAGTTGCAAATAGGACTGGAAAAAGCCTTCATATTTAGGATTAGGAATAAAATCTCCCATATATTTTCATGATCACCTAATACATTTCGGAATAGGAAACAGATGTTTGCAACTCACACACAATAATTATGAGTTTATCAACTTGTACACAGTTTGGCACATCTGGCCCTAGGTTCTGACTCACGACACAAAAGGTGTCAAGTAAGTGTGAGATACTGGTTGCTACAGTCCAAGGTAGCCGGTTTCACATTAACATCCCAGTCGTTGAGGGTGGTGTGGGAAGAACAACCACCAATCCCATGTGAAATGCACACCCAGGAGTGTATTGAACGTTCACCAAGTATGTGCCTTCACACACAAGACCTATGAATGGCTAGCAACACGTTGGACTTAGGCAAACATTGTGACATCCATGGACCACACATGTCACAATGATATGACTTTTGCCAACATGACATACTATCAGTGAGGCATGTTTTACTACACACACAGAGGAGGTGGAACACCCATTCTCATGATTCAACAGAACACATAGGCCATTGCACTCAAGTCACACACACTCCTAGTTCAGCTTGTGTAAGTACATGCCCCCGGAAGATCCAACCTACAGTGTGCACAGTCCATCCTCAACTAGGAAGATGCACTTTTCATCACAGCCATGTGCCTAAGCTATATGGGAGAATGTCAGTCTGATATGCAGACTCAGTTCATGTCAAGTCCCCGACCAAGTCTTACTTTGACCAGTGTATTCTAAGTAACTCATCCCATTCCCCATTGCGGCCCAACTGTAATGTCCTACAGCCCCTCAATCTCAGAGATGGCTAGGTGTTGCTTAACAGAAACATAAGTCCAATTTGATATCACACTAACACGACAATGGCAATGAACGGCCAGCGCATCACATCATGATTTCTCTTGAACACACAGTAGTCCATTTTGCGTCATTGCAAATAAATATATCAAATAGCACTCAGGCAACACTCACTGTAGGTATCGGGGTCGTCGAAGTGTGCCACCTCTCCCACGGTGTAAGGCTCTGGTCCACCTGTAAAGCATGACAGGAAGAATGTACTCAGACTGGGTGGACTGACAAAATAATTCTGTTACAATGACACTGTGAGAATATGACATGGTAATGATACACTTTCACACATGCTCATACTGCATGGATGAGTTTGTATTCAACATTAACATTGGATGATTCTCCTGCTACAGTTACACACCCTACTACACACATGCAGTGGCCAGGACAGTCAGGTGTCGTCCAAGTTTACTCACAATAATTATGCCCCGCCAATATTGTTATCCAAACATCTCAGCATGTGCATTCCAGAGAGACATCCAGACACTTGTTCCATGAGGACTGCATGACCACTCACAGTCAAACAGCCTATGTGGACATGTTCAACACACAGCAACCACACACACATGTGACATATCTGTGGAAAACATATCTGACTTCATGTGACGTGTATAAAACACACATGTATATCATCATCATGGGATTCAAATCAGATTTCGAGCAATGGGGTCTACATATGTAGGTATGTTGTTTCGACATGACTTACTCATTGCCCATTATGACATGTAGAGTACAAATAGAGCCATTAACGTGTTGCTTGTCTGACACAAATGCTACACTACATTACATACAGCTACAGCCATCTGGTATGTGTAGAACAACTGAGCCATCTGACTGCTAGCATAGGTCTTCATACACATTGTGCAACACGTACACATTAGGGCACATATGTAAACATTAGTAAGGCAGCATTTGCATCATTGCATCACGCAGAGATGGGCCACACCTGCCAAATACAGATATTTGTATTAAGTTTCTGCTGTTTGAGGGAGAAAAAGTGTAGCCAATTTGGGGATATCAATATATATTGACAAGGGCCTAGGTTTCCCTAGCATTACACATAGGCAGCTCCTTATCTAGCAGATTGGGTAACATTCATCACATGTTCACACACAGATTACTATCATGTCCATGTAATTGATTGCTACTCACCAACAGGGCCACCAATCCTGACTCCCAGGTGGTCCAGCAGGTCCTGTTCCCTCGTGATCAGATCGGCCCAGCGGTGTTTCAACTGATGGACATTCCGCATGGTCCCATGGACCCGGACCATGTGATGGCGCACCTTCTCCCAGCGAATTTTCCGGGCCTCCGTGTGATACCCCTGTATCACACGGCCCCCAGCCTCCAGCATCAGCGGGAGGAAATGGCACACTAGCCAGATAAATCCCCCCAATTCATCTTCGCCCATCCTGGACAGGCGAGGCCTCCCTGACATTATGACTGATGACTAACAGAAAAAATAAAGTAGGAAATGGGGAAAGGTAGAGGTGTGAAGTTAAGAAAAGGAGAAAATAGCCCAACTAACCCCAATAACTACCCTAGCCACAACAGACTCCCACAGACAATACAAACAAATACAGGAATGGACAAAACTAGACTTAACAGACTGAGACAATGATACACAACAATATTAGACTGAACAAAGTACAAAAGACAAGCTACACAGGACAACAAAGCAGTAATTCACAGGACAACACTCTTCACTGAACCACACAGTCTAGAAAAATCTGAGACTGAAAAGTGAAAGTGAAAGTCAACTTCCAATACAGATTTGGCAAACAGGATATCCTATTACATCACTTCCTGCATAAAATGGCCGCCGTTTTTTAATCGCGGTTTGCGTCGTATTTTCACGCATACATAATTTCGCGTCATTTTTTATGACGCATAATATTGCACATGCTGCTGAGTGTAAAAATATGATATGAATATTAATATTTATTTACTGTACGAGATGTCCAAAAATATGTGCATGTTGCGTCATTTTTTCCGACGCATACATGATGGGCGTCATATTTTATCCACCTACAGGAGTGCTAATGCTGCTGAGTGAAAAAATATGATATGAATATTAATATTCATTTACTGTACGAGATGTCCAAAAATATGTGCATGTTGCGTCATTTTTTCCGACGCATACATGATGGGCGTCATATTTTATCCACCTACAGGAGTGCTAATGCTGCAGAGTGAAAAAATATGATATGAATATTAATATTCATTTACTGTACGAGATGTCCGAAAATATGTGCATGTTGCGTCATTTTTTCCGACGCATACATGATGGGCGTCATATTTTATCCACCTACAGGAGTGCTAATGCTGCTGAGTGAAAAAATATGATATGAATATTGTGAGAAGGTAGCCTCTTTCTAGCCTTGTTACCCCCACTTTTGGCCTGTTTGTGAGTGTATGTCAGGGTGTTTGTCACTGTTTTCACTGTCTCACTGGGATCCTGATAGCCAGGCCTCAGTGCTTATAGTGAAAACACCATGTTTTCAGTATGGTTGTTATGTGTCACTGGGATCCTGCTAGTCAGGACCCCAGTGCTCATAGGTTTGTGGCCTATATGTATGTGTCACTGGGACCCTGTCACACAGGGCCCCAGTGCTCATAGGTGTGCATGTATATGTTCCCTGTGTGGTGCCTAACTGTCTCACTGAGGCTCTGCTAACCAGAACCTCAGTGGTTATGCTCTCTCATTACTTTTAAATTGTCACTAACAGGCTAGTGACCATTTTTACCAATTTACATTGGCTTACTGGAACACCCTTATAATTCCCTAGTATATGGTACTGAGGTACCCAGGGTATTGGGGTTCCAGGAGATCCCTATGGGCTGCAGCATTTCTTTTGCCACCCATAGGGAGCTCTGACAATTCTTACACAGGCCTGCCACTGCAGCCTGAGTGAAATAACATCCACGTTATTTCACAGCCATTTTACACTGCACTTAAGTAACTTATAAGTCACCTATATGTCTAACCTTTACCTGGTAAAGGTTAGGTGCAAAGTTACTTAGTGTGAGGGCACCCTGGCACTAGCCAAGGTGCCCCCACATTGTTCAGAGCCAATTCACTGAACTTTGTGAGTGCGGGGACACCATTACACGCGTGCACTACATATAGGTCACTACCTATATGTAGCTTCACCATGGTAACTCCGAATATGGCCATGTAACATGTCTATGATCATGGAATTGCCCCCTCTATACCATCCTGGCATAGTTGGCACAATCCCATGATCCCTGTGGTCTGTAGCACAGACCCTGGTACTGCCAAACTGCCCTTCCTGGGGTTTCACTGCAGCTGCTGCTGCTGCCAACCCCTCAGACAGGCAGCTGCCCTCCTGGGGTCCAGCCAGGCCTGGCCCAGGATGGCAGAACAAAGAACTTCCTCTGAGAGAGGGTGTGATACCCTCTCCCTTTGGAAAATGGTGTGAAGGCAGGGGAGGAGTAGCCTCCCCCAGCCTCTGGAAATGCTTTGTTGGGCACAGATGTGCCCAATTCTGCATAAGCCAGTCTACACCGGTTCAGGGACCCCTTAGCCCCTGCTCTGGCGCGAAACTGGACAAATGAAAGGGGAGTGACCACTCCCCTGACCTGCACCTCCCCTGGGAGGTGTCCAGAGCTCCTCCAGTGTGCTCCAGACCTCTGCCATCTTGGAAACAGAGGTGCTGCTGGCACACTGGACTGCTCTGAGTGGCCAGTGCCACCAGGTGACGTCAGAGACTCCTTGTGATAGGCTCCTTCAGGTGTTAGTAGCCTTTCCTCTCTCCTAGGTAGCCAAACCCTCTTTTCTGGCTATTTAGGGTCTCTGTCTCTGGGGAAACTTTAGATAACGAATGCATGAGCTCAGCCGAGTTCCTCTGCATCTCCCTCTTCACCTTCTGATAAGGAATCGACCGCTGACCGCGCTGGAAGCCTGCAAACCTGCAACATAGTAGCAAAGACGACTACTGCAACTCTGTAACGCTGATCCTGCCGCCTTCTCGACTGTTTTCCTGCTTGTGCATGCTGTGGGGGTAGTCTGCCTCCTCTCTGCACCAGAAGCTCCGAAGAAATCTCCCGTGGGTCGACGGAATCTTCCCCCTGCAACCGCAGGCACCAAAAAGCTGCATCTCCGGTCCCTTGGGTCTCCTCTCAGCACGACGAGCGAGGTCCCTCGAATCCAGCGACACCGTCCAAGTGACCCCCACAGTCCAGTGACTCTTCAGCCCAAGTTTGGTGGAGGTAAGTCCTTGCCTCACCTCGCTGGGCTGCATTGCTGGGAACCGCGACTTTGCAAGCTTCTCCGGCCCCTGTGCACTTCCGGCGGAAATCCTGTGTGCACAGCCAAGCCTGGGTCCACGGCACTCTAACCTGCATTGCACGACTTTCTAAGTTGGTCTCCGGCGACGTGGGACTCCTTTGTGCAACTTCGGCGAGCACCGTTTCACGCATCCTTGTAGTGCCTGTTTCTGGCACTTCTCCGGGTGCTACCTGCTTCAGTGAGGGCTCTTTGTCTTGCTCGACGTCCCCTCTCTCTGCAGGTCCAATTTGCGACCTCCTGGTCCCTCCTGGGCCCCAGCAGCGTCCAAAAACGCCAAACGCACGATTTGCGTGTAGCAAGGCTTGTTGGCGTCCATCCGGCGGGAAAACACTTCTGCACGACTCTCCAAGGCGTGGGGGATCCATCCTCCAAAGGGAAAGTCTCTAGCCCTTGTCGTTCCTGCAGTATTCACAGTTCTTCAGCCTAGTAAGAGCTTCTTTGCACCAACCGCTGGCATTTCTTGGGCATCTGCCCATCTCCGAGCTGCTTGTGACTTTTGGACTTGGTCCCCTTGCTCCACAGGTACCTTCAGACAGGAATCCATCGTTGTTGCATTGCTGATTTGTGTTTTCCTTGCATTCTCCCTCTAACACGACTATTTTGTCCTTAGGGGAACTTTGGTGCACTTTGCACTCACTTTTCAGGGTCTTGGGGAGGGTTATTTTTCTAACTCTCACTATTTTCTAATAGTCCCAGCGACCCTCTACAAGGTCACATAGGTTTGGGGTCCATTCGTGGTTCGCATTCCACTTCTGGAGTATATGGTTTGTGTTGCCCCTATTCCTATGTTTCCCCATTGCATCCTATTGTAACTATACATTGTTTGCACTGTTTTCTAAGACGATACTGCATATTTTTGCTATTGTGTATATATATCTTGTGTATATTTCCTATCCTCTCACTGAGGGTACACTCTAAGATACTTTGGCATATTGTCATAAAAATAAAGTACCTTTATTTTTAGTATAACTGTGTATTGTGTTTTCTTATGATATTGTGCATATGACACTAAGTGGTACTGTAGTAGCTTCACACGTCTCCTAGTTCAGCCTAAGCTGCTCTGCTAAGCTACCATTATCTATCAGCCTAAGCTGCTAGACACCCTATACACTAATAAGGGATAACTGGGCCTGGTGCAAGGTGCAAGTACCCCTTGGTACTCACTACAAGCCAGTCCAGCCTCCTACAAATATTAATATTCATTTACTGTACGAGATGTACGAAAATATGTGCATGTTGCGTCATTTTTTCCGACGCATACATGATGCGCATACATGAAACGTACAGGAATGCACATGCTGCTGAGTCAAATCTGAAATATGATGTAACTTATATTTTGCTGTCTAAATCTGTGAAATTTTTGTATACATTCAGATTTGACTCTGCATTCTGTGCACTCATGTACGTGACCAAAATATGACACCCATGCTGTATGCGTAGAATTATGATCAAATCTTTTTGTTACGTCTTCATGTTTTTAACTTGGGGAAGGTGATTTGTCAGGGTCAAACGGGGCAATGTGATACACATTTGTGTTTGGATATGCCACATGTCCATTGTTGTATGTATGGCAGGCATTCACACAGTAATGGTGTGGATACGTTACATAATGTCTTTTCCATATTTGTCAACATATTTGTGGCAATTGCTGATGGCTGTTTGGAAATGATGGATGGGATACCATGATGTATTCCTTCTCCAAATTTGGTCCACACTTATGATGGTGATGCTTTTATCTGGAGTCCTAACAGGGAGTGCAATGGTCACTTACAGTTATTATGGGGCTAACCATGTCCTAGCCTCATTTTGTGTTTGTGCTTTGTGTTCTACTCTTGACATGTAGGCCACACATGTACCTTATGCATGTGTTTGGCTCACAAGTACAGGATTTGTGTATGTTTGTGGGACCGTAGAAGTGGACTTAGGCCCCCAGCACCCTAGGATTTGACCATCCTGATTAGTTACAGTATCCATGGCTTGGCTTAATATTTTATGGGAAACCTGCAGCAGCAGGCTAATGTAAGGCCATATGGTATGTATGACTGTTGACCATTCATTCATCTCATTAGCCCATTAGAAGTTTGCAGTAATGATGATTTTGAGCTGACATGCCTACCATTTCCCAATGACTATGTTTGGAAGACTCTGAGCGTTCCTGATGTTCTGGGGAATATTCTTTAGTGGGTGTCTGTGTCCCTTTCTGCATTAACTGGTTAAGTGGCATGTCACATTCTTCCTGCTAGGTTCAAACTGGGACCCGACTGTGATGGTCTACTTTCAATAATTTGGTTGATTGTATGACATATGTGTACATGTGTGTTGGTATGTGGATCCACTATCACCTGTCTGGGTGTATGTTGTCACTGTGACATCCAGGTCTCCTCCTGAGTTAGTGGCAGCTAATGTTGTCCCAATTGTGTTTTGCTCATATCACCCACTGGAGAGAAGCCATTGATGACATGGTGACGTACACATGGATGGTCCCACCCTGTCTCTGACCACATGTGATGTGACTTTCACATGATCTACTTTTTTTGTCTGGGTGCAAGACTGTCTCAGGTGTTTTGATGTAGCATGTGGATTTGCCACATTTGTACTCATGTGGGCCTCTGTGTATGGCAATGTATCATGTCACATCCTACCCTCTGTGCATACAATTGAAATGTTCTTTTTTGTTGTGATGATTGTTATGGCATTGTTGGTCAAGGAGACCACATTCTTCGTCAGCATTTTATAAGTAAAGGTGCTCAGTAATGCATGGACCAAAGCATGATGTGGTGTTTGATATCTGTGTTTATTTACAATAGTGTAATACAGGTGATTATTATACATTAAGCAAAAAAATTATTTACAAGCTGCTGGCGCCTACGCTGTCCTGCTGCCGTGTTGGGTTGTCCCCCCTCCTGTTGCGGCCCAGCATCCTCCTCTTCGTCATCCTCAGGCATGCCTGGGTCCAGTTCAAGGAGGGGAATGTTCCTCTGGACACATATATTGTGCAATATGGCACAAGTGAGGATGATTTTGCACACCATCTCTGGGGAATAGAGTAGGCTCCCGCCAGTGATGTCAAGGCAGCGGAACCTAGACTTTAGGATCCCAAAGGTCCTCTCCACAATGCTGCGGGTCCTCTTGTGGGCGTCATTGTATGCCCGCTCTGCAGCACTGATTGGGTTCCCGAATGGTGTCATCACCCAAGGCTGGATGCCATACCCCTGATCAGCTGAAAGAGAAAGAGAATGGATTGAATTAGATGTAGGAGGCAGTGTTGTACGGATCTTTGATGGCTGTAGTTGTCTTGTGTTGTCTGTGACTCTTTTGTGTACTAATGTTCCAACCTATGGTTGTTATTGAAAACTTTGCTTTGATATATTTTCCCTTGGCTGAGCAAGTGTTTGTTGGCTAACCGTTTGTCAGAAGGACTGTTTTTGTTGTTGCAGTAGAGTGTTCCCTCCCTAGCATTGTGACTAGTGATACAGTTGTCTGTGTGTCCTCACTGGGGGTGTGATGTTAGTTCCATGCCGAGTTAAAACGTGAAAGTGTATTTGACACCTTCATGTGTATGAGCCCAGGCCATCCCATACCTTTTGACTTATGCATTGTATTAGTGTACAGGTTATTTTGAGACTTCCAATCTGTAAAGTGACATTTGGCCAACCACACTCATTGATGTCTTCACATTAGGCTGTGGATTAAATTCCAATGTGTGACAGGTTAAATGTTGACTTCTGACACATGGCTAGTGATGTGAGTACCTCAGTGTGTTCCTGGCTAGGTGTTGCTATTGTGGTGTATGTGTTGTTTGTCCTAGAGGGTTTGTGTGCGGTGTGTGTATGGGTTTGTTTTTTGTCCTTACCAACAAGTAGTCCATTGCCATAGCGTCCATCCTGGAAGTGTTGGTTGATGGTGGAGTGACAGAAGATGAATGCGTCATGTACACTCCCAGGATATTTGGCCACGATGTTGGTGATCAGTCCTTGGTGATCGACTATGGCCTGCACGTTGATTGAATGTGTGTGCTTCCTGTTGCGGTAGAGGTGTTCTGAATCAGCAGGTGGCACAAGGCGTACGTGTGTGCAGTCGATTGCACCAAGGACGTGCGGGAAGCCACTGATGGTGTAGAACCCCTGTTTTATTTTCTGCTGCTTCTGCAGTGTGTTAGGGAAGCAGATATGGCGGGGTGTCAGGCGAATGATGGCATCCAGGACTTTAGGCAGGAATGCAGAGAATGATGGTTGGGAAATTCCACCAACCAGGGCACCAGTTGTCTGAAAGGAGCCACTTGCCAGCAGGTGTAGTACGGCAAGCAGCTTTGTTTCAGTTGGGATAGTGCGGGGTGTCACTAAAGTGGGGGCCAACTGTTGTTCGATATTTGCCAGCAGCTGCTGAATGGCCTGCCAGTTCAACCGGTACCTCTGGATGATGTCCCGTTCCCTGAGGCCATGCAGGGTTGTTCTTGGGCGGAATATCCTGTCCTGCCTTCTGCGCTGTCTTTGGGGTCCCTGCTGTTGTTGTTGTAGCTGCTGTTGTTGCTGCAGGGCTCTGCGTCTACGTGCACGTTGAAGAAAAAGCACCTCCATAGCTCCCTGTTGCTGCTCTGCTGCTCTGTTGTTTGTTCTGTGTGTTCTGCTTAAGTACAGGTGTGTTTGCCCCATTTTAACGCCTGCCCTGACCCAGGCGTTAAAATTTAACGCTATTCGTGCTTTGCGTCATTTTTTTGCGCCGCCTACGGCCCGGGAGACATTTTTGCCCGGAAGCATAAATACGACGCACCGCTGTATGCGTGGGTTTTTGGACGGGAACGCCTACCCTGCATGTCATTAACGCAGGGCGGGGTGCCGCTTCCAAAAACTCACGCACATAGCGCCATTCCCCTTGTGCGCCGCATCGGGCGTCAGGGTATAAATATGGGGCATCGTTTGCGCTGAATGTGCGTCAAAATTTTTTACGCACATTCGGCGCAACCGGAGTATAAATATGGCCCTCTGTGTGTATGCTCCTTCTGAATTTCCACGACCTTGCAGGGAGGAAGCACTCGTTTTTACTTAGCCTTGTCCTGAACTAAGAATGAACACCCTCACTCCTTCGACAATTCAGAAAAAAGATGATGACTTACCTCTTCATAGAACCCTACATTTCTACAATGTTGGACTCACCACACATGATCATCCTTCTTCATATTGTTTATCAAGAGTCCTGCCCATGCGCAGCGCATTGTTGCTCCATAGCTCAATCATTCTTATACAATTGATTAATCATGTATTCAAGCAAGCCTCATAGATAGTACACTGGGCATAAACGGGAAATGTTACCTGTACACTTGTCCCTAAAACATGAGGAAGATGAGCAGATCAAGTCATTGACACATTTTGCAAGGGGAAAATCCATTTTGCCCATTTTTCATTGCACACCTAGGCCCATATTTTTC
Source organism: Pleurodeles waltl (assembly GCF_031143425.1). Classification (NCBI taxonomy): domain Eukaryota; kingdom Metazoa; phylum Chordata; class Amphibia; order Caudata; family Salamandridae; genus Pleurodeles; species Pleurodeles waltl. The sequence goes on along the minus strand of NC_090438.1, from coordinate 396,244,524 downwards.
CTTTTATTAGCTCCGCATTTGCGTTGTTTTTTTGACGCAAAATCGGCGCAAACTTACAAAATACAATTGTACATAGCATCATTAAGCGCGAGTTCTTTCCCCCAATCTGCACCCTATTTGGATCGGTTTTCATGTCTTCTCTCTACCCTGTTTCAGTTTTCTTCAGAAAATCTTGCAGATGTTGCTTAGCTTGTGATTAACCATCTTGTTCGTTACTCACAAAACGTTACTTGCATGTCAGAAAGTTTCGCGATAATTCTTGACATATCAAATGCCACAGAAAATTTCAAAGCAGGGCAACGCCATGAAAAGCCATAACTTTAAAATATTCATCAATTAATCACGAATGGTATCCATGGAAGTTTTAATTATAAAGGTCCCTAAATGTATTATCATTTCACAATCACCACGTGTGTGCCAGATCTCCCATGTAAAGCTTTGCTCTTTGTGAAGCCAACAATGATGCGTGCATTAGAAGGGCTATTTGTTCTCGATTTGCTCAATAGATGGAATCCCATCTGGTTTTTCACAGAGTGCTGCTTGCCATTTCCTGATATGCCATCCAAGGTTATTTTCTACTTTAATGTCAAAAAATAGTTCTCCCCGTGGAGAAGAAAAACGGATAATGAGTTTTCCTTTTTGGCTAGTTTGTGTGCTTAAAATGCTCACAGATCGTTTGTGGAGCATAAACTGTTCGCCAAAAATTACATTCACATTTCATAATAAATAGATACCAATGCGAAAATAAGATTGCGGAAAATATTCATTTTCTTGGTAAGATTTTAGTTTGCTACGTTTTTGCCGATGAGTATTGTAATTATATTGATAGATTATCATCACGTAAGACTTCAGTAAACAAAACACGTAAACATGTTAGCAATAGAAAATAAATATGAACAAAACATTTTAAACCTAGGAGTTAGCTCACAATGTCAAAGAATAATTTTCTGTTGCCCTGGCTGGTAATATTTATTAGTATTAGGGAAAAGAAGGATTTGTGAAAGACATCGTCAATATCTAATATCACTTGAGAGTAATCTCTTTTCAGAAGAAAGATGTATTTAGAACTTGTTAGAGGTCAAAAGCTGTCCTCAACATATTACCATTGAAATGTTTATAGGAATATTTATAGAAATACTGTATTAGGGGACTTTCAATTCTCTCCACCTATACCTTTATTGACAGCTTCACTGACTTTTTATACTGGACTCTTGTGTTTGTAATGAAGCGCACATTTTGTTTGTCCAGTTTTGTAAATAGTATTCAACTGCAAAATATCTTAATATTTTCTAAATCTTTCCTAAGTTTAAAATTGATTCAGTGAAATGCTTGGCCGTATATTATTCGACTGTTTATTTTTATTTCTGATATAAAAATATGATCTCACCCTAAGACCTAAGGCCCATATTTATACTTTTTTTGCGCCGCATTTGCACCGTTTTTTGACGCAAAAGGAGCGCAAACGTACAAAATACAATTATATTTTGTACGTTTGCACCGATTTTGCGTCTGAAACTGAACTCGGACAAGACGGAAGTCCTCATCCTTGGATCATCACCCTCTGCCTGGGACGACTCCTGGTGGCCCCCTGCCCTGGGCAGCGCACCCAAACCAACGGACCACGCACGCAACCTGGGCTTCATCCTGGACTCCTCCCTCTCGATGACCAGACAAGTCAACGCCGTCTCATCATCATGCTTCAACATCCTACGCATGCTCCGAAAGATCTTCCGATGGATCCCCACCGAAACCAGGAAGACGGTCACCCAGGCACTCGTCACCAGCCGACTGGATTACGGTAACACCCTCTACACCGGAACCACGGCCAAACTACAGAAAAGACTCCAACGCATCCAGAACGCCTCCGCACGCCTCATCCTTGACATCCCCCGACACAGCCACATCTCCGGACACCTGAGAGACTTGCACTGGCTCCCCGTCAGCAAGAGAATCACGTTCCGCCTCCTCACCCACGCACACAAGGCCCTCCACGACCTGGGCCCCAGGTACCTCAACAACCGCCTGACCTTCTACACTCCCACCCGCCAGCTACGATCGACCAGCCACGCCCTCGCCGCCGTGCCACGCATTAGAAAAGCCACCATGGGAGGAAGATCCTTCTCCTACCTGGCAGCCAAGACTTGGAACTCCCTCCCCATCCACCTCCGTCTGACCCAAGACCACCTCGCCTTCAGGAAGCAACTCAAGACCTGGCTGTTCGAGCAGTAGCGGTCCCCCCTCCCCCAGCGCCTTGAGACCCTCCGGGTGAGTAGCGCGCTATACAAATTTCTTGATTGATTGATTGATAAATTAGAGTTTTAATTGCTCCTTTATCACATAGTGACATTCTCCTATTTCCTCAGACAGGTTTGTCAAGTGCTATGATTGATTGCTTTGTGTTTCATATATATCTGATAATGGCTATTTTAGGGCTTGTGCTTATTAACTTTAATGGGTAGAATGTGACTATAATATGGATCAATTTTTTGGTGAATTATTAATTACATAGGCATTCCTTTATTTTTAACACATGTTTTACATTTGTTTTAGTATGTTTTGTATTGAAATATGAATGTTTTGGGTTTAAAAAAAACACATTTGGGCTGTTTATATTTATGGTTCTGACATTGATAGATGTATGCTTCTTGTACAACATACCCTAAGTTAACCTGTGCTCACCCTCTGGTAGTTCGGCACAGAGCAGTCAAGCTTAACTTAAGAGGCAATTTGTAAAGTATTTGTGCAAACAGTAAAACAGTGAAAACACCACACAAAAAATAATACATACCAGACTAGAGAAATATAACTTAATTTAATAATTAAAAAAGATCAAATGAACAAAAAAACATCAAGTAGAAGTTGAAATAGGAATTCTTAAAGTATAAATGTAAAATAGAGTTTGGAAGCAATAAGTGCTTAAATGGGAAATGTGATCACACTGGACCATGACACAGTCAAAAGTTCAGGCCAACTGCAATTGAGCGTGGGCCAGATACAGAAATCCACTTGGGCCCGCTGAACCAAAGTACATTGATCTGGGATGTGTCATCGTCAATGACTGTGTGAGGTGCAGCAGAAGTGATATATTTGTGTAAAAACACACAGTGAACGAAATGCATTGATTTTCTCCACGCAACTGCAGCAATGCACTGGTTCCAAATGTGATACTGACACAGTCAGTAATACATCAATTTGGAATGCAATAGGATGGTTCTGAAGGTGACGCCCCAGATCAGCTCCACACAAGGACAAGGATGTGTTGATTCTGATTCACGCAAAGGTGAAGAAGTTGCAATGCATATGCATGGGTTCTGGTTGGAGCAGTGCTTTATACCCACTTCCAGGGCCCAGGACTAGGTTGGCACCACTTGGCAGGGCAAGACTTACAGAAAGCAATGTCCAGGTCCTGTAGCAGGGTGAGTTGATGTCTTTGGTGTCCCTGAGACTTCAGAAAACAGGAGACCAGTCAATAGTCCTTTGGAGTCACTCTGGGTTCAGGGTTGTAGAGATGCAGGACCAGTCCTTCTCAATCCCAGGCAAGAGGGCAGCAGGCAGCTGGTCAGCACAGCAAAGTGGGAGTCCAGCAGAGTATTAGTTCTAATAGCCACCCCTGCATATTTGTTGGCTTATCCTGATTTCTTTTAGTCCTCAGGATGTGTTCACCTGCGCCATTGCTGTTGACCTTCAAATTCACATTGGTTTTCTTCTGTCAGCAGTCTGCTTGATTGTCTGCTGCAGGTTGCAGTATCTGCATTCTTTTGACAACATTCATGCCATCAGAGAAGTTATTTCTATCATTTTTAATTAACAGATTTAGGCCCTCATTACAACCCTGGCGGACGGTGTTAAAGCGGCGGTAAGACCGCCAACAGGCCGGTGGAAAAAAATGAGCAATTACGACTGTGGCGGAAACCGCCAACAAAGACAGCCACTTTAACACTCCGACCGCCACTGCGGTACAAACAAACAGCGCGGCGGTCACCGCCAACAGACAGGTGGAAGACAATGTACCGCCCACACTATTATGACAGGCCAATCCGCCACCTTTTCCGGGGCGGATTCACCGTGGATAAAAACAAGGCGGAAACAGGAATTTTGAAGGGAAAACGCTCACCTCTACACACTCCATGAGGAACGAGGACACCATGGACCTGGAACTCCAAATTCTCCCTGCGATAGTCTTCCTGCTCCTGTACCAGGAGCATGAACGCCGGCGGCGAAGACCACGGTGAGTACTGCACCTATGACACAGGGGAGGGGGAGGCAAAATACACGGACACACACATGCAACACCCCCACCCCCACCCTCACCCACTACAACACACACACTAATACATATCTATACCTTATAGTTACACCCCCCAACACCCCTGGAAGAATGCAAAGATAAAAGGAAATTAGTGTAACCATTGTAATTTATTAAAATGCAGTACGCAAAAATATACATATATGCACTATTAACAAAATATACACCAAGAATAGTAGTCCAGGTATTGCACCATTCATAGTCCGTGGACCACTGGGCCCAAAATGCATGGGCGAGGCCCACACTCGATACCAGATCAAAACAGAGAGAACACTGCAGGGGCATCAGATAGAAATACAACAGGCACCTCAGGGGGAAGGGAAGGGGGGACACCTCAGCCGGATGAGTGCACGACGGCAGATCCACAAGGGGGCTCAATGCCCACTGTTCAATCCTGGGGAGTGCAAAGCCACAGTCTCTCAAGTCTCTACAGTGGGTGGTTTGCCCACTGCCATATCCTGGGGAGTGCAAAGCCACAGTCTCTCAAGTCTCTCCAGTGGGTGGTTTGCCCACTGCCATATCCTGGGGAGTGCAAAGCCACAGTTTCTCAAGTGGATAACAGTCTCCGCTGGTTCTGGAGGGGGACTGGTGCCCAGAGTGCTTCATCCTGTGAAGGACAGAGGTAGTGGATGCATGTCTCCACTGGTTCTGAAGGGGGACTGGTGCC